>NC_052624.1:177281687-178531687 GCF_016161935.1 Mauremys reevesii | reverse complement strand
TATACCCATTTCTCTCCTATAACACACTGCATTGCCGTGTTTACTTACTGTGCACTTTATTAATAAAAGTTTCAAAATAAAAACAGTACAAAAAGAAACCAAAACAATCCTCTCACTAGCCTTCTAGTTGTGGATCTATGGATTAAAGTGGAGGATATTTCAAAACTTGCCTCGTCTCTCTGCTATCTGCAGGTATCCTGTAGAAAGGTATTGCTCCATATCCTGCTGGAAGGCTTCTTCAAAGAACTTCTGACGCTCCTTTAGCTTCATCTGCTGGGTATGCTCCATATCCAACACCTTCTGGGCATGCTCAGCATCTAGCTCAGCTGAGGACCAACAATAAAAAAAAGAATATACACTATTAAAAAAGTAGAAACATCTGTAAATTTGCTTTTAACATGACTTATCAGAATCACACCAACAAATTATGTAAGTGTATCTTCTCAATCATACTCATATTTAATATAGTATTAATACACAAAAAAAGACGACCTCCTCTTGAAACATTCTGTCTCACTTTCTAGGCTATTTTTAAAGAAAAGGACACATTTATCATTCAACCCAACAGTTCAAATTATATGTACCTCATCTGCACACAACTGATCACTCATCACAGTCACTGAATTCTAAGACCCATGGATAAACTAAGATTGGATCTGAATCACTATGTACGGTAATGAATAAGGGCAATAATTATAAGATGTTATAGCATCATTTCTGCACTTCCTGAGTATTGCAGATAGTCCACTTTCAAAATCATTACTCCCATAAGGCAAATATGGTATACTATGAGGTACTATAACCGGATGCCCCAATATTAAACTGATATAACTCCAGATTTCTTGGAATGAATAAACTGAAACACTTATTGAGTACAGACTTCAAATAACGACAGTGTCAGAATACTGCTGAGTAAAATTAGCAATAATGCTGTTATGCATATTTAATAAACAAATTAATGTCAAGATGTTATAGTCTTCATTTTTGTGTCTGTAGAGTGAGCACAGTTGAGCTCACTTTGAAACTTCAAAATAATGATGCCACATCAAATAATAAACTGTCAGCTATTCCCCATTCTAACAGGGTAAGAAAGTATACTTCTTATAATTCTCTTAACAAAAACTTAATTCAGATACTCATGGCTGAGATGTTATATTATCATAAAATATTAGTAATGTAATTAAAAAGAAAAATTAAAGATTTAAAAGGCGGGACACTCAAAAAGTCAGATTCCTGCACCAACCTTGATCAACCTTGGAGAAATCATATAGGAGGTCCAGAAAATTAATCCTACTTGTCACCAGTGCTCTAAGTGTATTCAAGATTTGGAACAAATGGAAGAAGGATGCTTGAAACCTCCCAAGTTTTCAGACATATAGCTGCTTTGAAGGATACGTCTAAGAAAGATACACATGAGACACACCATGAACAAAGGCAGTTTAACATGCCTTTCTGTGCAACCATGGAGAACCTTCATGTAGCAAAACCCCTGTGGGTTCCACTACACACAGAGTAGGTCAGAATATGAAGAACCTATGAAGGGCAATGGATTACGTTGCATGGAGCCATTCTGTGAGTGCAAGTGGGGCACAGTCCATCATATGGCTGAAGTAGCAACTACAGAGCACAACTGCTGCCACTGAATGGTCAACTGTGGAAAAAGTTTGTGATTCTGGCTCTGGACAGAAGCCAGGATTTAAGTATTAGAGAATTCACACTTCAATTGTTTCAGGTGGCATGTCTGCAGTGTGGGTTCAGGAAAAAAAACGGAATAGTGTCAACAATGTTTGGGATGTTATTCACAACTATAAGGGCTGGAAATGTAATCTGTTTTTAAATAAAAAAAATAGATTCATCCAACAGTTTCTGCAGAGCTCCCTACTTGCCAGGAAATGTTTCTGTTTATTAGTGCACGAATGTGTCAACTCTGAGCTATCAGGATAGCGAAAACCATGGGGGTAGTGTGCTGTCTAGCATCTGTTAGGAGGGTGCTTAGAGTACAGTGGATGGCTGTCTTGCAGTATGATGGTGGATGAGGAAGAGGTGCTCTCCTGGACTGTGTACAGAACCAAAACAGAAACTTGTAATTTCCCTAACATTAGTAAGAAGGATCTAGCGAAGAGTCAAATATTAGTCCCAGATGCATTAGATTTGGTTTGGTTTGTAAGTTAGTATGTAAAGTTTTAGCAGGGGCAGTTAGTGTTTGATCTGCTTTAAAAGCAAAAGAGGATGAGGAGGCTGTAAAGGAAATATTTAAAATTACAGGTAAACATGTGAGGAGATACAAAGGCAGAGTTAAAGTACATGCAGGAAAATTATAGGATAGCTTTGAATTTTTTATTTTTTTAAAAATAACATTCTATTGTCTTTTTTATGATAAATATAACGTAATTAAGCTAGAATTTCAAGGTTCTTTGTCTTGAAATTTCCTCTCTCTTAAGTAGAAGATTCCATACATGTGGAAAGTGATGTGCCAGTTGTGCCAGCTCTTGCCCAGTCTGTAGGTGTCAGCTGAGCACTGACAAACTCATAGCTGGAAACCAAACTAGCTCTCCTGTACATTAGTTTTGTTAAAACAGGTATTAGTCTTATAAGAATGTATTGAGTGTTTAGACTCTATGAAATGCTTATAAATTGCGCCATGCATTAATCTCACTTGTCATGTCTGTATTCCATGCCATAAAAATATGAAAGTTTTGCTTTATAACTTTGAAAACATTTGCTCTGAACTTGTGAACCCAGGCATGAAAATTGTCCCCCCTCCCTATTCAGGCGGCCTATGAAGATTAAACGGCCCATTAAGGAACATCACAATACAAAGGACTGGTGAATAGCACTATCAACACCTTTGAAATGCTACATGCAAGGGAGCTCTTCCCATGTACTGGAAGGCTAAATGTAACATAAAATAGGGTCACAAGTAAAATTTTCATCTCTTTGCTGTTTGAACTCACAGGGCAAATGACAATAAACTAAGCCATAGTTCCCCAGTGGTTACCCCTGGGTCTGCTGTGAAAGACATTCTGAATCAACACATTACTGCTACACCTCTGTCATCTTTAAGAACCATAGATGGTAAGTCATTTGTGTGTATATGCTTGCTGGCATTAACCTGTAAATAACTCTGTTCTTATTCCTAGTTAATAAACCTTTCTTTAGTTTATTACAGGATTGGCTACAGCAGTGTTTCCCAAATTGTGTTCTGCGGAACACTGGTGTTCCACACAATGTGAATAGGTGTTCCATGAAAGAATCGTAATTTAAAAAAAAAAAAAAAAAAAGGTCTTTAATTTTTTTTTAATTTTAAATTTGGCATATTTGAAGCGTAGTTTACAACTCTTTTTGAATGACTATAATTAACATAAAACTCTTTTTCCGGTTATTGATAGATCTCGTATTGAATATCATGGCTAAAAACGCGGCATGCAAGCATGTTGACGTCTACCCCCTTCGGGCATGTTTCAGTTAGTGACGTCATACCCCTTCCGCTCGCACACACCATTCTCTTTACGTCACGTTGAATATAACATTCACTCAACACGTTCAATCCTGTGGGTCTTTACCATGTATGCAATAAGCACAACTAAACTAGCTTCACTCAAAACTATATAAATATTTGTGAAACAAAATTTGACAAAAAATCAGTATTTCTAAATATTGTTACTAAACCTAATCACCATGGATTTGTGGCTAAAAGAAGAAACTTTGAAATGAAAAGCAAGTTCTTCTGGTACTCCAACTGTGGCCAAAATAAACGAGCAAAATATTGTGACGCTTCAAAGTGAGGATGAACAATCGCAGTCTTTTGTTGCCGAAAAATCTGTTACTACTAGTGAGTTATCTAAGGTGAAAGAATTTCCATCGAAGTATATCAAAAAACAAGAAGAAGCAGGTGTTAAAAGTCCGTAACAAAAGTATGATGAAAGTTATTTGTCTTTTGGTTTTACATGTGTTGGAAATAAAGATGTTCCTGATGCGCAATGCGTCATGTGCAACAAAATACTAGCAAACAGTTCATTGGCTCCTGCTAAACTTTGTAGGCATTTGGAAACCAAGCATGCTGAATACAAAAACAAAGATATCTTTTTTTTTTTTCAAGAGGCAGCAGGACTCACTTGGAAATTTTAAACTTTTGATGATTAAAATTGCTAAAACAGACAACCAAAGTGCAACAGAGGCATCTTATCGGGTAAGTTACCATATAGCGCTTGCCGGAGAAGCTCACACTATTGGAGAAATGCTTATCAAGCCTTGCGCAAAAGATATTGTAACATGCATGTTGAGAGAGCAGTCTGGTAAAAAAACTGATGCTGTACAGTTGTCAAATAATACTGTTGCACTCCATGTTAAAGATCTTGCCGATGACATAAAAAAGAGCTAGTTTGCCAACTGAAAATTTGCCATGAGTATTCATTGCAGCTAGATGAGTCCACTGACGTTTCAGGACTTGCTCTGCTACTAGTATTTGTCCGATATAGATTTAATAATATTATTGAAGAGGACCTGCTCTTGTGTGATTCTCTGCAAAGCAACACGACTCGAGAAAGAATATTCAACTGCATCAACAAGTTTATCAGAAAGCATGAAATTAGTTGGGGAAAATTTATTGATGTATGTACTGACGGTGCTCAGGCAATGATCAGGAAGATGAAGGGAGCTGTAACGCGAATCATAAGTGTGGCACCAGAAAGCACTAAGAGCCATTGTGTTCTACACAGACAAGCACTTGCAGTTAAAAAAATACCAGCATATCTGATAATTGTGCACGATGAAGCAGTACAAATTATCAATTTTGTCAAATCTCAACCACTTCAATCCAGATTATTTAAAATTTTGTGTGAGGAAATGGGTAGTCAGCACAAAATGCTTCTTTTACATACGGAAGTGAGGTGGCTATCTAGAGGAAAAGTGCTTGTGAGGCTTTTTGAGCTTCGTAGTGAACTACTGGTATTCTTCCCTTCAGATTATTCAGGACGAAAATTTAACAACTGTCTGACAAATTCCTCGTGGCTAATGAGACTTGCGTATCTTGCATATATTTTTGCAAAATTAAATGAAATTAATCTGTCGCTGCAAGGAAAGAATATGACCATTTTTACTACAATGGATAAAATTTTGTCATTAAAAAGAAACTGGAATTCTGGGCATCTTCTGTAGAACAGAATAACTTCAACTGCTTCCCTACAATACATGAATTTCTGACTGAAATAAATTCTACAGTCCATGAAGAAGTTTCCAGCATCATTTTACAACACTTAGGGCTAGTCTACACTTACCAGCCGGGTCGACGTGGTGAGTTCGACTTCTCGGAGTTCGAACTATCGCGTCTAATCTGGACGCGATAGTTCGAACTCCGGAAGCGCCGCGGTCGACTCCGGTACTCCACCACTGCAAACGGCGGTGGCGGAGTCGACCTTGCAGCCGCGGACTTCGATTCCACGGCGTCTGGACGGGTGAGTAGTTCGAACTAGGGTACTTCGAATTCAGCTACGCTATTCACGTAGCTGAATTTGCGTACCCTAGTTCGACCCCGCTTCTTAGTGTGGACCAGCCATTATGTGACTTGCAGGCCTTTTTATTAGACTATTTTCCTACAACTATTGATGATAATGCTTGGGTTCGAAATCCGTTCGTAATTACAGCCAAACCAGTCAGCTTTACTGTACATGATTATGAAAGCCTAATTGACTTAATTTCTGACTCTGATTTGAAACAAAAGTTTAAGGCTCTTCCACTGAATAATTTTTGGAGCAGCCTAATAGAAGAGTACCCTAATGTGGCTAAACACGCAGTTCGAGTGCTCCTTCCTTTTGCTACAACTTATTTGTGAGAGACGGGATTTTCGTATTATACTGCAACAAAAACCAAATATAGGAATAGACTTGATGCTGCGCCTGACATGCGGATTCAACTTTCCAGCATTATTCCTAATATTAAGCAAATCTGTGATAGAAAAACGCAGAAACACCAATCCCATTAAATCCAGATTTGTATTTCTGTTTATAAAAAATAGATTTTCTTAGTAAAAATCTAATTTGTTTGGTGTTTGTGTATATATAAAAACAGGTTTTTTAAAGTAGAACACTGTTTTTAATTTTTAATTAATGTTTTAATTAATGTTTTTGCACTTGATTTTTGTACTACTTTATACGCGCTTTCCAGTTAGAAATTGTTAGTTCAAGTTATTTTAAATTTGTATTTTTGTTTTGTTTTATAAAATATATTTGAGCATAAATAATGCATTTTTTTATTTGAAAACCAAAAAAGACTACAAAATAATATTATAAGTGTTCTGTAATAGACTAAAAAGTGTTCTGTGGCCAAAAAAGTTTGGGAAACACTGGGCTACAGGCATTGTCTTTGGTGTGAGATCTAAGATACAAGTTGATCTGGGGCAAATGACTGGTCTCTTGGGACTGGGAGCAACCTGAATATTGTGTGACCATTTATCACTAAGTCCAGCTTGTCTGGATGGCAAGATAGACTGGAGAGCCTAAGGGGACTGTCTGTGACTCTATACTGGATTGGTGAAATCTAATTATAGAACATACCACCAGTTTGGAGTGTCTGCCCTGTTTTTGACAGCCTGCTTTGAGGTAGGCACTCACCGTCATGAGCCATTCCAGACAGCACGACAAGCACATTGAAAATGCTAAATGTTTCCATTCTTTAGGATTATTTACCTATGCCCATCAATATTAGGACTTTAGTGAGGACTTCAGCTATGTTAGGCAGAGCATATAACTTCTTTGAGGGTGCGCTAGCCATTTTAAGGGTAATTATAGAGACCATTACAAAATACACACTGTGTAATCCTATATCATACCCCTTGGTACCAGCATTCACTGTTCTATAGAGTGTTAGCAATACATTCAGTAACTGGAAATGCAAACATCTGGATCAAGGTGATTAAATAATACTACTGACTGTGAGATGCATCACAACAGAATTCAGGGATCTTACACATCTTATTGGAGAAAATGTCAGGA
This sequence comes from Mauremys reevesii, assembly GCF_016161935.1. Lineage (NCBI taxonomy): Eukaryota > Metazoa > Chordata > Testudines > Geoemydidae > Mauremys > Mauremys reevesii. The sequence goes on along the minus strand of NC_052624.1, from coordinate 178,524,698 downwards.
GACGGATGGGGACTTTTCCAATATAGAATCAGTTGACTATTTCAGGGTAGCTATAATCAGCCACTTTAATATTTAGAGCTACAAAACCAGAGCTCTGATTCACTTACTAAAAGCTTTCTAAAGATACATTTCCTTCCATGAAGGAAGTAGTAAATCAATAAACATTTCTCCCCTGCAGAATCCATATTCCTTCCCTTGTGTTTCCCAATCTTCTGGCACTATCTTAGAGGCTACTTATCTTAAAGTAACTGGAGTTGTTTGAGATGCCTTGGTCTAACTGTAGGTGTGCGTGCCCCACACACATGGACCCAGAATCTTTTAGTCAGCAGTGTCTATTGGGACTGCACATTCAGCCTGAATGTCCTCATGTCCTATCCAAAGGCAGAGCAGCAGCAACTGGCACTCATCCTTCACAGATACAGAGATCCAGGTAAAGAACTTTGTACTGAGAACAGGTCATAGGACCCATGTGGACAAAGGCATCTTGAGGGGGAAAAAAAACATGTTACTTGCCTGTATAGTAACAGTTATTCTTCAAGGTGTTTTGTGAACATATATATTCCATTGCAGGTACAGTGCACCCAATGCACATGAGTCTGACTTGTCAGCACTATCACTAGGCAGCACACGTGCCCATGCTCTCCTTGTGCAACTGTTCGAGGGCATAAAAGGGATGTGTCTGCCATTTCCCTCTCCATTCCTTCACATCACTGTCTATCTAATGTCTAAAGTAGTGGGGAAGGTGGAAGAGTCATGGAATGTATATGTACACAAAATCTCAAACAACAACAATTACTGTACAGGTAAGTAACTGTTTTTTCTCCTTTGAGTGATGGTGTATATAAATTGCACTCCAGGTGATTCATTAGCCATTCCCTCACAAGTGGAAGGACTCTGGATTATCTGAACAGATATTGTAACCCCAACTTCCCAAAGTTAGCATTGTCATAAGGAAGCCTGAGTGATAGCGTGTCTGAAAAAGATATGCACAGTGAACCATGTCACTGCTTTACACTTAACAGCTATTGGATATTGCTCAGAAAGACTGCTGAAGCAGAACTAGCCCTGGTGGAGTGAGCCATTATTCTCAGTGGAGGAGAGATGTCAGCAACATGGTAGTGGAACTTAATGTAATCAGAAACCCAATGTGAGATATGGTAAGATGACAATGATCAACTCTTAACTCTTTCAGCATGGGCTACAAAAAGCCTAGAAGAGGCTCTAAAGGACCTCATGCAGTCCAGGTAGAACACCAAAGCTCTGTGAACATCCAAGGGGTGGAGTCTTCCTTCATCTTTGGAAGAGTGCTGTTTTCCTTGAAACCCCATAATATTAATAGTTTGGTTCAGATGGAAAGAAGAGACCACTTTTGGCATAAAATTGGCTGTAACCTAGGGAAAAATCTCATCTTTATGGAAAACCATGAAAGGAAGATCAGCCAGAAGATCTTGACGTTCCAAAACTCTTCTTGAGGAAGTAATTACCACTAGAAAAGCCGTCTTCATATACAACAGAAGTGGATAGGTTGTCACCATAGGTTCAAAGTTGGATCCCACAAGCCTGGAGAGGACGAGGTTTTGATACCATATAGATAATGAATCAGACACAGGTGTGTAAATGTTGAGTAGGCCTTTTAGATGTCTGAAAACCAGAGAGTGAAAGAAAATGGAAAACCCAACTATTGGTGGATGCAGATATGGAGGCAGGTGGACTATCACCAAACTGAGAGGCCAGATGATTTCAGGTGCAACAGATAGACATATATTGAACTAACTCCTGTATGATGAGACAATAGTGTTGAGTTTGTGCCAAAATCAAAAACCTCTTCCACTTTGATGTGTACGTGGCTCTAGTGGAATCTTTGCTGTTGCTTACCAAGACAGCTTGAATATCTTGGGACCATGATCACTTGTGAGTACTTAACCAGAGATCATCCATGCTGTGAGGTGAGAGACTGGAGTTTAGGATGCAGAGACTTGCCCTGGGTCTGGAGATCTTTGACTAGCGGCAAAGTTATCAGTGGCCAGACAGAGTGCTGATGCAAGTCCGTGAACCAGTACGGCCTTGGCCAAACTGGCATCACTACGATTAATGATGCTTTATCTCTTTTTAGTTTCCCGATTACCCTTGGAATGAGACAAATTGGAGGGAATGCATACAGGACACAACTGGATCAAGGGAGAAGAAAGGTTATCTGTGATGGAACCTAGGCTGCAGCTCTTCCTGGAGCAAAACTGTTTGCATTTGTTGTTCAGGTTGATTGCAAACAAATCCAACTTGGTACCACCACTCATGGAAAATCTGGAGGTGTATGGCTTTTTTTTCTTCCTGGAGATATACCTATGTCATAGAACTGGAAGGGACCTTGAAGGTCATTGTGTCCAGTCCCCTGCCTTCACTAGCAGGACCAAGTACTGATTTTGCCCCTGATCCCTAAATGGCCTCCTCAAGGATTGAACTCACAACCCAGGCCAATGCTCAAACCACTGAGCTATCCCTCCCCCCTAATTTCTGATTGACCACTTGTGATGGTGTATGAAATCCATGCTGAGGGAATCTACAATTGTATTTCTCACTCCTGGAAGGTGGAACACATTCAAGGAGATACTGTTCCTTATGCATAGACTCCACGGGTGTATGTATAGCTTCTTGGCATATCTGAGGTGACCCTGCACCTCCCTGCTTGTTCAGATAAAACCTAACAGTGGTGTTGTCTGTAAGAACTTTTATCACCTGGTTCTTGATGGTGGACATAAATGTCCTGCATTTACATGGAGTGAAACTTCCTGGGGTAACTAAATAGCTTGTGCTGGAAGTTGAATGAGATGGGCGCCCCAGCATTTGGTAGATGCATCTGTTACCAGAGTCATAGTTGGTTCTGGGAACAGAAGTGGACTTCCTTTGCATACGATCCCTGGATCCAACCATCAATCCAAAGAGAAGCATTCAAGCAGGTATGGAAACTTGCATGTCCAAAAAATGCCTGGTAGGAGGATATACTGAATGGAGCCAGGCCTGTAGACAGAAAAGGTGAAGTCTGCCATCGGGAGTTAGCTATGTGTATGAGGCTACATGGTCCAGGAGCTTCACGCAGGAATCCACCATTGTGATTGGGTTGGACTTGAGACTTCCAGAGAGAAAAGCTATAGCCTGAAACCTTTCCTTATAATTTTGATTTGTCAAAATTTAGATTCAGGACTTGTCTAGAGGATGACAACAAGGATGCTGTTTTGGACTTGGTTACTTAATGTCCCTCGGAATATCTAATCATCCAGGTAAGGAAATATTTGAACATCTAAATGGCACAGACATGAGGTTACCACCAGTGTTGCCTCTAATTTTTTCCATCCATGTGCAGAATACATTTTGTTATGTGCACTGAGGTATGTGCCTATGTGTGCCACCAGTAGAAACAAAAAACCTAGATATAATATATATTTTTTAAAAATTACCACATACGATAAGTACTCCAGCCAGGACAGGTTAGGCATTTTAGAACTCACTTCTCAAAGAATTATATTTAAGTGTAAGAGAAACAAAAATTATGAAAGGCATAGACCAGTCAAAACACTAAAATAACACACTTTGAAAGAATGAAATTACAGTGAATATATGCACGTTGCAGGAAGTACCAAGTAGTAACAACAACAACACAAGTATGTGTTTGCTGGTGAGTATGTGACAGAGACTGGGTTCAATGTTCCCTCCAATTTTTATGTCCACGTGTGGAATATGAAGGTGATGGGTGACACATCACCTTCATATTGGTGCACATAACAAAATTCAGGTGGTAGAGGTGGGGGCAGAGAGGTTCGGAGTGTGGGAGGGGGCTCAGGGCTGGGGCAGAGGATTGGGTGCTCTCAGGTGGGGCTGGGGATGAGGGTTCAGGGTGCAGGAGGCGGCTCAGTGCTGGGGCTTGGGGGGCTGAGAACTGGCTAGGAGTGCAGGCTCTGAGGTGGGGATCGAGGTGTGGGAGGGGGCTGAGGGTTGGGTGCTGGGGCTGAGGGCTCCGGCTAGGGGTGAAGGCTCTGGGGTGGGGCTGGGGATGAGGGGCTCGGAGTGCAGGCTGCCCAGTGGCTGCGGTGGGGAGAAAGGACTCCCCTCAGCCCTCTCTCACCACAGCAGCTTGGGGCCAGGGGAGAGGCACCTCTCCCCGGCAACTTCAGTGGGGCTGGGCTGGGCCAAGGGAGGGGTTCCTCTCCCCCAGGTGTGTCAAGTCTGGGACAGGTCCGGTTGTTGGGGCCGGGAGAGGGGCGCCTCTCCCTGCCACCATGGCAGGTCCACGCTGGGTCTGGCAGGGAGGGACACCTTTCCCACCACAGCCCTGAGCCTCTGTGTGGGGCTTAATACGTGGCTGCACAGCTCTGTGCAGTTCTCTCTGTGCAGCTGCTGCACAGAGAGAACTTAGCAGTCTGTGTGTGACACACAGACAGAGTGTGTGCTGGCTGCTGGGGAAAGCTGTGCGCTGTCTCTTCCAGACACTCACTGAAAGCTCTCCTGAGCCCTGTTGTCTCCTCTTTTCCGCTTTGCAGAGATGGGGTACATGGGCGAAGAGGAAAGCGGGGGTGGAAGAGAGAGAGACAGACTGACTGACTGTCTGAGCTGGCTGCGGGGGAAATCTGAGAAACAGTGAGAAAAGAAAGGGACTCAGGCAGTCACCAGTCAGACCTCAGCAGCTCTGAGTCCCCCTAAGCCAGGCTGCCCCCTCTGCGGAGATGGGGCACCAGGGTGGGGGGAGAGGGACACCCTGACATCAGCACTCTCCTCCCTCCCTGCTCTGCAGAGCTGGAGGAGGGGCACCTGAACACATACTGCCAGCTGTGCGTGCTCTCCTAATCAGCTGGGCAGCACTTGAATCTCTCCTGAGCAGCCGCTCAAGCGCACGGCTTACAGGGAACACAGGTTACCACCGCCATGCACTTGATGAAAAACCCTTGGGGCTAAGAACAGCCTAAAGCAAAAAACTGTCATCATAATGCATATTGCCTACTATGAAACAAAGGTACTTCCTGTGGTCTGGATCTACAGCCACATTGAAATACAGGAGCAATTTGAGGGCAGAATACCTATCTCCAATATCCAAGGAAGGGATAATAGAAGCAAAGATGAACATCTTGAACTTGATTCTCTTGATGAAATGATTCAACTTTCTTACAGCTAAAATGGGACATCTACCTGATTTCTTTCAGACCAGGAAGTAAAGCTTCCCCTCCTCCCTCCGTGTTAGTAAGGAACCTCTTCTATTGCTCCCCACTCCAGGAGAGAGAGCATTCTTTTTGAAGCAATACAGTCTTGTGAGATGGGTCTCTGGAAGGGGACGGGGAAGGTAGATTTGGAAAAGGAAGGTAAGTGAATTGGTAACATATCTCTCCATTAATGTGCTGAACGCACACTTGTCTGATGTGATTTTTTTCCCCAAGCACAGCAAAAGAGTGATAGGTATCTTTGAAAGGGAGGAGATATGGTCAGTGTGCTATCCTCGACTGAGCAGTCAAAAATGACTGCTTGGAATTTGAAGTAGTTTGGTGAGAAAGGTCTGTTGTAGATGAACCAACTGGTGACATCGAGATCTAAACCTTCTCTTCAAGAAGTCCTGTGACCTCTGTTAGGAATAGGATACTGTAACAGTGAGGTCTAAACTCACTGTTTCCCTGGACCTTACTCACTGGGGTGCAAACTTCTAATGAACGAAGTGTTGCCCAGGGTGTGCATAGTATTGTCCATTTTTGAAGAAAATATTCTGGACCCTTCAAAGAGAAAAATTTCAATAGTATTCTGCAGCTTCTTCAGATGACAGAAGCCTGCAGTCAGGGAGAATGCCTCATGGAGATGGTGGTGGCAACAGAAGGCAAAGTTGTATCAGCAGCATCAAATAGCTACTTAAAGGGATGTCCAGGCTGTGAGGTATCCTTCTAAAACCAGAGCCAGGAACTCTTCCCTATACTGTTATGGTAGTTTATCAGCTTATTTAGAAACTAAAGTAAAACTAATAAAATTAGACACGAGCGCTTGATAGTTGGCCACTTATTTGAAGAGTAGTGATGGAATATGCCTTTTGGCCATGTACGTCCAGTCTCTTGAACTCCTTGGTTTGGGGAGTGACTTTAGGATGGGATGTCAAGATCACTCATTAGTGTCCGTGACCAGTAAGGAATCAGAAACTGGATGGGTAAAAATGTAATTAAGTTCTGTTGTGGAACTTAACATGTACTCACTTGACCATAGGTACTATAGAAGTTGGAGTCTACCATAGTTTTCATCTGCTCTAGCAAATCTCCATCAATGGGAAGGGTGCAAGCTTTCCCAGGGCAGGGATCTGTAACATATCAAGGAAGCTTTGTGGGTTTTCTTGTACAAGCTCAACTTGCACTCCTAAGGAAGTGACCCCTCTCCTCATCAGGTCCTGAAAAACCTTGAAGTTCTTTGAGGGTGGGAGTAGGTGGGAGAGATATTGATTCAGGGGTGATGGCTTCATCCAGAGATAATGAAATATGCAGGGGGGACATCTAGGGGTTCCTCTGTAGGGTCCTATACATTTGGTGGATGGATGATGACAGTATTCTGAGCCAAGGTTTCCTGTACTGGAGGAGGAGACCTCCTCTTAGATTGTGATGGAGGTATAGAATCCCTTGAAACAGCCCCAAACCAGTAAGGACCTGGGAGATTCTACAATGTCTGAAATGTCTATGGTGGAGGCCAACATAATGGGGCCTCATAAGAAAGCCAGTCTTGATCTTTAGACCTGTAACCGTGGTATGAGGCCTATAAGGTGATCTAAAAGATTCTGAAGATGATACAAGTTCCTCCCTTTCACAGTCCAAAGAAGAAATGTGGGTTTCTTCAAAAAAGTGAACAGCAGGCCCCAGGAGCGTCCGAGGTGGTTTGGGGATGGGAGGTGCCCAGGAATCCAAAGATGGCAAGGGTCAAGGCAGTTAAATCACCAGAGAGGTTAAAGGAATAAATTGATTTAAATAAAAATCCAAAGTAATTTTTGGTAAAAGTTTCAGTTGCAGCGTAAGAATAACTGTGTTTATAGAACACAATGCATATAGGGACCCTGCCATCTGAGCCTGTATTTCACTCACTCTGCAAGCTGAAGCGATAGATGCTAAAAATACTGTTTTTATAGTGAAGTGACGCAATGAACATATCATAGGTTCAAAGGGAGGATCAATTCAGGACATGAGCACCACACTGAAATCCCAAGTAGGAAAGGGCTCTAACGGGTGAAATAAATGAGTCAACGTTTTAGTCATCTGGAATCAGTGAGATGGGGGGTAAAATGAATGACCCTCAGCTAGCAGGTGGTAAGGCAGAGACAGCGGTCAAATGTACCTTAGTAGAACTGACAAAGTCCTGAATGTTTTAGAGTCAAATAGTATAGAGAAGCAAATAGAAGGCTCAGAGTTGAATATGCCACCCCCCCAAAAAATAATAATAATAAAAAAAAATAATTTAGCCTTATATTTCTATCTTGTAGAGATCTTCCTTTTCTGACTCAAAACCTCTTGGACTGTTACGAGAGAACTGGACATAACCCAACACCACTTTGTGCACTTGGCCACCATAAACTGGCAGCGAGGACACCACGTAATGAGGAAGAAATTCGTCTTTGGTCTTGCTTTGGCAGACAAAAACAGCTGCACAGCTGCAGTGTTACTAACAAGAATAGATCAAATAAAGTGACAGATTCAGGAGAATGAAGTGAGTGTGGACAGCTGAACTAGAGTCTGGGTCTCTGTAATTGTAAGTTTTTTGCCTTACTTATAAGTAGAAATTATAAGTTCTTTGCTGTTGCTAGGGAAATGGCCAGCCCATGAGGGCTTACCTTGAGTTATGCTTTGTTTTGAGTTACCTATAAAAAGATTAGTTAGAGTGTGTATTTTGGAGAAGTTTGGATTTTCTATGAGCAAGGAGACACTGACATCAACCTCCCCAGCAGCTAGGAGGAAGGCTGACCACCAGAACCCTGCTGCTGCCATGCAACACCACTTCAGACTTTAGTAACTATCTCTGAGGTGGTGTTCTAGACTATTGCCATTTCTGATGTGTGCTTTGTACTCAATAAAACAAGGATTTTTTAGTGGAAACACTCTTATGTGTTCCAATCATTTATCAGATGGAGGTGCTGTGTCCCCCACTAATTTATTTACTGACACTGCTGTGAAAACAGAGATTAGTTACCACATCTTTGGGTTCAGATAACCCTGGGTAATACGATTGCTACCATAAAGCATCCATCAACACAACATAACCAGCTAATCTCCCTGCCATCAGATATAGATACACTGGGTCTGGCTGTAACACTAAACTTTGGTTCTGTAAAATGATGTTTGGAAGTGGAAGACGTGCAGACTGAAAGCTCCATCAAGCTGGAGAACCAAAAGTGATGTGCCATCACTATCCGAGCCTTGTCCTGACATTTCTTCTTGAGGACTCCGAGAATTAGTGGAGTGAGGGGGGGGAAGTATATAAGCAGCACATTTTCCCACTGAAACCAGAAATGTAGCTGCCAGAGAGCCCAGACTCACTCCTCCTTGGGAGCAAAATACAGAGATCTTCTTGTTCAGATAACTGGCAAACAGATATCTTGAGGGTAACCCCCCAATTCCAGAAAACCTATCTAAAACAGAGTCCTTCGGTTCTCACTCATGGGTGATGGAACCCTTTCTACTTAGGTCATCTGCCAAATTGTTCTGGGCTATTAGGTTGATACAATGAAGAATGCACCATTCCCACAAATTGCTTCTCGACATAAGGGGGAAGATCTTACAACCCCCTCAGTTTATATAGTGCATCACCACTGTATTATATATTAAAATCTGGGTATTGGTGTCTCAAGGCAGGGCTGGAATGCCTTGCAGGCTCAACAAACAGCTCTCAGTTCAAGCATATCTATGTATAACCAAGATTCCATCCAAGACCAAAGGCCCCGAATCTGGACATTTTCTAAATGAGCACCAGAGCCTTACTTGGATTTGTCTGTTACAAGAGTCCTTTCTAGGTGGTGGTGGTGGGTGAAAGAACACTGACAGACTTGAAGGGGGTTTGTCCACCAACACAGAGATGTCAGCACCCTTAGATCTTCTATCGGTGAATCTATGCTTTGTCTGACTGGATGATAAACCAAACAACTATCGCCGAGAGGACAGAGATGCTGTTGTGTATGCAGTTATGCAAGTACAAACTGTGATATGAGCCAGAAAGCTAAGGCAGATTTTCATTAAAGTTTTGGTTGGGAGCAGAGGTTAAAAGTGATGATGAGAGTCATTATGAAAAACTTCTCCAGAGGAAGATATGCTTTTGCTGATACAGAGTCCTACCTTGCTTCTATAAATTATCAGTTCAGTAGGGGGTGAGTAAATTTTTCTTGATTGATCTTGAGACTCATACAGAAAAAAAACTGAATGTGTGTGTGAACATCTGACAACTTGGTGAGAAGTGTGTTCTCAAATCAAGAAGTCACCGAGACAGGGATTTACATGAAAACCGTGTCTCCTCAGGTGAGCAACCACCACTGAAAGGCATTTGGTAAATATCCTCATGGCTGCTGAGGCTGAAAGATGGGACTCTGAATTAGTAAGGATGTTCATGAAATGTAAAAACGTCCTGTGAGCTGGATGGATTGCCACATGGAAGTAAGGGTCCTGCAAGTCAAGAGTTGCAAACCACTTCATGAGGAATTTGTTGATTATGTCTGAGGGCCAATATAGGATGCTGACCTCCTTTATTTTTTTGAATGAGGAAGTAGTGGGAATAGAACCTGTTGCCACAGAACTCTGGAGGTACCATCTCAATTACACCCTACTGAAGAAGAAATTTTATTTCCACCTGCAGCAGACTATTGTGAGAAGGGTCCCTGAGAGAACTCTTCACCAAGCTGTGATATCTTGTCACACTGGGGAAATTGTACTTATCCAGAAAAGCCTTATAATTAGCTATCTGAATTCACAGACTAGCTGAAGAATATATTTTTCTCCCTTGGTGCCCTTTTGGGGGTCTACTTGGGAGAACTAGCCTACTTAAGATTTTTCATGGGCAGCTGCTACTAGTAAGGACCCAGTAACAGGGCCAAAAAGAAATATTTTAACTCCTTAGGATGAACTTAGTAATTACAGTCTGCTTTTTTAGTTATGGCTGAAATAGGTACACAAGTTTGCCACAAAGCTTAAGCTAAGTTGAGGATACCCTCAATGACTGATAAGGCCAAGTTACCTGGGGAGACTGGACCCAGAATGTCAAATACTTTGAGACCTTTCCTGAATTACTTGGAGGGGTAGCTCTGAGGTGTCCACCATACTTTTAAAAGATACTGAAGGCCCTTAAAATCAATTGTGGAAGGAGCAGATGGTTTTACAGCTTCACATGGATAAAGAAGAAATAGCCAAGTGATTGCATTGATCCTCATATTCCTCCATCAACATCTTGCTCTTCAGTATGAGGCTCATGCTAGAATTCTCCTGCATCAGCCCCTGGTAAGATGATTGCATTGTGTCAGACAGTTCCTTCGGAGGATGAGATATATTCCTAGATGTGGATTTAGAGGAATAAGAAGCAGGAAAATGATACAGGTACTACAATGACCAATAAAGCCAATATTTCAGGAAGAGCAAAGCCACAGGGTAGAAACCAACGGGCCTGAAATCTTTCAGAAGTATGGGACCTATGACTAGAAAGGCTCCTTCTTAGGAACTAGACTAGGAGAATGAGGAGAAAATCTAGGAGAATGGCTTCTACTGTCAAGAGCTGATGAATATGCAGACAAGTATAACGCCTACAACGATGGGGCAGCTATCTCAGGAATGCAACAGACTGAGGAGAGCCAGATTCTAGTCTCTGAAAAACAGACATTGGTATCACAGATGATGCATGCAGAGAAATTTTCTTAACAGAAGAAACTCTGAACGTGTAGATATTTCAGAAATATTGGAGAGAGCAGACTCTGGTTTGAGAGTGAACACCATGTCCACAGATGCGCTCCTGTGTTGAGAAAAAACTCACTACTGAAGTGGACAAAACCAAAATTGACCGTATGGATATGGTCGTCTCAGAAGTATAGGTCATCTTATTAGTACACTGTACCAAAGTATCTGTAGCAGTACTCATGTCATCGGTATTGAAGAAGTGGTCTGGTCACTGAGCATCATCTATGTGGTACTGCAGCAGAACGAGCTTCCACAGCTTCTGAAGACACTGGGATGACAAATTTTGGGGAAAAAATGGCTTGGAGACTGAATGATGAGTCTTGCATCTCTTTTTAGTTGGTACCTGGGATAGTGATCAGTCCTAAGTACCAACAGAATATCTCTACTCCTTCCTACCTCAGGCAGCAGGAATTGCTAACTAACCCAAAGATGACTGAAGAGATGGTTCAGCATATTTTTGAGAAGCATGAGGTCTCAGAGCCAGAAGACCTGATAGCTCCCAAAAGACAGAAGACTGGTTTTGAGAAGGGACTTGAGAATTGTTCATAGTCTTTTCCATCAGAAACATTTTTAAATGAGCATCACAAGCTCCTGACACATGCTTTGAGAAGGATTTGCAGACTCTGGGATTAAGTTTCTGTTGTTGCCACTGCCAATGTGCACTAAATAAAATGTTTAATTACTAAAAATAGTAACATTAACTATCCTAACACTATATAAGAAACTACAGGGAAGTTTCTGTAAAAAGTGACTGGGGCTGCTCTACCCTTTATACTCTCAGGATGGAGCATACACAGCCTCAACGGACCCTGCTGGCTAAAAGACTCTGGGCTTACACACATGGGGTGCATATATCTACAGTGGAATCTGTGTGGACACGGCTCGAAGAAGAATACAAAAACTTTTATAGGATGCCAAATTCAGTATAAGTCCTTAATAAGTCCTTAATGAAAACCATTACTTAAGGCCAGAAAGGACCACCAGATATCTAGTCTGACCTCCTGATATATAAAATAAAGAATCAATTGAAAGCAATATATTTTTTTTAAAAGTAGTCCCCCTTTACATAAGGTATTATCCAAACAAAACAGATGTCTTCTTTTAGCCAGACAGAGATATCAGAAAGCAGTGCCTGCTGAGCAGCCCGTGTCAAGGTCATGACATGTATACTGAAACAACCAAGACAAGACAGCAGCTGACAGTTATAAAAATGGAATGACACGCCACCTACCCACAAAAATGTCTGTCAATAAGCTGAAACCATTTTCTTAAAATAAGACTCAGGAGTAAAATATTAAAGTTTTCATGTAAATTGCCAACTCTTCATTGCCAGATATACAGTAGTGTACAGTCACCAGATACTACACTGTTCCACCCAGTGCAAAACTTCTTACTCTTATCCTGAGTTATAAGCAATTACTAATTCTGTTGTGTATGATGCAGAAATGTCACTGAATTGTAATACTAAAAGCCAGCAGCTATTATTGACCGTAGAAATCTCTTAGATATCCCATAGTAATTTCTGACATTTTTGTACTCTGTAATGGTAGTGCAGGATTTCTTTTAGTACTCAAAAGAGAAACAGTATCCAAGCAATAAATGACATTTATGCAACCTCTAAGGATTTCGGCTTTCTAGGTTTTCCTTTTTGCCTAAACTGTACTTCAGCTGTTTAAATGAACACTGATCAAAGGTAACCAATAACAGTCACATGTAGCACTGACTTATTCTAATATTTTTTCCCCCAAGAGGGAAGAATCAACTCAGAACATTTTAGTTGAAGAACTGTAATAAGCCTGTTTTCTAAGCCCAATTACTGAGAGTTTACATGAAAAACCTTCTGACATGATTTCACACTTCTGTCAGTTACAATAAAAATCAGCTACACTAAGCAAAAGGAAAACTGCTGCACCAAAGATTTCTGTTTGTTTTCAATAACACTAGCGATGCATGAAAACACTCAGCAAATTTGAAGCAACAGAAAACACGTGCATCATTCTTTTTCCAAAGACATTTTGAGTCACATTTTGCATCTTCCAACTATGTGTTATATAAAGGCAATTTATAAAAGAGTATAGTAGAGCTGACATCCACCTTTCAAAGCCTTATAGAGAGAATAATATGGGCTACGTTTTGCCATAGATCCATACATGAACTCCAACCGATTTTTGACACATGCTTCTTAAGGCATTATGGTTTTTTCCTCCACCCGAAAAGAGAACAGTGCTTTAGAATTAGAATTTCCCAGCAATACTTCTATGTACAGAGAAACAAGATGGTACAAAATGCTAGTTCATAATTAGATCCAGGCCTGTAAGAATCGTAAGTTTAGAACAGAGGCAAACAATTAACAGTGTAATTTTATTACCTGGTATGACACTCAGGTTTATGGTTCTTTTTTAATTTGCATTTCTAATATCCTTTAGCATTCAGAACATATGGTTGCACTTCCACTACAAGTTAATTTTTTGCAGCCAAGGCTTTCGGAATTGTTTTGTTTCATACTTTCCTTATAACTGAGCGCCATTCCTAAAAAGTACAATCCATATCCCAGTGCTTTGAAGAGTTCAAGCTTGAAATGAGCAGCAGGAACCACAAACATACCATACAGCTGCTTATCCATCTACCAGGAGATCAAATGCATCTTTTTTGATGCTGTAAGTCTGATTACTGAAAGTTATTCCTATATCCAAATTTGCAACATGGCAGCCCAGTGCTCTATGAAACCAATATATGGCCTTAATATTTCTGACTTCAGTTTGTAAAAAAAAATCCCAGTGTGAACTATGTGAACAACAATGGCCAGAAAAGCAGACTAAAAGTGTTGACTTCAGAGTTTGCCAATACGCCTCTTCTTATCCCTAACAGGGAAGTGAAAAAGATCAAGCTATCAAAATAGTAAAGGCAAAAGTGTTTAATAAATATTTCTGTTCCGTATTGGGGGAAAAATGGATGATATAGTTTAATCATAACACACTAATATCTCAGGAGGACGCATTTCACTGACTCTTGCAGAAGTCATTGCAACCAAAAAGGCTGTCTTTTGGGAAAGAAGACAAAATGAATAAGTGGCTAATGTCTGACTGAGAACCCAGGAAAGCAGCCAGAACAGTACTGAGGTCCCATAATGGGACCAGCTCCTTTACTGCTGGAAACAGAAAGACAATACCTTTCAGAAATCTTGCTACCCTGGCGTCTGAGAAGACTGGATTGGGAAGGTGGAATGCCAAGACTGTCACCAAGTAAACTCTCAATGAGCTAAAAGCCAGACTGGAGGACTTCAAATGTAGCAAATGGTCCAACTCAGAAGTATATTGCTTGAGCACTTTCAAAAGGCCTCAAATTCACTTCCAGGTGAAGAAATATTCTACCATTTCACAAGCAAATCTCAATTATTGATTGCCTAAGTTCTTTAAAAACAGTTTAAAATGTAAACTCCCAGGTAAACTACATGTAAAACTAGAATTTCTATATTTACTTCTAGTCTTCAGAGATGCTTATTAGTGCAGAATTATGCCAGTTAATTTTCAAGAATGAAAAAAGCATGATAATTTCCTTCCCATTCTTCCAAGTAAATTAGTATCCAGAGCAATAATTCTTAATACATATCTTCTTACTATACAAGCTGTCAGAAATTATCATCTTGCAATTGTGCTGTTATTAACATGCAAAACAAAAGAGGAACAGGATAGTGCAGTAAAGGTATTGATCAGCTGCATAGTGTCTCTCTAAATTACCAGGCAAGCCACACAAAGAAATTCACTTACCTTGAGAACTTTAAACAAATAGACTGTTTATTGGAGATGTTTGCTAGTCACCAGAATGAATCTAACCAAGTCCTAGAACACACACCTCAAAACAACTGCCTTTGTGTATCAAGATTTCAAATTTTTAAAAGCAGCTGGAGGAAAAGCAGCTTCCTAATACACCACAGGAAATACTACTTTAGAGTCACACGGAAGTCTTTATTCTGGCTTTTTCTGTTGACTTCCCGGAAGTTATTAGTATTTAAAGACACTAAAGATATGCTCTTGCAGAACAGAAAACACTTGAACCAGGTTTTAAAAGACTGAAATAACAAGTCTAATACACAATCAGGCAAGCCTAAAAAACCCTACATTCACTTGCACAATTTTAAAGCACTAACAGCTTACAGACAATTTTAAAATGTTTGTAGGCCAATTAAAGAACTATGCTGTATTTATATTTGCTTTTGCTGTAGAAGTTTTCCTGATTTTTCCTTCCTTGCATTTACAGGATCAGGATAAAACAAAACAAAACAAAACAAAAAAAATGACCTTGCTGAGGTAGAGCACACTGGCCTACTACTGTACATGATAGGAAAGCACCTGGCCTGTGGATTGATGTTTAGCAGCTGCTGTCTGCTCCCAGAACCTTATGGACACGTTTGATGGTTTATACAAAAGCTATACAGCAATTACACACACAGGATCTGTCACAAACGAACAGTACCCAGTCTTGAGATTTCCTTCCCCTGCATAAAAAGACTGCTTCCTGCCTTGTCCAAATGCAGACTGTTTTTATTGCAAAAAATCAGATAGAAAAGTATTATAGAAAAATACCATTAATGTGGCACATATTCTTTATTTTGTTTTTGGTTTACTTTATTTTCTGCAAATCCAAAAATATACTAGGCTGGAGGCTCATCTCTAGAAGCATGACTTTAGAAATCCCATGTTTCAGAAAGCAGTAAAAATGTTTTTGGTTATTTTAGTTACCACTAAGGTAGTCTCAACTTTGAATACATTTGTCTTCACCTTGAATTAAGAGCGTTAGTCAAGAAGAGCAGACAATTTTTCATTTGTCTGCAAACATGTTGCTAATATGAAACCATGCTTAAGAATGGGCACTAGCTTACTATAGTTAAAATAGCTACTGTACCACACCATAAATACAGATATTACTTCAAGATGTAGCTAGGCACCTGCTTTACTACCTTAGTATGTAGAGCATACTATATGTCCTTCACAAGACATATCATCATCATAGATGCGCCAGCAGAAGCATCCCCTCTCCCCAGCCTACATTAGACTTGTTCCAGAATACCAAGCCCCAACCAAAATACCCACCTCCCTCTCTGGGGCTAGGAATCTACCATAAGTAGCCTTTAGCTTCCTAAGAGGGAAATCAGGAATAGTTGTAATGACTTCATTAGGAGCTGGGGAGCACTGGGCACACACCAGGCCCCCTCTTCTGCCCCAACTAAATGAACAAACCCATTCCAGGTCACCTTGCCTCTGCTGACTCATTACCTGCAGACCCTTCAGTATATGATGGTATTAGCATCTTAACTGAAAATTGCACAGTACCATCACCACTTGTTCTAATTCCAACCATACCCAACCGCAGCATTTGCCATGCACCTCTTTATGTGCGCTTTTTTCCCTCTCATTGCCTATTACTTTACCACAACAATGCCATCTCTCCCTTCCCTCCTGCTTTAAAAACTCATCTTCAACCACCTCATCTTGCCCAACTCCCCACAAAAATATATTGCTTCCTACCATTGTGGATGATAACAGCTAGCTATTAATTATTATCATGTATACAGAACCAGTCACACTGTTAAACAGGAAAGATGAGAAAGTAAAAGTGTTATGCAATTTAATTCCTTGGGGGCAAGGACAGCACTTGGCACACTTTGGGCACTGGATAAATTAACTGATAGTACTACATATATGGCTCTTTGGATGTACTCTGTACACTTTGCTACTCTTTCCAAAATGAAAATGAGAGGTTCAATACCAGATAGCAGAAAATACCAATAAAGTATGAAATTACAGACATTTAGAATTATTTAGGAAGACAGTATGAAACAGGGGAATGAGAATGCTGTTGAGAAACAGGAACACCTGAATTCTAATTCCAGATCTGCTACTGGCTCATTGTGAGGCTCTGGGGAAGTCACTTTTCTGTGCTTTGATTTCTCAACTGTAAAATAGGGATAATACTTACTTCAAAAGTTGCTTTGAGTATTA
The DNA here is from genome assembly GCF_016161935.1 of Mauremys reevesii. Classification (NCBI taxonomy): domain Eukaryota; kingdom Metazoa; phylum Chordata; order Testudines; family Geoemydidae; genus Mauremys; species Mauremys reevesii. The sequence continues at coordinate 178,507,774 of NC_052624.1, read as the reverse complement.
AGGTTGATGCAGCACTTTGCATATTCAAAGTGTTAAGTACTATCATTTTTGAATTCACTAACAGCTATCCTTTTGAATTCACTAATAGCTATCCTCAGACTCGTATTAAAAATAGACAACTAGAGATCGTAAGAAAGAATTCTGCTGTAGAACATGTTTAATGCGTTCACTGAAAACTAGGAGTGTTTCCCAGAATGGCAGATGCTGGAGACACCACAATAGAGAAATCTTGACCTTAATCTCTCTCCTGAGATTACAGTACAGTATTTATTTTTGTGAACCTAAAATCACATATCAGAGGGGTAGCCATGTTAGTCTGAATCTGTAAAAGCAGCAAAGAGTCCTGTGGCACCTTATAGACTAACAGACGTGTTGGAGCATGAGCTTTCGTGGGTAAATACCCACTTCGTCGGATGCATGCCGACGAAGGGGGTATTCACCCACGAAAGCTCATGCTCCAAAACGTCTGTTAGTCTATAACGTTCCACAGGACTCTTTGCTGCTCTAAAATCACAGCTGCCCCAGGTGTGCTGCTAGACACCATGCAAAAGGGTGTGATTTTGAGGGGGAGGGAGAAAGCTAAAGTTCATAAAAACTGATCATTTTCACTTCCCCCTGCCATCTGTGCCCCTTTCCAATTTCTGGAAAGCTGAGACAAGGTGGCAAGGGAAAGCCCAATAATGACTGAGATCTCTCCAGTAAAAGCAAGTAACTTGAAAACAGAAAGTCAAGCATCTGAAATAGCAGGTTTATTTATTGGCTCACAACAAATGCATTAATCTAGCTACTATATTATAGCAATGTTAATTCTGCCAGAAAACTGAAAATGGTTTACTCTTCAATATGAACACGTCTGGCAACTTTAAAAGTAGATTTTATGCACAGTCCATTTACAAGGACACTATGGCTATAAAATGTGTCCATGCAGACATACAGTACTCTAATACTGTAAAGCAATATAAAACAACAATCAGCATTTTCCATCCTTATAAGTTGAATTTTTGCTCAATAACTTTGGGGGGGGGGGAGAGGTACGCTCTGGAATTGGAATATACTGAAATGGAGATTGCTGTTACTGGGTGATGCAAATCTTAAAGTTCGTAAAGCTCAGAAGTCACCAGATAAAAAGGCATTATTTATATTCGAAATCATTAAAATTCAAAATTTGTTGGCCACGTCCTTTCTGTTACCACAGATGAGAACTGCTATTCAACGTATGTGTTTAAAATATGGTAATTGTCAGGAGCACTATTTGGAGAACTGTTGGCAAATGCTAATTTTTGTTACCACCGTATGAACAAGAAAAAAAATTGCCTTTCTTCCCTTATTCTGTTTTTTCTCCCACACCATATCTGTAAGTCCTATTACAATTACTGTCCTCAGAGAATGAGTAGCAGAACCAGGCCACTCAATATTTGGCTAAGGTATGTCTCTTCTGAAAGATAATACTCCCAAATGCTGCCTCAGTACTAGAGAAGTATGTTAATTTTTTAATACCATTTATCTAATATTATTCTGTACATACACAGCAAGGTATTTAAGGAAGACTATCAAAAAATTGATTTGAATTAACAAATGGTCAGAACATTTGCAGGTAAAACAGATACATTCTTTGTCTACTAGCTACTAAAGCAAGTTTTCTCCCTCCACACCCATCCCATATTACCCATGTCTTCCATTCCATAAGTGGAATATGAATCGCAAATGTCCGAAGGAGGAATAATTTCCTGAATTAAATTTTTTTTTTTCATCATATGCAGTATAACTTTTATGGTCCATGAGGTAGCCTCAGATCTGGTCAGAAGTGCTTTAGGGCATATGAGGACTAATTTGTTCAAATGTTTAATACTGCTCAAACTGAACTTAAAGAAACACGGAGAAAACACCACTGTAATTTGTTTCTACTATTTCGTGTTGATTATCTCAAAGCACACAGTGCAACAGTTTTCCAAATATAAGAAATCTCCACTAAAAAGGAATTTTATTTTGCAATCATATTTGCCGATTTTTTCTGTTACGTATGTATCGAAATCTGTTTTTTTAAAAAAAGTTTTGTTAGCAGAATAACCCAAAATGATAACCAAAGCATAGAGACTCCTGGTGAGTCCCTCTACCCCTTGGTCCCAGTGGGGTAGATGGTAGATGCACTCGAATGGCTTGCTACAGGATGTATGCTGAGAAAGCACTCTTTGGGGTCTGTTGCACAGTCTTAATGCTTGTGTGACTAATTACAAACTGTGGGAGTGATCAAGGGTTATAAAAACAGGCCAAAACATACTGAATACATACACAAATATTTTGACCAATAAAGAAAGCCACCAAGGTCTTTCCAGCTCCTCTTTCCTCTAGTACTAACTCAGACTCACAGTTATCAGGGCTACAGCTGTATATAGACACAAGCACCTACTACCCCATTATTTACTTAGCCTATACTTTACTACCCAAGAGACTTCTTCCAGATTCTCAATGCTGCAAAATTTGTATTGCAAATGCTATAGTGGAGCATTTACTTTAGAAGTTTTAAAAGCTGCCACTGGAATTTAAAAAATAAAATCAAGAGAAACATTTCAATTGATCTTAAGTACTGAAAATTAGTTGCCATACTGAAATCAACTTTAAGCTCTTGGGGTAGGACTCATGATTTCATATATGTTTGGACAGTGTCTAGAACAGGGGTAGGCAACCTATGGCACGGGTGCCGAAGGCGGCACGTGAGCTGATTTTCAGTGGCACTCACACTGCCCAGGTCCTGGCCACTGGTCCGGGGGGCTCTGCATTTTAATTTAGTTTTAAATGAAGCTTCTTAAACATTTAAAAAACCTTATTTACTTTACATACAACAATAGTTTAGTTATATATTATAGACTTATAAAAAGAGACCTTCTAAAAATGTTAAAATGTATTACTGGCACACGAAACCTTAAATTAGAGTGAATAAATGAAGACTCGGCACACCACTTCCGAAAGGTTGCCGACCCCTGGTCTAGAACAACAGTGCCCTGATGCTAATTGAACACTACTACAATACAATTAGTTATTTTAGAAAAATGGAAAGAGAGGAGAGAGGAAACAAACAAAAAAACTATGAGCTCTCTAGGACAGAGATAGTTCAGACTCCCATGCTTAAGGCAAAGGATAAAAAACCTGTCAACTATTGTGTCTCAATTCTATATTTACTATAGTGAAACAAAAACCAGAAAAAATTATATTCTATTTGGTTCTAAACTGGAAACTACATTTTGATAACTTAAAACCAGTAGATTTCAATGATTTTTTTTTTGAGACAGACTGCCTTCTAAAACTTGTTTCTTCTAAACAGAATTATTGAGCCACTGAGGTGGTGTTTTGGTGTTTAAGGTGAACACTTGGGTTCAGAAAGAGACTGACGGTTTTTTAATGAACCAGTATGCACATTCTAATACAAATCAAAACACAACACAATTGAAGCTGTCAGCAACAAGAATTCCCAAATCCTCATTTACCAAGAAAATTATACAATAGTTGAAAGATGAGACAAATGCATAATGAAATTTTTGCTTATCCCCTTCATGTGATATGAAAGAGTATGTACACTGTAGTCTCCATTTTAGTAACAGCCCCGAATTTGTAAATCTGCAGAAGAAAACAGCATACAATAATGAATGAAATGTCTATATCTGTCAGCAACTTGCAAATGAATATTTCCAACAGCAAGGGAAACTATTATGAAAGTCCACAATGCACTATCAGTATTTGACAGCAGTGGTTGTTTCCAATCATCTGTTCTGCTTCTTTTGAATAGCAGTGATAAAGTAATCATGAAGCTATTTCACAAACTTTTTTTTAACTGTCTAAAGATGGAAAGCATGGAATCTTCAATAGCTGTTGAAATTAACCACAAGGTCCCTTTTCTGGTTGTCAGTAGCGGATTCCAGGTACAAGTTAAGACCAGTGGGGCATGGATTTCACTCTGGAAGTCAATCGGAGTTTTACCACCGTCTTCAACAGAGCCCAAATTTCTTCCCTAGAAAATATGTTTGTTGTACACAACATGTTGAAACTAAATAAAACAAGTTCTACATCCAGGGCTGTGTAAGGGCTGCTATTGCTGAGTGCATATTGGTTGCTATGTTTGCCTACTCAGCCCATGCACTACTACTATGAAATTTACTGCTTTATAAAGAACTTTGGGATAATTTAAGTATGAAAGGTGCTGCAGAAAACTACATTTTGTTCTTATTTAAGCCCTTTCTGTTTTAGGTAAGTATACAGGCATTGAAATAGACAGGGAACTGCTTCTATAAATCAAGCTTGAGAATAACCAAAAACATGCTTTTCTTCAGCCTCAGGATAACTATCTAGTGGTCACTGCCATATGGCCTGTGATGAAAAAAGGGAACGTAGATTACTACTCTGTTTTAACAGATTCAAGTCTCATATTGTTTGCATAATTTAGGTTTTCATGTACAGTAACACTTTAAAAGAACTGTCACATTCAGTACAATTTTGTAAACAGAACAAGTGATACAGAATCAGAGAAGATGAAACAGAGAAGTATTTTTCCCTGAAGAGATTGGTCAGTTTCCTCTTTCACTCTTGACGAGGCATAAGATTTTGACAAATATAAGTGATAATTTTTTACTTATTTGAAATAAGACCCTATGGTATAACTGTGGTTGCTAATTTTATTGATGTTTTTAGGAAGTTATTGAGGAGACACAGACTCTTCTACCTCTAGGTCACTAATTCAAATCTAGCCAATGTCAACAGTGTTCAGTTACTGCTACCAGTCAAGTGCTTACGCTTTACAAGGTCCTACAGTGATATCAGGCACAGTCAAACAACAGTGTGTTCAATGTTTACCAAGTAACAACTCAAGTGACATTTAGTCTTCTACAGGAAGATCCAAGAGTGTCAGAACATAGCCTGCAAAAGGAGTAAGCTATTCACTCTCTATGGCACTAGCACAAACAGCCATGAATCTTTCAACAATCTAGAAGTATTAAATACAGTGTACACAGCCCCACCCTCATCATACACAGATTATCCATTACGATAAACCAAGTTAAGAAAAAAAATCCACATTTATTCCCAACTACAAACCCATCTCTTTCATCCCTGAGCTCATTGAATATGCTGTTTACAATCACCCTCTCAAGTTCTCTCCTCCAATTTCATCCTACACCCTCTCCAATCTGGCTCCCACCCCTTGCACTTCACTGAAACTTCTCTCAACAAAAGTCTCTAATGGCTTCTTCCTGGCTAAAGCTCAGAACCAGTTCTCCATCCTCATCCTCCTTGATCTGTCAAACATCTTATACACTGTCAACTATGGTCTTCTTGAAATCTTGACCTCCCTTGGTTTCCATAACTCTGACCACTCCTGGTTCTATTTTTCTATGGCATGCTCCTTTCCCCAGGGGTGCTCAACCTCCCTCAGCCCCAGGACCTGCCCCCACTCCACCCCTGGAACCTAGCTCCCCCTCCCCCATTTTCATTCATTCTTATAGGGAAATTAGATTTGCTTAACATCGTTTTGCTTAAAAGTAGCATTTTTCAGGAACATCACTACAATGTTAAGTGAGGAGTTACTGTAATTTATTTCAAAATACCTGTCAGCAAGTAGGTCTGTAACAATACAGACAAAAAAGATTCAGGAAATGTTTTTTGAAAAATAGATTCCTTACTAGGCATATTAATACAGAACTTTGAATAGTAATTCATTTAAACTACAATATAGAAATATTTCCTGCACCCCTCAGAAGCAGTGCAAAGGCTTGGAGGAGTCAGGGGTAATGGAAGAGCTGAGCTAGCGGGAAGCAATTGCTGGAAAGAAGCCTGGGAGTGAACCTGCAAGGTGCTGGTGGGTGTGGGCACTGAGGAACACAGCCTCTTCTCCTCTCTCTGAGTTCCCTCTCTGTTACCAACCAGGAGGGGCTGCCCATGCTCTGGCACAACAGCAGTCTCTGGTGGGCGAAAAGCATAACTGCAGCGCCTCTCCAGCAGAATGTGTTTTCTGCGGAGAAGAAAATTCTGCAGGGGACATGAATTCTGTGAATGCACAATGTTGCAGAATTCCCCCAGGAGTACGACTTGTCTTCACTTACAAGACCCTACATGGTGTATACCTTCCCTATCATTGCTCATTCACTATTGATATGCCAGCTCCTGCACCCAATCTGTTTAGGATGACAGCCTCCATTGCCCACTTGTTACATTTTCCTACAAGAACATCATGCTTTCTCCAATGCCAACTTAAGGAGCCATTAATAAACATCCACAAAAATGCCTCATTTAAACAAACAAACTTTCCTTTGCTGTGATGCCTACAAAATAACTTGATAACGTTTCAACTGAAACCACTGCATATCATGCTAATAATGTCTCACTGTTTCCTTGTACTTCCCCATCTGTCTCTATCCATCTTTATCTGTTGTCTTAGACTTAGACTTCAAGCTCTTCGGGGCAGGGACTGTCTTTTTGTTTGATCTTTGTACAGTGCCTAACACAATGGGATCCTCATCCTTGACTAGGGCTCCTAGGTGCTATGATGATACAAATAAATATTAAGGCTATGTTTTAATCATGGGTATTTTAGTAAAAGTCATGGATAGGTCATGGGCAATAAACAAAAATTCACAGCCCTGTGACCTGTCCATGATTTGTACTATAAATACCCATGACTATATTAGGTGCTCTGGGGACCTCCAGGGCACTGCTGCTGCTTTGGGAGAAGGGAGCTGCCCAGGGCCCCAGAGCTGCTCCTCCAGGAAGGAGGGCTGCCCAGGGCCCCGCAGCTGCTCCGGCGTCCCTCAGGTCAAGCAGCGGCAGGTGCAGTGGGCCCTGGGGCTGCCCCATCTGGGCAGCCCAGGGTTAAGCCATGCCACTGCTACAGGAATCACGGAGGTCCCAGAAAGTCTTGGAATCCATGACTTCTGTGACAGACTCGCAGCCTTAATAATAAGGTCCACCACAAATACATTAAGTTGTCTGAGTGTTTTAAAACCTGTGGGTTAGATCCTCTGGAGGGAAAAGAGAGGGGAGGTAGGGCAGATCAATGGCTGTATTAAGTAGGGAAAATAAATTAATAAACAAGTTATTTTCCTGTTCCCCTCACAGTAGTTTAATCAGTTCAAATTAGTTTAGAAATGGATTTCTATTGTGCCCTAGTGTTTTGCTAACAGTAGGGATATTTTCACTGTAAGATGAGTGGCATGACAAACACTCCCAGAAAAGACTGCTACTTTCAAATTTCGAAGAATGAATATATTTGCTTGGCTTACCCTTTCCAGGACCAAGGTATCTTCTAGCAATTAAAGGCTATGTGAGCAGGTTAATCCTAAATATAGATCTCAAAATTTTGTCCATTAAGATTAACTGTGCGAAGAGAGCCTGGCTCTGAGGCAGGAGTCAGCCAATAGAAGAAGCCTTCTATTTTACTGTCCATCTTGGACAAATGGAAAAGATCCTCTTTCCAAGTTCCCTTGCTATAGACCAGGGGTCGGCAACCTTTTGGAAGTGGTGTGCCGAGTTTTCATTTATTCACTCTAAGTTAAGGTTTCACGTGCCGGTAATATATTTTAACATTTTTAGGGCTCTTTCTATAAGTCTATAATATATAACTAATCTATTGTTGTATATAAAGTAAACAAGGTTTTTAAAATGTTTAAGCAGCTTCATTTAAAATTAAATTAAAATGCAGAGCCCCCCGGACCGGTGGCCAGGACCCGGGCAGTGTGAGTGCCACTGAAAATCAGCTTGCATGCCGCCTTCAGCACCCGTGCCATAGGTTGCCTACCCCTGCTATAGAACTAAGTGGTTACTGAAATGGGTTCTGTACTTCCAGCACATGAGAAACTAGGAAATTTACTTAGCTGGAAAGTTGTGAGCCATTAGAGTATCAATAATAGTCTTACACATTCCTCAATCACACCCTCAAATGTCATTTCCTGAACATCCCATAAGAGATGCCAGCATCATTAGAAGAAAGGCTGTCAGAGGTGCCTTTCCTCAAAGGCAATGGTGTTATGTCATCACAGCATTACTGTGAAGGAAACATTGCTTTTATTCCCAGTCCACAGAAAGCTGATCGTTTAACTTATTTTGCAGGGGTTGTCTGGAAAGTGGAGGAGGTTTTACTTACACAACTCTAGGGTGAAATGTGGGGAGGGTACAGAAGAAAACTAGTGCCTGGTCGGAGGATGGGAGGGAAGGAATAAGACTTAGCACCATCCTGCTGATTACAAGCTGAATATTGGTCTATTAGACAAATACATAAACGCAAGAATCATATGTTCCCTGGAGTGGATGGCAGAAGAGCAGGGGTTTGTTTTAGGTCTTGCAGCACAATTCCACTCCACTGAGAGGGACGAGGATGAGATGATAGTTTAAAAAAATTAGAACAAGGACTCTGAAGAGAACTTGCTGTTTGGTTACTAGCCATAATTTTAAACAATAGTAAAACTAAGAAGAAAGAGGTTATATGGGGAAGAGATGAATGCCAACTGTTCTGCCAGAGGCAGAACTTTCTTGAGGATTCTGGATATAGGCAAGCCTCTCCCCAATAGGTACCCTGACTGAGAGTTCTGGACTGTCCCCAGTTATCATGCAGCATAAAGAACGACATGTAGCAGACTAGCAGGGATATTTTGAAAAACAATGGTCCTTATATACATTTTTTTGTATGTGTTCTTCTAATACAAATATTTCTCTCTAGGTTTTCACTAATGGCATACCAACGAGGCATTCAAGAAGCTTTGAACAATTGTGATGTATAGTGATCCGGTGATCTAAATCATCAATTTTACTGGTTTACAAACAGGGAACATCCAAAGCAAACTGTTTCCTTCAATGTGTGTTTCAGTTTTCATAAAATCTAAACCACTCCACTGTAAAAGTACTCTACAATTTCACATACCTTTAATAGAAAGCCCCAGATTTTGACACATATTGCTCTGCCAATGCTATTCCTTCTAAACTGTTCTTATTTTATTATCTACTAAATGCTTTCCTTGGATAGTTGTTTATCATGACTGGGTTTACAGATTATAACACTAGTGAAAAGAATACTTACCAATAATGCAATTAGTGTAATCTCAGCATGATAAAGTGATTTGTAAGCAATACAATACTAAAATTATGCAAAACAATATCATAGTCTAGGAGGAAAAAAACCACCTAGAATTATTCTAACACCACTTGATGATAAAGTTACATTATTAAAATAAAGCTGGTTAAGGTTATAAAAATATCCAAAGGGCAAGCAGTTCTTTAAAAGCCACAGTAACTTAATAGGTGTATTTGTATTTAAATTTCTAACACCACATCAATTGTTTCACCTCCTTGGATGTTGTAGCCTAGGAGCACCTCTGTTTACAAGAATAGGATATTAAGATTCCTTGTAATATGCCAATTTGTCTACAGACATTCACATCAGAATAATGCTTGTAACAAAATTATGCCTTTTGGAATAAAATAGAGTAACTAAAAGATCTCAGTTAAGGTAGAACAAATATTTAAGGTAATCCTAGTAGAATAAACACATACATTTACACATCTATACAATAAGCATAAACACACTTGTAAAATCATAAGATATGTAAGTGGTTCTGCATGTAAAAACTGTAAAGTGTAATGTCAGGGGCTATTAAAAACTGATGTTTGTTTGGCTGAGGTATTTTGCAAGGCGCCATTTTCCACCTGTTATTTGAAACAGGTCAATCTTTATATTACACATACTTTTTTAAAATATGGGAAGTGTGACTGTTTTAATCAGAAATTGACATTAAAAGAAGTATGAATGTAGAGGGGTTGGAAAACAACTTAACTGGCAACACTGCTTAGTTGACCACTGGAGGGGGACAGGGATGTTTGGAGGGAGGGGGAGTGTAGGGAAAAATCATACTTGCAGGTGTGACAGCCTGTTTTTCTAGATGCTAATGCAGAATTCACAGTAAACTATAATCACGTGATGTTATTCGAACCAATCAGAAATTAGAAAAAATATGAAAATTGTGAACTTTTTACATTTTGTAGACATGTATCTATACTACTGTATTCAGAAATGAATTCAGCACATAAGTGCTGGTTCCAGAATTATTGGTAAAATGAATAATTGTGTCCTCCCAGTCAGTATCTTCCACGAGGAAGGGCACGTTAGCTTATCCTCTACTTCTGAATAATTTCTCTCTCTCTAATGACTCACTAGATTATGATAGAGCAAGTTCCACAATACACATGACTGGAATATTGGAATAAAAGGGTACAGTTTGCTCAAGAAGAACAGGCAGGGGGAAAAAGAAGGAGGTGTTGCCTTGTATACTAAAAATGTATACACTTGACTGAGGTTGAGATGGAAATAGAAGACAGACTTCTTGAAAGTCTCTGGATAAGGAAAACAAGGGTAAAAAAAAAAGGCTCATGTCATTGCAGGGGTCTTCTACCAACCACGTAACCAGGAAGAGGTGGAAGAGGCTTTTTTAAATAACAAAATCAACTACCCAGATATATGTTGGGAAAATAACACGGAAGGGCACAGGCTATCCAACAAGTTTTTCTAATGTATTGAAGACAATTTTTTATTTCAGAAGGTGGAGAAAGCTACTAAGGCAGAGGCTGTTCTAGATTTGATTTTGACAAATAGGGAGGAATTGGTTGAGAATTTGAAAGTCGAAGGCAGCGTAGGTGAATGTGATCATGAAATTGTAGAGTTCACGATTCTAAGGAATGGCAGTAGGGAAAACAGCACAATAAAGATAATGGATGTCAAGAAGGCAGACTTAAGCAAACTCAGCAAGTTGGTAGGTAAGATCCCATGGGAAGCCAGTCTACGGGGAAATAAAGTTCAAGAAAGTTGGCAGTTTCTCAAAGAGACATTCTTAAAGGGCACAAGAGCAAGCTATCCCAGTGTGTAGGAAAGATAGGAAGTATGCCAAGAGACCAGCCTGGCTTAACCAGGAAATCTTCAATGATCTGAAAATCAAAAAAGTGTCCTACAAAAAATGGAAACTAGGTCAAATTAAAAAGGATGAATATAAACAAATAACACATGTATGGAGGGACAAAATTAGACAGGCTAAGACACAAAACGAGATTAAACTAGCTAGAGACATAAGGGGTAACAAGAAAACAATCTACAAATACATTACAAGCAAGAGGAAAACCCAGGACAGGGTAGGCCAATTACTCAATGAGGGGGGAAAAACAACAGCAGAAAATGTGGGAATAGTGGAAGTGTTAACTGACTTTTTTGTTTCGTGGCGATTGGATGTGTAACACAGTGAATGCCAGTGAAAATGAGGTGGGATTAGAAGCTAAAATAGGGAAAGAATAAATTAAAAATTACGTAGACAAGTTATATGTCTTCAAGTCACCAGGGCCCGATGAAAGAATTCCTAGAATACTCAAGGAGCTGACTGAGGACATATCTGAGCCATTAGAACAGTCATGGAAGCAGAGAGAGATTCCAGAGGATTGGAAAAGGGCAAACATAGTGCCAATTTATAAAAAAGGGAAACCTGGGGAATTACAGACCAATTTGCTTAACTTCAGTACCCAAAAAGATAATGGAACAAATAATTAAGCAATCAATTTGCAAACACCTAGAAGATAATAGGTGACAAGGAACAGCATGAATTTGTCAAGAACAACCTGATAGCATTCTTTGACAGAGTAACAAGCCTTGTGGATAAGGGAGAAACAGTAGATGTGGTATATCTTGGTTTTAGTAAGGCTTTTGATACTGTCTCACATGACCGTCTCAGAAACAAATTAGGGAAATACAAACCCAGATGGAATTACTAGAAGGTGGGTGCATAACTGGTTGGAAAAACCATTCCCAGAGAGCAGTTATCAGTGGTTCACAGTCAAGCTGGAAGGGCACTGAGTGGGGTCCCACAGGGATATGTTCCGGGTCCAGTTCTGTTCAATCTTCAATGTAGCATGTAGAATATATACACTAATCAACCCCTCAGTATGGCTACAGACAGCAGTGCAGTGAGGCATGGGTTAGGCAAATAAAGACACACCTGAACCCTGTGGGTACATACCCTACATGGTTCTCTACTCAATCAAGCATTGCCTCCCTTGTCTACATTGCTATTTTTAGCAGCATATGTCCCACTGATTCCCTGCTGCTGGAGTCTTTCCCCGTTGCACAGAAAGGCTCCGGCAGCGGGGAAAAGCTCCAGCAGCCCCCTGCCACCAGAGCCTTCTCCCACTACCGCCCCCTGCCAGAGCCTTTCACTGATACATGTAGCTATACACGGCAGTGTGGATGCAGCCTGCTTTTCACTGCAGCACATAGCTGCACATATCCTAGATGGCATTAGAAGTGGTGCGCAGTGTAGATGTAGCCTAAGTGGGACTAGGCAGTAGGGGGCTCAATGCAGTCCTAATTGCTCCAAAATGTATTCTTTCAGAGTACTACAGAAACTTGTAAGAACTTTTCAACTAATCATTATGAATAGCAACTACATACATGAGGCATTACATAAGCAAACAGATTCTTCATATAAGCTTCTCAATAGTTTGACATCAAATGTATGAACAATAAGAAACACAATATACCTCTATCACCATATTGCTGTCCCAAACAGTTTCATGAAAATCAGATCAGCAGATATATCCCTCCTCAGAAAAAAGGAATTATATGGTATGACAAACGTTTTCTCCAAGTCAGGCACGTCCACTTACGCTATACGTGTGGAAGGTAAGCCAGCAGCAAAAAAAGACTAAAGAAAGGTATGTGAGGGAATTATTAGTTTAAAAATTACATAGGATATAAAAGATAAATAAAATAAACAGCTACCATTAAGTTGGCGACTTTTCTGCCAAAGGTTTCATTAGCAAATGCATGGAAGATTAACTCAAATTTTTCGAAAAATGTGAAGTGCTGAAGATAAGCCAGCTTGCACATCTCATCTACCAAGGCCTATGATCTATACAAGTTATGTGAAATTCTTGCAGGAATTCCATGTGCCATATATGCTTCCCATGGAGAGTAAGGATGGTTTTGTGACTAATGACACTGGACTGGAACCTAGAAGATCTGGTTTCTAACCCAACTATGACACATTCTCCTGTGTAACCTTCAAGGAATCTCTAACTTTTCTATAAAATGAGGATACTGTTTTCCTACTAAGGGGTGTTGCAAAGATAAAAAATGTTGACAGCCAATCTTTAGTGAAAGGTTGCAAATAAAAAAACTTTCATGATGTGGTCATGTTTTCATAAGGACCGTCTCATGACCATCCCAGCTTCTAAACATGAGCTCATACTACCACTGCTTATATGGAAAAATATAAAGAATAAGAAAAGTATTTTCTTATGTTATTGGCTTTAGGTGCAAAACACTTTTTTTAAAAGGGTTACTCACACTGTCCACTGCTGCTCTGAATTTAAATTTCTCCTTTGTCTGTCTTCTCTCAGCTGGAACCCCGCCCCCCAATCAAGAACCATAAAGCTTTATGCAGACCACTGGGAAGTGGTCCAAAAATTACACGTGGGAACCTCTGTTAGATGACTCTGCTGCATGGCTAGGTTGGTAACTGCCAATTGGCTAATCTACTCTAGTGTCTGCACTGAGAGCCAAAGGAGGAGGGAAAAAAAAGTCAGACTACAGGTCTTCTGGCTTATCTCTTCCTACATGATTCCAGTCATTTGGATGGTTCATTGATACTGGAAGGTTGGTGATATATATAGACCAGAGAACTCTTCTGCGTTGCTGTGGAAAGCCAGTGTCAGAGGTGGTGAAAGGCAAGTTTGACTAGGCAACACTGAGAAATCTGGAAGGCATGCAGATTTGGCTTGCCAGATACTCAGGCACCCCTAAAAAGGAGATCATCTGGTTCTAATGATTGAAAATCTAATTAATTTAAAGTTCCCAACAGTTTATAAGAGAAAATCATCACTCCCAAGCTTTCTGTTTTGGAGAACAGCAAACCTAATACTACCCTCTAAGTAGAGGCAGTAAACTGGAGTCAGAGTGTGGTGGTATAACTGTACACCAAGGAGAGACTGATCTAAAACCCCTACACACTCAGTTGTTTCCATTGCTGTGAGATGGGCAACAGTTAGATGACCAATAGAATTAAAAATTAGCATAATAACTAGTGCCCAGTTGTTGGCCTGTGGTTAAATGAGCTGGTGACAGTAGACAGATGCCCCATTAAAAAAACTCACTGTAGTAGGAAGAGAGCCTGAGACATAAGCCCTTGTATCAGAGGCCTGATATGAGGCAGGACCTGCTCACAGAATCTGGCAAGAACAGGGCTGATAATGCAGAAATACACATTTCTAAGAAGTGCTAAGCAAAGAATACTCATGCAAACACATCCCGATATCACATAGTACCAGAACATCCCAATATCAACGATGGTACAAAAACATTCCACAAGGATAACAGGAACACACTGATCCCTTCTAAAAGATAAGGTCAGGATGACAGTACGTAATAGAGATGTTTTGATCAAACCAACATGTATAAGGTGATGGGTAATAACTAGCCACGTCAGGGGGCAGTAACTAACTATGTCAGAGGCAGTACTAACTTGTTTGTATCCGGCTATAAAGATGCATCTCAGAGGGAGTATCTTTGTCCATCCGAGGGGGGAATGGAAAGTCCCGCATTTCACTGAGCTGCATCCATTGTCACGGGCATACATGTATTAGTATCCTAGTAGAGTCTGCCAGGTGCTACTACCATGCTTTGTCAACAATAAACCTGCCCTGGTGCCTTCATACCTTAACAAATCTTGTGGTCATTGGGCAGTTCGCTCAAGGTCTGCTGTGATGGCTGTTTGTGCAGAGCTGGGGCAGCACAGAGAGAGAACACACTCATGCAGCCGAACATCTAATCACATCCACCACTATAACTGGCATGTTTGCTGTCAATATCAGTAGAGAAGACAAGGAATGAGTGAGCATGGAGACTGAACTACCTCCCCTCATTAGAGCTGATATCTCCAGGTCAGAGCTGGGGCTTTACTGATGAGGCAGTACACACATTTAATTTGCACGTTCACTGTCCATGTTGTGATTATTCTGTTAATAAATATAGGACTCATTCCCCAGACTGTTAACCTGCACAAAATTCTTAAGTCAGGGACAAAAAAAAAAAAAAAAAATCAAGAAGCTCATTCTTTAACTATTGTATAGATCAGATTTACACCTGAAAAGATAACAGTGCTTTTTGTTAAAGATCGACAAGACCGGCAAGTAGCTAAAGCCTAAATGACCTGTAAAAACTGTTACACAGAAAATATTCCTCTGGTTATAACACAGTTTTCTTAATTATAATATTTCTCACTGTGAATGAGAAATGGAGGCTTCCCCACAGCACAATCAGCATTGTTAGAAAAAACATACTTGTCAATGTGTAATATATAGTTTCCAGCCAGCCAGAGTCTAAAGCTGAGCTTCTGAGTTTTTAAATTACAGGCTTGCAAAGTGTATTACGTTGTCACACCAAATCTGCTTCCATTCCTTTGGAGATGTTAGATCAGTCACCCGCATGTAATTCTACCTCTCTGACTGTGAAGGGCAGAGATAGATGACTTACAGAACCACTGCTTATGAGCTTTAATGCAATGTTCTGGCACTCCTCCAAAACTGTGGAATGAGTGGGAGACGGCGCTAAAGATTTCCTTACAGCTGGTGACATCAGAGATCACAAGGATCTCCATTAACCTTTTTTTTTTTTACAAGTGCTTATAGACATTGACAACTTTCACTTACAGTTATGGTCACAATTCATAAAGAACACGTTGGAAAACAGTTAAGGATACCAGAGGAACTTTAACTAAATTTTCTGATTTTTAAAAAAATGCAACACAACATTATGACTACATGAATGCATTTTGCATTAAATATACATCCTATATAAACACAAGATATTACATATTAAACATAAAAAGAGCAATAAAGAAGATATACACAACAGAAATGTCTGTTTTTCAAATCTAATGGGAACAGGGATTTAGATTCAATGCCCTATGTGTTCTGTGACAAGGCGAATTTAAAATTCTGGGGCAAGATCACTTGTTTGTGTGGCATACCAGGATTGCATCCAGATAACCTACCAGAGAGAATTTAAAAAAATAAGGTATTAACTGAATTAAATATGAAAATTAACATTCAGTGGAATAGTCATTTTTAGATTAAATTCAACTTTATACTACCCCCAAATCTTTATTTTAAAAAAAAGTCCTGGAGAATTTCATATTTAAAATGCACAACTGCATTATAGAAGTTGTTAGTGGAGAAGCTAGATCTTTTGTCAGTTGGGAAAGGGGTATTTGTTACCTAAGTTTCTAGCCCTCAGAAGGGTGAGGAACAGCTTCCCAATAGGAATTCTGGGGGCAAACAACGTAATTAAGAGACAGAGCTAGACAAATTTATACGTGAATTTGTATGATACACTGCTTGTGATGGTAGGGGGGCTCACTTTTGGTTTATGTTCCTAAAAGCTCATACTTCATAGTTTCATATGGTCACTAGCAGGAATCAGGAAGGGATTCCACCCCCTTCCCCAAACATATTCTGGTTTTGTTTTTCATCTCCTTCCTCTGAAGCACCAGGAAGGCCATGGCTGGAAATGGGTTATTGGCCTGAAATGGAAGTATTCTCTTTCTCAAGTGCTTTGCTGGCTGGTTCTCTCTCACATGCTCAGGGTCTAACTGATCACCATAAGTGGGGTGGGAAAAAGAATTTTTCCCCAGGTAGACTGGCCATGACTTGGGGTTTCTTCACCTTCATCTGCAGCACCTGGGTGTGGTCACTTGATAGGATCATCTGGTTATCTCTCACTTAAATCATATCCTTTCATTGTGGGGGCCACAGGCACAGGTATGGTATTGCTAACCCTGCATACCTAAAGCAGCAGTGTGGACACATGTATATGTGTGGACACAGCGTTATACCGATGTCCAGCACAGCATATTATATACTCTTGGGCACAGGCATGGGAAGCACAAGGGAGCATGAACACCATCCAGTACTAAGGTATGTGCCCCAGTGTAGACATAGCCTATAAGAGATGCATCTGTCACTACAGTCGTAGATAGGAACAGGGGAGTAAACGGGACTCCAAAACACACTTTTTGGGGTTCTTCTACTAATTTAGAGAGTCTAGAACCTCTTAAGGGATCAATACTAATTTGCTGAGATGGTGTTCGTTGGAGATGTAAACATTTCTCAGCCAAGCCTGGAAACAATGAAGGTGCAACCTGGCATACAGTGTTACAAAGATACAGGCTGTCGTATGACGCAGGAGCTGCAAATACATTCTGTTGTCTGTGGGCTCATTTGAACATGAGAAATGAAATTTATCAATATGATAAACCTGTCCATGGATAAGTAAGGCCTAGATGTCATGGCTCCTATGATGGCTCCTATAAACTCTATGTGTTGGACTGTCATCAAAGTGGACTTCCTGTTGAGTTCAAGTCCTATCATGTTGAACAGAGCTATGGCTTTTCTGACTACAGAGTGACCTTTGCTGTGAGAGGGAGCCTTGAGAAGCCAATCGTTGAAGTAGGGGAGATAACTATTCACCATTCACACAGTTGAACAGCTACCAGTGTCAGAACCGTCAAAGACTCTAGGGGTAGTAGAGAGTCCAAAGGGGAGCAGTCATTATGAGAAATGCTTCTGACAGACTATGAAATGTAGAAACCACTCATGAATTGGGTGCTTTGGGATATAAAAAATACACATGAACCAGTCCTCTGGATCTGGAGATGGTATCATAGATGTCAGTGTCACCATCCTGAACTTTTGTGTTTTGATTAAAGTATTTAACATCTTGAGACCCAAGACTCATTGCCCTCCACCCTTCTTCATGGGAACCAGAAAGTAATTGGAATAACACCCCTTCCCTCTGTATTGGGTAGGTGCTGGTTCTACGGCTTCTATATGAAGAACAGAACTTCCTGTCTCAGCAGATGTTCAGAAAATGGGTCCCTGAAACAGGATGGGGAAGGAGGCAAAGTGGGTGGAGTAGCCCAACTTTATGACCTTCAAACCCATTTGTCAAAAACAGGCGAGAGAGTCCTCAAAAGGCAGGAGAGGAAGGACAGGAGAACACTGCTGTGGGTCTGGCTGGAGGGAGTGTCCTCAAACAAGACATTCAAACAGATGCTTGGCTGAAGATGAAGTTTGTGAAGTTGCTGCAGTGGAAGTGAAAAGTCTCTTCTTTCTGGAACTTGGGTTTCTTCTTTAGAGGTTCTGGTAGCCTATGGTAGATGGGGAACTGAACAGCTTGAGCCCTCTGTGCTTTGTGACCTGCTGAATTTCCTTTTGTTTGCCAAAGTGTAAACACTGAGAGATAAAAGCGTAAAACTTGAATCCTTCAGAGTCTAAGAACTCAGAGAACTTGCTAAATACTTTGGATCTGTCAAGGGGACATCTCTCGACTGTGTTCTGGACCTTTCTTAGGATTCCTGATGATCATAGCCAAGACACATGGCCCATAATTAAGGCTACAATTGTGTCACAGAGGTCACAGAAGTCACAGGTTCTGTGACTTCCAAAGACCTCCATGACTTCAGCCTGCGGTGGCTAAGAGCTGCAGGGTACCGCCGCCTACCACAGGGACAGGGAGTTGTGGGGTACCCCTTGCCACCTGAGGTGGGGTGGCTCCCAAGCTACCGTAGGCCACAGGGGGATCCCTGCAGCTCCCAGGCCCCAGCCAGCGGCAAAGGAATACCTGCAGCTCCCTGGCCCTGGTGGACAATAGAGAGATCCCCGCAGCTTTCTAGGGCTGGGGGAATCCCTCTAACACCCACTGGGGCCAGAGAGCTGCGGGGAATCCCCCTCCGGTGGACAGCAGGGGGACCCCCGCAACTCCGAGCCATGGATGGAATGGGACCCTGGAGCTCTAAGCTAGCTCATGCAGCTGCCCATATTTTGTCATGGATATTTTTAGTAAGAGTCAGGGACAGGTCAGGGGCTTCCGTGATTTTGTCTTTATTGCCCGTGAACTGTCCATGACTTTTACTAAAAATATCTGACAAAATCTTATCCTTACCCATAATAATAGCTGCTCACAGAGCGTAATGCTGTGTCAGCTGCATCCAGGGATGCTTGCAGCAAAATGCTTGTTAACAATTGCTCCTCGTTGCTCTCACTGTTCTTCAGGCAAATGATGAACTTCCCATAATTGGTTAGTTCTTTTTGCCATTAGGGCTTGATAACTGTTGATTTTAAATTATAGTAATGCAGAAAAATAATTATTTGAAGCCAAACAAGTCTAATAGTTTCTAGTCATCATGGGGGTGGATCTACAGGGTACAGCCTGTTTCGATTGCTGACCACAGCAATGACCAAGGAGGCGAGGTGTACATACAGGAACTCAACCTTAGCAGGAATGTATTACTTCTTATCCACTCTCTTGCAGGCAGGGTATGGTAGCTGGAGTTTGCCAAATTGCCTTTGCAGGTTCAAGTAGAGTCACATCTATAGGCAGGGTTACACTCCCAGAGGCGGCAACATAAATAACGTCAATTTGTGTTGAGTCGCATGAATCTCTTCCAAGAGGAATTTGAAGGGTTATCGGCAATCCTTTTTATGAGATCCAGAACTTTGTTTAAAATTGTTCATTTATGAGGAGAGAGGAGAAAAAGATATCGGGTACAGCTTCCTCATCAGCCCTTCTTTCTCCTGATCCTTGAAAGATTCCTCCTGAGAGGTTATGGATGTGAACAAGCTGGAGAAAGAGGAGGTTGATTTCTTTCACACTAGCCCTGGGTGTAGCTCAGTGCTCTAGGGAAGTGCTCTCTATAGGTAGCCCATGATCCCAGAATGACCAGTGGGGCAGGTCATAAGGGTAAGAGTGGGAAGCCATGAATGCTTAGACCAGAAGTGTAGAGTGACCCATGTATGTCTATGCCATGAAAAAGGTTTTGATAGAGGCAGTTCTGGACTGAGCAAGGCTTGAACAAAGATCTAAGTCATAGAAGCACTTTCATCATAGTTGGGCGGAGGAGAGGAGATGATGGCAGAGCTGAGATAGGGAGTCTGCCCATTCGAGTGGGTACCCAAGAGCATGTCTGCGCTGGGAAATCACGTTACAGATTAGACGCAAGGTTCTACTATTGTCAGTCTTTCAGTATCCATCAGTAGAGGTGACTCTGGCTCCTCCAAAACAATCAAGTCTTTGCAAAATCTAAACTCCTCCAGTATATGGGGAAGCTGAGCAGGAACCTAGCGAGGTTCAAGACTTGGAAGGTAGTGATATGGCGATTGACCCTGACTTTGACAGTACTGGTCTGACAGATTGCGGTATAGTTTTGGTATTGCTGGTAGTGCAGGAGCCATTGACGCTGAAGACAGTACCAGTCTAGTCAATGCAGAGTACTTAGAATTTCTAGCATCACAAACCTGCTTAGGTGGTACTGAGACTGGCTTAGGTACAAATGATGGGTACCGTGAGCCTTAGAGGTACATGGTGCTTTCACAGGACTTTTAGTCCAGGAAGACCTTGGACCCTCAGCCGTACTCTTTTTAGGATGTGACTTCTCAGCACTAACTTCTTTTTGAGGGGATCCAAAACTCATATTTTTTGAATTCTTTGAATTGTCTTCCACAGACGTATTGGGTGAGTAGGCTTATTAGGTGAGTGGGCTGCAGAGATGGTCAATGGGGCTCTCTGGTTCTCAAAGGTCCCAGTGTATGCGTGGAGGTACCTGGGCCTGAAAGACAGAGGGAGTGCTCCATCATAAGAAGTCTCAACTTTATCTCCCCGTTCCTTCTAGATCTACTCTTCAACCTAGAGTAAATCCTACACTTAGAACAGACGTTGGTGTCCCCTAAAGAACAGAGACGGTGACCAACATTAAATTGGAACAGGCTCCCGACAAGTTGGGCAACCCTTAAACCCCAAGGATCTAGGCATAGCCTGAAGGAGATAAAAATTAATTCCCTCAAATAAAAGTAGAAACCCTCCAGGAAAGGAAGAAGGGGAGATGAAAATCCCTAAAAACTAACAAAAACAAAGGGAAGCTAAATAAAAACCTAACTAAACTACTAAAACTACAGAAAATCTAACTCTAAAGCAGACTAGTTAAAGAAGCAGGCAGCACAAGTCACTCTGTCTCAGGCTGAGGCATCTGAGAAGGAATTGAGGGAGGTCTGTCAGACACTGCCCTATATAACCTGAGTATGGGGAACAAGGATACCTAGGAAACATGGGTGGACTCAACAGGTATTGCTATCAGAAGTCTCAGATCAAAAGTGCATGCACTCTGGAAGTGGAACACCTAGAACAGGGGTCTGCAACCCCGCTCTCGGAGCACCACATGCTCTTTCAGCCTCTTTATGTGTGGCCCCTTGGCCTTGACAAAAAAAAAAAAAAAAAAAAAAAAGAATATTTATTTATTTAATATTTTTTTTTATTTTATTATTATTTATTTTTTTTATTTTTTTTTTTTCTTATTGTGGAGTTCATGACAACATTTTATTTTTATTTTAAAAAGTTTTTTAATTTTGTAATTTAAAAATTCAAATCACATCACGTCTACTCCTCCGCGGCTTGCGCAGGCGGGTTCTTGTGAAGCAGTGTCCCCCTTAAAGCTAACCATGAATACAAAAAAAAAAAAAAAAAGAAAAAAGAAAAAGAAAATTTTAATTCTGCATGGACAGCCTCTTCTGCTTTGCCAGCCTGCTTACCTGTTTGCTTGATATGTGGTGATGTTGCGAAAAAAAAAAAAAAACAAAACGCAAAAAAAAATTTTAAAAAACAAGCCAAAAGCATTTTTCTGAATTTTACCCAAAGGAGAAGGGGCGAAGAGAAAAGAAGACTACTACTGCAACTACTTGAGCAAAGCAAAGAACTTTCAAATCTCCTCAAGAAACTCAACTCAACTACAGCTGCTAGTTTTGTGGCTACGTTGAAGAAGGTAAGAGGAGAGTTCACGGAGGAGAAAAGAATGCAGAAAAAGAAATAAAAATAAAATATCATCTATTCTATTCTCCAAATTCAAAAAATTCAAAAAAAAAAAAAAGAAAAATTAAAAAAAAAATTGAAAATGGCAACACCAAAAAAAAAAGACAAACAAACATCACCACAAAACAAATAACATCAATCAGCATATTCAATTCATCATTATTGCCATGTGATCATGCTGAGTATGATAATGATATTGATCAAAGATGATATTGATTGATCCAACAGCACTCTGATGTGTGCAGATGAAGCACATGAATGGGCATGGGAAGAAGAAAATTGAACTGAAACAGGGGACAGGTGAGGCTGTTTTGTTTGAGTTGTGTTTTGAAGGAAAAAAGACCAAACTCAAAAACACCAGTGTCCACCACTCACACCCATTGTGAGGTGTCTAAGATAGAGGGTTTGAATAGAGGAGGGAGAAAGGTGGTTTTTGTGGTGAAGAAAGTTGCTGGATCGAGAGCTGAGCACACTGTTTGCTGCATCATCCCCACTGCCACTGAAATGATGAACCTGTGTTGATGAATGTGTGTATGAATTTAAAATAAACGCAAAAAAATTCCACAACCGGTTAAATTGTTCACAGTTTTGTTCATGGTTAGATGAAGTCGAAGAGATTTTTGGGCTGCATTGCTGACAGAGACAATGCTGCATGCTGCTTGGCTGCTGAAAAGTCTGCTGCTGCTGAAAATGAACATGTTCTTGAAACAAAAAAAACTTGCTATCGAAGCTGGGAGAACCTATTTTGCTGGGAAAAGTTTTAAGTCATGAATTTATAATCATAAAATAAAAATCAGAGGAAAATAAAAGGAAAATCTCTGGAAGGCTGGAGAATGTTGCAGGAGGATGTGTTGAGGATTTTGCTGCCGTTTTGATGTTTGAGAGAGATGTACGCCAGAGATGTCTCCTGAGAGAGATCAAAGAAGAGAACCCTGAGAGAGTAGAGAGAAGAGACAATCACCTATTTTGTGATTGTATCACAATACCACAATTGGCAAAACAAGCAGCAAGTGGAGAAAAATTCTCTGTCAAGGAAAAAAAAAAAAACTGCTTCCTTCAGTCAAACACCACTGCTGAACATTCACCATGGATGAAGTCAACGATCATTCACAAAGAAACTGGGATCTATAAATTGAAGTTGAACTGGCAGAAATATAGAAAGTTCAAAAGCCAAGGTCAAAGAAGAGAAGCAGTGAGAGCTCAGAGAAGAAAAGTTCACCCTGACTCCACTCTCACTAAAAAACAAAACCTAAAAAAACCAAAAAAAAATGGAAACACAAAAATTGGATCCATCAACATGACAAAACATGAACATGAGTATATGAACATATATGTATGCATTTGGCCATCCATTTAGTTGGCTCAAGTTTTCTCGAAAGTATGTTCACGATAAGTCAATATCGATCCGCTCAAAGCCTGCTCCATAGAACTGCTCACAGCCTGAAGATCAGAGTCAAAGCCAACAGCAAGTCCGATCTCGCAAGAAGTCACATGAAAAGACATAGAACAAGAGGCAGAGAACAGCATTAATTAGCAATAAAAACATTCATTTTATTAAAAAATTATTATTCAGAAAAATATTTTATTTTTATTTTTCTTATTTTCATTTGCTTTTTTTTGTATGTTTAGATTTGCTGGTTGTGCTTTGGAGAAAAACACTGAAATGGACTTGTCAAAAAATTCAAAACTATAAAAAAACTTTTGTTTAAAAAAATGTAATTTTTACTATTTTTTAATTTTTAATATTTGTTTTTATTTTAATTTTTTATTTTTTTTTTATTTTAATTTTAAACAAATACAAAATTCAATTTTTAAAAAAAGTAAAATGCTTATTCACATCAAAGTTTATTTTGTTTTATTCTGTTGTTGTTTATTTCAAAATTTAAAAAGAAAAAAACTTAAAGTACAGACCTAGAAGGACAGTACTAAAAAAGTATGGCCCTCAGCTTTCTTTTCATTCCTTCCTATTGCACTTCAGATAAGGTTAGGATCTCAATGTTCACACTTTTCAACTGCTTGATGAGGAAGATGGCATGTTAGCAATTTCAGACAATGGTTGAACATGCCATGCACCAATTTTACATTTGCCACCAAAATGCAGGATACAGAAACACAAAGATTTCCACTGGTCATTTTTGCCTCAATGGCAGAGGAACTCAACTGTTTCTGCTACAAGGACAATTGACTAGACTGTTGGAGGTGGCTGGCTTCAGTTTAAATACTCTCACAATGTTAACAGACTGACCCTAGAGGGCAATTTTGCGCTGTTTGTGGGGGAAGGCAGCACCAGTTTGTCCAGTAAAGAACTGAAATGGCAGCATCAGCCAGCGTCTGCAAAAACTCTTTACCAGAAATATAGTGTTTTGTTCTATTTAGTGAACATTACAATACCTGTAAGTAAATTAAAATAAAACCAGAATTCCCACATGTCCCCACACAATTCAACGGTCTCTCCTTTAATCAACATAGACATAGATAAGAACAAGTAGTTAACTAACAGATGAGAAGCATGGATCATGACTAAGGCTATGATTTGGTCATGGATGTCACGGAAATCACAGAATCTGTGACTTCCGCAGACCTCTGAGACTTCAGCCCGCAGTGGCTGGGAGCTGCAGGCTACCCCCACCTCCCGTGGTGACCGGGAGCTTTGTGGTACTCTTCCTGCCTTGCGTGGCGGTGGTCCCCGACAGCTCCCCGGCCGCCGCAGGTGTAGAGGTTCCTCACAGCTTCCCAGCCACCGCGGGTGTGGGGGTCCCCCACAGCTCCCCAGCCACCGCGGGCAGCAGGAGATTCCAGGCAGCTCCTCACCCACCACTGGTGGGGGAATCCCCCCACAGCTCTCCCACTGCCACAGGCGGGGGTCCCTCTCAGCTCCCAGCCACGGGTAGGGGCCGCAGCTCCCAGCCACAGCAGGGAAGGGTACTGGACCCTCTTCCCTCCCCCTTTTTGTCATGGACATTTTTAGTAAAGTCAGGGACAGGTCATGGCTTCTGTGGATTTTTGTAAATTACCCATGACCTGTCCGTGACTTTTACTAAAAATGTCCATAACAAAATCATAGCCTTAATCATGACCACCTGTTTTGAGATCATGCTGTATGAAAGGAATAGTTCACGTCCAGAACTACTACTGCAGCATTTAACAAACACACAGTACTTCTATCTCAGTGTGATGTAGGCATAAGAACCATTCTGTATTTTTACAGTGCCACTATAAACATATCAGGCACCACCTTGGGGCTGATACAGATAAATGTATATTTAAACTGTTGCTCTGGAGCTCCATATCAGACTGAACAAACATGCACTCATGTTAATTTTCTAAAAACAAATAAGTGAACAAACCAATAAAAAGAATATTGCATTAGTTAATTATAATGGTTAAAAATGAATTTTAAATATTCATTTTACCATGATGCTTTCACATAGTCATTTACAAGAACCTACAATTCCATGTATTTCAGCCTTGTAAAATGTTACTTGCAATCTTACCATAGGCAAATAGTTTAACAGACAGAAGTTAATAAGGGGTAAAGGAATATTTTTATCTATCATCATAAAAGGTGTGCTAGTCATTTTTCATGAAAACTACAATACCCCAATCACAGTTTTGCAAGGGTCATGTATTTGTACTTCACCTCTTACCACCAATAGGTTTTGGAACATAACGTGAGAAAAAACAAACAAGCACCCCTCAGACACATAGGGTGCTTAAATTTCTTTTCCAAAATAAATACAATACTGCCATAAAGGGGTTTCTATTTCCTTTTCCAAGGCAGTTGTGGAGGAATTTGATAATGCTTGGGACTGCATTGAGATTTCATATTCTAGTCCTTGGAGAATCTTCAATTTAGTTTTCAATTGTTTAGCCCACATAGGTACAACGATAGCAATCCTGAGCTTCAGGGTACTATTATCTAGGAAGGAAGGAGTTGCAGGAAGATTGTAATTGGAATTTGGGGGAAGGAAGAAGTTGTATGATAAATTTCAATCCAATCCAACAAAATAAGATTAGAGATTCTTGGAGGGTTAGAGGAAAAAGAAAGGTGTTATAAACTGGATTATACCAATAATAGTAGGGCTGTCAAGCGATCAAACAAAAAATTAAGCACACGATCAAAAAAAAAATTTAATTGTGCAATCAATTGCGCTGTTAAACAGCAATAGAATACCATGTATTTTAAATATTTTTGGATGTTTACTGCATTTTCAAATATATTACTTTCAATTACAATACAGAATACAAAGTATACACTGCTCACTTTATATTGTTTTTTATTACAAATATCTGCATTGTAAAAAAACAAAACAAAAAATCCCAAATCACCTCATATTAGTACTGAAGTGCAATCTCTATCATGAAAGTGTAACTTACAAATTTAGATTTTTTGGGGGGTACATAACTGCATTCCAAAATAAAACAATGTAGACGCTAAAGTTTTACAAGTCCACTCAGTCCTACTTCTTGTCAGCCAATCAGACGCACAAGGTTGGTTACAATTTGCAGGAGATAATGCTGTCTGCTTCTTGTTTACAACGTCACCTGAAAGTGAGAACAGGCATTCACATGGCACTGTTGTAGCTGGCGTTGCAAGATATTTGTGTGTCAGATGTGCTAAAGATTCATATGTCCCTTCATGCTTCAACCACCATTCCAGAGGACATGCTTCCATGATGGGTTCTGCTTGATAACAATCCAAAGCAGTACAGATTGATGCATGTTCATTTTCAACATCTGAGTCAAATGCCACCAGCAGAAGTTCGATTTTCTTTTTTTGGTCGTTTGGGTTCTGTAGTTTCTGCATCAGAATGTTGCTCTTTTAAGACTTCTGAAAGCATGCTCCACACCTCGTCCTTCAGATTTTGGAAGGCACTTCAGATTCTTAAAACTTGGGTTGAGTGCTGCAGCTATTTTAGAAATTCCACATTGATACCTTCTTTGTGTTTTGTCAAATCTGCTGTGAAAGTGTTCTTAAAATGAACATGTGCTGGGTCATCATCTGAGACTGCTATAACATGAAATATATGCAGAATGCGGGTAAAACAGAGCAGGAGACATACAGTTCTCCCCCTAAGGAGTACAGTCACAAATTTAATCGACGCATTTTTTTAATGAGCATCAGCAGCATGGAAGCATGTCCTCTGGAATAGTGGCCGAAGCATGGAAGGGGCATATGAATGTTTAGCATATCTGGCATGTAAATACCTTGCAACATCGGCTACAAAAGTGCCATGTAAATGCCTGTTTTCAGCTTCAGGTGATACTGCAGATAAGAAGCAGGCAGCAGTATCTCCCATCAATATAAAAAAACTTGTTTGTCTTAGCGATTAGCAGAATAAGAAGTAAGACTGAGTGGACTTGTAGGCTCCAAAGTTTTACACTGTTTTGTTTTTGAGTGCCGTTATGTAACCAAAAAAAATCTTCATTTGTAAGTTGCAGTTTCACAATAAACAGACTTCAGTACTTGTATGAGGTGAATTGAAACATATTATTTCTTTTGTTTATAATTTTTACAGTTCATATATTTGTAATAAAAATAATATAAAGTGAGTACTGTGCACTTTGTATTCTGTGTTGTAACTGAAATCAATATTAAAAATGTAGAAAAACATCCAAAAATAGTGAAATTTATTAAATTGGTATTCTATTCTTATAAGCGCAATTAATCACAATTTTTTAAACTGTGATTAATTTTTTTTTAGTTAATCGCATGAGTTAATTGTGATTAATTGACAGCCCTATATAATACATAGGCTTTTGTTAACCTGGCACCATTTTGACTGCATGGCTGCTATGATAAGTAGCTCATGTAATGACACATGGGGTAAATTCTGCCATCTTGAAATGAGTGAACAGTCAACTGTCATCTTTAAGTTTAGAGGAAAGCAATGTATCCCAAATTGCAAAATTTTTGCTGTCAACCTGAATTTGAATAAATTTCCCACTGCCACATTAGCAGTTTAAGAACAAATAATGTTCGACAGTAAGGCTAAACATCAAGTTTAGCATTCGTGTAGCGTACGTATCAAACCAATTCTACTAGTTATATTTACAACCCATACAGGTAGGAGTCTGATAAAAACATGGCCTTTTGTCTAACAGGTGTTATTTTAAAAAAATATCCGTTTGATGCCTAGGGCTGAAAGACACTGGCATACTAATGAAAAAATGCAAAACATTCCAGTTGAACAAAATTAATCCAGTCAACAGCAGATTAAAAGAATCAATAACGTAAAAATAACCAGTGCAGATATCTGGTTTGTTTTGATTTTCAAATAGCTAATTTACAAATCCCACCAACTTAGTTAAAACTATTCAAAGCATAAAATGACTTATGTTTTACAATGCTATTTCATATGGCACATGAACAGCTCACATTAAACTGCTTTATGTTAAAAAATGTAATTGAACTAAAGAAGGCTAAGTGTTAGCATTACAAAGCTGCATCTAGGAAAATTGATTCATTACTACTATACTTGGCAGTCTATCTTCTGATAATACATCTCCTTCTCCTCTCTAATATTAATGCATTCCTAGTAAAAGGTCTATGTGATTACTGTAATTTAAACCACTGAGTGGTAATACAGACTTTCATAACAGTTAAAGCCCTTAAATATCCATGCATTTGTGCTCTTTTATTAATCTTGATTCACGCATGCTGCCTCATGAATATTACTTTGTTAATAATACAAAGGAACAGACAACACTCCTGTGAAAACTGACATTCTTTACAACCCGTTTCAACCTGTTTTGCCAAATCAAGTCGATATCTAACCCTTCATTCACAGTAGAAACGTTATAAGACAAGCTATGGTATTGCAACACAATTTATTAACTAATCTAACTTTAAATTTTGTTTTGTATTTGAATTAGCTTTGAACATGAGCTTGACTGATGATAAAAACAAAATAAAGCTGCACCTACAGGAACTCCTTTGATTATTCTCTGTGGCTCCTGGAGATGACATGGCAGTGAAAAATTAGCAAGTAAACAGAAGCACAGTGCTGGTCAAGTGAAACATCCAGTTATGAAGCAGCTCCACTGATGTGCATCTTCAATGATGCAGAACAAAGCGATGTTAGAAGCCTGTTTTTTCAAAGGAATAATACTGAGCCTGCCAATTTTCAGTTTGGTCACTCATACACAGATATACATATATAGACACTTCAACTCACTGCCTTTCCAAAACCTTAATGCAAGCTGTCAGGAGCCTTGCTGTACCAGGATGCGAGCATGTATTTGAGAACATACCACAAGCTGTTAAAGAAAGGGGTGGTAAGAACAGTGTGACACTACAGATTTTTTCAATCCAATAATACATAATTTACACTATGCATTTCTTTGATAGAGATAATCACATTTTGAAGCAAGACAGTGCTTAAAAGGATTTCTGGTATGTTTGCATCAAACATTTATGTAGCTCTCCCCTCCAAATTTTTGCTTAATGTGTCAGCTCAAAAATCTTACCCACCAGATTCTATACAATAGTCTTACTTCAGATCTAAAATATTAAAAAATACATTAATATGATTTTTGAACAAATGAGAATGAGACTTCTGCAATGAACAATGTATTTATGCATTACAAATCCAAGTTACCATTAGATTGCATGTGTACTAAATATAAAGCTAATGTTCTCCTTATTCTTAAGTATACATGCAACAAATTTACAATAAAATGAACCTTCCCCCGCACCCTCCTCTCCCTCAAAAAATGTTGCATCTGTGCAGCCTAGAATTTTCAGGATTTTTTTTAACTCAAATCCTTAAGGTTTGTTTTAAAAAAGGTTTTTACTATAAACAAACATTTCTCTTAAGGTAATTTCATTATTTTGAATACAGGCATACAATTACTTCCTCAGTTTAAGAGTCCCAGAGTACTTAATGATGCCATGAACCAAAACAGCAATAACCACTTAAAAAGTCCCTAAATACACTGTAGGTTTAGGTAAAGAACTCTGATGTTTTCTAAAAACCTGTTACACTTAAATAAAGTCACAATTTAAAAAGAAAAGTATATTTTTAAAATACTGTATATTTGTAAAAGCCTCTTGATGAATACTTGTGTAACTCCCTTTTTGCCTATGAGTCTATTATTTTTTTCAAAACCATTATTAAATGAAAAATCAAGCAAAAAATTAGAGGCCTATGAAAACCCTAGTTTTCTTTCATCGAGATGCTGAAGATAATATATACAATCATTTCTTAGGAAGACTCAAAATACTGAGAGTAATCTTATAGGATACTCAGTTTGGATTTTAATATGTAAAAGGAAGAAGTTAAGGATAAAGTTGCAGAATTAAGTGAAATTCCATTTTTGTCTGCATTTCAGCTATCCAAGTTTAACATATTTTCAAAACATTATCTTTTTGAAATGTTATATTTTCTGTATTAATTCAGTAAGATTAGAGTTAAATCACCTGGACAATTTTCCTGCCTGGAATTCAAAAATTGACTCATTTTCCCTGACAAACACTATTGATATTTTAACATCAGTCCAAACAAAATGAATCCTGATGAGATTACAACACTGCAAGGCTGATTGACACTGATGGCCAAATTCTGCTCAAAGTGACTTCTGTGCAATCCTCTGAAGTCAATGGGAGTTGCAAACGCATATCCAAAGACTATCTGGCCCTTAGCAATGACACTAGTAGTCTTGAATTTGCTGCAATGTGTGTACACATGTGAACTTTGACAGAACAAGACTGGACTACATGTAGAATTAGTTGCAAATATAGGAAGATTACCCACTGAATGCCTTTAACAGAAACAACAAAAATCCAACTGCTAGGAGAATACGCTAGTCCCAAAAATCACATTGCAACATAATAACATAGCATGAAAAAGCAGAATAAAATATTTATTGCAAGAAAACAAAGTTCTCTAGCAAAATTTAAATGAAGCAAAGCTTAAAACATGAATACAAGCCTGTTTTGAGTCCGAGATAGCTAAAGAAACCTCTTCAAGATAATGTCTCCAATGCCTGAGCTTTCCAATAATCTCCAAACAACAAATTGATTACTTGCATACAAATTTCGTGTGGCAGCCACCACATAATACTGCTGATATAAAATCATATAGACAGAACACTGATGAAATAAAGCCGTATGTTCAGATAACATGTACACAAGCAGAAGCATCATAAATCACAAATATAAAATTATACTGAAGCCAACTGGCACTATACCAAAGTATCTAAGAGTTTAAACTTGAATATGATAAGAGGGCTAGCAAAAAATATACCTTTCAGTAGTTTTTTTAAACTGAAATTTGCACAAGTATTAATCCCAAGAAAATCTGACAATTCAGTATGTCCAGGCCTTCTATGAAATCTCCCACTGTATCCCTTTCCATCTCTAAAATTTCATTTTTCCTCTAGACACTCAAACTCACATTTACAACTACCGAAATAAGATCTGTAAATGCTTTAAGACAAAGTAACTGCAAATGCAAAACATATTTCTAAAGGCAGAAAACCTTTTAAACAAATTCGAAATGGAAATGTAGTGCAAGAAAACGTACACAGCATTCCAGTTTCTTCAACGCTGTCAGATGTAAAGGTTCTATTCATCATGTAAATGGACATATAATTTGGAAATTCTAGACATGCACCAATTAAATAACAAATCTTTGTCTAGTTGTCTTATAGATTCAAGGACTGGAAGGGACCTCGAGAGGTCATCGAGTCCAGTCCCCTGCCTTCATGGCAGGACCAAATACTCTCTAGACCATCCCTGATAGACATTTATCTAACCTACGCTTAAATATCTCCAGAGATGGAGATTCCACAACCTCCCTAGGCAATTTATTCCAGTGTTTAACCACCCTGACAGTTAGGAACTTTTTCCTAATGTCCAACCTAAACCTCCCTTGCTGCAGTTTAAACCCATTGCTTCTTGTTCTATCCTTAGAGGATAAGGCGAACAAGTTTTCTCCCTCCTCCTGATGACACCCTTTTAGATACCTGAAAACGGCTATCATGTCCCCTCTCAGTCTTCTCTTTTCCAAACTAAACAAACCCAATTCTTTCAGCCTTCCTTCGTAGGTCATGTTCTCAAGACCTTTAATCATTCTTGTTGCTCTTCTCTGGACCCTCTCCAATTTCTCCACATCTTTCTAGAAATGCCCAGAACTGGACACAATACTCCAGTTGAGGCCTAACCAGCACAGACTAGAGCGGAAGAATGACTTCTCGTGTCTTGCTCACAACACACCTGTTAATGCATCCCAGAATCACGTTTGCTTTTTTTTGCAACAGCATCACACTGCTGACTCATATTTAGCTTGTGGTCCACTATAACCCCTAGATCCCTTTCTTCTTCCTAGACAGTCTCTTCCCATTTTGTATGTATGACACTGATTTTTCCTTCCTAAGTGGAGCATTTTGCATTGTCTTTGTTAAACTTCATCCTGTTTACCTCAGACCATTTCTCCAATTTGTCCAGATCATTTTGAATTATGACCTTGTCCTCCAAAGCAGTTGCAATCCCTCCCAGTTTGGTATCATCTGCAAACTTAATAAGCATACTTTCTATGCCAATATCTAAGTCCTTGATGAAGATATTGAACAGAGCCGGTCCCAAAACAGACCCCTGCTGAACCCCACTTGTTATACCTTTCCAGCAGGATTGGGAACCATTAATAACTACTCTCTGAGTACGGTTATCCAGCCAGTTATGCACCCACCTTATAGTAGCCCCATCTAAATTGTATATGCCTAGTTTATCGATAAGAATATCATGCGAGACCATATCAAATGCCTTATTAAAGTCTAGGTATACCACATCCACCGCTTCTCCCTTATCCACAAGACTCATTATCAAAGAAAGCTATCAGATTGGTTTGACATGATTTTTCTTTACAAATCCATGCTGGCTATTCCCTATCACCTTACCACCTTCCAAGTGTTTGCAGATGATTTCCTTAATTATTTGCTCCATTATCTTCCCTGGCACAGAAGTTAAACTAACTGGTCTGTAATTTCCTGGGTTGTTTTTATTTCCCTTTTTATAGATGGGCACTATATTTGCCCTTTTCCAGTCTTCTGGAATCTCTCCCGTCTCCCATGATTCTCCAAAGATAATAGCTAGAGGCTCAGATACCTCCTCTATTAGCTCATTGAGTATTCTAGGATGCATTTCATCAGGCCCTGGTGACTTGCAGGCATCTAACTTTTCTAAGTACTTTTTAACTTGTTCTTTTTTTATTTTATCTTCTAAACCTACCCCCTTCCTATTAGCATTCACTATGTTAGGCATTCCTTCAGACTTCTCGGTGAAGACCGAAACAAAGAAGTCATTAAGCATCTCTGCCATTTCCAAGTTTCCTGTTTCTCCCTCCTCACTGAGCAGTGGGCCTACCCTGCCCTTGGTCTTCCTCGTGCTTCTAATGTATTGATAAAAAGTCTTCTTGTTTCCCTTTATTCCCATAGCTAGTTTGAGCTCATTTTGTGCCTTTGCCTTTCTAATCTTGCCCCTGCATTCCTGTGTTGTTTGCCTATATTCATCCTTTGTAATCTGTCCTAGTTTCCATTTTTTATATGACTCCTTTTTATTTTTTAGATCATGCAAGATCTCGTGGTTAAGCCAAGGTGGTCTTTTGCCACATTTTCTATCTTTCCTACCTAGCGGAATAGCTTGCTTTTGGGCCCTTAATAGTGTCCCGTTGAAAAACTGCCAACTCTCCTCAGTTGTTTTTCCCCTCAGTCTTGATTCCCATGGGACCTTACCTATCAGCTCTCTGAGCTTACCAAAATCCGCCTTCCTGAAATCCATTGTCTCTATTTTGCTGCACTCCCTTCTACCCTTCCTTAGAATTGCAAACTCTATGATTTCATGATCACTTTCACCTTGTGAAAGTATTGAGGCTCTTGAAAATAAAAAGTATCCTCGTATGACAGTTGACACTAAACTGGGGGAAGAGGTAGATACGCTGGAGGGTCCAGAGTGATGTAGACAAATTGGAGGATTGGGCCAAGAGAAATCTGATGAGGTTCAACAAGGAGACAAGTTCAGAGTCCTGCACCTAGGAAGGAAAAATACTATGTATTGCTATAAGCTGGGGACTGACTGGCTAAGCAGAAGTTCTGCAGAAAAGGACCTGGGGATTACAATGGATAAGAAGCTGGATAAGAGTCAACAGTATGCCCTAGTATGCCTTTTATCACAAAACTACATATTATTTGTTCCTCAGAATGAAGAGTTACTTTACAGTAACTGTGGTTCTCCAAGATGTGGTCCACAGGTTTTCCATTTTGGGAGCACATGCACCCCGTGAGCACAAGGCTAGAATTGTTTTAAGTATCAGCATCTGTTGGATCTGTGCCTGTGCACTTTCCAGTGCCCTGTAGCCAAATGTATAAAGGGCAGAGCAGCTGCAACCACTCTCCAGAATCAAACTGGCAAAGACTCCAAAATAGTGGCTAACGAGGAGGGGTCATGGAATATATGTGGACAACAAGAACCACAGTTACAGCAGGGTAAGTAACTATTTTATCTTTTTCTAGAGCTAGCCCATATACGTTCCACTCCCGGTGACTCTCAAGCAGTAACTCATGTACTGGATGGTGAGTGCCCTGATCTACTGGATTAATAACTGCAGGACAGTTTTACCACAGCAGGTATCAGATTTGCAACCCTCGACGAATGAATAGTGCTAAGCAAAGGCGTGAACTAAACTCCAAGGACCAGCTTTACAAATCTCTGAAATTGGGACACCTCAGAGAGATGCAGCAGAGGCTGCCTGGGCTCTCATGGAATAAGCTCTAACTTGCCCAGGCAGGTCTAGGTAGGCCAGCTCACAGAACACCTTAATACAGTCAAAGACTCATTTTGACAGTCTCTGAATGGAAGTAAGTTGTCCCTTCATTCTGTTGACAAATTCTAGGAACAGCCTAGGAGAATGCCTGAGCAGCTTCATTCTGTTCAGATAGCATGAGAGGCACTTAGGGTATGAAGCCTAGCTTGTCTCTGAGTAGTTAGAGGCTTGGGGAAGGAGACAGGTAGGTGAATCATCTGATTAAGATAAAGTCAGGAACCTTGAGGGAGGTCTCAGTCATTTCGGCCTTGTGCAATACTGTGTAGGGAATAGACCTAAATAAACATTAGCCAAAAAATACTGTTTTGGTCAACCTGAACCAATAGTGAATTTCTGTTGAGTTCACCAACAGTTTCAACTGAACCGAAAAATCAAAATGTTTAGCAAATACTGATTCTGAACAGTTTGATTCAACATTTCCAAAACAATTCAATTTTTTGGACTACATTCACAAAACAGCTAAAGGGAGAAGTGGTACTCACTCTCCTTATATCATTTAACTCCTGAAATCTGAGACCTGGGTTTTATACCCCCCACTACCTAATGTGGAAAAGGGATGGATGTGAAGTTGGATCTCCCATGTTGCAGGAGTATGCCCTGGACACTGGGTATGGGATAATCTGGCCTGGGTCTTATAAGCTTCTGCTGAAGCTGTTCCACTTTTTATAAATAAATTGTCACTGGAGTCAGGGACTTGAATTTGGGTCTCCTAAATCCTAGCTGAGTACTCTAACCACCAGGCCTAATGACTATTCATTGTCATTCATAGGGGAAATTCATAATCACTAGGAGTGCCATATGTTCAGCACCTCTGAAAGTTATGCCTTTAATGGCTGAAGAAAACATTTTATAAAATTATGTGAAATTTCCAGGTGGTACAATGACCAAATTTTTGCAACATCTGATCTTCATGAATCAGAACTCTTAAGAATTAGCCCATATAAAACAGCTAGACTTTTCCCTCTTATTTTCCTTCTTTTCTTGAGTGCAATCTACTTCACTTTGTGATGTGCACTCTTCTCCATCACCCTTTTGTTTCTTACTTACAAGCAGAAGGGCCAGATTATGATGTAAACAATGTGTCTTATTAAACATAGTATGCTACTATCTGAGAAGTTCCATTAGATCTACCAGTAATGGGATCCTGAATTATGAAAGGATCATTGTAGTTAAGTTCACCAGTGTGCCTTACACCCACACACACCCTTGGCAGCAGAGAGACAGTAGGTTCAGAGACCTGAGGTTATGTATTAATGCATGTAGGCACGTGAGTGCTTTGTTGAAAGCTTTTAAAAGCAAACAAACACCATCTATTAATTATTTCCTACTGCCAGAGAAGATTCAATGAATATCAGGTTTCAGTGTGGCTGAATGATGCAAAAAGCCATTGGCAATGACTATAATGGATTTGTGCTTTCTAGAGCAATGATTATTTTCCCCACATTCCCTCAAGTCAATATCAGTAATAATGCTTCCCTGTCTCAGAAACATATTCTAGTCAAAATATAAAAATATATAGCTAACTTGAATAAACTGGTTTAAAAGATTTATTAACCTTAATGCTTGGAATCTTTTTGAGCCCTTTTAGTGACTAGCAGGGCTGCTGTGACAGAGGATCTGGGAGGGTGGAAAGAGGTAAGCTAGAATGTGTTTTAGGGACAGTACACAGGAATCCCCAGAAATAAAGAGAAAAAAGCCATTCTTCCAGCCAAATGAATATACACTGTATACCAGTAAGAATAAAGATAAGGAAAAAGTCAGTGTTTCAGTTGGTTCAAATTTTAAAAGGCAATTATGTAAGGTGATGAGTCACTCCTATGATAGAGTCCAGCCAATTCACAAGCCAGGAACTGATCTGGTAACTCTCAGGACAGGTATATAAGCACTACAGGAGGAACAGCAACTCAGTCTGCTCAATGTCATTCCAGGACTTGGAACTCTCTCCTGCCTGACACTGGCAACAGACTCCCCAAGCCTTAGCCAGCTCCAACTTTGCTCTTGCTCCCTCCCTGTTCTTAGTCATGCTCCAATTCTGCTGTGGACTCCTGATTCGGCTCTGACCCCTAGGCCCGACTGCCACAGCTCCAACCACTAGGCACAATCAGCCCCATCACAGTTTCTGACAAATTATATGGTATTACTGTGCACCTGCTTCATTTATTTGAAGGTAATACCTTAAATATGTTGGAAATGCTAGTGGATTCAATTGACTTTTCAATATTGAAAAAAAAGATCAAAACTTAGTTCAAGTCCCTTTGTTATGACATCTGGTAAACGATGGAAAATCTGTATAATAGATTAATGAATTGTTGCTCAGTACTTTGATGAAAAATAAGAATTTATTTTTCTGATTAAACTCTATCTTGGCTATAAGAATGTTTACTGATTAGGATTTTCATGATGTTTATATTCTTCCTTATTTAATGAACTTAACAAAAGGACATTTAGAAATAGGTTCCTGAGCATAAGCATGTAGAGATTCACTGCTTTCAAGTACTCACTTCTAGACAACCACGGCATTTGCATACAGCTCTGAAAGGGTGCAGTTTTAAAAATAGATTTGAGACAGCAGTGAGGCTTGTTCTCTCTGTTGCTTCATAAACTGGATTCCTGTTCTCTTATTTTTGCCAACAGGTAAGTACTATTTTTTTCTTCTTAAACATGCAGTTACATCAGTTTGCACACTGAATTCATATTTCCTGTGCTTGGCTGCTTTGACCCTCTGAATACAGCCTACCTGAATTCCTAGAGGCACAAGTTTACTTTTTGTAAAAAAACGATCAATTCTGTACAATTCATAGAGGCATTAACACGATGCTTCAAGAACTGCACTGTTTCTCCTTGAAAATGTGCAATATGGTTGTATTCCTTTCCTCTAATAAAATATCTAAGAAACACTGATTTCCATGAATACCTTGACTTTTCTAGATTCCATCTGAATTTGTATTTACAATATTAATATTCCACTAACTTGTTTTATACAAAAAGTGAAACACCTATCTGTGGGCCAGTACCCTTTTTAAATTAACAATGAGCAATAATGAAGACAAGGATATGAACAATTATTAAGAATATAGCTATATAAAGTTAAGGACCAGTCCAAACTTAAGTGTCTTTTTCAACAATTATCTCCCCACTCTTGGAAACTCCATGAGCTTGTAATCTTTAGCAAGCAGTATCAACTTGGGTAGGTATGCACTTTCACTCATACACAATATACTCTAGACAAATGCTCCTCAATTCTCTGACTGCTAAAACAAAATCCTCAGATTTACTAGTGGTGCCCCTTATCAACTTCTGTCAGTTTTTGGTCTTTGTTTACTTACCTTACATTTTTTATCATTGGACACCCTCCCACCCCACCCAATAAACAAAAAAACAAACTTTCTTGTACCTCACATAGTTACAATTGAGTTCTGACAATTGACACCCAGTTGGGATGTCCCTCTCTTTCTTCATAACCCACTACTACATTTTGTCTTCTCCTAGATTATTTTGGTCTGAAAACAGCAAACAATGTCAAAAAGCTTTTAAACCCCTGTAAATTGTGGTCACACTGCCCACTTAAAAAAACAAAACAAAAAAAAAACCAAATAAATACAGTGCACTCCTTTTGTAAGAATCACATTTGTCCTAGATTATTTGATTCTTATAAGTAGCCGATTCTTACAAGAGGAGCATAGGTTAGTATAGGAATGATTTTGTTCCAGTGGTTTTGATCACTATATGAGGTAGATTCTTATCAGTGAGTCTTATAAATGGAGTGTACTGTACAAAGTGTCTGTATGAAGGGCACAGTATGGAGAGATATTTTATACCTCTTTCCTTCACTGCCATGACCCAGAGAAAAACCTTAGAGGGCTGCCTCAAATTCCTGTACACTGAAGAGGACTATTAGTGCCCAGTCAATCAATTCAATTGTCAAGCACCTAGGGCCATCAATATAAAAGGGTGCAGTGATGCTGAAAGTCAATGGTAAGCACCCAAAGTAGAATCTCTAAAGCTTATCAGAGGCTTTAGTGCAAAAGCAATGTACAAAGCTTGGTCCCAGGCCCTGTTAGGAATGCACAAGGGCACATTCAGCATTGTCTTCTCAACATCAAGATTGTCTCCAAAGGAGACCTGTCAATATAATAAAGCAGAGTCCTGGATATACCTATTGTGTGTATAATTTATTTTCTCCCAATGCCAAATGTGGTTGTGGGAAGAAGACAAGTAGGTTGATGGTTTGGTTCAGACTGGAATAATTTTGTGGATGAATTTTGGGTGAGGTCTTGGCACCACCTTGGTCCTATGGATTGTTGATTATGGAGGTTTGGCCAAAAGCACCTGAAGCTCACTCACTGATTCTTCTGGCTGAAGTGACCATGACTAGTGGCTTGTCAACACCGTTAAAACATGGCAAGCAGGGTGTGAATCTACAGCCACTAGCTTGCCATACACTAATTGGCTGTGTGGACCCTACTAACATGCACTAAAAGTTCAACAGCACGCTTTGACATACTCGCACTATAGAACTCTTAGTGTGCAGCAGCATGTCCACATAGCCAGTTTGTGCACCACAAGCTAGTGTGCTGTAGATTCAGACCCTTGCTTGTCACGCACAAATTTTCGGTGTAGAAAAGCTCTAGGAAGTTTGTCTTCAGAGTGAAGTGGTGCAAGGAGCATTCTGAAAGAGGGGCTTGATGAATCTCAGAAGGGCTCTATTGAGGCCCAGGGCAGGAAGAGTCTTGTGGGTAAATATGTAGGAGCTCTTTAAGAAACATCTATACCAAGCAGTGAGAAATGACTGAGCAGGGCTACAAAGGCAGGTGACTTGATGAAATTGCTAGAGACATATATTTTAATATAGAACTAAGTACAAAAACTGGCCTGTTTGAAGTGCTGTAGTTTATCCAGAATCTTTGATATCGAGGCTTGAACTAGACCACGGCCTTAGTGGGCTGCCCATATTGAAAGTCATTTACACTCTGAAGAGTGCATTCTTCCGTTAGATATTTTCCTGCTTTGTATCAGTATTTTCTAGAGCTGTAGGGAGCAGTTCTTGTCCATTGCACTTAGCCACCCTACAGTTACACTAAAAGGTGGAGTGACTTTGGATCTGGATAGAGTATCTGGTAGTAATGCTGAGATCACATCCAACCAGACTGGGAACTGGATAGAGGGCTAAATAGACCTCTGTAGTACATCCATCAGCCACAGTGATCTCTGCCACTACAAAGCCACCAGAATGACCACAGCTTTGTCTCTATTTATTTTGGAAATTATCCTGGGAAACAGGGAAATTGGTGGGAAGGAGTACAGCAAACTTTTGTTCCATTGTAGGAAGAAAGCATTTGGTAGCAACCGTGGACTCAGACCTCCTCTGGAACAAAAGTTCTGACATTTTTGGATTGTCCTCAGTGCCAAACAAGTCTACTGAGGGGGATTCACACTGATGGAATGTGACTGCAAGGACCATTCGTGATTGGTCATTGACTGTCTGCTCAGGAAATCTGCTAAATTGTTGCTTACTCCAGTGAAATAAAGGGCCATAGATGTCACCCCATTCTGATGGCACCAAATTCCATAATGGCTCCCAGGCAGAGGGATAAGGAACAGACACCCCCTTTCTTATGTAGTGCATGACTGTTGTGTAGTCCAGGAACATCTACATTATCAAGTTTTGGAGAACAGCTAGGAGAACAGATGGTAACCCTGATGGCTACAAGCTCTTGGACATTAATGTGTAGCTTCACATAGCTTGAAGACCAGGTTCCTTGGATCTGCAGATAGTCCAAGTGACCTCCACAACTTGTCCCTGACAAATCTATGATTAGTGTCTTTGTCAGGAAGGGAAGTGAAAAAAGGGAATTCCTTTTGACTTTCCCTAGACCGAAAAGGCATCAACTATGCCCCTTGACCAGGGGGATGAGCATGCTGCATGTGAGGCAGGCCTTAAACCTGGAAGGCAAGGGGGAAGAAGGTGGAAGGGAGTCTTACCTGTTGTCTCTTGCCCCCCCCAACCCTTTTTTTTGAATGCCCAAATTAAAAAATTGGCACAAATAAGTCAGTGAAGAAAGATTTCTTCAAAAAAAAAAAAAACTAGTGTAGAAGGTGAGTTTGAAGCTCAAGAAAAATAGCGGTCGAACATTTGCCAGGTTGCATCTCAATTCAATAAGAGGAAACTGAGGGAAGGCCATGGCAGCTCCATCCTTTATGCCCTCACATAAGAGGGCGCAAGAAGATACAGAGCACATGCATAGTCCAACAGACACTTACCCAAAACAAATACAATTTTTCACAGTAGGCACACATCCACCTACAATGGGATCAACACTGACACATATTTGAAGGAAAATGTTTCACCCCTGGTTATATTTTAGTTAGTTCAGGGTTTATTTTATTGCTGAAAAATATAATTTACATAATTTATAACATTTATATACCACCACTTTCAAAATATAAAGTTTGTTTTACAAACTGATCGTCAAAGTAACTCTATTTTACAGATGGGAAAGCAAAGAGGTAAAATGATGTGTCCAGGGCTGCACAGTAAGTCACTGGAAAAAAAGCTTAGAACCTTCTGGAATTCAGTATTCTTTCCTCCATGGTATTCTGTTTTATATGGGCATGTTAGAATTGGTTTGAAAATAAGTTCTTACCCCTTGCCTGGAACAAACTATATACTCATGAAAATCATTACACAAAGGATACAAAGTACAATATCACTCGTACTGCTTGTATGCCTCAAAATAAAATGAGGGAATAATACATATACTGATATAGACAGCAAGATTACATAAAGTTTGCCAAAAGGCATTTACAGCTGTTGAAGACATAACAGCAGCTCATCTTGCCTGCTTTCAATAGCCTGAATGAGGGTTCACAGAAACAGGGATAAAGACACTTTTTTGCTATTTCAATTACCTAATCAAAATTAATCTAGCTGTACTAGCTATTTAAGTAAAAAACTGTTTTTCATTATCTACAGTAAACATTAACTAAGAAAAATATTTAAGAATCATGCCTCTTTGTATCAAAATGAAAAATTATTCAAAGTTCATTTGTTGTGTCTGCATCTGCCTTTTCATTAGGTCCATATGGCAAACTAGTCTGAAGAGTAATGTAATAAATGCAAGTGTAAATATGAATGTCTCACAATTCAGTCAGTTAAATCATTTGCACTCTATGCACCTGAAAGCATCAGAGACCTCCAGAGACCACATGGCCAAACTACGCAACCAGCTACAGGCATCTCTTGATGTTCACAAACTGACTCCAGAAGTCATTAAGGTATCAATACAAATAAGGAGGATTGTGTTTTTCAGCCTATGAAGGAAAACTTAGCATCATAAAACTAACTGCACTGCCTTGGAACAGAATCAACTTTGCGTTGTCTGGCTATCTACTGAGTGAGTCTGTGCTTAAGGCTGTCAAACCAATGAAAAGAACTGTAGTACAGAGCTGCAGACAAAGGTGACAC
Source organism: Mauremys reevesii (assembly GCF_016161935.1). Taxonomy (NCBI): domain Eukaryota; kingdom Metazoa; phylum Chordata; order Testudines; family Geoemydidae; genus Mauremys; species Mauremys reevesii. The sequence goes on along the minus strand of NC_052624.1, from coordinate 178,465,566 downwards.
TTTACATAATCTGTGTCACTTGTTGTCTGGTAATGTTAACTTGATTGTTTTTCTTTTTTTTTTTAGCAATATAATAATAATAAAATAAGTTAATGAACCAAACAGGCAAAGACAGTGCATTCTGTAGCAATTATCAGCCATATTTTAAATTGCACAAGCTAACATGCGTGAATCAAACTTCACTAATCTTTATAATATACATGAGATGGAAAATATCAGCTCACACTTGTGTTTTACCTAGATCAAAAGGGTACAGCTAACTTTTAAACTGATCACACATTTAAAATTCTTAAGTAGCAAATTATAAATTTAAATGCAAGGTTTATTAAAACCATAAACACCAAAATCCTCTGCCAACTCACTACAGTGGCAAAACACTGTCATACTATGTAAAGTTCCCAACCCCTTTGTATTATGTTGGACTGACATATAGTACATTCTTGCTTTAAAACAAACCCAACTGGAGAGTAAGGGAGAAAAAAATAAGCTGTCAAAAAATCATATATTTTTCTCTCTGATATAGTGTAATACAGTGATAACTATCAGACTTCTGCATAGCTGTTTCTAGATAGTGTCAAAAACCAATACACGTTGAAAAAGCCATAGTAACTACCCTATGACCTGATGTCTTTCACTTCTAGATAACCCTCCAGGAGAGAGTTAAACTAGGTATGGGATCTTTGAAATTTAGTATTTATCTCACAATACCCATAGAAGAAAGTCCCATCTGTGTTTCTACAGCATTTACTACTATCCTAAAGATGTCAGTAGCAGAAACAGATAGTGACAGAGTAACAAAACACTGTGTTTGTGACATAAGATGAACATTAGCCAATGCAAAATAAAAGCCTTTTACCATTTTCACATTTAATACAATAAATATTGAGAAAACTGCAGCAATTCTAAAGTGTAGAACTAAAATGAGAAGTTACCTTTGAAGCTTTCAAGTTCTTTCCTGTAGGGGAGAGAAAGCAGAATATAAAGTCTCAAATTAAAAATAGATATGTTCCATAAATTCAAACTGCAACTGGGATTATCTATGAAGATTTGCAATGGTTTAAAATGCATGAAAAGGTGAACTGAAGGATTTGAGTATTGTGACATTTTTAGAAACTTGATTAATGGAAACTTCTAGCTGCATATACAGAGCTTGAAAAAATTGCTTTCCTGAAGCAAGTAACTGATATCAACTTCTTTAGAACTGAGCCATCACATATTACAAATATATATTACATATAAATATCTATTCTCACTGTTTCTAGATCTTCTGGTTGCAAAGTTAACATGAATATGAACTCATTATAATCAAATAATAAATGAAGGCTTCTTAAGTCCACTGACAGACACTAAGACATCCCTGCTGCTTCTCAGAGCTTTGTCAAGCTGTAGAAGAATGAAAACTGACTACTGTCTTGTCAGTTTTCAGGACTGACATTCAAAACTCTATGGTTAGCAGTGAAATTTCACTATGCTGCTTGAGAAAGCTGATTTTGGAGTTATTTACTGGAGGAGGAGGATTCAAAAATATGGAAGGAATAGTGACACCACAAAACTCTGCAACCTGAATGAAGGAAGACAGGTAGAGCAGCAGATACACCCACTCATCCCTTCATACACATGCACTTCCCTTTCTGAAGGCATTACAGTGAGAGGTGAGTAAGAATAATTTAACATTTTTTCTTCCTTCTAGCAATTGGGGGGGGGGAGAGAAGGGGGATTAAAGGGGTTGTGTCTTGGAATTATTATTTATGCAGGGTATTACAATGCTAATTGAACCATAAATTCCTTTATTACATTCAAAGGCCCAATGGTATTTATACAATTGCTCTAAACATGCCTAAAAAGCCTAAATAATAAGCAATTTACTACATCCAAAACAGTAACAAAACATTTAAGCATTTGATCAAGATACTTACAAATGGGCTAAGCCCCAGGGCGCTTAGACCCATATTAGTCGGCTCCAACATGGTCAGGCATATATTAGCAACAACTCCTTTAAGAGTTTATGTTTTTATACCCTTTAACAAGCAAGTGCTGTCACTGCCAATTACTGACTTCAGCTAAAAACCAATTTGAAACACTTCATGCTCATTTCCAGTCTCAATTGAGGTAAGATTTATAATCTCCTTTCTCCCCAAGGCTATTTCTCCTTATCTTTTCCCCTCCTTCTTGCTGACTGTGATGGTGCAGAATGGCCCCACACTGGTACCGCAGGGGTTAACCCTTCTTTCCTAGCAGAGGAAGCCATGCCCCGGAAGCTCTGCTGGGCATGCTCCAACTGGAGAACAGGTATAAAAGCCTGCAGAACAGCTCAGTCTGATCCCCGGAGAAGGAGGCACGCTGCTAACTCCTGAGGAGGGAGAGCCTGTGTGCCAGGATCCGGAAGCCAGCCAAGCCGGGACACTCCCTGATACCCCAACGGAGAACGTCATAGTAGGACGACGGATTGGAGGACGCCCCACAGCAGAGAACCTGGCATTTATGGTAGGAAGTGACCCAAGGGAACTTTAGAGGCAAACTGTGTTAGAGCCACATAGGCGCTCGGCGTGTTGCGGGCAGATCCCTGCCAGGCGGGTGGCAAGGGGAGCTTGCCACTACCAGGGCCCTGGGTCAGGACCCAGTGGAGAGGGCGGGCCCAGGTCCCCCTACCACCTCACCCCCGAACCGTGAAGGAATTGTATGGACTCCAGCCGCTAGGCCGCAATACCCCACTTGCAAGGGAGAATGTACAGACTCTGGCCGCAAGGCCACACTACTCCGCCTGTGAAGGTGATTGCACGGACTTTGAATGCTAGGCCATGCTATCCCGCTTGCAAGGGGGATTGTATAGACTCTGGCCGCTAGGCCACCCTGCCCCACTTGTGAGGGGGACTCTACAGACTCCAGCCATTAGGCCGCGCTGCTCCCACGCAGGGAGCAAAGTATGTGGACTCTGGCCATTGGGCCACACCACCCAGGTACTTGGGGCAAGGTACATGGACTCTGGCCGACAGGCCGCACTACCTCGCCGGCCAGGGGTGATTGTGTGGAAGCAGCAAAGAGTCCTGTGCCACATTACAGACTAACAGACGTATTAGAGCATGAGCTTTCATGGGTGAATACCCACTTCATCAGATGCATGTAGTGGAAATTTCCAGGGGCAGGTATATATATGCAAGCAAGAAGCAGGCTAGAGATAACGAGGTTAGTTCAATCAGGGAGGATGAGGCCCTCTTCTAGCAGTTGTGGTGTGAAAACCAAGGGGGGAGAAACTGCTTTTGTAGTTGGCTACCCATTCCCAGTCTTTGTTTAATCCTGAGCTGATGGTGTCAAATTTGCAAATATACTGAAACTCAGCAGTTTCTCTTTGAAGTCTGGCCCTGAAGTTTTTTTGCTGCAGGATGGCTACCTTTAAATCTGCTATTGTGTGTCCAGGGAGATTGCAGTGTTCTCCTACAGGTTTTTGTATATTGCCATTCCTAATATCTGATTTGTGTCCATTTATCCTTTTCCGTAGGGACTGTCCAGTTTGGCAGTTGTACATAGCAGAGGGGCATTGCTGGCATATATTACATTGGTGGATGTGCAGGTGAATGAACCGGTGATGGTGTGGCTGATCTGGTTAGGTCCTGTGATGGTGTTGCTGGTGTAGATATGTGGGCAGAGTTGGCATCGAGGTTTGTTGCATGGATTGGTTCCTAAGCCAGAGTTACTATGGTGCGGTGTGCAGTTACTGGTGAGAATATGCTTCAGGTTGGCAGGTTGTCTGTGGGCGAGGACTGGCCTGCCACCCAAGGTCTGTGAAAGTGAGGGATCATTGTCTAGGATGGGTTGTGGATCCCTGATGATGTGTTGGAGGGGTTTTAACTGGGGACTGTATGTGATGGCCAGTGGAGTCCTGTTGGTTTCTTTCTTGGGTTTGTCTTGCAGTAGGAGGCTTCTGGGTACACGTCTGACTCTGTTGATCTGTTTCCTTATTTCCTCGTGCGGGTATTGTAGTTTTGAGAATGCTTGATGAAGATTTTGTAGGTGCTGGTCTCTGTCTGAGGGGTTGGAGTAGATGCGGTTGTACCTCAGTGCTTGGCTGTAGACAATGGATCGTGTGGTGTGCCCGGGATGGAAGCTGGAGGCATGAAGGTAGGCACAGCGGTCGGTAGGTTTTCGGTATAGGGTGGTGTTAACGTGACCATCACTTATTTGCACAATGGTGTCTAGGAAGTGGACCTCCCATGTAGATTGGTCCAGGCTGAGGTTGATGGTGGGGTGGAAGCTGTTGAAATTGTGGTGGAAGTTTTCCAGAGTCTCCTTCCCATGGTCCAGATGATGAAGATGTCATCAATGTAGCGTAGGTAGAGAAGGGGCATGAGTGGACAAGAGCTGAGGAAGAGTTGTTCCAGGTCAGCCATAAAAATGTTGGCATATTGTGGGGCCATGCGGGTGCCCATAGCGGTGCCACTGATCTGGAGGTACATATTGTCATCAAATTTGAAATAGTTGTGTGTGAGGATAAAGGCACAGAGCTCAGCAACCAGTTGTGCTGTGGCATCATCAGGGACACTGTTCCTGACAGCTTGTATTCCATCAGTGTGTGGGATGTTTGTGTAGAGAGCCTCTACATCCATGGTGGCTAGGATGGTGTTTTCTGGAAGGTCACCAATGAATTGTAGTTTTCTCAGGAAATCAGTGGTGTCACGGAGATAGCTGGGAGTGCTGGTGGCATAGGGTCTGAGTAGAGAGTCCACATATCCAGACAGTCCTTCAGTGAGAGTTCCAATGCCCGAGATGATGGGGCATCCAGGATTTCCAGGTTTGTGGATCTTGGCTAGTAGACAGAGCCCCGACCAGGGTTATTCTAAAGGCATGTTGATTTGTTCCAGTGTTTGTGTAGAGAGTGTCCTGAGTAGATGGTGCAGTTTCTTAGTGTATTCCTCAGTGGGATCTGAGGGAAGTGGCCTGTAGAATTTGGTATTGGAGAGTTGTCTGGCAGCCTCCTTTTGGTAGTCAGACCTGTTCATGATGACAACAGCACCTCCTTTATCAGCCTCTTTGATTATAATGTCAGAGTGGTTTCTGAGGCTGTGGAAGGAGGCCACTAGGCCGTGATTGGCCGCCCACAGAGAGACGGGCGCGGGAACTTGAGAGTGGCAAGGCGCCGACACCACAAAGGGGCGCTGCAGTGCCAGGACCACCATACTGACCAATAGTTTCTCCTTTACACCTTGGTTTACATAGGCCCTAATTTTTGAGATAACATTGCTATGTGGGGTGGGAAGAGCCAGGTTGGCTCATTTTAAGACAGATTCTCGTTGTCATAATGAAAACCCTCTGCAGTTACCCCTATTGGTCAGAGGCCTTCTTTTTAGAAACTTCCCTTTATTTCATTAGTTATTCTTTGAACCAGACATTCACCCTACTTCATTCCTTCTGGCCTTACAAGTCATTACTTTCAAGGCCTTTCTTTTACTTGCTAGTTAGGGCCTTTCTTTTCAAAACATTTCCTTAACCAAACTTAAGCTAACTTTAATTCTCTAATTTTATATTTACTCTACACAGTGAGTACTCAATTTGTCCATATCCAGCTCCACGTATTAGGTGTATGATAAATTTGGAGACCAAAGCAAAGTCGCAGTAGTAAGCTTATGTGGGGCAGGGGAAAGCTGGCTTCTTCCCAGGGCAATGCCCTTGTATAATGCCCATTCACTCCCTGCCCCAGTCTTTAAAATCAATCATTAGCTAATAAGTTTAAACTCTCTAGATGTTAGGTATCTAGTAACTTTCCAAGCCTTGCATGCAAGGCAGACAAGAGAGCAAGAGAAAAAGTGATGGGTTGCGTATGGAAATTTTTTTTTTTTTTTTGCAGGGGACGGGTTGGAAGTAGCGAGAAGAAAGACGACAAAAATCTTGAGATTAGGTGGATAACATAGGGAAACAGATAAAAAGAAAAGAGCAAACAGACACAATTCTGGAAAAAAAGGACAATAAGCTATTATAGGAAAGAAAAACGTTAAATGAAATCAGAAAGGGAAAGGTGGCATAAGAAGAGATGAAGTAATTAGGGCCTGCAGAATATTATTCAGTCAGTATTTTAGACTAATTTCACCTATATTCATAGGATAATTTGACAAATACTTTTTGATATGCTTTGCAGCTAGTCAAATACTATTTGACAAATATATTATTCAATACCAGTGATATTCAATGAATATATTCAAATATTTTCCTATCTGACCAGTCCAAATAATAAGTTACAATATTAAGATGTTAATAAAGCGATGTCTGAGGCAAGAATATTGCACATTTTGGGTGCTACAGCAATATAAAAAAATTGTTTGACTATGTCGCAATTAGATACAGCCTACAAGTGTTATTCCTTTAAATTGCTGGACTGTGGCAGCATAGGTATTTTTTATTCTGTATAGTAAGCTTATTTGAGGCTAGTATGTGGTGGGTAGGGCCCTACCAAATTCACTATTTGGTCAATTTCATGGGCATAGGATTTTAAAAATAGTAAATTTCATGATTTCAACTATTTAAATCTGAAATTTCATAGTGTTGTAACTGTAGGGGTCCTGACCCAAAAAAAAAGTTTGGGGGGGGGGGGCGGGCGGGGGAGAGGGTTGTGATACTGCTACTCTTACTTCTGCGCTGCTGCTGGCGGTGGCATTGCCTTCAGAGCTGGGAAGATGGAGAACGGCAGCTGCTGGTCAGGAGCCCAGCTCTGAAGGCAGAGCCCCGCCAGCAGCAACAGTGATGTAACGTTGGCATGGTATGGTATTGCCACCCTTACTTCTGCACTGCCTGCAGAGCTCGGTGCCCGGCCAACTGTCGTTCTCCCGACACCGAGCTCTGAAGGCAGCGCAGAAGTAAGTGTGGCGATACTGCAACCCCCCTAATATAACCTTATGACCCCCCTGTAACTCTCTTTTGTGCAGGACCCCCAATTTGAAAAACACTGGTCTCCCCCGTGAAATCTGTATAGTATAGAGCAAAAGCATACAAAAGACCAGATTTCACGGTCCGTGAGGCGTTTTTCATGGCCGTGGATTTGGTAGGGCCCTAGTGATGGGTAAGCTTTAACTCTGTATTTTGGTTTTTACTAATAAGATATATTTAATAGTATTTTTTTAAAACAATTAAGAGGGCTATTTGAAAATCAGAGCATACTTCTGATAAGGCTCTGTGATATCACTGATGTTTGGAAACCCGTGGGAGGGGCTTCCTTTTCCACATATTACTTTCCCTCTTACTCTTCCAACATAAGTCATGGGGAGGAGAAAGGGAAAAACTGATTCAGCAGTAGGAACTAAGATTATTTATTCATGTACTAGTGATATTATATTACTAAATTAGGTTTCCTCAGTTACACAGTAAGAGAGGGCAAGTCAGAAATGTAAAGCTTCAAATGATCAATAAAATACAGAGTAAAGGGTTACTTGGGTTTTGGTTTTTTTTTTAATACGACAAAACATTTGATGATTAAGTAATGCTTCTTGAATTTCTCCTTTAAAATCTCAAATATAAGCAAAAATGATTTCCAGTTGATATAGCTTTATTCACAGAGTAACTGGAATCATCATTTTAATTGTCACAGGTAAATTACTTCTTTTGCAGGAACCACTGACATCAATTACAAGCAATTATATAAACTATCTACAGACCAGTAAGAATGCACCTTCCATCAAGACACGGTTAAGTATGGTTTTGGACCAGTGCCCAGAGAAGGGGAAAAAAAAATGAAAAACCAACATGAAAAAGATTATAAAGCCTTTTACCCTCTAAAATACCAAATCAAGAAGTTTCTTGGTCTCTAAAGCAATACACTTGCTCTCCCTGGAAAGCAATGTTTGAAGCTTGATTTGTAAAGGAAGCCAGTGCATCACTGTATCCTAATCTGGATATAATACAAGTCTCTGCATGCTCATCTTGTGATGGCCCACAGGAATTTCAGCGTCAATCAAGAATTTTATTCTTGCTTAAGGAAGAACATAGCTGGAGAAAAACAGAGAAATGAATGCATGATAAAACTGCATTTTTGGGTAAATATAAAAAGATAACCAGAACCATCAAGCAATTAGCAACTCTTTAATGATAATAAATATTGAACATGGAAGTGGGAAGAGGGATATGCTATGGCACCAATATTCTATCAGTTATCTAGACACAAGCGCTTATTATCCATGAACTAACATCAACGTCTTGAGTCTCCCTCCATACACACCATTTCATTATAACATATACAGCATGATTCCTTCAGCTTCCAAACAAATTACTCACTGCTGCATTCATTCTTGCACAAAGAATAGCAAATTGCTTCATCCAAATCTGAAACAGCTGCTATAGGGAAGGTCAGAGAACAAACCGAAGTAGAAGGCCTCCTAAACCTATGTACATACAGCAGTGCAACTGTGCCACCAAACGACAGACCCAGGTTTCCAAATATTCTAAATGAATTTAGAAAAGTTGCTAAACACACTCTCACATTACCACAGGCAATGAATCCTGTAATACTATTTGATAAAAAAACAACAGGAAAGGAAATGAACATTTTCCATAGACAGAAATAAACCTATGCTGAGGAAACATCTTGCAAAGAATTTTTCCTCTTATTTTTCACACTAGCTGCTCCTAAAATTAGAAGCACTGATGCCACTGCTGTCCAAAAGAAGAGGCAGCTCATAGGTGATGATGGTTGTATTAGGGCTGATCAGCAAGCAATCCAGGTTACCTTTTCTTGGAAGCAACACTTCCTTTTGTCTAACACCTGAAAGTATTACTCACTTAATCCAGCAACTCTTCTAGTTGGTCCATCAAAATCTGTGCCTTATATCCAGTCTGAATTAGTCTAGTTTCAACTTCCAGCCATTGGTTCTTACTACATCTTTCTCAGAGACTGAAGAGCAGAACTCTATCATCAAATTACTGTTCCACATGTAGGCACTTATAGACAAAGTCACTCTTAACCTTCTCTTTGATAAGCTAAATACATTGAGCTCCTTAAGTCTTTCCCCATAAGGCATGTTACCAATCTTTTAATCACTCCCTCAGTTCTTTTCAGAACCCTCTCCATTTTAATCAACATCCTTCTTGAAGTAAAGGCACACAGTATTCCAATAGCAGTTGTACCAGTGGCAATTATAGGTAATATAACCTATTATTACTCAATATTCCCCATCTTATACATCCAAGGATCACATTGCCCATCATTTAACCACAGAATTGCACTCAGGAGCTCAAGTTCAGCTGATCGACCAGGACCCCCAAGTCTTTTTTCAGAGTCACTGCTTCGAAGGATGAAGTCTCCCATCTGTCAGTATGGCCTACATTATTTGTTTCTAAATGTATGAACCTTATATATGGCCATCCGCACAATGGATTGTTTGCAAGATGGATGCAAACAATCTTCATGTCATCTGCAAAATGTGTTAGTTTTTTTCAAGTCACTGATAAAAACATTAAATAGCAAAAGCCAAGAACTCATCCTTGCAGGTCCCAACTAGAAATACAGCTGCTAGATGACTTCCCCATTTGTAGTTAAATCTTGAGATCTATCATTTAACCAGTTTTAAATCAATTTAATGTGCGCCATGTCGATCATGGATTGTTCTAGTTTATTAATCAAGATACCATGCAGTATCAAGTCAAATGCCTTAGAGAAGTCTAAGCGATGGGGACAGCACTCTTGGCAGGAGCTGACAATCAGAATGCCAAAAAGTACATGATACTTCCTGAATGACCATTGTTTCTATATCCACGGTTATTACCACATATGTTAGGAGACCCTGAGAGGCCCAGATATCAACTGCTAGGGCACGGGCTGGCTGGACTGCCTTGTCCAGTGACAATTATTCATTTGACAGAGACATTTTTAAAAAAAATGCTTAAATTGGGACGGATGTCAGCAGACTTGTCGGATGTGGACAAGCAGCCACTAACTGAGAAGATTTCAGTCAGCAACTGCGCAGAAATCCCTTATCTATTGTAGGATAAAATATGACAGGAAAGTATTGCTCCTAATGGAGAAGATTCTGTGGGGGAAGAGTCCATGCCAGCTTATGAGCATGCACATAAATTTTCTCTGTCTGCATCTGTTGGTACATAAATTTCTAGTTCTGATGACTAATGGTTAAAATGGAGGTAGACAATATTGTTGACCTCTCTCAAAGACAGAATGGTTGAACTACCAAGGAAAAATTTCAGCCAGACTCATTGCATACTCCTTACAACTTTTTAAATAGGAAGAGAAACCTCACTCCTACGTGAAACGTCCCACCTAAAGGCATCTACTTTGAGAAAGAACTAAGGATTCATGTTAAGACTACTTAAGAATGTACTTGTATGGGTTTAGCTACACTGCAGCTCAGAGTGTGCTTCCCAGCTCAGGCAGACAGAAGTACTAACTCTGCATGAGCTAGCCCACTAAAAACAGCAGTGTAGCTGGGCATAGCTTGGGCAAACCACCTGAGTACAAATCCACCTATATACTCTGAATTCATACTCTCCTGATCCACCACACAAGCTACCTCCGGCTATGCTGCTATTTTTAGCATGCTAGCTCAATGCAACGTAGCACGTCACACGCTTCCCCCACCACCACCTGTCCCCAGCAGACAAGCCCAGGCAGAGAGCGGGCAGCCACCGCCTCCCAGCCAGGCTCTCTCAGGTGAAAGTGGCTTCATCCCGCTACCTGCCTGGCTGCCAGGGAGATCAGCCGAATGTGACCGGAAGCACAGGAAGAGAAGGACAGAGAGCTCCTTCCCCTCCACCTCCCCACAGGTAATGTGGGGCGGGGAGAGTGCTGCAGCCCTGGGCTGGGCACAGGGTCACTGGGCAGGGGAGACACATGGAGTGGTTACATGCTGGGGAGAGGCACAGGGAGAGAAAGATGGAGCCCCTCTTTCTCCTCACCCCCAGCAGGCCAACCTGGGGGGCGGGGCACTTGACACCCCCCCCCCCATGTCCAACCAACGCATCACCTGTGGTTTGTTATATCAAAGTCCTTTTCTGTGACCGGTCACTTTATTGATAACCTATTTTTGCTGTTTAAGCTTTTCAAGATTCTGTCAAGACAATTTTTTTTTTTTTTATTTTTTTTTAATATTGGGCCATGTATAAGGCTCTACTTAATTTGCGATACTGCAGAAATTCTGGATCCCGTAACATTAGGCTTCCACTGCAATTTTGATTAGCTTCCTTTGCACAGTCCATAATTTTGCATATATTTTGAGGTTTGCAACACACATTTTCCCCCACCCCCAATTAGTACAGTAGAACCCCTTTTATCTGAGCTGATAGCAGCTACAGCTCCTGCTGTCAGCCCCCCACATGGCAGGGCTCCCGCTGTCAACCTCGTGCATTAATGACTGTAATACAGTTGCAGCAAACTGTCAGTTATCAAAAAGTATTAGCAGGCATAACATAATACTTGAGTGTTTATATTATTCCAGCAAATTTTTCTTAAAAACAAATACTGCCATTAATAAAGGCCTATTGTTACTTTTCCGCAATTTTCCACTTCTTGTCTGCAACTCGGCCGCAATTATTTGACAATCATCCTGCAATTCAAGTAGGACCTTAGCCATGTATTTATTCTTATTTAACGCTATAGTTCGACACTTCCAGAATTTACAGCTGTGATCTCAATTTCAACTCTAGTTCATCTATAATTGCTATTATAGCCGTCACAGAATGCAGAAAAGAGCATTTGATTCTTTAGTCAGCCCTCACTATAATTAATTAACTGAAATGCCTATCTGCAAGATGCCAAACATTGAGAGCTGAAGGTTTGCTTTAATCTCAAGGTCTCTTTCCCCTTGGATGGATTCCTGAAGTACAGCTCATCTTACCTATCTAGGGAAACCTGGAAGGTGGCAGTAGTGTAAGCTTGACACTCCTGATTAAGGCTAAGAGTCTGTCACAGAGGTCACGGATTCTGAGAGTTTCCGGACCTCCACAGCAGCTGGTGTGGCTGGCCCGGGGGCCGACTAAGCAGCTCGGGCAGGCCCTAGGCCAGGCGCACTGGCTGCTGCTAGGGTAGTCTTTGGCCACCACCCCACCCCCAGCAGCAGCAGGGGTTTGGGTGTGGGAGGGGGTTCAGGACTGAGGCAGGGGCTTGGGGTGCAGGAGGGGGTGATGGCTCTGGGTGGCACTTACCTTGGGGTCTCCCCAAAAGTGGCAACATGTCCCTCAGCTCTTAGGTGGAGATGTGGCCAGGTGGTTCTGTGCACTGCCTCTGCCCGCAGGCACCGCCCCTGCAACTCCCATTGGCCGCGGATCCCAGCAAATGGGAACTGCAGAGCTGGCGCTCAGGGCAGAGGCAGCATGGAAGCCCCCTGGCTGCACCTGCGCCTAGGAGTCAAGGGACATGTCACCGCTTCCAGGGAGCTTCACAGGTAGGGAGCCTGCCAGCCCTGCCCCACACACCCCCTGCAGCAGCAGTGGTCCCAGGCAGCATGCCACCATTCTTCTCTCTTCCCTCCCGCCCTTCCCGAGCACCCAAGATTTACTCAGAGGTCTATAGTAAGTCATGGACATGTCACAGGCCATGAATTTTTGTTTGCTGCCCAAGACTTTTATTAAAAATACCTGTGACTAAAATGTATCCTTACTTCTAATAAAAAACAAAACAAAACATGAAGCCTCCTGAGTGCTTAACTTAATATATATATATATAAAATGTTCATAGGTTAAATGCACACTTAAAATACTATATTTGAGATGTGTAATTTTTTGGCAATGCAACTCAAATATCCTTTTTAAAATTATGCAGTAGCTTTTAACTCAGATTCCAAAAGTAATAAAAATAATCACTTTCTCACACATTTGATGTAAGAGCTCAGTGTGAAATGGTATGTAGCTGCAGCACTTTCTAGGATTAAAGCATTGCAAGCAAGCATAATTTTTTACTTTTCCAGAACTACATTGCTAGGAAGCAAGACTGTATTGGTAGAGCCTATAAAACTGATATTCTTGAGCTAAATTTTCAAAGATTTTCTGTATAGACTAGCTCATTATGTACATCAGGCAAGAGAACAGTTGACATTTTTAATGGGATACATCAGGCATCATGTAATAATATTAAGACAATATTAAAACAGATTGCAGATACACAATCTGATATTCTGGCCATCGCCACAAAGATGGCAGAAACATTAGAAAGTTACGGAAAACTCTGGAGAACCTCTGGGTTTATTTTTAGTTCATAAGTCAAAACTGACTTCGCCAAACTGAAAAAATCCACTTACTTTTCCAGAATGTTTCCTCCTCCCCACCCCAAACACTAGAAAAATATTGTGGAAAAATCCCAGTAAGTTTTATGAAGATGAGATTCACTTTATACTCATATTTATTGCTTCAAAAGTGTGCATATATTGTTCAAAATGAAAAGTTTGCAGTTTTGTAAGTAAAACAGATCACCAATTGAGTCCCCAGTCTACTAACTTGCTAGACCTACCACTCTTTTGTATTTGCCTTTGGTAAATGTATCATGAATCTGTTTGCTTTCTTAGGAACTATGCTATTATGAAATTTCAACCAAACAAATTTGAATGTTCTGAAATACTACTCTCATGTCGAGTGGGCTGGACAGAAATGCAGATCTCTTGCTTTCAATGATTTTGCTTCCACCATTTTTCTGTCACTTTGATGCAGTCTCCATAATTTTCTCTGTGTCTTGAATGACATTTGCAAAGTGGATCAAAGCATCCTGCTGGGTTTTTTTCCAGATCCAGAAGAAACAGAATTGAGTAGAAATACTTTTTTTCCTGTATCTGTATTTGTAACCATTCTTAGGTAAACTTCCATGTTCAACTGACCATCTTGCACTCATATCAATATGGTTTCTTTTAGTTCTTGTTTTAATTCCCCCCTCTCCTGCAGCTGCAACATGTAGTTTAAATCTGTAGGAACACAGAGGGCAAAATGCGTCTATCATTTTCTTTAAATTGCTAAGTTGAGGGCAGTATTATAATAGTAGCGGTTTTCATTTGTTTTTAATAGATTGATTACCAGTTGATCTTTGCCATCTGTGTGTGCAGAAAAACAAAAATTGCTCCTTAATTAACTGATGTTGCAAGCTGCTGAAAATACTGGTATAGGGATTTCTGAATTATTTTTATGGATACGTTTTGAATACAGCCATCAAAAATGTCTCCTCCCTTGCAGAATCATTGATCTATCTTCTATTTCACTAGACAAAAAGTTTTACATTTGATTTTGAAGAATCAAAACAGAACTATTTTCTGCACCCTTTGGGACAACAGATTAACATGAATCCTTTTCTGCTACATACATCTTGATATGTAAAGTTTACTTTGGAGAGTTGTTTTAATTACTTCAGTCCATTCCATCTCACTTATTCATGTAAGCACTTCAAAGTGACATTTGAGCTAAAAAGAAAATTAGACCTCCTGGGGGGGGGGGGGGGAAAGAGCCCACTGTGTCCTTCTTGGAGGAAAAAACAAAATGGGTTTTTTCCCCAAGCCTGTCAAATATTCTTCACAAATATATAATACATAATTTAGTGACTCTGTCCCAATGAGGCATCACAAAAGTGATCTGAAAGGCTTTATATCGGACATCTGAGATGGTGCCCTCTCTGTTGCAACTGGTATCACTAGGACCTGACTCAGGGAATGCAGCTCCCTGCACCACATAAGCTGTTAACTTTTCCTGCCACAGCAGGGATGATGCAGCATCTTCTGGATTTTATCTTGGATTGTGATAAGCAAGTGATGGGAAATATTTTTTAAAACAAATTGCAGAGAAACAATCTATAACTTGTCTAAACACACACTGTATGTTATAAGCAGCAAAGAATCCTGTGGCACCTTATAGACTAACAGATGTTTTGCAGCATGAGCTTTCGTGGGTGAATACCCACTTCTTCGGATGCAAGCAGAAGTGGGTATTCACCCACGAAAGCTCATGCTGCAAAACATCTGTTAGTCTATAAGGTGCCACAGGATTCTTTGCTGCTTCTACAGAACCAGACTAACACGGCTACCCCTCTGATACTGTATGTTATGAATTTCGAGTTGCAAAAAATATTTTGTATGTACTTGTTTGTAAACACACTTCAGCTTAGCTTTCAACAATGGCAATATGTTGAACTGCTGCACTGTGACTTTTTACTTTGTCACAGGCGCATTTGTTCACTGGTTCCCACTTACTAGTTACACAGTCTCACACACACACACACACACACACTTAATTCATGCTTACCATTCATATGTGACTCATGCAATTTCTCTTTTTTTTTTTTAATTACTCTTTCATTGCTACCTACCCTTTCCCTGAAAACAAAATAGTGAAATGTCAGTTGTGCCTGCTGGCACTGTACTATAGAACTTGATGTTCTTCTTTAAGTATGTGTCCCTCTATAGATATGCACGCATCTGATGTGTGAGAAATCAGGCTATTTTAAATAGCAGTATCTGTCAGGGCCACAAATGCACCACATGCCTCCTTGGGTTTCCACGTGAGCATATAAAGAGTGGAGTGGCCACAACTCTCCCTCAGTTACCTCTTACTGCCTGTGGCAGGGAGAAGGAAAAGTAAGAGTGTGTATGTGTAGAAATCTTTCATTTCCCTCATTTGTTAATTCTTTTAATTTGGACATTCTGAAAAAAGACTAGGAGACGCTGTGTGCAGTGGGGCAAGCCACTTTGTACACATGCACCCTGAGTGTCCTTGTGTCCTGCACCACACAAAAGGGTAGTTTGGGCCATCTGCCACTCAGTTTCCTCCCCACTGAAGAATGCTGGGTGGTTACGGACTTTTAGGTAGAAGGGATGGAGGGTGAGTCATGAAATCTGCATATAGAAAACATGTGAAAGAACTCCAGTTACTAAACAGGTAAGTAACTCTCCTTTTTTCAGCAATGCTGCAGGGACTGCCTGAACTCTGGTGGACTGAGCTCAGAAGTAAGAGGATCCACCTTAGCCAACTCAAAGCAGGTTCTCACAGTTAGATATCCATCTCAACAGTGTCTGAGGTGAGCTGGGTTTGCCTTTCATCCACTCCAGGATGGAAAAGTCTGGGTGCAGATCAAAGTCATCAATCTGAAATGAAGTGGGAGGGACCACAGTTTTGTCAGGAGATGACTAGGACAGCGGAACCCAATAAATTAACTGAATTAGATAGGATATCCCTGGTAAATCCACAGGTTGGAGGGAAATCTAAAGTGTCTGTTGTCAGAAGCAGCCTGGGTGACGGAGTGTAACATTACTCAGGGTACAATCTGGACTTATGGACAGCTGTGTCTCCTCAATTCTCCAACCTGGGGTGCCTTTTACCCTGCTTTGCTCTGAAAACCACCATTCCTGGTCTGCTTGCACACAGCCTTCTGCATGTAAATCACTCCCAGCTATACTGTATGCGTGCTATAGCCAGCCACTCACAAATTACATTACAGGGCCACACCAACAAACTCCCAGTCCCACACTTTCCCCCAGACATGTGCGCCTTGTACTGCCCTCCTGGACAATACAAGCTCATATAAAATCCATCATTTATTAACAGAAAAATGATATGCACAAATCTTATCTTATTTCCCCAAACACTTCAATCCAAACACACAAGTTTAGAAAAAACACAAGAAATTGACTACAGAAATATTTTAATTAACTACAAGTAATGAGGCATATAATTCAGAATTGATTACAAAGAAATAAAAGCTAAAATGCAACTAACACCTAATTTAACCAGTCAAGTCAATACAAAGCAAAGGTCTCTCTCACCACATGTTCCAGCAGTCTTACTAGCTGAACCTCTGAGTCAGAATCTAACTTCTGCGTCCCCTCCCCAATGGCTTCCTTTCTTCTTCGGGTGTTGATAATGCCATGGGTAGAGAGCAAGGCAGAGATTATCTGGGGTATCTGTCCTCTCTTCTTATAGCCCTTTCTCTAGCACAAGAATCATCTCCAGCTGATGTTCAGAAAGTCTGTGGGGCCAGGAACCTTAAGTTTCTTTTGTCAAAAGGTAGCTTTTTTTGCCCACACCCTGTCTCCTGCCCAAGACTGGCCACTTACTCAGGTGTTGCTCCATTTGAACTTGTTGACACCTGGCTGAGGCAAAAAAACAATTTTGTCTCTGTGGAACTTGTTTGTGACTGCCCTCCAGAACACGTTGGAATATGTCTTTGTAATATTATACAATGGAATTTATATCTTTACATACAATGTTGCCACACATTTAACCAGGACAATAATGATCAGCAAATCAAGTATGCTTTGTACAAAATTTAATACGGTTTTGTAAAAGGGGTGAACAGAGGGGTATAGACAGTCACATTGAGCTATAGATCAAAAAGCTCTAGAAGGCAGAGGTCTGTCCAAGTAATCCTCCCTTCCATGAGAGATCGATGGCCCCCAATAAGCCACACAGGTATTGAGGGTAAGTGCCCGGTGGCCATGGACAGGAACCAAGGTCTGTGCCCAGCTCAGTGAACACCACATCTGTTGAGAGACCAATCTCTAGATCGGGGTCGACAACTTTTCAGAAGTGCTGTGCCGAGTCTTCATTCATTCACTCTAATTTAAGGTTTTGTGTGCCAGTAATACATTTTAAAGTTCTTAGAAGGCCTCTTTCTATAAGTCTATAATATATAACTAAACTATTGTTGTATGTAAAGTAAATAAGGTTTTTAAAACGTTTAAGAAGCTTCATTTAAAATTAAATAAAATGCAGAGCCCCCCGGACCAGTGGCCAGGACCTGGATGGTATGAGTGCCACTAAATATCAGCTTGCGTGCAGCCTTCGGCACTCATGCCATAGGTTGCCTACCCCTGCTCTAGATCCACTATTTAAGACAGGAGATGGTTGCAAGGTCAACCAGCCTCTCCTGTGTCATTGTCGAGCATAGATGTGTTTTTATTAACTTCAGCTTGGAGAAGCTGCATTCTCCACTGGCAACTGTTACAGGAAGTGTTAGAAGTATGCGCAGACCAACAAAAGCATTTGGAAAGAGGGTGATCATCTTATTTGTGCACATATATTCCAGAACAGCCTCTGGAGTTGATCCTGCTGAAATGTATCTTGAAAGGGCTTTCAGTTCATCACCTAAATCACTCGCATCAATATCACGCATGTTATCATGTGTCAACACTGTCTCTAGTGCCCTGCATTGCTGGTGTAGGGTCTTCAGGTATAGTGAGGAGTTTTGGAATATCATACAACATCCCAAATATACTGCTGTGTTCTCTGAGCTGCATGAAACGTTCTTCAACTGACTGTATTGCACAATCTAGCACCTGGTTAAAGAATTCAACTTTGAATTGTTGTTTGGGGGTCTTTGATGGGATTATCTCGTGCCTCGTAATAAAAATGTCATCTTCTTCGGTGACTGTTGTATTCTTGAATGGATGGGAAAATAGCTTCAGTGTCAAGTTCCTCTGCCAACTTCTGTGCACTCTTTAGAAAGTTTTGAAATCACTCATCTGACTGGTAAGACCAGGGCGGGCAAACTTTTTGGCCTGAGGACCACATTGAGTTTTGGAAATTGTATGGAGGGCTGGTTAGGGGAGGCTGTGCCTCCCCAAACAGCCAGGCGTGGCCCGGCCCCTGCCCCTTATTTCCCCCCCCCCCGACAGTCCACCCTGGGACTCCTGCCCCATCCACGCCCCCAGGACCCCTGCCCCATCCACACACACCCCCACTCCCTGTCTTCTAACCACCCCGGGAACCCCCACACCACCCCATCCAACCCTCCGCTCCTGATGGCCCCTGGAATCCCTAACACCCATTCAACCCCCGTTCCTGCCCTCTGATCACCCTGATCCCTATACACACCCCTGCCCCCTGACCACCACCCCTGCTCCCTGTCTCCACCCTCCCCCCCCGGTTACATCCATTTGAGATGGAGATATGGATGTTGTAGCTGCCAGGTCACCTGCACTCTGACTAACTGGAAGATCAGGCATCTTCTCACCACTCAACTTCACTGGGGCTGGAAGGCTCACTGTGAACATTTGTTTATGTATCTCAGGAGAGCTCCTTCCTGCTTAGACAGAAAAGCTTCCTTTGCTTGCTTTCTTTTTCTGAATGCTGCCCCAGAGGGGCATTTTCTTCTTTCACTCATGATTGCTGCTCTGTGCCAGCTATAGTGGCTCTCAACACTCAGTTGAAGGGGACAAATAAGCAGGCAGGTAGCAGGGCCTGAGTGTGGGAAGATATCAACATCTTAAGGGCCTAACTGGCTCCTACTACTTCAGTTGACTGCCTGTTCTCCTCAAGTGGGTTCAGGGGAGTGGTGTCGGCCACTGGAAGGTGCTGGGGGATCACCGCACGCTGACGACAAAGTGCCCGGTGGCGATTATGCTCGGTGCACCGGAGTAGGAGCCAGTGCCTACTCCGTGAAAAGGGCCCAAAGTCTAATGTCTATATTTTTTCGTCCTGGGTTTGAAGGACCTGCAGATTTTACAGCAGTCGCTGATATGGGATTCGCCCAGGCAGTGGAGACAGTCGGCGTGCAGGTCACTTCTGGGCATCGAATGCCTACAAGACTCGCACGATTTAAACCTTGGGGCCCGGAGCATAATCTGGCCCGAACTCTAACTAGCTAAACTAGAACTTTTAATGGACTAACTGAAACAGATACTACTGAACAAGACGAGATTTGGGACGAGCTGCAGCAAAGCTGGAGCAAGTAGTTCTGATGCACCAGTACGTGGCAGGTAAACAAACTGGCCCGGCCTGCCAGGGTGCTTAACCTGGTGAGCCACGGGCCAGAGGTTGCTGACCCCTGGTGTCCACCATATTGAGAGATATTAGAGAAACAATTAAGCCTAACAAAAAGTACCAAAGCTCATGACTGAGCAAATTAAAAATCAGACTTTGCACAGTGGCTATTTAAGCATATTATGGTTACAGAAGATATGCCTAGCCATAAAACAAAGAATAAAGCAGGAAAACGAGAAAAAACAGAAAGGTTAAATAAAAAGGTAAAAGCTTATTCAAGCCAAAAGAGATTCTTCAGAAAAATGAAAAGCCAACCCTAATGAAGCCCAAAAAAAGGATAATCTACAGCACAAAATATAAGACGGCTATTAAGAAGTGGAGGAGGGAAACCGATGGACAAATAGCCAAAGTCAAAAACAAACAAGAAATTCTTTAAAGTACATCAGAAACAAGAAGCCTGTGAGAGAATTACAAATCTACCTTGAAAACAAATTTCACTTTGAGTCTATTATGTTTAAAAACAATTTACCCCTTAGTTAAATGGATGTCTCTTTAAAATGTCCCCAGAAAAAAATAGTCCTGCCAAGGATTACAGTAATGTTAAATGCTCAGCTCCTAAAAAAGATTACCCTACCAATAATAAACCCAGAATTTTAGATTTGTTCTAATCAAGAATAGCTTCCTTCCTTCATCTTTCTGTTGGCTCTGTTCTTAAAAGCATGTATGGGCCTTTGAGAGAACAAGAAGCCTACTTGTTTTTCAAAGAACTTCAAGTGCAACAAACAGTCCTGTCAATTTCAAACCCCATGAAATTAATACGTTTGAAACCAGATAAGGAACAGCACAACATGCACACATGTTCCTAACTGCAGGAAATGTAGAGACTGTGCTCCAAATTTTGTTGTTGTTCGGTCACTCAGCCTAGCAGCTGTGACACGATATTTAATTGTATGTGTTATATTAGCCTCGCCTGATTTTGGAAAATAGTTAGAGAGCTATAAAAAAAAATTTTAAATAGAAATGTGCAAATCAATTAAGTGTGTGATTGTTAGACCTACCAACATCTGGAACCGTTAGTACAAGATTAATGTGAGCAAAACCTTTGAAGTTTTCTTATTCCTGACACTGATACTGCCTTGTCATCTGAAATTTACCTACTGATTTCATTAGTGACCAAATCTTTTAGGTTTTTCTATATGGTTATTTCTGGTTGTTTTATTGCATTATTATTTATTTTGCACCAGGGTCCAACTGTACAAAGGGCTGTATAAACAAAGACAGTTCCTGTCCTTTCTTAGGCCATGAACCTACAGCTTGTTGCATGCAGGTATATTCCTGTGCCCACATGTAATCAACTGGAGGATCAGGGCCTAAATAGACAAAACAGTTACAATTTAGAATCAAAACCTCAGAGAGCAATGCGCTGAAACTAATCAGGCTCTGAAACACATTATAATTAAGGCTACGTTTAAGTCACAGATTCCGTGACTTCCAGAGACCTCCGTGACATTCTCTGCTTCAGCCCCAGGGTCTGCGGGACTCGAGCTGGCAGCCAGCAGGGCCCTGGTAGGGTTCCAAAGACAGCAGCAACAGGGGGCCCCCTGCAAGGTTCCAGCGACAGGTGATAGATTCCTGAGGAGGCCCTCCTCAGAGTCCCAGGGATAGGTGACAGCCTCGCACAGGGAGGAAGGGGGATGCCTCGGGCAAGTGGCTGGGGGTGTCCCATTTCCTCTTTGGGAAATATGGTCACCCTGCAGCTCCCAGCCACCCTAGGTGGAGGGTGTTCCTACAGCTTCCAACTGCCCTGGGAAGTGGGGGAACCCCACAGCTCCCAGCCACCACGGTGGCAGGGGAAATCATGGAGCCGCAGCAGCAAAAGTCACGGACAAGTCCAGGCTTCTGTGAATTTGTTTATTGTCCATGACTTTTACTAAAAATAACCATGACAAAATCTTAGCCATAATTATAATCAAATATTTAAGCATCTTGTTGGAGTAGTAAACTTCTAAAACAGTTACTCAACACACAATGGCAAAACATAAGTCATCTGACATGGACTAGATAAAGAGGTCCATTTCTGAGAGAGAGTTCTCCCATAACTACTGTGAAATGAATTTTAATGGTTTAATGTTGACTTAAAGCATTATTTCCTTCCATTCTAAATTTTATAACAGTGGGATCTTCCAAAACACTACACTATGCATAAGGCCACTAATCATTTAAAAATGGCCTACATCATTCATCAAGTATAATCTATGTTGGTTTTTGTTGTTATTTTGGCTACACATAACTAACATCAATCAATCAATTTAGTATAAGTATGCCAAGCAAGTTAAGCTATTTATAGAACTAACTGACAGCTGCTTAGCAAACTTAACAGATATTTTGACACCTTGAAAAATAAACTACTTCCAAAGAGATTTCTTTGAAAAAAAAATACCTGCATGCCTCAACACATATACTGAATAAAATCCTCTCAGAATGCTTCAGAAGGATTAATACATTTAACTGCATTCAACAATCTACTTCTTTAGATACAAGATTTTAAATAGTTGTGTGGCAAATTAACTAGTATCTGGGAATTGGTAGACTGGCACTCTTCAGCACTATACCTGCGCCAAGCAGGGTGGTGATAAAAAAAAACTGAGTCCACTATTGGGTAATATTGTCCCAACACAGAATGTATGGTTGTCAATTAATTGCAGTTAACTCAAGCAATTAATGCAACACAAATTAACTAGATTAAAAAAATTAGTCACAATTAATCGCAGTTTTAATTGCGCTGTTTAATAACAGAATACCAATTTAAAACTATAAATATTTTTGGCAGTTTTCTACATTTCTCAAAAACAAAACAATGTAAAATTTGAGAGCCTGCAAGTCCACTCAGTCCTACTTCTTGTTTAGCCAATCGCTCGGAGAAAACAAGTTTGTTTACATTTATGGGAGATAATGCTGCTCGCTTCTTATTTATAATGTCACCTGAAAGCGAGAACAGGCATTTGTATGACACCATTGTAGCTGAGGTTGCAAGGTATTTATGCGCCAGATATCATTTGACGCTGAACATTCATATGCCCCTTCACACTTCGACCACCATTCCAGAGGACATGCTTCCAAGCTGATGACACTTAAAAAAAAATAATAATGTGTTAATTAAATTTCTGACTCAACTCCTTGGGGGAGAATTGTATGTCTCCTGCTCCATGGTTTTACCCACATTCTAACATATATTTCATGTTATGGCAGTCTTGGATGACAAACCAGCACATGTTGTTCAATTTAAGAACACTTCCACTACAGACATGAAAAACGGCAGAGATTTTTAGAGGTTTCTAAAGATAGCTACAGCACTCAACCCAATATTTAAGAATTGGAAGTGCCTTCCAAAATCTGAGATGGATGAGCTGTGGAACATGCTCTCATCAGTCTTATAAGAGGAACACTCCGACGTGGAAAGTACAGAACCCGAACCACCAAAAAAGAAAATCAACTGTCTGTTGGTGGCTTCTGACTCAAATGAACATGCATCACTTGTGCACTGCTTTGGGTCGTTATTGAGCAGAACCCTCATCAGCATGGAAACATGTCCTCTGGAATGGTGGTCAAAGTTTTACATTTTGTTCTTGAGTGCAGTTACGTAAAAAAAATTCTACATTTGTAAGTTGCACTTTCACTACAGTAATTGTATGAGGTGAAATTAAATATGCTATTTTATCTTTTTTACGGTGAATATACTTGTAATTAAAAATAATATAAAGAGAGCACTGTACACTTTGTACTGTGTTGTAACTGAAATCAGTATATTTTAAAATGTAGAAAACATCCAAAAAATATTTAAATAAATGGTATTCATTATTAACAGTGCATTTAAAATTGCAATTAATCACGACTATTTTTTCATCTCGCGATTGTCATTAATTTTTTTAATCATTTGACAGCCCTAGAAAAGTGATGCTCTTGTTCTTAAGGCACTGGTCTGGGAATCAGAAGATCTGGGCTCAGTTCCCGGCTCTACCAAAGATTTCCTGTGTGACCTTGGACAAGTCACTTAGCCAATTTGTGACTCAGTTCCCCATCTATTTAATGGAAATAATGAAGCTTCTTTTCTCCCACCCTCGTCTTTTTCTATTTAGGCTTCAATCCTGCAAACACCTACATGTATGCTTAGCTTTACTATCATGAGTAAGGTTCCGTTTTATCATGGAGGTCACAGAAGACACGGATTCCGCAGCGACCCATGCGGCTGGCCCAGGAGCTGCATGAGCAGCTCGGGCAGCCCTTGCACCAGTCATCTTCTGTCGCTGGGGCAGTCTCAGGCTACTCCCCCACCTCCAAGCAGTAGGAGTTTGCGGGTGTGGGGGGGGCAGGCGGCGGCTCAGGGCTGGGGATTGGGATGGTGCTTACCTGTGGTTTTATTCATATTTAACTAGAAGACTCCTTTTAGTCACTCTTCACAAAAACACAAAGATCCAGAAAGTGATTAGTCCATTTCTAGTGTCTTTTTTTGCTTTTTTAAGAGACTCTGAACACTCCTACTTATTGCTACAAGTGGAACACTCTAGGACAGTCCATGTAAAACAGTGACAAGTGAGCAGTAGTGGCAGCAAAGGCCAATTTGGGAAGAGCATTTATTAGAGGCAGAGGTAGAAGGTGGATTAGAGAAAAAAGTAGTTCTACTTTGTAGATTAGAAAGTATGAAAAATACAGGCATGGGATAAACAAGAACTTTTTTTAAAATGACAGTTAATTGAATGTTTTCTTAGCGCCTTTATTCTTATTGCTTGTGGCAAGCAACAACTGAAATTCAGAGGAATCATTTTACCCACATCTGAACACTAATTATACACTGATGTTTTTCCAAATGCATACTCTGCATACTTCACTAACAGCAAAACAAATATGTTAAATGACCCTATTGTAGATCATATGTCAACTGCCATAGATAACCCTGACATTTACAAACTATTTGACAACAAAATGGACCACATCCTATGATAAGGAAAAGCACCAAGATCATTTTACATTGAGAATTAAAGATTTATAAACTAATGGCTTGATAGTTATTTTTATGTTACCATTCATAGCATTTGTAGTTTAGTTACCTTTTTGTTTTCTTGTAGTTTTCCAGCTGTAGTGCCTGCATATGTTTGTATCTTTCCAACTCACACTGTCCACATAGGTCTTCAAGATGCAACAGATGATTTTCCATTTCCTTAAAGTTTACCTCTAGCTGGGCTGCAAGAAAAACAAATAAGTATTAGCCAAGCTTCATATATATGAAAGATAAACATATTTTTCCCAGTGAACCAGAGGCAAGTATTAAAATTGCTTAATATGGTAAAATTATGCACACATTTGCATTTATCCGCTTTTTCTGGGTTAAATTCCAGTCCAAGTAAGCAAGAAAGGCACAATAGACTCTTATGAATAGGTATTATAAACATGATTCAGGTTGCCCCTTGTGGTCA
The DNA here is from genome assembly GCF_016161935.1 of Mauremys reevesii. Lineage (NCBI taxonomy): Eukaryota > Metazoa > Chordata > Testudines > Geoemydidae > Mauremys > Mauremys reevesii. Next base: position 178,440,442 of record NC_052624.1, on the reverse strand, counting down.
GATACCAGGCTGCTGTACTGGATTCAACCTTTGGATTCCATGTGCTTTTAATCCTACTGAGACTTAGCAGCACCTACACCAGAAGTGGGCAAACTATGGCCCGCAGGACCCTCCTGCCCCGCCCCATAGCTCCTGCCCCAGACACTAGTCCCCTCCCCCACAGCCTCAGCTCACTGCAACGCTGGTGCAATACGCTGGGCAGTGGGGCTGTGAGCTCTTGCCAGGTAACGCAGCTGCAGAGCCCAGGCGTGACCCGGTGCTCTGTGCTGCACGGTAGCGTGGCTGACTCCAGCCAGGCGGCACGGCTGCCTGTCCTAGTCCACTGGGCGACGCGTCTGTAGCGCCACCAGCCACCGGTGCTCCAGGCAGCATGGTAAGGGAGTAGGGGGGGTTGGATAGAAGGCAGGGGAGTTCAGGGTGGTGGTGTGGATAGGGGTCGGGGCTGTCAGAGAGTGGGGAACAGAGGGGTTGAATGGGGGCAGAGGCAGAGGGTGCAGTCAGGAATGAGAGGAGGGGTTGGATGGGGTGGCGGGGCAGAGGTTCCAGGGGCGGTCAGGGAGAAGGGGTAGTTGGATGGGGCAGGGGTCCCCCGGGGGCAGTCAGGAATGAGAAGAGGGATTGGAAGGGGGGGCGGGGGGGGCAGTCAAGGGCAGGGGTTCCAGGGGCGGTCAGGGAAGGGGAGTGGTGGATGAGGCAGGAGTCCCGGGCGGGCCATCAGGGGGCGAGAAGCAGGAGGGGTTGGATAGGGGCTGGGGCCGGGCCACACCTTGCTGTCTGGGGAGGTGCAGCCTCTTCTAACCAGCCCGCCATACAATTTTGGAAACCCTCAGGCCAAAAAGTTTGCCTGCCCCTGATCTACACACTGCCTTAGTCCAGCCTTTCATGCATGCTCCCAGCATCCAGGTTCTTGGGATGTGGTACTCCACAGCCCACATGACCATGCCCCTGCCCCAAGACTGTGCTGCCCCTCCAAAGACTCCCCAGTAGTTTAAGCATGCCCTACCAGAGCTCCACTGCATGGGCACTCCTATTTACAGTTTAGCTCATTGTGGACCTTGTGACAGCTAAACCAAATAGAATGCACAGACTTTGCAAAGAAACTTCTAAACCAGAGTTTACTTATTAGACAAAACACAGAAGTTACAAATCCATCCCACTCCATCTACTCAGTCTTCTCTTCTCTTCCTGTTCAACAGATGGCCCGTGACAGCCACAGACTCAAGAAGCTCTGGCCCCTTTTGTTAGGTAACCTCCCAGGCAACTTCAAAACCTGCCAGTTCAGCCTTGGGTTCCAAAGTGAGAAAATGAATTCCTCTGGATTCCAGCAAGCCTAATGTACTAAGGTGGACTCATTTGAATGAAGGACGATGAAGGTTGAAGACTCTTGCTGGCTTTCCCATTGCTAGCCCCCCCACTGCTAGCCCCTCTGTGAGGTGAAGGGATTTCTTCTAACACCTCCTGGGTGTCCCAGCCCAGGCTGAAGGCTACACAGCAGAAGTGAAGATATAGTATAGGTTACAATCAAAATGAAGTTCACAGAACAGAATGGAGTTTGGAGATAGCATGTGTCTGTATCAGTTTGCCACAGTGGGTAAACTGGCCGCTGACCAGTCCTCCCAATCCTGGAGATGAAGAATCCTATACGTGATGGGAGATGAGGATAGACACAACTCAAGCAGCATTGAACTCCAGCAACCTAATGCAGATCCTAACCATTTTCCCCCTTTGCTCTGGGATCTGAGGGCTGGAGTAACCCTCATGCAACAACAACAAGCAGGGAAGAGTGCAGAGAAGTGGTTCAAAGGTGAAATCTCCCTGTGTTTTGGATGCTCAGCAGAAAGGATCATCACGCTGAAAAAGCATCCCTGTCATCTTGTCTGGCTGACAGCTTCATTTTGGCTGTGTTAAGCTGGGGACTATCTTGGGCTATACAAGCTTTTCAATTTTCTTAGCTGTCACTCAGCCAGAAATTGCAAATCCCAATGCCCACTAAGAGAGCAGGGAGCTACCATTTCACAAACAACTCACAAGCTCTCCATATATGGCAGCCAGACTCTGTGGAATTCAGCACTGTTTCAGCCCCTCACCAGAGCGCATGGGAGGGCAGCCGCTGGCTCTACACAGCAGCCTCAGAGAATGAATCTCAGGATTCACCTAAGCATCTTTCAAGCACTGCTGAGCTACTGATGTTTTCCACACTACAGATGTTACTAGGAACAGGAATTGATAACTTTTGAAAGAAAGCAGTTTTCTTTACATTACTTGTTTGTATGTACATTAGTTTTTTTAATCTTGCTTGATTAGGAAGATAATTTAAAAAACGGAACATGTGTTTTCTGGAAAAATGTTTTCACTTAGTCCTAAAAGATTAATATTGTTGAATGTTTGTCTACCACACGCCACGCTAATACATCTCTATGCTTCACAAATCCTGGTGTACGCTTTTAAATTATGTACACCTCTACCTCGATATAAACGCTGTCCTTGGGAGCCAAAAAAATCTGACCATGTTATAGGTGAAACCGCATTATATCGAACTTGCTTTGATCCACTGGAGTGCGCAGCCCCACCCCCCCACTTTACTGTGTTATATCAGAATTCGTGTTTCATCGAGGTAGAGGTGTAGTTTGAAACTGTATTTATATGCATCTGTAGGCTCCATCAATGAGCTCTGACAGTAATACACCTCAAAATGAAAAAAAATTAGAAATAAAAACAGTATTTATGTAGGGCAGTGTTTTGTGACGCATGCACTGTACCACCCTGCAACAGCACCCCTGGGAACAGGGTGAAGGAGGGGACTGCATACAGGCCTCTCAGTTGTTCTCTGGAGCCTCAGCTTTCGTTTCACAAAGAAGTCAGTCAGTCTCTAGTTGTTATGGTTGCAAAGAAAACCATGAAAACATGACCCAAGTGTCAATGATGCCTGTCTCAGTCTACAAACCGCCTCAAACAATAGCTCTGAAGTGTCAACTGCTCTATTCATTTCCATAGCTTCTAACTCAAATGTCAATGATAGTACTGTAAAGGTCACTATTGTTAACTCATTCACTGCTCAAAGCATGGAAGAAAGCAGAATATTAAAAGGATCTAGATAATCTTCTCTTAGGCCATGTTTACACTACAAAATTATGTTGACCTAACTTTCATCAGCATACAGCCACCAGTTATAAAATCACATGTGTGTATGCACACTTGACTCCTTGTGTCAGCAGCATGTGTCTTCACAGGAGCACTTGTAATGATTGAATTGTCCATGTGGGGCATTGTGGGACAGCTCCTGAAGGCCAGTAACAGTTGACTTAAGCAACACAATGTCTCCACTGACACTGCGTAAACCTAAGTACATCAACTATGACTCTACGCCGCTCAGGGATGCGGTGTTATTAAATCAGCGTAAAGAGGCACTTACATTGGTGGGAGCCAAATTTAAATGAAGACACTTCCATGGCTAGGTCAACGCAAAGCAGCTTACATCAACCTAACCCTGTATTGCAGACTAGGCTTGAGTGACTGATCATTTTGGTTTAATGCCATGTGGCAGGAATGAAGGGGGAGATGCAGTTAGTTTCATTTTCTTGGAGAGACTCAGCTTTCCAAAGTTTGGTAAACGTTAGTGTGGGGTGTTGAAAGTTTTCCTGCTGCTTGTTTGGAAAGTTCTGCAAAATAATTATTTCCGGATCTGTCACCGTTCAAAATGACATCCAGAATTTATGGCAAGGTTAACTTCATGTTATGATGTGAAGTATCATAATCTTTTGTTTGCACAGCATGATGCTATGCTGCGTTTAAGGCTGGGATAGCACATCCATTCTTAACCACCATTTTCAATAATTTAATTTCTCCAGAGGTTTTAGACTGATTTCTCTAGTTTGTTCTCACAGCTCAGAATATCTTTTGTTTGGAAAGTCTGATAAAAATCTGTTGAGCTATTTGTGTGCATAATACACATAGCCTATTCAGTATATATTATGACTCACACCTAATAGTTTGTTATGACTAATCTATATTAGTCCAAATTATATTAGGTTTTCAAAAATCTAAAATCTTCATTATTTATAATGTGATATATTTACACAAATCACAACATTTAGAGCTTTGCAAAGGACTACTTTTAAAAATAAATTAAAGTACTACCCATTTTGCTACATAAGTAACTCAGGTGGAGAGCTTTCTGCTGTTAACCAAAATGGCCCAGAAATCTTGAAGGCAGACTTTTTTCCTACACTGCTCAACCAGAGATCATCTAAGCCATGAGGTGAAGAAATTGTAAACTGGGGTGCAGTGACTAGGTCTGGCTCTGAGACAAGAGATCCTCAACCAAAGGTAGAGCTATAGCTGATTAAATTGAGAGTTGATGTAGGTCCATGTACCAGTACTGTTTTGACCAGGCAGAAGATACAAGGATTAAGCCTCATCTCTTCTTAGACTCCTGATTATCCTCAGAAGTAACAGAACTAGAGGGAATGCAGCAGATTACTCAACCAGGGAACAAGTAAGCATTTATCATGGAGTCAAGGCTGTGACCTGCCCTGAAGCAGAACTTTGGGCATATGTTGTTCAGGATGGTTGCAAAAGATGCTATTACCAGGTACCCTCATGGACAGAAAATCTCTTGCAGAATCTCCTCCTTTACTGACCACTTACGCTCTACAAAGTGTCTGCTGAGGAACTGTGCTATGCTGTTTATCACTCCTGGGAGCTGAAATTCCTTTGTGATATGTTGTTCTTTTATGCAAAAGTTCAACTTCTTTTTGCCACTTGTGGATCTTGCATCTCCCTGCTTGTTTAGATAAAACACAGCAGTGTGTTGTCGGTAAGAACTTGAATCACCTGATTCCTGACAGTAGTAATGAAATTTCACAGGCGCAATGAATGGTTCAAAGCTCCAATACATTTATATGGAGGGAAGACTTGTGATGTCCATAGTCCATGAGCCTAAAAAGTTGCCACAGATGGAAGCTTAGCTCATGATGGATGCATCTGTTACAAGAGTCATTGTTAGCTCTGGTGGTAAGAGCCTATTTGCAGATGTTCCAGGGACCTATCCACCAATTCAGGCCCTGAAGCACCTGTTCAAGTAAGCAAATCAGCATGTCAACAGAGCATATGCTTGGATGGTATACTGAGCGAAGCCAGGCTTGCAGACATCTGAGGTGAAGTCTGGCATGCTGAACATGTAGACACCTGAGCCCATATGCCCCAAAAGCTGAAGGCAAGAATGCACTGCTGTCCATGGGTCAGATTTGGGGTTTTCACAAAGGAAGACTGAAACCTGTCCATTGGAAAGAAAGTCTTCGTGGGCACGGTCCAGTTCTGCTCCTATAAAATTAATTTGTTGTGTTGACAGTAATGTCAGTTTCTCTACATTCAACTTTAGCCCCAGATGAGAAAAGATCTCTGATAAGGATGCTGTTTTGTACATTTCCGTTTGACGTTCTTTGTGCTAATCAATCAGCCAGACAGGAAAATATGTGCACTCCAAAATGATGCATATGGGCTGTTCCTACTGTCATAAGCTTGGTGAACACCCTCAGTGCTGAGGACAGACTGATGGGTAGCACTGTGTATTGGTAGTGCATGTTCCTAACTACAAATCAAACACTTATGGCTTGAATGTACTGTCACACTGAATAAATGAACCAGGTGAGGTAAACCCTCCTTTACTGTGTTAAGCACCCATTGGTCAGACTCTAACCTCTGTAAAAAGAGAAATGCCGTAACAATTTGGGGTTCACCCAGACCAATAAAGGATTCTGCCAATGCCTGCCCTGTAACCCCAGGTGCTTCTGTGGAATGCAGTTTGGCTCAGAGCCCTGAAACCAGCAGCATGTTCACAGCACAATGGCATCACCCTGACTTCATCAGCTTGGTTACTTTTTGCAGGGTGATACCAACAGCCCTTCCCATCCCCCTTGTAGTCTCTAGTCCCTCCCACTGGATCCTCACAAAAGTCATCAAGTTTGCTGCCTCCAAAGAGACAGAATGCACACCAGCCTGGTAGTTTACTCAGGATTTTACCCTGTAGTTCAATATACAGCAGTGAAATGGTTTTGCAAAAGTAAAACAAGTTATCAACAGAAAAAAACAGTTACTCACCTTCTCATAACTGTTGTTCTTTGAGATGTGTTGTTAATGTCCATTCCAATTAGGTGTGTGCGCGCAGCAACCCGGAAATTTTTTCCCATAGCAGCATCCACCGCGTCGGCCCAGGCACCCCCTTGAGTCATGCCTTCATGACGCTGAATCTAGAGCCCTACCAACCCGATACCCACTCTGTTCCTTATTTTCGACTACTCCGACAGAGGAATAGGAGGGTGGGTATTGGAATGGACATGAACAACACACCTCTAAGAACAACAGTTACGAGAAGGTGAGTAACCGGTTTTTCTGTGAGTACTTATTCATGTCCATTCCAATTAGGTGACTCCCAAGCCTAAAGTTCTGGAGGTGGGGTTGGAGTTGACTTCTGATTGGAGTACTGCTCTACCAAAGGCCGCATTGTCTCTGGCCTGCCGGGTGATTGCATAATGCGCAGTGACCTCTGTGTATGACGAGCCACATCACCACTCTACATATTTCCTGGGTGGCAACCTGCGCCAAGAATGCTGCCGAGGAAGCTGCGCTCTGGTGGAGTGCGCCGTGAGCAAAGGAGCAGGCACCCCTGCCAAGTTGTAGCACTCCCAGATGCAGGACGTGAGCTATGATTAAATTTGTTGGGAGGAGACTGGGACACCTTTCATGTTGTCTCCAACAGCTACAAAGAGTTTAACAGACTTCCATAACAGCTTCATTCTTGCGACGTAGAAGGCTAGTGCTCTGAAGACATCCAGTGAGTGCAGCCTCTGCTCCCTGCCACTGAAATGTGGTTTAGGATAGAACACTGGGAGGAAAATGTCCTGGTTGATGTGGAATTGAGAAACCACCTTCCAGAGGAAAGCTGGATGTGGTCTGAGTTGAACCTTGTCCTTATAGAATACTGTGTAGGAAGGCTCTGATATTAGGGCCTTGAGCTCAGACACCCTCCTGGCTGAGGTTATCACCACCAGAAACGCCACCTTGTATAAGAGACAGAGAGAGAGCAGGGAGCATGTCACAAGTGGTTCAAAGGGCGGCCTCGTCAATCTGGAAAGGACCAGATTGAGGTCCCAGACTAGGACTGACTGTCGGACATGCAGGTATAGTCTGTTGAGACTCTTGTGGAAACGGCTAACCATAGGATTGGCAAAGACCAACCGGTTCTCAGTACCTGGATGGAAGGCCGAGATAGTGACCAAGTGAACCCTTACTGAGGACATGGACAGCCCCTGCTGCTTTAGATGGAGGAGGTAGTCCAATATACATGGTATAGAAGTGAGAGTGAGTGGTGAACTGTGTTGCATCACCAGACTGAGAATCTCTTCCACTTGGCTAGCTAGGTAACCCTGGTGGAGGGCTTTTGACTGCCAAGGAGGACTTGTCTGACCAAGTCCAAACAGGAAAGTGCCACTGGATTCAGCCATGGAGCTTCCATGCCGTGAGGTGTAGTGACTCGAGGTTCGGGTGCTGGAGATGACCGTGATCCTGGGTCAACAGGTCCGGGAAGAGCGGCAAGGTGACTGGGGCTTCCATGGACTCATGATCTGTACCACTGCTGGTAGGACCAGGCTGCAGCTATCAATATCACCGAAGCTTGTTCCCTCCGTATCTTGAGGAGAACCTTGTGAACGACCGGAATGGGCAGGAATGCGTAAAGAAGATGGTCTCCCCATGGGAGGAGGAATGTATTTGTGATGGAACCCAGACTGTAACTCAGGAAGGAGCAAAACTGCTAACACTTCCTGTTGCGCCATGTGGTGATCAAGTCTATCTGGGGAAAGCCCCACTGATGGAAGATGGAGTTCATGACATCCAGGCATTAAGGACCACTCATGGCCGTGGAATGACCTGCTGAGATAGTCCGCCAACTTGTTCTGTACCCCAGGAGGTACGATGCTTGAAGGTGTATTGAATGCTCTACACAGAAGTCCCACAATACGAGGGCTTCCTGGCACAGGGGAGAGGAGCGTGCACCCCCATTTGTTGATATAGAACATTGCCGTGGTGTTGATATAGAACTACTGCTCCAGAAGTAGTTAAAATTCATGGAAATGATGTACGTGAAGTTCCCCAGCTTGAATGTTTGTACGTGACCTGAATAAAACATACAATTTCAACTTCACCGACCAATATAAAATTGTAGAACAGTAAAACCTCATTAATCCACACATTTTATAATACTGCAATAAGTGACCCGTCCTACCGCCTAGCAAAAATTTCAAAGAGATGTGATTAAAATATTCTTCTATTTCTGGTAAATCTTTATTTTGTGAAAATATGCATTTACAGTACTAGCTCATGAAGTATAATGAACCATAATTTTCAAAATAAATCACAGAAAACTGATCCACTAACTTGCTTTTTAAATAACTGCTCACTTACTAATTTGCAAAATTCACTAGCACACAACAGGTCTCCCACAGTGTAATTTAAATTTTACTAGTATTCTTCCTGTTTTAAAAGAAGAGGAAATCATGTAATAAAATCAAGCAATTAAAAAAAAAAAAAAAGAGAAAAGGTGAAAACTAGAGTCCAGCAACAGGCAACCATTTCTGAGCAGCAGTATTTGAGCAGCCTCTAGTGGCAGCCTGGGAGAAAATGTATTTACTTGCTTGAAGAACAGGGATTTGTGTTTTAATCCTAATTAGAGCTCTCTACAGGATAACAATTCAGTTTTACAGCAACTTTCAAGGTTTTGAAATTTGTATACATTCCACACTGGAAGAAAAGCAAAACCTTTTGACCATTTTCACAAAAACATAATTGGGAGAGGAGAAGAACTCTATAGCTAAGTGGTTATGGCACTGGTCTGGGATTAGAGCTTGCTGGGAATTTTTCAACAAGAGGTTTTTTTCCCCCCAATCAGACATCAAATCATCGAAACCAGAATTTTCACAAAAATGTTCTCGGGTCCAGGAGGGAAGGAGAGAAGACGCAGGGGAAGGGGAGAGGGAGGGAGAAAGGGGAAGAAGGATAACTGACCCATCCCACAATAGCCAATAGCTTGGTGGTTAGGACACTCATCTGGGATGTGAGAGACCCAAGTTCACGTTCCTGCTTTGCCTGATTAGGAGCAGTGTGTGATCATGGATCTGAACCTAGGCCTCCCACATCCCAGACCTGGGCCCTAACCGCCACCACCACACTGCAGAAGTAAATATCAGAGCTGGTTTATCTGATTCAGGTTCGTGCTATGGGGCTACAAAATGGGAAGTGTAGATGTTCCCACTCAGGCTGGAGACTGAGCTTTGAGACCCATTCCTCCACTGGGTTTCAGACCCTGGGCTCCAGCTTGAGTGGGAACAGCGACACTTCCCATTTTTCAGTCCATGATCCCAAGTCCGTTAACCTGGGTTCAGAGATCTGCTGTGTGGTAGGTTTTTTTTGTTTTTTTTTCGGGGGAGGGGGGTTAGAATAGATGTACCCCCTCTCCCTTTCAAGAGCAGGCAAGCACATGAGGAGCCTGACCCAAAAACGTTCCCAACCAGCAGAATTTGTCAAAATTTAATTTTAGTGAAAATGTTGCAAACAGCTCTAATCCTTATCCACAGTAAATTCTAGTAAATACATTCTGAAGTTACCGAATGCAGTTAGCGTCCTTTATCATTCCTTGCAGTGCAACATTCTATAGGCCAAGGATATAAATACCCTTCAGTTGCTCTCTACCTCCAGCAGCTCTATTTGCAATTGGGCTCAGAAGTAGAGGAAAAGAGGCAGTGTCACTGCAGCTGAGTGGATAGAATACAATTGAAGAACAAGAGCTACTGTTGAACCCCCTTTTCTTCCCTTGCCTTCCCCTAGCCCTACTGTAGGCAACTAGGTGCAACCTCCCAGAGGAGGTAAACAAGGAGTCTTTCAGAAAAGGGGATTGAATTAGTACCTGTGATGCAGTGTCAAGATAATACTGAATCATGAAGGTGCAAGCCAAAACTTCATACAGCAGCAGCTCTACACAAAAAGGTCAGTGTACGTCTATGCCATTAAGGTTGCCATTTCCCTAGTTGATCAAGCCCAGACACATCAGCTGGTTCCTAACTGAGGTGGGTTAGTCTTTAGATTTGACAAAGGGCCATAAATAAATCACATTTCACACTGGTGGGGTTGTAGTTGTTAATGCCTCGAGACTCAGGCCATGTAGCCTTACTTCACTATAGTTCTACAGCTTTGGGGGAAAAGGCAGGCAGCGGTATGAACAGAGATGGAAGTTTGATAAAACTTTTGTCAGGAATTTGAGGATGGGGTTTGAATATCACCTTGTCTTTGTGAAATAGTGTAAAGTGAATGGGCCACCAGATAGTCTAGGAGGGTTTGAGCTGCACAAAGTAATGCCCACAAAAAGTGGAAGCATATAACCTGAAGCAAGCAACAGCAAGATTTTTCATTGTTTTGTTTAACATATTAAAATTCCCGAAGATCAGTAGGTTACTGGATAGAATTCCTGAGCATTTTAAATTTGTTTCATCATGGGATGGTAAAACACCAGTGACTAACATATCCCTGTATAAGGAACAACATAGAAGATAAATAAGCATTTGCAATGAACAGGAATAGTTGCCTTGAGCAAACCATTTAAACCAGTTACATTCGGCCATGTAAAGCTTCCCAGCAGAAGGCTTTTGGATTCCAACATTACTTCCTTTATCCCCTCAGCTAAGCACAAGATATCCTCCCCTAAAAACTCTGCAGCTAAGATGTCTGTTTTAGGGTTCCAGAGGTGGTATTATTTGGATGCACTACTCTACCTTTCTGATGAGACAAGCTTCAGAGGAGAGAGAATAGGTGAACTTTTAACAGGGCCAGAAACTCCAAGAACAGGTCTGCAGGATCACTAACTCTTGTCTTGCCAATTCTTCAATACCCTGAAAGCCAGAAGAATTTGAAGGAAGGCATGAAGGAGTTTTTCTTCAGTTTAAATGAAGAAGTTATATTTATCACCTTAGAATGAGTACCTGTAGTTAGGCAGCACTGAATATTGGTTCAGGATATGTTCCTGTGGCACTATGGTGTGTGTTGGGAGTTTGAAAGGAGGTTCCTGTTATATTTAAATGAATTTAAATTTAAAGTCTAAGAACCAAGACTTCAGGGTTAATGAGGAGGGGATTATTGCCATGGCCTGATCCTTCACAATCTTTTTTGTCATCTTTACTCTCATGTGGGAAAGGTGTAAGGCATAAAGGGGACATTTTAGCCCAGGGGTGGGCAAGCTACGGCCCACGGGCCGGAGCCGGCCCCTCAGGACTTTAGATCTGGCCCATGGGATTGCCCCCCGTGGGGCCGTGGACCCCATGTCGCTCTCAGAAGCAACCGGCATCACCTCCCTGCGGCCCCTGGGCGGGGGGGCAGAGGGCTCCATGCATTGCCCTTGCCTCCAGGCACTGCCCCCCACAGAATCCAATGGCCGGGAATGCGGAATCACGGTCAATGGAAGCTTCTGGGGAGGTACCTGGAGGCGCGACAAGGGCAGCGCAGGCAGAGCCCTCCACCTCCCCTCCCTCAGGTGCCGCAGCGCTTCCTGGAGCAGTGCAGAGCCGGGGACAGTGCAGGTATACAGGGAGCCTGCCCTGGCCCGGTGCGCGCTGCTGCTACCCCGGAGCTGCTTTAGGTAAACAGCACTGGGCCGGAGACTGAACCCCTCCTGTATCCCATCCCCCAGCTCCCTGCCCTAAGCCCCCTACCTGCACCCCAACCCCCTGCCCTGAGCCCCCTCCCACAGTCCGTGCTCCCCTCCGATACCCCACACCCCTCCTCTGCCCCAATCCCTTGCCCTGAGCTCCTTCCTGCACACGGCACCCCCTCCCCCACCCCACACTCCCTCCCGCACCCCAACCCCCTGCCCTGGCCCTGCATACAATTTCCCCACCCAGATGTGGCCCTCAGCCCAAAAAGTTTGCCCACCCCTGTTTTAGCCCATGTCTGAGATGATGTTGGTTTGGCATGATTTGTTATTGACAAATCCATGCTGGCTATTCTTTATAACTAAGGATACGATTTCGTCATGGATTCCGTGACTTTACCAGACCTCTGACTTCGGCTTCAGCTGTTAGCTAGGGGGGCGAAGTTGCAGCTGTGCATCCCCAACCCGTGTCTTCTGCTGGGTCTGTGTGCCCCCAACTCAAAGCTCTGGCCAGAGCCTGGGCTGTGCACGCCCTCACGTGGCAGTGGGGCTGTCAGTCCCCTCCGTGGGGCTCCAGTTGTCATCCGTTTCCCTCCCCCACCCTCTCTCCCCCCATTATTTTTAGTAAAAGTCACGGCTTCCATGAATTTTTGTTTATTACCCACGACCTGTCCGTGACTTTTACTAAAAATAACCATGACAAAATCTTAACCTTACTTATAACCTTATTATCCTTTAGGTACTTACAAAATAATTCGTTCCACTATCTTTCCAAATTTCAAGTATCAAAGTTAAACTGACTGACCTATAAGTTTCCCAGGTCTGCTTTGTTCCCTTTTTTAAAGATAAGTGCTATGTTTGCCCTTCTCCAGTCCTCTAGGACCTTACCAACCCTCCATGAATTACCAAAAATAATTGCTAGTGCTTCCAAGTTTGCTTCAGTTAGTTCCTTAAGTACCTAGGGTGAATTTCATCAGGCCCTGAAAATGTGAATACATCTAAAATTATCTAAACATTCTTTAATCCATTGTTTTCCTATTTTGACTGATTTTCCTTCCCCCTTATTAATAGTGTATTGTATATCCAGTTACCATTAACCTTTTTTGGGAAAACTTACGCAAAATAGGCATTGAACACCTCATCCTTCTTGATGTCACCAGTTATTAGCTCTCCTTCCCCACTATACTTTCCTTCATCTTCCTCTTGCTCCTTGTGTATTAATAGAACCTCTTCTTATTGTGTTCATGTCCCTTGCTAGGTATAAATCATTTTATCATTTAGACTTTCTGATTTTGTGCTTACATGCTTGTGCTATTCTTTTGTAATTAGCCTTAGCAATTCATCCATGTTTCCACTTTTTGATTTTCAGGTCATTAAAGAGCTCCTGGTAGAGACTGCGATGCTATGTATAAGAAAGATGACCATTTGTATCATTGTTGCTACCACTGTTATACAATGCAACAAAACTTGTACAATTTCATGTAAGGAGTAAATTGCAAAGTTATGATTTGCTAAGTATGATTATCCTGTTTATATGCATGTAACATCTCAGTATCTGAAGTTATGAATACTGGCTTTGTACTTGTATCTTAAACTTTTGTTGTAGTATTCCTGGGTGACAACCGCAGACAGAATTTACAGTAGGGCTAGACAGCTACGTGTTGACGGCCTATCAAGGACACTCCACTCACAATGGACCACTGAAGAAGTTCCTGTTCAGATAGCTCTTCCTGAGAATGCCTCAGACAGCAAATGAGCAATGGCCACCCCCTGTGATTGAGCAAAATGTGTAAGGGCATGTGATGTGCTCATGTGACCATGGACTCCATCTTGGGCCAGTAACTTTCCACATACATGGGCTCTGGGCTTTGTTAGGGACAATAAATTTCCATGCACATGGCAAAGGATATAAAAAGACCTCTGAGACACCTCCATGTTGCTTCTTCTCTGCTCTAATTCTCTGGACTGTGAATTTACAACTAAAAGGAGCATCTTGAACTATGGACTGAGGACCTTTCAATCTTTTGGAAGTCACAAGAGAGACTTTTGCAAGCCAACAATCTATTCCATCACTGCTACAAACTTAATAAGGATTTTACAATCATTTGTATGTATATGATTAATCATTTATAACTTTTATATTATTAATCTTTAGTTAGTAACTAAGAATTGACTGACAGTTTGATATTTTGATAAAATCTGAGATCTGGGAATATGTGCCTGATCCTTTGGGATTAGAAAGAACACCACATATGGTGAAATAGGTTTCTAATAACCTCTCACTATATTAGATTTGGTTGTCCGGATCAGAGCCAAGGGCTGCAATTCCCAAAGGGGGCTGTGTTTGGCTTCAGGTTAACCAGTGTGCTGGAGACGCTCTTGTGTTATTGGCTTGGTGAATTAACTTATAGAGCAGGAGACTCAAACTCAATTTACCTTAGGGCTAGTGCCAGTCCTCAAATCTTCCCAGCAGGCTAATGTTACTCATGCCACTCAGAATCTGTCCCCCAAAGACTCCACCCCCCACCTGCCTACGGCTCTGGGACAGAGTTTGGGTGGGGGAGGAGGTCTGGGGTAGGGAACTGGGGTGCAGGCTCTGGAAGGGAGTTTGGGTACAGAAGGGGTGAGAGGTTGGGCTCTGGGAGGGAGTTTGGGTAGGGGAAGAGGTCTGGGGTACAGGATCTAGGATGGAGTTTAGGGGCTGGGGGATGTGTGGGGAGTGGGTCGGGGGGTGCAGCACTTACCTAGGGTTCCAAGGTGGGGCAGGCTGGGGGGCCTCCGCGCGCTTTCTTCCCCCAGGCACTGCACCTGCAGCATCCCATTGGCTGCAGGGACACTCGGGGCAGGGGCAGTGTGCGGAGGCACAGCTCCGCCCCGCCCCTGGGCTGCTGTGAGTGTAGCATTCTTAGTGTGGCCCATCCAAGACACCTGGCCATAGAGCCATATTAGCCTCCTGCTATTCTTCCTATAGTTCCTTTGCATCAGAACAGGTTGCAGTTGTATGTTTAATGCAGTCTCCTTGAGAAATTGCCAGCTCTCCTGAATTCCTTCATCCCTTCGATTTTCTTCCCAGGGACTTGATCTGCTAATTCCCTCAGTTTGTTTAAAGCTGCTTTTTTGAAGTCCATTTTCCTTACTCTGCTGCTCTCACGCCTTCCTTTCCTTACAATCATAAAAATCTGCATAATTTCAAAATCACTTTTACCCAAATGCTTACTGTAGCAGAAGCTAAGGAATCAATGGGTGACTCTTCCTGATCATATTTTCAGGGGATCTCCAGGACGTTATTTGTATACTTTGAAGTTTTGGAAGATAAAGCTGTAATGGACTGCATTTCCACCTAGAATACTTATTTCATTATGGGCTGCATGACATTGTTTCTCTTTGTACTACAAAAAAATTCTTGTGCCCTTACTAAAATCTGCCTCTCCACAGAACTGGTTCCATAATTCTTACACGTAGGATATGGATTATTTTACCCTTTATCTTCTGATGCTACCAAGATCTTGATAGTGTTGGTTTATTTTAATTTATTTTGAGGAAAGGATAAACTTGTCCCTAAGACAATGAGTGAGTTCAATATTACATCTAGGCTTGCCAGAGTTGTTTTTTTTTTGGTAATAATTCTGATGGAAAATATGCTTATAGAAATATCAATACTATCCAACTTTTATCCATTTACATTTTCACAACTGCACAAAGTTATGGCTTTTAAGGGGTTTCTCCCTATTTTTATCTATTTAAATTTTCATAGTTGCAGGAAATTATGGGGGGAGGACAGACAATTTAATGACTGTAAATGTTAAGATTTATAAATCTTAACTTTTTAATTGTTCAAACATACACTGTCGACCCATCAAAATATACCAAATAAATATCCTTAAATTTACTTACTTTGCCTATCTGTACATTTAGATTATTGTTGGAAATATTTTATCGGTGTGTGTGTGTATATATGGTGAAATTAACATTTACTGCCATTTACCAACAAAAATCTATATTAGGCTTTGAAGGATTAGCCTTCCTTGATTATCTCAAGCACCCATTTGCTGAGGTGGTTCACTGCCAGATGAGGGCGCACCCTGAAACACCTCTCAGAGGGATGGAATCAGCCTAGAACTGAGAAACTAAAAACAAAAACACAAGTTGAACTGTTTTCTAAAGGAAGACCAAGGCTGGGATTTAATTCTCAGAACAGAATGGCCTTCTCCTAATTTGTGATCTCAATACTGGAACCTAGATGAGCAAATTCTTCAAAGGGAACACCTGCTGAGATAAAATAATTTGAACTCTCTCTCTCTGGAATGAGGGAGGGACTTATTCTCATCTAAAGATTCAATGACTGCTTTGTCGGTATGCTCACTTTACCAACAAAATACATGGAAGAATATCAGATGTTAGCCTGAAATATTCCAATTTCTTCAAGCAGAGCTGTAGTTGTCCTTCAGACACATCTTTGAAAATTATGAACAACAGCAAATCAGTCAGGTGCAGCATTAGCCCTGAAAAGCTGCTAGAAAAATCTAGTTTAAAACAGATTTTATGTATTTTTTATTTTTGTGCACTCTCACAATTGTCTCCTAGATGAGAACAGACCTGCACAATAAGAGATTGCAGCCAATACTCAGCACTGAGGCTGTTGTATCCAAATTTAGTCTGCGAGATGATTTCACTCTCGTGTCTCTGTGTTTGGCAGGAATACTCCCTCAGCTAGTATGATTAGGCCTTTTACTAATGAAGCTGCAGGCTTCACCTTAGCCAGAGTAATGAAGATCTTTTAGTCCTTAGGTACCAATGTGTCTTCATAGGGATTTCCCACTCCCCCTTAGTTACACCCTCAAACCAGGTAAGGAAGAACTACACAGCATTCCTTCAACTTTTCTGGGTATTTTATTAATGTTTTATTTTCTAAAAACATAAGCACATATGAAGTTAGTCTTCAATTTGGCTTAATTCTGAGAAGCTTAATTAAGAATCTCAGGTATCTCACTCAAAATCCCAGGTCTAGAGATTCAGCCTTCTCTTTAGAAGATCTAGAGAGGAGACTCACATGAGAGGTTTTAAGACACTGTGCTGCCCCTTTAAGAGCAAAATGTGAAGCAACTGCCTTCACCAGTCCTTGGGACAAATCCTTGAGAGGAGGAGGAGAGCACATTACCAGGGAGATCAAAAAAGAATCTGCAGAAACATATCCTGCATGTCTGTCCCCTAAGGAAAACAGTAGTCACATTGGGCTAGAACTACAAAGGGACTAGGGAGACAAGGTGGGTGAGATAATATCAGGGAGATCTAAGGGACTTAGGATCACGCACCCTGCCACCCAGTGGAATCAATCCTCCGCCCCACATTAGGTGTCCAAGCTTCCTATACAATGCATAGGCAGTCAGGCACCTAAAAAAATAAGGGATTCGTAAAAGCCTGCACACAGAGCAAGGAGGTGCCTAAGCTGGCCAGTAGGAAGTGTCAAGGAAAAGGGTGCAAACAAAGCCCTGACCCTGAAATTCAGTTAGGCGCCTATCCCTGCTTGGGATTCACAGCTGTGAACCCTCCCCTGAAATTAGACACCTACACCAGGTCAGCCTTTTTGCAAAAAAAAAAAAGAAAAAAGAAAAAAGAAAAAAATGGAAGTGGTGGCAGTACACGCCCCCCCTCCCCCCATGCCCAATAGTCCAGTGGTTAAAGCACTCATCTGGGTAGTGGGGGATATCCCAATTCTGCCTAATTTGGAGCAAGGACTTGAACTCATGTCTCCTAGGTGATTGCCCTAAACACTGAACTATAAAGCTATTCTGGGGAGGATGTCTCAGTCTCTCCTTTTGAAGCTGTTCTACATTGCATGAAATACTTAAATACTCCTTGGAGCAGGGACTGGAACCTGGGTACCCCAAGGAAGTGTGCTAATCACTAGGCTATAGAATCACTCACTCTCTCTCCTCACCCAATCAATATGTAAATATTTTATACAAAGAGGAGGTAGATCCATCTGACAGAGAAGAGGGTCTGAAACACTTCACCTCATGCTACTGGCTGCTGGGTCCAGACTGAGTGGGGTGTGTCAACACAGAATGGGAAGGGAGCCGGAGCCACTGGGAACAAATGACTCACTAGTATTAGAAAGGTTGCAGGAGCGGGCACCTTTTATGGCAGCTACGGCCTTGTAAGAAAGACAGCTTGTGAGAAGGGGGATATTTTGTAGCCTTTTCAACCATCTCAGCACAGAACCTGCCTATGTGCTGGCTGGGAGCAGGAATTTCTCTCTCTCTGAGTACATGTGTCTGTTTAGGAGTTTTGAGGAGAAAACCCTTGAAGACAATGAAGAAAAAGTTAAAGTTAATCTTTTACAAATCCTGTAAAGGCTCTACTACAAAGGGAGACCTATCATCTGTCATGTGTGCCATTTGGAAGCAGAGAATTCTGAAGAGTTCTTCCTGATGAAAAGTCCTATGCTCAGAGCACAGATATGCTCGGCCTCCCCATGGAGATGGGGAATGCCCACTGTGAAGACTGACATGGAGGCTACTGAGAATTATTCAGTTCTAAATACCCATAAACCTTGAAATACAAGACAGTGGTAAGTGATTCTTGCTCAAATTTACAAGGTGAAAGAAATATATAGTATAAACCTCTAGGAGGCAGAAGAGTTACACTTATGAACTGCACTCTGTAGGTTATCATTTTAAAGCTTTCCGCTACAGATTCTAAAGCAAAAATATACAAGAAAGCTGTGACAGAACTAAATTTAGTACATTTTAAAGAGAAAAAAGAATACTGTCAGTATTGTTTCATTTTCTAAGACTCCTCTAATTCTCCCTCTACTGAAAGAGCCTATCAGATGTTCTTAATATGGCACTGATTTGAAAGTTGAAGCACAATCAGGTTTTTCAAAAATGCCTTAGTTCACAACAGTGATTCTACTTTTCAAAGACACTGAAGAGCACAATTCTCTTAAATACAAACAGCATATATTCTAGTACATCGTTATTCTATGAATTAGGATATGTGAGCATGCTCCAATGGGCACAGTATTCTGCCCCCTCTTCTGTCCTGTGCCATCCAACCCATCCCCGTCCCACTCCTGTCTATTACTAACCCCTAGATTCTCATCCCAATCCCATTTTCTTCATTTAGCCAATCCCAGTCTCCACTCCCCAGATTTCCCATACCAATCCCCTTGCCCAGCAGTCCTAAATTTCACTCATCCAGACTACAGTAACTCCTTGCTTAACGTTGTAGTTATACTCTTAAAAAGAATGCAATTTTAAGTGAAACGAAGTTAAGCAAATCCAATTTCCCCATAAAAATTAATGTAAAGGGGGAGGGGATGTTAGGTTCCAGGCTAATTTTTTCGCCAGACAAAAGACATTATATACATATACTGTGTAAGTTTTAAACAAGTTCTAATCAGAGGATTGTCTGGGGACCTGCTCATGAGCTCCCTGAGCTTCTCCTAAAGCAACCGTGTTGATATCTCCCTCCCAATCCCATTGTCCAAACAACCCCAATTTTCCTTCTACATCTCCTTATCCAATTTATGTCTCCCCCACTATTACCCCATGTTTTCCATACCCACTGGGTCCCAGTCCTAATCTCCCACCCCAGACCCCCTTGTATCTCAGTTCCAATCCCCGTACGTGTCCCCTAGCTACTTGTTCCAGTCTCTTTGCCAGCCAGTCTCAGTTCTTCACCCCACACCCCAGCTTCTCATCAGATGTGTTTCCCCTCGCCCCCACACTGTCCTCAGTACCAATCTCTTTCCACCCCCAGTTCCTCAGTGAATCTCTCACTCTCCACCCCTCCCACACCTCCCTATTGGGTCCTAGCTCCCACCTCCACCCTATTTCTTTCTCTGGCTCCCAGTCCCATTCTCCTTGCCCAGCCTCCCACCCAACTAATAGTCCCAGCTTCTGTCTTCTGCTCCCTCTCCTCCCACACCCTTTGTTAGGCTCTGCTGCAGGCTGCTTGTCACAATCTAGTCCATCCACCCCTAAATGTCTATCTATTGCCCCCTCTGCATTCAAACCAGACAGTTTCCTCCTCCATGGCTGCCTAGCCAGCAACAGGAGTGTCACTGACATCACAGAAAGGAATCCTCCTGTTCTCAGTTCTGTTGCCCAGACAGACTTGGTCCACAGCAGCCCCAAGCTGCAATTACTGGGAAAGTCCTGCTTAGTTTCAGGACTCAACATGCCCAGTACAGACAGAAACTTTGGGAGAATTTAGTTGCTGAAATTTATTAAGTCTCTACTGAGCATGTACAAACTGCCCTTTTTCCAAAGGCTTATGAGTTGGCCAGACTTCAGCAGATTTTCATAAGGACAGCAAAAAGGCACATCACTGAAACAAAGGCTACCCTCCTCCTAAATTTCAAGTTGCAGTTCAATGCCTGGGAGCACAAGAAAAGGTTACCAAAGAAAAGGTTACCAAAATTGTTTCGCATGGACAAAAACAATATTTTTCATTAACCTTGTTCTTGGAAACAGATGAACCATTTTGGCTGAAATTTTCCAAAATATTCAGCACGAGGCAGACATCAGCCATAGAAAATTTCTGCCCAAAAGGTACTGTTCAGAAATGTTGTAAGCATCTGAAAAAACTGATCTTATAAAGGGATTTGTTGGGCAACCTTAGTAATAGGCAGGGCTCGTAACAACGCCTATGATAAGACCAACACCAACACGAAAGGCTAGCCCTGCACTTCCAAAGTGTCTTGGCTATTTACACTATATCCACAATTTTTGTAACTGTAGCAACCAGCAACAATGTATAATTAAAAATACTCCTGCTTTTATTTTAGCTACCAGCCAGGGTGTCCCAGATTAGGGGATTCTCTCGCAGAAATGCAATTTACAGATAAATTCTCTAAGAGTGTGCAGATTCAATAGCTGAATACACTCAAATTATGTATGATAATCAGCTAGTTTTCAAGACATTCTATAAAATAGAGACATCTATTAGAGTAAAAATAGCTTTATAATTACAATTAACAGAACAGCTGAATTATTGTCAGTCCTCTGTGTTTTGTTATGTGACTAATTTTTTACAATGTTTTTTTACACCTGTTAAAAAACACATCACACACATCTTACCCAGATTTGCTGTCATGGACTCCAGATCTGCTAATAACCCTGGAACTTGCTGGAGTTGTTCCTGCAGCTCTATTAGACTACTCCTCTTCTTCTCCCAGTGTGCAGAAAGCATCACAACTTCGCTATCCACTAGCTGTAATATTTACAACCAATGATAAAACTTAGTTTGTATTTACTTGCAAAATAGTGATTATTAATTCATGAACTTCAGCTTTATGAATATCTTGATTGATTTGTATAATCCATACAGCCACAAAGCCTCTGACTAGAGCAATGAAGTTTCAGTGCTGAGAGAGATGTTCACAGTATGCTTTAGTACAAGTTGCGGGGCGGGGTGTTAAAGTTTTTTAAGTTCAATATGCTCTAACAGGAAGTCTCCATAAAATGTAGACTTTGTTATTTATTATCAAGTATTTATTTCTACTTATTTCAGGAACAAAACATTTATAAAACAGCTTCTCTGTGAAGATTCTGGCCCACCTCTCCCTCAAGTTTAAGCTCTTAAGTACCTTAATACCCTGTCCTTCAGGGCAGAGTGATTTAAAATCAATCAGTATTAAATCAGCAAGCAGGAAACGGATTTAAATCATCTATTTTCCATCTTGTTTTATATTTGTACTTTTTAGTTATTTTTGATTCTCAATGATTGGTAACCATTAAAACATGTTTATTTGCAACAAAATATAGCCTTTACACTAAATTGTGCTTCATTTTTCTTAACCAGGAAAAATGCGTAAATCAATCTGTATAGATTAAGTATACTATATAGCTTTACATACATTTATTCAGATTAAGTTTTTTAATTTTTATTACGTTAGGAAAAGGTGAAATGATGCATTTCTTATTTACTAGATTAGGTTTAATTTTATTTATGTCAAGACCTACTTGGATGGAAATTCAAATTAAATTAAAATGGACAAAAACAGCATTTTAAAATTTATTAGTTTACTCCTAGGAGAATTCTGCGCCACTGCAGGCACACAGAAACCTGTCCCCTCACATACCCTCTCTGCTTTAACACAGAAAAATGGTTTCTGTGGGGAAGCAAAAAGAAAAGCTGCACCAGTGCTCACTCACCCATTCCGGCAGTGGGGGTGCATCTGGTTGGGTACCCAGAGCAGCCGGGGGAGAGTCACTGCCTAGGGACATTAATCCCAGCTGGGTAGGGTGAAGAGGGGGTGGAGTTCAACCCCCCAGAGACCTCCCCCCAGCTACAGGAAGCTCTGCAAAGCGGGGTGGGAACAGGGCTGGCAGGAGGTGTCTGGGTGCAGAAGGTGAGGCTTGGCTGGGGGGGCTGGGTGAGGGTTCAGATCCATGGGGGTTGGGCAGACAGAGGAGCAGCTCACCATACAGTGACTCCTCTCCCCACTTCCTGGCCCCACTGCTCCTCAACTACACTGCCAAAAATATTGTGTATATGTGTGAGGCACTGCTTGGAAATGTAGAGAGCTCGTGAACGGCATATATCGTGGGGATCAGGCAGGTATGGCACTCTACTCCCCTAAGGCACACCTCACCGTGTATCCTGCTACTTATACCCCAGCAAGCGGGTCATGCAGTCTCTGTACATTACATTACTACCACAAGTGAATATGTACCTTAAGTCACCCGTCTGGTATAGTGAGTTTTTAAATCTGAAGCATCAGACTTTTTAGGAATTTTGGAAATTCTGCTTTAACAACTACCTGCTACATACAATAGAACCTCAGATTACGAACTGACCAGTCAACCACATACCTCATTTGGAACTGGAAGTACACAATCAGGCAGCAGCAGAGACAAAAAAGGCAAATGCAGTACAGTACTATGTTAAATGTAAATTACTAAAAAAAATAAAGGGAAAGCATCATTTTTCTTCTGCATAGTAAAGTTTCAAAGCTGTATTAAGTCAATATTCAGTTGTAAACTTTTGAAAGAACCAACATAACGTTTTGTTCAGAGCTATGAACAACCTCCATTCCTGAGGTGTTTGTAACTCTGAGGTTCTACTGTACTGGATTAAATCAAGTAAAAATAGTCAAATCTGATTTAACAATTATCCAACTGTAATGTAATTTGAATCATTTCTCAAAATACTGATATTAGAATTTTTAAAAAAGTTTCACAGCTCTTCAGATATTTTAACAGATGTAATTATTTTTTTTCTTACCTCTCCAGCTTTGGCACATTCCTTAGCTCCTTTGTGAAGGGCTGCCCAAGTGTCTTCATATCTGAACAGAATAAAAATTAAACTTTTGTGGTTATGCTTACCATAAATTCAGTCTCAATTCAAAACAAATGTTATGAATGTTGGTGTTTCATCTTATCTGTGTATTTCTAAACGCAAGTTTCACATTAGTAGCGTATCTGTCCCAGTTGAAAACTTTGCATTTGCTGCGTAGTGCTCCATGGATTTCCTAAACTGCTAATTAACCTGACTAGAAAACACAGCCGAGTCGTATCTTCAAAACTGTACAGAAAAAAAAACTAAAAAATACTCGTCCCAGGAGGAAAGCAATAAAATACTAATATTAAATATCTTATAATTGTATGCAACACAAATAGCATTCTGAGTATTTTTTTTTTAAAAAGGTATACGTGCCTATGGAATCTGCACTCGGAATACATACATCCATGTAAACTTTTACTGGAACACTCAGTAAGACCATTGACCCCAGAGTTATCTAAGAAGCTCTTCATCCATACAAAAAGAACAGGAGTACTTGTGGCACCTTAGAGACTAACGAATTTATTTCAGCATAAGCTTTCGTGGGCTACAGCTCACTTCTTACAGTGACTGTTTATTACAATGCCAGGTGCACTTCCAGATGCTGCAAATATAAACTATTTTATTAATTAATTATTTACAGTAGCACCTAAAGGCCTGATGATTGAAGACTCACTATGATAAGGTATCTCGGCCCAAAAGAACTAAGATATACAAATATGTGTAAAATAAATCAGATGGAATTATGGAGGTGCAATATGCGTTTTCATAGGCCAGGGTGGATTGATTTATATCCAAGTGATTTAAATCAGCAACTTTAATCATGATTTAAAACCAAACAGCAGAAAATCTTGATTTAAATCAATTTGCATTTTAGTTATTTACTCAAGAGGTCAATTCTCATTGGTTGGTAACCATTAAGCCATGTTGATTTGCAGCTAAACATAGCCTTTACACTAAATTTGGTTCTTTTTTGCTAGCCAGGAGGATACACTATATCTATACACTATTTATTTAAGCACCTAGTATAGCTCATATTTATTCTGATTCCTAATTTTTACACTTTATGTTAGAACTGAATTATGCACATTTCTAATTAACTCTTTGGAATTTTCCCCTTCTCTCTCACACACACTTGTGATTTGTGTAAAGCTGTAACTGGATGAAAATTAGAATTCAATTAAAATAAGAACATAAGAACGGCCGTACCGGGTCAGACCAAAGGTCCATCTAGCCCAATATCTGTCTACCGACAGTGGCCAATGCTAGGTGCCCCAGAGGAAGTGAACCTAATAGGCAACGATCAAGTGATCTTTCTCCTGCCATCCATCTTCATCCTCTGACGAACAGAGGCTAGGGACACCATTCTTACCCATCCTGGCTAATAGCCATTAATGGACTTAGCCACCATGCATTTATCCAGTTCCCTTTTAAACATTGTTATAGTCCTAGCCTTCACAACCTCCTCAGGTAAGGAGTTCCACAAGTTGACTGTGCGCTGCGTGAAGAAGAACTTCCTTTTATTTGTTTTAAACCTGCTGCCTATTAATTTCATTTGGTGACCCCTAGTTCTTGTATTATGGGAATAAGTAAATAACTTTTCCTTATCCACTTTTTCCACATCACTCATGATTTTATATACCTCTATCATATCCCCCCTTAGTCTCCTCTTTTCCAAGCTGAAGAGTCCTAGCCTCTTTAATCTTTCCTCGTATGGGACCCTCTCCAAACCCCTTATTTTAGCTGCCCTTTTCTGAACCTTTTCTAGTGCTAGAATATCTTTTTTGAGGTGAGGAGACCACATCTGT
The DNA here is from genome assembly GCF_016161935.1 of Mauremys reevesii. Classification (NCBI taxonomy): domain Eukaryota; kingdom Metazoa; phylum Chordata; order Testudines; family Geoemydidae; genus Mauremys; species Mauremys reevesii. The sequence goes on along the minus strand of NC_052624.1, from coordinate 178,415,650 downwards.
ACACAGTATTTAAGATGTGGGCATACCATGGATTTATATAGATTATATTCTCCGTCTTGTTCTCCATCTCCTTTTTAATGATTCCTAACATCCTGTTTGCTTTTTTGACCGCCTCTGCACACTGCGTGGACATCTTCAGAGAACTATCCACGATGACTCCAAGATCTTTTTCCTGACTCGTTGTAGCTAAATTAGCCCCCATCATATTGTATGTATAGTTGGGGTTATTTTTTCCAATATGCATTACTTTACATTTATCTACATTAAATTTCATTTGCCATTTTGTTGCCCAATCACTTAGTTTTGTGAGATCTTTTTGAAGTTCTTCACAATCTGCTTTGGTCTTAACTATCTTGAGCAGTTTAGTATCATCTGCAAACTTTGCCACCTCATTGTTTACCCCTTTCTCCAGATCATTTATGAATAAATTGAATAGGATTGGTCTGAGGACTGACCCTTGGGGAACACCACTAGTTACCCCTCTCCATTCTGAGAATTTACCATTAATTCCTACCCTTTGTTCCCTGTCTTTTAACCAGTTCTCAACCTATGAAAGGACCTTCCCTTTTATCTCATGACAGCTTAATTTACGTAAGAGCCTTTGGTGAGGGACCTTGTCAAAAGCTTTCTGGAAATCTAAGTACACCATGTCCACTGGATCCCCCTTGTCCACATGTTTGTTGACCCCTTCAAAGAACTCTAATAGATTAGTAAGACACGATTTCCCTTTACAGAAACCATGTTGACTACTGTTCAACAGTTTATGTTTTTCTATGTGTCTGACAATTTCATTCTTAACTATTGTTTCAACTAATTTGCCCAGTACCGATGTTAGATTTACCGGTCTGTAATTGCCGGGATCACCCCTAGAGCCCTTTTTAAATATTGGCGTTACATTAGCTAACTTCCAGTCACTGGGTACCGAAGCCGATTTAAAGAACAGGTTACAAACCTTAGTTAATAGTTCCACAACTTCACATTTGAGTTCTTTCAGAACTCTTGGGTGCATTTTCTAATGATTATAAGTTTAACAAAAGTAATTTAGATACGCTGGACACCTAAGAAAAAAGTTTATCAAAACACATTTTGCATGTAATACTAACCAATTTATTAAACAAAGGAAGTATCTATAGTAGTGAATTGCGCTGACAGTGACTAGAAACAAAGGCCAAAATGCACAGACAAACTCAGGTGTCTCAGTCTGGGCACCACTGTGATTCACAAAACGCCCGCATACCTCTGGAAATGCCTAAACTCACAATGCCTAAATTTTCAGGGGAAGAAAGTCTCAAGCTTCTGCTGCCTCACTCTGGGTACCCAGATGCCTATCTCCCGCCTAAGCCCCAGAGCAATGCATGAATGGGGAAAGAGAGGCATTCGCTTGCCTAACTCACATGCAGGACCTCATCCAGTAGGCGATCTCAAAGGCCACTACCAGATCAGGTCCCATTCAAAATCTGGTCAGAGGAGGACTAGTTCCAGAAGGATCTATGCGTAAGGTTGGCATGGAAGAAAACATGAAAGTGTTTTTGGAAGAAATAAACGTATAGGTAAAATGACTAGCATAGTTGGTGAGGCATAGCAGGGGAAAGAACTCTATATTGCAGGATGCTTTGGGGGGACTGGAGGCTGGGGCCAGCAGAGTCAACACTGAGGATGAAGTGATGGAAAAGGAAATGGAGGAGGGTGTGGGACAGGGTCATCCGGTGGCATGTCAAGCCAGGGCCTTGTTTTGACTCCAGAGGGCTCTAGCCAATCCCAGCACTCTGGCTCCAGCATGCCTGAAGCAGGAGAGAGCAGCTCCGGTAAGTAATCATTTTGATTTTATACTGCATGGTGACATGAGCTGGAGGTCTCCTTTATTTTGTTACATGGTAGAAGTGGGAGAAGGGATAGAAATTAACACTATGACTGTTTGCCTCTGCTTCTAATTCCCTGTACAGCTACACCGTTTAATACACAGCCGGATGTCCCTGGAATCTTCCACAGAGATCTCCGGGAAATTTTCCTGGAGGTACTCTGCAATCCTCTGCTGAAGGTTCCTTGCAAGAGCTGCTGTGTTTCTTCCCCCATTGTAGGAAACTTTGCTGTGCCAATCAGCAATTATTTCTGCAAGAACCAAAGCAGCACAGACTGGTCTGAAGTTGCACGCATGCAAGAGATGCATCCTCCGTTACGAGATATCAGCTTCAGTCACCCCAGCCTGTGGAAAACCGTGCCAGTATTCAGAATAGTGTCCCTATGTGCTAGTGGAGATCCCCTTCTGATCCAGATCCTTTGTCCCATCTTGCCTCTTTTCCCCCCAGGCCGAACTCACCATGTTTAGGACTCTTGCCATGCTGCATGCTTGCCAAGGGAAAGTGAGAAAGAGGAGTATGTTACTTTTATGATTCAAGACTGAGTGCACTCACAATACTGCCTCTGTGCATTGTTTCTTTTGCTTCTGCAGATGTGGCCTTCAAGGCCACCTCATACATACCGTCAGAGCATCTCTGTCAGATGAGGCAAATGAGCAGGAGTAAGGAGGTCATGTTTAGAAAAATGCTGCAATCATCTGATACTGCAGATAGTGAGCACAGAGCATGGAGAGAGACAATCCATGGAAAAAACTCAGAATTGATAGCCAGGAGAGACGACCAGGCAGGCAGGCATGGATGATAGAGGGGCAGGAGTGGATGATAAATCTGATGGAGGACCAAACAAAGATGCTGAGGTCCCTGATTTCACTGCAGTCAGAACACAACCAAGCTCAACTCCTGCAGCAGGTCATACAGAACTGCATTTTATGCCCCTCCCAAATTCCCCACATGTTCCTCACACGTTTCCAGCCCGTCGCAGTACCCCTTGCAGTCCACCCCAGGGATGTGTTTATAATGACAGCTCTGAGAGCCTCATTTGAGAGTGCTCCTCAATGTCATGTCCTTTGTAAAAAATGGAAATCTGTCTTACTGTTTAATAAAACTTTAGTCTTAGAAATACAATTCTTTATGCCCTACATATGGTGGTTGCTGCTGAAATCCATACACCATGGCAGTCAGCACATTTGCAGACTACAATTAATGCTCAGGTAGCAAGCATTACAAGGGCATTCAAAGTGGCAAGTAAACAATGCCTTACTGAATATATTAAAGAAAGACATTACTGCAGCTGCAAAATGCTGCTTCAAGGCCTACCTGATTCAAATAGTTCCACCCCAGCCATGTTGCGGTCCTCTAATAATGTTGGTATCTGGCTGCTCAAAATCAGCTGCCAGATGATCCACGTCAACGCTCCAGCCCTGTGGAAACTTTCCCCCCTTAGCTTCACAAATGTTATGCAGAGCACAGCATGTTGCTGTGACCACGGGAATATTTTCCTCATTGAGCTCTAACCTGCCAAAAAGGCAGTGCCAGTGACCTTTAATCTACCAAACGCACATTCAGTGGTCATTCTGCACTGGCTGAGCCTGCTGAAGCGCTCCTTGCTGCTGGGGAAGACTTCATGAGCGGTGGGAGTAAGGGGTAGGCTGGGTCTCCCAGGATCACTATTGGCATTTCCACAGGACGTATTGGAATCTTCTGGTCTGGAAAGAAAGTCCCTACTTGCAGCTTTCTATACAGGCCAGTGTTCCTGAAGATGTATGCGCCATGCACCTTCCCTGACTATCCCGTATTGAGGTCAGTGAATTGACCCCAGTGATCCACCAGCATCTCCAGTACCATATAGAAGTAGCCCTTTCTGTTGATGTACTCCATCGCAAGAGGGTCTGGAGACAAAATTGGAATTTGCATGCCATCTATTGCTCCATCTCAGGGAGTCCCATTGTTGTAAAGCCATCTGTGATTTCCTGTACATTGCCCAAAGTCACCATCCTTTGGAGCAAAAGGTGATTGATGGCCCTGCATACTTGCATCACCGTCACCCTCTCAGTGGACTTCCCAACTCCAAACTGATTCGTGACTGACCGGTAGCAGTCTGCAGTTGACAGCTTTCACACAGTGATAGCCACTTGCTTTTCCAGCATGAGGGCAGCTCTCATTTTGGTGTGCTTGTGCTGCAGTGCAGAGGCGAGCTCCGCACACAGTTCCAGGAAGGTGGCTTTGCACATCTGAAAGTTCTGCAGCCACTGCTCATCATCTCATACCCACATCACAATGTGATTCAACAAATCAGTGCTTGTTTCCTAAGCCCAATACCAACGGTCCACCATATGCAGCTGCTCTGTGAATGCCAATATCAATCTTGAATTTTCTTTCCTTCCATGGCCCACAGCAGTGCAGGCACCACCGTATCATTTTCAGATTTGTAGCTCATGAAAAACTGTAGGATCAACCATGTTGTGTTCGTAACACTCATCATAAGACTGTCAGGATCCATGCTTTCAGGCAGAGATGGCAGACGCACAGTTTACAGGAGTAGTTGGAAAAAGGCTCAAAATGTAGTCGGAAGGTCACCCCTATGATGCACTGCTATCCATTCCCAGAACTCCTAGCTGTAGAAGATAGCAAGTTGCACTCTGGGATAGCCACCCAAGGTGCCCTGCTCTCTGTTGAAGCTACCAACTGTGGATGCGTACCACTGAAAACAAGGAATGTTGTGTAAACATGCACAAGCGAAATAGTTACAGCAGTTTATGATCACTGATGTAACTCAAGTTGACTTATCTCTGTAGTGTAAACCTAGCCAAAAATCCTTAAGTAGATACTATTAAGCATCTTATCTTGATTTTTCTTGTAACCATTTGACTTTTATGCCTCATTACTTATACTCAAAATCTTTCTCTGTAGTTTAATACTAAACTTGTTTTACTGTTTGATCTAATCCAGTGTGTTGAAATGTCTGGGTGACTATTTAAGGTAATGAACTGGCATATTATTCCCTTAAAGGAATGACAGACTTACTATATTTGTACTGTCCAGGAGAGGGGTGGGCAGTACAGGATATACGTTTCTGGGGAAAATCTGGGACTGGGGGAGTGTTGGGTCACCCTACCGTACAACCAAGGTTGGTGAGAGCCAGGGTGTATCTAGCAAGGTGCAGTTATACAGACACTCAGAGTGTGGCTTTCATGCTTGAAGGCTGAGAGTGGCTGAGGTGGGAGCCACTAGAGTGAGGCATTGTAAGGCATCCAAGGTTGTAGGGGAAGGGTGACACAGCCCCCTTTTAGTCTGGATTGTGCCCATTTATGTCACATATCTTTGTAACTCTTCACGGACAGTTTTGGACTTACAAAATTATTCCTGATAGTTATCATACAAACTTTGCTACCTCGCTGTTTAACCCTTTTTCCAGATCATTTATGAATATGTTGAACAGCACTGGTTCCAGAACTGATCCTTGGGGAACCCCGCTATTTAGCACTATCCATTCTGAAACTGACCATCTCTACTCTCTTATTTCCTATCTTTTAATCAGTTACTAATCAATGAGAAGATCTTCTCTCTTATCCCTTACTTTGCTTAAGAGACTTTGGTGAGGGACTTTGTCTAGTGAATCATAAATAATAAACTTTATAGATGGGTAAAAAGAACTTTCAGAAAGCCTTTGGACAGAGCGCTCTACTGATTTTGGGAATAATAGACTTTAATTTTAACTTCTCTCGAAGAGAGTCCCTGCCAGAGGTGGATCCACACTCAAAGATATAATTTCTGTTGAAAGGTCTCCACAGAGACACATACGGAAGAGACTGCAACTGAAGCCATCATTGTTTTCGTTCTGTCAAGGTATTTTAACTTTTTATTTTCCTTTTCTAATACTAATTATGATATCCCCTAAGGCATAGGAAGAACCCCATGTGACTGAAATAGGAGTCACATCCCTGCATTGGCAATTGAGGTCTGCTCTGTCATTTCTTGTTTCTGAAGTCTATAGTATAAACTTTCAGTTATTTTTAGAATAAAGTTACTTGGCACTCAACTACTTAAAATTGCCTATTTTGCATACTACTACTTATTTTTGTTTTATATGTTGAAGGAGCCATTTAAAAGGGTATGATGTATTCTTATTCAGACCAAGATTTCTCAAAAATTTAAAATATAAATTTTCATCCAGTGATCATGAGTTTAATAATTCTGAATAACTACAGCTGAAATCTACTGAATCAAGCCATAGCTCAAGGAAAGACACAAACATTCATACTGCCATTTAAAATTCTCTGCTCATTTGTCCAATGTTTCCTAGTTATTGCTACCTCAATGCACTATTTCCATTACTGTCCAATCATAATGAAAGTGGTCAAAATCCATTTGACTCAATTGATGAACCTCTGAATAAAATTAATACCGCTATCTGAGAAATTAAAAATGGAATGATTGCTTTCTTTTTACTTATTATGTTTTTATAAAAGCCGAAATTATGAAAGCGAATCCGCTAAAATGCAGTATTTTTGTTTTTGTTCTAGTTATTTTTCTGTCCTGTTTATATTAGGTAGTGCTTGTAAGAAAAGGTAGAAAAATGTTAGATGTGATTTCCTCCCCTAAGCTGATATCTCTTTAATCTAGTTCTTTTGGTCCCTGTTATTTAAGTGACCCTTTTTTCCATCAGGCTCTCATGCCACGTTTCAAAACTATTTTAAAGAAACTTATTAGGAGTTGCTTTACAAAAATCCTGTAAAAACTACTTTGCTTTAAAAATAAAAGGCTTTTAGTGAAAGCTTTAAATTAGCCTACAGTATCTCTTGAGTCTCTTCTCTTCCTCTAAATCTGAAGTGATATTCTGAAACCTGCTTCCAGTAAGTGGTAACTGAGTTTGTCCTTAAGCAGGCCATTAATTTCCTACCCTTTTCCCCAGAATCTGCCTTTGGAGAAGATAGGTTCCATACTTCCTATATGTGCGCATTTGGGTGGGGGAATACCAAATCCCCGCAGTGCCTTTTTTTTTTGGACTAGGCCAGGGGATTTAGAAAATTCATCAAACTTTTTGTAACACTGCAGGATAAAAATAGAGGGACTACTATTTCTATTCAGCATCTTAGTGGTTGTGTATTGAGACTTTTTTGGGGTAGGATGACAGTAATTGAGGGTCTTGAAGGTCATTCTGCTAGGGCTAAAGTGGTTTCAATGGTGTGTTTCCATAACTTCTCTAATTTGGAGATTTGTACTTTTTCTAGCTGGCGTTCTATACATATATTTTATTCAGTACTAATCTCAATTTGGAATCTGGGTCTGATCCTCATTTTGGCTTGGCAGTTGTGCAAGTACTGTGCATATCTTCCTGAGAGTCTTCCTGGGAGGCTCTTGGCAATGGAGTAGTGGTCACCAACAGAAGATGGCGTGCAGCTCCTTGTAAAAGTGGCATGACTGCGGCATACACCAGAGCAATGTTTGGCCTCCCTGGCCTTCTGAAGCACCTGCTTTAGCTCCATCTTAACACACTACTTTGCTCATGGCAGGAGCAGAAGGGACAAGAAAGCTGCTTGTACATCTCAAAGTTCTTGCAGCTGGAGCAGTGCTGTGATTGCACAGCCTCCTCTCCCCACAGACCCAGCAGATCAATCTACTCCCACGTACTCCAGGTGGGAGTGTTTGCGCTGCAGAAAGCCGCTGTGATCAGCTAGAAAGATGCTATGTGAGCTCTCCATGCTGAGCAAACAGTAAGTGAATTTTCAAAAATATCGAGGCTTTAAAGGGGGAGAGCACATGCCTGTGTACATGGCTGCAGGGCAGCGGAGTTGAAACTGCTGACCAGAGCAGTCATGATGGGCATTACGGGACATTTCCGGAGGCCACTTATGGACACATAAGCAAGCACAGTGTCTACACTAACACTTTATCGCTCTAACTTCATCACTAAAAGCTCTATGCCACTCATCAAGGTGGTTTTATTATGTCAGCGTAGCAGGAAAATTAAATTGGCAGGAGGAGCATTGCAGTGTGTACACCTCCACTGTTTCATTGACAAAAAGCTGACTTTTGTCAACAGACCTGTGTACTGTAGACAAGGCCTTAGTTGCAAAGCAAACCCTCTCACCACAAGAGCCAGCAGATTACTGAACAAATTTTCAGGTCAGGACCACAACTGCCATCTTTCACGTAGTAAATAAGCACCCTGACTTTCACAATAAGCCAAAAACCAAGATAATCCCATTTCAAAACAAGGCCAAAACAAGCCAATCCCTAAAAACCCCACCACTCTATGTGACTAGATCCGCCCGGGGTGCAGTCTGGGACCTGTGGTGGGCCTGCTGTGCACCCCTGACTCTCTCCCCACCAGCTTGCCAGAGCCAATCAAAAAAAGAAGCAACAAGCTACAAGCCAAAAACTAGCGAAGTAACTCACAAGTCAATTAAGCCAAAAACAAGCCCAATTTCTGCATTTTTGGCATGTCTAGTCAGGACCCCTCCCCCAGAGTCCAATCGCTATTTCCTTTTGTCTTCTCAGGTGCTGAGAATGAGGTAGGCAAGGAGAGACAGGGGTGCCTTCTGATGTTTTTGTCCCTCCTTTTTAATAGTTTCAGTCCCCCTCTCAAAAACATTTCCAGCTGAGACCCAGAAGACAAAGTCTATGTAGAAAGATAGGTCCTGCTGTTTTTTTCCCACCCTGTTGGAACTTCCTTTGTTTTTCCTCCTTGCTTAATATCTCTGTTTACTGCTTAAATGCAAATTAAGGAAAGCACTCATTCCTTCTGTTTAGGACAGACCTGACTTCTGCTTAGGCAGAGCTGTGGCATTTGGAATGTATGTTATCATCATCATACAGGGGAATCTTACAAGTCAGGAGTGGCCAAACTGTGGCTCGCGAGCCACATGTGGCTCTTTTACGGTTTAAGTGTGGCTTGCAGAGCCCCCACATCTGCCATTCTCCACCTACCAGACCGGGGAGCAGGCAAGGGAGAGAGGAGCTTGGGACTGCTGCCTTGCAGCAGGGTGGTGGGGTAGGGGTTTCTACCAAACGGGGAGGAGGAGTTTTAGGGCTTCAGCTCCATAAGGCATGCCTGCCAGGGCTCAGGGCTTCAGGCTAGAGCAGGGTTGAGCCCCAAGCCCTAGCAGTTGCCTCCCGCAGATCTGAAGCCCTGAGCCCTGGCAAGTGTGCCTCAGCTCTCAAAATTCGGAAGATCGTTGTACAGAGCTCTCATGGTCAGTAAGTTTGGCCACCCCTGTTATAACTTCACAAGCCATGTTGTTAGCAGACATGTTACTAGGACAATAATTATAAGTTTTCATATGATACCTTACAAGGTATACTTTTCACAAAAATTACTACAATAGTGTGTAGGAAGTGAATAGTGGAGTATATTCCATCACAGGATCTTACCAAACTGAGTGACTGGGCAACAAAATGGCAGATGAAATTCAGTGCTGATAAATGCAACGTAATGTACGTTGGAAGACATAATTCCAACTATACATACAAAATGAAGGGGTCTAATTATGCTGTTACCACTCAAGAAAAATCTTGGAGTCATTGTGGATAGATCTCTGACAAACCTGCTCAACGTGCAGTGGCAGTATAAAAAACAAAAACCTAACAATGTTTAAGCAATGAGGGATTTTAGGCATTTCAAGAGTAAGGCGGCAGCTGAGCAGGGGTCTTGATCTCAGAGGCACCTAAATTTTGAACTTAGGCACCTTAATCTTTGTGGATCTCTGCCTTGGAGGTTTATCCCAAACAAGTAGTTTGGTATCATATTTCTCTATGTCTCTTCCAAATTACTTATGCATAAGATAATACAGCTTTAACAAACTATTAAACTTCTATTACCAACGTGAAATATTCAAGTTACCAATACTCTTACATTTGATCCAACTTATCACAAACTTTTAGACTTGTATGACTGAAATGGAATTAGATGTTACCTAACAGACTTACAGGAACATGTTTTGTAATTGACAGAACCAACAGGTTTTCAATTTTGGAACTAGGATAACAAGTGACTTCATTAGCACAACAGCACGGGGGGAGAGATATCTAATTCATATAGCCAAAGGCAGAATCATGCATTCCTTGTGCAGCTTACCTTCCACTGCCATCTGACAATGCATTAGGTAATAATACCATCTGCTTAACTACCTTCTCCAGAACTCAACTTATTAAACCTGGCATACACACATACTGATACATAAAAACTATTTTTGCATGTATTTCATATGCTTCTTCTGCGCACATTTCTTCGTATTAAATTAGTTTGATCTCGAAGAAAAACCATGCATGTAGATAAGGATTTCTGTTTTATACTGCCTCTCTCATAGAAGAAATATCCATTCATATAATTCAATTTATATGTAACATTTCAAAACATTTGATAAGATTCTTTCATTATCTCAAGAAGAAAACCAGTGCCAAAACAACAGTTATATAACAGATGAAGTATTTATAATTGGGGGTCAGCTCAGCAGTCAGTAAGGGAAAATATGAACTCCAGAGAGATCCAAGTCAAAGGAATGAGTAGTCATACAAGCTAAAAAAGACTCAAAGCAAAACCTGCCTAAAATACCTATAGAAAAAGAAGCCTAATAGGAAGGCCACAGAGACTGGAAAATAACGTGGACAATGATAGTCTGCTAGAGATTTCAACTGAAGTCAAAGCACACTTTGGAAGCATCCATACCAGAATCACAGCTTTAAAAGCAAAATATGACATCCTAGACTTGTGAATGATAGTTTGTTTTGCAGGGAAAAACCCCTCTACAGAAGCACAAAAAGGTAGAGCCTCCACATCGGCATCATAAGAGAACATGTTGCTAAACAAAGATTATGGGCAACCAAATAAGAGTTAATATTACATTATCTGAGCTCCTCGCAATGACTGGAGCTACTGTGGTCTTAGAGAGAAGCTGGTCCTGAATTGGATGCAGCAGACAATCCAGATAACTGAAAGCCACAGGAACGAATTCCATAAAAAATTCTAAAAATATATATTGAAGTTCATATTCTTGTACACCTTAAGTCCAGAAAAGGGAAGGAAAGTTTAACAGTCAAGGAGTCAGTCCTTGTAGGACAGCCTAAAGCAACTTCAAATCTACATAACAAAAAAAGAATAAGGAACTCCAGCAGGCTGTTTTACAAATCAAGAGAACATCTGACTGCAGCTACAAATGCCATAAAGCTTAATGAGACAAAGTGGGTGAGGTAATATTTTTCATTGGATCAGCTTCTGTTGGTGACAAAGACAAGCTTACAAAGCTCTTCTTCAGGTCAGCAAAAATAAGCTGAAGAAGAGCTCTGTGTAGACTTGAAAGCTTGTATCTGTCACCAACAGAACCTGGTCCAATGAAAGATATTACCTCACCCACCTTGCCTCTCTAATATCTTGGGACTAACACAGCTACAACACTGCATAGATCTGAATGATATTTCAACTGAATCAACTAAGAACACATCAAGAAACAACCAGGAGAAATCCCCAAGTGAAGGCATTTTGCCAGATTTATGCTTCAGATCTCCAGTATTGTGGTGTGTCAAAAGAGCAGACCACACGATATTTTAGAAAATGAATTTGAGTGCATCAGAAAAAAAAACAGACAGTAAAATAACAATGTAATGTTGATTGTTTTTCTTGAAGTGGAAGCAAGAGGGTTTGGGGTCAACAGAACAGAGTTTTTATTGTACTTGATCAAATAATTTTTTTTTTAATCCATTCTTTCCCTCCCGTTCAAGAAGCAATAAAAGAGTAATATTTTCTTTGACATTTAAGTTTAAAAATCTCTTCAAAATTAGCAAGGAGTACCAAAGGTGAGAGGTGAGTTCGCTATACTATAAAGCCTGATGGCCCTAATCTGCTTAAAATGCAAGCCGGATGTCTTTTTGTATTAGTCAAGGATAGACTGCGCCAGCACAGAGACCAGTTGGGCTTCAGTGCCATGAGAAACTGGATAGTTGTAAATTATCAGTCTAATCCACAGTACTTAACTATATATTATATGCAAAGAGACATCAGAAGAACTGCAAGATTCAAAATATAGTAGAATTAAGGTTGCACAGTATTCTTGCTTCACTCAGTGCACAGGATGAACGCTGCTCTGGGTTTGAGGCATCTGTTCAATGTATCTACCCTCATCATTCAGTTAGTACAGACGCCCCCCAGGTTACACAAACCTGATTTATGCAAATCCACATTTATGGAAAAAGTTCCGTAAGCTAGAAAGTTTTTTTGTTTTTTTTTGGCGTAACAGTCGGGTATATGTTTTCGACTTGCATAACCCGAATTTAGCGTAAGGTGTTCTGGAACAGAACGCTTGCGTAAGTCAGGGAGCATCTGTAGTCCCTTCCTTATTTACTGCATACCATTCAAAACCCGCAATCAATACAGAGTTTTCATTTTCCTATGATCTTATTTACTACTCGTTCCCCCTATAATATTTTGATTAGGGAAAGAAACCATGGAAAAAAACACATTAGTATGAAAATGGAAGGACATACCTGCTGAGCAATTCCAATCCAGCAGAGAACTTTGGCAAATACTGAACAGCCCTGTAAACAGAATCATAAAACCACAGAAGTTAAAAATGGAAGAGAATAAGGTCATCCAATGCATCTCCTTGTCAGTGCAAGATTATTCACTGCCATCCCCATTTCCTACCATTTTGTCTGGTCTAGTTCAAAACATACTAAGCAATCTACTTTACAAGAATATAAAAGAATACAAAACCACTAGATTTCAACGTTAAGCTGATATCCACCTACATTTTCCCTTTTTTGATTATTGCATTATACCCCTTAACACTGCTCTATTTTTGGTGTTCATTAGAAACAGACAGACAATGTACAACGCAATTTTTACATCAAGTGGCGGAAGCCACCAGGGTCGGAGACCTCCTGGACTACCGACGAGACTGGCTGGGGATCTTGATGCTCGGCCTCGGGGGCGGGGGGGGACCAGACCTTGCTCCCTCCCGGCACTACAGGAGGTGGAAGGCGCTGCTGCTGCTGCTGCTGGGGGGCCCTCCTGACCGGTCGCCCGTGAGGGCACGCCCCCCCCCCTCCTAACCGGGCCCTCTCGGACCTCTCCCCCTAGGCCCCCCCCCCCACCAGCCCCCAGCCCCCGCCCCTTCTCCCAGCGGCGCACTGGCAATCCAAGGCCGGGTCTCCGCAGCAGCGCACTAAGGAAGCAGCTCACACTCCACTCCTCACTACACCTCACCCTTCCCCCGCCCCACACCCACCACCCGGACTGGGAGTCTGGAGGGGGAGGTGAGGGGCCCCCCCTGGGCCGGCCCACCCTGCCCACCCTGGTCCCGAGGCCCGCGGGGATATCAGTGAGCGGCTCTCCCATGGGGGCTGTGGCGTGGGGCTGTGTGCCAGCGCCCTGTCCCCCACCCCTGCCCCCCTGCTTCTGGTGGGAGACCGGAGTGCCTGCGCGTAGACGTTAGAGTGTCTGCTGCAGCACAGCTGCTCTCACTAATATCCTCTGTTTCTTCCCTTCTGCTTCCACTTCCCCCACCCTTCCTCTCCCCCACGCTCCCTCCTGGCCGTCCTCTCGCCCTCTGGCTCTCCCTCTGGTCAACCTCTCGCCCTCTCAAAATCAGGCTGGGCGGCCCTGCATAAAAGGCTTGCTTCGCTTAACCAATGGATCATCCTGCGACGCTCATCCCTTCGGGCGCGCTTCCGCCTCGGCGCTGCCCGCTGCAGGAGCTTGCCGCCGAGGGAGGGCGTCCTCTGTTCGCCAGGGGGCGCTATCGGCCCTCCCTGTGCGCTCCTCCCCGCCTCCCTTTTTTTTCTTTGGCCGTGACCGCACTTTAGTTAGTGTCCCCTTTATTAGAAAGTCCCTCCTTAGGCTGGGGGTTTCTGAGGACTAACTTTAAGATTAGATTATGAAATCATGATTATTATGATGTTTAACTACTTCTGCATTAATATGTGGACACTAATCATTCAAGCCAAAAGGTTTTGCATTTAATGCACTCTACATTAAAACTGTGGTTGCTACAAAATTGAAAGAATCTTTGCCAGCCCATAATTTAATATTTCTATGTTGGTCAGAGCTAACAGGTTATATACATTACACACCAATAGGTATTACATGCACAATATTAACATGTCTGTGTGCACATGGGGGGAGGAATCATGCTATATTGTACTAAACTTATTCTTGCTCACTTATGCCAAGACATATATCCTACAGTGCCCTGGGACAAATCTCTCAGCACATGGCTTAGTCAAATACAAAAACTGTCAAAAGTTAGATGAATGAGTGTTATGAAACAAAGGTATAATGTGGTACAAGGAAATAATGTAAGGAGTATTTTCATGCCCCTGTGTCTGGAAGGTAATAATCAAAATAAAAGATGGGGAAGTACAGGGATGCACCAACGACAAAGCTGGCACAAACTGGTTAGTTAAACTTTAAGTGATATGAGTAGTGAGTGCTGTGCAGCTTATAAACAGCCATCCTATAAAAAGATGGCTAGCTTAAGTGGCATTTGGGAAGCACATCTTCTGTGTAAGGTGAACTGAACACGCGGCAAGACTGCGCTTCCTGGAAAAGACAAATGTACTTACTCTTTCCTTCCTGTACTGCATTGCTTTGTCTTTAGACAATAAAATTGGCTTAGCTTGGTTATTTGGTTTCTTGAAGATTTTTTTTAACATTGAACCGCACATATAGTCAATGAGTTGGCTATACCTCTTAGTCAATAACAAGTATAATTTATCAGCAAGAATAAACTTAAATATGAAAACAATGTTACAATGCTTCCAGCACATACTAAATATTAACCAGACCACACTTTATAAATATATATTGTACAACATCTAGGGCTGTCAAGCGATTAGAAAAATTAATCGTGATTAATTGCAAATCACATTTGAGGTATTGTATACAGCTACAGCAAAATGGTATGTTTCTGCAGCTGAATATTGTACAAATATGCCATTTATTCATGTTGAAAACAGAATGAAATTTTAAAATGCTGACTTCAGAAACATTATAACCAATGCTATTTTCAGCTATGCTGCAGAATGGTTTAACTCTTCTGAAGTTACCATCCCTTTATCATCATTTAAAGCAATGAAAGGCACTTATTTCTGTTCTTGTACTTTAAAAACACCTCATAACCTAAGAAAAACGATTGCAGTACTTAAGATTCACATGGAGAACGATAATAAATTCAAGTGTCATAAATGTTTTGGGCAGTGATACTGTTTAATTTACTATATTATAAAGGACAATATAATTTAGTTACAGCAAACATCTAAACTGAGTGCTGAGCACCAAAAAATGGCTAATTTTAAAAAGTGGGAACTAGAGAGTTCTATTAAACCATACGTTTCAGGTACTTCTCTTAACAGAGCAGCATATTCTTCATCACAATTTCAGTATTATGTAAAATACTATGTAAATAGTTTTGCCAAAGTATATTAGCTATGTTTAAAACAATGTTTTCATAAATATAAAGACATAAGACAAAGATGTATATTTGAGCATACAGAAGTACCTCTGCTTGCTTATTTTTGCTTCTCTTGATTTGTCACCCAAAGTCTTCAATCTATAATTCAAAACAAAAGTATCAGGTCTTTGCTAACTACAACAGAAAAATAGCTTGACACAGTAGGTGCCTAGGGTGCACCTTGAGGTTTATAAAGGTCAATTTTGCTTTAGTTTATTTTGGAAGTGAGAATTGTCTCCCCACTTATTGTATTTTTCAAGACTATTACATGAAGTGATTTTTCCATGGACTGTATTCCTCCTCTCTTCTCTCACACAGTACTGTACAAACAGCTGCATATGGGATTGTCAAATGCACCTAATGTGATTTAGGAGTACAAGTCCCATGTATGCATCTACACTGGGACTTCTGCTCCTGAATCACTTGCATCTTGTCTACACAGGGAAGTTTTATCAGTTATAAAAACCTTGTGTGGAAATTCTTATAGGAATAAGCGTGACTTTATCTTTTGGTGTAGCTTAAACCCTTCCCAAGCAACATACATAAAACCAAACAAACCATTTATTCTGGTACAAGAGTTTCCATGGAGGAACTTATACCAGGATAAACTTAAACAGGTATAAACTCCCTGCCCTGGTATAACTGTATCAATTTATATTTCAGAAGTTACATCATAAAAACTTTACTATACAGCCACGGTCCTAGTCGCATTTGAAAATTCCCACTCCCCCATGCCAACAAAACTTCTTTGGGAAATTTTCCACCATTGCATTACTACTAGTACAACTCCATCAGTGTTTTTGGTAGTAAAATCCCTCACGCGCTTCAACTGCATGTAAAGCAATACCTTTTATGAACCAAGAAAGCATAGACCAAAAAGACTTCTCACCCTTCAGAGTACTTTCCAACAATGATGAAAATTTATAATCCTTTAAATCAGCAGTTCTCAAACTGTGGCTCGAGACCCCAAAGTGGGTCGCAATCCCATTTTAATGGGGTCACCAAGGCTGGAATTAGACGCCCAAGCCCCACAACCCAGGGCCGAAGCCCAAGCGCTTCAGCCTTGAGTGGTGGGGCTCAGGTTACAGGACACCTGCCTGGGGCTGAAGCCCTTTGGCTTCTGCTTTAGCCCCCGCCCTGGGCAGTGGGGCTTTGGCCCCCCCACACTGGGCAGTGGGGCTCGGGCAGACTCAGACTTCAGTCCCCCATCCTGGGGTTATGTAGTAATTTTTCCTTGTCAGAAGGGGGTCGCAGTGCAATGAAGTTAGAGAACCCCTGCTCTAAATTCAAGTGTCAGTATAAGAAAAAAAAGATAACATTTTTCAAAAACACCTGAATCCAATTTCAAAAAAAGAGACTGAGGGTAAGACTACGGCCTGGTCTACACTACATAGTTAGCTCAACATAAGCTGCCTTGCGTCGATCTAGCTATAGAAGTGGCCTCACTTAAATTTGGCTCCCACTGACTTAAGTGTCTCTGTATGCCAGTTTACTAACACCACCTCCTCAAGCAGCATAGAGTCAAGGTCAACGTACAGTAACTCCTCACTTAAAGTCATCCTGCTTAATGTTGTTTCGTTGTTATGTTGCTGATCAATTAGGGAGCTTACTCATTTAAAGTTGTGCAATGCTCCACTCTTATGTTGTTTGGCTGTCTGCTTTCTCCACAGCTGGCAGCCTCCCTCCGCACCCCGGCCGCCAGCAGACCCCACAGATCAATGCCTTGCCCCTCCTCCCCCTGCCTCCCTGGCTTGCAGCATTTTGGAGGTAGGAGAAAGGGGGGAGGAGCAAAGACTCGGTGTGCAGGCTCCTCCCCAACAGGGCAAGCCAGCTGATTGACCCTGGCAGAAGGGAGGAGCGAGGACTCAGCGCGCCTCCTCCTTCCCTCCCCTGTCTCCCGAACACAGCAATCCGCTGGCTTGTGGCATTTAGAAGGGAGGGGAGAGGAGCCAGGATGCAGCATGCGAAGTAAAGGGGGAGGAGGTGGGGGGGAGAAGAGGCGGGTTAAGGGTGGAGGTTTGGGGGAAGGGGTGGAGTGGGCAGGCTGAGGGTTGAGCCCTCCACCCCTGGTTTTTGCAAAGTAGGGGAAGCTGCCCTGGAAGCTAACCCTCCCCCCTTTACATTAATTCTTATGGGGAAATTGGATTCGCTTAACATCGTTTCACTTAAAGTCGCATTTTTCAGGAACATAACTACAACGTTAAGTGAGGAGTTACTGTAATTAGGTCGATGCAGTGTCAATGTAGATACTGCATTGCTTATGTCGACTGACTTTCAAGACCTGTTCCACTATGCCCCACACTGACAATACAATCGATACAAATGCTCCTGGTGAGTACATGCACCACCTACACAAGGAGGCACATCTGCACACACACACAAATTAATAACTGCGGTGGCTGTCTGCCAATGTAAGTTAAGTTGACATAATTTTGTAGCATAGGCATGGCCTACACTACAAAGACCATACCACCATACTGTATCTGCAGAAAAGCTTTTTTTTTTTTCCTCTCTCTTATCGGTGTAGGAGCACCACCTCTCCAAATGACAACAGAAGCCCCCTTCTGCTGACACAGCTGTATCTACATGGGCTGTTAACTCAGTGCAGCTATGTCATCAGGTTTTATATTTTTTTCAAGTGTAAACCAAGCCTTAGGCTCCTACATCCCACTGACTTTCATTTATTAGATCCCTACGTGGCTGGACAAGGCCACAGGGAGCAGCCATAAGTCAGGAACCACTGCAAATAATAAAGTTCTGGAGGGGTAGGGGGGGAAGAGACGCATCATTATCTACCGGTAAGTGGTTTTTTCCCTCTGTAAATACAAGGATGTGGGACAACTTAAACTGAAGCTCAGCTTTCTACTTTTGGTTTTCCTTTCCCATATCCTAAAGTATGGGTGGAGCCATTCCTTCCTTCCCCGCCTCCTCCTCCCCTCACATGACAGTCACCCCTTCCACAGGCAGAGACGCTAACAAGCTTTTAGCGAGCCGTGTACGCTACAGGGCCGCCCATCAAGTCGCTACTTTGGTCCAGGAAGTTTTGCTGGTCAGTTCCTTCAAACCACATTTACCACATGCCGACACGTCTCCATTCCCGTTTCCCCCGCTCCCTACAACGTTAACACGGCCAAACACCAGTTACCCCGTGCCCGCTCCCCCCGCGTCTCCAACCACCTCTCACCGCCCCGCGTTGCAGTCCGTTGGCGCTGCAAGCCCCGCGCCCCCGGGCAGAGATCGGGGGGGCTGAAGGGCCGGGGCGCCCCAGCTGACACGTCTGTAGCAGCTCTCCGGGGTGATGCCCTGAGGCACAGCCCGGAGCTAGGGGCGCCGGGGGCCCGTCCCTTGGGTCCTACCGCTCTGCAGGAAGCGGCGTTTTCGGAGCGCAGCGGTTCAGCCAGAGCTGCCCGGAGGTTTCCAGAGGCTGCGGCCGGTGCCGCAGGGGCAGCTCCCTTCCCCCCACACAGCGCTCGGCTCACGAGCCCGGGAGCCCTCGGGGGGGAGCTCGGCGACCGCCCCGGGTCTCAGCTTGGGCATGGGGCGCTCGCTCCCGCCAGGGTCCGGGCGGGCCCCTAGGAGCAGCGGGACAGAGACCGGGACACGGGGGCTGAAACTTTTGGTTTTGAGCCACTACCCGGAACTCAGCCTGTAACCGCCCCCGAGCGGGAGAGGGGCTGCGACCCTGGCGGGCTGGGCAACGGGTCCCGAGTCCCGCCCGGCTCCCGCCGCCCGAGCTCACGCGCCCCCCGAGCACCGTTGTCCCCGGCGGGGACTTGGAAGAACTTGCTCCGCGCGCGGAGGGGCGGGGCTACCCACCCCGAGGTGAGGTCCTGCTGCACGCTCAGCAGCCGCTCGCGCAGAGTCTCAAACATCTTCTCCTCCGCACGCGCGCTCCGCCTCTCACTCACTGCGGCACGAGCGCGGGGCGGGGCCACCTACCTCCGCGCGCAGAGGGGGCGGGGAAAAGGCGTCTCTCGCAAGGGCATTGGCGGCAGTTACCTCCCCACTCTGGCTTTCATTCCGGCAACGGAGGCCCCGCCCCAGAGCCGTTGATATTCCCTCCCCTTCCGCCTCGATCGCCGTCGCTCAGTGATGTCATGACGTAGGTAAAGAACAGCGATGGGGCTGCTTCCTTTTGCCGTTCCCTGGCGCCGTGTGCGCGCGGTCTCCCTCTGCCGGGTGGGAACTCAAGGCCCCCGCGCCTGCGCAGGGCCCCTCACGCGGAGCGAAGCCGCTGAGAGGGACGGGGGCGGTGGCCTGTCATACCCCGGAGGCCAATGGCTGAGCCGGTGGCCCCAAGTTCTGTCCTTAGACTCTGTTACCTTATGGCCCCCTGCAGTAGCGCAGAGGGAAAGGGGCGGTGTGCGCCCCACGTTATCGCAGCCATGTGAGCCCTTTGGAAGTGCTGGATCCGTGGTAATGCAGGTTTCTCTGCCCCCTGTGTTCCTCTCTATCCTCTGTCATCCGGGATGTGACTGGTGCTGCCTTGTTGGGAACCAGCTAACTACAGTGCAGCCTGAGGAGACTGCAGTCCTTGCATGTTATGCTCCATCTGGATGCAAGCATGTTGGGACATGTGATCCCCCTCTATTACATTGCTCTTAATGAAGATGGGAATCAGCTGCATTTTAAAGTACCATGGGCCATAAATGGGGTACAAATTGCACTTTGGATGTGTCATTCAAAACAGACATAGGAGCTGGCTGGACTCCTTTTGAAAGAGCAAGAAAAGCAAGATAAAATGGCGGTGGGGAACTGTGATAGGTGGTACAACCTGAAACTGGGAGACTGCTGTGCTGCGTTAACTCTCCAGTCAGGGCTGCCTCTTACGATGCTGTGCTAGTGACACAGCAAAATCCTCCAGGTGCTGTGATCCCTCAGCCAACAACATGCAGGGACACACCCAGATAAGTTGCATGAATGCATGACAAGCAACTCGGGAACTATTCAGAAGGAAACACCAGTAAATCCCCCCAGCCTTGCACCCCAGACATGTACCATCTTACACTGCTCAAGACCTTTTGAACAATGTAAATGTATTAATTAGTTCACCACTTCATCAAAGGATAGTGGCCATACATCGGCCTTTGTAATCTGAGTAGATTCCCCAAACACTTTAGACAAACTCACTGGTAAGGATAAAATATTCAAATAAGTTTATTAACTACAGAAAGATAGATTTTAAGTGATTATAAGTGGTAGGCATAGAGGTCAAAGATGGTTACACACATAAAAAATAAAATAGTCTACATTCTACACCTTATCAGACTAAAGATTTGAATCAAACAGTTTCTCACCCCACTACGTGTTGTAAGCAGTTCACAGTTCTTAATACACTGGCTGAATTACTTGCTCATCCTGGGTCTCTCCACTGCAAGATCTTTTTTTCCAAATGTTCTTGTCTTCAGAGTAGGTGAGAGAGGCCCTGGGCTGATGTCACAGACTCAAATTTATACTGCCCAATCCATGTGCATGGAAAAATACTGTCTTAAACATAGTCAGGTGTCACATGTTGTATGTGCCCTGCGGAGACTCTGGGCCTCCATTGTTCATGTCTTGGAGGGGTCCCCTGGGAGAGTGGTTCTACTTAATAGGCCGTCAACCCATGGTTGGCTAGTCCTAATGTAAATCTGTCTGGGGGGGGGGGGGTGTTAGTTGCTCCTTTGTTGCCACTGAAAGACCAGCTTTGGGTATATCCCAGACTCACATTTCAGTAACACACACATAGCAAAACTTCATAACTTCACATACGATGGTAACACAACAGGATAGTAATGTTCAACAGATCATGGCTTCTCAAATGATACCTCACAATGCATACTTTGTACAAAACATATCATAACCATATTACAGTGGTGAACATGCGGGTTCCAGGGTGCTATTTTGAGGTACAGAATGTTACTGGAATGAATGAAATACTGTTTTCTTGCTGAAGATGATTTTGTTCACCCATCCTTTTTTAAAATGGGCAGGACTAAAGAAGCAATCTGAATATGCCAATCTGCAAAATAAAGATCCCCACACATTGGCAGAATGGCATCTTCCCCCTCAAATCAAACCACCAAAGTAAAGAATATAAACTATCATTTTTATCATTTATATATAGCACAATAGAATACCAATACTGCAAACATTTATGCACATACTTCACTTTACTACCCTGAGTAGTTGGACTACTCACAATAGTATAATTAAGCATATGGATAAGGATCAGGGCCTAGGTATTCCTAGCACAGAAAGAATAAAAATAGTCTGTTCCCTGAGGCATTTATAACCTACTTTAATCAAAAATCCATTGTAAAAATACCAACTGGCCAAGAAATAGTGACATTAATGAGACTCAATGTCTATGACTCAGAGAGGAGGAAAGGTATGTGGAAGAGAATAAAGTCTTTATGAAAACCCAGGTTTGAGTTAGTTAAATGCACAAATTAAAACTTCTTTTTTACATATTGTATGGCAGAAGAATAATGATGAACAACAGGCACAACTATAAAAATATGTCCCTCAAGTCCTTTCAGAAATGAACAGGCTGATGGGCTGGCTGCCTTAACAGTGGGATGCCTGGGGTGGTAACAGCAGTCAATATGATCCAGCACATGATATTATGTGTTCCGAAAGATATATCTTTATTTTCAGAAGTGGAAGATGCAAAGGAGATGACCAGCATGGTGTGGTTTGTACCCATTTAAAGAGTGCAGCTTAGTTCTGCAATGGGGGGGTTTGGGGTGGAGGGTGGATAGGGCAAAAGGAATATTTTCTGGATGAGCATAGTGGAAGGACAAAGAGTGGACAGAGCAAGAAGGTGCAGGGGACTGGAATTAAAAGGAAGCTGTCTTAGAGAGGAGGGGTAGAGGATGGAGAATACAAAGGAGAAGCAGATAAATAGGAAAAACAAGAGGCACTCCTGGGCCCTATCTAACCAATTAGGTTTGTTGTTTTTGATACTGGAGCATAAAGATCTCTCCCATAAAGAAGATGCAGCGAGACTCATTAAAGGGGGCATCTGGTACAATATGTGTTTTTTATGTAATATAATATAATAGAACCTATAATAATGAAGCTTGGATAGAAAACTACACTAAAGCACTGAGTGATGACACCAAAGGTATAATAAAACCATTACTGTGGGATTGAATGTGAGATGCTGAAGGCTTCTGGATTGGGAATTGTGTGTGAAGGACTGGCCTTGGGCTTGTTCTCATTGGCCAGATAATTGTGAATAGGTAGACAGGTGTGTAGAATGATAATTACCCTATGAGTTACAGCTGCGGCTGTGTGGGTTTAATTAACTAATTAGCAATTGTGATTGCTTATCATGTTATATATAAGAGCATGCTGGGAATGAATAAAGGGAGATGCATACACACACACTCTCTCTCTCTGCTTGGACTTCGTTCCTGCTCTTGCGATGCAACAAATGGTGACCCCGATGTGATGAATGAAGATAGTGTCGGTGGCCTGAATTG
Source organism: Mauremys reevesii (assembly GCF_016161935.1). Taxonomy (NCBI): domain Eukaryota; kingdom Metazoa; phylum Chordata; order Testudines; family Geoemydidae; genus Mauremys; species Mauremys reevesii. Next base: position 178,392,880 of record NC_052624.1, on the reverse strand, counting down.
ATAAAAAGAAAAAGAGGGACGCGCCTGAAGTCCCAGCATGGAGCGGCCTAAAAAAAAAAAAAAAAAAAAAGGCGCACGGCTTTCACGAGCGAGCAGCTGCTGGAGCTGGAGAAGGAATTCCACTGCAAGAAGTACCTGAGCCTGACGGAGCGCTCGCAGATCGCTCACGCCTTCAAGCTCAGCGAGGTACAGGTCAAGATCTGGTTCCAGAACCGCCGCGCCAAGTGGGAACGCATCAAAGCTGGGAGCTGCAGGGCGTCCGAGCGAGCAGCTGAGAGCTGCAGGGCGTCCGAGAAAGGAGGCGTGCCTGAGTCTCCGTGTCAAGCAGCTAAGAGCTGCAGGGCGTCCGAGAAAGGAGGCGTGCCTGAGTCTCCGTGTCAAGCAGCTGAGAGCTGCAGGGCGTCCGAGAAAGGAGGCGTGCCTGAGTCTCCGTGTCAAGCAGCTGAGAGCTGCAGGGTGTCCGAGAAAGGAGGCGTGCCTGAGTCTCCGTGTCAAGCAGCTGAGAGCTGCAGGGCGTTCGAGAGAGGAGGCGTGCCTGACAAGCGGCTGGGAGCCGCAGGGAATCCGAACGAGCGGCTGGGAAGCCGCGGGACGTTCGAATCAGGGAGACGTGCCTGACAAGCGGCTGGGAGCCGCAGGGAATCCGAACGAGCGGCTGGGAAGCCGCGGGACGTTCGAATCAGGGAGACGTACCTGACAAACGGCTGGGAGCCGCAGGGTGTCCAAGTGAGCGGCTGGGAAGCCGCGGGGCGTCCGAGTGAGCGGCTGGGAAGCCGCGGGGCGTCCGAAGAAAGGAGGCTACCTGATAAGTGGCTGGGAGCCGCAGGGTGTTCGAGCGAGCGGCTGGGAGCCGCAGGGCATCTGACAAGGGAGGCACACCCGAACCAAGAAGTGAGCAGCTAACATGGGAACTGCTGCGTCAGCAGATTTGATACACATCACGGAGCGGTGGGGAGAAAAGTTCCCCTCTGCTGCGTTATCCCGCCTGTTGCGGTGGGGACGAAGAGGGGGACTTTCCGTTCAATCAAGTAATAAAACTGTTTGGGAGCGGTTGGGCTGTGAGCTCTGGAAATCGGTGGCTCAGGGCGATAAGGAGGTTTTCTCCCTGAGTCCAGTATGGCTCACCGCGCAGAGACGATTGGAGGAGTTTGAGGATGAGAGAAGACAACTGCAGAAAATGGCTGATTTTGCAGTAACACTGGAGCGAGAACTGGAACAGGTTAAATTGATTCTGCATCAGCGAGATCTACAGTTTGAATTTTTACAGCAAGAGCATCTAGTGCTCATGAAGCAGCTCACCTTAACCCAAGAATCATTGTACACCAAAGAGCAGTCCCTAAATGACCTACAGACTCAATATGATGAGCTGGTGGCCAGGTTAGAGGAATTCCAGGGTGATGTTATTTCTAAGGATGACACGATCCAATATTTGCAGAATGAGAAGATTGTCCTAGAGGTAGCTCTGCAGGCAGCAAAAGCAAGCAAAGAAGAACTTGATGAAGGAGCAAACTTCTTAGGTGAAAGTACTGAGGCAGTATCAGAAATCTTGGCACAATTGAGCCAGGTGGAAAATCTGCAACAGGAAAGTGCCAGCCTGAAGAAACAGACCCAAAAAGTAAAGGAGCAGTTCTTACAGCAAAAGGTAATGGTGGAAGCTTATCAAAGAGATGCAAGTTCACAGGACCAGCTGATTAGTGAATTAAAATCTACAAAGAAGCGGCTGGATTTGGAAGTGAAAGAATTAAAACGGGAGTTACTGAAACTTCGAAGTGAAAAGCAGTCCATTGATGTTGAATGCTCAAGACTTCAGAAGGAAGTATCCCAGGTTCACCAGCAGATAGTGGAGTTAGAAAGCCACCTCCAGTCAGTGCAAAAAGAACGGGATGCACAAATCGCTGATGGAGGAAATAACCAGGCTTCCCATGAACGGATTCAAGCTTTGGAGATAGAGCTGCAGGCTGTTAGCCACAGTAAGATGATGTCGGAGAAAGAGCTGCAAGAAGTAATTTCACTCACCAGCCAGGAGCTTCAAGAATCTAGAGGTTTCAGGAGAAAGATAAAACGTTTGGAAGAAATAAACAAGAAGTTGGCCCTCGAACTGGAACATGAACGGGGGAAGCTCACTGGTCTTGGTCAGTCTAACATTGCTTTGCGAGAGCACAGCAACATCCCCGAAACAGTACTAGCAGAGAGAGAGGCAGACCTGGTGCAGCTGAATCTCCGGGTTCAAGCAGTCCTAAATATTCAAGCTTTACAGACTGCCTTAGAAAGAGAAAAGTCAAAAGTTAATAACCTTAAAAAGCAGGTTGCGGCAGCCAAAGTAGATGCAGCACATAACCATCGTCATTATAGAGCTGCTGTTCTTGAGCTGAGTGAAATTAAGAAGGAGCTACAAGCCAAAGAACTGCTTGTCCAAACCCTTCAGGCTGAAGCAGACAAACTACAAGCTATTATTGAACGTGCTCATGCCTCTTTTAAGGCGCTCCTTTTAAGACAAAAAGGGGGGATTTGCAGTGAGCGGGCAGATGCCTTGGATAAGACGCCTGCCGCTCGGTTGCTGAAAGCTCTTTACGTGCTTAATTGGTTACATCTTGGTAAAAACAGCCAGGTGCCCCCCGCGATTAAACATGTCAGCGGGATGACTGGGGAAGAGCAGGGTGCGGCCCCCCGACCCTCGGTCAAATGGTTTGATTATCAGCAGCAAATATGGAAAGGACCAGTTGACTTGCTAACGTGGGGCAGGGGTTATGTGTGTGTTGCCACTGATGCGGGTCCCAGGTGGATGCCAGCGAGGTGGGTCCGGCCTTGGTTGCGCCCTCCGGAGTGACGGCAGGCAGATGCGGAGGAGCCTCACGAGACGCGCTCAGATGTCGCGGAGCCAGAGCCCCCGGAGGAGAACTGTTTGTTAGCTCTGCCAGGACTTTTTCTGTCTGATCCTCCGTGAATGAATTACTCACTTGAGATGATTTTTTGTGTTTGAAAGAAAATCTGTGTGGTACCATGCAATTATTATTTAGAATTAAGATTTATGTTTTATGTTCCTTGTTATGTTTTGTGTTGTCTGTTTTCTGGCCAGAATTGTTGTTGTGTTGTCATGTGGTTTGATGTTTTTTCCTTAAGACCCCCCCCCCCCCCACCCTCAGTGTCAGTTTGATCACCTGACAGCTGAGGGATGTTTCAAAAACAAAAAACAAAAAAAAAAGGGGGGGGGTCCTGCAGAGGTTACATCATTTGTTTATTGTGTTTTGTTTTGTTCGTTTGATGTTTTTGAAATTATATGTTAAGGATTGAATGGTCATATAGGTTGATCTTATAAAGTTTTAATTTTTTGTTTATGATAGGTTATAATGTTATGCTGTTATGAGTTGCAAATGTTTTATGAATAACATAATATTTGATTAAGATAGATTGTGGTGTTATGCTGTTATAAGTTGAAAATGTTTGGTGAATGTTTTTATCTTGTTTTCCTTTTCCTTTTTCTTTTGATTGTAAATAAAGGGGGGAGATGTGGGATTGAATGTGAGATGCTGAAGGCTTCTGGATTGGGAATTGTGTGTGAAGGACTGGCCTTGGGCTTGTTCTCATTGGCCAGCTAATTGTGAATAGGTAGACAGGTGTGTAGAATGATAATTACCCTATGAGTTACAGCTGCGGCTGTGTGGGTTTAATTAACTAATTAGCAATTGTGATTGCTTATCATGTTATATATAAGAGCATGCTGGGAATGAATAAAGGGAGATGCATACACACACACTCTCTCTCTCTGCTTGGACTTCGTTCCTGCTCTTGCGATGCAACACATTACTAATTATTCATTGTGTTTTTCAAGTTACCCATGCAATCTGCGTCAGAAACTCCCACTGAAAAGTTATACAATGTCTTAACGTGCAGTTCTAAGCTGAAAAATGTCTCTGTGAAAGTGGCAACTTCTTACTTATAAGAACTTCTCCTTGTGTGTACCCAATCTTATTTTCTTACATTAGTGCAGTTAAAACATATCATTTTTACTATCACCCTGCAGAAGCAATACAACTCAGGGAGAGTGAACTGTGTTCTTTTCTAACTTCTGTATCAGCACTACTATTGTTAACTAAGTTCACATTGCAAAGGCACCTGTGGACCTTCATTGCCTTCAAATTATGCCCTGAATGACACCTATGTAAACCCACATTTGTAATTTAGAGCATATTTAGAACAGGTGTAACTAAAGGCAAACTATGAAGACAATGAAGTTGCACATACAAAATAGGGCAACTTCTGTTTTCCAGAATCTTTATGATGTGAGCCAGTAAGATCACAGTTCGACTTTCGGATTCCAGGTTGAGATTACAGGGTTGATGAGGGGGGAAAAAAACATCTTTTTACTTATATAATGAGACGATTTGATATGGAGTCGTGGCACAGTATACAATGAAATTCCATGTTGCCCATTTTACAGTGGCTTTTCACAGTAGAACCTAACTTTAATAGAGCCAAACACAACACCATGTTGAAATACATTTTATTCATTAAAGGTTTTCAAGAAACATAATTTTCCTGTTGTTCTTTTTCCTCCTCCCACCAAACCACCAGAATTGAACTTTTAACAATTTTCCTTTCAGTACTTTAAAGCAATACAAAAATAATGTGTTACTGGGAAGGAAATGTGGTAGATTTTTTTGAAACAGCAACATAAAGCCTTAATTTCTATATGACCATATACATTTGTTATGATAACAGTTTTATTGTTTGGCTTTTTTGGCTCTGGCTTTTTTTCTTGCTCTTGTAATTCTGCCTGTTCTGTTTCTGTCCGTCAGTAAAATTAACAGCCACCACTACAACACACTTGTCATGCACAGCAGTTTCAGGACTGATTTCTTTGAGTCTGTGTTTTGCTTTTATATTTGATCCATCTTGTCAACAACTACGAGTACTGTAGAATTATTTCTGAGCATGTTGGAATTGAGTAATCTAGCGTATTATTTTTTGTTTTTAAGTTTTCGCTCAGTAAAGAAGGAGTCTAAAAGAGGTGTGGAGATCCAAAAACATTCATGCTGACCACTCAGTATTTTTTTAGCAGTTGCAAACAGAAGATATGACACAGGGCCTTAAGTAATCATAAAACTTGTGAAGTGAAAAGGGCTGCCAGAAGTTCACAGAATGTATAACTTGTGTTGGCCTGTCTGTGTAGAATGTAGCCAAATAGATTTTTGCCATTGTGCCATATTCAATTTAGTGTTTATGGATGACAGAACAATGTCTCAGCTTGCTTGCAGCAATTGTTGGCAACCTGAGGCAAGCAGGGCATTACCTTGCTCTGGTTTAAACACAAGCTTTCATTTTACAATGAAGGCTTAATCTTAAAGACCAAAAATTTAGGGAAATGTTAGAAATCTAAATATATTATTTGATCACATATAAATGTGACTTGATTGTCAGAGATGCAGACCACCTACAATAGCCACTGATTTCAAAACTTATTTGGGGAAAGCAGTCAGTGTGTGCTTATCTCTACACTCAACCTTGGTGAAATGTCCATTTGCATATTACACTAACCAGTCACCTGCAAGATTCTGACATCAGTCTGTGAAGCTGTTATGAAATCTTTGGTACTTGGGTGTACCTTAGGCAAGTCACTTCACCTCCTGCTGTCTCCGTTTCCCCATCTTTAAAACAGAGATGATGATATTGACCTCTTTTGTAAAGTGCTTGAGATCTACAAAAGAAAAATGCTACGTAAGAGCTAGATGTTATTATTAATAGACTTCTGATATATGCTCAATAAATATTGTGTATGACTTCTGCATGATCTTCCCTTTTATTTTCTTTATATTGCCTATGGCTGCACCAATACTAGAGAATTATGGCTGGGATTTTGAAAAGGGCCTAAGGGATTTGGGTGTTTATCTCCGTAAGGCTCCTTTCAAAATTGTAGCCTAAACCATAGGTAATTGAACAGGTGGAATAATACCAGTTTTAGGAGCAACAGTATTATGTCTCCACACTGCCTGTGCTCATTCAGTAAGTTTTGCTTCTTGTTTTAGAAGGACTATGATTCCATATAACATGACAGCCCCACATTCACATCAGTTCAAGGCTGGACTTCTGTAGTCAGTGCTGTTGTCATAGTAATATGTACTGTGCTGCAGGGATTTGTGAACTGGACAGCCAGTGTGTCATAGATTGAGGGATTTGGGATATTGGGATTTCCAGACTATGCAGGAGTGATTGATGGAACCCATGACTCCCAACAAGACTAGGGGTACATTGTGCCAATTTCCTAGACATTTGCATAGGCTGGCCAGGTAAAGTGCATGATGCAGAATGTAGACTAGACAGGCAATCAAAGCAGTGACTGGGACATTGTGGAAAGATAATGAAAGGATTATTTGCACTGGTAGGGCTATTATGCCAGCAGTCTCCATTCACACCAGAATTGCCTGTGGGGAGAGTGGCATGGTGAAGGATCTCACAGTGGCTAGCCTTTCTCAAATCAAGCCTAATACAAATGGTAGTTGTAACTGCTGTGCACCAGTGGGAGTACTTCGGTGTATGGATGCATTACAAGTATGTTGGAGGGCCTGTATGGTGCAAAGCACCCCTAATTTCTTTAGTGTAGACAAGGCATATGAGCCTGATTATCCAATGCCTTGTACTGTGTGTAGTCAGACTCCTATGCAAAGTGCTTGAGAAATACTACCATTTGGTAGCATTTTACCCCCACTTTGCCCAGATGGCAGTATCTACTCAAGATTCAAGGTGATGGGAAATCAGGTTATACATCCATTGGTTGTTATAGGTTACTGTATAATGGAAGGAGATATTTTAACTCTGTTATCAGGTTATCTATTAAATTAACAATTTGTCAGTTATAAGTAAGGCTACAATTTAGTCATGGGTATTTTATAAAAAGTCATAGACAGGTGACAGGTAATAACCAAAAAGTCACAAGCAGTGACCTCTCAGTGATGTTTACTAAAAATACCCCTAATTAAATCTTAGGTGCTGAGTGGGGCAAGGTGCTCCAGAGGATGCTGCTGCTCCTGGGGGTGAGGGGCAGCCCGGGGCCCCACCGCTGCTGCTCCAGTGGCGGGGCAGCCCATGGCCCCACTGCCACCACCGCAGCTCTGGGTGGGGGCATCCCAGAGCCATACCCCTGCTGCTGCTCCTCCCGGCGGCGGGCGGCATGGGGTGCCGCTGCTCCTCCCATACCACTGCTCTGGCACAGCACCCGGGACCAGTTGCCTGGGACTGCCGGAGCAGCAGCCGGGGCAGCTGGCCCCAAGGCTGCCCCAGCTCTCAGGAGGCCCTGGGGTCAGCTGCCCCAGCTGCTGCACCTGCAGAAGTTCCAGAGGTCCCGGAAAGTCACAGAATCTGTGACCTCCATGAAAGACTCACAGCCTTAATTATAAGTGATTTAGCCAATCTTTCAGACAGTTTAATTTAAATAGAATCAATCCTTTTCAGGACAATAGGTCACTCTTTCTGGATGACTATGATCAGAGTGGCAGTTTCATAAAGTAAATGTTATGTTTTACCCATGTGTTTTCAATTACTATGTAGCAGTATTACTTTGGGCATGATTCTGCAACGGCTATGTGCATACAACTTTCATTGTATTCAGTTGGAGCTATCCAGAATGAGGTGCTGTAGAATTTGGATCTTAAGAGTATTTAAATAACCTTTCTAATCCTGTTCTGGCACAAGTACAGAAAGTATATTGTTTCTGTTCACATTTTGTAAATAGGTATGTCATTCTGGTATGATATGATTATAAGACTTTCTTTTGTGGAATAACTCTAGTATCAGTAAAGCACCATAATCCAAATGCAATAGTATTGACTATTACAGGGGTTCTCAAACTTCATTGCACTGTGACCCCCTTCTGCCAACAAAGTTACTACATGACCCCGGGAGGGGGGCGGATCCCGAGCCCTGCCATCCTAGGTGCGGGGAGAAAGGGTCACAGCCTGAGCCATGCCGCCCCAGGTGGGGCTGGAGCTAGGGCTTCAGCTTCAGCCTTGAGTCCCAGCAACACTAATGCTGCCCCTGGCAACCCCATTAAAATCAGGTCGTCACCTACTTTGGGGTCCTGACCCACAGTTTGAGAACCACTGGACTATTCAAGATATCTAGTGGAAAGGAGACAGCAGAGGAATAGCAATACCACTGAACCCGTGTGTCTCAGCATTTTGAGGTTGGCTACTCTTTATTCAAAGTCAAACATTTTTACAAACTCCTTACATTTGCTGTAAAAGTAAATAATGTGTCAGTGATACAATGACAATCCTATATAATTTATTTATATGTGTTTTTCAAGAGGTTGATAGAGAATACTTGGCCTTGAGGGGTGGGGGAGTGGAAGAGTGAGATTTTGCTTCAGATTGTAATAAAATTTCAGCACCTTGTGACCCTATAATCCCTCTGGGTGTGGCAATCCACCAATTGAGAAATACTGCACTAAATCCAGAAATAAAGGTCTAGATTCTGGGTGCTCGTCTAGCAGTGTAAAAGCAGCTGTAAAGCCAATAAATATGGCCCCTTTGGATTGGTTGGATGATGTAGAGACATGCTCATGTGACTCCTGTGCCATCCTCATTCCAGGCCCTCAAATGAAGGGGATACGGCAATAAGAAAGGCAGATTTCCAGCTGCTGGAATAGCCCTGCTAGGGTCATGAGCAGCAGATGTCAATTAGAGCAGCCTGAAGGGGACCAGATAGATTCCCATTCAGCTCTAGGATGGAAGTAGCATAAAAGATAGTTTAAAGATACCATTGCCCCAACAGTCTGGTGCCAAATGTAGTTTGCCCATATCAGATGATCTGGCCCAACGTGTATCAACACTCTTACATCTGCATGATCTGAGTCCAGTTTGTAAATTTTGTCTTCCCAAATTAGATACTGTTTCTATCCTGTTTGGCAAAACAGTAAATAAAAAATTAAAAGGCAAGCTTAAAAAAGCAACTGAGTTTAAAAGCACACTGTCAGGTAAAATCTGCCCTGTACTTCTGGAAGCAGAGGGGAACTGAAACAATTGGGTTCCTGTTGTGTGGATACAGAAGGGTGGAGATTCGATTCCACAAACTCTCCCCCAGAAACTCTTCCACTGGATTTCTGTGGACTTTATTCTCTGTAGGGTTTTGGGAGGAAGCAGAGCAGCCAGTCTGCATGGCATGCTCCTTGTAGATTTCTAAGCAGAAATCCAGATGAGTGATAATGCTAATTGGGGAAACATGAATGCTCAGACACCTCTCTATAACTGCTGCAGTATAACTGGAGGAGGAGTGAGCCAATGACTGCACAGTTCCTGAATGAGTCCTGTGGCAAAGCCAGCTGGATGCCTGTTCGAAGGCACAAAGTCTCCATAAACCATCTGAGAGATCTACTGCTTTAGGGGATTGTTTTTGCTGGGTTTTGTTTTGTTTGGTTGGTTTTTTTCTTCAGGAGTAAGGGAAACTCAGCTTCCACAATGGAATGGTGACCAGTGAATTCAGAATACCGTATCTTGTCCCTGCATGGGGAAAATCTTCAGTGTTGCAGATTTACAGTGAGTGATACAATGTTGGCTCCTGCTGCAAGCAGTCTTGCAATGATGTGAAAAGTTCCAGCCTGCATGTGATTTTGGAGAAGCAAAATCAGAAAGCAGCCCATCCTGCACATGCACCCACAGAAAGCCCTGCAGCTTAGGAGAAGGTCTGCTAAACTGCAAGATAAGAGACCTTGTGTTCTAGTCCCATTTTTTCCATGATTGCTGTTAGTGGTTTTTGGTGTGCTTCATAATTATTAGCTGGGGTTTAGTCTTATACTGGTGGGTGGAAAATAACTGTCATTCATCCATTTCACAGATAAGACAACTGAGAGTTTAGGAAAAAAAGAATGTAGGCCATACTTACAGATGGGGGACTTTATCCTGGGAAGCAGAGACTCTGAAGAAGACTTGGGGGTCATGGTGAATAATCAGTTGAACATGAGCTCTCAGTACAATGCTGCAGCTAAAAAGGCTCATGCAATCCTTGCATGCATAAGCAGGGAAATCTTGAGAGGGAGTAGAGAGGTTATTATATTTGGCACTGATGTGACTGCTGCTGGAATATTGTGTCCAGTTCTGGTTTCCACGGTTCAAGAAGGATGTTAATAAATTGGAGGGGGTTCAGAGAAGAGCCTCAAGAATGATTAAAGGATTAGAAAGCATGCCTTATAGCAATAGACTCAAGGAGCTCAATCTATTTAATTTAACAAATAGAAGGTTAAGGGGTGACCTGATCACGCTCTATAAGTACCTGAGTGGGGAACAGACATTTGATAATGGGCTCTTCAGTCTAGCAGACAGATATAAAATGATCCAATGACTAGAAGCTGAAGCTAGACAAATTCAGACTGGAAATAACTCATACATTTTTAACCGTGAGGGAATTAAGCATTTGAAAAATTTACCAATGATTTTGGCAGATTCTCCATCACTGGCAATGTTTATAGCAAAACTAGATGTTTTTGTAGGAGATATGTTCTAGGAATTATTTTGGGGGAGTTCTATGGCCTGTGTAATATAAGAGGTCAGACTAGATGATCACAATGGTCCCTTTTGGCCTTGGAATCTATACACAGTATCAATTTGGAGTAGAATCCAGGCCGTTAACATAATAGCTAAGACTCATGCACTTTGCCACAAACACTTTAAGAAGGAACATGCCAAATTAGGTGCTTTTGTGACCCACACTAACACAGTGTAGCTGTGTCAACCCCAAGCAACTACACCACATATAGAGGTTTATGACTCTCCTAGTACTTCTCTGCTAAGAGATGTGGTTCTTTATTTGAAGTGATAGAGACCTATGCTTTTGTGCCCAGAGATTGAACAAGGTTCAGTCCCCACAGGTTATCCAGACAGGGGTTGTATTATATTTAACTATACTGTCTGTAACTACTGTACTGCAATCTGGTTCGAGAGCCATCGGTAGAAACCAAAAATCATGATGCCCGGCATTCCTCTACTCTCTCACAAATGATTATATTTGGCAAAGTACTTGTAGTTACTCCTTGCAGGGTGACACCAACAGTCCTTCCAGTCTTGACTCTTCCCAAATCTCCCTACCCTGAGTTCTTAACTATTAGACACTTAACTATTTCCCCTCTGGTTCATCATCCCCATCCCCCCCTCCACAAAAGCAAGGAAACCTGCTCCCCAGGTTATCAATTCACTTTGGGACACACATTCCACACACTTTGCACAGCAATCTTCTTGGGGTAAAGATAAACAAAACGTTTATTTAATTAAAAAATCATAGATTCAAAGATAAAATAGTAAGGAAAAACAAGTTACACAGAAAATAGAGAAAGACGCAATGTCAGGCTTTAAACTTCATTAGCCAAATTAGCTTTTCTGATACAAGTTACTTTTTGCCTCTGAACAGTTTCCCAGCATACCCTCATGCTCTCGTAGTGCGGCCCCAGTGTTTAATGGACGGTACCCCACTTAGATGCTGGACCTTTGTTTCTGGATAAAAAACCTGTTTTGCCTCCTGAGTCCAAAACATAATATCAGAAAGAATCCAGGATTTCACATACAGCTTCAGTACATACATTTCACAGTGATTAATGACTAGCATGTTGTTACTTTTCAAGTAATATATTACAAGACACCTTTTAAATAAATATCACAGTGTGTTAGGTGTATTGAACGGGTCAGACCAGCTGAGTTTTACTGATACACCTCTACCTTGATATAACACTGTCCTTGGGAGCCAAAAAATCTTACCGTGTTATAGGTGAAACCACGTTATATCGAACTTGCTTTGATCCACTGGAGTGCGCAGCCCCGTTTCTCCCCCCCCCCCCCCTGCCCCGGAGCACTGCTTTACCGTGTTACATCCAAATTTGTGTTATATAGGGTCGTGTTATATCGAGGTGTACACACCAGGGCACTTCTTGTTGTCTGATTGGGTTACTCTCAAGTCACAACTCAGATTCCAGTAATGGGGGGCCATATAAGCACCTGTGATAGACAAAGATGTTCAAAGATGTATGTAAAGATGTTCAGGTTCCCCAAGTTAAAGAAGGTGCTTTTGCAACAGTATGGCAAACATCTTACATGCATCCAACGGAAGGATGCAATTTGAAATTCATAGAATTGCCTCTGTTCTGATCAGGAGCTCTTGCAATAGTGTATTGTACTGTTAGGAACAGCATTTTGACCATTTTTAATGGCTTTTCATTTTGTATTTCTGAGTTTTCAATTCCAAGGACTATTTCAGAGTTACAAACCTAAATCTGTCGTAGCCCAATTACATTTTTAATAGCAGCCCAAACCTCTCCTAGTGCTGACAAATCTTGCAATTTAATCCTGTGTCACAATTTATTGGTTTTTCTTAAACCCTTAGCTCCTGAAGTCAGAAAATTGCTTCAGCATCTTGACTTTAATATTTTAAAAATATAAATATCTAGCCTTCATGGTTGCAGAGAAAATCTTGAAAGTTTTAACCCTAATCACTCCAAAACTAGAAAGCAAATGAAAAGAACTCAGCATTTTTTAAAATCTCATTTAAATCAGCCTCATGATTTTTTGGGGCCTGACTCTGATTTTTCAATGTTTGGGATTACCAATGGTGCACTCCCCAAAAAGTTTTTAGTTTTGAAGAGAAGCCTGCTATACATTTTAACTTGCCTTCAGAATTACAATTTCTTCAGCATTTTTAGGTGGTATAAATTCCATGGATGGCAGCTTTAGAGGTGTGTAAGTAAATATATTTGAAGTTTTATATTGCATCTGAGATTTCAGGCCATAGCACTGCTATCGGTACAGAATATACAAATGTTATATATTGACAAACTTACCAGGTACTGTTATGATGTTGAGCACTTTCTCAGATCTGTCATTAAAACTAATGTGTTTTTCCTAAACAATGCCTTTTTTTGTAAATTGCTCCAATAATTCTTTTCTTTACAGATTATAAAATAATGTTAATTGTATTTCTATTGGGTTTTTTATTTTCTCTAATATTTCCTCCTAGTTTCATTTTCTCTTTCCCTGGGAATAATTATTCTGGTGAAAATATCTTAGACATAAGGTAGATATGAGAGGTGAGATTCATATATATGCTTAACTTTTTAATACTATTCCACACTCCGAGGGCTAAATTTTCAGAGGTGTTGACCATTTGCATGTCCCACTGATATTGACCTAGTGATTGAATTATGATTTTTCTTTCTGCTAAGCAGCCTAAATTAAATTGCTTAATGTGGTTAAGTGAGAAACACTTTATTTTTATCTAATAACTAAGACCACTAGAGGGCACAGTAGTATGAGGAAAAACAAAAAAATATATAATCAGAAAAAAACAACACAATGTACCTGGAAGGCAATATATTGAGTGCTATTCTTGCAGTACTGCACCACAAAAGCACATTGAAAAACTCCCTTTTATTTCAATCACAGCGGTATTGGGTGCCTAGTATATAGAATAAAGCATGTAATAGCCATATCATCCTTAAGTCAGTCTTGGGCCAGAGCATCCCCTCTATACATTCATCCAGTGTTCCTTCCATAAGCAGATCTCCCTTGATTGTGTAGAAGAAGGAAACTTCTGTAGAACCATTCCCCACTAACTTCCTGGTACCACAGATGCCTTTCCATTGGTGCGGTAGAGAAAAAGGACTCCATGAGTTTTGGGTGAGAGGGTAGAGCAAGGGAGATGCAGAGCTTCATATCACCATTCCCAGATGAGCCCATAGATATTCTAGCAGAACAATAGTTTATTGCTGCTTCAAGCACCAACTCCTTTTTGGTTTTCTTCATGATTTCTAGTGAGTAGCCACAGGAGGACTTAACTAGTGGCAGTATGACTTCAGCTGGAGCCATGCTGCCACAGACAGGGAGGACAAAAATCACAGTGTTTCAGGGAACAGGTGTCCAGACAGCTTCTGCCTCTGTTGCTCTTGAAGTGTCCTTCAACTTGGATCCCCAGTGCACCTATAGGTGATCTCTTCTCATCAGAGGGCTGCACACATCCAAAAGAGGGTGAAGTGGGGGGGGGGGGGTGGAACAGTAATAACTAAACTGGTAGTAATTCATGAATTTGTGTCTGCATCTGTCAGTTCTGTTGTTCATATTATAAAATGTAATTACTTAAGTGAATGCTACATCACTTGTCTTTTATGGCATCCTAGACTACAAACATCTTCCATAAATGCCCTGTGAATGTTACCAGAGTATGAGACGTGCCATGAAGAACAGGATGTTCTGTGTAGAGTAAAATATATATTTCCCCCAGCACTTAATGATTTATTTTAAACTGTTCTATTTTACTTTAACCTTCTTCCTCCCCTCCTTCCCCTGCCAATAACAGCCCAAGTCCTGCTCCCACAGAATTCAGAAACATGGTTCAATGGGAGCAGGCCCACAGCTTTTGAAGGATAAATTAAGTATGGGTCAATTTTACTGTTCAGAGCCAATTATCGCAATTAGATCTATTTTAATTTTATTTACAGAGATGTTCATTATCCAAGTGAATTCTAAAGGAGATCATGACAGAAAAAAGTGACTTCCCTTCACTGTTAACATAGCATTTTTCTAGGTTTGTGTTTGGTATTAAGCTGCTAATTGGCTGACTTCATCTTACATTAGCTCAGGGTCTTGTTTTTAAAAACAAGATCTCAGTCATCTGTCAGTGTCTTTTTTGTGACAAATGTCCTCTCATGAGTGAATTTTAATTGCCTTTTTGCCATGAAACCCTCCCCTTCTTTGCTATTTTCTTACTTAAGGGAATTTCTATTGAGCCATTGTGGCGGACTGCCTAGCATTTAGTTATTATCATTGATTGTGGAGTTGTCAGCTTCACACTGTTTAGCTTTTTAAAATGGAATTCTGTGTCCTCAGTTTGTACAGGTCTGCTGCTTACTAGTCCATTATGCAGGGAATATAATCCACTTATGCTGTAAGAAGCTTGGAGACTTTATTCCGTATCATTCAAACTGAATTATGCTCAATAAATAAAACATAACACAATGATCAAAAAATAGTCAGCAACTCTCATGTTGCAGCAGGACTTTATCAGTGTTTGTCAGTTTAATTTATTTTATCTTTCTTGCAACAATTCAGAATTACATTACTAGCTATTGTGAAAGTAAACTTGTCCTCTTGAAAAGCACTCAGTATTCCAAGTTATCGTCAACTTCAAGAGGAACATGGGGAGTTATCCATACAAGTGATTTAAAGAGATCTATGCTCCATTTTTTAAAGCAAATTTTATTTATATATCATCTCTCATTCCAGGCCCACAGCGTGCTTTGCATGGATAGATAAGCATTGTACAGATAAAAAAAATGAGAAACAAAGAGGGTCAGGCTAAACTGTTGCATCCAATGAAGTGGGCTGTAGCCCATGAAAGCTTATGCTCAAATAAATGTGTGTCTCTAAGGTGCCAAAAGTACTCCTGTTCTTTTTGTTCAAATTTGGGTGCCTATATTTAAGGCGCCTAAATAAATGGCCTGATTTTAAGCCAACGGGAGCTGTGAGAGTCCAGCATCTCTGAAAATCCAGCCATTTTATGGTGCCCACTTTTGGATGTAAGTGCCTAACTTAAGGCACCTAAGTTTGAACATTTTGGCCTAAGTGTCCAAAATCACACAGTGAAAGTGTGAATTAGGAATGGGCCGGTCCTTTGATGAAATATTGCAGTGAACTCTAGTATCATCAGCTCTGGTTGTGTAGGTTTCCTTTACGGTATTCAGACAAAAACTCTGCCAAGAAAGGCATGGTAACTAATGAACAGTTTCAAATTCATTCCTGAACTCCGTATCAGAGAAATAGCAGCTGATGGTACATTCATGACAGAGGAGGGGAACAGATAGTAGCTTACCTTGAGAACAAAAAAACCCAAAAACTACTTACAAATGTCCTCCAGATCTTACTCACAATTAATAGGTAGACTTTTCTAATACAGTCAACAGCCTTTCAACAGCTCCAGGCAGGGCCGGCTCTAGGCACCAGCGGGCCAAGCACCCGCTTGGGGCGGCATCCTGGGGAGGGTGGCAGAGGGCCCCGGTGGACTGCGGGAGGTCCACCGGAGCCGCTGACCCGCAACCGCCAGAGCGCCGCCCCGCCCCAGCAAATCCTAGCCGCGGCTGGGAGTTAAAAGGCTCTGGGCTGCCCGCCGCGGCGGGGAGCCCGGAGCCCTCTGATTCCCAGCCGCGGCTGGGATTTAAAAGGCTCTGGGCTCCCCGTCGCCGCGGGCAGCCCGGAGCCTTCTGATTCCCAGCCGCGGCTGGGAGTTAAAAGGCTCTGGGCTCCCCGCAGGGGGAGCCCAGAGCCCTTTAGACACGCCTGCCGCCCTAAGGGCGCACGGACTGCCCCCCCCCCCCAGCCCAGGGCGGCAATTCAGTGCGCTGCTTGGGGCGGCAAAAACTCTAGAGCCGGCCCTGGCTCCAGGGGTGTCATACATCCTTTTTAATGTGATAAAATGATTAAAGTAATACTAGACCAGAATTTCCTATATTCCCAATAAATGAAGAGTTTGGATTCTTTAGAAAGCATTGTCCAAGTTCCCCAGGTATCACTCACTCACTGGCAATATGCTTCAGACAATTACACAAATGCATTTACCTACATCTTCTTGTTTATTTTTCATCATAACTCTTATTGTATATATAGCAATATTATTATATAGCAGGAATATAAATGTCTGCTGGTCACTTAATGCATCTTTCGTAGTGCAGCCACTTGTCATCCTTCAAGCACCTTGTCAAGAATTCCACTGATACGACAATGTTTTTTATGCTGTTTTACTGGACAACTTCATCTCTGTAATGCATTTGAACTCCAACAAGGTGATAGAGAGTTATGAGGTCACTACCCAGCCCTATGGACTGCTGTCAGATTAGCAGGGCAGAGTGGAATTTTTCAGTCATGAAGGTTTCTATCTGAGATAGATTTAAACTGTGTCATTCTTTATTTTTACTGTGGATGGCTGGGCTGAAAATTAGGTCCTTAGTTTTTTAGATATTATTGTTATGGCATTGTTTGTATCGGGCAGGCTGCATGGTTCTCTTGCTTCCTAAAAACCTACAATCTCTGGTAGTAATTTGAATTGATCTCATTCAGTATCAGTCTTGAGATTCTGAAAAGTTTTCTGAATATTAGTGAATGAAGATTAAATACAAATGAAAATGAAGAGTTTTAGTTAAAAGTTCATCAATAACTCAAGTTTATTGCTTAATCAGAGATGCTATTTTGACAAAGTCCCCAACCTTGAACATTCAGATTGGTCCAAATACGACCACTGATTCAGGTGTCAGTGCTTTACAAAAGGTGGAAGCACTCTTTAATAAATTTTTTTTATCAGACAGGTTGTGAAATCTAGTCCCATTTAAAAAAAAAGTTTGAATTTTCCTTTCTGTCTGGGAGATGCACAGTTTGGTTTCTCTGACTTAGCAACTGATGTAATTACATTCTTTCTGATATTTGGCATCTATACTGCAGAGAAGGAAAACATCCTACTCAGCTAATTTATACTGGAAACATTAATTGAGTTTATCACAAAATATACTTACTGTTGTTACTTGATCTGTTGGTTGTGTGTTAATTATATTGATTACTTAAGACTTCCCAATTAACAGTCTGAGGTTTGGTATGTTCTCATCCAATATCAGGCCCAGTGTTAGAATTACTGTTAAGTGGAGAACCTGACAGGCATGGTTGCAATGCTCACTCTTCAGAAGAGCCTTCTGTATTTGCATTAGATTTATTAATACAGTTAGCAAAGTTACAAACAATTTAACCCAGCAAGGAAGGTAGAGATAATATAACATAAGCATCTGAGCATCCATATACTCACATCATCCCTTGCAGAAAAAACTTAAGTTTTAGTCATCATCCTCATCACCGGTGGCCATCATCCTGGCGTCTTTCAAGGCACAGAGGCCAGGATACAGCTTTTATGTTTTGTTACACTGATGCCACTATGCCTAATGCATATTCAGTAGGGGTTTCTGCCTCTTTTCCTTATTTGAACTTCCACACCCCACTAATGTCAGGGTGCCCTTCTCCCATAGGTTACTAGGCCTTTTACCTCAAGCTTATTAGCATATACATCAATTAGTTAACATGGTATTCTTGTGGTTCGACATCTGTTGATATTCCTAACTTAATATCTCAGACTGATATAAACTATCATCTTGTTGTCAGAAGTTTCATCATTGCAGCATTCTAGCTTGTGATATCTTATAGTCTGTGGTTACACTTGGTTAGCTAAGTATAGGTCTTACTTAGTTTAGCTGAACTATTGTTTTACAGGCATTGAAGGTTTTAGGGCTCCTTGCATTACTGCCTTACCTTATATCTATGATTTACCTAGCAGATACTTATACCTATAGGCTGCACTTTTCAGCTATTGTAAGACTGATAGCTACATCGTTCTGTCTTCCAGCTAGTAAGTACCTGTTATGTTTTTCTTTTCTTTTTATGGCTATGATGACACATTCACCTTATATAGTATGTCACTGAACCTGCAGTCCTATCTCAGGCAAAACTCCCACTGCCACTGATCTCATTGGGAGCTGTGACAGTGTAAAGACAGTAGGACAGGGCCATGTCTATCTAGAAGCTTTCGAGAAAGCCAAAATTAGAACTGATAATAGAGCACAAACTATAAGAAAATACAAACACAAACCAGCTTTGAGGTGTTCTCTGCTAATGCTATAGTGGTTTGACTATCACAGCTAAACTGGAGATATGAAACATATTAGCTTTAACTTGATAGCAGTAGTTTAATGCAGCTTGGCTGGTGGACAAGTAATGCTGAAAGCTGTGGCCTGCTATCTGTTTCTATATTCAGAGGGGAAAGCATTTTGAATACAAGCTGTTTGAATAAACAAAAATATCTAATGGGCTGACTCAACACATTGGACCAGATCGTGAGCTAGTTGTTTACTGTCATAGCTCCATTGAAGTCAATGGAGTTACAGTAATGTACCCCAGCTGCAATCTGGCCCATTATTTCCACTTATCTGTAGTTCCTCATACTGCATGTTCTCAGAAGTGGTCTCTGTTGCTGACATCTCATTAAATCATGCAATTTAATTTAATTATATTAAGAATAAGAGGGCTGCTAGTGATTGGGTTAAAGTCACATTCTTGCTAGCATCCAAAACCAAGCAAACCTCATCTCCCTGTGGAAACCACATAATTTGTAATGCTTATTTTATGTTTTTTAATCAAACTCATCTCCCTTAATAAGATCTATAATTATTAAGCAGGAAGGCATAACGAGATTGGCTGATTAGAACGCAAGGAGCATAGTCAAGTACTTTTAATTCCCCGAGGGATGAAGCTCTCTGATGCTGGCCAGAGTCTTCTTAGAGCTGCTACACTGCTATTTTTAAACACCTTTATTTTGAAAGAATTGTGTTTATGGGAGATTAAATTTTTAGTTTGGAATGATTAATAGCTTTTTATTGTTATTGCTTTTGCATTCTTTTGGCATTAATGTTTGCCTCCAGAATTAAAAGAATGAAAATCTTCTTGTAAATATTCCATGTTAACTGGATCAACGTCTCTGATGTTTCTATGACTGCAGTTTATGGACCCAGTCCTGCAAATCTTTACTGAGGTGATTATTCTCACTGACTTCGATGGCTCTGTTTACATGAATATGGTTTGGAATATCAGATCCCTAATTCCTTTCATCTCCTTCTCAATTTTTGCATAAAGGGCTACTTTTGATCATGCAAACCTGGGTGATACTTAATTATCGTTATTACTGACTTCAGGAACTTAGTCTGAAATTTAGATCCCAGGATGAGTTTGCAGCATTGGCAGTTAAAACTAATACATATTTGTGTGAACTGAGCAAATTGCCACAATAGAAATAGAACCTCACAACTGTCATTATGACAGCGGGCCTGGCATCTGTAAATAATTGTTATTTAATATGGAATAAAATTAATGTGAAAATTGCATTATGGATATCCATCATCTTCATTTCCAAATACAAAGAGATATTGAACAGATCTAAGCTAGCAAGACAGGGTCTGTCTGCTCAGTCAAGGAATTAAACATGTGAACAGTTAATTAGCCTCCTCTCACCTCAAGGATGTAAAATATTTAAATACATCTATTGTGTCTATCAAGGGAGGGTTAACAGACAACTAGGCATTGCATACCACCTTGAATGGATTAGGAAACACCACTTTGTTTGATTGGATAATGAACCAGAACAAGTGGATAAACATGTTTAGTGAAAGATGCCAGGTATAATAAACTCCATGAACCCCCTTGATCATCAATGAACTTCTCATTTACCACATGTGGAAGGACTGATGTGGGTGGGGGGAGATGAGTGATATGGGACAGCGGATATGTCTACACTGCAATTAGAAGTGTGATTTGCAGCTTGTGTAGCTGTACCTGCACTAGCTTTAATCCAGCTTGCTCACTAAAAATAGCAGGAAAGATGCAAGGGTGTGGGCTTAGAAACATGAGTATGCACCCAGAATTCCAGGCAGGCTTGTATAGCCTGTGCTGAAGTCATGCCACCTCTTCTTCACTGCTATTTTTAGGTTAAACTTAGTGTGGGTATTTCTACCCACGTTGAAATCACATCTCCCAACTGCAGTGTTGACATACCCTAGGACACAGGAGAGAGTGCATCTGAGACTGGCTGGCCAAAAGAAACAGTGAAGAATTGATTTCTAGGAATATAATGTACTCTCTCTTTTACTTTAACTGTAACTAAACCTATTTTAAGGAGACTGCTTGCTTAAGTAACTTCTTGCAGGCAGGTACCAAGAGAGCAAAGCCCCTTTAAGGAGAACTAATGACTGGAAACTCACGCCACTCGGGTATTCAAACTGAAAGGCACAAACTAAAAGAGTCCTCTCTTCTTGCAGCAAGTGTGTGGTGAGCAGAGGTATGGTTCTGGAGGGCACAGTGGGGAGATGCTAAGGGATGAATTCCTGTAGTATCCATTGTGCTGGGCACTGTACAAATGCAGAGTACTAGACAGTCCCTGCCCTGAAGAGTTAAAAGTCTAAAGACAAGACAGACACAGGTTAGGGGGAAGGGACATGACATACCAGCAGAATGATGGTTGCAATCGGAATGTTAGTGGTGGCATAATTCCCCCCTCCCTCCCCTGGAGGATTTGGTTTTGTTTATATAAATTCAAGTGTGGTTATACTAGGAGGGGATTAGCTAAATAGAAAGACAAAGGAAGGGAGAGGGGAGATAGGGGTGCAGGGTTAGAGAAGGGAGAGGGCAGGTAGAATAAGGCTGAATTGAAGAGACTTCCAGGGAGGGGCAAGAGCAAGGTTGCAACAGTCAGTCAGTCAGCACAGGGGCAAGACTGTGCAGCTACAAACTTTAGACAGCAGCCTTATGAATGATGTCATCAGGGTCCCTGCTGCTGAGATTGCTCCTGCCAGCTTGAACCAGGCCCAAGAGCATGGGCTGTGGGTGAACCCCCCTTCGGGGAAGTTAGCCTGCTGGCCCCACCCCTTCTACCTGAGGCCCTGTCCCCCAAGTCTCTCCTCCCCCCATGGCCTGAGCCCTGAACTCCGTGCAGCCTGAGCTGTGCCAGCCCGGCCTGAGCCTCCCCAGCAGGCCCAACCCCAGCCGGCCCGACTCCCACTGGCTGGTCCGGCAAGCCCCTGGCTGAGCTGAGTCCCCACCGGCTTCAGGGTAGGGGGGACGGAACATGGGCAGGGCCACAGCCTGATACCTGCCACCCCTGCCCAAGAGAACTGAGTTTGAGGGGTGAAGGTGGCTGTGGTCAGTGATAAGTATGCAGTGAGAACGTAAGCAAAAGAACTATTAAACACACGCGCACAGAACAAGAGGAAAAAAGAGAAAAATCTGTTAATTTTTTTATTAGAATAAGACCAAGGCTTGGTCTACACTACAGAGTTAGATCGACGTAAGGCAGCTTACATCAACCAAACTATGGAGGCATCTCCGGTACACTGTTCCTCCTGCAACTTTAGCTCGGTGAGAGGCATATGCAGTTAGGGCAATGCTGTGTCATTGTAGACACTGAATTGCTTACATTGACCTAGGTGGCCTCCAGGAGGTGTTCCACAATGCTCTGGTCACCGTTTTGAACTCCACTGCCTGGCAGCCAGTTGCATGCCCCTCCCGTTTTGAAGCCCTCAGAATTTTTTAATTGCTCTTCCTGTTTACTTGGCATGGAGAGCTAACATAGCAACTGCCCAGCTGACTGTGCCGGCTCCATGCAGCAAACGTGCTCCTGCCTGGAATACATGGGAGGTGGGAGATCTCGTGGGTCTGTGGGGAGAGAAAGCTGTGCAGGCACAGCTCCGATCCAGCTATACGACCGTCAACATCTATGGCCAGATCCCTCAGACAGCAGGATTGTCTGGCTATGTGGACTCTCTCCTCAGGCCCTATGCTACCAGCACTCCCAGCTATCTTCGAGACACCACTGACTTCCTGAGGAAACTACAATCCATCAGTGATCTTCCAGAAAACACCATTCTGGCCACTATGGATGTGGAAGCCTCTACACCAATATTCCACACAAAGATGGACTACAAGCCATCAGGAACAGTATCCCCGATAATATCACGGCTAACCTGGTGGCTGAACTTTGTGATTTTGTCCTCACCCACAACTATTTCACATTTGGGGACAATATATATCTTCAAGTCAGTGGCACTGCTATGGGTACCCGCATGGCCCCTCAGTATGCCAACATCTTTATGGCTGACTTAGAACAACACTTCCTTAACTCTCGTTCCCTAACGCCCCTACTCTACTTGCGCTACATTGATGACATCTTCATCATCTGGACTCATGGAAAAGAAGCCCTCGAGGAATTCCACCGAGATTTTAACAATTTCCATCCCACCATCAACCTCAGCCTAGACCAGGGGTCGGCAACCTTTACTATCAAAAGAGCCATTTTGCCCCCTCTTCCACTAAAGAAAAATAGTCTGGAGCCGCAAAACATAACACTGCTTATAAACTTTTAAAAGTTTTAATCTTTTTTTAATTTTACCTGTTACAACAACAGAATACAACAAACAGAAGTGCAGTGTGCATGTGTAGGCCTACTTTGAAATAAATTAAACACTGAACTATGCAGGCCTTTTTGAGTCCTTCCCGTATTTGTGTAAAATTAAAATAAAACATAGCCCACTTTAATATAAAAAAAATATAGTTGCAGCTTAGCAGTTTTAAAAAAGTAAACATAAAATTAGGAACGTTTTTTGACAAGTCCATTTCAGTGTGCTCTCATCCTCTTTGGGTTTCTTTCTCAGCCAGCAATCAACCGAAGCACCTGAACATACAATAAAAAACTACATCAGCTCCGGGTCTGAAATAAATGTTTTTTTCTGAATAATAATAGCCTATTAAATGCTAGTGTTCTCACCTGTTTAATGTGACTTCTGTTTCTGAAGCTCGATGCTGATCTTCCCTATATCGGGGCTGTAAGATGTGACTTTGATCTTCACACAGGACTGTAGGCTCTCATTTGTGAGGCGGGAGCGATATTTGGACTTTATGAAGTTCATGCTCGAGAAAACTTTCTCGCATAAGTATGTTGAGCCAAAGATGGACAGGACTCCAAATGCATACTTTTTCATGTTCATATACGTGTCGGGAATGGCACTCCATGTTTCAAAAACAAGTTTGTCGGGTTTGGGGAGGTTTTCAATATCATTCCATTTGTGCTCTTTAGCGAGAGTGGCCTTCTGACCGGCGACTTCTTCGAGATGCGCTGTCAGGCTTTTGAACTTGGACACCCATAAGTCTTTATCCGCTATGTCGGCCAGTTCAATTTCAAGATCGGGCTGACTTATCCCTGTGAATGTGGATATGTTCAGCAGGGATGGGTCGATGTCCAGCGGTGTGACAGTGAAGGACAGAGTGTTTTTTTCCTTTCTGAACTCGCTGAATCTTTCTCCAAATGCAGCTTGCATTGCCATAATTGCACGGTGTAAATAATCACAATTTATGTGATTGTTCTCTTCTTTGAACTCTCTCAGGGAGGGGAAGTGAGAGAGCGTACCTCTCTGTACATCTCTGGCAAACACTGTCATCTTGCGCTCAAACGCCAGAACATCCTCCAGCAACTGCAGGGCCGTGCTTCCCTTTCCCTGGAGATTTTTATTCAGCGTGTTTAAGTGACTTGTCATATCCACCATGAAATAAAACTTTTCCAGCCAATCAAGGTCTCCCAGTTCGGGATAGCTGAGGCCTTTGCTTTCCAAGAAGGTTTTCACATGTTCCAGACAAGCAGCGAAGCGTTTCAGCACGTCTCCCCTTGACAGCCACCGAACTCTGTTGTGCAGCAGGAGATCCAAATATGCACTCTCGACTTCATCTAACCATGAACAAAACTGTCGGTGGTTTAACCCATTTGCAATTATTTTGTTCACTATCTTAATAACGAGGTTCATCACTTCCACACATTCAGGGGGGAATGTTTGAGCGCACAGTGCTTCTTGGTGCAAGATGCAGTGAAACGTCATCAGCTCTCGATCCAGCGACTTTTGAAGTAAATTCACAAAGCCCTTCTGTGCTCCTCTCATACTGGGTGCACCATCAGTAGACACTGACACCAGGTGAGTGGTGTTTATTCCTTTAGCCTCACAAATGTCCTGTCCCCGCGTTTGGCCCTTTAGCGGTATGAGTTCAATCAGTTCTTCCTGTGACCCATCAGAGTTCACATATCTGCATAACAGTGCTGTCTGCTCAATATCGTTTACATCACCTGACTCATCAGAGGCAATTGAATATGCTTGAGCTGAATTGATGTCATCAATTTGCTTACTGGTGATGTTTGTTGCCATTTTAATAGTCCTGTCCTTGACAGTCTTTGCAGAGAGAGGCATTTCTTTAATTTTCTGAATAATTTCCTGTTTGTTTTTGAATTCGGAGAATAGATGCTCTGATATTTTTATGAACGATTCTTTCATGTATTCTCCGTCTGTGAACGGCTTCCCCCTCCTTACGATCTCATGAGCTGCCACAAAACTAGCAGCTGTAGTTGAGTTTGGAGAGTTGATCCACTTCTTGAAAGTATGTTTGCTCTGCTCAACTTTCCGTAGTAGTTCCGAAATCGCTCTCTTT
Organism: Mauremys reevesii; assembly: GCF_016161935.1. Classification (NCBI taxonomy): domain Eukaryota; kingdom Metazoa; phylum Chordata; order Testudines; family Geoemydidae; genus Mauremys; species Mauremys reevesii. The sequence continues at coordinate 178,367,816 of NC_052624.1, read as the reverse complement.
CACCCATCTTCAGTTGGGTACTTTTCAGAAAATGCTGAGTGCTTGTTTTGAAAATGTCTTTCAAAGTTACATTTTTTGTTGTTTGCTAATTTCTCGCCACATATCAAGCACACAGGTAAGCCAGCGTCGTTGGCAGTGAAGGCAAAGGAATCTGTCCATGCAGAATTAAACTCTCTATTTTCTTCTGAGATTTTTCTTTTTTGGGATGTATTCATGGTTAGCTTACCGCGGGGGTCGCACACTCAAGAAGCGGCCTGCAGGTAAAGGCGAGGGCTATAGACGTGGATGTGATGCATATTTTAACTGACAAATTATAAAAACTTTTTAAAAATTCGATGTTAAAGTATCACCTCGAACTCCAAGATAACTGTGCAACAAAATAAACAAAAATAAAATAATATATAAATAAAAATTAAATTAATAAATAACCGTTATTCTTTTTTTTTCTTTTTTTTTTCTTTTGTTAAGGCCGAAGGGAGCCACAACAAGGAGGCTGAAGAGCCTCATGCGGCTCCGGAGCCACGGGTTGCAGACCCCTGGCCTAGACCAATCCACACAAGCGGTCCATTTCCTAGACACTACTGTGCTAATAAACGATGGTCACATAAATACCACCCTATACCGGAAACCCACTGACCGCTATACTTACTTACATGCCTCCAGCTTCCATCCCGGACACGCCACACGATCCATTGTCTACAGCCAAGCTCTAAGATACAACCGTATTTGCTCCAATCCCTCAGACAGAGATAAACACCTACAAGATCTCTATCAAGCATTCTTAAACCTACAATACCCACCTGCTGAAGTGAAAAAATAGATTGACAGAGCCAGAAGAGTACCCAGAAGCCACCTACTACAGGACAGGCCTAAAAAAGAAAATAACAGAACACCACTAGCCATCACCTACAGCCCCCAAGTAAAACCTCTCCAGCACATCATCAAAGATTTACAACCTATCCTTAGAGATGATCCCTCACTCTCACAGATCTTGGGAGACAAGCCAGTCCTCGCTTATAGACAGCCTCCCAACCTGAAGCAAATACTCACCAGCAACCGCACACCATACAACATAAACACTAACCCAGGAACCTATCCTTGCAACAAAGCCCGATGCCAGCTCTGTCCACATATCCATTCAAGTGACACCATCATAGGACCTAATCACATCAGACACGCCATCAGGGGCTCATACACCTGCACATCTACCAACGTGATATATGCCATCATGTGCCAGCAATGCCCCTCTGCCATGTACATTGGCCAAACCGGACAGTCTCTACGCAAAGGAATAAATGGACACAAATCTGACATCAGGAATCATAACATTAAAAAACCAGTGGGAGAACACTTCAACCTCTCTAACCACTCAGTGACAGACTTGAAGGTGGCAATTTTGCAACAAAAAAACTTCAAAAACAGACTCCAAAGAGAAACTGCTGAACTTGAATTAATATGCAAACTAGATACTATTAACTGTGGGTTAAACAAAGACTGGGAATGGTTGGGTCATTACACCAATTGAATCTATTTCCCTATGTTAAGTTCTCCTCACACCTTCTATGGGCCATCTTTATTATCACTTCAAAAAGTTTTTTTCCTCCTGCTAAGGATAGCTCATCTCAATTGATTAGACTCTGCCTGTTGGTATGCATACTTCCACCTTTTCATGTTCTCCGTATGTATAAATATCCCCTGTCTGTGTGTTCCATTCTATGCATCCGAAGAAGTGAGCTGTAGCTCACGATAGCTCATGCTTAAATAAATTTGTTAGTCTTTAAGGTGCCACAAGTACTCCTGTTTTTTTTTCCCAAGTAGAATGGTCCATCAACACCTCTGCAGTAGGACAAAAAGAGGGTTACAGAATGTTGTAGTAATTCATTAACCCAGTAAGTCTGTTCATTCCATGATTTTAAGGGCTAGTCCACACTGGCAATGCTAAAGCCCTGCTGTGGTGCAGGGGCACAGCTACCACCTACCAGTGCTGGGGCGAGCTCTCTCCCAGCGCTGGTGCCGTGACCACACAGCCACGTTAAAGTGTTGCCGCGACAGCGCTTTAATGTTGCTAGTGAAGACATGCCCAGAGTGATTACTGTGTGAACAGTGTTCACCCACAGGTGATAGGGTGTTTTGGTCTTTTATCATTTTCTTGTGAGAGTTCATTCAAGTGTAGCCTGGGTGGCACATAATGGAGGTTGGGGGAGGCAAAGCCGCCAGGGGTGGGGGTAGTGGTGGATTATTGCCTGGGTCCCCAGGGCCTGTGCCCAGGGGCCCTGGCCAATTTGGGGGCCCTGGAAAAATCTCCCACCGCCAACCCAGGGCTGGAGGAGTTTTTCCAGTCTCTGGGCCACAGCTTTGGGAGGGGGCACAGAAAGAAGTGGTGGGGGGCAGGGCCTCAAGGGAAGGGGCGGAATGAGGTAGGCGATGGGCGGAGTAGCAGCCATGGGGTGGCTCTGACTGAGCTCTCAGCCCTCCCCCGAGGTAGGGCCATGGGGGAAGAGGAGGCTGAGAGCAGAAAGTGGGGGCATGGCCTTGTCTGGAAGAGGCAGGGCAGGGACTAGTCTCCCTAAGGGGAAGCTTCACCCTCCACCCATGAATGTAGTGATTGGTTTCACCCCCATTGCTATTGTGGCATTTAGTGCACTGGATGAGGTAGAATACATGCTGTGGTTGGAATGTGTAGGATCCATGGATCTTGAAAGGTGTGTTGTGGAGGGTGTGATGACTGGGATCATTGCAGCAGTGGACATATGTCTGCAGATTTTGCATCTGTTGTTCTGGCAAGGTCTGGTGCCAGCTTAATTACCTTCCCCAGACCTAAAGAGCCCTGTGTGGCTCAAAAGCTTGTCTCTCTCATCAAAAGAAGCTGGTCCAATAAAAGATTCTCACTCACCTTGTCCTCCATCAATATTCTAGGTATTTGACTTCCTCTTCTGCCTGCTGTTATGTTTCCCTTCCTCTTGCCATCCACCACCCCTATTTATACCACCTCTTTTCCCAGTATGGTGTTCTGATTTTTATTCAGTTATCTTCAGAAGGTATCTTTAATAATCAAAGATATCTCACTATCATTTACATACATTACGCACTGTCTTAAAAAACAGTGCCAAAGCAGGTAGCACAAAGAATTCTGAGGTGTCAGACCAAAAGGGGCTTGTTATACATGAATTAGTGGAAACATCTTGTGGAAAGGATCTGTTAAGTGCAAATCCATTCACCAGAGAAGACCAATTTGGGAAGTTGCCATGACAATTTTAGGATTATTTTGACACTCTCAGAAGCCTTCTTTTTATAGTCTGCCTATATTTCAAGAATAATTCTATCAATAAATCCCTGAAAGGGTCTTTGAAACTGAAATACAGTACTCTAATTATTGCATCATAGAAAAGGAATGTACAGATCCCTTAAAATGCTTCTTTAGGTTCCAATATTTCTGCTGATGGAAGCCCGTGAATTCAATCTACCTCCTATAGGTTACAGCTATTTGCCAGCAGTCACATTATTTGCACCAGATCAACCATTGTAAAAATGCATATTGTCAGGGATAAAATCCCATACTTAAAGGATGTAATAATTCACTGGCAATTGTGATTAATTCTGCTTGTTACTTCCGAAAACATCTATTTCTTTTATGGTAAAAAAGTAAAAACCCTTCTATCTTTTAAGTTTTATTACATTTTGAAATATCATCCAGAAGATTTGCCTATAAGTTAACATACTATGCATCTTTTTCTGCATAATCCAATTCTATTTAACTGGCTTTGACTCTGCTCAGGACTTTTGTAATATTGGAAGATTATTTTACGTCAAAGAGATTTAAAAAATTCAGTGGCTAGGATGCATTGTAATCTCTTCATGCACAGAAAATGCATTTGATAAAATCAAATAGAGCTACTTTCTTAAACAAAATCTCTTTAGCCTGGATAAACATTTCCACCATCTGCTACATTTTCATATGATTCTCTTAAAGTATCAGTGTTAACAAATGGTCTTATCTACATAAGAGACTTATGGCTGCCCTTTCCATATTTTTCTTTTTGCAGCAGTGAACTAATTTCTAGACCTATTGGGAGGGGGGAAATGATAATTCAGTGAAAATGCAAAATAATTTTTAGAGTAGATGTGTTTTTTTTATAGTTAGCAAGGCTTTAGTCTTGAAAATAGTATGTGACTATTTAGCAATAAATGTTTTTAAGCCTTTTACAGAGGATTTTTTTAAACTAATTATACATTAATATTGTCAGGATGATTACGTTTTATGTAGCCTTCTAGCTTCTGGTAGATATATTTGATTGACATAATTGGTGTGTCAGTTATGGAGTGGAATGATAAATCAGTGGGGTACAGTGATTCCTAGCTACAAGCTATACAGGAATATTAAGCTGCAGGTGAATTTCTAAGAATAGTTTATCATCTTCAAAAGAGACCCTAGATGCTACCCACAGATCATTAGAGTGGAAGTGACCACAGGAGTGATGACTGAATAGTTAGGTTTAATTTCCTAAATAATGATGATCCTTTAGAGCAATGGTTCCCAAACTGGGGTTCGTGAACCCCTGGGGGTTTGCAAAATGTTACAGGGGGTTCTCGGGGAAAAAAATTGCCTAATGGCAGACAGAGCTGTCCCTAGGGACCCTGGGCAGCACAGAGCCAGCAGCCCGGAGCCCCTGGACTTCCAAGAGCTAAGCAGATCAAAGCAAGCAGATCTATCACACTGAGGAGATTGAAACTTCAAGACTCCTTATAAGAAATGGAAAGGGAGATGGATATTTTTTGCTGTTTTTAAAATTAAACAGGCAGCTAGTATTGTTTTTAAAATTATTATGAAGAACAAGTTTAAGCTTTGTTGTAACATGCGTTGTTTGCCTGGATTGCTCAAGATCTGAATGCTTGTGTAGGAGGAACTCTTTGAGCTGGCTTCTTAAATACCTTCATGCTGTTTCACATCTTATACTCCTGGATGAAACATAGAAGCCTTGTCTTATAACAGGCTTATTCAAAGTGATACAAGCTACAAAAGTGATATCCTTGAAGAATGTTGCTGTTTTCATAATGTAATAAAAATACTGTCATGATAAATAATAATTTAATAATAAATACTGTGCAATAAGCATGTCATAACAACAAATGTTATATTTCCAAGATCACTGCTTTTCCAGATCACTGCTTTTATAATTTATACTCAGGTAAAGGAGAAAATCCTTGGAAATATTCATTTTTAGGAGGCGGTTTGCGAGACCTGACATTTTAGTGAAAGGGGTTCACAGGTTGTTGAAGTTTGGGAACCACTGCTTTAGAGCAAACTAATTGTTTTAAAAGAAAATATTTTTAAAACCAAGAAAGTGATCAACAGTCAACTGAAGGGTAAATAAATAAATAAATAAATATATAAATAAAAAATTTAACCACCATAGCCAGAGAGCCAATTTCTGATCTCAGATATTTCAGTGTAAATCCAGAGTAACTCCTCTTAAGGTGTTAAAGTTACTTCAGATTTACATTGCTATAACCAGCACTTCATCTGAAGGCTATTTAATGACCAGTGTTAGAGTCAGAATGCGTGTTATTTTTTGCAAAAAAAAGCCAACAAAGTAATAGGAGAAGAACAACACTTACTTTGCACAGGCTTAAATAACGACAGACTAAGCCCTGCGGGGGAAGAGTCAGACCTATAGAGTGCAAACATGGACAGTTGAAATGTGCACACTGTAGAAGTTTCTTTATGTAATTCATACCCCATTTCCCCCTCCCACTGAAACTCTAAGGCCAGGTCTATACTAAAACTGTTGCCAGCAAAAGAATATTATTTCTATACTAGCAAAAGCCCTAGTATAGACTCAGTTATATCAGAATAAAAGTGCTTTTGCATTGCAAGTATAACTTATTTTAAGTAGGAAACAGACGTAGGCTACACTAAAAAAAAGCAGTCTTGCTGGGATAAGCTACACTAGGAGGGTTTGGTGGTACAGCTGTACCAGCATAGATTTACTGGCAAAGACGTTACTGCATGTACCCCAGCTATGCTGAAGCAAGTTCTTTTAATGGCCTCATTATATCTTTGTTGTCCATTCTTAAAACCGCCATATGGTATCAATAAATAACTTCACGGACTGCTTACTATCCCCTACAACATAAATAAGCCCAGAATTAACTAAGGATAATTAAGCCAATCACAAGCATATTGGAAACACATGTTTAACAATTAGAACAGGAGCTGCAAGCCAAGTATCTGGCAGTTGCCTGATTGCTGACAAGAACTTGGATATTCATAAATGCATTGCTAATAATTCTAGCATCACAAAGCTGCATAGTCTTATTGTGAAAAACGACTCATGAGTGTATATAATGTTTGAAATGCATTATGGGAAATGTTTCTCCTTATAAAGGAATATAGCAAGATATATCACTTCATTATATGGAAGATAATGGTATTAGTGTAAAGTGGACTGTTTTATTGAGTTACAATGCAATATTGGATGGTAACATTTGTTTCTGTAAGAATTACATAGATGAGAAAAGGCAAGAGAAGAGGAAGCTATAGACAGTCTGTGTAAAAATCTACATCCCTTATTCCCTCAGACCACATTTGTCCTATTAAACTTGGTCTGTTACCTGTTTATTCCTATGCTGCCACCAGCAGAGAATAAAGATGCAAAACACTTCCAGCTCAGTTAAGAAATTAACATTCAAATCCCTTCTTCACCTTCTAGAAGAAATTCAGAGATGTGTAAGTTACATGTTGATGAATGGTCTTAAACTGGTCTCAGGTGGTATTTAAATTACACATTGAGGGACCAGAAGTATTATACTACCTTAGACTCTTCTCTGAATTGCCCCAACATTGGTATGTGGAGGCGTAGGAAGTTCTAGGATTCTCTAAAGTACATAGCATAAGGCATCTGGGTCCTAATACCAGACTTATCTCTGAGAACCTTTACTAACTACTGGAAAACCTCCCTACTATCAAATGGGCATAGAAAGGGGGAAAGAATTGCTGTTGCCTAGAGAATACACCAAAGATCTGCCTTGGCTCTTCTGTCCAGATGGAAGCACTAGATGTGTGTGTTATTTACCCCTTATGCAATTAGCCTTTAACCTAGCCCTCTATTGCACTTGCTTTACTGCTTTTGTTCATTAGTATGATATACTGAAATCAGTGGAATTTTAGAAAATAGCAGCTAATATCGTACATTAAAACAACGAGGAGTCCGGTGGCATCTTAAAGACTAACAGATGCTGAAGAAGTGGTTTTTTACCCAGGAAAGCGTATGTCCAAATAAATCTCTTAGTCTTTAAGGTGCCACCGGACTCCTTGTTGTTTTTGTGGATACAGGCTAATACGGCTACCGCTCTGATACTTGAATATGGTACATTGAGCACCATAATGGATATATTCCGGTTGGATGTACCTAGAACATTCACCAGAAGTCATACAATTAAGGTTATCTTTGTTTACTTTATTTCTTCTCATCCTGAACACAAAAGAAACTTGGGTTCTAGAGTTGTGTGAAAAAAAATACATATAATTGGCAAGACCAATGAAAATTCACGTTTGCTAGCAACAGAGCTATGCAGAAAGGGAGTTTGTTTTTCACTAGGGAATTGACCATTCCACCCAGCAGGGCTGGCTCTAGGCACCAGCGCTCCAAGCATTTGCTTGGGGTGGCACTTTCCAAGGGGAGGCACACCGGCTCCTCCTTTTTTTTTTTTTTTTTTTTTTTGCGCTTGGGGCACAAAAAGCCAGGAGCTGACCCTGAGCGGAGGTGAACTGCAGTGGTGCGGGGTGCAGGGAGGGCTGCAGGAAGTAACCTGGGGGGGAGGGGCAGAGGAATCGCTCCCCCTCCCCACCAGCTCACCTCCGCTCCACTGCCACGTGCTCCGAGCGTGCCGCAAGCAGGTCACACGAGAATTGCTCATCTATGGAATTCTAAAAAACTACATGCCTGGCTCAGATACTATGATGAGAGCAGTATAAGAACCTGTATATAGACTAGATTAGAAATGTATTCATAACCTGCTGAATAAAAATCATGGGCCCACAGCCAAACTGTTCACTAAATGTAGAAAGAGCACACAATGCAATTACACCAATGCTCCTTAAACATTTGCAGACATTTTAAAGAAGAAATTGGGTGTAGACACTTACCCATTCCATCTAATGAACATTTCCAACATCACAGACTTTGTCTCTGGCTCCTCCTACTAGAGTCACTGGACTAGAACATAGTTAGTAAGGAGCAAAATAAACTGAATTATGTAGATCAGCTCTTGCAGATTTTAGACTTGAAACTGGTCAACAAATCCAGCAATGACAACCCTTATGGAGCAGATGTCTATAGTTGTCTCCCACTTTGACATAACCTCCACACCAGAACAGACTCCAGAAGACATACAGCAACTCATGTCAGTGTCTGAAAATTGGGTAGATTTAAATCTTCTCTATGCATCTCTTAATAGTGCCACAATTGGCAAGCCACAGCGTTTTCAGGGGTGTGTGGAAGGAGTGGGAAGGAGAATTTAAGAGTACCACCACTTTCCTTACCATCAGAGAGTCAAATTCAGCCCTGATGTAGGCATGTGCTACCTCTATTGAAGTCAGTGCAGGTGGCCTCAATTATGCTATGGTTCAGTTTATCCCCTAGAGAGAATTCCAGTGCAAAGTCCATGCATTTCCCATATACCAATAATCAGCAACAAAATGATTATGAACAGCCCCAGCTTCTTCTGAAGAGGAAGTTTGCAGCTAGGTCATCACACACACTTCCTCAGACTACCCACAGTTTCAAATTTTTTGATCATACACATAAAAGCTGACAGAAAACAGGCTGATTTAAAGAAATCCAGCCTATTTCTAGATCCTAGGTCAGTAAAACAAGGGGTGGCATTTACTGAACGTTAATAGCAACAGGTAGGGTGACCAGATAACAAGTGTTAAAAATCGGGACAGAGGGTGGGGGGCATAATAGGCCTCTATATAAGAAAAAGCCCCAAATATCGGGACTGTCCCTATAAAATTGGGACATCTGGTCACCCTAGCAACAGGGAAATGTATGACCACATTATAGCTCACAGAAGAGAAAACCTTAAAATTACAATGTAGCTACACAAAATTAGAAAAAAGTAGAACACAACTTGAATTAAGAGTGTCCAAACACTGATCTGAGCAGTACTTAGTTTTAGCCAATGAGCTACTTTTAATATGAATTAAACAAAGGCAAACAATGTCCTTAACCTAAAACTTGCTGCACTGTAATATACCTAGAAAGACATCAGATTCATTTATACACAGAATAAATAACTGCATACATACCCGCATATAATATTTCTACACCATATACCCATGTACCATGGCCATGACTCTTACTCCTCCTCTCTGCCCCTTTGTATTGTCATAGTAGTGATGTCAGGCACCAGTCAAAATCTATACAAAGCCCTGTGCAAACACATAGGAGACCATCTCTGCCCCATAGAGATTACTATTGGAATATAAGGCAAGTAGGAGAAAAGATTTATTCATATTCCTATTATTTATTACAGTTGGTTGAATTCCCTTTCCCACCCCCATCAAAATGTTTTTACAATGAAAAGTGGCTTTTTGACCAAAATGCAAATTTTTACATAAAGTTTTCTGGTTTTCCAACAAAGTGGAAAATAAAAAAAAAATTTAAAAATAAATTTTTTGAAGTTTGATTTTTGAAAAAAAACAAAACAAAAAAACCAAAAACATTCACTCCTACTCCCCCTCCCCTTCTGTTTGGATTTTCCTTAAACAAAATTTAAGAGGAAATGTAAAGTGAATTCCCTCTCCCCCTCAAATTTTCCCCAATATAGTTGGTATTTTTTTCCATCAGATCTAATTATTATCTTCAGTTACAGATGGGAAAGTGAGGTACCTAGAAATTAAGTAACTTCCCCAAGATCACTCAGGAAACTTGCAGAAGACTGAACCCAGGTCTCGAAAGTCCCAGACTAGTACCTTAATCAAAAGTCACCTCTCTTCTCTGATTAGGGGATATATTCAATCAGGTAGGTGGGAGGCAGAGGCAGGCTGTGGAAAGAGCAGCCCCTGCCCTCTCTAGAGCACAGCGATGGAAATTTCTTTTGGACTCCGTATGGAATGGAGGATAGAAGGCATCTTCAACCCTCCCCTTTATGCACCCATGCAAAGGCCAGGGACAATCTGGGCCAAAATGATTCTGCCTCAAACATTTCCAGGGTTTTGTGGCTCTATTTTTCAGTCTAATTTGTTTGCCAAATCTTGGCCAGAATAATGTTTAATGTTTTCGGCAATCTAAGCATGCATGCATTATGCTGACTAGAGATGAACCAGGAGCAAAGCTTCACATCCAAATGCTCCTGAGCTTTAAGAAAATTTGGTTTTATATTCAAACTTCATGGGCCTGATTCTCCTCTCTCTTCAACTGAGTTACTCCTGATTTGAACAAAGAAGAGAGTCAGGTCCTGATTGGAGCTCAGGACCATCTCTAAGGTCTTGTCTACAGTACAGAGTTTTGTAGACAAAAGTCAGCTTTCATTGACAAAATAGTGGAGATGTACACACTACAATGCTTCTTCCGCCAACAAAACTCTCGTGTTTTGCCGATAAAATAAAACCACCTCAACCAGAGGTGTAGAGCTTTTTTGGCAAAGTTATATTGACAAAGTGTCAGTGTAGACACCACACTTGGTTATGTTGCTGTAAATGGCCTCCAGATGTCCCACAATGCCCATCCTGACCATTCTAGTTTGGACTCCTCTGCCCCTCACCCAGGTACACAGGCTTCTGCCCCTCCCCCTCTAAAGGCCTGGGAATTTTTGAAATTCCACTTCCTGTTTGCTCAGCATGGACAACACACATCTCATCTTCCCAGCTGATGATGGTGGCTCCACAAAGAAAATGCTTTCCCAGTTTGAGCACATCTGAGTTGTTGGCTCTGCTGGCACTGTGGGGAGAGGAGGCTGTGCAGTCCCAGCTGTGCTCCAGCCATAGGAACTTCAATACCTACGGTCAAATTTCTCCTGGCATGTTAGATAAGGACTACAAAAGGAACACACATCAGTGCTGTGCAAAGATAAAGGAGTTAAGGCAATCTGGTGTTGCACTGAAGACTGGTCGGTTATATAAGGAGCTGGACACCATCCTTGGGAGCGACCCCACTGCCAAGAGCCCCATGGATACTTCAGCATGGCTGGAGACAGCAGACAGTGGACTGAGCCCTGAGGATGAAGTTGTGGACAAGGAGGTCAAGCTGGAGGATAATGTGGAGCCCAAGGCAGAGTCATCTGGTGGTGCTGTGAGTCAGGATCTCTTTTCCACTCTGGAGGGGCCTAGCCAGTCCCAGCAGTCCATCTCTAGTGTGCATGATTCAGGGGAGGAGTACTCTAGTAAGTGTGCTTTTTGAGTTGATGCCGCTCAGTTATATGAGGTAGAGCTGTCGAGGTGGGTGATGGGACAGAAATGTACAAGACCATTTGTGTTTGCATGGGCTTTACATTCCCCAGTGCATCTAAGCAGTGCGGTGGAACAGTGTGTTAATGAGCCCCGAGATTTCCTGGAAATCTTCCAGAGAGATCTTGAGGGGGGACCCTTTCCTGGAGGTACTCACCAATCCTATACCACAGGTTCCTTGGCAGAGCTGCTTTGTTCCTTCCCCCAATGTAGAAACTTTTCCATGCCACTCGGCAATCACTTGCATAGGGACCAAAGCAGCACTCAGGCGAGCAGCACAGGGACCTTGTCTGAAGCTGCACATATGCAGGAGATGCACCCTTGCATCCGCCTTTACCCTCAGGAATGAGATATTGGCTTCAATGACCCCCGCCTGTGGAACATGGTGGAGGAATTTATAATATTGTCCCTAGTTGCCTACAGTGATTCCCTTAAAAAAATACTGATATCCTTTGCCCCATCTTGAGTGCACCCCCTGGGTTGAACTCACCATGTTTAGGGTGTTCGCTGAGCTCTGTGCTTGCCAAGACACAGTGAGAAACTGATTTGTATTTTTAAAAAGGTGCATTTTACTATAATGATTCGATGCTGTGTGTGCACTAACAATCATGGCTGTCTATTGTTTCTTCTGTTTCTATAGATGTGGCCTTCAGGGGAACCCCCTACACACTGGCGGAGTGCCTCCTCCAGATAAGGAAGTGACCAAGGAGGAGCAAGGAGGACATGTTTCAAGAGGTGCTCCAATCTTCAGAAGTTGAAAGACAAGAACACAGGGTGTGGAGAGCAACTTTAAAGGAAAATTATAAAATAGAAGGCAGAACAGAAAGGAGAGCCAGGAGTGAATTTTAATGGAGCAGATGATAAAAGCAATGGAGGAGCAAGCAGAGATGTTGAAGTCCCTAATCACACTGCAGGCTGAATTCATGCATGCTCAGCCAATACATAACTGCTTTCCATGCCTTCCCCAAACTCCTCCCACACATTCCTTGCAACTTCCCAGCCTGTCTCGGTACTCCCTTCAATCCATCCCTTTGGACACCTTCCAAAATGATAGCTGGACTTACACACAGCTATGAGAGCCTACGCTGCCCTTCATTATCATCTCCCTTCCCACCAAGCCTTGTGTGTGTGTTTCTAATTGGTATTTAATGAAAAAAAACACTCTCTGAAAAATAGCCAATCTTTGTCTCTTACACATGGTGATTGCTGCTGGAATGAATACACAGTGGTAATTTGATCATTTGCTGAGTACAAATCATGGTCAGGAATCAAAGTTTTTATGCAAGGTGACAAGTTAAAGCATGGCAGAGTGTTGTATAGAGACACATTATTGGAGCTCATTGTCAAAATGGTGCCTCAAAGCCTCCCTGATTTGAATAAACCCCTCTCTAATAGCCTTGGTATCTGGCTGCTCAAAATCAGGCACCAGGTGATCTGCTTCTACACTCCACCCTGGGGGAAACTTTTCACCCTTAGCCTAACAAATATTATGGAACACACAGCAGGCTGCTATGACCATGGTAATATTTTCCTCATTTAGGTCTCACCTGTCATAAAGGCAGTGCCAGTGTGCTTTTAATCTGCCACAGGCACATTTCTACAGTCATTCTGCACCTGCTTAGCCTATTGTTGAAGCTCTCCTTGCTGCTGTCCAGGTTTCCCATGTAAGGCTTCATGAGCCATGGAATTAAGGGGTATGTCAGATCTCCCAGGATGACTTTGGGCATTTCAACATTCCCCACTAGAATCTTCTGGTCTGAAAAGAAAGTCCCTGCTTGCAGCTTTCTATATAGTGTTCCTGAAGATGCACAAGTCATGCACCTTGGACCACCCTCCGTTGATGTCAGTAAAACAGCCACAGTGATCCACAAGTACCTGCAATACCATAGAGAAGTACCTCTTTCTATTGATGTACTCCGTCACAAGATGGTCTGGGACCAAAACTGGAATATGTGCCACCTATCGCGCTGCTGCAGTTAGGAAATTCCATTGCTACAAAGCCATCCACTAGTTCACGCACATTGCCAAGAGTCACAGTCCTTTGTAACAGGATGTGATTAATGGCTCTGCACACTTGTGTTAACGCAGCCCCCTTGATGGACTTCCCGACTCCAAACTGATTGGCGACTGAACGGTAGCAGTCTGTGGCGACTGAACGGTAGCAGCCTCCACGCAGCAATCACCACGTGCTTCTCTTCCAAGAGGGTAGCTCTCCTTTTGGTGTCCTTGCACTGCAGTGCTGGAGTGAGCTCAGCGCACAGTTCTAGGAAGGTGGCTTTGCACATCCGAAAGTTCTGCAGCCACTGCTTGTCATCCCAGACCTGCATGACGATGTGATCCCACCACTGAATGCTTGTTTGCCCAAGCCCAAAAGTGACGGTCCATTGTGTGCAGCTACTCCATGAATTCCAAAAGTAATCTGGTGTTGTTTCTTTCCCTGGTACACAGCAGGTCAGGCAACTCTGATTCTTGTTCAGATTGGGTGTTCATGATATACTGCACAACCAACCACGATCTGTTCATAACAATGACCACACCAGTGGAGAGCAGGATCCATTCTTTCAGACAGAGATGGCAGGTGCACAGTAAACAGGGGTTGTTGAAAAATGCCAAGAAATGCAGTCAGAAGCCCATGGAATGATGGGACAGAAAAAACTGCATCATGGGGCTCTGGGCCCACACCCATAATGCACTGCAATCCATTCCACCTTCCCATAACTCCTAGCAACAGAAGGTGGTAACACAGTAAAAGCTACCCATAGTGCACTGCTCTCACTGTTGATGCTAGAGCATCAACAGAAGGAGCATTGTGTGAACATGCACATGTGATATAATTATACCGGTTTTTGATTGTCGATGTAACTTGCCTTGACAAAACTCTGTAGTGCAGACAAGACCTCAATCTGATGGTCTTATTCTGTCACAGCTGTAAGAGAAGTATTTCTCTAGTATGCAGAAAGTATTCCACCACAATCCTGAAGTTTCAGGGCAGCATTAAAACATAGGATAAAGGGAAGGAATTTGCATCCTTGCTTGTTCTATCAGTTGACCCTCCCTTTTTTTGTTCTAGGATCAAATATGAAGGTTTTTTTTTGTGTAAATGAGAATAAAATGTGTGTATAAAATCAGTATGCATATACTGATTTGTGCACCTTCTTCTGGTGTATGGATTCTGAGACAAAAACAATAAATTAGATGTTGGGTAAGTGATGTAGTCACTGTCACAGTACCATCATCCCAAGATGTCAAATGAATCCGCCCACCATTGAAATGATAAACAGGGCACATAACATGCTGTTTGTTCTTGAGCCCCACAGGGGCAGGATGGGGGAGCTCAAGAAGCCCCTGTTTTATGCATATAAATTAGATAGGCTCACGCATGTTGTGGCTGTAATTAAGGAGGCCTGTTGAAAATTAAGCCCACTCATCTATAGCAAAAACTAGATCATTTTGTTCTTAAGGAAAAGGCATATGTTGGAATTCTTAATAATATTTGAATTAATATCGACATGGGAAACCACCAAACATTAATTTAACCTTTACTAAATCCAAAGGCCAAATGGTGTTTATACAATTGCTCTAAACATGCCTAAAAAGCCTAAATAATAATCAATTTACTTCACCAAATACAGTAGCAAAACATTTATAAGCATTTGATCAATATACTTACAAATGGGCTAAATGCAGGGGTGCTTAGACCCATATTGGTCAGCTCCAGTGAGGTCGAGCATATATTAGCAATGAACCTTTTACTTTTTATACCCTTTAACAAACAAGTGATGTCATTGCCAATTACTGACTTTAGCTAAAAGCCAATTGGAGACAGTTCACCCTTATTTCCTGTCTTAATCCAGGTAAGGTTTACATCCGCCTTTCTTCCCAAAACATTTCCTCCCCTCCTTCTTGTTGCCCAATAGTTTTTCCATTGCACCTGGGTTCACATGGGCTTTAACACTAGTGTGAGGGGTGGGAAGGGCCATCTTGGCTTATTTTAAGACAGTATTTAAAAAGAAGGCCTCTGACTGTTAAGGGTGACTGCAGATGGTTTTTAATAAAAAAAAGAGAAACTTCTCTTTATTTCATTAGTTATTTTTGAACCAGACATCCTCCCTACTTTATTCCATCTGGCCTTATAACTAATTTTCAAGGCCTTCATTCTACTTTCTAGTCAGAGCCTTTCTTTACAACATATATTTTTCTTAAGCTAACGCTAGTTCCTTAATTTCATGTTTATCCTACAGCATACTTTTAAAGTTATCCTCACTTGACTTAATTTCAGTGGCGGCTCCAGGCATCAGCGCTCCAAGCGCGTGCCTGGGGCGGCAAGCCACGGGGGGTGCCCTGCTGGTCCCTGCAAGGGTGGCAGTCAGGCAGCCTTCAGCGGCTTGCCTGCGGGAGGTCCGCCGATCCCGCAGATTCGGCGGCAATTCGGCGATGGGTACGCTGAAGCCACGTGACCAGGGACCTCCCGCAGGCAAGCCGCTGAAGGCTGCCTGACTTGGGGTGGCAAAAAAGCTAGAGCTGCCCCTGCTTAATTTTGATTGGTTCTTTAAATAGCTTGTAACTCTTCTTTGGTCCTGTAAAGGATTGGGCCCATCTTATAGCATCCTTCTCTTGCCAGACCAGGTTTTGCTGTTGCTGAGCCAGCTCACTCCCTGGGACAATTCTGTCTGAGCTCTCTTAAGGAATCCAGGGGAGCAGCTTCTAGTTTTTGTCCACGTCTAGCTTCTCTCCATTTGGTTTCTGGAGCAATTCCTCAATGCAGTAGCTCCAGTAGCAGACCATTAGGAGCACAGCAGCCCCTAGCTTCTGGAGGGTGTTGCAGTCTCCCCGCCTCCATTTCCTGTTTCCCTCTTTTATAAGGGTCAGCTAGTTAATTTCCAGCTCTTTCTCAGGTACAGCAGGTAGGGCTAACTAGCCAGCCAGCGTCAGGCTACCTGACTCTAGAGGAATGGTATCGTTCTGTATTTCTGCTCTGTACTGTACTTCTGCTACTTTAGATCAAATTTTCCTTATTCTATGACATGAATCTCTAGTGCTGATAAGAAAACACTGGAACTGCCTTAGCCATTTCACAGCTAGAGGATTATGAATCAGTACAGAGATGTCTGGCAGCAACAATAGCTATGAACTGGTGCATTCAAAGGACTATTTAGCATGAACTGCTTCATGCAGTTACTAAAATACAAATGTATTTCTTCCAAATTTACAGTCTCTGAATAATATGAGATAAACTTTCAGAACTGTGCACTTTTACAGGGTTGCCAAGTGTCACAAATACAACATAACATACATTTGGCAGCCGTGTCTCAGCTCCTTACAGATCCCCTTGGATATCACACTTCTACCAGGACTCAGGGTTTGCTCTGCATTACCTCCTTTACCCTCCAGCCTCTCCCTCTGTGGCATCTGTTCTAAGGTTGCAAGAGGGTTTTGCTGCCTCCACTCTTGTTGTCCTCTGCCCACCACCCTACCCCAGCTGGCTTCTGGCCAGATGAGCAGCTGGCAAGAGCATGAAAGAGTTGATTGAATCAGTGGCAGCAGCAGGACAACAGCCCAGAGCAGGCTCAGAGAAAGCACCAGGAGTCCCCTGTTCTCCCACTGTATGGAGCAGATGCCATTGTTATGTAAGGATGTGGGGTGTGGCGGCAGAGACCATCCTTCCTTTTTGGAAGACAGGGATGGCAGGGTGCAGAACAGACTGGAAGGCTGCAGTTTACAGCAGGCGTTTCTTGTTGTGTTATCTAATGTTTACATTTTAAAAATATAGTTGTTAAATACAAGCTCTCCAGGTCTTATTAAGAACAGCACACGTCCCATCTGCCCCAGGCACCTTCCACTAAGCCCCTCACTCAGATGTCCAAGGTGACCACCATCAGGCTCCCCAGCACACTAACCCCTCAACTGTCGCAGATACTTTCCGCCACCCATGAACCCCTGTAACTCCCCAACCAGCCAACTGTCCTTGACCTCTCCACCAATCCAGCTTCCCCAGGCAACCCATCCCCTTTTCCTAAGTACCCCAAAACAAGCCTTACATTCAGCCTGCTGCCCCAGTCACCTTTCTCCAGCTAGCCCATACCAACCCTTAGCCAGCCAGTTGTCCCAGACAACTGTTGCAAAGGCCTCCCTCTCCTTTTGGGAGGTGGGTCCCTGTGTGTATATGTGAACCATCTCATCACCTTTTTCTGGGAAGTGCCTCTGACCCCATTGCTCAGCGACTTTCTCTCATCTATGAAATATATCATACATGAAGCTGCTCAGAACTCAGCAGCTATGTTACCGTATTACATACTATATGCCAAACGGCTTAGAGCTCAGTAAGCTGCAGCTTCACTGTCAGTGCTAACATATTGTTACAAAATAAAAAGCGCACTATGGTAAAAATATGCTCTCAGGAGTGATACGTATCTGGTGCCTGGTACAGAGCCAAAACAAGCACATCTGTTATTGCATAGCAGGATACCCGCTCTAGGAAAACATCATTTAAGATAAAATATGGTAAACCTAATGAAGCTCCCTCAATAATTCTTTGTGCTGTGGGGTTGCAAACAACCTGACTATCAATAATGTGAGGTACAGATGGGAAATTGCCAATTTACTGATCAAATCAGGGCTTCAAGTTCAGCTTCTTCCAATGGCAATAAACAAATAGGGGAATGAGCATTACTTTAGAATGGGGCATCTTGTTTCTGATCCCATGACTATAGACAGCATCACATTTTGCTACAAGTGGAAATAGAAAATGAAGACAATAGCAGTACCAACCTCTTCTGACAAACAGTACAGCGAACCTTTAATTGCTGTGGATGTGTTCCAGTGAGGGCGGACCAGGTAGCAGGCTTGGGGTGCAACTTTATTTCATGCAATTCACTTAAAACCAAATGACTGAACAGGACACAGATAACCTTTGCCTAAACCAGATGCTGTCCAGTCCTGAGTGGGAAAGCATCCAAAGAACCGTTTGGTGATGCTATGATGTAAATAGGGTCACAGTTTCTTCATACAAGCCCCAAAGTCTGCCACACAGTGCTGCCAACTCTCGTGATTTTATTGAAACTCTCATTATATTTGGTGTTTTCCTTAAAGCTCCAGCTCCTGGAGTAAAATGACTATGGGAGAATCTCAACTTTCATTTAAAAAAAAAAACAAAAAACAAAGATGACAATTTCTGGTCCTTATGGTTAGATATAAAAGTCTGAAAACATGCCCCAAGTGCACTCTAAAGGCTCGAAAGCCATAAAGCAAAGGAAAAGAGCCCAAGTTTATTTAAAGAAACACATTTTTAAAAGTCAATCTCATGATTTTTGAGCCTTGATTCATAATTTTTGAGTGCTTAGGTTAGCAATATGGCACTATATTTTACTAAATCCTTTACCGTGCCTCATATTGAGCCATACTGCAGGAAAATCTCCATCTGTGCTTGGTCAAATTTATCCTTTGCTCTTCAAGCGTTATTTGTTCTGACTGTCTCCCTACCCTATGTCCTTTGTATCTTTGAAGGTTTAAATCTCCTGCTCCCAGGCAATTCTGCTAAAACCAGCTAGTGTCACCTAACAGTAAATAACTCATACAAACTCCAAAGTTAATAATAATAGGAGATATACTTATCTCCTAGAACTGGAAGGGACCCTGAAAGGTCATTGAGTCTAGCCTCTTGCCTTCACTAGCAGAACCAAGTACTGATTTTTGCCCCAGGTCCCTAAGTGGCCCCCTCAAGGATTGAACTCACAATCCTGGGTTTAGCAGGCCAATGCTCAAACCACTGAGCTATCCCTACCTCTCTCCTTACTTACAACAGTTGCATGATTGAGGAAAGCAGGTAACTGTGTGATACAAAAAAGAAAAGGGATTTTAAAAAAAAATGTGCAAAACCAATCATAATCCACTGAACCAGCATATACTGTAGTTAGCAAGGTGGAAAACATCACTTCTGGGCCACAGTTTCAGAGAGGAAAAAGATTCTTCCTATACTTGTGGCTCCTATAAAGCTTCCCAGGTCCCAAGATAATTGTAGGGAATTAGGCCTATCTGTGAAACAAACCAAATGCTAATTCCTTTGATGAATACTCACTCCTGCTAGCCCATGACCAATCCTATCGCCTAATGACTCCAGCAAATAAATTCCTGCCAGAGGGCTAGAAAATGTTCTCTCCTCTCCAGTGGCAGAGCCAAACAACACTTATTGATGTCTGTAACTGATCACCCACTAGCAATCCAACAATTCACTTATGAGAGGAATCCTAGATAGCACCCGTGCCAGTGGATAAAATTCTGTTATCAGTGTCATGAGTTCAATAGGACTTGTGCTCCTAAATCACTTAAGTGCTTTTGAAATCACCACATGTGTGCAACTTCACTGTTGCTTATACTACATATTGAATTGTGTGTAGTTGCCATTTTGGGATGTTGCTGAGAGTGATGCTGGTTCCAATGGGATGTAATGACTCACAGGAGATGTGTGTGGTGAATATATACTATTTACAGTAACTATATTAGGTATTTAAAAGGCACCTATCACCAAGGTATCTAAGAAAGCTGTTATGTGAACTACATCATAACCAAGATGGATGTCTGAGCATGCAGCACTGTGGTTGCTGGCTCTTAATAAAAAACTAGTTTAGAGGGTGTGAAATCAACATGTAGAAACAGTTGACTGCAGACTATAAATTCTTTGAGAGAATGTAAGATTAGCAACCTTCTTTACTCCACTGTCCCTTTCTCTAACTGCTGTGAGTGCTGGATGGGATGAGTTTGGGAGAGTTTCCTTCACCATCACACCACAGCTCTCTAGATCCCATTGATCACTGTCAAATAGGTCTCTGGGTTTTTTTAAAGAGTGATGGTCATGTAGTATCTTTCAACAGTGATCAGAGTATCAGGCATACCTATGTAGATATGATTATTACCAGCTAGCTTTCTTGTAGATTAAGTCATATAAGTTTTATTTGTCTGATTTTGTTTTTGTTTTTTTCTTTATGCTCTCAGTGAATCATTTATGTAAACCATGTGCATTTGACCTATATAGGAGTCCTTCCTCCTGTCGTTAGGGATGCAGTTAACAGTGTCTCAGATTTTGTCAGTTACTGTTTTCATTGGTAACATATGAACACTTAATATATCCAGACCAGACATGGGTCGTCATTTCCCAAAGGTTCCAGCTTGTCTATTAACAATGTAAACCCATCCTCTTGTCTCATTAACAATAGTCCTTTCTGAATTTCATTTTTATTCTTTCTTCTGGTTTTCTGCTCCTGAGAAGAGAGACACAAAAGCCAAGGTGAGCAAACCATGGCAAGATGCCTATTCAGCCAATGTGTGACATGAAGGCCCATGGTTACCATGATGCTGGCAGACCAGGTGCCAGCTCATGCCCAGGTCCCTGGGCCCACCGAATGCTGACCAATGCATAACTGGAAACCAGTCTGGTTCACCTTTGCATTAGTATTGTTACAATAGATGTTAAGTTGATAAGAACGTGTTTACTGTTTAGACTTTATGAAATGCTTATAGGATGCTGCATGTGTCACACACACACGAGCGGCTCTTGACTGTGAGTGCCTACCTCAGGGCGGACACCCCAAATTGGTGGTATGTACTATAATTAGATTTCACCAAGCCAGTAATAAATGTGAACTCCTTGTTCACTATAACAATCTTATCATGGAGTCATCAATAGTCCCTGAGATTCTTCAGGCTATCTTGCCACCCAGACAAACTTGACTTAGTGATAAATGGTCACTTGCACCAAAAATCACACCACATTTGGGTTGCTTCCTGTCCCAAGAGACCAGTCACTTACCGCCAGATCAATTGGCACCCTAGATCTTACACCAAAGGCAATGCCTGTAGCCAATCCTGCAATAAACTATCTAAAGGTTTACTAACTAGGAAAGAGAAATAAGAGTTATTTACGGGTTAAAGCAAGCCAACATATACACACAAATGAGTTACCATCTAAATCCTAAGAGTGACAGAGTTGTAGAGATCTGTCAATTCAAAGTGTCTTTCAGGGCAGACCCAGGCTGTCCCTGGGTATCTCTGACTTCAGTTTAGAGCCTCTGGCTCTTCAGAGTTCAAACAGGCAAAAAGATGGAAAATTTTCCTATGGCTTTGTTTTATTTCCTTCATTCAGCTTCCAAACCTACAGGACAATCTTCCTAATGTTTCTTGATGGCCTATCTGATTTTGAGAGTCCACCTAGTGGTGGCGGGGGGAGGATGGGGAGCGGGAGAGGGGGAGGGAAGGACGATTCTCCTGCCCGGGTTCACAAGTTCAGAGCAAACATTTTTAAAGTTATAAAGCAAAACTTACCTATTTTCTTATAGCATGGAATACTGACATTATCAGTGAGATTAATCCATGCAGCAATTTATGAGCATTTCATAGAGTCTAAACACTAAATATATTCTTAAAATACTAATACCTATTTTGAGCAAAACTAACATACAGGTGACCTGGTCTGGTCTCCAACTATGAGTTTGTCAATTCTTAGCTAATGTCTGTAGACTGGGCAAGAGCTGACATCTGGCCTACCACTGTCACACCAGGTATCTGAACTGAGAGCAGAGAGCCTGTCTCTCCTGTGCTCTCAGTGACCCACCCCTCCATCCAGCTGGGCCTGGAAGAGTAAGTACCTGATTCAAATGCAGAGAACAGGGGGCAGGGGTGAGTAGATTGAAAGAAAGGGGCTAAGGGATCCTGGAAGCTGGCAGGAGGTGAAAAACTGGCATTTGGAGATGAGATGAGGGCAGAGACTGGGCCAGGAGACTTGCAGCCAAAGAGGGGACTGGGACTGAGAACCTGTGGGGTGGGTGGAAGGAGGTGAGGGCAGAGCCAGCTCCAGGCACCAGCACAGCAAGCAGGTGCTTGGGGTGGCCAACGGAGAGGGGCGTCACGTCCGGCTCTTCGGCCACAATTCGGCAGTGGGTCTCTCAGTCCCCCTCAGAGGGAAGGACCTGCCACTGAATCACTGTTGAAGAATGAAGCAGTGGTGGTAGAGCTGCCGCTGAAGTGCTGCTGATCGCAGCTTTTTTTTTCCCCGCTGCTTGGGGCAGCAAAAACGCTGGAGCCAGCCCTGGGTGAGGGGAAATGGGAGGTAGATCTGATGAAAAGCGGGGGTTCAGAACGAGAACTGGGACTGGCTGGAGAGATTGAAAGAAGGAGCTGGGGCTGGAGATATAGGTGCATTGAGATTGGATGAGGAGCCTTGGGGGAGAGAGTACAGGAGGCCAGGATGGGGTAGAGAAACAGATCAGTTGAGGAGATGGGATGGGGACAACTGGAACTGGCTGGGCTAGGGGACTGGCCCCGAAGCCAGTGCTGAGACCTCCCAAGCCTCTGTGGCCACTTTGCACATTTCCCCAGATTCCCCCTTCACCTGTCCTCACTTCCCTTTCCAGTTTAGCCTCTCTGGGATCACAGAACCAGTAAGTGAGGAACCACAGACTTTGCAAAGGAACTTCTTAAAAGCACACACTTTACTTTTGGACAGCACAAGAGAGTCACACATCTGTGCAAAACAATAAATACCTGACCTCAACCCCCTCTCTGAACCATCAATATTCCTGAGAACCATTGGGCTTTGGTCAGTGTCCTGGGGCTCTTGGGGTTCCTGGCATAGGAGAGAGCACGACACTTTAAAAAGCAGTTTGCGATACCTTTTCTTTGGGGCCTAGGACAGTTGGACTGTGACGTCCTACATTGCCAGGAAGGAAGCCAGATAAGAAGTCTGTGCCGGGGAGCCCCAGAGCTTGAAGAAGTGGCTGGACTCTGCACAGACCCCACATGGCTTGGATGTTGGATCCAGAGGTTAGGTCCATTTAACGCAGTCTGGTGACTGTCCACTAGAGGGTTTCAGTCTGTGACAACATCCGTATGTATGCAGTGTTGATGTAGCTGTGTCTGCCCCAGAATATTAGAGACACAAGGTGGATGAGGTAATATCGCTTTATTGGAACGACTTCTGTTGATGAAAGAGAGAAGCTTTCAAGCTGCGCAGAGCTCTTCTTCAGGTCTGGGAAAGGTAATCCTAGGTGAAATGCAAGGTGGCAGATTGTTTAGCATAAAGTAGTTAGCACATCTATATGATAAGCCATCTGTTCCATCTTGCATTTTGCTGTGATGCTGGGACTACCTTTCCCAGACCTGAAGAAGAGCTCTGAGTGGTTCGAAAGCTTCTCTCTCTCATCAACAGAAGTCATTCCAATAAAAGATATTACCTCCTCTACTTTATCTCTGTAATATCCACATGTGTTAGAGCCAGCTGGGTAACAGAAAATCCTTCCTCTCTAGCGAGGTGGATCTAAGGGAAATGGAGAAAAAGGAAAAGCTTCTAATGCCTGAACTTAGAACAGAGAAGTAAGGAATATAAAGGGCTGGGGCCAGGTCTGAGACCAACACAGAAAACTGAGCCTGTTGACACTCTAGCTGTGCAATGAGTTTGTTAGCAGGTGACTCCCACGTGTGGTTCATAACCCCATGACTGACACTGCTATTAAGCATGTTTTTTTACCCCGAATGAGAGTCAGGCTGGCTGCCTTTTACCAATTCTGCAGAAGGAGCAGGTGTGCAGTGCCTGGGGGCTGAAGAAGCTCTCAGCCACTAACTGTCTTCAGCATTTTCACCAATGATCCGGAAATCAATATCAAATCACAGCTGGTGACATCTACAGCTGGCACAAAGATTGGTATCATGGTAAATAATGATGAGGACATGGCAGCCCATTCAAACAAAACACATTTAAAGCAAATGAACTGTCATATTCTAGGCACAAAGAATATAGGCCAGACCTACTGAATAGAGAGCTCTACTCTGGAAAGCAATGACTCTGAAAATGATCTGGGGTCATAGCATACCAGGAACTCCACATGAGCTCCCAGTGTGATGCTGTGTCAAAAAGGGCTAGTGCAATCCTTGGATGTATAAAGAGGGGTGTAGTGAGGAAGAGAAGGGATGTAATTTCACTTCTGTATATAGCACTGGTGAGAGTGCTACTGGAATACTCTGTACAGTTTTGGTGTCCACATTTTAAAAGGGCTGTTGAAAAATTGGAGGGGTGCATAAAAGAACCATAAGGATCATTTGAGAGCTTGAGAATGTGGCTAAAAGTGAGATATTTAAGGAGCTCAATCTCATGTAGCTATGGAAAGAGACTGAGAGGTGACTTGATTACAGTGTAGAAGTACCTACATGGAGAGAAAATAACGAGTACCAAAGTGCTCTTCAATCTAGCCGCGAAAGACATAACAAGAACCAACGGCTGTCAGCTGAAGCCAGAGCCACTGGAACAAATTACCAAGGGAAGGGGTGGATTCTCTGTTTCCCAATGTCATCACCTCACAACTGGATGTCTTTCGGGAAGGTGTGTTTTAGTGAAACACAAGCTGTTGGGCTTAATATGGGGGTAAGTATGTGAAACGTCATGGCCTTTGAAATACAGGTCACATTAGGAGATCTGGGCCCCTTCAGGGGATGAGGAACAGACTCTGCTGTTTTACTGTTTAGCCTGCTTGTTGCCCAATAGTGAGCAAGTGGGGTGATTTGAGGGAGCAGCTGAGACATCTAAACAGGCTGGCCAGGAGCAGATATCAGTCATGCAAGGGAGAGGTGGGTGTGGCAGTGACTTCACAAGGGCCTTTGGCAGGAACTCAGCCTATAGGGCAAAGGTGGTGAGGAGGCTGTGACCTCACACAGCTCCCTTGACATCAGACATGCAGTAGAGGGGGACAGGGCAGGAGGAACCTTGGAGACCCCTGTAGCCTTGCTGCAACAAGCCTCCTTTTTGTGGTCTCTCCTGGAGGACTAAGAGAGGATTTGTGTGCACGCACCTGGGTGCTAAGGAGGAGCTTCTTTGGGAGTTTTCGCCTTTCCATCTTGATTTTGTAGAAAGCAGACATCCCCTGTGTAGAAGGTAAGATTCTCAGTGAGGGTTGGAACATGTTCAGTCTGATCCAAACATTGCCAGCCGAGTGTTAGGCTCGGAAAACAAAAGTTAAGTTGGCAGAAAAATGTCCCACCTAGGAATCTGCCCCATAATAACTGGTTAACTAATACGTCTCAAAATGTAATTGTAAATGAGGAATCATTATTGAGTGGGTGTCTTTCTAGTAGGGTCCTGCAGAGATTGGTTCTTGGCCCTACACTATTTAACATTTTGATCAGTGACTTGGAAGCCAATATAAAATCATCACTGATAAAATCTGCAGATGACAGAAAGATTGCGGGAGCGGTAAATAACAAACAGGACATGTCACTAACACAGAGCCATCTGGACTGCTTGGTAAGCTGAGCACAAGCAACATACATTTTAGTATGTCCAAATGTAAAGTTATACCTCTAGGAACAAAAAATATAGGCTATATGTACAAGATGGGGGACTCTATCCTGAGAAGCAGTGACCCTGAAAAAGATTTGGGGTCATGTTGGCTAATCAGCTGACCATGAGCTCCCAGCATACATAGCAGAATCTCAGATAGAAGTAAAGCGGTGTATTTGGTACTGGTGTGATGACTACTGGAATATTGTATCCAGTACTGGTGTCTACAATTTGAGACGGATGCCAATAAATTGGAAAGGATTCAGAGAAGAGCCACAAGAATGATTAAAAGATTAGAAAACATGCCTTATAATGATAGACTCAAAGAGCTCAATCTATTTAGCTTAAGAAAGAGAAGGATGAGCATAGGGGAACAAATATTTGCTAATGGGATCTTCACTTTAGCAGACACAGGTATAAGAAGATCCAATGGCTGCAAGTTGAAGCTAGACAAATTCAGATGAGAAATAAGGCAAACATTTTTAACTGACAGGGTTTGGAACAATTTACCCAGGGTTGTGATGGATCCTCTATAACTGGCATTTTTTAAATCAAGATGGGATGTTTTTCTAAAAAAACTGCTCTAATTCAATAATAAATTATTTTGAGAGAAGTTCTATGGCCCATGTAATACAGAAAGTCAGACTAGATGATCAGAGTGGATCTTTCTGGCCTTGGAATCTATGATTCACTGAGGCATTTGGAATTTGTCCTTTTTTGCTTGCCTTTACCTCCCTTCCTCTTGTCTTTTCTCTTCTCTTTTCTTGTTCTGTTTCTCTCTGCTGCTTTTCTTCCTGAGGAGGGTGGGGCTGTGCTCTAGCTGTCATTGTAAGAGGCCCTTACAAAGAGGTGGGGCTGGAATTGTGTGCTGATGGTGATCTCCCCCAGGATGATCTCCTATGGTGACTAATGCTGTCTTTTGGCCATCTGTTCAATTGCTCAGCTTCCAGCCTCTGAGAGTCTCCACACTGATTGGCTGAGCTTGGGGTTCTTACTGAGTTAACAGGGAGGAGACTCAGGTCACTGTTGGCTGAGGGCAGTGAGGCCTAATGCTCAGTTCAATGACATTTCTTTGTCTGGCTGTAACATGATAATTTTTGAAGACTACATTAAATTGATTCAAAAAACAGCAACACCAGAAAAGCCTGATTTCCACACCATGCCCATTAAATTGGTGCTGTAGGCAGAGGCGCTTTGTGACACCAGAGTTAATTCAGCCAGTCAGTGCTAACTTTCTCCAGGTGATTTGCATAATTCAACCCCATTGGTTAAAATGAGTCAGCAAATGAACCTGCAGGTTTCAGTGGGAGAGATGACCAAGGCAGGTGGCAGGATTAGGACTTAAGATCAGGGTTATTGGAGTGAGTGAGTGATGGGTGGGTTGCTGAGTTACCTTAGCTGTCACAATGCTATTGCTCAGGCTCCTCTGCCTGCAGCACCACATGGGCACCGACTGTCAAGGGGAAGTTTTTGTTGATCTGAAACTTATAAAACAAGAAGAACCAAAGAGGAATGGCTTAGACTATTTGACAATAAAATGTAGGTTTTTAGGCATTATTCAGTGCAATTGCTACTGGTTCAGGGATGGAAACTGGGCCTACATAAACAAACAAGTGTCTGACCCTCTAGTTCAGTGGTTCCCAAACTTTAACAGCCCACGAACCCCTTTAATAAAATTGTGAAATCTCGTGACCCCCCTCCTAAAAATGAATATTTCCAGGGACTTAAGTTTAAAGTTCCTCAGTGTGATGGGTGCCCTTGCTTTGCTCTGCATAGCTCTTGGAAGTCCGGAACCACTGGAGAAAGATAAAGTCTCAGGTCTGGTAACACAGACTGCTAACAACCAACAAACTAGAAAATGAGAAGATTCACTCAAGTCTCACTGAAACAAAACAGCACTCCAGAGAGAATGACAATTACTGAGGCACCTTAACATTGCTATACTGGCTACAATGTGCTTCCAGCTGTTTTTGATCACAAACAGCTTTACTTCCATCACAAGGGTTCCCTGCGAGGGACAAATTAGCTTGGACCATCTCCCACGTGCAGCATGGCCCCTGCTCACTCAGGTCCCACCTGCTGCCTCCAATGCCCGGGGTCCTCTGGCCGCCATTAGTGAAATTTTTCTGGCAAATCCCCTGTAATGTTCAGTGAACCCCCAGGGGTTCGCGAACCCCAGTTTGGGAACCACTGCTCTAGTTAGTCTCTTTTAAGATTGATGTGGGGAGCAGCTGGATGGAACTTTTGGTGGCCTCAGGTGCCATTAGTACCCTGGGTTACTGAGGGGTGTCCAAATCTCTGACTAATCCTTGTTCCCTTGCAGCAGGAGGATGTTACTGACAAAGTGATGGCTCAGCTGTTTTACATCCGGTGCTTGCGCCAGATACCCAAGGCACTGCAGGGACTGTGCCCCTTGGGACATCTTACAGCTACCCCCCCCGCCCAGCACTTGCCTGTCCAGCAGCTCAGACTCCCTGCTGCAGGTACTGCTCTGTCTCACTGTACATGGGGGTGGGGAGGGAGAGGGGCTAGTGGGAGTGGAGGTAGAGTCCACAGCACTGAGAAGCCCTCTCCCTTGTGGGTGGGATGGGGTTTTCCCTCTGCTCCCAAATCCCCTTTGGCTGGGTCATAGGTTCTCCTCACCCTCCTTTTTCTTGGCCTTGCCCTCTGTGTCCTCGCTCCTGCTCCCAGGTCGTGCTCTCCCTACCCGGCCAGACACAGAGGGCCTGCATGTTAGTGCCAGGGCCCATGTCCCCCCCGGAGCTCAGAAATGAGAAGATTCACTCAAGTCTCACTGAAACAAAACAGCACTCCAGAGAGAACATTACTGGAGGCACCTTTAACATTGCTTACTGGGCTACACGTGTTCCAGCCATTGCAGCAGGGGGAATGGCCAAGCACCCCATCAGCAGCTCTCCCTGACCTTGGGCTGCTGTGGCAGGGCCCTTCCCCAGTATCCTGAGTGAGAGCCACACCCAGGCCGAGCTCCAGGCCCCCGGAGCGGTACGGGAGGAGGCTCCTTCCCAGCTGCTCTGGGCTCATGCCTGCCCCTGACTGCTGTGGATTGGCAGCACATGGTCCCCCCTCCACTGCTGGGTGTGGAGCTGAATTGAACTGAGGCCTTGGGCCTTTTCTGCTGCTCATTGGAGCCTCCCACTCCCTCACAAGGCGTGGGGAAGGACCCCTCCCCACACACTTTTACCACTCCTAAGGGCTAGGGCAAGGACTTCCTCTCCCCAGGGGGAGGGCAAAGGTCCCCCTCCCTGCCCCTCAGTCCATCCCCCCCATGCAAGGGATCAGAGGAGGAGTCCCAACTTCAGGGAGCCAGAGCTAGAATGCCACCTCCTTCTCACCACCAAGCCCCACCCCCACTCCACAGGGCCACGGTCTGTCCGGTTACTGTCCATGCCCCATGCCCAGAGGCCAGTTTAGGGAGCTTCTGGCTCTCAGGGCCCAGCCCAGGACAACAGGTTTGGTTTATTACAATGAGAACATCCATAGAACCAAGGTTTCTCATCAATAACCATTGCAGTCTGGGAGAGGGGGCCTGATGTGGAGCCCCTCCTCTGTGGTCACTGCTCAGATGTTCCCATGGCCCATGTCACCCATGAAATTGTGAATATATGAGCATCCCACCACCTGGAGCCCAATCCACCTACATGGTATCTGAACCGCTCCCAGCCAGGAACGAAACTCCCTCCAAGCACCTGGGGCAGGGAAGGATCCTTTCCATCTGACAGGTGGGGACTAAGACACAGAAAGGGCTGTGACCCAGGTCACACAAATCTGGGTGTAGATCTGGGAACTGGACTGGATCCCAGGCTAGTGCCTTCCCCCAGGGACAGCTTCACTTTCCGCCCTTTACTCTCCACTCCTTCTAGGGGGTCTCTGAGTGTGAAATGAACAGGAGCTAGAGATGCAAATGTGGTCCCTGGCACAAAGCCTGGGTGGGAACTTCCCCAGCCCTGGATCTCAGCCCAGGGACAGAGACATTTTTTCATTGTGCTGTTCTTTTATTCCTAGGAAGAGAGTCCCCAGGTTAGGATTCACGATCCCAGATCTGCAAGGCTCCAGGTGGAGAGTGCCTGGGAGTACCAGGAAATCATCTAGGGAACAAAGAAGATCCATGCCCTTCTGCTGAGACAGTCCCCACCTTGATCCTGGTTCATGCCTCCGTGTACCGTTCTGCCCTCCAGTTCCTGGCTATTGACTCTGGCTTGATCCTCAGCTCTGGTCTCTGGCTACTGACCTTGGCATGACCCTAAGCTCTAGATGTTGGCTACAAACTCTTGCTCAGTATTATCCTTGCCCTCCTCTAGCCTCTCTCCAGCCCCACCAACAACCCACTCCAGCCTTGCCTCCTCCTCCTGATCCTCCCCCAAACCCTTGGACTCTGATTACCTGGCTTCAACCTTCTGCCTGTATCTGGAATGTGGCTTAATATCGACTTGGCTTTCCTTTGGACTCTGACCACCTGGCTTCGATCTCTGGCTGCACCTGGACTCTGGCTACGGTTCTGATTCTGGTTTGTCTATGGACTGTGATCTTGGTTTTGACCCCGGATCTCGATTCCCTCACCATCCTTCGCCCAGGCCCAACCCTATGCCTAACTGTGACCTACGCTTCAACCACTAGGCCTAATTATCGGTGGCAGCACCTGACACCAAGTGGTGCAAATTTTTGCAGAAAAGAAGGCCCTCCACACATAAAAGTGTCCCATACGCAAAAGGGGACACATCACACCAGGTATGAATGATGGCCTTGCTATCTGAGCCTGGCCCTGCGGTGCCCCTAGTGGAGTGATTCAGTGGAGATGACTGAAAATTCAGGGGTTTCCTTAACCAGCCTCTGCCCCTGGACTCACTCCACCAATCAGGCCAAGGAGGGATTGACCAGTGAGGTGCGAGATTTGGCCTCACCTCTACTTAGGCAGAATAGCCTGCACTAACAGACGGGAGAACCTTCTTATGTGATTGACTAAAGCTTTCCTGCCAAAATTCTAGCAGGCATGGAGGCCAGCCGCCTCTTATACTATGTACTTCTGATGGTTTGTGGCCAATGCTGAATGGAACCAGTGGCCCAGTTTTATCATTTCTGCTGGGCACTCAGTGAAGAGGTCAAGGAGGAGCTAGCCTGGCTAGAGGCCTTCTTGGGCCTGCACAGCTTCATTGATCTAGCGGCCATGCCCATTGAGAACTGTTATCACGAGTGGAGGGAGGAAAAGAGAAGAGGGTATTACACAGACAATTCGCACAGGCTCTGTGCTAGCACCCTTGAGTTCATCCCCTGAACCCATGCAGGTCAACATGGCCCAGCGATGCTTGACCACTGAGGAGAGGGAGTGAAGTCAGGCAATAACCTGTTCTTCTACTGCGGCAAGCCAGAGCAGCACTCACTGAATACCTGGCATGGACCCCAGCCAGGAAAGTATCGGGAAATGAACAAGCCCAAGTTTTCACGGGGATCCAGCTGGGTCCACCTGGGCCCTCTCTGTATCTCCAGGTTTCAGTTCAGTTGTGCATCCCCAGAGAAACACGACAGGTGCCACTGCAGTGGGCACTTATTGATTCTGGGGCTGCAGACAATATCATAAATTTCAAGACAGCCCAAGGTCTGCAAATCCTCGTCCAGCAGAAATCACATCGGCTGTTGTGGAAACGATTGACAGGACCCTCTTTTCCTTTGGGCTGGTAACCCAGGAGATGATGGCCCTGGAAGTGGTAACCCAGGTACACAAAGAAATGCTGACATTCGCTGTGATATGTTCCCCACATTTCTGTGGGCTCACCTGGTTAGCATGACAGGACCCCCATGTTCTCTGGCAAACCCAGAAGACCAGCTTTCCCTCCAAGCGCTATCAACAGGCCTGTCTCCATAGCAACAGCATCGAGTTCCTGGGCCCAGAGGCCCATTCCCAGACAGTGGTGAGTCCATCCCTGTATGTACCGGAGCTCACAGCAACTGGCTGCAGTGAACCATTCTTGGGTCTGATACCTCGCATTCCTGATAAATACCAGGTTTATGTGAATATGTTTGAAAAAAATGAGGACACTTTGCCTCTGCACCAAGACTATGACTGCCCTATTGACCTACAACCTGGGGCCGAATTTATGCAGTGTCCAAAACAGAACTAGTGGCTTTCCCTGCGTATAGTCAAGAAAACCCATCCAAAGGGTTTATTTGTCACTCAGCGTTTCCCACAGAGGCCCCGTCCTCTTTGAAAAGAAGAAAGGTGGGAATATGCACCTCTGTGTAGACTACCATAGATCAATTGAGCAAGATGGTAGGTTTCATCCGCTGTGACCATGTACCTTTGGCTAAGAGGACAGATCAGCTCCTAGAAACAGATGTCATCTTCCTAACCGCATAACCTCAGATAAAGGGCCCCGTTTCATTTCTTGTTTCTGGTGATAAACTGCCTGGCTACTGAACAGTCACACCGATGCCTCCTGGGCATACTACCTGCAGACGAATGGCCAGATGGCAAGTGTGAACCAAGTACTGACCAATATTTATGTAGTTTTTCTTAACTATAACCAAGAGAATTGGTCCACCCTCCTACGCTCAGGGCTGGCCTTACCATGAGGCGAACTGAAGCGGCCGCCTCAGGTGCCAGACTGTGGGGGGGCCGCCACTAGGACCCAGATTGTAGAAAATTGTGTCTGCTGCTGGTGCATATGTATTCTCTCTGCTCTAGATGCACAGAGATGGTAGAGTGCTGTGCTGGAGGAAGGAGTGCACAAGAGATATAACAGGCAGGAGAAAAGGTGAGAGGGAATAACAGAAAGAAGCAGGAGCTGCAGGGAGAGAGAGGAGGAGGAGCCTCTTACGTACCTCTCTAACACCCCCAGGAGCCTGGATTGATTAACACCAGCTTTTCAGGGAGCTTCCTGTTTCCTGGTGCTTCCCTGAACCCACTTGAGGAGAACAGGCAGTCAACTGAAGTAGTAGGAGCCAGTTAGGCCCTTAAGATGCTGATATCTTCCCTCACCTGCCTGCTTATTTGTCCCCTTCAATTGAGTGTTGAGAGCCACTATAGCTGGCACAGAACAGCAGTCATGAGTGAAAGAAGAAAACGCCTCTCTGGGGCAGCATTCAGAAAAAGAAAGAAAGCAAAGGAAGCTTTTCTATCTAAGCAGGAAGGAGCTCTCCTGAGATACATAGACACAAATGTTCACGGTAAGCCTTCCAGCCCCAGTGAGGATGTGAATGGTGAGAAGATGCCTGATCTTCCAGTTAGAGAACAGGTGACCTGGCAGCCACTGCACATCCATATCTCCATCTCAAATGGATGTAACCATGCACATTCCTGAAGAAAAGTGTAGATCAGAGAAGAGTGTGGTGGAGGCACAAGAAACAGCTGCTGCTGAGTTTAGTTCCTTAAGTCTAGATGATCCAGGACTGTGGACCCACTTGAGCAGTGGCCTGAGGGACTTCCTTGTACTGCATGTGCCACAGCAAGTGAAAAACTTCATGTTCCCCAAAGACAATGAAAATAGAAGCTTCCATCCAACACATTACTGGTGTGAAATCCCCAATGGTGACAAAGTGGAGAGGCCATGGATTATGTACTCAAAAACCCAGAATGCTGCATACTGTTTTTGTTGCAAACTCTTCCAGTCTAATGTTCCAGCCACATTGGGTTCTACAGGAACAAAGGACCAGAAAAATCTGGCTAGAAATCTGGCATGCCATGAGAACACAGCAAATCATCAGAGAGCATTCCACAGGTGGAAAGAGCTTGAGAAGAGACGAAGGTTAAAGGCCACCATAGATGATCAGCATCAAGAGAGGATTGCATCAGAGTCTCTTTACTGGCAAAATGTTCTGAAAAGGCTCATTGCCATTGTGAGAATGCTTGTTACCCAAAACCTAGCACTGTCTGGCACTTCAAATCATCTGTCTGTGCCAAACAATGGAAACTTCCTTAAAATTGTGGGGCTGATGGCTGAGTTTGATGCTGTACTCCAGGAGCATCTAAGAAGAGTCACCACCCAAGAAATGTACACACACCACTATCTTGGACAAACAATTAAAAATGAGATCATACAGATACTGGCAACAAAAGTCAAATGGAAGATTGTGGCAGATCTGAAGTCTGAAAGATATTACTCTGTTATTCTGGACTGCACACTTGACATCAGCCATACGGAACAAATGGTGCGTTTTGTAACAACAACAGAACCTAGTGAAAATGTCTGTGCAATGGTGACTGTCAGAGAGCATTTTCTAGAATGTATTGACATTGATGATACTACAGGAGCTGGTATGACAAATGTGCTTCTTAAAAAGCTGGAAGAGACGGGAATTGCAATAGCTGACATGAGAGGTCAGGGCTACAATAATGGTGCCAACATGAGAGGAAAGAACAGAGGAGTGCAGACACGGATCCAAGAGTTAAACCCTCGAGCTTTTTTGTCCCATGCAGTTCTCATTCATTGAACTTGGTGGTCAGTGATGCAGCATCAGCTTCTAGTGAGGCTGCTGAATTTTTTTAATGGAATTCAAAGCATCTATGTATTTTTCTCTGCATCAACTCATCGATGGCAAATTTTGAAGCAACATCTGGGAACATCCTCTCTGACACTGAAACCACTGAGTGCCACACGATGGGAAAGTCGAGTGGAGGTGATAAAGCCTATTAAATGCCAAATTGGGAAGATAGATGATGCCATAGTTGCCATTATGGAGGATAATGCTATGACAGGAACTGTTCATGGGAGAACAGTGGCAGAGGGAAACGGAATCACCAGAAACATACACCTCAACTCATTGGTGGCAAATTTTGAAGCAACATCTGGGCATGACATACTGTTTGAAATAAATGTAAGGAAGAGACTCCAAGGTGTTGACCTTGATATATCTGGGGCAATGGAACAACTGGACAAAGCAAAGTCATACCTACAGTCTTACCGGTCAGATGAGGGATTTCAAAACGTTCTGAAGAGTGCACAGAAGTTGGCAGAGGAACTTCATACTGAAGCTATTTTCCCACCCATTCAAGAATACAAGAGTCACCAAAGAAGACAACATTTTGATTACGAGGCATGGGATAATCCCATAAGAGACCCAAAACAACAATTCAAATTTGAATTCTTTAACCAGGTGCTAGATTGTGCAATACAGTCAGTTGAAGAACGTTTCATGCAGCTCAAGGAACACAGCAGTATATTTGGGATGTTGTATGATATTCCAAAACTCCTCACTATACCTGAAGAAGACCTACACCAGCAATGCAGGGCACTAGAGACAGTATTGGCACATGATGACATGCGCGATATTGATGCGAGTGATTTAGGTGATGAACTGAAAGCCCTTTCAAGATGCATTTCAGCAGGATTAACTCCAAAGGCTGTTCTGGAATATATGTGCACAAATAAGATGACCACCCTCTTTCCAAATGCTTTTGTTGGTCTGCACATACTTCTAACACTTCCTGTAACGGTTGCCAGTAGAGAATGCACCTTCTCCAAGCTGAAGTTAATAAAAACACATCTACGCTCCACAATGACACAGGAGAGGCTGGTCGGCCTTGCAACCATCTCAATAGTGCATGACCTGGCCCAGACTGTGGACCTTCAGGAAGCAATTCAAATCTTTGCAACCAAGAAGGCACAGAAAGCACCACTTTGATTATTCAAACAGATAAAAATGCCAGTGTTTACTATGCTAGGCAAGAAAAGTTACATTTGCTGTTCAGGCATTTGAAAGTTAAGTGTTACTTAAAATTTTTGAACAAGGCATTTTAAGTTGTTAGTTCTCCTTTATTGGGGTAGGTAGCAGAGCATGAGAGGAGTAGAACAGGAGGAAGGCAGAATTGAGACCTTTCAAAGTTTTGGCCCAAGCAAGGGGGCATGGGGGCATGTGATGGGGCAGCACCGCCCCACACCAGCCCCAGCAGCATTGGGCCGGTAGCACTGATGGCAGAAGTCCAAAAAGTCAACACCATCTCCCGCTTCGACACATACCCGATGCCGCAGGTGGATGAACTGCTGGAATGGCTCAGGGGAGTGAGGTACTTGTCAACCATAGACCTAACCAAGGGATACTGGCAGATCCCCCTCACACCAAACTCCCGGGAGAAGATGGCCTTCCCAATGCCTTTCGGCCTCTTCCAATTTATAATCATGCCATTCAGGGTACACAGAACCGCTGCTACATTCCAGCAGCTGATGAATAAGGTCTTACAATCCCATGACCAGTATGCGGCGGCGTATATAGATGACATCGTAGTCTATAGCAACAACTGGGAGGACCACCTACGCCATCTGGCTGAGGTGTTGCAGGCCCTCAGAACAGCCAGCCTCACAGCTAACCCGGCAAAGTACCACCTCGGGCAAGAAGAGGTAACCTATCTTGAATATACGGTGTGGGGGGGAAACTGAAGCCCCATATCAGCAAAGTGCAAACCTCAGACGTACCTGTCCCCAAGACGAAGAAGCAGGTGTGCCATTTTTCGGCCAGATTTTGCATCTATAGCCGCCCCCCTATCGGACCTGACAAAGAACTCGCAGCCTCGACAAGTGCAGTGGTCGGAACAGTGCAAGGAAGCCTTCGAAACTCTGAAAGAATGACTTATGCAAGAACCAGTCCTGCGATACCCAGACTTCTCAAAAGAATTTATACTTCAAACAGATGCCTCGGAGGTAGGCTTGGGGGCCGTACTCTCCCAGGAATTAGGCAGGGACGAACACCCAATACTGTATCTAAGTTGTAAACTGTTGCCCCAGGAACATTATTCCACAATAGAAAAAGATGCCCTGGCGGTGAGATGGGCCATTGATGCCCTATGTTATTATCTGCTGGGGAATAACTTCAGGTTGATCACAGACCATGTCCCCCTACGGTGGATGCATAGTATGAAGGACACAACCCCCCAGATTATGCAATGGTACCTCTCCCTCCAACCCTATGACTTCCACGTGTTTCGTCGCCCGGGTAAGGCCCACGCTAGACAGAGTGAGGGGGGAGAGGAGGTGGACCAACCTGGAGGATCCTTCTTAAGGGGGCGGGTGTATGACGGGGCAGCACCGCCCCACACCAGCCCCAGGAGCGTCGGGCCGGTAGCACTGATGGTGAAAGTCTCACCCTGTTCGTATTGGGCATGCTCCAAGTGCTCTGGGAGTATAAAAGGAGGGAGCCCAGCTCAATCTGGACTCAATCAGGTGCAGGGGAAGCACCTGACCGGGAAGCTCCTGCGGAGGACCAGCCACCGGCTGTGGAGGCGCCGGGGACTGAAGCCTCTCCAGGCCAGCTCGAAGCCATACTACAGGAGGAACCCAGGGAGGCAGCTGACCCGGAAGCCCACAGGGAACCTAGGGACTCGTGGGAGACCTCAACGCTCAAGCCGGTAGGAAGCGACCCGGGGTGTGTGTATGTGTGTGTGACGGACTGGTACCTTGCCCCTGGCAAGACTCAGCATGTTTTGGTGGGACCCCCGAGCTGATCCAGAGGCAAGGTCCTATGCCGCAGTTAGGGCTGGAGGCTGGGACCCGGGGGAGTGGGAGAGCCTCTGGCCACTAGGCCGCCCTGCCCTGCAACCAGGGGCAACTCTATGGACTCTGGCCACTAGGCCGCATTGCCCTGCAACCCGAGGCGACTCTATGGACTCTGGCCACTAGGCCGCATTACCTGGTAACCAGAGGCACAAACCCTCACAGGGCGTCATTTGAGCTCCCTGCCTCAGGTGCCAAAATGTTGTGGGCCAGCCCTGCCTACGCTACTCAGAATTTGCAAACCACAAAACGAACAATACCTTTTTTTTGTGTGTGCTAACTATAGATTTCCCCCCGATTTCATTCCCCATGACTCATGGCCTCTCCGAATTCAGCGGCTAGTGACCTGGTTCAACGAATCCACCACATTCAAGAACTAAGGGGGCACCTCGAGAACCCTAGGAAGGACTTCAAATAGTATGGAGACTGCCAATGACAGCAGGGGCCAGTCTTTTCAGTAGGGAAACTGTTTGTTGAAGGGAGGTACCAAGCCCTTGGCACTGACAAATCCCTAAGCCCCGTCTATGGCAGCAGTTCCTGCCCCATCCTCCTTCCTTGACCTTTTGATCCCATCCTCCTCCCTTGGCTGTAGGGAGCAAACTCTGGGTCCCATCCCTCACCCTGGCACAATCCACCCCCAGAGTGTCTGAGCCCCTCGCCAACAATGGGACTGTGTTCCCTTCACCCCCTGCAGGGGAGGAAACTATTACCCCCATTTTACAGACAAGGAATGAAGGTGATGAAGTGACCTCTCCGAGGTCACACCTACAAACATGTGGTAGATCTGGGAACTGGACTGGATTCCACTGGACTGGATTCCACAGGGGCAGCTTCACTTCCTGCCCTTCATTCTCCCCTCCCCTCTGTGCCCTTCTTCTATGGGGTCTCCGAACAGGAAATGAACAGGCGCTTTCTCCCCTCTCTGTCTTCCAGGCTCAGGGATCTGTTCCTGCCTCCTAAATCAATGCAGCCTGCAGCTGGCCCAGCTTGGGGATCAATGACCTCATCCTGTCAAACCAAGAAGAGCAGGCTCTCAGCAATGCTTAGATAGAAAACCCTACTCCCCTCACAGAACTAGGAACCACTCATTCATCTGGGTGATTGCTGCTCTTGGGACAAAGATCAGGTTTCTGGTACATAGCCTTGCTTAGAACATCCCTTATTCCTGGATCCCAGCCCTCGGACTCCGATGTTGTTCTCATTTTGCTGTGTTGATTTTAGTCCTAGGAAAAGCATCCCCAAAGGAGATGTATAAGGATCCTGGACTCTATTGCCTGCAAGACACTGCAGTCACCTTCACAGGTAGAGGTCACTGTCTCTCATACAATTTCATCAGTGCCCTTTCTGCTCTCCATCTCTGCTCCCTCCAGCGGGGCAGAGATGCCCCTTAATTCCTAGAGTCCTGATTTCCTGCCATTCCAGAGGCTCAGGGCTTGTATTACCCCACCCTAACCATCAGATACTTTTCCTATGGGAATCTCACTTGAGCAGAGAAGCAATCTCCTCTTCTCTTAGAACCAGTCTTCTCAGTAAATCCATCCACAGTGACCTCATCTTAGCTGCTTTGTTTATCCAAGATGAGGAATATCTTTTGATAACCCTTAGCATGGGGGTGTGGGGTGGAGCAGGGGAGACTGGAGCTCCAGCAGATTCCCCTGAAGAACCCCACCCTGTCTTTCTGTGGTCACGGTGTAGGGCTCTCCATCCATCGTGGAGGTGAAGACCAGATAGGAGTTGATGGATTGACCTAGATATGTCATGTCCTTGTGTGGATGAGGGAACAACATCACAGAGGTGGACAGCAGCAGATGTACCACACGTGACCAGGAATGGGCTAAACAACCTACAATGACAAGTAAGTAAAACCATGACCACACCCCGAGCATTGCTGGGGATTGAACCAGGCACCTGCAGCACAAGCTCCTCTCACTCAAGCTAAAGTGGTCACTCTAGGAGTGTAGGAGACCTACAGGCTCTGACGGATGGAATGAATAGAAAGGGGAGCCTGA
This sequence comes from Mauremys reevesii, assembly GCF_016161935.1. Taxonomy (NCBI): domain Eukaryota; kingdom Metazoa; phylum Chordata; order Testudines; family Geoemydidae; genus Mauremys; species Mauremys reevesii. The sequence goes on along the minus strand of NC_052624.1, from coordinate 178,328,546 downwards.
GCTGAGGTTGCTGGGCCCTTCCCGGTAGCAGGAGATGCTGTGGGAAGAAGTGGCAGTAAGATGGGAGTGGGAGGGGAGGAGGGGATGACTGAAGTGGAGATGTTGGCACAGGGGGATGTTTGCATAGGGAGCTTTTCAGGTGAGAAGGAGAAAGGGCAGCCAGAGCCAGACTTGGGGAAGATAGCACCAGGAGAGGAAGATCATGTCAGTAGCTTCAGTTTGGATGGTCAGGAGGGGAAACTGGGAAAGTCAGCAGAACATGATCTGGGGTTTTGTCAGTAGGAAGAGCCTTGATACACTCTCAAAGAAATCTGTCCCTCCCTCTGTTAAAAAGGAGCCGAGATGGAACAGTGAAGAGTTCTCCTAGACCTAGAAAGGGCTCTTATTTCAACTCTGTTCTGGTTCTAAGTCCTGTGCTTGGACCACACTCCAGTGCAACAGTCCATAAATTAACATCCAACTTGAACAACAACCAGCCAGCACTTCCGCATCCTGGCCTGGAGCAGAAAACTGAGGATCTTGCAGGAGCTTCCTCAGGTCAGTGTCAGCCAAGGCTGGTGGCCTGTTGGAGAATTTTCTGACCCATTTGGGAAGCAGTCTCTTTGAAATGGCTGCTCCACATAAAGGCATGGGGGTTGCAAAACCCCTCCAATGCACAGAGCTCTGACTAACAAGGCTTGTGTTTTGTCACTAATGTCTGTCCTGATGGCAGAAACTAGCCTGCTGCCCCTGTGGTCTGGACCATGGTGTTCTGCACTGAGGAACTGGTCCTTTCTCTGCATGTTGCAGGGATCTGAAATCGTTTGCAGCCCCTGCTGTGGCTGTACCCTGGAGAAGGTGTATTTGTTTGGGGCTGAAATTTGTGATACCAGGGCTAGATACTGCCGATCTTATTCACTGTTGTGACAGCTGTCAGTGGCAGTTCTGTGTGAGTGAGGTCTGCAGGAATAGGCCTCATCTGAATGGGTGATCTCTTACCAAGACAGAACCTTGTGGGCTGGACTGTACCCTGTGTGTGCAATTCCACTGGCCAGTGGAGATGCACAAGAAGTTAGCTTTGGAGAGAAGGTTTGTCTAAACCTAATACCTTTTGAGAGGCTTGGGTGGAAGGTTCTAGAGATGAGGAGACACTAATTCATGAACCCTCCCAGCCTTCCAAGATTGGTCACTATTATCCCTGTTATCTGGGGCTCAGAGGAAAATGACTGGATGCAGGGTCACACACAGCTTCACTGACAGAAGGAGAAGCCAATCCCAGTACCAATCCAGCACCACCCACTAGACCACACACCCTTCCAGAGCCACAGAACCCAGAAGCCTTGACTCTCAGACCTGTGCCTTACATCACCTAGCCAAACCTCCTCCCGTTAAAGGAGCTGGAGAAAGGACCATCTGCAGTGACCCCGTCCCCTACATTCCTACTGTCAGAGGCCAGAATGAGCAGAGAGCTCCCCTGTAGGAATCTTAGGGGTGCACAGTTGGGTTTCATGGGGAAGACCTCTGGGAGCCATTGGCAGAGTGTTTTACTGATGAGATTTTCCTTCTCTGACAAAGGGTTTCTGTTCCCCCGGATCATCGGCCACCTAGCAGAATGCGAAAGAGACGAGTGGTGATGGGCTAGAGGAGTCAGTGTGGCTGTGCAGCAGGTGCAGTGCCTGCAGTCACCATGGGCCAAACCCTGCACCCCAGACAACCCAGGTTAAGTTCCCATCTGATTACAAAGGGGATGTTGGCTTGGGGAATTGGTTGCTGGTGCCTGTCCCCATAGACAGAGACTGAGATGTTTCCATGAGGCAACTCAATGGTACATGTAGCTCCATTCAAACAAGTGACGAATGTACGTTAAAGAGCAAAGCTGGGACATCTGCAGAGCTGCTAAAGTCACAGCGAGAAGAGAGATAAGAGGAAACTTGCTAAGATGGCTGGCAACAGCGCTGAGAAAAAGGAGTTTGGCAGCTAGTTCATTGGAAATAAATATATAGGAAATAAATATTGAGGGCTTTTTCCTGCCCAATGAAGTGTTTAAAATGTGTCTCTTTACTATTGCTCTAAACTTTAAACAATCTTTGTATAATTTAAGGCAGGGGGTGTCTAAATGGAATAGGTCACTTTTAGCAGCATGAAGTATCCGGTTCAATCTCTAAGCACCTAATTCTACAACTTGAACTGAACTGAACAAATGCCTCAGGTGGTAGCAGTAGTAGCCTCCCATCCTCTTTCTGCACTAGCTGCCAGGGAGGCATTCAGTACATATGGTCATAGAGCAGCACGAGGGTCCCCTTGCAGAGCTGCCCGTTGACACTGCCCTTGTCGGGGAGCACATCAGGGTACCATGGACTGGGTAGGAGCAACATGCCTCCAAGCCTGCACAGCCTGAGGATCCAGAGATCTCTGGTCCTGATCCCAAAGCTTCCTCAGAGCAACGGAGGAGCCAGACTGCACCTGGACTCTCTCTTTCCCTGCCCCAGCAGCAGAGAAGAAGCTGTTTGCACAGATGGCAAGTGCCATCTCCCGTGACACTCACATGTAGGCCACTGATGCATTTGTAGAGTCCAGGCTGAAGGCCACACACTCCTCTGGGCTCTGGAAAGCAGGAGGACTTATGCTGCAATAAATCTGTCTGTGCATCTGCCAGCAAGCAACTTCTCTGCTCCCCTTGCTGGTTTCCAGCCCCCAGGAAGCACTGAGGGGTAAGGAGGCAGTGATACCCCTGCCCCAAAGATGGGTGTGGGAAGAAGCAGAGCTAAAGGGTAACAGCCAGCTATGCTATAGTATTCCCCCTAGATTCACTCCAACAACCACCTGGCTCCTTCCTGCCAAAGGCCACATTACTTAGGTTCCCATTGTTGAGCCAGTTCCCCCACAAGACAAAGCTACCTCTGAGTCGCTACAGGCTCTCCCACTGCCTTGCTGTGAGAAGTTAAGGAATAGAGTCCTGCTGCCCCACAACTACTCAGGGGAATCCTCCCAGAGCAATCAGTGTAAGGTTTTATGGAAATTTGCAAACTGATAATTTTGCATAGTGTTGCAAGAAGCTGCACAACCCTGAGCAGCTCTGTGTTTGGAGCAACATTAATTCCCACATAGATTTCTGAGAGGAAATGTTGAGGACCTGAAGGGAGGTCACTGTGGACTGCAGGCCTTCCCCTGCTCCTATTCAGGTTCTGCTATGTCAGTGCTGCAGAGTTGTAAGGGGAGGCTTGAGGGCTGTGGGGAAGTGTGATGAGGTGTCCACCCCATACAGGACTGGAAGGGGACTTAAGGTGGCCAGGTAAGCCTATTAACTCCAGAGGCTGCACTTGGAGGAAGAGTGAGGGAACCGGGATTGACTGCAAGCAGGCTGCTGCTGGAAAAGGTCAGTCATCCTGCCCCTCCCCCACATATATAAACTAATAGTTCCTTTTCAAGGGTTTATATGACCCTTTGGGTGTAGTCCCAGTGGTTCTGTGTTCTTTATTCTTATTTTTTAGTCTTTATAGAGAAATTTCTCTCCTGTTGTTGGGTGTTTGGGCAGGTTGGGAAAAGAATTAGGCCTCCTGGCTTTTCCAAGACACTGACTCCAGCCTTTACCAATGATTCTTTAACATTATTATTTTAAAGTACCTGCCTCCTCCCAACACCTTCTTTGTCCTAACCACCAGACCTTCCACCTGATGTCTGATAACACTTGTACTTCTCAGTTCTCCAGCAGTTTGCTTTACATGAACTTCCTTTTCTCTGGCTCCCTTTAGCCTGACAGGAGTGAGCCCTTTTATAGTATCAGAGGGGCCTTAATTAGAGTCAGGTGGTTAACAGCCTCACCTGACTCTTAGCAGGTTAATTGGAGTCAGGTGTTCTCATTAGCCTGGCGCAGCCCCTGCTCCGGTCATTCAGAAAACAGAAAACTGCTTATCTAGTGGTCAGTATCTCTCCCTTCTACTACTCTGCTGTTCCCAACTGGCCTGCATCTATCACAATATCTACCGCTGCTGATTCCCTTCAAAAGTAGTGACTCTGTTGTTGAAGGAAGAACTGCAGCTGTTGTAGTAATAGTGTGGATTTTAGGTTAGATGGATGTCTTGATGCATATCCCCATACTGTGGTGTGGCTCCTGTGCTGGACTGCTGAAAATACAAGGAATTATTTATATTTGCTAAAGGGGCCATGGTGAGGTGAGTGGCTGAGAATATTTTACAGCACTCTCACCTTGTGTGACCTCTTGTGCGGGGATAATCTATGCATTGGGCATGGCTCTCTGCTGATTTTATTTCTAAATAAGCCTGACCTAGGTAATATACTACCATTGTATTCTACAACTTACTACCTTTTAATATGGTAAATCCTAGTCTTATTTCTATAATACCGGGGTGTTCTAGAGGTATTTGGCTGAAGTGAAATTACTAACAAAATTTCCCTATGAGCAAAGAATCACGCCAGATTAATTTGACTATTCACTATATGCAAGGGTATTGTAGTGTATGTAATCCTAATGTGTGCCTCTAGGGCTCATGTACTCTGACCTTTCACGCAGGAAACAGCAGCGTGGCTTCTAAGCAAATGGAGTGAGTGTTGCAATAGTATGTGTCTCTGTCTCCCTGACCAATGGCTCCCCAACCTTTGCAATCAGGCTTTGTTAGCCACGTACATCACAGAATCCTTTTCCCACACCTGTATTTGTTCATCTTCCACTTTGGAGGATGGCTACGTAAGTTACCAAGTGAAGTTCTTAACTGATAACTCTCTCAATGTGTATTGGTTTTATATGTCTTTGCTTCTCCATGTATCGTCTTTGAATCCCAGTGAGAAGAACAAAGAGAAAATGTTCCTAACTGGCTTAGAGCCATGTGGTAGCCAATCATTCCTCATGTTAAATTAGTGCATGCAGCTGGAAATAAAGCCCACCATAGCAGACACCGTGGATACCATCAAAAAGTTAGCATTTTTCAAGTTACCAAAGAGTGATGGTGGAACACGAAATACCTTCCACGCAGCTGTTTGCTATTCTAAATACAGAGGAAAGCTGCGGTATCTGCTGACCAATGTCTTCTTACTATTGACCATTGTATTTTAGTGAACACTCCAGTTACATGGTTGAGCTAATACTGTTGCGTTTCAGACATGTAATTTGGTACCATATGAAAACTGCTCAATTTTTCTATTCAGAAATCTCCATGCCCTATGAACTAAAAATAGAAGAGATGGCAATATCCCAGACAAATGTTTTTTTTCCAGAAGTTGAACTGGTGGAGGTGGGGGAGGAGACAGCATTCTTTAAATTTCCACCCACAAATTCCCTCCCACTTGAGAGACACAAAGGAGTTGCCAACTACAGTTCATTGTGGAGATGTTTTAAATCTGATTGTGCATGCTTTGCTGGACTCCTTGGGCTTAGCTGCCCATTGGGTTTCAGTTGCTCTGCAGGGCTTCATGTACTGGGCTCCTTGTCTATAGAACAAAATAAATGGTGGTATTCTCCCAAATGTCGTACACTCGTGGCACCAAAATGAGCTGTCACTCCGAGTCCATTGTGAAGATCTTCACAATATGATCCTTGCTTTCCTTCCTTACATGCTTTAGTGAGTAGGAAATAATCCTGTCTACATTATTAACTAACTCATCATCACTAGGAATCAGCATTAGAACTCCTTTGAGATTAATGGAACCAGTCATCTTCCCAGAGCTATTGTTTCAGGCTCTCTGCCAAGTCAGGAGGATAGGACTGCATTAGTTGCTCTCTGTTCACATTCTGAAGGTATGTTTTTGTTGTTTGTTTGCTCATTTTTTTTGTTTTGTTTGTAACCATAAAGACTAGAGACTTACCTTTTGGTTTTAAATGAAAGCTGAGCTTTTGGAGAATGAGATGGCAGCTCAGAGAGGGTGAGAACATGTTGGACTCCTGCATTCTTTCTTTCTTCCCCCTAGCTCAATCCCTAGTTTGTTCTGGCCAAGCTGGCCTTGAGAGTGGCTCATCCCAAACTCCTGACATGAATCTTCTTTCCATGACAAATAAAATTGAACTGTAAAACAACAAGGCCAGTTGGGACAGGCTTCTCTCAGTTGCCAAATGGATTCTGTTTACACTCCCTGGGCCTTTTTCTGTCAGCTCACATCTGTCATGTGTACTTCTAGGTACAGCACTGTGTGTACTCTGAGCTGTGCACTTTGCTGTATTTTATTGTGAAAAATTGGTGAGGGCACAGGATGTTTTCCTTTCTGACGGACAATAATGTATGTCAGAATTTTGGTCCAGTTGCATGGAGTTTGACAGAAAAATGTAAACACGTATGATTCTGTGGCCTTAGAAAATTCTAAGCAAGATGTATGATTTGTTACCTGGGTGACCCAGGGCAAAGGCAGCATAAAATGATCTGTGATCAAAAGACAAAATATTCTCCCAGAAGGTTTAACATCTCTATCCAATAGACCGCATCTAATTCAGTTCTAATTGACATATTACATTGGTATGTAATATTTGGCTCTGTTTCAATAGTACTTTGAACTATTTTTGTTTCAATAGTTAATATACTATTAAAAATGATAGGGCATATCATTCCAATGGTTGCATGAAACAACTTTTAAGTGAACAGCACAATTGGTTTGGGGACCAGACCTGCCTGTCTTGTTCAAGTTGCACAAAACTCTTTTTGTTTTATAGGCAAAGACAGCCTTTTTCTGACAGTGGGGAAGTAACAACAAGAAGGTATGCATTAGGCATGGAGTTCTCTCACATTTTCAAGGTATGGACTACATCTTAGTAGAGAGATTGCCTCCCATTCACAGTCACGCAACATCCATGTGACAACTACAGCAGTGGCTTACATGGAAAAGTAGTGTTATGATGGATGCAGGTGTATTTCTCTGTTAGCATGATATGATTTTTTTCCCCACTTTTTGAAAAATATCAATCAGTTCTTCATTTGATCTTCATTTAATCTCCTTCTCCGATCCATCCTTTCCCCCACCCCCCTCTCCTGTGCACATAATTCCATGTCCAGTCCTCTCACGCTGAGCATGCTCCTTGGTCACAAACTGTCAGCTACACTAATTCCAAAGATTATTTAAAACTTCTATTACACAATCTAATTCAATGTACCCTATGGAAATTGGTTTATCAAGAGTTTACTGTAAGCACACGATGTACAAGCTTTATTTTCAAGCTATATCTTTGTTATAAATATGTTATATGCTGATTTATAGGAAGATCAAAACAATACAATGCAGCTATATTTTATACTGAATCTGTCATGCAGGGCATATCCCAAAATGCCTCTTAGCGCTACACAGTGCAAGATAGTATTGGGTATACATTACAGAACGCAGTGACGTAAGAACATTCTATGGTGAATGAATTAAAGTATTCAAGCATAAGACCAAGAACAGATGGAAGATGGAAATTAAGAGTTATAGGTCGGGGAGAAAATATATATTTTTAGTTGAGATTTGAAGAGATGGAGAATTGATGAGGTGGAAAGATGGAGACAGTCTGTTCCACATGGCAGGAACTTCAGATGAGAAGGTGCTTGCACTATTAGTGGCAAGATTGTGTGAAGAAATAACAAGGATGTTGGTGCTAGACCATAGAGGGAGCAGAAAGAGGAGAGGAATCAGACCCATATGGAATGCTAGAGGCAGTCCATGGCGAATAGTTTGGAAAGCCAGGAGGACAAGAGACCGGCTCTGAGTTGGATCCTGAATTGCTTGGCAAGCTAATGGAGCGTTCTGAGGATACGAAGTCTGAAACACATTGCTGTTGCTGGAGTCTGGAGAGTTGAGCTTAGGGAGGTTATTGAGAAAGGACCTGCAATAGTTAAGCAGAGAGGAGGTGAAGATATGGATGGATATTTCAGCAGCAGTGGTGCTAAAGAAATGGCATGCACAGGTGATGTTGCAGGAGTGGTGATACACAGATTTTTTGAATTAGGGATTAGATCCTGTCCTCTGCTTTACTACTGCACAATAGAAGAAAAAGAACATAGAGAGCCTTGTGCCCCACCCCCTTGCAAACAGCAGGACAGGATCTCTCCCTATTGCTAAGAGAACACTAGGTGGGGAGACTGGCTACTATACTGGCCTGTTCAGTGTGGCCCTAAGGTGGAATTGTCTGCTGGCTGGGGAACTATATCCAGGCCTCCAGCTAGCTAGCCCCTAGGTTGCAGACAGCAACATTTGCTTGCCAATGGCATATAATCCCCCTTTTCAGATAGCAGAGTTCTCCCTACCGTGTGTCCCTCTGGAGCCACTCTCTGGAATCCTGTCCTGCTCGGTACAATTGCTTAGGAGGGGATGCAAGTGCTAGCATCTTTGCTACCCCTTGCAGCACTAGCCAGGCTAGAATTTGGACTAATAGAAGTGAGTTCAGGGTCAAGGATAATGCTAAGTTTCCAGACAGTGAAGACAAATGGGTGACCTGAGTTTCACAGAGAGGTTGAGAATATATTGTTTGAAGATGCTTCTCTTGTAGCTGATGTAGTCTGTAAGGAACTTCAGAGTAATGGACAAATATCTGGAGTGAGCTAAGCAGAGTAATTTCCTTTTAAAATAACGCCTAAGGAAATACACACTATAGTATTTTTTTAAAAATATTTTTGATCGAAGTTTAAAAAAAAAAAAAAAAGCATGGTTTTTATCAGTCAGAAAAATATCATTAACAGAGCCGTGTAGAATGCCGGCACTTCAACAGGAATATATTGTCTGTGAATGATAGTACAGTATCTTTGAATAGGATATTGGAATATAATGTGTAGGATTTTACTCTTTTAGCCAAGTGAATGTTCTGTGTGTTTGCACTGGACCTAGCACAATGGGGTTATGGCCTGTGACTGGCACTACAATAATACAAATAAATCAGAATAAGAATAATAGTGTAGAAAGGAGCAACTGGTGGAATATTGAATGAATCATGATGGCAGGTGGATAGAAGTATAATAGAATAAGGGAGATCTAGCACTACTGATTGTCCCTTAGTTACTAATAAAACAAAAGTGGCTTTTTAAAACATGGCTCTTGCTCTTGGTATCTGTTTAAGTAAATAGCTGTTGTGGGAAAATTTAAGCTTGACATAAATTCAGCCATTTTATGTGTCCAGCCATTGCTAGCTGAAAACCAAATACTACATAGCTAGAAATAATTCATTAGGACTCTGAAAGGCAAGGCCATATAGCTGCATGATTGCAGTTTTGCTAATCAGAATGGGAGGATGGGACCCTAATCAGAAAGGTAAAGTGCCATAAAAATGGAAGGGAGTGTGGGGTTAGGCGACCTTGGTTTTAAGTGTCCCTGACATATATGTTTTATTGTTGTTATGACTAGAAATGCTTTGCTGATAAGGAATAATGAGCAATTTGCTGAAGCTAGGAGAACTGTTGACCCACTAGGGCAGTGGTCCCCAAACTTTTTCTGTTGTGCCCCCCCTTACCCATAATGGAACCTGTCCGCCCCCACCCCCAGGAACTGATTTGGGATTGGGGCTGTGGTCAGGGGCTGGGAACTGGCTGGGAGCTTGGGGTCGCTGGGGCTGGAGGGGGGGGCTGGAGCAGAGTTGGGGGCAAAGTGGGGTTGGGGGTGGGGAGGATTAGGGCTCCACAGTTTGGGGACCACTTCCCTACAGGTTACTATGAATGACTTCTAGTGAATCACATGAGTTCAGGGGCGGCTCCAGGCCCCAGCACGCCAAGTGCGTGCTTGGGGCGGCAAGCCGCGGGGGGTGCTCTGCCGGTCGCCGAGGGGGCAGCAGGCAGGGTTCCTTCAGCGGCGTGCCTGCGGAGGGTCTGCTGGTCCCGCGGCTTTGGTGGACCTCCCGCAGGCGTGCCTGCGGAGGGTCCGCTGGTCCCGCAGCTTCGGTGGAGCCGCGGGACCAGCGGACCCTCCGCAGGCACGCCTGCGGGAGGTCCACTGGAGCCACGGGACCGGCGAGCGGCAGGGTGCCCCCTGCGGCATGACACCGTGCTTGGGGCGGCGAAATGTGTAGAGCCGCCCCTGCATGAGTTACATGCTTTAAGTTAGATATAAAAAATGAGGTAAAAGAATACACTTTGGAGCAGTCCGAGGGAACTTTTCTTCAGGCAAAGAGCTGACACCTAAGCTCCTCAGAAGCTGGATGGATGGAGGGTCTCTGGAAGCTCAGCTGTTGATCAGTCAAGACCATCTCAGACTTGGGAACTATAGTTTGGGGTGCTCTGAACCATTGCTATAACACGTGTGTGTGTGTGTGTGTGTGTTTGTGACCTAATAAAAAGTAGTTTTAGGTAAAAGCACTCTGGTTTGTATCAATCATTTATCAGATGGAAGAGCTGTGTCCCCATTAATTTATTCCTGACGCCGCCTGGAAAAAAAACCCATTAAGTTACCACTGCTTTGGGTTCTGAAACCCCTGGGTAACATAGCCACTGATTCATTATGTAATGAATGTCCAGGTGGGCACATGTGGCATTTTTTCAGTTTGGCCTTTATCTCACTGTGTTCTCTTGCCTATGAATTTGTATCTGGTGTACAGTAATCCAGGGTAAATTACTCAGGTTTAGAAAAATTCAGTAACTCAGCAATAAACATTGCCCAAGTCTGACCCTGCGGTAAAGTTCTAAAGCTGAGCTGGGGTACTTTTCATTAAAATTAACTGTACCATTGTGAGGGGGCACACCTTCACTCTAGAAGGGAGGAGGCTAATGAGCTCTTCTGGACTCAGCCAACAGTAACCAGGTGCACCTGTAAGGCTTGCTCTCCCTGGAGGGGAGTCAGGGGAAGCTTAAAAAGGGAAAGCCTTCCATAGGAAGGTGTGGTAAACAGGAAGAAGACTGATGTACCTCAGGGTGTATCTACACTTAAAACGCTACAGTGGTACAGCTGCACCGCGTTAGAGTTTCAGTGTAGACACTTCCTACACCGATGGGAGGGATCCTCCTGTTGGTGTAGATTATCCACCTCCCTGAGAGGTGGTAGCTAGGTCGATGGAATTCTTTTGTCAACCTAGTGCTGTCTATGCTGCAGGTTAGGTACCTTACCTACGCTGCCCAGGGGTGTGGATTTTGCAGGCTCCTGAGCAATGTAATTAAGCCAACTTAATTTTCTAGTGTAGACCAGGCCCCAGAGACTGCAGAGACAGATCAGCAAAGAGGGAGGCAGTCACAGACCTCACCACTCCGAGATTATACGGGGCAGGTATAAAGTGGAGTCACCCAAGAGGAGGGGCTTGAGGCAGACCCTCCTCCAGATTAGAGACACTATACCTGCTGACGGGCCAAGCCCCAAAGGGGCAACCCAAAAGACAGCCTAAGAGACAGACCACCTTTGCTTTTCCTCTGATTCCCCCTCCCCTCCCCAGGGAAAGAGAGAGAGAGAGAGAGAGAGAGAAAGAGAAGACTTTTATTTTTTGCTTGTTTGTTTGGAGAGTCCCTTGTGTGCTACAAACATAAGGCTGGAACTAGGGGAGCTGGGAGTGCTCCTGCACCCCCTGGCTTGAAGTGGTTGTCATTATATACAGGATTTACAGTTTGATTCAATGGCTTTCAGCACCCCCATTATAAAAATTGTTCCACCACTCCTGGCTACAAATGGGGGAAGGATCTTGTAAACAATTCAAATTGTAGTTTGGTTGGAGCTCAGGGGAGCCCCTAAGCCCCACAACCATATTGCAGTCAGTGGTGACTTCATTGCTTCCAAAAAAAGATCAGGACAGCAAAAGTTTACAGCGCTTATGTGTTGTCAGCATGGCCTATGCTTACAACATAGGTCGACATAGCTACGGTGCTCAGGGGTGTTAAAAATCCAGCGTAGATCCATCGAGGTCAATGGAACAATGCTTCCATAGGTATAGCTGTCGTCGCTCAGGAAGATGGAGTTCCAACAGTGATGGAAAAACTGCTTCGGTAGCTGTAGGGTGTCTCTACATAATGAGATTACAGCACCCATAGTTTAGACATGGTCAGCGACCCTCATACTGGGTATGAGCAACTAAGGGCTTGGCTACACTTGAAAATTGCAGCGCTGGGAGTTACAGCGCTGGTCGTGCAGCCGTGTAGGGACAGCGCTGGTGTGTTGGAGCAAGATGGAGAACTTACCACCTTCAGGATCTTGCTTGTGACTTCACAACTCCAAACAGCGATAAGAAATGCAAATCAGATGTATTCCATACATCCTCTCACACCCAGGTGCCTCTTTTTGCCTTGAAAGAGCACACAGTTCACCCAACTGCTTTCACTTTCCTGCAAGGCAACAGCATTCTTTTTGTCTACGTTTTCATAGTAAACTTTAATGCATTCATGCTCTTACCGTCTGGCTCCTATATCCGCAGGCCCTGGTTAGCTAGGCAATCAGCCTTCTTCATTTACTTCTTTTTCTTAGAAGAAATGGCTTGCAGATTGGCAGGTGAGTAATTGTGGCCTCTATCAACCTGGTACATTGTTAAGCTAGTGGCTAACAAAGAGAACTGTAAAGCTATCATCCTACCCATTGTGAACCTCTCAGTGAAAGTGGTTTGCATGACAGCTTATACTTCTCGGTGATTATACTATTCATGGGAAGATATTCAGACAATATTGATTATCTTCAAAGGGAACAATTTACTTTAAAAATGTGTCAGTGCCTTAGGGGGAAAAAAAACTCTTCTCCACTGATATTAGCAAACGGCATTTCTATATGCTCAGAAGGCTTTTTTTTGCCAAAAAGCAAATAGATTGAAGAGACTGTGTATGTAACTTTTAAAAATGGCCTTTAATTGTCAATCTTTCTTTTGCTGAACTCAGTGGTAATAACTTTTGGGGGGGAAAAGCTTGAACTTACTGAAACAGTGACAGGATTGCTCAGGTTAGTGTGCAGCTTTCTGGGTCACACAGATGCGCTTATTTATTTATTTATTTATTTATTTATTTATTTAAGCCCATAAACACTAGCATTATTTAGATCCACTATTCAACACAGAAGGATGTCTTGATAGCTATAATTTCAGTCTTTTTTGTCTGGATTAATTGTATATATTTTTACTCAGAATATATTAATCCATGGAATGATAGAAGACCCTATTCAATCCTAAATCTATCCACCTGCTAGGGAAGAATTGTTCCTTACAATATGTTCTCACCTTCTTTTATCCAGTCTCTTTTAAAATGTCCCAAAATATTAGGATTCCCCCACTGGAAACTATTCCACAGACTAAAACACTCATCCTGAAAACACTTACCAGATCCTTGATTTTATGCACACATGTAGACCCACTGAAATCAACAAAACTACTCACATGTGTAAAGCGAAGTATGTGCATAACTGCTTGCAGGATTGTGGCCTAGCAGATCTCTCTGCTAGGAAGTCTTCTTGATACTCAGCCCATTAATCCTAGTAATACTGCCCTAAACTCCTTTCCCTTTTTGATGTTTTCACTCACCAACTCATGGGAAAGACACTTCAGAACAAACGATCCTTTTCTAGTACAGTTGTGTAAATCTACTGGAAGTCTGTTAAATAAGCATATGATGGGATTCAGTTTAGATTTAGCCTCAGCTGTTTTTAGATTGCAAGTAACTAGAGGCAGGACCCACATCTCTACATTCTGTTGCTATACAAAAACTGAATTATAATGCCAACAGTGTGCTAGACCCTTGAGAGACAAGAAAGAAGGCAATGGGCTGTATCCTGATCTCGTTTACACCAATATACATCCAGAGTAGGGCTATAAAAATTCAGAGGAGCTCTTCTTGATTTACATCCTTGTATCTGAGAACAGGCTCTGGCCCAATGTCTCCCTGACCTTGAAGAGCTTAGAATCTAACGGCCCAATCCTGCAAGATGTTGAGCATCTCCAGAGAGGTGCTCAGAACCCTCAGGAATTTGCTGGGATCTGAGGGTATGGACAGAGTTTGGGAAATGGGATGACACCAAAAGCAGTGTGAATGAACAATGTAGTGTGGGCTATATCATAGTAGTTCCATGATCATCTTCTATTAGGTTGGGAGTGTTTTAGTCGTTAAAGGCTTGATCAAACATTCACTGAAGTCAATGAGTTAGGATTGAATTCTAATTAGTTAACACTCTTAAGTGGAGAGGACTGGTGTTTGTACGCCATTTGGAAGAAGTGTGCTTTTAGGGAAGGATGGAAGCAGGAGAAGGCTGGGGAACAGTGCACTGGGTCAGAGAAGAGGATCCAGGAATAGTATTTACATATAGGGAGGCCCGTAGGCCCTAGGGATTCATATGTGAAAAGTCAAGATGAGAGTGAGAAAGAGACACAAAAAATGACTTAGTCATGTGGTCTGGGCAGAGCCCAGGGGGTTGAATCACGCTGCACAGCACGGAGCAGTCTGTGGATTCTCCTGAAATAATAAGCCATTGTTTGGATGAGATCTGGCTATATATATTTATATATGTATCTTAACTATTCTCTAGTTTTTATCTTGTGCTTAAAGCTGTCATTAGAATGGGAGGAAATCTGCTGTGTGAATAAGAAATGTGATTGTGGTTTCATACAGGCTGCCTCTGCAGCAGAAAAAACGAGCTTGAATGTTGATAACTATTTGAAGGCTTTCTTGAAGTGGACAGAGTCCCCTGCTAAGCAAATCACATTGTGATTGCATTCCCAGAAACCTGAAGGATGATCATGGAGCCAAAGAAAACCTAATGGGGGAAAAAAATAATCACTGGTATTATCGGAACTCCAGCTGCCAGGATCAATTAAGGAGACTTACCTCGGGAAGCAGAGAAAGCTGCAGGAGGGAAGGATCAGATTTGTAAAATGTGAAGGTTTTGAGGAACAAATGCGAAGTCTGCATACTATAGCAGAGCTACTTGCCAACTTATGTTTAGTCCTGAACAGATACACAGGGGATTCCAAGAAGCCTTCCCTTTCTCAAACCCCTGCACAGGAACCAAGCACAATCTGACTGTGGAACGCAGATACCATGCTGTGTTAGTGCCACCAAAGCAGTGGCCTGCCTGAAGGAGGTGGCGAGAGTTAAGTTGTGGGGGTCCATGCTCCCCTGGTCCTGAATCTATCATCTGGCTGGGGGCAAAGTTATGGTGAGGGAGCTCAGCTATTTAAAGCATGGTTGAGCTACTGCTGCAGCCTATGCTCTCCTGGAGCCCCGGGGAGTAGGGTTGCCGCTTGCCAGGTGCAGGGGCGGCTCTACACATTTCGCCGCCCCAAGCACAGCGGCATGCCGCGGGGGGGGGGGCGCTCTGCTGGTCGCCGGTCCCGCTGCTCCAGTGGATCTCCTGCAGGCATGCCTGCGGAGGGTCCGCTGGTCCCGCGGCTTTGGTGGAGATGCGGGATCAGCGGACCCTCTGCAGACACGCCTGTGGGAGGTCCACCGGAGCCGCGGGACCAGCAGACCCTCTGCTGGCATGCCGCCGAAGGCACCCTGCCTGCCGCCCTCCCGGCGACCGGCAGAGCGCCCGCCAAGCACGCGCTTGGCATGCTGGGGCCTGGAGCCGCCCCTGGCCAGGTGTCCAGTTTTCAACCAAACACCCGGTCGAAAAGAGAACCTCTCCAGTCCTCCCCAGCCCGGTTAAAATGAGCAAGTGAGTGAGAGTGAGAAGAATGAGCGACAGAGGGAAGGGGGGAGATAGAGTGAGCAGGACGGGGCCTCGAACAAGGGGCAGGGCAAAGGTGTTCGGTTTTGTTCAGCCAGCAAGTTGGCAACCCTACCAGGAGGAACTGTGAGTAGCTTTCACTGCAGGAACTGCCCTCCTGCAATGAAGAGCTGTGCCTTGAAAGCTCAGTCTAGCCCAGGTTGTTCTCGTAAAGGCACAGCTCTGCGCTGTGTGTCTGATGGGCAGGATGGGACAGCAGAGGCCAGGAAATGAGTTGACTTAGGCAGAATTCCACCTGAGGCTCTCAGGGAACACACACTGGATTCCATGCAGTTTTTGCAGGAAAGAGGAATGGGGGAAGAGATGGGCCCTGTTACACTCACCTTAACACTTACAAAGTCATAACAATAATAGAGATGGTAATGAAACCATTCTGGGTCAGGGCTTAATGTGCATATATATTTCAGATGCATGCTAGGGATCTTATTAGAGTTTTAAAACCCTGTAAAAGACTTTACCTCAGCAAGTTCCATGTTCATTTAAACCCCTGGTTTATCATTATAAAGTGTATTAACTTTCCCATGTTTAATGCTTATTTCTGTCCTGAGAGAGAGCGCAACAAACAGTACATCACAAATGGGTTCCCTGGGAAATATGGATAAGTGGCAGCAGGGCACCATTTATACTTGCAGCTGATTGTTTTAAAAATGCTGTTCTGAAGTTCAAAAGGTGAAAGGCCAGACTTGGTAATCTTCTGCCTTTTATCATAGGGTTTCTTTTTCTTTATTCTGAACAAAATAGAATTCCTGAAATCTTTTGACCATCATTAGGCAGTTTCACCCTGTAGAAGAGTCAAGCAGGAAAGTAAAAGGCAGAAATACTTACCCAGAGTCATATTTGTTTACTAGCTCCTTGGAATAGCTTCAAGAATGCTAACCCAGTGCAGGCATCCAATGAATGCTGCCTACTGTATATACCATATAGGTGATTCACCCATCTATGACACTGAATCACATTGCTGTAACAAAATGCTGCTTCCTGCTTTTAAAAGAAATGGGTTAATGGCAGTAGTTAGTGGCAAGACACAGGTAGTTGCTGTGCACTGTTCTTTCCCCACAGATACTTTTCCCATAAAACACATGGTATTCCAGACTTGGGCATCTTCTGATCATATGCTGCTAACCACATTCCATTTTGGAATAATAAATATTGATTTTTTTCTGATGTTGACAAATGTCCATTGAGGACTAGAATTAATGTTAATTTCTGTGATCTAATCCAGAGTTGAATCCAAGAGAAAAGCTAGTGTATTAATGTTCAGTGCTACAGTATCTAGCCTTTTTCACTAAATTATTCTCAGATAAACTTTTTCAAGTAGATTTGACTTAATTCAATACTTAACTATTCATATTTGGGTGCTGAGAGTACAGGTCTCATATAAAAGTGGTGTGGTTTTTCAGAATGTTGAGTAGTTGCATCTCCCTTTGGCCTAATGAGCACAATTCTATGACAATAACACAGCACAGCTTCTCTATAAATCTAGCCCCAGCATCCATGGAATTTGCTTGTTACAGAAATGTGTCATGGCAGGGGGCAGAAGAAAGGTTGGAATGAAATGTAGTGTATATCTGAGCCAGGGTGGGGTGTGCTATACTAGAATTGCCTTGCAGGAGGTACAGCAATTCTATGCAGAGACATGGAGCAATTTCTGAGTTAAAAGTTTTACTTTACAGCACTTTCTCCATGTGAAATTAAGCTTTTAACAAAAAAAAGCAGGCATGCTGTAAAGTTAACACTTATGACTGATGCATGATTAATGATCCCCTAAAGGCATTGAGAGAGAAAATTGCCTCCTTCCCTCATTTAAGGACATTATTAGAAGACTCAGTGAGTTCAAAGCTCATGAAAGAATGTTAAGAGACTGAATCAGGCTTAAAAAAAAATCAAGATAAATTATTTGCTCAACATTTCAAGGGCAAGTTTCCTTTAATGCACTGGCACAAGAAAACTTCTCAACACACTGTTACATACTATTCATTTTTTAACTCTATCTTATCAATTATGATTTACTTGCCTATGTAACATTCTGCATACCAAATGGGCCGTAATTTTGAATAGATGGGAACTAAATCTGCATTTTAGTATTATATCTTGGGATCTTAAGTGTGAGAGCCACCATGTCCTGCTGACACTTGCAAAGATAACACAACATGCTGGAAAAATATTGTGTAAGGTAAGCACTATTTGCAATATCAATATCTTCCCCCTCCCCAGGGGTTCACAGAATAATAGAATCCATATCAGATAGTGACTTAAATGTTTTTCAGAGAGAGGGAGAAAAGGAAAATAACTTTAAATGGGGCTAATTATGCTTCCTTTGTCTTTCCTTTGTGGGGCTTAACAGTGACTTTGCCATGAGCCCTCGGTATGGGACAGGGTTGTGTTTCACTGCTTCAGAAGCAGATCAGGAAACTGAAGAGTCTAGTCTTAATCTGCCTCTGGATCCCTATGCTCTGTAGGGTACATTGCCCATGCTGACACTATACCTGGCACTGCATACATACCTTGATGAGTTGTTTGGAGTGGGGTAGAAGATTTGTTCAGTCCCCACTCCTTCCTGCCCACATGTGTGCAGTAGATGTAGCAGCCCCATTCCCCTGCCCACAAAACTATCCAAGATATAAAGTAGCCAGGTTTGGTTTTCATTTTACAGTATAATTGTCAGCCTGGCTTGATTTTTGCAAAACCAGCTGGTTCAGAACAGTGTCATATTTTATCAGAACCTTTAAAGTTTGGGGCATTAAGACAAATGATCCTAACTATTCTCCATCTCTGCCTCAGATCAAAAGCTCAGAACCTTTAAAATGAAACATTGTAAAGTCCCAAGAGATCTATTCTCATCTCAGTGTGCAGTAATTTACATCTTTAACTTCCATCAGCATTAACAGGAGCTGGGCACACAAAACTCCACATGCTGAGATGACAAACAATATACCCTTTTGTCTACCGTGGACCACAATGGACTTCCAGCATGTCTTTGCCACACCATAGTGACTTGACTTTTGTAAGGATACATTTGTGAGCTATTTTGAAGAGCTAGAATAACACATTTGCACTCATTGCGGAGTTTTCCATTTAATTATGGGTTTTAAAAAAAAAAAATCCTACCAGCAAAATAGCATTAGTAATTTATGTTCCATTAAATCCCTCCAAAACAACTCTTAGGCTCTGTCTTCATGGCTTTAAAAAAAAAAGTGTTTTTTACCATGGGATAACTAACAAGCATTAGCTATTCTGCTGTAAAACCTCAAAGTAAGTTAGATGAGATCAACCATGGGCAGGGGAGAGAGTGCTGACCTTGCCTATCTACCTCATGGTAGAAACTGCTAGCGCTATTTAACGTGTGAAAGTTATCGGTGTACAACCCCCCGTCCCTTTGTGACAACGAAGACAAAATCTTAGTGATTCATTAATGCTCCCAGGTAGGGTGACCAGATGTCCTGCTTTTATAGGGACAGTCCCGATACGCGGGGCTTTGTCTTATGTAGGCACCTATTGTCCCCCACCTGATTTTTCACACTTACTATCTGGTCACCTACTCCCAGGTTACATTTAAAGCCATTTTAAGAAAGCAGTGTCATACTTCACAAAGAACACTGTCACATGGTAATTTGTGACCCACCTCCCAAGGTACAGTGTAAACTATGATGGTATGAATCATGCATCTGAGGCTGACACTGAAGTAAGATTAAAAAAAATGTGTATTAGAAGTTAATTGAAGGAAATGGCTGGTTCAGGGGATTGACAGTGCATAGTGAGAGAGAGAACCGTACACCTTTCACTTTCTGGTTAAAACAGCTCCATAGCTGCAGCAGAGGGATGCTTCCCATTTGAGGCCTTGTCTACACAAAGGGTTTGCCTACATTTACGAATTCACCAAAAGAGCTATTCTGGAATCATTCTTCAGCTTGCTCTACTTTGGAGCCAGACAACTACTTATTTGTGGGCGTGCATTTTGAGAAGTTGATAGAGAATACTTGACCTTGAAGGAAAAGGGTGAGTGGAGGAGCGAGATTTTTCTTGACTTCAGATAATATTTTCAATACCTTGCAACCCCGATTGCCTTCTGTGACTCCTCTGGAAGTGGCCACCCATCAGTCGAGAGACACTGAGCTAAATTGCTCCTATTTTAAAAATAATCTGGGCTTGCAGACACGGGTTTTAACTGGGATTTTGAGCCCTAATGCACACTGATAATTCCCTATACCACCTGTCCTTAAGACTTCAGATAAGGATACCTTTTCCAATGAGTTTTTGAAACACGTGCGCACACAGAGTTTGTGAGGGCCTCCATTTTGTGTGCAGAAACGTAGGCTTTGGCACCTGGGAACTGTTAATGTTTTCCATACACCTTCAGTCTGACTTATTTTAGATTTAGGGAAATAGCAAGTCAAGAGAGAACAAAAGTAAAGTGCATGAGAGAGCACAGTAGATGTTTCCTCTGTAACCATGCTGCAGCAACTCTCCTTCACAAAATAGCAGCTGCCTCAAAGTTACCTCTGCAGTAGGCAGGAAGACTCCTCTCTGTTTAAAAGTGTAGTATGCAGCAGAATGACCGTATCTACTTTCAGTCACACAGCAGCGTACACCATGCAGAAGGGATGCACTTGTATATGGAGGGGTCTACTGATAATTTAGCTCAAAGTATTTAATGTGTATCGCTAGAGTGATTGCATTATCACCACTAAAAGCTAATCAGATCCCATCTTTGTTTCATTACAAACAGGGCCTCTTGTAGGATGACCAGATGTCCCAATTTTATAGGGACAGTCCCGATATTCTGGGCTTTGTCTTATATAAGCGCCTATTACCTCCCACCGCCTGTCACACTAGCCTCTTGTTTTTATATAAAAAGTAATCATTAATTTATTTAAATGTTGTCAGTGATGGACTTCATGAGAATTATTTTTTAGGGTTGTGCACATACTCCATGCAGCATCTGTGAAAGGACTAACATCTCTCTCTCCTCTGTGAGTATTAAGGCTGTCCGAGCAGCTGAGAATAGCCATGTCTTTGGACATGTCCCTGGTGAAAGGTGTGAGGGTAGACAGGTGTAGAGCCATTCTAGCAGCTCCCCTTATGGCAGGAGTATTCACTAGATGCCATTACTGCTGCCTTTGTGCTACAACAATGGTGTAAAAAGGCTGGGGCAGAATGGAGAATCAGAGCTAGAGTGTGTGTGTGGGGCATGGGGTGGGGAGGGGAGAGAGGCAGGTGCACATTGAAGATGAGAATGTGTTATTTTTTTCAAAAGGAGACCATATGAATAATACATTAAGTTCAGCAAGTATTACCCACCCTCTTCCCTAGTATATCTGTGATCTGATGTTGAGTCATATAAAAGAACTATTTGACACAATTCTCTGGGTTAAATTATAGCAGGGGTGGCCACCCTGTGGCTCTGGAGCTGTATGCGTCCCTTCAGAAGTTAATATGTGGCTCCTTGTCTAGGCACCGACTCCGGGGCTGGAGCTACAGGCGCCAACTTTCCAATGTGCCGGGGGGTGCTCACTGCTCAACCCCTGGCTCTGTCACAGGCTCTGCCCCCACTCCACCCGTTCCCATGCCTTCCCCTAGCCTGCCATGCCCTCGCTCCTCCCCCTCCCCCCAAAGCCTCCTGCACACCACAAAACAGCTGATCGGGAGTTGCGGGGAGGGAAGGAGGGGGAGGCACTGATCGGCGGAGCTCCAGGTGGGTGGGAGGTGCTGGGAGGGGTGAGGGTAGCTGATGGGGGCTGCTGACATATTCTGTCGCTCTTTGGCAATGCACGTTGGTAAATTCTGGCTCCTTTTCAGGCTCAGGTTGGCCACCCCTGAATTATAGGAAAGATGCACAGAGGCGGATTAGGGGTTTGTGGGGCCCTGGGCCAGAGCAAGTGGGGGCCCCTCCCCACCCTTTCCACCTACAGTCTCCCATCTCACGCCCTCGCCCCCCAGTGTTCCTGATGGGGAAATGCGGTCAGGGCACGGAGGCTTGTCCTGCTCCACCCACCTAGTGCTCCTGCCAGGGAGAGGGAAAAGCCTCTGAGCTCCAACCCCACTCCCCAGCAGGAGTGCCAGGAGGGTGGAGCGGGTCGGGTTGCAGGAGCGCACCTTTTTCTGGGCTACCCCAATTGGCCTGGGCACGGGGCCCATTGGCCCAGTGGTCAATCTGCCACTGAAGATGCACAGTGTATGACTGGCATGAGAAAAGCCCATACAGTATCAGATTCTTAGTTTCCAGTGTTGTTTAATGTATTACCACTAGCTATGGATAATAGGGAATGCTTGGCACAAAAAGTTAATGCATTAGCCTTTCACCCCAGAGACCTGCTATATTCAAGACCCAAGCCACTCATAAGTGAGAAGAATTTGGTGTCTTCATCTTATTCCCCTCTTGACATTTGTCCACCTTAGAAAACAGCTACACAATTTTACCTGCCTGACTGGTAAAGAGGGTCAGAGGACTGATCATGGGGTATTGGCAGGGCAGCGTGGACAGCATCTATGCATGGTATGCCTGGCTCAAGTCAGTTCTGTTAAGTCCCTCAGTTTCCTGAGTGCTAAATTCAGATCCTTAGCTGGCATAAATCAGTGTAGCTCAACTGAAGTTAATCGTGCCAATTTGCACCAGCTGAGGATTTGGCCCTACACTTTTAAGATGTAGTAATATTAACATCATCATCTATTAATTAGATGTTCATTTAATTGTGCCAAAAGAACAATATTCCTCCAAGGGCTAACCATTTTGAAAGCATGTTCTCAGAGATGGAGAGGCACCTGTTTGCTGTGGCTCTTCCCATATACTAGGAAGAAAATAAGCTAAATTGTGTAAATTTGCATCCCTTATTAGAGGTACTATTTTTCATAATCGTGCTCTAACTACTATATTAAATAAAGAATAAATTACATTAGGCTGGCAGGGCACTGTACTGCACTGACTCTCATTCAGGGCTTTACAAAGACTGCACACAATTATGTGTGGTGTAGATGGTACTTAAATATTAACAGTCTACAAAATCCATTTGGAAGCATTTTAAAGATGAGCCTTTGAGATGTTCCTTTTCAAGCTTTTGACAGCAAAAGGAGGCCAAGACGTGGAGGCGGGACTATAGACACAAGTAGGGCCCAATACCTCTGCAGGAAAGTCTATAGAAATTCAATGCAAGGAGCTCCTTCAGGAGTAGGTCTTCAGAACTAGATTAAAATTTTAAAATCACAAACACAAGCAATTTAATTCGCAGGGTAGCAGTATGTATTTAGACATCCCTAAACCAGGGATGTGCAGTATCTCTGCTTTTCGTTTATAACCTGTCAATGGTGTTTATGCACATGTAGGATTGTTACAGGGAAAAGGAAGGTTGTGGGTTGTTTTTTCTCCCAGCTTTGATATTTGCATGATTGTCAGAGCTGAGTGGATCCTAGATGTCCTCTAAAGCAGAACTAGGAGCATGTTTTTCTTATAATAATGCTCCCTTGTTTTTTTTTGTTTTGCTTTTTACTTCTGAGGTTCTGATTCACTGACTCCACAAAGAAAACATTATTTGAAACAATTCTGCTGCTGAGCTAGGCCTAGCCATAGCTATTCATTATACACTGGTAATGCCTGTAGATTTGTTCTGGAAGGAAAGAGGGAGAAGCACATACTATCTCTTGCATGTAGTGCATAATCATAAACTAACCTAGGGGAAATATCATCCAAGGTCTAACATTAACATACTTCAGTGCCTAGGATTAAAACAACTAGCTTGAGAAGAAATTAAAATGATCAACTTGAAATGAGAGAGACCATTACCTAAAGCTAAAAGAGATGGGGTGGGGGGGAGGTATCATTCTCCTCTTGTGTACCAATGTAAATCATGAATAACTTTATGGGAGTTACTGGTATAAATTGTAATGGAGGGGAGAATCAGGCCCATAGTATTCAATAGTGCCCTGATTCAAATCAATGAGAATTTTGTCAAAGACATCGTGGGAGCAGGATTAGGCCCACACTATGGGTTAAATTTTCCAAGGTTGTGTGCCACTAAATGGGGGGGTGGGGGTCCTACACGCACCCCAGACCCTGGAGGAGCTGCAAAGCTTCTCTGCATAGCCTACACCAGCCCAGTGGCTGAAGTTCCCTCTGAGCTATTACCCATCTCCTGCACCGTGAGGGAAAATATGTATAACTGTGGATTCTCCAGCTCACCCCTGTATCCTCTTTGGACTGTCCTTGCCAGACACCCCCTCCATCTTCTCCCACTGCTGTGCAAGGAGCTTCTGTGCAGCAGAGCTCCATGCCATACAGATAGTAAGTGTTCCTCGTGTGCGCCTCTCCACCAATCGTCCCTCTTTTGCAAAGTCCTGTTGCCCTCTGGGCCTTCTGAGGAGAAGTGGGTGGATTTGCCCCTTAGAATTAGACCACAGCCTTGGTCTGCACAGCAGTGCACAGGGCATGCCAGTCTAGTTCTGGACACATTCTACTTTCATCTGTGAGGAAATCCGTCTGTTTCAGTATCCTTTGTTTATTCTAAAATGCCCAACTATCTGTGATTAGATGAAACATCCTCCCATGAAACATCTTCCTCTGAACCATGGCATTTGGCTACTTCACATTTTAATTATTCTAGACTGACAAACACAACAGGAGGATTCCGGAGGCTACTCAGTGGAATTAACAATGAGCTCTATGAATTCATAAAAGAAACAACCACGCTGATAAGAGCTGGGGGTATTAGTCAGTTTAAATGGCATTCAGCAAATGATCCTTTAACTGAGATGATGCATTGTGGCACAACGTATTCCGTTCCTGGCTTTCCGTTAACTTTCATATGACCTATTTCTTTACCTCCTGACAGGTTCATCTCTCTGAGAACTTCACAGGACAAAATAATATTTTCTTTATCTCTCTGCAAAACTGATATTTGAATCAGGTGACTCACATTCCATGTTAAAAGCAATATGCTAAAGGCGTTAATACTGCTTCAACCCCCACCCCCCATTTCTCTTAAATTTTCTTTTATTTTTCTGTCTTCCTTTCTTAACCCTCCTTCTTTTGAAGCCTTTCATCTCTCACAAGAGAGGAGAAGCTATGCAGTTGTCATTCTTCACAGTGCTTTCCTGTTTGGCTGATTAGAATAGGAGAGTTAACTTGCATTTACTAATTTGGAGAAACAATAGAAAGCAAGCAACACATATAACAAAGTTTTTTGTAGGTCTTAAAAAGGATACAGTACCTTAAACAAATGTTTAGTACACTCCAGGCATTATAACCAACAGCTTTCGGGACCAGGAAAATAAAAATATCTTGCCCTTGTCCTTGATTCCTATTTTAAATCCAGTGGGATTACGATTTTCTGTCTTTGGTAAGTAAATATTATTTTTAGATTAATTTCACAATGCTCGTGCTGGTCTAATCATCCTTAAGTGAATGGGAACTCTGCCTGAGAAACCCTACGGGAAGTTCCTGTTGAAACATCTCACCTGGTTCCTATAGTTTCCAGTTAACGAGTGGCCACCATGTGCCTTCAGTTTTAAAGTGGAACTCTGAGTTCTGCATAAAAACTAATGATAGCCATAGAATTTGGAGCAGAATAATGGATTTGTCTGCTGGTTCCTGGGGCTATTGGTATCCATCTGAAATCAGTGGAGATCAGTAGAAACCAGTATAGACCAGCTTGAAGGGATCTAATGGAGGATGTATATTTCCACTAGGAAAGGTCTGGAAAGCTGGGCCTACCCTATAGCTCTTCAAGGCAAGGACTTGGTTGTTTTGTTATGTAACACAACATATACATCTATGACACTATTGTAACTAACAATAATTTAGTACATTAATGTTCCTCTGTGGCTTCTTTTTTTTAAGAAATAATCTGGCTCTTTTATTTGCCACATAGATTATACACTATTACCATCAATGAAGCAATGACTCTGAGATTAGAGTTTGCAGATACCTTTTTGATTAATTTCTTGAGTCTGCAGTAGAATCCCAAAGCTAATATGATAGGTCCTACATAAAAACTGTCATTTAAAAAAAATGATACTGAAAAAATAAGGGGTTCCCCCCCTTCAGAATAGTATTTAAAGTGACAGAACATTCCCAACAGTTTACCTCAGTTTTAAGGTGAACCATGTTCAAATGTGAAAGTGTCTTTGAAATGAAACAAACATTTGTTTAGTCAGGTTGACTATAAATTGGTTTAAGGTTACAGAAAAAATCATGTTATACTTCCAAAATGAAAATCAAGCTGTATGCAGTAATAGTACAGTATCTGTTATACTATTGAGATCTGTGCTTGAAGAGATAAATGTAGATGAGACTCAGTAGAAAATCATGTATCGTATGACAGGAAAAAGGAAAGGGCCATCGGATTATGCAGAACTCATTTTATTTATTTCATAGTTCTCTGGGTTTTTCTTTCCTTTCACTAAACTATACTTAAATCCACTGTATTGCCCCCATCCTGGGAATATAGCTTACCATACCTTAAACAGCACACTTTTCATACAAAGTTAGTCAGTGTATATTGTTATCTAATGTCTCATTAAGAGAAAAGCTGGCTGTTTACCCTTTGTTGTGATGGTTCCCATGAGCTAATGGAAAGATTAAATTGCTGTGTCAGATATTGTACTGTGTATTCCAGCCCTCCCAACATCTTTCAGAAGAAGGATTAATTGTATCCTCTGTAACCTTTCCCCCATCTGCTGCCCAGGAAGCAATCAATTTAAATTCCCAAATTGAAGTAAAAGAAAGAATAGCGGTGTATGGTTGCTAGCCGATTTTCTTTATCCTGGCCTTCATTTTCTAGTGTTCCTCCCTCCCCCCAGTAATCTCTCAGACACTGAGATCGAAGGAGCACCCTTCATTTCCTCCCTCCATCATCTCTACTTTATTTTACTGAACCATGGACTCCATCATAGTATCTCCCAAGCCTGGAATATAGCTGAATGCTACTGTTTTAATTTAAGCACACCCAAGCTGAGGAGGCTCTATGGGTTAGTTTCTATCCTCTACTAGTGTACAAGGTGTAGGGAAGCTCTTTCCCCCTGTACAAGCAGCAGAACAGCATCTCTCCTTGGTGGTTAAAAGTGCTAGGAGAGCAATCCAGCTGCTGCACTCCCAGAGGGAAATTGTTTGTCCATAAGGGGAGTGCCACACTCATATGTATTTGGGTGCCATGGCAATTGCTGGGAGTGGATGAGTGGTGAGACAGGTATAGTAATTTCCTGCAATATCCTGGACCTTATTGAATTAAGTTTAAGTATCTTGGGAGTTCATTGTATTAAAAATGCAAATGTGTATTATGGGATTTAATGTTTCTAGGGAGGAGACCTGATTAATTAAGACCTTGGAAATTTTATGAACTTCAAAGGACTATTTGAAACAATGTAAAACTTTTAAAATTAATTGCGTTTCCAAGGAATTCCCGGGAGGGGTGTGCAAATGGGACTCTCCGATTATGCAAGAACTCAGTCTTTTGAAGCTCTTCCCTGGGGAGGGGAAATTTTGTCTGTCTGTATTTATGTTCAGGGTCACTTCAAAGTACCAGACTGGTTAAAGGAGTGAGTCACTGTGTCATGAGTGTGTGTGTGTGTGTGTGTTCCGAGTGAAAGCTGTTATGATCCTGTGACCAGGCAAACACCTCTGGGTGGGGTTTGAAGGATTATTCATTGGCCAGAGCCCTTAGTGGAGAGGGGATGATCTCTGGTAAACTGATTAGCAGGTATGTAGGGTCTTTATTGTCTTAGGCTGGTCTACACTACAATTTTAGGTTGAATTTAGCAGTGTTACCTTGATTTAACCCTGCACCCGTCCACACGACGAAGCCCTTTTTTTCAACTTAAAGGGCTCTTAAAATTGATTTCTTTACTCCACCTCCAATGAGGGGATTAGCGCTGAAATCGGCTTTGCCGAGTTGAATTTGGGGTAGTGTGGATGCAATTTGACGGTATTGGGCTCTGGGAACTATCCCAGAGTGCTCCATTGTGACCGCTCTGGACAGCACTCTCAACTCAGATGCACTGGCCAGGTAGACAGGAAAAGTCCCACGAACTTTTGAATTTTATTTCCTGTTTGGCCAGCGTGGAGAGCTGATCAGCACGGGTGACTATGCAGAGCTCATCAGCAGAAGTGACCATGGAGTCCCAGAATCGCAAAAGAGCTCCAGCATGGACCGAACGGGAGGTACGGGATCTGATTGCTGTATGGGGAGATGAATCCATGCTAGGTGAACTCCGTTCCAGTAAATGAAATGCCAAAACATTTGAAAAAGTCTCCAAGGGCATGACGGACAGAGGCTATAACAGGGACTCGCGGCAGTGCCGCGTGAAAATTAAGGAGCTCAGGCAAGCCTACCAAAAAACCAGAGAGGCAAACAGCCGCTCCAGGTCACAGCCCCAAACATGCCACTTCTATGATGAGCTCCATGCCATTCTAGGGGGTGCAGCCACCAGTACCCCAACCCTGTGCTTTGACTCCATCAGTGGAGTAGGATGCAATACGGAAGCGGGTTTTGGGGCCAAGGAAGATGATAGCTCCCAGCAAGGAAGCAGAGAAACTGGTTTCCCCAACGGCCAGGATCTGTTTCTCACCATGGACCTGGAGCCAGTAACCCCCAAACCCACCCAAGGCGGGCTCCTGGACCTGTAGGCGGAGAAGGGACCTCTGGTGAGTGTACCTTTGTAAATATTAGACATGGTTTAAAAGCAAGCGTGTTTAATGATTGATTTGCCCTGGCATTCGCGGCCAGTACAGCTACTGGAAAAGTCTGTTAACGTGTATGGGGATGGAGCGGAAATCCTCCAGGGACATCTCCATAAAGCTCTCCTGGATGTACTCCTAAAGCCTTTGCAAAAGGTTTCTGAGGAGGGCAGCCTTATTCCGTCCTCCAGGGTAGGACACTTTACCATGCCAGGCCAGTAGCACGCAGTCGGGAAACATTGCAGAACAAAGCATTGCAGCATATGGTCCCAGTGTTTGCTGGCATTCAAACAACATCCATAATTTATCTCTCTGTGTTATCCTCAGGAGAGTAATATCATTCATGGTCACCAGGTTGAAATAGGGTGGTTTTATTAAGTGGACATTCAGAGGTGCCCATTCCTGCTGGGCTGTTTGCCTGTGGCTGAACAGAAATGTTCCCTGCTGTTAGCCACGCGATGTGGGGAGGGGTGAAGCCATCAAAATGCGACCTTGTAACGAAAGCACATATGCTATGTAATGTTAACAGTAAGGTTTACCATGAAGGAGTGTACCCATTGTTCTATACAATCTTTTTAACTACCACTCTCTCTTTTTTTTCCTCCACCAGCTGCATATGTTTCTCCTTCCCAGAGGCTAGCAAAGATTAGAAGGCGAAAAAAATGCACTTGGGATGAAATGTTCTCTGAACTCATGCTGTCCTCCCACACTGACAGACCACAGCAGAATGTGTGGAGGCAGACAATGTCAGAGTGCCGGAAAGCACAATATGAACGTGAGGAGAGGTGGCAGGCTGAAGAGAGTAAGTGGTGGGCTGAAGATAGGTGGCATCAGCTTGCTGACAGAAGGCAGGAGTCAATGCTCAGGCTGCTGGAGCATCAAACTTATATGCTCTAGCATACAGTTGAGCTGCAGGAAAGGCAGCAGAAGCACAAACCGCCGCTACAGCCCCTGTGTAACCAACCACCCTCCTCCCCAAGTTCCATTGCCGCCTCCACCCAGACGCCCAAGAACGCAGGGGGGGGGGTGCCTCCAGCCACCCAGCCCCTCCACCCCAGAGGACTGCCCAAGCAACAGAAGGCTGGCCTTCAATAAGTTTTAAAGTGAAGTGTGGCCTTGTCCTTCCCTCCTCCACCACCCTACTTGGTGCTTCCCTCTTCCCCCACCCCTCCCAGGCTACCTTGGCAGTTACCCCTCTATTTGTGTGATGAATTAATAAAGAATGCATGAGTGTGAAGCAACAATGACTTTATTGCCTCTTCAAGTGGTGATCAAAGGGGGGAGGGGAGGGTGGATAGCTTACAGGGAAGTAGAGTGAACCAAGGGCGGGGGGTGGGGGGGGTTTCATCAAGGAGAAACAAACAGAACTTTCACATCGTAGCCTGGCCAGTCATGAAACAGGTTTTCAAAGCTTCTCTGATGTGCACGGTGCCCTCCTGTACTCTTCTAACTGCCCTGGTGTCTGGCTGCGTGTAATCAGCAGGCAGGCAATTTGCCTCAACCTCCCACCCCATCATAAATGTTTCTCCCTTACTCTCACAGAGATTGTGGAGCGCACAGCAAGCAGCAATAACAATGGGAATATTGGTTTTGCTGAGGTCTATCTGAGTCAGTAAACTGTGCCAGCGCGATTTTAAACATCCAAATGCACATTCTACCACCATTCGGCACTTGCTCAGCCTATAGTTGAACAGCTCCTGACTACTGTCCAGGGTGCCTGTGTATGGCTTCATGAGCCATGGCATTAAGGGATAGGCTGGGTCCCCAAGGATAACTATAGGCATTTCAACATCCCCAATGGTTATTTTCTGGTCTGGGAAGAAAGTCCTTTCCTGCAGCTTTTGAAACAGACCAGAGTTCCTGAAGATGAGAGCATCATGTACTTTTCCTGGCCATCCCACGTTGATGTTGGTGAAATGTCCTTTGTGATCCACCAGCGCTTGCAGCACCATTGAAAAGTACCCCTTTCGGTTTATGTACTGGGTGGCCTGGTGCTCCGGTGCCAAGATAGGGATATGGGTTTCATCTATCACCCCACCACAGTTAGGGAATCCCACTGCAGCAAAGCCATCCACTATGACCTGCACATTTCTCAGAGTCACTACCCTTGATAGCAGCAGCTCTTTGATTGTGTTGGCTTCTTGGATCACAGCAGCCCCCACAGTAGATTTGCCCACTCCAAATTGATTCCCGACTGACAGGTAGCTGTCTGGCGTTGCAAGCTTCCATAGGACTATCACCACTTGCTTCTCAACTATGAGGGTTGCTCTCATCTTGGTATTCTGGCACTTCAGGGCAGGGGAAAGCAAGTCACAAAGTTCCATGAAAGTGCGCTTACGTATGTGAAAGTTTTGCAGCCACTGGGAATCATCCCAGACCTGCAACACTATGCGGTCCCACCAGTCTGTGCTTGTTTCCCGGGCCCAGAATCGGCGTTCCACAGCATGAACCTGCCCCATTAACACCATGATGTGCCACATTGCCGGGGCCCGTACATATGGCATCTGATTTCCCATTGTGACATTCATTTTAATTTCCCTTCTCTGTACTATCAGTCCACCATGGGTCCTGAACAAAGGAAATTATATACTAAAGCCACAGTACATTTCACAAGACCCAGGATTGCTATATATTTCAAAATTAGTGGCTCTTCTGGTATTACCTGCTGGTTTAGACCCACTAGTTAAGAAAAATGCAATCCTTAACTGCAGATACTTGCACCACTGTGAACAGCTCAACATGCACTGGAGCCCAGCAACAGTGACAAGGATTCTGCTAGTAATCTACAACTGCCTACCTTCCAAAGAGCCCCTTTGTGTCCAGTTGTTCCAGCAAATCACTTGTCATCTCTTTTTAGAACAGGATTGTTTCCTCTGGAAATCAGGAAATTGGTAAATGTTTCATTTTTGATGCTTTGCTTAACAGATCTAGACCTCTCTTGCATGTTTAAATGTACTTGATCGAGATTAAGTGAAAAGATAGTTTCTTCTCAAGTGTGCCACAAGGAGATGAGATACAAAGTGGCCAGTGAAAAAAGGGGCAGATCACTAGAGCAAATTTTGCTTGCTAGTAGTTTACCTTTTTTTAAGTGTAGCTGTATATGTAATATATCCTATGTACATAGGAAGGTACAGGGTGGGTATTTGGTACAGCAGAGGTATAGTGTATAACTATCTGTTGCCCATATCTACAGCCCTGTCTGCATAATTTTGTAGAGGAAATACTACATTTGGGGAAAAGAAAGAATGTTTTTGCAGCAGGATTGGTTAAAAAAAATTATAGAGGCTACTTAGAGAGCGGGAATGTTAGACTGAATGAAAGGGCAGGAGAGTGCTTTGCGGTTGTGAAACTTTGTGAGGAGCCAATTTCCTTTGTGTGACATAAATAGGGTGACCGTATTTCCCTATGCTGAATACGGGACACCCAGTAAAATTACTCATATTCAAGCGAGTTCAACAGCGATCAGTCAGAACCATGCAGTACAAATGTTTAAATTAACATCAAGTTGACTGAGACCATGTTAAAAAGAAATATTGCATAGCTGGACTCTTTTTATTTACCTTCTTATCTTTAAGGCTTTAGGGTTCACACGGGGAGAGGTGACACACACACACTCTCTCTCTCTCTCTCTCTCTCCTGTACCTCTCTCACACTGTGTGTGTGTGACCGACCAACCCGACTCTCCCTGCCCAGTGCTCTTTGCCCTCCATGCCTGGCTGGGCTCCCAGGATGGACCCACCTCTCCTGGTACCTGGTGCCACATCTTCCCGAGCCAACACATGGAGAGGCCATTGTTTTCATTAACCTGTGAGGCTAGGACAAGAAGCAATGGGCTTAAATTGCAGCAAGGGAGGTTTAGGTTGGACATTAGGAAAAACTGTCGGGGTGGTTAAACACTGGAACAAATTGCCTTGGGGGATTGTGGATTCTCTGTCATTGGAGTTTTTTAAGAACAGGTTAGACAAACACCTGTCAGGGATGGTCTAGTTATTACCTAGTCCTGCCTTGAGTGCAGGAGACTGGACTAGATGACCTCTCAAGGTCCCTTCCAGCCCTATACATCTATGATTGAGAAGAGGAGTGAGGAAATACCTACTGTCA
This sequence comes from Mauremys reevesii, assembly GCF_016161935.1. Taxonomy (NCBI): domain Eukaryota; kingdom Metazoa; phylum Chordata; order Testudines; family Geoemydidae; genus Mauremys; species Mauremys reevesii. The sequence goes on along the minus strand of NC_052624.1, from coordinate 178,296,232 downwards.
TATATACAATATGTAGATGAACCCATCTCTTCTGCCCCAATGTAGTTGAATTAGTTCCCCAGTTTCTGACAGAGCTGGGATGTAGCTGAGGGCTGAGACTCACTCCAAATAAGGGTGAGATGCTGCTTGTATGGTAGTGGAAGTATATATTGGCGATAGCAGTCCCCTGAATGCAGGTTTATGCCAACTGTTTTTTACTCAGGTTTTCTGCCTGCAGGTCTTGTTTGATCCTTAGCTGCTGCTGGATGTACAGGTAACAATGGCTGACAAGAGTACTTTTCATCCTTTGTAGCCAGAAAGAAGATGGCAGCCTTTTCTTTCCAATTCAGAGCTCATAACAACCATTCATGTTTTTGGCATCATAAAGCTAGCTTACTGAGTGTGCTCTACCAATGGAAAACACCTTATTCATTGTAAACCCAGAAAAATTGATGTGGAGTTATTGAGACAAACAAGGACTCCTGAATGCTATTTTTCCAGTTATTTTTTAGAATAGTCTATCCAGTGTTGTACAAATAACAGACCTTTATTATGAACTGTTTTGTTGTCCCTGGCGGATATGTTATGTTGTTTAGAATGTAACTTCTTGGCTGGTGTGAGCTCACCTCATTAAAGTTGCTCGTTATTTTAACCTTTACTTATACTGGTATTAATGTCTGTTTAAATTGTGAGATAAAATGGAAGAAGTGAAAAGGTCTACTCAGCTGTGCATTTGAAGACAGGAAAGGTACTGAAGACTTAGGCCTGGTTTGCACTTAAAATTTAGGTGAACATAGCTACTTTGGTTAGGGGTGTGAAGAATCCATATCTCTGAGTGGTGTAGCTATATCAAACCAGCTCGCAGTGTAGATGGACCCAGGTTGATGGAAGAAAGCTTCTATGGACCTATGCTTGGGGAAATGGTGTTGCTACAGTGATGGAAAAACCTCTTCTGTTGCGTAGGCTGAGTTTATGCTCCTGGTTTATGTCAGCACAGCTACGGTGCCTTAGTTAAGCCTTTATGGTCCTGGTAGTATAGACAAGGCCATAGTCTTACCATAACCCTATTATACCCAGAGCAGTCCAATTAAGTTCCAGTGCCTAAATAACTACTAAATCACCACCCATGACCATCTGCCTCCCCATAATTATCAACAGAAGCTGCAGCTACCACCATCTTTGGTAGACGGCTAGATTTTCATGCTCATGTCATTAAACCACCTTTGAAAACCAAATTTTAATCTTCAGAGCAGTCCTGCAAATTTCAGTACTTCATCCCTATATCTCATGCATTTCCTGCCTCTCTAGCCATTCAGATATTGCTCCTCCTCATCAGCTTGCCCCTCTTGCCAGGTGCAAAGAGCATTGCTATTCAATGTTCTGTACCTTCTTAATTGCATCTTGCACTTTCAGCTTTTTTGCCTCATATCTTAAGTATTAATCACTTCATAGTCACTTATGCTAATCTGAATGTCTCTATCTTCTTATCTCTCTGTCATCAACATAGCAACATGCAATGATTAAGTATCTGAACACAGGCAAGTCTGCCACTTTTTTTTTTTTTACTATGTCAGAATCTTTCTCCAAAGTGCACCATCCCAGTCTCAATCTTCTGTACATTTCTTCTATACAGCTGTCCTTCGTTGTACTAAGTTGCCCCAGAAGGACATACTCGTCAACCTTTTTCATGGAATTACCAACAACCTCTAAAGTAATGTGTATCAACCCTCTATAAGGCCTTCTCATACCTTGTAAATCTTATTTTCATGTTCCTGTCTCTCCTGGAACAGCTACCATCTCCTGGCCTATTCCCTTAAATATCTGTTAGCAAAAATTCAGTTTGTGTTCTTTTCTTTATGACACATGGTTTCTAAGCGAATCACGTGGCAAATAGAGCAACTTGAGCTGTTACCGGCAGCTCTGGGTGGAGTGGCAGCTTGCTGGATGGGTCTGCTCTAACTTTTATGTAGTTACTGAAGAGGTTAGAATTGTCAGATCAGAAGTGTGAATGAGACTGGAATGAGCATAGCATAGTGCTGTAGTAGCCTTTGGAGAAACAGACCTTCAGACTGCATTAAAAAGATCAGAAAGACTCCTGGAAGTTATCAAGATCATGACTACAGAATAATAAATTGGCTAGTTTGCATGTGTACCATTCCCATATAAATACTGGATAGAATGAGAGCTGTTTAACTATGTCTTAGACCCTTTGCTACCATCAGGTACCAGATTCTTTTTTAGCTCAGGTGGCAGGAGGCTGAGTTTTTAGAGCAGGAAGATCTAAGCTTTATCTCCACTGTCACCATGAAGTTCTAAATGCTCATGGTATGCAAACATTAATAACTGTGAACTCTTAGGTAACCATGACCTTGTTATAATATTAACACTAATACATGCAGGCATAGATTCACATGCCTTCAGATGATTGGTGAAGGTTCTTCACATTGAAAAGGAATTTTGCCCTGGCTCCAACTTTTGCTTAGTTACTTGGTACTTTTCAACATGACTCATGTGGAACTTCACAGATGTCAGGTAGAAGACATCTTATGTATTCAGTGTTTCAATTGGTATGTTCCAGGTCAACTATAGCATTGTTTTGACAGAGCCTATTCTGTGGATTTAGGCTGAAGCATCAAACCTACGACAAAGCTATTCCTGACATAGGGAGGCATGTCTTCATTTTGCCCTTTTTTTTTTCTTGACATGCTGGTGGTCAACCAGTTCTAATGGTATGTTTAAAAAGTGCTTGATGTCTGGGTTATATCATAAGAATGGCCATATTGGGTCAGACCAAAGGTCCATCCAACCCAGTATCCTGTCTGCCGACAGTGGCCAATGCCCGGTGCCCCAGAAGGAGCGAACCTAACAGGTAATGATCAAGTGATCTCTCTCCTGCCATCCATCTCCACCCTCTGACAAACAGAGGCTAGGGACACCATTCCTTACCCATTGTGGCTAATAGCCATTAATGGACTTAACCGCCAGGAATTTATCGCGTTCTCTTTTAAACCCTGTTATAGTCCTAGCCTTCACAACCTCCTCAGGCAAGGAGTTCCACAGGTATCATAACCAAATTGTAATCTCTAAATACTGGGTGACCAAATGGCTTAAGGCAATGGAATCTGGAGCTTTTCCTCTCTCAAACAGATTCAATGAGAGTAGGTCAGCAGTGCCTGAAAGCAATCTTCTAACTGCTCAGTCACCTCTATCTGAAACTAGCTGGTGATTTCAGTCCCTTTCCTAATGAACAGATGTTCACAAAAAGCACCATCACAGCTGGCACTAACTGGTGTCCTTGAATGAGCTTTGAGGCTGAAAAGCACTCACCCCTTAAAATGATCTAATCAGTACAGGGCTGAAGCACATTGGTGGGGCACTGTGAGGAAGTTTGTGCTACTCATGCTGTAGCTATTTTATGGATAAACAAATGGCTTCATTCTCAATGACTCTCATGTTAGTACCTTTCCAGGTGAGGGTTTTCACATGTACTATAGGGCTCTTGAAATGTTAGTAGTGCAGTATAATGCAAGAGGCACTTTTGTAAATATGCACAGATTATTATGCATCCTGCTCTTAAAAAGATCAACAGATAACCCACTGCTACCTTATGGCTTTCATACTCTGCTCCTACATTACTAAAGTGGCTTGCTATGCTGCACAGCATGTCATAGATGGCATTGTCTGGTTACACTTGAAAAGCAAAATATGATGTGCATGTTTATATGCCTCACATACATACCATATGTTCATATACATATATAAACATACCCATATAAAAAGTGACATTCTGAAATACATAGGCCCAGATTTTTATAATTATTCTGAGTCAGATTGTGACTTTAGTATGAGCTGCTCTGCCACAGGAGTAGCCCTGGGAGGCATTGTGCCTCAAAGATACATCTCTGAATCACATTGCCCTTCTTGTTTCTTCCTTGATCCTGAGGGGTAGAGAGTTACTGCTTCCCCATACCTAACAATGGGATAGGGCAGCAGTAAATTACTACCCATTCCATGCTGGCTCAGCTATTCTAGCTGGTAAGAGGTTTGGCGCCAAGGCTCACTCAGTAATCTACAAAATACATTAGTATTGGTTGATGTTTATATTACAATAGCATCCTGCGATCTAATTCAGAATTGTGGCCCCCATCGTGAAAGCTGCTGTGCAAACACAAAAACAGTCCCTGTCCTGAAGAGCTGGCCAAGAAACCATGCAAACCATTATCATGAATTATTTGTACTGCAGTGGCACTTAGAGGTCCCAGCCAGGGGTTTGGCCCCATTGTGTCAGGTGCTGTACACACACAATAAATCACGAAAAGAATATCCATTCTCATTTATTACATAGGAAAAAGGCCCCTGCCTTTGTGACAACAGGTAACAAGAGTTGTTCAGGTACTCAACCCAGGCAGGCACTGCTAATGATATGGTGTCGTGTGGTCGAAAACTGCTGATCCCATTTCAGTTATTTTCTTCCAATAATGTTGTTAATTTTACTTTGCTGCAATAATGTATCATGCTTCATGTATCATCCCTGCTCAAAGGATAGATCTAATTGCATTACTAATGTTGTGTGAGAACACGTATCCAGTCTGTTCTGGATCAAAGTGGAAAGATGCAAAACTTGAAACTGTGGTGAAGCACTTATTAGTTCAGTAACGATAGCACTGATCCTGATGTGATATTTGTTTAGTTATTTTCATAGTGAGTCTTGGGCATTCATCTGGGTGGGGCGGTTGTACCTGAGTGGGGTTATTTAGCACCTGGCCCCATATTTCAAGAGAAGATGGCCAAAATTGTCAGTTATTGTCAGGGTTCTACTGAGCAGTATAAGGTGCCGATTCCTGGGGTGCAAGGCGTGGGTTGGGGAATTTGCTAGTGTTGCCCTGTATATAGTTCATGAGTGGCTGGGAGAGCATTTGTGTAACTTTGCTAGGAGTGACTTTCCATGCTAATGGCTGTGTGAGAGCAGAGCCTGGAGAGGCTGCTTGTTACTAGCAAAACAGGATAAAAATCACCCTGGGCTGGAGAATTAAAGGGAGACAGCGGTTCAACAGTCCAGATTGTACCCTGGGGGATGTCACAGCTATACTGGGACAGACTGTTCCAAAAAAGCTCAGAACCCAATGTGCTGTTCTCTTCTGATAATCTTGCCATAAGTGTCACAATGGGAGCCGAGCAATTTACTGCTCAAGTTGTACCTTCCTCTGAAAATGCTCTGTTGGCACGAACCCACTTGCACCTGTTACTGCAGCGGCAAGTGCCTGATATTGTGGGCACAAACCCTTTGAAAATGTGGCCCTCTGAAGGCCAGTCCAAAAGGTACACAGATATTTTCTAATTGTGCTCCTGAGGCAATGGGACAAGATAGCTGGGGTTTTGTGGACTACATTACGGAAGTGATGATAAAAACAGATGAGTTTATTAAGACATAGTGAATCCCTGCTGACATCTGAGTCTAATTAAGCCAGGGTACTCATCTTAATGATTTTGTTGCAGAAGAGGTAACTGTTTTGGAATTGAATACATTTAAGGCAGCTCTTTTGGAAGAGGATATGGTACTTAGGGGTGCTATTTCCAAGACCTAGAATAACAAACACTTTCATTTAAAAGACTATACTACTGTAAACCATTCTGAAATCCCTCCAGCTGTTTAATGTTGCTATCTTGAAAGGTTCTGATGGAGCAAGGTAAGCTAAGGAAGAAAAGGGGTCTTCATAATGGCCAGGGGAGTCTGTTTGTAGCTTGGAATAAATATGCAATTCAAAAAGCAATCATCCTGACCAGTGAGAATGGGCAACACTCATAAGAATTCCATGCTTAAAAATAAGTGAGTAACAGAAACCTTTCTCTCAGTCTCTGTAAGAATGCATGAAACTCAGGGTGGTAGAAGTGCTCTAAGGTTATTGCATTAGGATGACATCTTTTACATTCTTCTTTTTTTTTATGTAGTCCATGCATTTTAAAATCTGGAGCTTTGCTTTTGGATTCAGAGTTGATTTTCTCACCTCTCTCATCGGGGTGTTGTGTTCCTTTTTGCATGCAGCTGCAAGATGATGAGCCATATTTGAGGTTTATTTGATGTACTTTCTCTGAACAGAGCCTAGTAATCCAAGGGATATATTGTTTTGTCAATTAAACATTGCTCCTCTGACTTAGCTGACATCACACAAACAACCTTCCTTATACTCTTTCCTTCAGCACTGCAGTGATTGCTCACTTGCTGCTCAGAAACTCACATATAGATAATATCTTACTACCCAATTCTTCACCACCATCTATTCAGGTAAGTCTGTAGTCAGCGGTGGTAAGAAAAAAACCTTGAAATTCTCAATGGGTCAAATTCGGAATTAGTGTAAACGGGGAAATGGTGCCGCTATTGTGGGGAACTTTCCTGGCTTCTGCACCACCCCGGTGAAATGGGCTAGTGAAAGGATCCGAGTCCTCGCTCCCACTTCCTTTACCCAGAGGCCTCCCTGCCCTTGAGGACTCCCCTTCCACTCTCCTGTCTGGTAGAGTCCTCGTAACCCCAACAAGGCTGGGCCCAGGATTCCTGGGGGGCTCAATCCCCAACCCTGCTGTGGTCACCTAGGACAGGGGCTAGGGTGTCCCCACTCTGGGGTGCGCTCTCTGCTCTGGGCACTTCCCTGATCCACTGATCATTTCATACAACTTAAAGCAAATACAAGTTATTAATCAACAATTAATTTAAAAAAGAATAAGAAAAAACGGGAAAGGTTAAAGGAAAACACATCACTCCGCTCTGTGGCAGGGAACATTACAAACAGTGTTTCTGGAATGTCAGGGCAGTTCACAATCTGTTTCTTGTAGGTCTCAGGCCTTCTTCTCAGGCCCTGGCTGTGCTGCAGGGATGCTGCGGGTTGGACACTTGCACCTCCAGGCTTTGGGTGATGGGACCCTTCTTCCCAAGGTCAGCCCTCCATTGGGTTAAGATCCCCCTCCTAGTCTGGCCTGCAAGGACCCTTGGCTGGGGGTGTCTTTCTGCACTGGGCCCTTTGCCCAGGGCCCCCCTTGGCTAGCCCCAGTTGCTCACCACACCCTGCTTCAGACTGCTTTAGCTCTGGCTCCACTCTGCCTCAGCACCAGCTCCAAAACTCTGTCTCAGCTCCTGCTCCACTCTGCCTCAGCACGGCTACTGCTGCTGCTCTGCCTCCAGCTCCCTGGGCTGCTTCTCTGGCCCCTCTGGCTCTGTGGCTGCGGCTCTGCTCCCAGCACAGGGTCTGCTCTCTGAGCTGCTTCCGTGACTCTGTTCCCAGCTCTGACCTGCTTCTTGGGCTGCTTTTCTGGCCCCTCTAGCTGGCACAGCTCTGCTCCCCAACTCAGCTTGGGCCCCTGCTCTCTCCTTAGCTCGACCCCACTCTGTCTGATCCAGGCAATTCCAGTTCACACGGTCGACGGGACCCACCCTGGCCTCCTAACTCCCTGATTAGCCTGCCCGCCCTGTCAATCTGGCTGACCTGGAGCATTGGCCTCTCCCCATTCTTTTAGTGCTGGGAGCTAGCCAACCAAAACACCCTCACTGAATGTTAGTAAGGGGACAACAGTCCCCTTACATTAGCATAGAAGGGTGCAGCTTCAATGACTGTCGGATGTCATTCAGTATCATTTAAATCAGTCCAAACTATTTAGGATGGGTGCACATGAAAATATTTAATAGAAACCTGGGGTGAGGGGATGATGTACACATTTTCGAATATGGTTTCTTTTCATTAACTGGAAATACAACGTGCTAGGCGTCAGCACTTGAAAGTAGCCTGTTGAAGGGAGGATCCTGGAGCCCTTTCCCCCAATTTGGACCGGTAGGACAGATGTAAGGGAAGCCACAAAGCTGCTTGGTTGGAATGTCCTATATACAACAGCTTCTTGTATGGGCATGGTGTTCCTGCCAGCGGGTGGCACAACTTTGCATGTGTATGGCTCATGGAAGGTTCTTCCTTGAGCCCCTTCCTAGAAAGGTGTTGGCAGCAGGAGCCCAGCGAATTTTAAAAGTCAGATTTTTCAGAACTGCAGATGTACAACTACATGAACAAATGCATGCATAGTTGTGCTCTTAACTGGCATTTTCAGTTTTGTTGTTTTTATTTTGGTTTCACAGTGTGTATTTTCAGATTGAACTACAAATGTGTATGCATTTTTACATGCAGAAATATCTGAGCACAGTTCTGGAAATCTAACCCTTAACGGTGAAAGAGAGGTAAATATGTGAAGCAGACAGCTGATAATGCAACCTCCTGGGCCCTACTTAGACATTCATGCCTCCTTTTAAAAAATAAATACAAAATTAATAACTGCCTTTGCTTTATCCAAGTCCTATTTACTACCTTTGCCGTATATCTGTATATCCATCACTTGATCAGTTTCCAGTGCATCAGGAGAAAGGTGGCATCTTTCTATCACATTCTTTGCTTCATTATAAGATTGCATTGGATATGCCAGATCACAGATGCAATCTTAAACTCCACAAGCAGACTTTGTAGAATCATATATACAACAATAACATAAGCAAGATTCTATGAACAGCAAGGAAGTACCTTATCTAGCACAACCTTTTTTCCTAAACCATCAGGGCATCTCTAAGTGGACCAGGCACAAGGGAACGAATATTTAATTGCAGTGCATGATATTTACATATTCTATTACCTATAAATGTCACACACACAGAGTTATTGGAAAGGGGCATAATCATATTTCAAACGTTTGGCCTGTCTTAGGAGAGAGACGTAACCATAACTACGTCATAAAGAAATAATCAAACTTATTAACTCAGTGAGTCATATTGGCGGCTTGCCAGGAGCCCAACGACTGCACCTGATTTGCATAATTTTAGAATATAATATTTTTCTCGTATTAGTGTCTTGTTTGCTAGATGAATAGAAATTGCCTGTTCAACAGCATAAAAAAGCTGAAGTTGGTCAGTTTTGCCCTCATCCTGCAGCTAAAGTGCAGGGATAGCCCCGGGCTGTATTTTAGAAACCCATAACTAAATTTCCTCTGCCCCCTGCAGCATGATGGTCACAGTATTACCTGGCTCTATTGCTATCAATCATAACCGGAACGTTTTTCCAGGTCAGGATGGATTGTGTGGCAAAGTTTTTTTTTTCAGACATTCAGGAAGTGTGAGCAGGGTTCTTTTAGTCATTTCAATGCCAGTTCTAATCCAGTGTTCTCATTGCTTGAAAACACAATGAAGAGAAGAAAGTCATGGCAAATCTCTGAGCTACTCAGTGACACAGGGGATGGAATGGCTGTGTCATTTCATTATTTGGTTCACAGACCACATCCACTGGAAACCTGTCCACAACCATTTTCCTTATGGGTGACACCTCATGATGTCTCATCTTATTAAGTCAGAGGTTTTATTCCACCCTCTCAAATGAGTTTTCTGTATTATAGACCAGTGGTTCTCAAAGCCGGTCCGCCGCTTGTTTAGGGAAAGCCCCTGGTGGGTCAGGCCGGTTTGTTACCTGCCGCGCCCGCAGGTTCAGCTGATCGCAGCTCCCACTGGCTGCGGTTCACCGCTCCAGGCCAATGGGGGCTACGGGAAGGGTGGCCAGCACATCTCTTGGCCCGCGCTGCTTCCCGCAGCCCCCATTGGCCTGGAGCGGCGAACCGCGGCCAGTGGGAGCTGCGATCAGCTGAACCTGCGGGCGCGGCAGGTAAACAAACCGGCCCGACCCGCCAGGGGCTTTCCCTGAACAAGCGGTGGATCGGCTTTGAGAACCACTGTTATAGACCACTAAGGGTATGTCTACACTACCTGCCGGATCAGTGGGCAGCAATCAATCCAGCGGGGATCGATTTATCACAATGCGATAAATCGACCCCCGAGCACTCTCCCGTCGACTCCTGTACTCCAGCTCAGCGAGAGGTGCAGGCAGAGTCGACGGGGGAGCGGCAGCAGTTGACTCACCGCAGTGAAGACACCATGGTAAGTCGATCTAAGCATGTCAACTTCAGCTACTTTATTCACGTAGCTGAAGTTGCGTAACTTAGATCGACTCCCCTCCCCAGTGTAGACCAGGCCTAAGGCTGTATCTAGGGGCAGAGCTTTCATTAACAATGGACACAGCCCTTCTAAATTTGAATATGTTGCAGGACTGGTGCAGGAATATTTTTGTCTGGATGCCAGACCGAGTGGAGCACCATCTCCAATGAATGCCACAAGTTTTGCTACTGCTTGCAATCTGCATTGTGAAGAGAATGAAGCTAATCAAACTTACAAATGGTGCAATCTATTTCCTCTTTGAGACACAATCTTTGAGCGAAGATGGCAGTAGAAAACCCTCCTTTAAGGCCTAAGGAAACATCTTTTTCAAAGACGCTGACAGAATCTCTTAAAAACAAATTACCCCTTTTTGGAAACCTATCGGTCCAGCTACCTCCCAAGTATTTTCTATGTGGTTGTACCATTGCCTACAAATTGCAGATTGTGATATCCCCCCTACTCCCACTTTAAATGCAGAAGAGAAAGAGAGAGAGAGAAGTTACTGGGGAGATGCATCATTACGTTTCTTTCTGCCCAGAGAAACTGGTACGATAGACTCCATTGTCTTACGTACCAAACCCTGAGGAGGACACTAAGGCCCATATCCTCAAATTTCAATGGGAGCTAGCCCCCTAAATACCTTTTAGGATCTGGGCCTACATGACTTGTGTTACTTATTGCAGTATGCTGAGGAAATCTGAAAACTCATCACCTGCTCTTCATCAACATATTTATATCATTTTGGGCACATGCTTATAGCAACTGCTATGAACCACATTAAGTATGACTCTTTATCTTTCTCTGATATCAGCCCCATCTGCTTGACCTCATCTCATCCATATTCATGTTGCCTTTATATGCGTCTCAATAGCCTTTAGGTAGAAGGCACAGATAAAAGAATCCTTCATGATCACAGAATGCATGATAAGGTATTGCATAGTTAATTGTTGTTTGTTAAGGACTCTCCAGGAAGGAAAAACAGTGAATTGTACATTACTGAGTAGAGAAAGAGCAGATGTAAAAACTTGAAGAAAAGCTGATTCCCCTTGCTGTCTGCTTTTACTACTGCATTTTTTAAGAAGCAGCATTAATTTCACATTCAAGGACTGGTCTTTTTTGAGTATAAAGCATCTGTGTTACCCATGGATGTAGCAAGAAGAATTATATAGTGTAATGAAATGATATAATCATTTTAATACTTAATTTTATAGCACTTCTGCTCTTCAAAGTGTAACCCCCTGGCGCCTCTGAGGGTACAAACTCAGGAGGTATGGGGCACGCTTTACCTCCTGAGGGCCCAGGTCATCCTGCTAGTGTGGGTCTCCTTGCTGTACTCACGACTCCTCCCACTAGTTAGCTGGATTATTTAAAATGATACTCCAATGGCAGTGCTTCCTGGGAAATAATGGGTAATCCACCCTACCAGGGCATACTGTGTTCATGTCATAACTAAGTACACTGTTCTCAAATTACCAAATAACTCCAATAAACTCTATAGAAACAGAAATTATAAACACAAAAATTGTAAAGAACAAGTTATACTAAATAAATATATATGAACGTGGCTAGGTTGTTTTAAGTGTGTGTGTGTATATACCAGAAAAAAAGTTTCTGGTACTCCGCCATATATATATATTTATAAATATGAGTACCAGAAACTTTTTTTCCCTCTCTCTTTTTTGGTCACCTAACAAGACCGCAGCAAAGTCTCCCTGACTCGAATAGTTAACTCAGCCCTCTAACATGTCAGTCTCCAGTCGAGGTCCCTGTTGGTGGTGCACTTGTGGATGCTGCAGGCACTGTGGTCCAGTGTCTGTCTTGTCTGAGGGATCTGATGATCCATGGAGCAGTCTGGGTCTCAGAAGTAGCTTTTCAGCTCCAAGGGAACCCTCCTCACGCTGGGGTAACAAGCTTAGATATAAGCTTTCCACTTTTCCTCCTGGTTGAGGTAACTGTCAGTGATCAGGCTGCAGGCTGAGGCAGCTGAAGTAGCTGGCTGAACTGTCCGTTGGGCTGTCACTTCCTTCTCCCAGGCATCTGGACTCTGGGGTAAAGAACCCAACAGATCTCCCCTCTTTGGGGCATCTGGGGCTGTTACATTCGTTCCTTGTCTCCAGTCTCTTTTCTTACAGGAGGGCTGCCTGTCAACAGGGCAGCAGTCTGTTGGGATGCAATCTTTGGCCCTGGCAGGGCACACATAAGTTTCACAGCCCCACGTAAGAGGTGTTGGGGAGGTTACAAAAGCAATTTAATACTATTTATTAATGCTCACCATAATGTTCTGAGGAAGAGAGGGAGTTATAAACAGGGAAAATGAGGCAGAGGGATTTGCCCAGAGATACAAAGGAAGTCACTTTCCGAGCTGGAACTAGAACTCAAGAATTCCTTGCCACTATACCTATTTTCAGACCAATAGAAAAGCAGTGCCTTCCTCTGATACCCTGTAGATGTTGTGAATTGCAGGCTAGCCATGATGGTTTCAAAGAGCAAGAGGGAAGGATGAGATGGGGGCACATAGATGCAGGCTTCCATGTTTTAGAAGGGATTGCTATTTGCCCATATCAAGCAAAGCATTTAAGTACATGCTTAACTTTTATGCTGCGAGTAGTCCCATTGACATGGTTTTTGTAAATCCTTGAATTAAGTTTAAACTAAGTTCTATCATATAGGCATGCAGCTTGTACTTTAAAATAGGTATGTTTCTCTTGTGAAAGATGAACTGGTCAGGTGGCAATGGGGCCTTTCCATTAATTTTTACTAGTTATTGAATATTAGAATATGCTGCACATGCTGCTCTGGAATATCAGTTTAAACTTACATTCACATCTAACCATACTTCACAAACACACGATCATTGCATTCTAGTGCGGTTTAACCGCTCTCTGACAGAAGTTGTGGGTCAAATCCCACATCTGTATTTAGGCTCATAACAATGCTGACAATGGCAGATACAAGTTAAGGACCAAATTCTGCTCTGACTTGTCCTTGGCCTGTACGGCACCATTGAAATCAGACTCCGACTCTAATGCTCTTCAGCCATTCGTGTGATGTTCCCAGTCTTGGGCCCAGGCCCGAGAGTCCCCAGGTAGCTGCCACATCCTTGCCACCATCCCATGGCTACTTAAACCAGGTGAGCTAAGAAGCTACTAGGGCTATAGCCCTTCCCAAGACACCATCCACAGCAGCTGCGATTGGAGGATTGCCCAGCTCCATGATTGGTCCAACTACACTATTTAAGCCAGTGTGTTTGAGCAACAAGGTAGTTTCATGCTGTGGCTGCTCTGGACCCTGCTTGTGCCTGCCTCCTGCACCCAATCCTGCTCTGCTCTGGCCTTAACCCTGCTTTTGCTCCTCTTCCCACCTGTGCCTGCTCCATGCTTGATATTTGCCTCTCCTCCTGTCTTTATGCCTTGCAGCCAATCCTCAGTGACCAGGCCTGGCTCTGACCCCAGCCTCTGACTTCTGACCCTGAGTCTGGCTTGACCCCTGGCTCTGGCATTTGGCATCTGACCTCTGCTTTGAAACTTCAGCTTTGATTCCTGGTTCTGAGTCTTGCTTGGCGCCTGGCTCTGGTAACTGGCAGTTGACTCTGGAGCTGACCCTTGGCTTTGTTTCCCAACTGGATGCCTGCTCTGCCCATTGCACCTGACTCCTGCTCTGTTAGGCCAGATCATCTGCATCCCAGTGCATAACAATTCCCTTGCCTGTGCTATTGTCCTATATTATGTCTTTGATCTTGTCTAACTCTTCGGGATGTGGAACATGTTTCACTCCAAGTCTGATCTTGCTGCAGTTGAAGTCAATGGAACAGCTCCTGGTGACTACAGAGGGAGCAAGATTGGGCCCTATATTTGTAAAGTGACATGTAAGTTACCAGACCAATACAGATGGCTGATAATAAACAGTGATGTAATTAACAATAGTGATACTTTTCAAAATGAAAAGGGGATAATTTCGGTGTTCTGGCTAGGCTAACTGCCTTCCATAAAAACAATTCTAATATCTTGGGCAGTGGATGTGAGAGCTACTGCGAGTATATAATGGTAGCTGTGTTTTCCTGTGCAGTCATTGCATTATTATGGCCAGATTCTAGAACTCCATAATACCTTGCCACTAGCCTGTTACACTGCAGTAAATACAGAGGAACCCAACTGACAAAAGTAGAGTTACTCTGGATTTGCACTGGTGCAGATAAGGTCAGAATCTGGCAGGGCTGCCTCAGGTGCCAGCTTGTGGGGGGCGCTACTAGGACCCAGAGTGTAGAAAATTGTGTCTGCTGCTGGTGCATATGTATTCTCTCTGCTCTAGATGCACAGAGATGGTGGAGTGCTGTGCTGGAGGAAGGAGGGCACAAGAGACATAACAGGCAGGCAGGAGAAAAGGTGAGAGGGAATAACAGAAAGCAGCAGGAGCTGCAGGGAGAGAGAGGAGGAGGAGCCTCTTTTATACCTCTCTAGCACTCCCAGGAGCCTGGATTGATTAACACCAGATTCTCAGGGAGCTTCCTGTTTCCTGCTGCTTCCCTGAACCCACTTGAGGAGAACAGGCAGTCAACTGAAGTAGTAGGAGCCAGTTAGGCCCTTAAGACGCTGATATCTTCCCTCACTCAGGCCCTGCTACCTGCCTGCTTATTTGTCCCCTTCAACTGAGTGTTGAGAGCCACTATAGCTGGCACAAAACAGCAGTCATGAGTGAAAGAAGAAAACGCCCCTCTGCGGCAGCATTCAGAAAAAGAAAGAATGCAAAGGAAGCTTTTCTATCTAAGCAGAAAAGAGCTCTCCTTATATACATAGGCACAAATGTTCACGGTGAGCCTTCAGGCCACAGTGAGGATGTGAGTGGTGAGGAGATGCCTGATCTTCCAGTTAGTCAGAGTGCAGGTGACCTGGCATCTACTGCACATCCATATCTCCATCTCAAATGGATGTAACCATGCACATTCCTGAAGAAAAGGGTAGATAAGAGAAGAGTGTGGTGGAGGCACAAGAAACAGCTGCTGCTGAGTTTAGTTCCTTAAGTCTAGATGATCCAGGACTGTGGACCCACTTGAGTAGTAGCCTGAGAGACTTCCTTGTACTGCATGGGCCACAGCAAGTGAAAAACTTCATGTTCCCCAAACAATGAAAATAGAAGTTTCCATCCAACATATTACTGGTGTGAAATCCCCAATGGTGACAAAGTGAAGAGGCCATGGTTTATGTACTCAAAAACTCAAAATGCTGCATACTGTGTTTGTTGCAAACTCTTCCAGTCTAATGTTCCAACCACATTGGGTTCTACATGAACAAAGGACTAAAAAAATCTGGCCAGAAATCTGGCATGCCATGAGAAGGCAGCAAATCACCAGAGAGCATTCCACAGGTGGAAAGAGCTTGAGAAGAGACTAAGCTTAAAGGCCACCATAGATGATCGGCATCAAGAGAAGATTGCATCAGAGTCTCTTTACTGGCAAAATGTTCTGAAAAGGCTTATTGCCATTGTGAGAATGCTTGCTACCCAAAACCTAGCACTGCGTGGTACTTCAGATCAGCTGTATGTGCCAAAAAATGGAAACTTCCTTAAAATTATGGAGCTGATGGCTGAGTTTGATGCTGTACTCCAGGAGCATCTAAGAAGAGTCACCACTGAAGAAATGTACACACACCACTACCTTGGACAAACAATTAAAAATGAGATCATACAGATACTGGCAACAAAAGTCAAATGGAAGATTGTGGCAGATCTGAAGTCTGAAAGATATTACTCTGTTATTCTGGACTGCACACTTGACATCAGCCATACGGAACAAATGACATTAATGGTGCATTTTGTAACAACAACAGAACCTAATGAAAATGTCCCTGCAATGGTGACTGTCAGAGAGCATTTTCTAGAATGTATTGACATTGATGATACTACAGGAGCTGGTATGACCAATGTGCTTCTTAAAAAGCTGGAAGATACGGGAATTGCGATAGCTGACATGAGAGGTCAGGGCTATGATAATAGTGCCAACACGAGAGGAAAGAACAGAGGAGTGCAGACACGGATCCAAGAGTTAAACCCTTGAGCTTGTTTGTCCCATGCAGTTCTCATTCACTGAACTTGGTGGTCAGTGATGCAGCATCAGCTTCTAGTGAGGCTGCTGAATTTTTTTAATGGAATTCAAAGCATCTATGTATTTTTCTCTGCATCAACTCATTGATGGCAAATTTTGAAGCAACATCTGGGAACATCCTCTCTGACACTGAAACCACTGAGTGCCACACAATGGGAAAGTCGAGCGGAGGTGATAAAGCCTATTAAATTCCAAATTGGGAAGATAGATGATGCCATAGCTGCCATTATGGAGGATAATGCTATGACAGGAACTGTTCATGGGAGAACAGTGGCAGAGGGAAACGGAATCACCAGAAACATACATAACTTCACATTTCTGTGTGGCTTAGTGTTGTGGCATGACATACAGTTTGAAATAAATGTTGTAAGCAAGAGACTCCAAGGTGTTGACCTTGATATATCTGGAGCAATGGAAGAACTGGACAAATCAAAGTCATACCTATAGTCTTTCCGGTCAGATGAGGGATTTCAAAACATTCTGAAGAGTGCACAGAAGTTGGCAGAGGAACTTGACACTGAAGCTATTTTCCCACCCATTCAAGAATACAAGAGTCACTGAAGAAGATGACATTTTGATTACGAGGCACGGGATAATCCCATCAGAGACCCCAAACAACAATTCAAAGTTGACTTCTCTAACCAGGTGCTAGATTGTGCAATACAGTCAGTTGAAGAACGTTTCATGCAGCTCAAGGAACACAGCAGTATATTTTGGGATGTTTTATGATATTCCAAAACTCCTCACTATACCTGAAGAAGACCTACACCAGCAATGGAGGGCACTAGAGACAGTGTTGACACATGATGACATGCGTGATATTGATGCGAGTGATTTAGGTGATGAACTGAAGGCCCTTTCAAGATACATTTCAGAAGGATCAACTCCAAAGGCTGTTCTGGAATATATGTGCACAAATAAGATGACCACCCTCTTTCTAAGTGCTTTTGTTGGTCTGCGCATACTTCTAACACTTCCTGTAACAGTTGCTAGTGGAGAACGCAGCTTCTCCAAGCTGAAGTTAATAAAAACACAAGTACGCTCCACAATGACACAGGAGAGGCTGGTTGGCCTTGCAACCATTTCAATAGAGCATGAGCTGGCCCAGACTGTGGACCTTCAGCAGGAAGCAGTTCAACTCTTGGGGGGGGAGGGATAGCTCAGTGGTTTGCACATTGGCCTGCTAAACCTAGGGTAGTGAGCTCAATCCTTGAGAGGGCCTCTTAGGGATCTGGGGCAAAAATCTGTCTGGGGAGTGGTCCTGCTTTAAGCAGGGGGGTGGACTAGATGACCTCCTAAGGTCCCTTCCAACCCTGACATTCTATGATAGACAGCCCATCACCTTAGCACAGGCCTTTAATGTGCTACAGCTGAGCACTTTGATAAGGATGGCATTTATTTAATTACAATCAATAAAAAGGAATATATCCTGCATAAGTCCAGTGGCAGCTTCCCATCTACTGGCCTTGCAAAATTGCTTGTTTTAAGCTGTACATAGAATAGCATATAAGAGAAAAAATGTCCTATTTTTTCCTTTGAGCTAGCATAGTCACTGGATTCCACATTAGCAGGCTTCAGCCAAGGCAGCATCAGTTATGTGCTGTACTGTGCTGTACCTCTAGGAAGTATTTTGCATTGTAAAACAATGCTTGAACTTGTCTGTTGATTGTGCCTAATGCTGGTCCTCAGCCATTCAAAATAAGTGCTGCCTCTTGTGACAAGCTGCAAAGTGGAAAGGAATGGTTTAATCACGCTGCCATGCCTCTCAGCAAGGATGCCATAATGAACCATTGACTTTATCCCTCTTTCAGTGTAAATAAAACTCATCAGACTGCATTACTTATTTTTTTCTGAATTGCTCCCAAAATAACATTCTTCTCCTCCTCCTCCTCTCCCCTCCACCAAAAGCATGAGAACCCTTGTGACTGGGCAGCCCCTCTGCTTCACTCAGGAACTGACAGAAAAAACAAATGTCTGCTCTACACTAGAAGCCCTACCTCAGCGCAGCTGTGCTGCTGTAGCATGTCTGGTGAAGACGCTCTATGCCGACAGGCTAGCGCTCGCCCCTCAGCATAATGGCTCCACCTCTGCGAGAGGCGGCAGCTATGTTGGTGGGAGACCGTCTCCCGCTGACATAAAGCCAGTGTGGACAGAGCTTATGTCACTGTAACTTGCGTTGATCGGGGGTGTCTTTTTCACTCAGCAACTGCTCCCTTTCTGACTGACAAGATTCCATCTTCATGATCACTCTCCTTCCCTCTTTCTGCAAAGCTTGCTGTCCCTTGCCTCTGCCCCATCCATCCTCTCACACCTGCTATGGCCTTCAAACTATCAACATCTCTCACTTCTCTGCAGATCTGAGCCCCCTCATTCCCATTTGCTCCTCCTAGGCTGCCAGAGATTCCCGGGTTGATTCTCTCAGCTCCACTTTTTCCTCCACCGTTATTCACCACCAGGGGCGGCTCCAGGCCCCAGCACGCCAAGCGTGTGCTTGGGGCGGCATGCCGCGGGGCGCGCTCTGCTGGTCACCAAGAGGGCGGCAGGCGGCTCCGGTGGACCTCCCGCAGGCGTCCCTGCAGAGGGTCCGCTGGTCCCGCGGCTCTGGTGGAGCATCTGTAGGCATGCCTGCAGGAGGTCCACCGGAGCCGTGGGACCGGCGACCGGCAGAGCACCCCCCGCGGCGTGCCGCCGTGCTTGGGGCGGCGAAATGGCTAGAGCCGCCCCTGTTCACCACACTGTCCATCTCGCTAGCCACCAAATTCGGCTCACGCTTTGCTCCTGCTTCCTCTACTCTTGCTTCCATGCCCCTGAATGCCTGCAGAAAAGGGAACTGAGGGACCAGGCCGACTTTCTGCACTAAATATCTTTGTCTTTTCAAATCTTCCTCACGCAACAGTCCTTCTATTCCCAGCAAGTCCCAGGCCAGCTACCCACAATGACTATTTGTGACCTTCTGTTCCCTCCTCTAGTCTTCTTGCTCGCCATTCTCTTTCCTAATCTGTCGTGGCATTTACTGACTTCAAGTGGAAGGTTGAAAGGAATTAGTATGAGCTTCTTGCAATTTATATTCTTCCTTCCATGGTTCTCTCCCTTCCCAATAGCCTTTGCTCCCTGATTCCACTTGGCCCTCGACCACCATGTCCTCTCAGCTACTAAGTGGCTGTGCACTTACCCTCCCCAAAGAGGCCAGCATGATTAAACCATTCCCTTCCACTCCCTCTTCTCTCTCTACTGCCTCCTTCCATTCAGCTCACAAGCATGCTCTAGCAATCCCCATCCTTAAATAAATAAAATAAAAACAAGAGCCAAAAAACCTCAAGCCCAGTGACTCCCCTGTGACTATCCTATCTTCCTTTCCTTTCTAAGTTCCTTTAATGGTCACAGCTGCCGTAACCTCCTTCCCTCTGGCTTCCTAGATGCCCACATTATTCCCCACAAGTCCATCAAAAATGCAGCTGCCAAAATGTTCTTCCTTGACTGCCAATCAGATCATGTCACTCCTCTCATTAAATCCACAGTACAGGAAGATTAAATGTCTCAGCCTAACATGTCATCCAGCCTATATTGCTGATCCTGTGTCCTGATAGCAATGCAACCCCACTGACCTATTCACTGCCTTCTGCCACTCCCATTGCTTGACCTTCTTACATGCTGCCTTGTGACTACCCAACCCCAGTGCACCTCCGTCTCCTCATTCAAATTCCTCCTCCGCACTCACTGCCTCAGGGCCCTCAAACACTAGGCCATATCAGTCCTCTGCCCTCCCCACCCTTTTATTAGCTACAGGGGAGTGAAAGATGGAGGAGAAAGTGGATGTTTAAAGGAAAATGGATAACATATTTTACCTTGCCACCTTCTCTGGGTCTCCACAGAGTCTTTCGGTTTGTATGTTCCTTTGGGTAGGGTGTGCGTTTATAGGTCTTGTGCAGTGCCAAACACATTGTTAGTGTTTTAACAAATGATTAATGGTAATAAAAGTAAAAGGCTCTGTTCCCTCCACTTGGTTAATGGGAATTGCTCATATACGGCGGCTGTGTAATCAGGCTCCTATCTCAGCAGTCTGTTGTCAGAGCGTCTCTCCCCTGTGAGCAGCAGTGAATGACTATGTATTAATAATGAGCTACGAGATGCTTGAGATTTTCATCTCCTAATTAATGAGAAAAAGCCAAAGGAAATGAATGTAAGTGATTCTTGTCTGAAGTGTGGCGAAGATGGCAGGCTTGTGCACTCTCTATTCTTTTTCCTTAGCCTTGTGCTGTGTAGGACAGTGCTTCTCAAAGTGGTGGTCCGCGGACCGCTGCCGGTCCGTGGCGAGTTTCCTCATAAGAGCATCAAGTAGGATAATAATATGGCACTGGTCCCTGGCACATTGGAAAAAAATTGCTGGTCCCCCACATCAGATAGCTTGAGAAGCACTGGTGTAGGATACATGGTTAGTGGGTCGAGTGTGGGGGGGAATGGAGGGGTAGGTGACATGGGACGCTTAGTGCCAATTCCTGGGAGGTGCTGGTACTGTTACTGAGAGCTTGATGCTCAGTAGGTGCCTGAACCTGCACCTTTGATGTTAGTGGGAGTTTCACCATTGGCTTCGATGGAAGCAAGCCCTGTGCTCTGTACCTCTCAAGATTTGGTCCTCAGGTTCTGAACCTGTGACGCACTTGGCACCCTCAGCAGTTGTTGAAGTCCATGGGAATGGGGAAGCTTAGCACCTTGCAGGACTGACTGAGCCTCCAATGAACAATTCGATCTCCGATAGTTTGGGTAAGATGGTTTGCAAAAGGCTCTGTTCGAGTGAAATGAATATGTTGCTTCTCAGAAACAAATCATTCCAAGTAGAGGTACACCAGAATTTTAAATCCTCACTCCTTTCAATTTCAGGGCACAGTGGGAGTTGCCTTAAGGTCAGATCCAAAGGCAGAAGGTGCTTATTTTCCACCTTTGGATTTTAACACAAGATTACAGGACAAGATAGCAGAAGTATCATATAATAGCTGATCGCATGAGATTTCCATCATTCTTCCTCATGAGAACGTCTTGCAAGATTAAGACACTATCAGACTGAAACCTTAGTGTGAACATCTCTAGTTCCAATACAGTGATCTCTAGTGGGCTTTCATCAATCACAGCTCACTCTGCCATCTCTTTGGGCAATAGCTTATTTCCCCTGCATTCCTGCAGGACACTGGGAGTTATTCATAATACAGGAAGGGAGAATGATCCATCTGAAATGGCCAACAGAGATTGGCCTGATTCTTCATTGTCCTGCACCTTGTGTAGCCATTTACACCAGTTTAAAGTAGGTGCAAAGCACTGACATTCTGTTCTTCTAGTTCTTTTAGGGTAGGGTGACCAGATAGCCAGTGTGAAAAATTGGGATGGGGGTGGGGGTAATAGGAGTCTATATAAGACAAAGCCCTGAATATTGGGACTGTCCCTATAAAATCGGGACATCTGATCACCCTATTTTAGGGTTCAGTTTGTTAATGCTGTCTGCAGTGTTGTCATGTGCTGTCTGAGCTCACAGCACCAGAGAGGGTCTGATATCTGAAAGTGATTTCCGTTAGCTTTGATCATGTACCATGGTATCTCACTCCAATGAGAGGGGCAAAAACAAATTGGGAAATAACGTCTAATGATAACGTCTATTACACTATCAAAGGGAAAGCGAGAGCCTTTTTTCTGCTTCAGTTCTTTTAAAAAATCAAAAGATGATGCATTGTTACTTAGACTGGTGAGTGAATTTTCTACAGTCTCTCACATATGAGCCCCCCTGAGATGCTGAACATGGGCTTTTACTGATAGATATTAGTATGCTTTGCTTCCCACTCACATGCCTAATGGGGATAGTTGCATAACACTGCAGGCAAACTGGAGAGGGTGAGAGAGAGCAGTACTTGGATAGCACAGGCTGTTTACAACCCTGCAATGGGCAGAGGTAAAGCAAAGGGACGGCTTTAAATTAGTTATTGGGGAAAGAGTTTCAAGATGATCAGGGTACTGGAATGGAACTGGTAATAAAAATTGCCTATCTGTACCCTGTGAGCTGATTAGCTCAGTCAGAGTATACTGTGTTACAATTAGCATCTGAAGCTTATTCATTTGTAAACTGGCAAAGACAATGGTTCCGTGAGAAGCTTAACTGGAAGAATCACTCCTCTTCTGTCCTGTTTATAACTTAGTTGGCTATTAAAGGGTCTGATACCGTGAAAGAGCTGAGCCTTTCCTGCAACCTGGTGAAGCCACTGAAAGTTGAGGGTATTCAGCACCTGATAGGAGTGAGAGCTACTGTTATAGTGTTCTCTGCTGAGTGTGGCATTCTGCAGTGCATGGAAATCCTTTCCTGATAACTAGAGCTGGTTGGGAATTTTTCATCAAAATGTTTTTGTTTTTGACAGAAGATGCCAGTTCATTGAAACTGAAACTTTTCATGGAAATGTAACTGCTTTGATGGGAAGGTTCCTTTTTCAGTTCCAGGATGGAAGTGGGGGTGGAAACATCAACCTATCTCAGAATAGCCATTAGCCTGGGGGTTTGGGCAGCTCATCTGGTATGTGGAAGATGGAGGTTCAAGTGCCAGCTCTGCCTGATTCAGAGCAGGGGCTTGAGCCTGGTTCTACCCTATCCCACGTGAGTTCCCCGACACACACAGTCATTCTCATTTTCTTTCTTTCGCTAACTGAATGGGATGTGGGAGACAGGTTCAAGTCCATCTAAATCAGGCAGGGCAGTGACTTGAACTTTTGTCTTTGGGTCTCCAACATCCCAGGCATATGGTCTAACTACCAGGCTATTGGCTATTTAGAGAGTGTGTGTGTGTGTGTGTGTGTGTGTGTGTGTGTGTGTGTGTGTGTGTGTGTGTGTGTGTGTGTGTGTGTGTGTGTGTGTGTGTGTGTGTGTGTGTGTGTGTGTGTGTGTGTGTGTGTGTGTGTGTGTGTGTGTGTGATTTTTTCATGAAAAATTTCAAAATGTTTTGTTCCAATGCAGAGCAAAAACAGATCTCTAAACCTTGACATTTTTTTGTGAAATGGAATTCTTGTTTTCTGGCTAGCCCTATTGATAACTAACTTAAAATCATGTTATTGCGCAGGATTCAATCACTACTGAAGCAATAACTAATAACCGAAAATAGAATGAATGGTGGTGAATTACTCAAACCTTTCTCACATGTATACATTTAAATTTATAATCTTAATATTGCTCTTATATAATGTTTTTGCATTTAATTTTTTTCTAAAAAATGAAAACCTGAATGTAACTCTGACTCTACTGTATGTCTTACTGCCAGGGAAAGCATTCATAAAGCTGAGGGATACCCAAATTTTCCCCAATTGAAGGCTGCACTAACAACTCGCCAGGAGTCAAAAGACAAAACAAAACAAAAAAAACAACCCCACTCCCCAATGAATATGCATAAAACGAACAGATGCAGCCATCTTTATCTTTCAGTCTGTGGGATGGCTTAGGGAACTGTAGGTCCCAGCATGCTGTGTTCCTTTCTGAATGCTTAGAGTGTGCATTCTAGGATCTGTAGCATTCAGGGACAGCATCTCCATATCAGAGCTGAGGGTAGCCATGGGCAACATTGTAGAACTCACTGAGCTTCTCCTTCACAAAGTGAACAACTAAGGGCTAGATGCTTTCATGTGGAAGGGGATGACTGAGGACAAGATTCTGTACTGACCTTTTATGCTTTAGAAATATAGCCTGACATTTAGCCTCATTTTTTTCCTTCCTTAGTTTGCTTCCTTGTTCCAACATCTACTGAGACTAACAAATTCCCGTCATGTATTTATACTTATACATTTAAGGTATAATACACTGCAGTTATGGCCCTTTGAGTTTTCTCTTCTCTAGATTATGTAAATATAGCACCCATAGTCATCCCTCAGATTGTATAGTTTAGTTTCCAATTCTGGTATGCTCTCTGTTAGCCATTACTTTGTGTCTGGTTTTTCTATAACCTTCCCACATACTATCCCATGAGCAATGGTGTCAGGGCTTATGTCATAGTTATCACCTTAATTGTATATGTGACCATCCTAATATATATGGTACATTGGATAATAGCACTTTAAAAAAAAATTGGCAATGGCATCACATTGAATGCTTGCACAGAGTTGCCTAGCATTAGCCCTGAATAAGATACGTTAAAAAATAAGTAGACTGCCACTTTCTAATCTTTTGGAAGCTCTCTGGTGAATTTGTTAAAAATTCTTCACTTCTCCCCCCCTCTGTCTGTCTTTTCTATTTAGACAGTAAGTCCTGTCATTTACTATGTGTTTATGCAGCAGCCAGCACAATTTGGATCCTAGTCATTGTTGGGGTCTGTCGTAGGGTGTACAGACCTCATGCTATCCTAACCACTAAAAGGTTAAGAGAGAGATGAGCTACCACCTCAGCTGGGGCTGATTGGTGGCCCTGCAGCAGCTGAGGAGATAAAAAGGCTTCCAAGAAGACAGAGGAACACCTGAGAGCAGCAGTCTTCAGCAATGGGCTGTTAGGAAGCCCCTGAAGGACAAAGTGATCTGAGCCTAAGTTCTCTCTAAGCTGCACAGCTGAGCAGTCATGCAGCAGGCTATCCAGGGCTGCGCTAACAGGGAGAAGTGCCTTTCTCCCAGCCCCGGGCTGCTGCAGTGAGAAAGGGCTAGGGGGAGTCCTAGCTCCCTGGGGCAGCCTGCACCCCAACCCCCTCATCGCTGGCCCCACCCCAGATCTCGCACCCTCAGCCAGAGCCCTCACTCCCCCAACCCTCTGCCCCAGCTCTGAGCCCCTTCCCACACTCTGAACCCCTCGGCCCCACCCCTGCCACACACCACTTCCATATTGGCACACATAACAAAATTCATTCAGCACATGAATGTAAAAAATTAGAGGGAACATTGAGTCCCAAGGGGCTGGAGACTGTAGACTTTTTGCTAGGGTTACTGGCCTCCAGACTCTGTACCACTCCAAGAGGGGAGAGGCTATTGATGATCCAGCTGAGGGTTGGAGTCTTAGCAAGGAACTCCTGGACCTAGGGCTAAAAATGGTGATTTGCTGAATAAAGGGAACAGTAAAGCAGACTCTGCCTGATACCCTGTGCAACTGTGAGGGGGCGTCAGAGACTGAACACACTCCTAGCCAGAATCTGTAGGTGCTTCTTTAATACAAATATATAATAATAATAAGTGATTGTAGCAATGGCTGAAAATCAAAGCCAGGTGAAAAACATTAGAGTCCTGGAGAGATGGGTGAAAGGCCAAAATCTCGTCCATTTTGCTTTGTGGGTAACTCCTTTTTTACAGCTGTATATTCCTAACCTGCTGTTGCTATAACAAAGTGAGAACTGAAGGTGCTAATGATCTGAACTGGTGCTGATTTCCCTGAGCCATATGTGAGAGCTGCAATGCAGGTACATCAATCTGCTGCAGTAGCTATGAAAGCTCCTTTTAATTATTTAACCCATTCACCCAATGAGATCTTAGAATTATTACACTTTTTCCCAGATACCTTCTGAGAATATTTTTTCCAGACCAAGTTTTCCCTTCTGTGCAATTGGCATTTCTCACACATACATATTCCCTAATCTCTCCATCCATTAGTACATTTCCCTTTCTTCTAGAACCTCTTGCAAATCACAAGTCCCCCACAAATATCAAGTGCAGCCTCCTCAAGGCTGCACACAGATGCCTCTTAATGCCCTAACTGATATCTACCCTGGCCTTAAATGCTCCTGGATTTATAGGGACATCCCTTAATTTTCCAAAGTTATCTATGCTGTGATACAAACTAGGTTTAATGAAACAGAATATCACACATTTGAGCTATCTGTTCATTTTTCTTTTAGAATTACACTTTTAAAAGCTATTTTTATCAGTTTTGAAGTATCCCCAGCTCCGTTTCTCCTCCATTTGGACTTTTCCCTCCTGTAAACATACCATGTCAAGGAAAGGATATACAAATTTTAGGGCTATGGAAGTGGAGGACCAGGTCTATAATCTCAAGTCTTTATGAAAATCCACCAGTTGCACACGGTCCTTTTTAATCACTCCTTCCTCTCACCAATCATGTGAAACATTCAAAAGAAAATAAGAACATAAGACCAGCCATACTGGGTCAGACCAAAGGTCCATCAAGCCCAGTATCCTGTCCTCTGACAGTGGCCAATGGCAGGTGCCCCAAAGGGAATGAACAGACAGGTTATCATCAAGTGATCCATGCCCTGTTACCCAATCCCAGCTTCTGGCAAACAGAGGCTAGGGACACCATTCCTGCCCACCCTGGCTAATAGCCATTGATGGACCTATCCTCCAAGAATCTATCTAGCTCCCTTTTGAACCCCGTTATAGTATTGGCCTTCACAACACCCTCTGGCAAGGAGTTCCAGAGGTTGACAGTGCTTTGCATGAAAAAACACTTTCTTGTGTTTGTTTTAAACCTGCTACCTATTAATTTCATTTGGTGGCCCCTTGTTCTTGTATTATGAGAAGGAGTAAATAACTCTTCCTTATTTACTTTCTGTATACCATTCATGATTTTATAGACCTCTATCATATCTCCCCCCTTAGTCGCCTCTTTTCCAAGCTGAAAATTCCCAGTCTTATTAATCTCTCCTCATATGGAAGCCATTCTATATCCCTAATCATTTTTGTTGCTCTTTTCTGAACCTTTACCAATTCCAATATATCTTTTTTGAAATGGGGTGACCACATCTGCACGCACTATTCAAGATGTGGGTGTATCATGGATTTATATAGAGGCAATATGATATATATTCAGACAGGTCAATTTCCTTGTCCTTCCAGCTGAACCATGCTCAGACCCCACATCCCACATGCAATAAGGTGATTTCCCAGCCCATAATGCATTGTGGATGGAAGCACCAGACTCCTTTGGATCTGTGTTCACAAGTGGGAAAGACTCATGAAACCAAACCTCTATAAGGAGTGTTAGCTCCAGGACGCTTTCAGTCCCAACCTCTCTAAAGGACTGCACTTCATCATATTGATCTCAGACCCTCTGAATAGCCATACTAGACTTTTGATCTCTGCTCCCAAAATGGGAAACTTGTGACCATTGGGATAGTCACTATAGAATTTTGCATCTTTCTTTCTTTCTTTTTTATTTTTCTAGTGCACTGGGCTCTCGTACTTTTGAAAGCTTTGAGATAGGTGATCCTTCTAGCACCCAGACTTGGAAGTGTGTATATACTTCCATAATACATTTTTCAAAAGAACATTTAGACATGTACCAAGTCGATTCAACTCTAAATTGTTCAATACAGACTGAAGGAGGTGCCTGCTAATTAAGGTTTAACCCCTTATCTTTTAAAGTCTTTTGTTCCCATGGCAAAAAAATACTCACAAATACGTGTTTCCCACACATGAACAGAACATAGTGACAAGACATACACTGACATATAATGAGGCTGTTATTTCATTAAGGGACACAATAAAATCATTAGAGCACTGCAGGCGTTAATGCTGGCACATGAGCTCTGCAACTTCCATGTGGCACAAATGACTTCCATCAGTGTCGGGTCTGTGTTGGGTAAGGTGGGAAAGCAAGTGGACCCCCTCTCTGGGCTCTCCTTCTCCTGGCCATGGCAGAGATGGCAAAACTCTTCTGAAGGGAGAGCCAAATTCCCCTTGTTTGTGCTGTTACAGACTTCTGCAGGTCCTCCCTGGGGAAGGTTGCTTCTAAGATGCAGTACTTCTGGCACTTAAACTCCTTCTGGATTCAGTGAAATTGAGGCCTGGACTCCCATTTCTGGAAAGAAAAGGGTATTGTTAAAAGACACTTAATTCAGCAATCCATATTCTCAAGGTAACTCTAGAATTTTATGGTTTACTTAGCATTATAGTGATGCTGTGGGTACTCTCTTGAAAATAGTCCTCTCTAAAGCCATCTATGTAGCTGAACCAGTACTCCCACTAATAAACTGTTACATTTTTAGTTGCCTGTTACATGTCCCATGTACAGAGATGCTGTGTCATATGATTGAGCAGTTGGATGCAAGAAAAGACAGTTTGGGAGTTTTCCGCTGAAATCTGCTAGTAGTTCTGCCTGTTTACAAACAGACAGGCTTGACAAGACTGACTGACACATCAAAAAAATAAATATCACAACTTGGATAATGTTTAGGTCCTTCACCAGGTCCCATCAATTGTTCCAGTTACTATTATTACATTACAGTAATGCTCATGAAGAGCTATACTTAGAAATATGGGGTGAAATTGAGCAAAAGAAAACCTAGGATCAATATCAGGACAAATTCTACACAGTTTAATAGGCCATGAGGCCTATTAAACTGTGTAGAAGAGTAGTTGGCAGCCTTATTACTTGTGTTATTTGAAATGACTGGAGAGAGCACTTGAGCACTGTTGTAGGGAATAATCTTCTGCTGACAGCTGGGAAAGACTATGTGATGTAACTTCTATGTCCTAAATCCTCCGACTTCCTTCTTCAGCAAGCTTGGGTAGCCAGGCTTGAGGCAAGTAGGCTTTGTGAGAAATGGCAGAGGACCCTCCCTCCCCAAGTCACTGAATGTCAGTGGAAATGCTTCATGGCTGCTAGAAGCCACCAAAGCTTTCACTATTTCTGCCTCCTTGCAGTGCAAGAGACAAGGCCCAGTGGATCCATTGGCTCCATTTCTGCTCTTTCACTCATCAACTTATGGACTCTTCTCCCTCAAACCATACTGCACAGACTAGACATGGGGGCTATGCAAGCCCTATGCAGGCTCCAGAAATCCAGAGCTGGTACATGCAGTGGTGTTTCATCAGTTGCATGGTTCTGCTGAGTGTGAACTGTCCACAGCTCCAGAAGAGGGGGCAGGACTTGTTCCTGTGATTCATTGCTTTGCCCAGTTCCATTTTAAATGACTCGAGCACTGAAGCTTCCACTGCTTCCCTTAGGAGATTATTTTGCAGTGTAATAGACGGCTAGGACATTTTGCCTGGTATTATCTGGCTTAAATTTTCCTTTGCTCAACTTCATCCCATTAATCCTAGTTATAACAATTCCTTTGTCTCTTTGGATTTTACATCCTCTAAATACTTTTCGATGGTTATTGTAGTCTCCACTTAGTTGTAATGTGTCATTATTTAGTTCTTTCTTCTTGCAAACTATATGTTGCTATTAAATTGGGTGTAATTGTATGTTTGCACTTTGAAACTAATAAAATTATGTCAAGTATCAGAGGGGTAGCCGTGTTAGTCTGGATCTGTAAAAGCAGCACAGAGTCTTGTGGCACCTTATAGACTAACAGATGTTTGGGAGCATGAGCTTTCGTGGGTGAATACCCACTTCGTCGGATGCATGTAGTGGAAATTTCCAGGGGCAGGTATATATAAGCAAGCAAGAAGCAGGCTAGAGATAACGAGGTTAGTTCAATCAGGGAGGATGAGACCCTCTTCTAGCAACTGAGGTGTGAAAACCAAGAGAGGAGAAACTGGTTTTGTAGTTGGCAAGCCATTCACAGTCTTTGTTTAATCCTGAGCTGATGGTGTCAAATTTGCAGATGAACTGAAGCTCAGCAGTTTCTCAGAGCTTGGTTTTCTCCTCTCTTGGTTTTCACACCTCAGCTGCTAGAAGAGGGCCTCATCCTCCCTGATTGAACTAACCTCGTTATCTCTAGCCTGCTTCTTGCTTGCTTATATATACCTGCCCCCGGAAATTTCCACTACATGCATCCGATGAAAGCATCACCCACGAAAGCTCATGCTCCCAAATGTCTGTTAGTCTATAAGGTGCCACAAGACTCTTTGCTGCTTCTAATACAATTATATTTAATATAGTTAACTGGGAATTGATTGAAAAATAGAACAACACTCCTAAAGATAGGACAAGAACCTCATGCTTGCCATAAACTACAGGCCTAATTCTCCTTACATTTACACTGGTCTTACATTAGTGCAACTCCAGTGACTGTGGAGTTAATTCAGATTTACAATGGTGTAGGCAAGAGGAGAATAAAATCCTGATCCTTCACACACTTACACATGTGCTTAAGGTCAAGCAGATGAATAATTCCACTGCATGTTCTTTGGGTGCGTGTTCTTTCAAATGTAAATGTATAGCATGGTACCTTGCACTGATGAGCTTGACTACTTCATGGCTATTACACAGATTGTTAATTATAGCTGTTATTAGACAGCAGTGGTAACTGTGCTGATTGATTTTTTTATTATTATTTCCTCCTTTTCCTCCAATGTATGCGTTTGGTATGGAAAAAATTAACAAGAAAATTACACACACACAAAAATTAGTCCTGCTTGTACATATAGTTGAAATTGGGGGTAAGGGAATTCACAGCTTGAGAAAATGGCTTTCTCTGCTGTATGACTACTTGAGCCATCCCTGCCTTCAAAACATCACCGTACATTTTCATCACTTCTGCATGCTTTCCTCGCCCTCCCCCGCCCCAGTCTTTTATGGCCAAAGAGCTGTGTGTGTGTTGTGCTAGAGAATGACTTCTGCCTTTCAATTAGTTAGTGGCAAAAACTTGACTTCCCTTTTGCCATGGCATGGGTGCTAGTGAAGGTAGAATGTCTTCGGCAATTTCTCTATCTCAGGGCTACCCCCAGAATTTTCCCAGCCAAGGACCCCAGTGGGGTCCTGTCTAAGGTGACCAGGTGTCCTGATAAAATTGGGATTGTCCTGATATTTAACCCTTTGTCCCGCATTCTGATCAATGTACAATTGGGACTCCATTTGTCCCGATAGTCAGGTAAGGAGGTGAGCGGGAGGGAGGTGCTGACCCTGTGGGTGCTCTGGGGCTGGAGCACCCACGGGGAAAAATTGCAGCCAAGTTCCCCACTCCTTATCTTCTTCTCCCCCCCACCCCCCAGCGCGCCACATCTCCGCTCCTCCCCACCCAGCGCTTCCCGCCACCTAACAACTGTTTGGTGGCGCTTAGCGCTTTCCAGGAGGGAGGGGGAAGGAGTGGGTACGTGGCACGCTCAGGGAAGGAAGCAGAGAAGAGGCAGGATAGGGGCAGGGACTTGGAGGAAGGGGGTGGAATGGGGGCGGAGCAGGGGCAGTGCAGGAGTGGGAAGAGGCGGGGGGTGGGCGAGCACCCACCCGGCAGAGGGCAAGTTGGCACTGTAGGGATGAGTGGTGGGCAGGCAAGCAAGCGGGTCGGGAGGCGAGTGGTGGATGGGTGACTGAGGAGGGAAGCAGCAGGCCAGCCGCAGGCCGGGGGATGAGGAAATGTGCGGTGGGGGGGGCTGAGTGAGGAGGGGGTGGGACCTGGGGCAGAGTGGGGGCAAAGCCTGGGAGGAGCGGGGGTGGACTGTGGGTGGGGCTAATGGCACCCCGATGTGTCCCGATATTTTAGTGTGGTGATCTGGTCACCCTAGTCCTGTCTCTAACACTAAGCTTCTTAGTTCAAAAGAGGCATTGATATTTGGGATTTGTAGTCCACACAGGAGGCAACTCCTTAAAACTGAAAAAGGCTGCATGCTGCACTGTAGAACTGTGAGCTGCCTTTGGCCAGACCTGCACCCTGACCAATTGCGCTGTGTGCCTTAGATTTGAGGCCATACGATGAACACTTGCAATAAATAATATACTATTGCTCTGTAGCACACCATATTGAAAGATCCTGGGCTCTTATTCATGTTGATTGTCTTAAATGTTTTTGCAGGTTCCATTTTATTATGATTATTATTTAACTCTAATATTGCTTTAGCGCCTAGAGACCAACACTGGAAGGTTTTCCTTCTATTTTTTCATTTAGTCCTTTGCAAATAGAGTTGGCCAAAATGTATTTATTTTTTAATTTCAAAGATGATTTTGCTCAGTTGGTTTTCAAACTAAAATTTTAGTTTTACAAAATCTGTGAATGTTTTTTCATTTTTGAAATTTATCGTTTCTGAAACATGAATCTTTTACATTTTGAAATATTCTTCAAAAATGAAAAAAATCAATTTTTTAAATTGGCACCATGTGACTAGGCTCCCAAATCAAAATGTGCAGTGTGTGTGTGTATGGCGGGGGGGGATAATCCCAAACAAAAACAATAAACAAAACTTAAAAATATTTTTCTGTCAAAATTTAAAAACAAACAAACAATTTTTATTTTTTTTTAAAAAACATCCATATTTCATCTCCCCCCCCCAAAATGAACATATGCAATCAATGGGATTTAATCATATACTTAAAGTTAAACATGTGTAAGTGCTGACCTGAGTCAGGGCCTTTGTTTGCAATTAATGTCTCTGAACCTCTCTAGCTCAGTACAAATACTATGAGTACAAATACTAATCTTGTCTCTGTGGTTTTAGTTTGTCAGAGGCATATAATAAGAAAACTCCTCTTTGGAAGACTTCTTTCCATCCCAGTCATTGGCTGTCTTCCTCCTTGCTCTCATCTTACTTCCACTCCAGAAGCCTTGTTCTATCTGCAAATTGAAGGTATGCACTAAACCACTGTGTCCTGTGAGTCACTGCTGCACTCAAGCCTTCTCAAGCCATTGAGCATGGACCCCAAGAATCCTGCCTTCAGCCGCGTGTGGCTGCATATGTCCTTTTTGTTACATTTTATTTAATCAAATGCTTTGGATAAAGAATGATTTTCTTTGGTCACTATTTATTACTGTTTCACTTCCTTGAAATGAGAACTCCCTAGAAGCACCTAGATAAGGGAAAAGTTCTGTAGTTTTATTGGAGCTGGCCCAGCCAGGCTGTGTGATGTACCTGAGAACAGCATTTGGCCCAAGGTCTGTAAATAGCTCTTTACTATTGGCTGAAATGCTAGTTTGTAACATGGCACAACAAATGCTCTGCAGTGAACCACAGCTGAGAATCTATTTCCTGCAGCATGAGCAGTACACTGCAGGGACTACTATTGCTGTTATATGCTGTGCTGGAAGCATAGGCGTGTCATAAGGTTTTGCTGTGTCAGGGCATCAGCCCTCTCTACTTTGAAAGGACCTAAAAATAGGTGCATTTCATCAGTACCAGCTCTTCAGACCAAAAGAGGCAGAAGCTAATTTGATATTTTTTTCTATTCTACTGAGACTTTCCAAAGCCATTAACCTTCTTGGTTTTTTTCTTTAGTTGTTGCTGTGTTCTATATTTACAGCATTGCTCTTGTTAGTGTTACTAT
This sequence comes from Mauremys reevesii, assembly GCF_016161935.1. Taxonomy (NCBI): domain Eukaryota; kingdom Metazoa; phylum Chordata; order Testudines; family Geoemydidae; genus Mauremys; species Mauremys reevesii. The sequence continues at coordinate 178,263,062 of NC_052624.1, read as the reverse complement.
TTCCTAGTTTCTGTATCCTCTGTCTGAATGTATGTGAAATGTCTCTCTGTCCTTTCCAATTTCCTGGGTGAGGGCCTCATCCTGCCCCCTTTGAAGTAAAAGGAAATATTCCTATTTATTTCAATGGTGCACGATGAAGCCCTTAATATGAATGGTCCTACAAACCCCCTCTCATCCATTCCTGAGCCTTGAAATATGAAATATCACCTCAGTCTCAGGAGGAATTTTGATACCACTGATACTAATATTTACCAAACTTTTTACATAGGGTGTGTGTGTGTTTATAAACAGTGTCATTCTGAAAAGCTATACACACATAAACTGTAGGACTACGCATAATACGCATCCACCTGCATGACTGTTAGGCCACTCCTAAGCAAGTGTACAGATACGGTCGTTCTTCATATCTGTCCTCCTAAATGTAGGGTTAATGTGCTCCAGGTTTCCGGGTCAATGTTGGTGACACTACAAGAACCATTTAATTGACTCCGGGTCTTTGAGATGTTGAATCTGGGAATCTTTCAATCTCCATCACAGTTTTGGTAATATTTGCAGTAGATCCATGCAGACATAACACCTCAGTTCATTTTATAACATTTTATTGGCAGCACACGTTAAGCAAAAGTGGCCAAAGTGTAAAAAGAAACACAATGTTTGGGTCTTGGCCGGAGGTAGATACAATATATGAAGCATCTACCTAGGACAGATCTTCCCAGTTTGTGGGAGTTAACACACATATGACTTGTTTACGGTGACCAAGCTTTGTTGTAAATATTAACACAAAAGACCCATATTCCTGGTGATAGCATGAGATGCTCTCAGCTCACTCTTATTCATTCTCTCTGTCTTTAGAAATGATTTTAAGAAAGGCCCCATTACTGGAGATGTGCATTTCCTATTGCCCCAGGGTCTCCTTAGCAGATCTCAAAGACCAATCCTTCCAGCTTTCACTGCAGTGGGGCCCCTCTCCTCTCCTGGTTCCCCAAAAGAGCTTTAAGAGTGGCTAGTGATTCTGGATGCCCAACTTGAGACACTTTAAAAGGTGAGGGTGGTTGCTCAGCTCTCTCTGAAAATCAGACCCCTTCAAGGCATCTCAAGTTGGACACACACCCTGAATTGCTAGTCACTTTTGGAATTCTTGACCTAAAACCTTTTGATTGATAAATATTATAAGATTATGTATGATGAGCCCTGTTCTTTCATGCCTGCAACATTAGACACACCTGCAGAATTTCTCCAAGACTGAGCAGTGCTATGCTGGTGGAATACATTACGATAGGCCTCCATATTCAAAGACAAAATTTAGCAGCAGAACTTGTCAGGGACTCGAACCCCAACAGCGAAGTTCGTTGTCTGACCGCAGAGAGACAGGCAACACCAGCAAGGTCCGATCAAAAGTTCTTTATTGACAAGTGCACGTGTCAGTAAAAGAACAGCTCGTATCCGAAGAGAACCAGCCGCCTCTTTACAGCTTAGTATTAGCTTATATAGACAGTTTTATTACGTCATAAATCATTTACTTAACCAACCCACCCCCTTTGTCTAACAACTAGAAATTAGACACCTTTTAATATATACGCATGCCTAGTCTCTACAGCATTAAATTGTTAATATCTCAACAAGCGCCAAAGGTTAGGAATGCGAGGGAGTTAAAACACGCCAAACACTAAACCAAGGAGTTAGAGTCAGAACTGTGAGATGCTTGTATGTCTTATCAGTTCTTCAAACAGTTTGTTTCTCAACATAACACAGCTGGTCCCAGCCCCTTCACTGATCTCACTGTTTCCCAGGGCTTTGTGAGACAATGCTGCTTCTCAGTATTTTCCACTCTGAGATTACCCAGAAACCTCTAGATGCTTGACTTCAGGCAGGTTAGCACAACTGGTTTCGTGCTACATCTTTATTCAGGTCTAACAAACTGAAAAGTGCATGTCTTGTAGCTGTTCTAATTCTAATTTGGCTCAGTCTCAATTCTTCCCAAAGAGTGAAGGCCAAAAGCCATTTTACAAAGAAAGGCAACTAGAACATTAAAACTCAAGAGGACAATTTTACAGCTATTTCTGGCTTTCTGCAACAACCTTTGTATCATAAACACGGACAGTATGGAGAGCTACAAGAGTAAGTCAACGTATCATTACATTCATGTAATTTCTTCCTCAAACCTCTCCATCCCTTCATAAAAATTGCCCTTAGGCCCGGAAAACACTTTGTGAACTGATTCTTGAGGCTACTGTCTTGTTCATATCTCATCTCAAGACAAATTGACAAAAATTGAATGAAATTCAATAGTACAAAGTGCAAACTCATACACCGAAGTAATAAGAATTTCTTCTACAAACTCGGGGGCTCATCAGATGGAAGCGACAGAGCAGAGAGAGACCTGGGTGTGTGGGTCGATCACAGGATGACTACGAGCTACCAATGTGATATGGCTATGAAAAAGGTAAATGCAATCCTAGGATGTAGTAGAAGATGCATTTCCAGTAGAGATAGAGAAGTACTGTATTAATGACATTGTACAAGGCATTGGTGACACCTCATTTGGAATATTGCATACAATTCTGGTCACCCATGTTCAAGTAATATTAATTTTAACTCAAACAGGTGCAGAGAAGAGCAACGAGGATGATCAGGGGAATGGAGGGCCTATCTGATGAGAGGAGAATGGAAGAACTTGTTTTATTTAGTCTTGTAAAAATAAGTCTGAGAAGGAACATGATTATGCTCTATAAATGCATTAGGGGGATAAATACCAGGAAGGGTGAAGAGCTATTTGAGCTAAAGAACAATATTGGTACAAGAACAAATGGATATAAACTGTCCATGAACAAATTCAGGCTGGAAATTAGAAGAAGGTTTCTAACCACCAGAAGGGTAAGGTTATAGGATAGCTTCCCAACAAGAGTTGTGAGGACAAATAACAATCAATTTTAAGAGAGAATTGGACAAATGTATGAGTGCAATTGTATGATGCGGTTGTTTATGGGGGGAAGAGGGGGGCTAAACAGCCCTGCTTTATATCTCATGTTATGGTTTATAGCTTATGTTCCAAAAACTTGAGTTTTAGAGTTTCACCTAGCCACTGGCAGGGGTCAGGATGGGATTTTTTTCCTCCCAGTGTATGATGGGAGGTTTGTTTGTTTTTTCTCCCTTCCTCCGAAGGATTAGGAATGGCCACAACTGGAGATGGGCTGCTAGGTGCGGTGGGCCAGGGTTCTGAGGTGGCACGGAGGGGTCTCTCTCTCTCTCTCTCTCAGGTCGGCCTGCCAGCTGTTCTTGCTCACATGCTCATGGTCTAACTGATTGCCATATATGGTGTGGGAAGGTATTTCCCCCCAGGTCAAATAGGCAGTGACCTTGAGGGGTTTTTTTGGTCTTCCTCTGCAGTGTGTGGATGCAGGTCACTTGCTATGACTCTCTGGGTATATCTCACATAATCATTTCCCTGGCATTGCTGGGGCCTTGACCCCTGGCACACCTTGGTCCCTCCCCTTCTCTGCCTGTGGCACATAACCGTCTAGTTTCCTGTGGGTCTCATGTCATTTGTTAGGTTTAGTGTGAGGTTGTTGGTGGCCTGTGATAAATAGAGGGTCAGACTAGATGATCTAGTGGTCTCTTCTGGCCTTTGACTCTATGACACCTATAAGAAATTAACCAATTAGTGATGGCGAGGTTCAGGGGCTGGTTGGTAATAACCACTTGTCTTTTTAGGCTCCAGTCCTGCTAAGACTTTGTGCATATACTTAACTTTACACACTGTGGGTGGGCCCATTGGCTTCAAATGAGAAATAACAATTAAAACTACAAACTTCCCTGTTGGGAGAAGACTGCAGGTTCCACCCAGCTTCTCCTCTTTAGGGAGAGGGTCCAGTCTCAACTGGCTGAGGAGCTGCTAGCCCAGGTAACAGATGGTGCTTTCATAAGCCTTTTCCTCATATGAAGATCTTATGCTCCCAGTGGCTGGGGCTAGTGGCGACAGTGCTGGGCATGTGAACACCACATTCCAAGGATACTCTTCCTCCCATGTAAGACATAATTTTCCCTGTCAAGGGACAAAGGTGGAGAAGGGAGAAATGCCTGCACCTTCAAGCATAGTCCTGACTTGGGAAAGACGAGTCTGATACATCAAGATACCATCCGGTGTAACTGCACTGGTGAGTGCATTACAAGTTCCCTCTGTGGCCGGTCTGCAGGGGATTTGAGGCCTAGCTCCTCAGAGGTTATTTAGGCACCTAACTACTAATGATTTCAATGGGAGTTAGGCACCTATACACCCTTTGATGTTCTGGGCTTCAGTCTATTGCAGCCCCAGCATGAGAGCTTTGGCTCTTTCACTCTAGCTGGAGGATATCATATCTTTAGGTCTGGAGGTCTGTGAATCAATGTCCAGTGTGTTGGCCAATATGGGGCCATCACACCTGCACCATCTGTCACTTTCAATATTTGTATGATCACGAGTAAAGCATAGGATGACGGGACTCCTTACTGCCAGAGATTAAACTGAGAGAAATATATAGAGTAAGATGAGCCCATTAGTTTTTTCTCCTGCAGAAAGTAGGCTGAAACAGTTCTGAAACATTCTTAGCAGAATAATGTATCGGGAGAGCTGCTTATTGCAAGGTATTACTCAAAACCTCTTTTGCTGATACACAAAATGAAAAGAAAGTGAGAAGAAAAACCAACAAAGCGGTCTGTCTTTGAGTTGAAGTGGAAAAGATATACAGGAATGGGGCAGGGGGTAAAAATAACACCATTTATTTTACAACCTGTAGAAACAGCTACAGCTAGGTAGAGAGAACTAGGTTGAAGGGTGAATGCTCTTGTTGGAAACCTAGACTTGTGCTGCTCTCTCTTTGGCCATGGTTTTGAAGCTTACATGGTCTGGATAAAATGATACAATGCACATTATTGTTATTTATATAGCACCATAGGTGACACATGTACTGTCAGAAGATGAGGTCTATGACCTGAGAAGCTTGCACTCTAAGTTAGGCAGGTACAACACAATGTTTAATGGTAAGGCGTGAACTAAGGAGCAGATAGCTTTCCACTGCTAACCTCTAATTCAGCGCTAGCTGAAAGAAGCAAATGTTGAACAGGAACATGAAGATGGCATGAAGAAAGACAGGCAGAAAACTGTCTAGTGGGAGGAGGCACAGGAAGGACTGTGGAATGGGGAGAGAGTAGAAAGGATGAGAGGGAAGGGGAAGGAATGAGAGTTGAAATTAGGCAGAGCTGTGCACTGCCTTGGTGAAATCAGACCATGAGCTTGACATGGAAGATGTCAGGAAGCCACTAAAGGGATTCAATGGTTAGAGGAGATGAGCTGCAGAATTTAAGCAGCAGGATTTTCTGTTCCACTGGATGTTTTCTTATGAGACAGTATTTTCAAAGCACACAGACTGGAAGGGGCAGGAAGAGGAAAGAAGTAGTTGGTGTGTATTCACCCAACCCCAACAGAAACCAGGCTGTGGGGCCTCACTGATGGAAGGACTGCCTGGAAGAGGGAGCAGGAAATGGCTCAGTGGCGCAAGCTGCCTGCAAACCCCCACTCCACAAAGGCCGGGGCCCTAGAACTGGGTGGTGCCGCCCACAAAGTGGATGAGGTCAGCTTGGCATGGGTAGGGTCAAGCTGCTCAGTAGGGGATTTGATTCAGCATGTCTCTTATGGAGATCCAGAAGGTTCCCTGGGTAGGTGCATGGGAGGGCAGTAGTGCTGAATCCCCCCTGTGCACAGCTGCTACCCAGTGCACAGAGAGGGGTTGTATAATGTTTGCCCTCTGCACTAGGGGCGGTGCATCTAGCCTATTTGTTTCAAAATTAGCAGGACAACAGAATCTGCTTAGTAACACTGGGCCAAAATTTGTCTGTGTTGAACTGAGTTAAATGTAATTACTCCTGGGGAGGATTTGGCGCATTAGGCGGTTCTCTGAGAGATTGTGCCACAATTAAGCAGACTTCCTACTTGTGCACAACCTGGGGTACATGAAATGCACCATCCCTGAGAAAGAGCATACTACTCGGTCTATAAGGGACAAAGAGAAAACCATCTATCTTTGACTGGGGGGTGGGGAGGTGCAGGTAGAGTAGCCTTGCTTCACCTACCCATTACCCTGTATTGTACTGCAATCTATGGTTACAAACCCCTCAGGTGATTTTCTTGTTGGATACAATCTCATAAAAACACTTTGAACAAGTCCCGAATATTGTGCACAGGCGATCATTTGTCTATTCACATTGCGTTTCCTTTGCAGGTGAACGGAAGACGTAGGGCCAGGTTTGTATATGGCATCGGGGAAACCTTTCGGCGTACCTTTCATGGATGGACAGTACAAACCGGTAGAACAAAACACACAGAACTTGTGCAGAGGCTTTGAGATGGCAACACTGACACTTCATGTGGACTGAGTTTACTGATTAATTAAACGGGAGCTTTACTTCTAAATTGGCTGCAGCTGGAGGAAATAAGGCATGTTGAGAAAAGGGAAGCAGTTACCACAGAGGCAGGGCTTGAAACGGTAGGCTGACTTGCTCCCTACTGTATTGTTTGCAGGGCATGTGGGAAATTTTTGGTTTGCTCTTTTGGAAATTCCTCAGCAGGACACAGTGTGACAATCTGCTGGTGCTTCCAGAACTGTGAGTTACTGTATTACCCCTCTCAGCCGTAGCAAGTGAAAGTTTTGCTTCTGCTAAGCTGTGTGACAGCTCCCAGATGCACCCGCTAGTCTGCCTTCCCAGCAAACCTTCAGGACTCTGCTAGTCCAAACCTTGTCTTGAAGGTAACAAAGTGAACCTCAACTTCCACATTCCCCAGAAACATCTCCCTGCAGTGTCCAGCCCCATTACTAGACTTTCACAGCAGTTAAGTTGGTTGCTCCTTTAAAGAGACATGCACTGCAACCTGTTAGCTTAACTGGGGTAAATACCCCTTCCCTTCAGTTAGTTCACTGAAGTGGTTTATAATAAAACCAGTTTATTTAACAAAAGGCCATAGGATTAAGTCATGGCAAGTATAAGGAGTAAAGATAGAAAGGGTTGCAAGCATCTGAAGAAATGGGATTTTTTTTACCCATGAAAGCTTATGCCCAAATAAATCTGTTAGTCTTTAAAGTGCCACCAGCCTCCTTGTTATTCATAACTACAGCCACACACTTCTGCACAGGACTAATCTGGGATAGAGTGATGCCTGCCTTGTTCAGTTAACTTTCCTGGGGTTTTTCCGCCCGTGCTATTTGCTTTACAAGCCCTTTACTTAAGACCAAATAGGTCCTAAGAGACATGTGTCAGGTAGCAAGCCACTGGTGGCCATCACCAGCTTAGGGAGGCTTGGGGTTTATTCCAGAGAGTGCAAGTCACAGGGCCTTTAAAGGGCACGGTTTTATGTGGAATCAGATGGCCAAACTCCAAGCGTTGGCAGATGTGTTGATAAGATAGTTCATCTAATAACAGCTATGAGGAGCACTAGGCAGAGAGACAGAGAGAGAGAGAAAGAGATGTATTTGACTGGCAATTATATAGGAGAAGGGAGTCAGTAGCAGCAGCTAGTGACATAATATATTTATCTTCCTCAAGAACAATGCCTTCTAAAGCCCAGATTTTTTTTGTTTCATTTTCTGCTCTTCTTCTCTTTCCTGGAGAAGAAGGCCTGGAGAACCAGCTGTTGATACTTCATCTGGGAAACTGACACCTAAAACCTTCCTCCTCACAAAGGAATCCAACTCTATCTGAATAATTTTGAATTGGCAGTAGCAATTTGTAAAATTGCATCCCACTAGTGAATCATAACTCATTTTGGGGATCTATTGTATTTTCTACAAACCTTCTCTTGCTGGGAACAGACAGGAACTCTGGGAGACAGAGATAGGTAATTTACACCCTTTTCCTCAGTGGTCACAGCTGCCAAAAGAAATACTGCTGCTCCTGGAAAGGAAGTATGGACATACTCAAAATACCCTCATACATTCCCGCTGCAACCCCTGCTCATGATGAAAGCCCTTCCAGTCTGGGTTGGTCAAAAGTTTGGTGTGTGGAAAGCCTTTAGAGAGAATCTCTTCCTTCCAGAGCCTTTGCCGCTTGCCACTCACAAGTTCAAATCCAACTGGGTTGACGGTCACCATCTGAAGTTGATTTGCTGTTTTAAGTCAAATGAATTTGGTGGGTCCCATCCATTTCTTAATGGATAGCTATTCCCAAATCACCAGCACTACCAGCACTAACAGTCAGACTCAGGTGACAGTCTCAACAGAGAGTCCAAGGAGGGGATAGGTCCTTCATATGGTCCCTCCAGGGTTTCCTTGAGGTACATTGACTGTTGCCTATATGGTACCTATTCTATGGATAAATGGAAGGCATTTGTTTCCACTGCTGTCATTCCTACTACCCGTCATCAGAACTAAATTTACTTGTGTTTTCAGGTATGTTTTGGAAACTGTTTATATCTTTCACCGCATTCATGATCATATTAGAACAGGAATTAATTCTTTGGGTAGAGTGTTAGATCTTTCTTTCATTCATTCGTTTGTTTGCCATTTGATCTGACATGGTGAGATAGCATCCTTCTAATGTAGTAACTGTTGTTTAAATGGTTCATCCTAAGCATTGATTTGTCTGGCTATGAATAAGGAATGGAGAATCTGGCCCTGAGTAAATATTACATTGTAAGGAAATAGGAATATGTAAGTAAAGCATGTGGCTGTACTGTTGTTTTACAATGCACTTTCACAAAAAGTTCAAAATGTCTTTTAGTCTCGGATTACTGCATGAATGACCAGCATTATTTGAACAGTTTTGGATTTAAGAGTTTTAAAAATCAGGATAAAACCATCCATCCACCAACATAATCCTATTTACAGCATTAAGAACCTACTGCATTGCAGGAGAACAAATTTCAGCTGACAAAATCTTCAAACATAAGGAAACGGCTTTAACCTTTTGTGCATTAGAAAGGGAAGAGAAAAAAGATTATGGCAACCAAATTATAACACTTGCATTTTGAATAATTTAAACCGCTTTAGGCACGTGGCTGTATTTTTCAGGAGTTTGTTTGTTTCTTTTTTGTACACACTGGAATAAAACTTTAAAGCAGTTACAGTAAAACAGCTCTAATTAAACTATCAGGATGGTTTTGTTAAAGGTTAGTTGCATAGTTTGGCTCACGTTAAAGGCCTAAATTACCATATGGAGATGAGTGATTTTGAGACACCTTAATGAGGCTTGATTTTCAGAGGTGATCAGCTCAAGTTGCACACCAAAATAACTAGTTGCATTCAATAATGTGTAGACCATCATGTCTAATAATAACCAAGAACATGCACTGCATCTATTGTGTGCTTCATTCTCTTATTGGTAAATAAGACAACAAAATTAGAAGATTTAGACATGTTTTAAAAATTAATGACTAAGCATAGGATAATTTCACTATGTTTGAATTTGTCAGTTACTATTAGAGTACTAAACGTGGGCATGAAAATGTTACTGAAGACCAAATCTGGGTCATTTGCTCAGAACTTTTATGTAACTAAAGAGTTACACAGCTAAAAACTTCCCTCTACTTTACTACCCATTCCCCTCTTCAACTCTCTATGTTACTTATATGCCTCCATCACCATTATATCCATGTGCCTTGCAATATGTATCCTTACAGCACCCTGTGAGGTAGGGAAATGCTAGTATTGCTATTCTACAGAGGGGTAGGGTGATTAAGTGATTTGCTCAAATTCACACAGGAACCCTGTAGTAGAGCAAGGAACTGAACCAAAGTCTCTAGGGTCCTAAGATAGTACCTTAACCACTGGACCACCCTAGCCTTCCCTATTAGGGAAATCTTTGAGAAGCCACTGATATAGGAAATAAAGGGGCTTTGGGGCTCTGGAAGGAGAAGCAGAAAGTATCTGTGCCAGTCAGAGAGGCACAAATGGGATTCCCCCAACTCCCAGTGATGGGCATAAGTCACAGGGGCAGTGCCTCAGCTGATGTATGCTCGGTTGAGTTATGGCAGTTTAAACCTGCTAAGGATCTGCCCCAGCGAGTTCAGATTAAGATCTGACTGTTCAAGTCAGGTGGGGAAGTTTGTGTTTCGAGTCAGCTCAAGACATTTGGGTTTAAATCCAAATTTGAGCTTCTCAAAAGTTTGGAGGTGGGTGTTTGGATCTGTCATTCCACTTCAGACCCATCTGCAGGGGTTTTGGTCTCACAGTTACATGGGTTGGTTGGCAGGGGGCATAATCCAAATCTTATTTTATCTAATCTAATCTATCCAGGTTTCTGTAATGACACCCATCATCAGAGTGCCTGAGCACTTTCCAAAGACTTAAACTCCAGAAACAAAGCTGGAAGGTAAGTCCTTCACTATGGAATAACTGTTAAAGTAGGTCAATATGCAGGCCAAACGACCTTCATGAAGTACTTCTTAAATTCGGAATTTGATTGTATCAGTATGTTAAAGTATTCTTTATGCCTGCACAGCATCTCCAGGTGTTCTGACCAGTTCTAATTAGAACCATTAGCCCTTACCTCCAGCTGGCAGAATTGGCATAAGTATCTGAATAGAAGGGAAAAATATGGGGTGGAAAGAAAGTAAGTTTCCCTGCTTGTGTTAAAAGTGAAATTATTTAAGCATGAGAATGTCCTCAGATCCCTTCCCCTAGCCTTTTCCTTTCCTCTGAGATTAATAAATAAAACAAAGGCTACAGAGGAACATTTGTATTTTCCAGGTTGATTTTTATTTTGTTTTATCCAGGGAGGCAGATGCACATAGTCTGACAGGAGGCATTAAGCTCAATGAACTTTTTTCACTTCACAGACTTCTCCCCCTTGAAGTGAAAGACTTTAAAAGGGGGCAGGGAGAGGGAGTGAGCCTTTTACGGCAATCCTAGCAAACACTTGTGCTCATGGCACTTTCTGTGTTTCACATCAAAGGAAAGAGTCACCCTTCATTAAAGGTAAAAGGCAGATTATTACAGGATCTAATTTATCTTTTGATTCCAGCAGATAACACACTTATATTACCATGCTTAGCTGCTGTGCAGCTCCCCAGGCAAAGAAAGAGAGACCACAGGGTGGTTAATAGTAATGCAGAAATCCCAATCAGTTGGAAAGTCTGTCAAGCAAGCATCCAAAAATTCAGAAGCTCTTTAGACTGGAAGTTGCACAAGAAGAGTCTCCCCTGGGAGATATTTGGAACTTCCCAGTTTTCATCTGAGGCAAAACCTGAAAGCTCAGGAAAAATGTAAACAAACAAAAATTCTAAGCAAACTTTTTTGAAACACAAAGATGGTCCAGGCTCATCCATTTAGTTTAAAATGAACCTTATTTATTCCAGACCAGTTCTTTCATTTGTAATGGTAACACAAAAGTTATGATGGGAGCAGAAAGGGAAAGTTTACTCCTGTGAAAGAACTCCTGTTTAGGTCCTGATCTTACCAACTGAGGTCAGTTAGGAAGACTGGGTTTGTAACAGGTGTGAAGGGAAAATAATAGACTGTTTCCAAGCTTCAAGCACCTTCTTGAAGAGGTATTGTCTGATTAAAAAGGAAGATTACTGCTGGGGAAGTTGTTCTGTTACTTAATCCAGATTCAGATGGTCTTTTTCTGTCCTCAGTCATAGGTATTGAACCCCAGAGCCTTCAGTGATGAGGCATACATGTATAAGTGTGTATAGCATGAAAGACAGAAAGGTCTCATAATTGAGGCATTGGACTGGGACTCAGGAGATCTGGGTTCATTTCCCAGCTCTGACACAGACGTCCTGTTTGACCTTGGGCAAGTTACCTAATTCCTTAGTGTGTCAGTTCCCTATCTTTAAAGGGGGGATAATACTATTTCCCTATCTTATAGGAGTGATATAGCATAACTTCAGTGATTGTGTGTTGCTCAAAACCCATGGAGGTTGGTCTGTAAAAAAGCCTATAAAATGAATATATCACAACCAAGTCACAGTAAGGCTACATAAATAGCAGAATACCTTCAAGTCTTGTATGTCTTATATAAAGAATGGAAGGCTGAGGAGTACGCTATTAATTTAAATTTGAATTATCCCAACCAAAATTGCATTGGAGAGTGTCTCTTTGCCACAGATCAAAATAATGTTCCCATGGGAACCAAGCTGTAAATCTCTATTATAGGGCTTAGTGCTGATTCTAGAGTGAAAATGTTTGCTCTTGCAGCCTACTGGATGCTGAAGATGAGGCAAGAACATACATTTTATTTACGACCCCGGGGGGCACTCAAAATTCTGCAAGAGTGTAGGGCCTGATAATGGAAAAATGTAGGGTCTCTCTAAGTAAGTCCAAGATACCAAGCCCTTTCATGTTTCAGGTCAGGCAGAGTTACTTTTAGAGATTTATTTGGAAACTAAAGCCTTTTTAAAAAAAAATCAGCGTATAAGTCTAGTGAATTGACCGTACTGCTCTACTGAGGTCTTTTTTTCTACTTTAATGATTTTTTTTTCATGTTTAACAGGCTCTCCACATTGTAGTTCATGCACCATTAATGTAATCAAATCATTACACTGATGTTAAAAATCCACTCCAAGGAGCCAATAGGCTGTGACAACTACTAACTGAAGTTTCAAGGGTGTTGTAAGAATCATAGAAATGTGGGTCTGGCAGGGATCTCAAGATGTCATTCCAGCCTCCTGTGTTAAGGCAGGACCAAGTATACTTTAGACAACCCCTGACAGGTGTTTGTGTACCCTGTTCATAAAAATCTCCAATGACGGAGATTCTACAACCTCCCGAGGAAGCTTAGTCCATTGCTTAACTATACTTATAGTTAAAAAGTTGTTCCTAATATCTACCCCAAATCTCCCTTGCTGCAAATTAAGCTCATTACTTCTTGTCCTACCTTCAGTGGACATGGAGAACAACTGATCATTGTAATATTTATAACAGCCCTTAACATATTTGAAGACTATCAGGATCCCGCCTTGGTCTTCTTTTCTCAAGTCTAAACATGCACATTTTTAAAAAAACTTTTCTTCATAAGCTCAGATTTTCCTGAACCTTTTGTCATTTTTGTTGCTCTCCTCTGGACTCGCTCCAATTTGTCCACATCTTTCCTGAAATGTGGCGCCCAGAACTGGACACAGTACTCCAGCTGAGGCCTCACCAGTGCCAAGTAGAACGGGACCTACTGTGTCTTAAATACAACACTCCTGTTAATACACCCCAGAATGTATTAACCTTTTTTTCACAACTGTATCACATTTTTAACTACTTCTGTTTTGTGATCCCCTATAACCCTCGGGCTCTTTACAGCAGTACTACTGCCTAGCTGGTTATTCCACATTTTGTAGTAGTGCATTTGATCTTCCTCCACCCCCCCATGAAGACCTTTGCAATTGTTTTTATTGAATTTCATCTTGTTGATTTCAGATCATTTCTCCAATTTGTCAAGGTTGTTTTGAATTCTGATCCTGCCCTCCAGAGTGCTTCCAAGCCCTTGCAGCAAGGGGTTATCTGCAAATTTTATAAGCATACTCCTCCATTCCATTATCCAAGTCATTAATGAAAATATTGACTAGTACTGGAGGCAGGACTGACCACCTGTGGGGCCCCACTAGATACTTCCTCCCAGTTTGACAGTGAGCCATTGATAACTACTCTTTGAGTATGGTTTTTCAAATAGTTACACACCCACCTTATAGTAAATTCATTTAGACCACATTTCCCTAGTTTGCTTATGAGAATGTTATGTTGGACTGTATCAAAAGCCTTGTTAAAAGGAAGATATAGCACCTGTGCAGCTTCTCCCCTATCCATTAGGCCCGTAATCCTATCAAAGAAGGAAATTAGGTTGGTTTGGTATGTTTTGTTCTTGACAAATCCATGCTGGCTATGCCTTATACCCTATCATCCTCTAGGTGCTTACAAATTGGTTGTTTAATATTTTGTTGTAGCATCTTTCCAGGTAGCAAAGCTAGGCTGAGTGGTCTATAATTCCCTGGGTTCTCTTTGTCCCCCTTTTTAAAGACAAGTACTATATTTGCCCTTCTCCAGTCCTCTGGAACCTCGCCCATCCTCCATGAGTTCTCAAAGATAATTGCTAATGGTTCCAAGATTGCTTCAACTTGCTCCTTAAGTACCCTAGGGAATTTCATCAGGCCCCTTCAACTTCTTTCCCCTTTGTTATTAATATTTATTGTGATAAGTATCTGGTCACAATTTACCTTTTTAGTGAAGATTGAAGCAAAATAGGCATTAAACATCTCAGCTTTCTTGATATAGTCTGTTTTTGGCTCTTGTTTCCCACTAAATAATGGATTTACATTTTCCATCATTTTTCTCTTGCTTGTAAAGACCTCCTCTTATTGCCTTTATGTTCCTTGCTAGGTGTAACTTGTTAGCATTTCTGATTTTTGTCCCTAGATGCTTGTGCTATTCTTTTGTGCTCATCCTTAGTAATTTGTCCATGTTTCCAATTTTTGTAGGATTCCTTTTTGATTTTCAGGTCATTAAAGACTACCTGGTGGAGTCCTATTGTCTCTTACTATTTTTCCTATTTTTCCTTCACTTTGAGATAGTTTCCTGTTTTACCTTTAATAGAGTCACTTTGAGGAACTGCCAACTCTTCTGTGTCCTTTTCCCTTTGATTTTCTTCCCGCAGGACCTTACATACCAGATCTCTGTTTGTTAACATCTGCTTTTTTAAAGCCCATTGTCCTTATTCTTTCTTTCTTTCTTAGATTCTATCATAAGACAGAATGAATCATTTCATGATCACTTTCACCAAAATTGCCTTCCACTTTCAGATTCACAACCAATTCCTCCCTGTTAGTCAGAATTAAGTCTAAAATGGCTGTCCCTCTCTGATTACTTCCTCCCACTTCTGATACAAAAAGTTGTTTTCAATACATTCTAAGAATTGATTGGACATTTTGTGTTTTGATATATTACTTTTCCAACAGATGTCTTGGTAGTTAAATTCCCCTTTTACTACCATGTTGTGTGTTTTGGATATTTCATTACTTTGCCAGGGTTCAATGGGTCCTGCAAGTCCCATGATCTTGCCTTCTTTGAAGCATCTTCAAATGCCAGCTATCCCTGCTATCCAGTTGGAATTCTCTTCTTTCTCCTGTTATTGCCCCTATTTTGACCTGATCTTGTGTATCCCTGTGTCCCTGTTCATCTGCCCACGCATGAGGACCTCTGGCATGTATGTCCTCCAGGCTGAAGAATGATGTTCCACAGATTCCTTTGTGCCTAACCCACTACTGCCACAGCACTTCTGAAGTTCTGTGTCAACAATTGTTTAGATACCAGAGGTTCTAGAAGTATGAGAGTTTTTGGACTGGAAGGTAGTCCGAACCTAAGACAAGAATGCCAACTATAGCTGGGATTCAGGATAGATACAGGAACTGAACTGGCAGGATGGGAATATACTTCACCTGTGGAGGAACCGATGAATGATGAAAACTCAGCAAAGATGGAAGATTATTGATTTAAATGAAGTCCAGGACACCAGGAAATTCCAATAAACTTGGCTGTCTGGTCTTCAGAAGTGGCTAAGATACCTTCTGTCCAGTAGGTGGTGTCAAGTAATCTAGTAAAGGCAATTCAAGCTGGAGAAAAAGTCCATAAATAGCCCTTCAAATGCTGTTCTGTGATTTTGACATTCCATCTGAACCTTCTTTAATGAGGCCAAGTTAGGAACTGTTTTGATTCAATGTCTGAGCTGGAATGCCTTGAATAATTTTTTTTCCCCTCTCCACAGCCTCATACAAGCCTGATTATTCCACTAGAGACATTGTGAGACTAGTCCAGGAAGTATGTTTTGAGCTTATTAAAAGGCTTTATTAAAACTGGCACATACAAGTAATGATCAATGAGTGCCTGGCACCAGTACACTGAACCACATTGTGCAGAGCATAATATTGATGTTCACTGAATACTTACAGCATTAAGCAATGGTTCATTTAATTAAAAAAAAAGTGCTTTGGAAAATACTTTAAAGCAGAGGTGGTAAGTAAAATGCTGTACAACAAATACCATCCAAGCTTTGATGTAACATAAATTTGTTATCTCTAAAGGACAAGTGCCAGTGATAAAAGGCAGTTAGTTAGGTACAGGACCTGTGTGAAAAGTTCTGCACAGAATTGGCAAATAAACCCAGTGGGTTTTGCTGGTGTAATCTCTTACGTTCCTTTTCTTAAGAAAAAGGAAATTTTCAGTAGCCAGTGATTCAGAATTGCATCAAACAACTGTGCATGAATGTGCCTGACATTGGCTCTTTCATACTACGGTGGTGGGTGCATTAGGAACATGTAGATAAACAGACACTTTTGCATTTGTTCCAGGAGCTCAGATAAATAAGTAGCAATAGTACAGTATTCTTTCACTGCAGGAGGTCTCCATTTTACTAACATTTCTGCTAACCATTCTTAGTTTTTGCTATTTTTTTTACTGATGTGTTCTTTTCTAATCCCATTTGTGTACCTGTTGCTGATTAGATTAATGGTCCAGCATCTCTGAGACACTTGTTTAAGATGTGGAAAGAATGTTGTACGGTATATCAGCCATTCACATCTGTGCTCTACAAGTTTAAAATCACCCTTTGTTGAGAGACATAGAAAGAGAAAGAACTGCCTGGAATACACTTTAAGATGCTAGTGAGCAGCTTTGTAACCTTCCCCTGGCATTTAGTAGTTGTCATTTAAAAAGCAGCTTTTACTGATTTGCACTATTTGAGTGTATTGTGGTATTGTCCTTTCTAAGTGTAGCTGTCAAACACTGCATGGCAGGAAAAAGTACATTTTTAATGACCATCATATACAGAAAGATAGATTTTAAGTGATTACAAGAAATAAAGCGTAGAAGTCAGAATTGATTACAAGAAAACAAAAGTGAAATGCAACTAATGCCTAACTTAAAACTAAGTGAATTCAAGGCAAAGGTCTCTCTCATCACATGTCTCATCAATCTTACTGGCTGATCTTTCAGTCAGGATCTCTTCCCCCTGTCCAATATTGCTTCCTTTGTTCTTCAGGTGGTGTTGATGCTGTGGGTATGGAGAAAGGGAGAGACAATTTGGGGCACCTCCTCTCTCCCTCTGTACAGTTCTTTCTCCTCTTTGTGAGTCCTCTATAGCCAAGGTTCAGGAGACAGAAAGTCTATGTGGATGGGATCTCCAAGCTGTTCCTTTGTCAAGGTGTAGATTTTTTGCCCACACCCTCTTTCCTGCCAAAGAATAGCCACTTAAACACATGATGGCTCATTTGATGATATTGACACCTGGCTGAGGTGTTGACTAGACTTTTGTCTCTGAGGAACTGGTTTGTGGCTTCCTGCTCCCCCCCGCCCCCGTTATGTCTAGTAATACCATATGGTTATAGGATTCTACTATACATACAATGTTGCCACACCTATTTTACCAGGACAGTAATGATCAGCAAATTGTAGTGATACCTCACAAGGCATACTTTGTATAAGATTAATCATAGTCAGTATGAAACAGATGAATACAGACTGTCTCACCCACCCAAGAGCCCAAACCCCTTCTGCCTACCATCTCCTCAACCCTCCTCTTCTTTTTATCTGCAACCCACAAAATGGCTTGAAACCTATCCTGTAACCCGAATTTCACAATACTCTACACCTGCAAGGGATTGTGGGACATGGGAGCCACAGGATAATTTTTCAGCCACTCTGTGAGTTGCAGACTAAATCAAGTTGAGAATCACTGTTGAAAGCTAAGCATAGAATTGAGACACCTACAGCCTAGTCCCTGTTGGCTGGTCAAGAAGATTTCCTTTCTGCTCAAATAGCAGAGCTGACTATAGATTGTAAGAGTTCCTTCCAGTTCAATTCCTATTTCTGATAATGTGTATATAGTTTGTCCAGTTACCACATTGGACTGAGTCTGCTGAATGGGTAGATCTGGCCTACTGTCTGTCCATAAATTAGCAAGTGCAATTTATTATATTTGACTGAAAGCAAATACCGGCACCAAGTTTTCAATGGAAAAAAGCTAGAGCAATAAACATATGCTGCCTGGCCACTGCTCAGTTACAAATTACCGGGAGTCTTTAATTAATACATTCAGTAGGCTGACATGTTTTTCTTCTATTAATAAGGTTGTAACACACATTTTGCTGTGGAGAAGGGAATCACCTCCCTAGCCAGATCAGTGTAATTGAGTTGGCTGATCTTCCTTTCTTTCTGTTCTGTATATGGTAAAACATCCAGACGCACACTGGCGTATGTGTTACTGGTGCTGCTGAGTGTGCATGTCCTCCAAGTACTCTGCTCTGTGGTTAGGCAGTGCCTGCCTAGATTTTCTCAGAATTCACTGACTAAAAACATGGTTAGACAGCATGACAGGTGTTTGGCAGATGGTTGTGTTGTGAAATAAGCTCCACCACATTTGTTTTAATTGAATCAGAGGATGTCACGGCCAGTTTATAAATATGACTCAGGCGCAAAACGACAGCTGCACTGATAGTTCTTGATTTGTGTCACATACACACCAGTTTTATACCAATCCCTATTGACTTCAACGGAATTACTTCTGAATTAAATCTCTATAAGGCCACAAAAATTGCATGACTTTAACTAAATAATTTTCTGAATAAATTTTGTTATATTAGTGGAACTCCTCCCTTCTGTTAAATTGGTTTAAGAGTGGCTCATATTGATGTAGCTTGATTCAATAAAACAATTTGAGTGTCCACACTAAACAAGTTGCATCAATTTAACTAAATTGATTTAGAATATGATTTTCTTATAATGGTGCAATTCCCGAGCGTAGACCAGCCTTAAGTGAGTGGAGAATTGGACCCATGTTGCTGATGAGGCCTCAGTAAAGACTGCAGGAATCTGGGCCTGTGAGATTTTTGGCATATTCTTTTGTTGTTGTAATGCACATTTTCATATTTTTATGTAGAAGATATGAGTAGGAGGAATGATAGAGTAACAGTAACAGTAGTAATAGTAATTTTAATTGATTAAAATAGATATGATTTTTCAACATTTGTTTTCATTCCAAATAGGGACAGAAAGTCAAAATATAAAAATTTGTAACAAACTACCTCCCTCCCGCCCCCCAAAAAATAATTATTTGGAAACATTGAAATGAAACATTTCATTCTGGTTTGCTGAACTGAATTGAAACATTTACTTTTGTTTGATATTAAACTCCATCTGCCTCTGGAGCCTTATGGGAGTTGTAGTTAGGGTGCTTCATGCTCCTTCTCGCCCCTATGCACCAGGCTCCCTGATTAGACTACATGTCCCATGATGCACCCTCTGTCATGTTACACCCCCCCCATAATGTACCATTTAGCTTGGTCAGAGTGAGACCACGGTACATCACTGGAGATTGTGGTCTGATGAAGAAGCCCAAATCAAGAGGAGAGAGAGGATGACGTTATGGAGGAGAGAAAGTTTACAGCCCAATAACCTTACAGTGAATCCCACTAGCAGATGGTCAGTTCCATAACATTTAAGACCAGAACCCTTAAGTAACAAGAAACCCAGCCAAGGAGATGCAAATTGCAATAGTCAATAAGCCAAGCAGCGGCCTAATATCTATTCCCTCTCCCTGAAAACTGAAGTGGAAGGGAGATGGCTCAGCAGCCCTATAGGAAAGCCCAGAAGTAGACAAACAGCCAATGTACCCCAGTCCAGCCCCAGTCCCTCCAAAACAAAGCATCAGTTCGCCCTCTGTGACACAATCATCATTAATTCTCATTATTTGTATGTGGTTTATTGGAACAAATTACACACTCTGCTAGTATTTCTGGGTACATTCATCCAGTTACAGAACACTGCATGGCAGCATGTCACCTTGCTCAGTCTCCAGTTACAAATTACAGAGTGACATGTTGCAAAGAAATGGAAGAAAGAAACTTTTTGATGAATATAATTCACACATTTACATTTGTAATACAATGGTGGTAATTGGATGGCTGCTCTGTTTTTCCTCAGTAATGATCCAATCCCTGCACTCAGATAAACTACAAGCTTTGGGCCTCATAGTTAGTCCCCTTGGAAACCTTGTAAAATAGAGCACTCCAATTATCCGCTAAATAGTTTCAATTACTGTGCTTAACCACTTAGCAACAAAAGATGTTTTGTCCACTATGCCATGTACAACTTAGCTGGCTCACTTAAAGGGGACCCGCAATATTTTTTTTTTTTTTAATTTTAGTCAATAGCCTACACTCCAGCAATACATTTGGATAAGCCCCCAAAAATGACAAGGGCATTCAGCATGTTATTACTATACAATATAACCTGTGTTGTAGACCATTTTTTTAAAGTACTCACTGTTCTAAGTGATCACCCCATAGTATCCACACGCAGCATCAGATTTCCTGTATTAAAGGTCTGATTCAAGGCTCACTGAAGTCAATGAAATGGCACGTGGGTTTCAGTGGGCTTTGGATCAGGCCATCTCTCCAACATGATCATAGATCACTGGGAATTGTCCAGATACAGCATCACTCTATACCAGGAGACCAGAATTGGATTTCAATGTCCATAAGGCACATGTATACACACAGCTGGTACACAGGGAATTTCATGCACTGCATCTATCTGGGAATTTATTTTCAGATTTTATATTAAAACACCAGAGAGCAGTTAAAAAGAATAAATTTCCCATTTTTGTCTCACCTCCCTCCAGTGTAACTGGTGGGGTGAGCAATTCTTTCCCAAACAAATTACCTTTTATTTAATTTTTTAAATGTACGTATGTGTATTTCAAGCATTTTATAAAATTAAAAGCATTTCAGTTATCACTAGGGTTATTTGTCATTTATATTGCTGTGGTGCTCAAAGGCTCTCATCAGGATTGGGGGCCCGTTGTGTTAGACATTGTACAAACACAGAGGAAGACACAAACCTTGCCCCAAAGAGCTCCAATCTAATTTCTAACTGTTTTTTAAAACCATAGCATAAATTTGATTATCACATAAGTACAATTCAGTCTTTTGTGGAATACCCTTCAGCGTTTTCAGTAAAATTCAGCTTTGTTACAGCTGTCTCCCTTAAGAGCTGTCAGTCTCCCAAGTTTCACTTTAGTTAAAAACATAAGAAGAAAAGCCAAGTATGTTTAAAAGCCTATAATACATTGCATTCACCTGTTAGACTGCCTTTTAAGGGGGATTGAGTTCACATTGCTACAGCTGAGAGAATACTGTAGTAAAAAGCATCTGGTTGCATATATTTGTTGACTCATAATTAGAAGTAAAGGGTCAATACTAGCTACATTACTATTAGACAGAGGAGGTTTGGTGATTTCCTCCTGTGCTCCCCATTCCCATTCTCCATCCATTGTATTGTAGTTTAAAGAAATTACCAAAATCATTGAAACTAGCTGCATTCGATTGCATTATTTTGACAAAAAATGCAGAATTTTAAAATATTGTGTGCAGAATTTTTAAGTTTTTGGTGCAGAATTGGGGCAGATTTGATTTGTCAAATTGGTTTAAATCATGATTTAAATCGCTAGTCAGGAAGACTCTATTTAATCATGGATTTCTACATAAAAGTGCATTCTTGTTGGTTGTCTTAACCTTAATACATATTCTTCATAACTGAGAGATAGATGTAGGTTTCATTTTTAGAAGGTACACACTGTACATTTTTAAAGTGATTTATTTTGAAAACTTTTCAGATTAGTTTTAAAGTTATATCAGAAAATGAATGATTGTTTGGTTATTTCATTTACCAAAGGTAATTGAAGCAGATATTTATGAAGTCATTGGGAGGTGAACTATCTCCAGTTCAACAGGTTAATCATTAATATTTGGAAGATTTTCTTACCATGCTGTATTAGGAAGAGATCACCAGACAGACATGTAAATTGTTTTATTTAACTAAAGCAACAACGTTATGTATTCTGGATTTTTTTCTTCAACAACAAACATAGAATATTTTAACAAAACAAGTATATGAATTTTTGAACTTAGTTAAACGTTCAAGTTTTTTAAAATCAGGTTTGTTTTTGTTAAAATTGTTTTTAACTAAAATAGTTAAATGAAATTATTTTTTTTAAAAATCAAATCGACTATGTCAGCCAGGTCAACATGAGAAACTTAAAATATTGGCTTCTGCAGCTAACTCAGCCGTCTTCACCTTCGTTTTCCTGTTTGTTCATAATCTGGAAAAGAAAAACAAGCTTTCCTGCTTTTTCAGTTCCCCAGCGATTTCTCAATTTGGAATGGATTAGTCCAAAGGAAGAAAATATTCTTTCTATACCGGCAGAAGAAGCTATTGCTGTCAAAAGTGAGATTACCACTTCAACAGTCTCTGAATCCAAGTGTTTAAGTGACTTCCACCAGTTCCCTGGTGTGACTTTCTTTAAAACATCAGAAGCAAACATATTCCTTGAATGGTTCTTATTCTCAAACTGGGTCTCTTTTACGGCCTGCTGCCATTATAGGTTTTCCCTTCTAGTGAGAGGATGGTATGGTAGATCTCAAATCAATGAAGGCTACACTCAGAAAGACCTCAAGACTTCTGGAATATACTACTCAAACAGTTTCACTTTTGTTTCTACTGCCTGTCCCTCCCTTCTCACATTTTATCTCCAAACTTCTTCTCCTTGTCCAGATCTATTCCATCCCCAACAATCTTCTATTCATTGAACTTTTTTAAACTTCACACTTTTAAAGAGAGGTGAAAGGGATTGACTCTGTGTTCACAAATTTACAGAGGGACAATAGGGTTGAGGTCTGTTATTTCTCACCTCTATATATTATTTATTTAAAAACATTTTTGCTGTTAACAAGCATGTTATCTCTGGAGACACAAATCCACAGTTTGAGAACTTCAAAACTAAGCATCTCTGATGGTATCTTCTAGACTGAGCACTGAGACCCATTGGGTAGATAGAAATATTAACCTAAATAATCTATACAGAAGCCCCTGGAACCCCATAAGACTGGATCCCTAATCCATGAACTATTGGAACTCATTTACAAAACTTTTCTTAAACATTACATGAATATATTGTCTCACACTATAGATTTAGAATTTATAATCCCTATTCCAATTCCAGCCCAGAAAAGCTTTGAACTATTGACTTTCCAAGACAAATGTAGTTCACTTAGCTGCTCTGAGAGAAGAGCTGGTTTGTACAGAATACATCAACTCCCCATTAAGTCATCTTCTCTTTAGTGGATTGACTAACTTGACTGGACGCTTGTCCAGTCCTGCCCTTCCCTACCCATCCAGATGGGATGCTGTGGCTGCCAGATTTTGTTAATTAAACTGGGCCAAAAGAGCTCAGTTGGAGAAATGCAGACCTGGTGAGATACTTGGCTTGGATAGCTCAATCTAGTGCAAGAATCAGCATGTGTATATAAAATATTGTAATATCAGGGATGTCCAAAAGAATAATACAAGACCAGATTGTTAAAAAATATAACAAACCTTTTAATGCATCCAGGGCCTTACCACTGCAGTGCCTGCCTCCCAGAACTGGTGACGAGCAGCACCAACCATCAATTTATTTTAATCCAATTCTCCCAGACTCTGTCTCAGTTTACAGCCACCTGTAACCCAGCTAATAGGAGAAGGAGTAGCTCATTACAATAGGATGGAGTATCTCAAACAAACACCTGGGCTTACTTTAACTGAATAGTGGCACTCCTCTTTGTCTTTCTCCTAACACAAACATTGCTGAAAGAGCAATTGTATTGTCTTAGAAATATTAAGCAATTACATTTTCCCTTAGCTCTATTATTGTTCCCCAGGATAATCCCAACATGCCCATGAGTAAGGAGTTTTGGGTTACTTCCATGTTGATTATCCTTGAAAATTCTTGGCTAAGTTTCTGAAACTGATGTTCCCCAGGCACTAGACTCCACTACAGATGACATTAAAATTTTGCCATTGAAATGCAGATAGTGTATGTAGCCTTCCACCGCTGAGTTCTTTGTAGCAAGTATATGCCTTGGTGCATAAAAATCTACCTTTACAGTTTAAATCATCTTTTAATGATGGGGATGACAGAATAATATGAGGAAGGAGACTATTATATGGAGAAGAATTGATCTGGTATAATTGGTGCCTAACAATCCTGATCTCAAGTTATTTTGGTTTTCTGGTGATTTTTTTGAAGCAGAATACTTTTCCTTTCTAAGCCCTCCCATAGGGAAACATCATTTTGGGTGGGGATTTTAATTGGGTCTTAGATGCGCATTTGGATCAGTTAGCCTTCTTTGGTGTAAAGATGGGCAATCTGAGAAGCTTGGTAATAGCCCTTTCTCTGGTTGATGGCTGGGATATTATTACAACCTAAGCACTCAAACTTCTCTTACTTTGCTACATCCCACAATTCATATTCCACAG
This sequence comes from Mauremys reevesii, assembly GCF_016161935.1. Taxonomy (NCBI): domain Eukaryota; kingdom Metazoa; phylum Chordata; order Testudines; family Geoemydidae; genus Mauremys; species Mauremys reevesii. Next base: position 178,238,766 of record NC_052624.1, on the reverse strand, counting down.
TATTTTTTTTCTTAACTACATCATTAGTAGAACACGTTCTACTCATTTTAGTCCTTAATCTAGTTGTCAAAATACTTTCCATGGGTCTAGCTACACATTTGAAGTCTCTCTGCCTATTCAGAGAAAACTGATAAATTGGATTTGTCTTGGGCAGTTTTGGTCACAGAGAAGGTCTGGGGCTATAATATTTTTTAACTAGTCTATCATCGTAGGGCAGAAATGTTTAAGTGAGTGGAGATAAATATTTAGAAAGATACATTTTACAGAACAATGGTTATACTGTTTCACACACAACATCACACTATCCAGAAATTCTTTCAAATACTTTTTCATTTCGTCTTTGGGAACGCAGTTCTGTTAGCACTGATCATCTCCCCATATAATATCAGATCAGATTTATTCTCTCTGAAGCGGTCTGGGCTCTTCTTTTTCGATTCTCAGGACACAGCATTGTTAACTGTGCTGAGAGCTGTGCGGTGGTCACCTGTGATGATGAGCTCTCCACACTGTCGGCAGGAAATGAATTTCAAGTTCAAAAGTTTTTTTTCTTCCTACTGGCCAGTGCATCGTGGAGAATGCTGTGCTGTCCAGAGCGGTCAGTGGTGCTGTGATCTACATCTTGTATGTATCCCCAAAGCTGCACTATTAACTAATGTTGTGCACTGAGTATTTTACACTGGGAAGAGGAGCAAGGTAGGGATATGCTCTTTCTTCCCTCCTGTTTATCTTGGTTGTAAATTCTCTTGCTGAAGTCATACTATGGTCTAATTCTATCTTTGTCTCTGAAGTGGCAGAATGCATGCATTGGAAGTGGATAAGTTAGTTTAGTTTTCTTTTGTCAAACCCAAAGAGACTAACTCTGTCTGATTTACTTTACTGAATGTTTTGGGGTTTTTTTTCCTTTGGGTTCAAGCTTAATTTTGAGAAGTCTGCAGTTCTTCCTCTTGGGCTGTTTAAACTCACCCGATGGTAATCAGGGAGACCATATAGTTCAGTGGATAGGACATTAGGAGAGCTGAATGGTATTCCTGGTTGTCCCACTGAACTGCTGCATGACCTTAGATTGGTTACGTTGACCTAGATCCATTAAGGTACTTAGGCCCTTAAATCTCAGACATATGCACCCAAATTTTAGGCTAAACTGTGATCCACAAAACCCCCACTTGGCTGACGCCTAACCCTGTAACCTAAACTCATTCAGCACCTAATTTTCCAGGGTGAAAGTTTCCTAGATGTCTGTTTCTGCCTCTGAGCATGCACACTGCTGACTCCCATAGGTGTCTGGCCACCTATCTCCCACCCAAGCTCCAGAGCAATTCATGAACCCTGGGAAGATAGATACTCCACGACCTTAAAGAATTGTTGGGCTAGCAAAAGAATGACTCTGTAGCCTGGTGGTTATGGCACCCACCTGGGAAGTGAGAGAGCCAAGGTTCAGTGCTCCAGTGACTCTCTTTTTATTTATTTATACATAGTGGAACAGCTTCATTAGGAGAGACTGAGGAAGTCCCATCTCAGAATGTCCCATAGTCAGTGGCTACAGCACCCTTCTGAGAGCTGAGAGTCACTTACTTAGTCCATCCTGTGCTTTGCTGCACATTGGGCTACCCACATTTGCCATCCTTGTCTGTCAACTCTCCTTCTCTCCAAATCTTCCCATTTCATGTTGAGGTGCTTGATGTCATTCAGAACTGTTCATTTCCATATTATTCACAGGCTTCCTCTTTCTTCTTGTGTTTTCTGGCTTCCATTCAAGGGCAGTCTTAGTAAGCGTTCTTTTTCCATTCTCAGCATGGCCAGCCACTGATGTCTTCTTTTGTAGATTATTTGTGAGAGGGTGCCTTGTCCAGAATTTGTTCTGACTTTTTCATTTGTTATATCCCATATACTATATAGTTCATAAATGTATCCAGTCATGCCATTCAAAAGAAATGAAACATGATATTCAAATTTCATGTAAAAGATCAAAACAGCATGTACAAGCTTGTCCATTCACTGCAAATGGGATCTGGGAATCCCTGCCATGAATCAGCATAATTTAGTTTGTCAGGTGCAAATCATGTGGGATTATCTGATTTAGAGGAGAATTATACCCCTGGCAAAATCAAAAAGGGTTTGTTTTTCTCTTTTAATATGTCAAATACTCTTCTTATTGAACTCTCTTAACCATAAATCAAAAAAACATAACTATTCTCTTCCCCAATAGTTACTTTGAAGGCAGCATCCAAAGAATCAAGTCAACTCCCAACGATGTCCCTATTCCCAGTAAAACCAATCCTAATTAATTATATTTTCCATCCTAGCGTGGCTAATTCAATATTCAAGGTACAGAGGGCTATTAAATGTCTGGCTGATATAAGTGTGAACTCTTTTTGCAGAAACTAAAAAACAAACAACAACAAAAACATGTCCAGATCCAATATTTTGGTCTACATTCAGTGGAGGCACTTCAAAGTATCACATATATATGAGATTTGTCTCTCTCAGCCCTTAATGCCCTGTGCTTTCTTTACAGTCTGATATCGAATATAAATTATTAAATTAAACAAGGAATATTTGTTATAACTAAGGTTAGAGCAATGTGGGAACACATCACAGGACAAGAGATTGATGAATGAGGTAATACAAACTAGTCCCAAAATCTGATGCTGATGCAAGAGAAAAACAGTACAACTGTGTACCTTAATTGTACATTACTCCACTGCTCATAAGCAAACTTAGTTATAAGGGTTTACCCAAGCCTCTGAAATATGACACACAAGAACAGTTGCTAGTGGTTGTCCTCAAGGGTGGTTTCATATTGAGAAGCTTTATTGTCCATCTTGTGCAGTTGTTTTAATGTATAAATCCCCTTTGGACCCCATGGAACTTCTGGCTGGAAATTTATAATTTACAAAGTTTGTTCCCTGAGAGTCTCATTTTCTGTGGCACAGAAAACAATCCTGATAAACTGGATAAAGATTTCTCAAAACATTGTTCCCACGCTGAAAATTAATGTTTTGGGAATTCTGTACATGGAAAAGAAAAACAAGCAAGAATGAAAAATTAAATCAACACTTCCTGGACTCTGCGGGGCCATTTCTGAACTTTCTGCCTGGAAGAACTCAAAAGATGGTGGATTCAGGCATGACTGAATTAGCCTTTGAATTATCCCACCCCACATAATCCATAGCAAGTTTCCAGGCGCATAGAGAGAGGTTTCTTACTCCTGAAAGAGACAGGATGGAAATGATATCTTCTCTTTTTCAAATTGCTTTTGGGTGAGGAGGATTAGAACACTCACACTGTATCAGATGAGAATTTTTTTGCTTACAATGATAGAAAAAGTGTGTTTTGTTTGACAGGTTGCTGTGCTGTTGTACACATATGTCCTTGATCCTTTCGTTACTCAAAGTACATCTTGAATATGTTTGTTACATGTACTAATTTATACCAATGAAATATAGTATTTAAAAAATCCCCATTTGTGGATGCAAATCAGCATGTGCAAATGTAGTCTTGAACTGGAAATAGACCTAATCTGCAAAGTTTGAACCAAAGCTCTGCAGAGTTTGAGAATCTTGAATCTGAAGTGATGGTTCAGATCCCTCTCCATTTTTTACATACACAGACTGATGTATTTACAACATTTGCTGGGGCAATTAGAGAAGCCTGCTGAGAATTTGGTCTGGTGTATTTCGCAGCCTTTACTGAACTATGAAAAGAAATAGAGTTCTCCTGAAGCCAATTTGGACTACCCACTCTTAGAGAAGCATGACAGAACATTTCTACTGATCAGTCAGAGGATTCTGAAAACTAATAATGCGGAGGATATGCCCTCTTACACTTTTCACAAATTAGCAAAAAACTGGCAGAGACTTTGGTCGCATAATTCCAGAAGGGCACAAGTCTCTTGGAGTGAACAGAGTAAGTTAATTCTATGGAAGTTCAAGGTCTAACTGGTTCACCTCTAGACATTAACATTTAGCAGGAAATAAGTGTATTGCTTCAATTCCTGGGTTAAAGAGGGTGCTTTCTCCTGATTCCTGAGATTCTTCATTTGGTTTGTGTTTAAAGATGGCTTCTTTCCATAGACTTGCAAGTAGCTCTCAGAGTCGCAGAAAATCAGGATTAACTGCTTCATTGCTGTCCAGAATGCCAGATAGTACTTGTGCTGCCAACACATGGAATAGCTGTAGAAAATAGCTGCACACAACGTGCAGTGGAACACCAGATATAAGTAGTTAAAAGTCCTGGAAACCAGACACCTGTTTCACATGGGTGATGTAGTTCTGCTGATTCCATGTAAGAGCCTACTCTTCTCTCTTGTACCATTCCAAAGCTATTAATCTGTGATTTATTATATACCAGCTCAGTTCCTGGGGTGTAGGCTGGCTGCCTTTCATCAAATTGCTAATGAATACTGCTCTTAAAGTTATTGGAGATCATTCTAGTGTAGGGGGATTCTCTGCTGATATAAATCTGGAATACCACCACTACCACTCTGGTTTTTTTGTTTTTTTTTTGCAGGGAGCATGGTCAGAACTTCCCAAGGCCGTGCAGATATCAGCTATTATATCAGTCCCTGGGGGTGTTGGCAGATGGTGTAACTCACAGCAGCCTTCAGACTTCTCTATATTTGGCTATGGAACTAGCTCTGCAGGCAGCTCATCTAGGATTGGAAGAGCTCAAAAGCCACCCATATGCTTGCCCCTATTTGCCCCTTGTCTACAGTCCACAGCCAAGAAACCGGGTCACTAGGTCAATTCACATTGAAGAACATTTTCCAGTGACTCATTGCCACTGCCAGTTAAAATATACAGATTAGGCTGAACATTTATTATAAAATATACAGGGGTGCTTGAACAATGTGTATAGTGGGGGTGCTAAGAGACATTGAACCAAATTGTAAACCCTGTAGATGTTGGAAACCATTTCAAGCCAGGGGGTATGGCAGCACCACTAGTTCCAGCTCCTATGGAAATATATTGCTTTTAGTTTGTTTATATAGATTCAACCGGTCAATATTCCTCTATGACAAGACTGATGTCTCTCTGAGCTCCCAAACTGACTCCTACAAAAGTCAATACTTTCATTAATGTCAGTGGAATAAGGACCAGCTCCTCCCTTTACTAAACACAATAAATGCATGAATGGGCCTATTTCTGCCCTCCTGTTCAGGTGCTCAATTCCTGCTGATTTCGGAGACTGTTGCATGCCTGTATTTGAGGGCAGAATTTTGCCCTATAATGTGGGGAAACCTAACAAGATTTTGGCTTGCAAAGCCCAGGGCAACAAGAGCAGCCTGTTCATGCAATCACCCACACTGGAACAACCTGATACTCTGAGCCATGCTTGTGGATGCGCTGGGCACTTCTTGCTTATCTGTTAATTGCTTTGACCTTTTTGTTTACTTCATAGTCAGGAATTTCAGAATTTGCTGCACTAAATTGACCTTAGGATTGAAGCATTATACAAACATTGACTTAACCTTTTCTGTTACTCTGTCAATATTGCCAGTCTATACATATGCATGTCCTATCACACTGGCAAAACCTTATGCTTGAAACTAATGCCCTTTATTTGGTTTGGATGTGCAGTGCAGATTCACAAAGCACGCATCTGAATGTCTTTAATAAAATGCCTAACTCCTGTTAAAAAGGAGTGTTTCCAGAGGATGACAGACCAAAAGTCCTGTCCTATTTTAGAAGGACCGTCCCTTTTCTGACAGCATTTTTCTCACCTCAGCTTTCTCTCTCATTCTTAAAAATCTATTCCTATGCAGGTACAAACTTTAATACCAGTTGCAACAATGTACATCTCCGTTTGATCCCGGCTACTGCTAGCCACTAAACAGGAGTTGCTAGATGTTTGTTTAACCTTGTAGTTGCAGAATTAATATAGTGCTCAAAGTGCATCTCTAACAGGTATAGTTGGACACTGTGCAGACACTTACATGCTAGAGTGGGGCATGCTATAGAAACCCCTAAGACTGCTAGATTGTTCATGGTACAAATAGCTGCATTCTGTAACAACTCGCTGATCAGTGGGTACAGGGGAGGAAGGAAATAATTTAGAAACCCTAGAATAAATATCTTTGAAAGACTTAATTTATAACTGAAATGACAAAACCATTATTTTATAACTGCTCTTTAGGGTTTCTATTTATTCCACCAAGGTCTGAATTTCTACCTTATTTCCTGTGGATTTTGTTATACCAGTTACTACTTATCAGTTTGTAAAGTGCTTTGGGGTTCCTTGAGTTTGAAAGGTGCTGTGTAAAACATTTGATTCTACTTGTTTGGTCTGGAGAGCCATCAAGCAAGGTGACAGATGAAGAGTTGTTTACATACCGACTCCACTTAATGTCATTTTTGGACACACTTCAGGTTCAGCATAGTTCCATACTACTCTGTGCCTAATTTTTGTCATGGGAAACAACTGAAACTTTCCCATTTATAATTGATATTTCTCCCTCTATTAAAGAGAACATTTTCAAAGGTGTTTGGATCAAACTTTGACTTACTACTCAATGATGGTATGTTAGATGGGGTGGGATCTGAGTTACTACAGAGAATTCTTTCCTGGGTGCTGGCTGGTGAGTCTTGCCCACATGCTCAGGTTTAACTGATCGCCATATTTGGGGTCAGGAAGGAATTTTCCTCCAGGGCAGATTGGCAGAGGCCCTGGAGGTTTTTTCGCCTTCCTCTGCAGCATGGGGCATGGGTCACTTGCTGGAGGATTCTCTGCAGCTTGAGGTCTTCAAAACACAATTTGAGGACTTCAATAACTCAGACATAGGTTAGAGGTTTGTTATTGAAGTGGATGGGTGAGATTCTGTGGCCTGCATTGTGCAGGAGGTCAGACTAGATGATCATAATGGTCGCTTCTGACCTTAAAGTCTATGAGTCTATAATGCAGTTCTTGAAATCTGTTTTCCCCCCCCCCAAATCCCAAATGTTTCATTTTTTAAAATGCTTGAGGCCTAGCATTAGCAAATGTGTGTATGTGCATGTGATGGAAGGGGGAAAATATCAGTAAAGAAAAAATAAACTTGGAAGGTCTGAAACCAAAGTATAAGGAACGAATGGGGGGAAATGAAGGCTGGATGAAGATTGGTAGAGAACAGCTTTAATTTCACAGAGTTATGATGATCTCCTTTTCCCTATCCCTACTTTCAAGAGCCAGGGAGGCCCATGGATTTTCTGAGCTTAAAATAGATTTGGTTGGAAAGTTTGCTTCCTCTTCTAACTGAAACACCAGGCCTGTCTGGCATTATGGGGTTGGAGCTCATTATAAGTGCTACTGCAATACAGATAATATCCAGACATTGTCACATAGTCCATGCCTGCCTGTAGGTGTTAAAATGAAATGGGACCCAATGACTTATATCAATAGTTGTTAATGCACCTCACTTGTTAACGTGGGAACTTTTTTTAACTTAACTTGCCAGCAAATATTATTTTCTTTGTTTTATTTTCTCACAGGCTGCCAGGGAGAAGGACTGCTGTCCCCTGTAAATTCCTTTTATGGTATGTAGCCTAAAATATTTAATTCTGTGCGCCGGTTCTGTGTAAGTTGAAACAAAATGGAGGAATTTGGATCTGAAAGTGAAACTCAGTTGGCCAGTCCCAAGTTCCATTCAGACACCATGGAGACTCAGGCCTTGTGTTCACTGCTACACAAGGTGTACATTTTACGACAGGGTAACTATGCCTGTGAGCTATCTTGATGTGAAAACACTGCAAAGACCTGACACTTCAGTATTACCATGAGGTAAACTTACCAGGGTCAACTATTGGAAACCATATAGGGCTTACAGTAAAACAAAAAAGCCTGGTCTTCAATGTGTTTTTACCTCAGGTTAGTTCGTGCATGTTAGTTTCCCTGAGGTAAAAAACACAGCTTTTTTTAAGCAGTGAAGACAAGTCCTGAAGCTCAGTTTGTGAGGTAAAGGAGGCTGGGAACACTATAGGGAGAACAAGTCCCTCATATCGTTCTGCAGCCTCTTAGCTGAGGAGGAAGCAGCTTTCATGGGCTCTAAACAAATCCCCATCCAGCTGTCTTCAAGCAAAGAAGAGCTTGGACCCTTGAGGGAGGAAAACTCCTCTGATGAGGATGAGGGACTGGGGGAGGGAAGCTCTCCAATAAGGAGAAACACACACAAAAATGATGTCCATGCTAAGCTGTATAGTAGAGGAAGTTTAAGTGCTGCCACTTTGTTTTTTTTAAAAAAAGCCACGAATCAACCCTTTTAACTTAAATCTTCTAGAATTTTCTCAAAAAAATTATGTCCCTTTCACTGAAGCTCCAAACCTTCCCATTTGATTCAGTTTGATGCATTTGGTCTCTATAGAAACAGCAGATCTCACACCTAACTGGGAAAGGTCACCTTCTGTTCCTAAAAAAACAGTAAAAGGAAACAAATGACAACATGATGCACTCACCCAAGGATCAAAAAGTTCTTTTCCAGCTGTGAACATTAGTGAAAGATCAAGCCATTCAGCACTCAAGCTTGCTGACCACCTTGGGTCAGAAGGACGCATACATTAAATGCAAACCAAATGCAATAATTGAATAGCAGGAAATTCAAATTGCTCTGAACTGTCTGGGGGCCAACAAGGCTAATGAATAGCACCATTTCTAAATGGGATCTCTGGATCATCATGTGAGAGCTTGCTTATGTGCAATGTTACACCAATTTAACTAAAGGTGTGATTTAAAATAGATTCAGAGCAAAAGCAAAAAAGTGTGTGGAAACTCTTTAATAGATATCGACTAGTCTTATGTCAGTTTAACATAAGTTTAAGTTAAGGCAAAATAAGCCACTACTGTCTACTACCTGGAGTTGTGGATTGCTTTAACTAAATTGGTTTAAAAAACAATTTAAGTTTAAACCAGTGCCATTTCTGTGCTTTAAATGAAGCCTCAGACTTAATAGCATGTGTCTGAATGTTAACGAGGCAAGTCCAGGGCGAAATTGATGAGTGTGGGGGAGAGAGGAAGACAGTGTGGATTGATGCAGTATTTAAAGTAGTGACAAATTCTATGCCTGTAAATAGATGGATCTCACTGATAAGGAACTGGGATAAAAAGGAAGTTGAGTGAGTGTCCTGGACTATTTCCCTACATTTTTCCAATGTGCAAATTGCATTTCCAATTAATCAACCTCCTTGTATAGTAAAGTTGTTCTTTGAGGGGAAAAAATGACTGTGTAGGTAAGCTTCACTTCATCCACACAAAGTGGATCTTATACAGGTGAAGAGCTGGGGAGGTGAATCTACATCCCCCACTCATGGTCAGACAGTGGGGCTGCAGTGTAGCCAGCCTGCATCTGCTACTTCTACCTTTTGTGGTGTTTGGATCACAGGCTCCACATAAACACAGATCCTGTTGTTTTCCTCTCAAGCCTGCTTTCCTTCCCCCACCTCCTGTTCCAAGATGCCCTCTGCATTCTCATATGCAGTTCAGGAGCACAGGTTTCCCTCTTGTGCTGCGTGTCCTCAGGGGTGAAAGTAACTTACAGGACTTACCGGTACTGCTGGAGTCCTGAGGGGGGCGTGGCCTCATGCGGAAGGGGCGTGGCCTCTTGAGATTTAAAGGCCCTGGGGAACCAGCTGTGGCTGGGAGACCCGGGCCTTTAACTCAACCAGAGGCTCCCAGCTGAAGAGGTGGCTGGGAGCCCCCCGGGGCTCAGGGGCAAATTAAAGGGCCCGGGGCTCTGGCCGCTGGGGGGAACCCCAAGCTTTGCGGGGCTGGGGCAGGGATTTAAAGGGCCCAGAGCTCCTGCCACTGAGGGGAGCCCTGAGCCCTTTAAATCCTGGCCCCAGCCCGGCCACCAGAGCCACAGCCAGAATTCAAATGGCTCTGGGCTGCCCGCAGCCCTGGGGAGCTCTGAGCCCTTTAAATCTCAGCCGCGGCCGGGATTGAAACGGCTCAGGGCTGCCCGCGGTGGGCAGCCCAGAGCCCTTTCAATCCCGGCCCTGGAAGCTGGTGCGGTCCAGCACGGTGTACTGGCTCCGGACAGGCTTACTTTCACCTCTGCGTGTCCTGCTATTCAGCACAAAGACACGCTCCCCTCTAACCCCATATCCAAGCTGGAATAGTGCAAAGGGCCTGGCACTGGTCTTCTGCACTGGGGTGATTTCACCGGCTACACTGGCAACATTAAAGCGCTGTCGCAGCAGCGCTTTAATGTGACGTGTGTGGTTGCAGCAGAGTGGTGGGAGAGAGCTCTCCCAGCGCTCTAAAAAACCACCTCCACGAGGGGTGTAGCTCCCGGGCACAGCTCCTAGTGCTGGTGCACTGTCTATACTGGTGCATTACAGCCCTGAAACGGGGGGTGGAGGGGAGGGGAGGGTGTTCATACCCCCAAGAGAGAAAGTTGAAAAGTCATTTTAACCCTTTAGAATATTTTACTTGACTTTCAATAAGCTTTGAAACCAAGTTAATCTTGAATAGCCACTTTGAAAAACAATAACAATCCAGACCAAATCAAAACGCAAACAGGTATCCCCAGAAAATGTGTTTTTTCCTTCAAGCCCTTGGTTACATTTTTCTTATAATGTAATGGCGCCTTTGCCTGATGCAGCTCCAACCCTCTGGGCACCCCACGGATAAGCCATTCTTTCCTTTCTATGGGTTGTGTGTATAATATGCATTCCGACTCACATATAAAAGATTAATGACAAAATTGGTTCTGTCTGTATGAGGATTTTATAATGAATTAGGTCTTTCATGTGTAAACTGTGGAAATTGTATACCAACAGCGAGCCACTGAGATCCATTAGATGCCAAGATGAATGAACAGTAGTAAGAAGACAGCACCACTCTGGGGCCCAGGTCTTATGGGAGGTGGTTCTAACTGATGCAGTTCTTCAGCTTCCATTAAATTACCTGCCATCTATCTAGATGGTGTCATGCTAAGCCCAGCTCATGGTTTTCTACCCAATCTATATGCAGAGGGATGACAACAGTTGTTGAGGTGTGTTTGCCATTTACATCTTTTTACAAGCTGTTTCCTAAAAAAGCCTGTGGCTGCTGTGTATATTCATATAAAACTTTGCTAAACTATATGCGTTTGCCTTTGCTGTGAAAGAACATGATCTCTTCTGGAAGAAGTTGGGTGGGGGCATGATAATCTCTGCCAGGGCCAGCTCCAGGACTTTTGCCCCCCAAGCGGAAAAAAAAAAAGAAAGAGAAGAAGCCGCAATCGGCGCCTGCTCTACCGCGCCACTTTCTTCTTCGGCGGCAGGTCCTTCCCTTCGAGAGGGACCGAGGGACCCACCGCCGAATTGCCGCCGAAGAGCCCAATGTGCCGCCCCTTCCCCTTGGCCGCCCCAAGCACCTGCTTGCTGAGCTGGTGCCTGGAGCCGGCCCTGATCTCTGCACTAGTATAAATATTTTTAAACATTTAGCAAACTTGAGAGGGCAGCATGGACCAGCGGGTAGAGTGCTGCACTAGACCTCAGAAGATCTAGGTGCTATTCCCATTTCTGCCACTGATTTGCTGTATGACCTTGGGCAAGTCATTTCACCTTTCTGTGCCTTTGTTTCCCCTCCCATCCTTTGTGCCTATAGATTGTCAATTTAGATTGTAAGGTCTTCAGGGCAGAAACAACTGTCTCTTACTATAAGTTTGTACAGTCCCGAGCAGAATGCGGTTAAGACCTCTAGGCACTAATACAATACACATAATAACAGCAACCTGTTAATCAAAGCAATACAGAATGACTTCAAAACTGGACTTGACACAGCACTAGAAAACATACTGGGCCAAATTCTGTTTGCTGTTCCTAGTAACTTTAATGGGAGCTGAGTGTGCCTTGCCGGGGCAGAATTTAGCTCACTGTATGAAACAAGTCTGCATTCTGCAGTAGTAGTTAATCTTTTGCAAGTGACTCGGAGTGTAAAGTGGCATCTTTTGATAAGCTCATATTGTATCTATTTGAATCTAGTATTTCCCAGTACGGGGTAAGGGAATGCCATGCACTTCTAGGAAGCATCAGACTAATCTGAAGCTGTGCCAATCCCCCTTTCTCATTCAATGCTATTTTTGCTTTTTTAGGGGAAGCACAGGAATTGCCCCGGAAGGGAGGGTGCCATACCTCATTCAATCCTCACCATTCCAATACAGCTCCCATCATTCCTAGGCTCACAAACTGGTTCCCAGGACTCATTTCCCTCCTCATGAGGCTACTACTGCTTTAACCTTCTCCATCTTTTTCCTATTTAAAAAAAAATGTTAATGCTATTGCCACTGGTCCCAGTCTACAGCCACTGAATGGGTGCACAGGCAAAGGGATGCAATCCCTCAGTCTACAGCTCCATATCACTAGCTCTGTTCTCGCTTGTCTTCAGAAGACATAATTTCCTTCTAGAGGTGGTGGCTTTGGGGGATAACTTACTATTCAATGGAATAGGGTTTCAATCTCTGATAGGACAGTGATTCTTCTAGCACTCAGACATGCTGAGCAACAGTCCCAAATTTATCCTGAAAAGGGTTTTCAATAACCCTGCCACTAGAAACACGTTCCAGTTTAGTAACATTTTCTGTCTTTCCATTTGAGGAGATCTCTGTCTTGGAGGCTGGGAAATAAATACGATTTTCCTCTGCTACAGGATTTAGTGGAAAAAAACAGGTCAATGAACGTTCATTAATACCCATTTCTGCTCACCATGCCCACAAGCTATTGACCAAAGTGTTCAGAGTCTGTAATAAGTGTTTAACCTTTTCCAAATTCTATTGGGATAAGTAAGCCCTCAAAAATGTCAACGCCTGTCATACCAATGCTGCAACAGATGAACCAAGTGAGTGAGGAGTTTATAGCAAACCATCCATCTAGAAATCTCAGTTAGGATACCCTTTCATTAAATTATGAGGCAAGGGACATGACTACCTTTCTCTGCAGTGCAGAATTTAATGCTAGAGGAATTCCTGAGCAAAACTAGAGCCAAAATTGCTAATGAATTCTATTTTTAATTGAGATTAGTTCTGGTGGGAGCTATTTCAGTGAGGCAGGTTTTAGCAAAACATGTTGAACTAACAAGAAATAACTTCTAAACATGGCACTGATGCTGCTATCATATAGCGTGGCTGTATATTCAGTCTTGCTCGTTGCAACTGGTTCCTGGCTCTGTGTGGCAGAGAGTCTGTGGGAGCAAACAGAACATGAGGCATTGTGACCTTCAGGATATTATGGTGACTTTTAAACAGCCTACAAAAGCTTAATCCTTTATAGCACAATAGGAAGGATCCTGTTTTGCTCTAGCGGAGAGAGATGACACAAAATGAGCTGGCTTGACAGCCCTGGAGACTGAAATACTCTATGTAGTCACTGAAGAAATACGGCATATTTAATAGCAGTAGAAGCTGCCTCACGGTGCACCCTGCCAGCATGTCTTAGGGTATGGCTACACTTGAGAGTTGCAGCGCTGGTGGAGGCTTTCCAGCGCTGCAATTAGTAACTGTCCACACCTGCAGGGCACATCCAGTGCTGCAACTCCCTGGCTGCAGCGCTGGCTGTACACCTGGGTCTGCTTGGGGTATAACGAGTGGAGTGCTGGTGCTACAGCGCTGCTCATAAAGTGTGGCCACACACCAGCGCTGTTGTTGGCCTCCAGGGTATAAGGATATATCCCAGAATGCCTGTTCAGCCACTCTGCTCATCAGCTCGGACTCTACTGCCCTGGCCTCAGGTGACCCGCCCTTTAAATGCCCCAGGAATTTTAAAAATCCCCTTCCTGTTTGCTCAGCCAGGTGTGCAGTGCAATCAGTGAATCTTTCCAGGTGACCATGCCTCCACGCGGCAAACGAGCCCCAGCATGGAGCAATGGCGAGTTGCTGGACCTCATCAGTGTTTTTGGTGAGGAAGCTGTGCAGTCACAGCTGCGCTCCAGCCGTAGGAATTATGATACCTATGGGCAGATATCAAAGGCTGTGCTGGAAAGGGGCCATGACTGGGATGCAGTGCAGTGTTGGGTTAAAGTAAAGGAGCTGCGGAGTGCTTATTGCAAAGCCCGAGAGGGAAACCGCTGCTCAGGTGCTGCCCCCACTACCTGCTGTTTTTACAAGGAGCTGGACGCGATACTTGGGGATGACCCCACTGTCAATCCGAGGACCACAATGGACAGTTCAGAGCAGGGAGAGGAGAGGGAGGTGGAGGGGGGGATGAAAACCGACAGTGAGGGTACTGGGGTAGGGGGAGACACCCCGGAGTCCCAGGAGGCATGCAGTCAGGAGCTCTTCTCAAGCCAGGAGGAAGCTAGCCAGTCGCAGCACCTGGAACTTGGTGAAGAAGAATCACAGGAGCAGGTTCCAGGTAAGCAGCTTTTATTGCAATGGAAATGTTTTGGGAGAGGAGGAGGGGGGGTATGGCTGCATGCATGCATGCCTAGACATGGAGTGCAGCCCTGAACCAATCACCTCCCCTTCCCAGGTGAGCTGTGGCAGTGAGATGGCTTCCAGGATTCACTCCTGTGGGAAATGGAGGGACAGTGTTCATTGCAGCTCCCCCCAGCAGCTCTCTGCTTTTCCCAAAGCACAGAAACCCCAGTGCAGCCATGAATGTGTGAGGAATGCTACAGTGTGAGAATGGAAATTACCTCACTGTGATTATACACAATGCTGGCTTTCTTAAAATGTATCATTTTTTGTATTTTTTAGTGTCCTTGACTAGTCCTAGAAATGGACCGGCCTTATCAGAGACTGAAAAAAGCTACAAAACCCAAGAAGAAAGCCTAAAAAAAGCAAGGAAGATTTGGTGAAGGCAGTTATGAATCAGTGTGCCAGAGACAGTAAAAGTACACAGGACTGGAGAGACAAAATTCAGCACTGGAAGGAAACACAAAGCAGGAGAAAGGAGTTGTCACTGAAGAAAACCACGAGGCAGCTGATAAGCCTCATGGCGCGCCAAACAGACTGTATCCAGTCACTGGTAGCCATGCAGGCAGAGCACTACCGTGCCAACCCCACCCCTCCCAAACCTCTTGCCCTTGTGCACCAATGTCAGCTCCAAACCCTCTTCCCTAGCATCCAGGTTCTTACCTACACCACCACCAGCTGCCCCCGACACCTGTACAGTCACCTATCCAGCCCTGAGAACTACAACCCTTACCCTCTGCACTCAACCCCCATCACCAGGCAGCATTATAGTCCTGAAGTGCACAGCACTCCTGGCAGTACATATGCAAACCTATGAATGTACAGTTAAATAACCAACACCCCTGCCCTTTTACTTACTGTTGTTTTTTTTAAATAAATGATTTCGTGGCTTATGAAACAGTTTTATTTATTGCATAAAGTGAAAGATAACAAACCCCAAGGAAAACACAGGCACTGAAAATCACTGTAACCACTGCACTTCACTCCCGTTCAAGGCAAAAAACATTACTGTTGGCTTTCAGCCTCAAATTCCTCCCTCAAGGCAACCCTAATCCTTGTAGCCCTGTGGTGGGCCTCTCTAGTAGCCCTGCTCTCTGGCTGTGCAAATTCAGCATCCAGGACTTGTACCTCAGTGGTCCATGCCTGGCTGAAAGTTTCACCCTTCCCTTCACAAATATTATGCAGGGTACAGCATGCGGATATAACCGCGGGGATGCTGCTTTCCCCCAAGTCTAGCTTCCCATAAAGCGCTCTCCAGCGCCCTTTTAAACGGCTGAAAGCACACTCCACAGTCATTCGGCACCGGCTCAGCCTGTAGTTGAAACGGTCCTTGCTCCTGTCCAGCTTCCCTGTATAGGGTTTCATGAGCCAAGGCATTAACGGGTAAGCAGGGTCCCCAAGGATCACAATGGGCATTTCAACGTCCCCTACTGTGATCTTCCGGTCCGGGAAAAATGTCCCGTCCTGCAGCTTCCTGAACAGGCCACTGTTCCGAAAGATGCGTGCATCATGCACCTTTCCAGGCCAGCCTGTGTAAATGTCAATGAAACGCCCACGGTGATCCACAAGCACCTGGAGAACCATAGAGAAATACCCCTTCCGATTAATGTACTAGGTGCGGGGGTGCCAGAATAGGAATATGCGTCCCATCTATCGCCCCTCCACAGTTAGGGAAACCCATTTTTACAAAGCCATCCAGAATGTCCTGCACGTTCCCCAGCATCACGGTTCTCCTTAGCAGGATGCGATTAATGGCCCTGCAAACTTTCATCAAAACAATTCCAACGGTCGACTTTCCCACTCCAAACTGGTTCGCGACTGATTGGTAACTGTCTGGAGTTGCCAGCTTACAGATTGCAATAGCCACACGCTTCTCCACCGTCAGGGCAGCTCTCAATCTCGTGTCCGTGCACCACAGGCTGGGGGCGAGCTCAGCACACAGTCCCATGAAAGTGGCTTTTCTCATGCGAAAGTTCTGCAGCCACTGCTCATCATCCCAGACTTCCATGATGATGTGATCCCACCACTGAGTGCTTGTTTCCCAAGCCCAAAAGCGGCGTTCCATGGTGCTGAGCATTTCCGTTACTGCCACAAGCAATTTCATGTCACATGCGTCAGGCGACTCCAGATCATCGTCGGACTCCTCACTGTCATTTTGGAGCTGAAGGAATAGCTCAACTGCCAAACATGATGTGCTGGCGACACTCATCAGCAAAGTCCTCAGCAGCTCAGGCTCCATTTCCCACAGAAATCGCGCTGCACAGAGCCTCATAATGGCAAGAAACGTGGACGGGAAAACTGTGACTGCTGGGATGTGAAGCGATGCACCACAGGGCGTTGGGACAGGAAGCGGAATGACCCGCAACCTTCCTTCCCCTTCCCACAATACTCAGCGCCAAAATGGGACGAGGTGCTCTGTGGGATAGCTGCCCACAATGCACCTCTCAATACAGCACTGCAAATGCTGCAAATGTGGCCACACTGCAGTGCTGGTACCTGTCAGTGTAGCCACACACCAGCGCTTTACTTACACAGCTGTACGACCAGCGCTGTAACTCCCAGCGCTGCAACTCTCAAGTGTAGCCATACCCTTAGTTCTGTTCTGCAGAGAATGCCTCCAGAGATGAGAGGATAATTCCAACCCTATTTAGCCATTCACCTCTGTGCTGACTCTGCTACAATGATGCCAATTAGTGCCAAATATGCAGGTAGATTGGTGATGTGGACAGTTGGTCACTAACAACTGGACTGGGGTTATCAACTCATTTCATATGGGACACCAATAAGAAAAGCCCAGCAGGAAACCCCTGCCCTACAAATGATGCTAAGAAGAAAAATTTAGGAAGAAGCTTAGCTAAAAGCAAAGCCCAGGAAATATAGTGTCAAGCAGGCTATTCAGGGAAAGTGTCTGGTATCTGTGTAAAAATGCAGGAAAGACTCAACCAAAATCTAGAATGGTTTGAAAAATCTGTGTCGTAGTTGTAATCTGAACACAGAGCAATTTTGTAGATGTTCAATATCCAAACCCAGAGCAGGACCTGAATTTTGAAAATGGCTCCTAAAGGGCCACATTCAACCATCGCCACATTTTGTCAAGTGGTAAAGCTTCAGCTGAGTCTTGAGTTTATAACTTCAGCTCAGCAAGACACCAGTATGTTTTCTCTGTGTGTTTTAAACAGTTTTGAAGGAACAAGCACTTTTAAACTCTTGGAGCTGATCAGCTATTTTAGACTTCCACTAGAAATAGTACAGCCACTTTTCAAATGCAGAATTCTTTTGGTTGGTTTATTTGTTACTAGTGCATATAATGGATATTTTATCCCTCTCTTAACACACAAAAAGCAAAGTCTGTATTCATATAAGTCTTGTGACCTAAGTTAACCCATAAAACCAAGAAAATAAAGCTCAAGCTCCCTCTTTAAGGTCCTGACCCAACAAAGAATTTGATGTTTAACTTTAAGCACATGAAAAATCCTGTATAGTTCACTGGAAATGATCATCTGCTTAAAAATAAGCACATGCTTAAGTGTTTTTCTCAGTCTGGGTCTAACTCACTCCACTCCACTCACTATTTATTACAAAACACATAGGGCATGATTGTGTCTGGTCCTGTATGAGTGTGCAAGAGAAGGAGAGGAGCCTTCCCTCCAAATCCATTCCACATTTGCACAAGGACCACAAGCAATCAGACTTTGCACTTTCCTAAGTGCAAAGATTTCTCCACACTAGTGCTGCTGGGGTCTGTAACCAAACAGTGTGAAGGGGGAAAATCATCCCAATGCCAGAAGCAAGGGGGTCACTGGTATCTGGTAGTGAGTTTCAGTTGGCCTGACCATTCAGCATACCCCTACTTACTAATGTCATAATCTGTATCTAAAAGGTGTCATGTATGGTGTCAATAGAAAGCTAATAACATACTGATCATTAATATTATTGCATGGTGTATATACGCAGGACAAAATCAAAATTACAAATTGCACAGCTTATCACTTTAACTGGCGTTAACTAACACTTTAATTCAAACACAGCCTGGGTTGGTTTAGATTAAAAGTAAAACAAGTGTATTAACAAAGGAAGATAGGATTTTAGGTGAGTTCAAGTATGAAGGATAGAGTTAGAAATGGTTACATGCAAATAAAAGTGAAAAACACATTCTAGAGGCTAAGACTTAACAAAACTACAGTCTTGATCCAAGGTAAGATTTTTTTTTTAACCACACTACCTACCAGCAAGATGGCTGATCTCCACTTTGTGTTTTTAGGTGAAAGATCTCTGGGGGTTCTTTGCTCCTCTCTTCTATAGTCCAGTGAACCTTTGAAATGGATTCTTCTGAAGGCCACTCCCCAAGGTAAAGTGCATTCAAGCTGTGAGGAAGGAAACATGGTGAAGGAATTCCATGCTTGTGTTTGCTAAAATGCAAATTGATCTGTTGCTGCAATCGCCTCCTCCTGTTGTGATGCTGAGTTATCTCCTCCCCTGGTTAGCTTAATGGTTTTGTTTACCTCTTCTGTAAAGGCATTCCCATTGTCTCTTAGTGTACATTGGAATTACCTTCAAGGTGCACAATTGCAAGAGGAGACCCAGGGTATATAATGTTACGCTGTGCAGATAAACATTTTTTCCTTAATTTGACCCAACGTATTATATTGCAGGAGAGTTGTACAATTAGTCTTACTGTCTAGGGACCTCTGCTATACCTACAATAGGGCTAATTGTCCAATACAGCTGCAGTAGAGGACAGTGGGTCAAATTAGGGAAAGAATTTCAGACAAAAGTTGGAGTTTAATATAATCAGAATCTGATGTTTAATTTTTTCCCCACAAGTAAAACAAAATACAAATACTCCATTGATACTCCCTGGTGAGTCCATGATTCTGTCATCATGTCAATCACCTCATTTGCATGGTGTTGAATCCTGTGAATTATTCTTATTAAGCATTCACTTCTGGTTCCTTCAGAGTCAGTGTTTACTATGAATGCTTATTACTAATAGCACTGAAATCAGTATTGAGGATTCATAATAGGGAATGAATTAACTGGGTTTGTGGGCTTATATCATTCAGTGTAAAATTGCTGAAGAAGATGTTAGAATGAATGGCGTCAATATGTATACACAATAACATGCATTTAGCAAAATGGTTAGTAAAACTCTTTTTGGAAAAATATACACTGCAAATATTTTATAAATACTGTTTGAGCTCCAATATACTAAACACTCTAGTGATCTTTGGAGTCTTTCTAGTAAAGACTTTTTAAATAATACATTTTCTCCAACCTTTAGTTTGTCATGTCTTGGACCATGATCTTGCAAATATTTAAGCATATGCTTAACTTTAAACATCTGACTAGTCCCAGATAAGTCAATGTGGCTGATCACATGCTTAGAGGTAAGCACAATCTTAAGCGTCTGCATAATCGAGGCTTGGCCCCTGATCCTGCAAAAATTGCATCATAACCTCCTAAAAAGAAAAAGAAAGAAGGATTATAATGGAAATATTGATTCTTAACTATGGCAATGCTATAATAAAATATTTTGTGACAGATTTGATCTTCGGATAATTATTGAAGGTCCTTCTGAAATGAATGGCAGCAATGCTTGTGCATCAGAGGGCAGGAGTCTTTCTGTTGTTCATTCCTACTGTGCTTGGGGTTAGATATATTTTGATCAATAATCCTTGTGAACGTGAGTCCTGGATGCAGAAATGATTGTCTAGTTAAGATTAAATTTAAATCTAATCTCTCTGCCTTCCACATTGTAAAATTACCTGGATGTTTCTTGTTTTGTTCCTGTGTAATCAGATTATTATTTGAAGATCATTCCATCACAATTGATTTGCCCTATAATGTATTAAATTAGTGTGATGTACAAACTTCTAATGTCTTATGATGCTTTTTCCCCAGTGCTACCCTCGATCATTAAGTCAGTATCTTGATGTGAAAATGTTATATGAACTCTCACTTGGATTTGCTGCTAGTTGTATGCAAATAAAGAGAGCGTCCTATGGTATAAATGGATAAATCTCACACAGTTTTAGTCAGTGTTAGAAACAGTGCTATAGCCTATTTTATTTCTCATTATATCTGCAGCTTTGAATAGCTCTTTAAAATATAAGCCTTCTCCAACACCTCATCTCTCATCAGCAATGCTAGGATCCCTTATGCAGACGTTGTCAACCTAGGATTGATTTTCATCATCAGTATTCCAGTGCAAAATAAAAATCCATGCATAACATAAATCCTGGGTTTAACACATTATGTGAGGAATCCCATTCTAGTGTTGCTAAAGGGAGATTATGTGCTGGACCTGAAATTTTCTATTTAAATAGTAATTCAGTATCAAGCCCTGACAATGGTTGGATTGGCCAAAACATCAGCTACAATTATTAATGAAACAGTGTGAAGCAGTCAGGGTCGGCTCTAGCCATTTCGCCGCCCCAAGCTCGGCAGCATGCCGTGGGGGGCGCTCTGCCGGTCGCCGGTCCCGTGGCTCCAGTGGACCTCCCGCAGGTGTGCCTGCGGATGCTCCACCGAAGCCGCGGGACCAGCGGACCCTCTGCAGGAACGCCTGCAGGAGGTCCACAGGAGCTGCCTGCTGCCCACCCGGCGACCGGCAGAGCGCCCCCCGCAGCATGCTGCTCCAAGCACGCGCTTGGCATGCTGGGGCCTGGAGCCGCCCCTGGAAGCAGTAAATGTATGAAAACCTTCTCCTAACTATGCTTTGAATTTGTGAGGTTCATTCTAGTTATTGGCATGGAGCGCTGGAGCTGCAGATGCTAAGTAGAACAGTTTATGATTTGTATAACTGATTCATCTATAGAGCCAGCGGCCATCTTTAGTTGCATCCTATTATAGATTTTTAAATCGCTGTTTTAGAAGCATTTGGAAGTGGATGACTCAGGGACCATATAATGACATAATATGCTTTTATCTCTAGGTCACTGATCTCAAGCCAGTGAGCGGCTGGCAGGGTGACTGATGCCAGAGCAAGCACCTGGACATCAGAGTGAGCAAGGTGCCCCCACCCCCTGCAGGATGGGAGGTGAGCTCACGCAGATGCACTTCTGAACTCTGGGTCTTCACCGACCAAGGACAACAGCTGTGAGTGGGGTGCGGTGGAGGGAGAAGGGAGAGGCATGTTAAAGGAACTTCTGGTTGAGGGACTTAAGAATCTGAGGCAAAACGACACTGCCCAGTGGGTGAGTCTTTTGCTCATGGCTTTATGTTTATAAATCCTGCTTATGGCACTTCCCCAAATTAATGACGGGTGACTTCCCTTCTTTCATTAAGTTTCTTTTCTACACTCAGACTCCGTGTTTGCGAGGGGGGAAGTATTGCCTCTTAGAGGCGCGCAGGGGGTGGTGTGTAATTGTCCCAGATTACTGGGTAGGGTCTCCAGCCGGTTTTGTGTTGTATTGTTGAAAAGGAACCCTAGATATAGAACCTGGCTTTTGTTGCTGTCAACTCCAACTGGCAGAAAGGTTACATTTTATTAACTGTAATAGTTTGTTTTATGTCTAGAACACACAAAGCATGTAGTAAACTCCAGTGGCCTGCTCTGAAGTGAGGCTAATTGTTTAGCCTCGGATCGCCTGTGGACTCTGTGCTGACACTTAAAAAATTGCTACAGCATATAACAGTAATGGTGCAAAAACCTGGAGTAAAACTAGTATAAGGAGTATTGTTTTCCCCATTACAGAAGATTTCACTATATATTATTCTTTTGGGGAAACAGTATTTTCTGTGAAAAATTTAGAAAGGAACAACTGGTGGAAAAATGCTGACGTTTTCCAATACAAAAGAATGGTGACTTACCTTACACTAACTGAGATGTGTTGTCCACCTGAATTCCACTCTTGGTGTGCATGCACCCCATGAGCACAAATTCAAAATCTTTTGGCCAGTAGAAAAAACTGGGGCCACGTCTACACCCCGTATGCTTTGCGCCTCCCACAATGGGCATGTAGGGCAAAGCAGGCCCAACCATCCCTCATTTCCTTCACCAAGACAGAAGCCAGGTGGTATAGAACCCCATAGTAGTTGGGAACTTTGGAAAAAAATTGTGGGTTAGTCATATGTGGAGGGTCTTTGTCTAGAGTGGCTTTGTGACTGATCTGATATATCTTAGGGACTGGCCTGTAGATTCCCAAATAACAAACAGTGGCTCCTGAACTTTTCAGAGAGTGCACGACTTCATTGGTTCTTACATTAAATAGGTCACCACCTTAGAATGGGAGGTCCTCACTCGTTCTCTGGACCTCCTCTGGTATTCCTGACGACTGTAGCCATGGAGCCGTGTGCATGGTGAGTGACCACTGGACATGCAATATGATGGGGGCTAATACAATATGCAATGGGGGATAATTTAGCTACAATGAGTCAGGAAAAAGATCTTGGAGTCATCGTGGATAGTTCTCTGAAGATGTCCACGCAGTGTACAGAGGCGGTCAAAAAAGCAAACAGGATGTTAGGAATCATTAAAAAGGAGATAGAGAATAAGACTGAGAATATATTATTGCCCTTATATAAATCGATGGTACGCCCACATCTCAAATACTGCGTACAGATGTGGTCTCCTCATCTCAAAAAAGATATACTGGCACTAGAAAAGGTTCAGAAAAGGGCAACTAAAATGATTAGGGGTTTGGAGAGAGTCCCATACGAGGAAAGATTAAAGAGGCTAGGACTCTTCAGCTTGGAAAAGAGGAGACTAAGGGGGGATATGATAGAGGTATATAAAATCATAAGTGATGTGGAGAAAGTGGATAAGGAAAAGTTATTTACTTATTCCCATAATACAAGAACTAGGGGTCACCAAATGAAATTAATAGGCAGCAGGTTTAAAACAAATAAAAGGAAGTTCTTCTTCACGCAGCGCACAGTCAACTTGTGGAACTCCTTACCTGAGGAGGTTGTGAAGGCTAGGACTATAACAGTGTTTAAAAGAGAACTAGATAAATTCATGGTGGCTAAGTCCATAAATGGCTATTAGCCAGGATGGGTAAGGAATGGTGTCCCTAGCCTTTGTTTGTCAGAGGATGGAGATGGATGGCAGGAGAGAGATCACTTGATCATTGCCTGTTAGGTTCACTCCCTCTGGGGCACCTGGCATTGGCCACTGTCGGTAGACAGGATACTGGGCTAGATGGACCTTTGGTCTGACCCGGTACGGCCATTGTTATGTTCTTATCTGATGCATCAAATGTAGCCTGTAGAGAAGAGAAGGTGCAAGGAGCCTCCTTCCATTGTGCCCCTGTGCAGGAAACAGACACAGAATAACGGGGGGGGCACCGGAAGTGTGCATGGCAATGGCTCCTAGCATTGTTAGCCTCCCCATAAGGGAGAGAGCTAGTTGGGGTGAGACCAGGGTTCTGCCCCAGCTGAACCTGGCCGAGCACAGAGGAGAGCACTTGGTACTCCCCAGGAATCCCCAGAAGGAATGATGTCATTGACATAAAATACTGGCCTGCCAAATCTTTACTGCAGCTGATGATGCTTGGGAAGTAAAGGACCCAGCTTTGTCCTCAGAACCCAGTTTGTATTTGCAGAGCTGGCAGCTAGAAAAAAAAATCTTTCTATCTATAGACTGAGCACAGTTGACAGACAAATCAGTGGGCCAGATTCTGATTTCAGTTGCACCAACAGAAATCTGGAGTAAATTTCATTGAAGATTATGGAGATAGTGTAAATCTCCACTTTGTAAATGAGATCAGGATTTGGCTCGGGGACTGGAGAACCCACGGGGAATAAATAGTGGTGGCTGAGCACCCACTGGTGGCCCTGCTGATCAGCTCCTCCCCCTCCCCCCCAGCACCTCCAGCTCACTGGTGGGCCTCACCGATTAGCTCCTCCCCTCCACCCCAGTGCCTCACCGATTAGCTGCTCCCCCTTCTCCCAGCGCCTCCTGCCTGCTGGTGATCAGCTGTTCACAGTGTGCAGGAGGCGCTGAGGGGTGGGGGAGGAGCGGGGACAGTAAGAGGCAGAGCGAGGGCTGGACATGCTCGGGAGGGGGAAGAATGAGGCGGGAAGAGGCAGGGTGAAGATGGACCCTTGGGGGAAGGGGTGGAATGGGGGTAGGGCCTGAGGCAGAGCAGGGCTCAAGTACCGCTGGGGAAACCAGAGAGTGGCGCCTCTGATCTGAGATCCCCAGAATTCTTCCACCAAGCTCCCTGCCTCCACTGCGGCCTGTGGCTTTCAGTTACAGTCCAGCTCCATGCTATTAAATTAGTGAAAGTGGCTTGAAAGCATGAGGCCAGGATAGCAGTAATTTTCTCTGGCTTCCTTACATCACACGAAAAAAATATGTGATTGCCATTCCTTATTTCACTCCACTACTCTTTGTGGATTTTTTTTTTCAAATCTCTACTGCAAATGGTCTTTGAAGGAGTTTATTATATCTCTTATAATCAGCATTGTACTGAAGTCTTCCTGGAACTACAAAGCATAGGTGTTTGAATTGAAAAACAGTGTAATAATGATTTTCTTTGCTTTTTGTAATGGAGGATGAGAGGTCCTTGCTATTTACCCCTGGGCTGAGGTTTCTCCTATTTATTTGCTTTCCAAGTGGCAAGGATGCATGCACTACATCAGCAGGGTCTTATGCATGCTAAATATGAATTATTTTTGTTTTTAATATGTCTCCAGTTGTCTTTGTGTTAGCAGCAGACAGTTCAAATGAATGTATTTCTTGCTGAATGGAAAAATGAACTTTATTCTACTAAAAGTATGTATTTACATGCGTGGTTTGAAGATTTTATTTGTAATTGGGAGTTTATTTCTATGGATAAACCAACTTCTCCACTGAAGGATAAATAGTGGGATTATGTGGCTAGTCTTCTAATACACTGACAAGTGTCAATCATTAGTAAAAAAGCCAATTGTCGTTGTCCCTCACACATATATATCTAGCAGATGTTTTGATATGTCTAAACAGCACTACTCTATATGAATTGCATGGCTCCATTTATGGGCACTTGCACTGTTCCCCTCTGTCTGGTCTCCCCAGTAAGTTTTGAAATACAACGAGCTTCACCATGCCCATGAATAGGATTGATGGAATTACAAGCAGCAAATAACTCTTAAAAGAATCCCGTTACCATCATGGTCTTTCTGAGTGTCATCTTTGCTAGGAGCTGGTGGGACCATGTTTCCCTTTGGGCATAAGCTTTCGTGGGTAAAAAACCCACTTCTTCAGATGCATCTGAAGCAGTGGGTTTTTTACCCACGAAAGCTTATGCCCAAATAAATCTGTTAGTCTTTAAGGTGCCACTGGACTCCTTGTTGTTTTTGTGGATACAGACTAACACAGCTACCCCCTGATACTTGACATGTTTCCCTTTGTTTTCTATGATCAACTTGGGCCCTTTCCATTGTTGCCTGGGACACTTGGATGAAAGGAAGAGAGACTATGGCCTAATACTGAAAGGAGAGGACTGAGAGTCAAGATATCAGGGTTCAATTAGTCAAGAACTTGAAGACGTTACCTCAGGAGGTTATGGAATCCCCATCATTGGAAATGTTAAGAACAGGTTAGATAAACACCTGTCAGGGATGCTCTACATATACTTGGTTCTGCCTCAGTGGTGGCGATGGACAAGATGACCTCGTAAGGTTCCTTCCAGCCCTAACTTTCTATGATTTAGTTATTCCTATCTCTGACCCTGACTAGACATGTAGCCCTCAGCAAAGTCATTGAGGGCTCAAGGCTGCAAAGGCATTGCCACCCCGATCTAGCAAAGCTCTTAAATACATGCTTAACTCTGAGCACATGAGTAGTCCTTTTGAAGTCACAATGGGACTGATCATGTGCTAGAATATTTTTCTGGACTGGGGCCTGAGTGCTCAGCTCCTTGCAGGACCAAGCACTTAACCTCTCTGTGCTTCAGTTTCTCCATCTGTACAACATTTCACAGGGGTGTTGTGAGGCTAAAGTAATGAACATTTGTGAAGCGCTTTGAGATGGTAGCACTATAGATCTGCAATGAATTTTTATTATTTATTAGTAAGGATCAAATTCGTGCCTAGGGCCTCTTCATCGGCTCACTTCAAAATCAGATGAGAAGGCCCAACTGACAAGGTGATGTGCATAGTAGTGGTCCCATCATGACAGCACTTTCTTCACTCTTCTCAGACACTTGGGTTCTATTCATGGTTTTCTTAGTCAATTTTCAGTAGAGGTTCTGGGCATTTATAACCTGGCTACAGGCTTTCCTTGCTGTTCAGTTTGTTGTAAAATGCTATTACAATGAAAAGCCTTTGAACCAGCAATTCATGTGAGTCATGCAGAAACCACCATGCAACTAAATTTTTCCTAGTTTACAGAAGCAAACAGGTTTAAAATTTCATTTCTCATCTCCAAATCTAAAGTATCATCTGAATAAGAGGAAACCCAATAATAATATTGTCTGAATCTGATTCTTAGCCTATTTGCCCATTCCTACTGTAGCTATCGAAAATAGTTTTCTGCTCCCCCAAAATGTGGGAGAGGAGGTATTTTAAAGGATTCCTGTTAATTTATTGGTCAGTGTGGAAGAGTATTGCATTCAGGGCCAATCAAAGGGAGGGCCAGGAGGGCCATTTGGCTGGGCCTCAAGCTCAAAGGGGGCCTCAAATTTAGACACTTGTTAATTTTTTGGCATTGGATAAGTTTTTAAAGTTGTTTTTATGCACATCCCTATTGGACCAAAATGTGACATACTCTCTCAGCTTAGAGCTGAAAATTTAAGCAAATAAGAGAGGTGATTTGGTAAAACCATAATTTTTTTTGCACAGAAAAAGGCTAGAAAAGCATTTGTTAAATAAAAAAAATTCAAATTATGTTTCTCTCTCTCTTTTTGGTGCCTTATTTTGTTTTCCTGTGTCACCTTTTTTTATTTTTATTATGGCTAGGGGCCTCAAAAGCTGGAAGTGGCCCAGGCCTCTCTGGACCTCTGAGAGAGACTGATTGCATGTAGGGCCTTATAGGCATTAATGCAATAAAACGTTAATGTTTTTATATCTTTAGTTTTGATTGTTTTTATAGGTTGTAACCAGAAGAAAAGAAAGTGGTAAAATACATATAGATGATTAAGTGAATTTATTATAATTTCTTCTTTTGTTATATGGCTCTGATTCAGCAGTCATCTGTATGTCTGAACTATGCAATAGAAATACAGGGCCAAATTCTGCATGCATTGAAGTGCATGGGACTGTTTTTGCTGTTGACTTTGGGAGGAGCAGAAATGGGCCTCAAACATTTATTTTTTTTTAAAGAAGTTGCTAACCTATATTTAAAAACCTGAGCGTTATTCAAACATGTAAATCACTTTGCTTTAACTTCTGCATAAAATAGATTAGAGTTAATGAAGTCTGATCCCCTTATGGATTAACATGAGTAACATAATTACACATTAACAGAGCAGTATGTATGGTACTAGAGTTACTGGCTATCATTAAGGACAAGGAGGTTCAGGAAATAGCATCCGTTTTTATAAATGCATTAGCGAACTTACACTTTTGAGCTTCTTTTTCCACCAAGATTCTTTTGGAAAAGCCTCTAAATGCAAATAGCCAATATTGTATTAAAATGTGTGGGCCAGGCCTAGCTTAGCAGTTAGACATATTCAGAAAAAAGAAGCTTACAGAAAATGACCGGACTAAAGTGAATGTAGATCTAGTCTAAATGTTGACTTGTTATAGAAAAACAGCAGCCAACGCTGTGATCTGAATGGTACTTTATAGAAATGCTTTTTAATTGTGTTGGTCTGGTCTGATCTGATCTGGTTCAAAAGGGGAACAGAAAAACATCTTGCTTACATCTTCCCAAATATTTTAATAATTTTTCAAAAGCTTATGCTATCTACCAGGCCCTCTACCTGTTCCAGTTGCAATCCATAGCAAAAGTCCCATTGGCTTCAACTGAAGGAGGTTCAGATGCTAAAAAGGGATGATGTATTGTAATGTAAACTTCAAATAGCAGTGGACAAAATTAACTGAGGTGAAAGTATATAAAAGAAAGTCCAGTAGCAAAATTCAAGCATCATAGACAGGGCCGGCTCCAGACCCTAGCGCGCCAAGCGCGCTCTTGGGGCAGCATTTTGCCGGGAGGGCGGCAGGCGGCTCCGGCGGACCTCCCGCAGGCATGACTGCGGAGGGTCCGCTGGTCCCGCAGCTCCAGTGGACCTCTTGCAGACGTTCCTGCAGAGGGTCTGCTGGTCCCGTGGCTCCGGTGGCGCATCCGCAGGCACGCCTGCGGGAGGTCCACCAGAGCCGCGGGACCAGCGGACCCTCCGCAGGCACGTCTGCAAGAGGTCCCCTAGAGCCGCGGGACCGGCGACCGCCAGAGCGCCCCCCGCGGCGTGCCGCCCTGCTTGGGGCGGCGGAATTCCTAGAGCCGCACCTGATCATAGATGTGATGATTTTGGTTAAACATCCTTTTTTAGGAGCTAGGATAAAACTGAAATACACTGAGGTTTACATGAACCACTCGCTCTTCAAAGGACAGACTTCACACCAACTTCTAATGCTAATGAATTTTTCTCTGCAGCTATTTCCCACAGCTGCAACCAGTTCTGGTCCTACCAACCCATATTTGAACTGGCTGGCCTTCACGTGAGATAGAAATCCCTGGAAATTTCACATGCTTTTCACAGCCATATGACAGTTCCATTTCTGCTTGACTCCTCAGGGCTATCTGGGGGCTTTGATTAGATAGATTCCCTACTGTTGTAGTGCTCTCTCTTTCTTTTCAAAATGATTATCGGCAGGAAAAGTGAAAAGTGGCTGGCTTGCACAATCCATATGACTGCCTACAGCTCGTTCCTCTCAGAACCTTCCTGGGAAAGGGTCACTTTGCAAACAGAAACTTGGGGACATGGAGAAAGAGACAGGGTCTCAGATTATCTGCTGATGGAAAACAATGTGTATATATAGCCCAGTATATGCACAGTCTCTTTGTTCTGCAATATCTCATGCTTCCTCCTAAATATTCTGGGCCAAATCCTGATCTCATTTACAAAGTGGAGATTTACGCTATCTCCATAATCTTCAGTGAAATTTACTCCAGATTTATGTTGGGGCAACTGAAATCAGAATCTGGTCCATTGATTTGTCTGTCAACTGCGCTCAGTCTACACATAGAAAGATTTTTTTTCTAGCTGCCAGCTCTGCAAATTCAAACTGGGTTTAAGGACAAAGCTGGGTCCTTTACTTCCCATGCATCATCAGCTGCAGTAAAGATTTGCAGGCCAATATTTTATGTCAATGACACCTGTGCAACGCCAATGGGTTGGAACATAACGGAACATAATAACCAGTTCTTATTAAAGGACCTGGGCATCATTTTAGACAGCTCTATGAAAAACTACTGCTCAATGTGCAGTTATGGTTGCAAAGCAATCAAGATATTGGGATCCATAAGGAACAGGATGGAGAATAATATGAAAAAAAGCACATTAGAACTATTAGGGATCGATATCCATGTGATACCCAGGGGTCACGTCTTCCAACACTGAAATGCAGCTACTTCTCAGGTGAAGCTCAGTCACTATGTAACAGAGCTTAGCAATACTGGACAGCTCAGTGGTTTGAGCATTGGCTTGCTAAACCTAGTGTTATGAGCTCAGCCCTTGAGGGGGCCATTTAGGGATCTGGGGCAAAATAGGTACTTGGTCCTGCTAGTGAAGGCAGGGGACTGGCCTTGATGCCCTTTCAAGGTCTCTTCCAGTTCTATGAGATAGGTAAATCTCTATATAATACTGGATAGCCATTTAGGTTAAAGATCCAAGTGAAACTCCAGGGTGAATATATCAGAATATAATTATCCAAGCTGGAATTTGTCCAGAATGCTGAATTTAACAGACCTACCCTTGCAAAAAGTGCAGGTGGGATCTTAAATGACCACAAGTGGTCAGGATCTCGGATTTACATCCTGTTAAAAACTCAGTGCTTATTGTAGCTTCCTAACATCATGCTGTGACATTGGGTCAATACCTATTCAGGTGAAAGAGTACTTACCTACAGAATAACCAACACCATATTCAGCAGCACCTACTGTAAGCTAGGCATTTGTTGGTCGTCTCCCCTATAAGTACTGAACCTGGCCAAACTGCTAAGGTTGTGAGAGGTGACAGGATGCCAGCCAAAGGTAGTATTGTTGTAGGCAGACCACTTCCCATTTGAAAAGATTGTCTTCCAATTTTTTTTCACACTGTTTGCCCACCTGAGAAATTCCACTAAACAATTTGCCTTGAGCAGAGATAACAGTAAGGTGCTCTTTGGTTCTTTGTCAGTCTCACTTTGCCTAGTATAGAATTCCTGCACTTTCAGTCCCTGCAAACGGTCTCTCGCCGCCTGTTTGGGAGTGCAATTTAAAGGAAGTCTCTTTTTAGGAAACCACAGTATAATTTTACCACTTGACTGCTGATAAATGAATGCCCTAGGTATACGTGGCAGCACATCTTTTGTGCTGCTGCACTTAGCAGTTATGGCCCTGCATGTCACTGATTTTGTATCAGCAGTACAGTCAAGGAGTTACAAGATAGGACCTGCTGTGAAGGGTCTAACAATATGAGATGATTTATGCATGAGTCCATTGCTTCAGAGAACTCGGGATAGCAACTCAGATTTCTCTCACTCTTGCTTTCTCTCTCTCTCTCTGTCCTACACTCAGATGTTGGTGACTGTAGCGGGGTGGTCACCCCGCTCCTGCCTGGAAGGGCTTAAAGCAGTCCGGGAGAGGGCTGTGGCAGAGGAAAGCTGGGCTGCTGGGGAAAGCAGCCACAGCTGTAGCCAGTGCAATTAGGGCCCAGCTGGCCCTTGTAAGAGGGCAGTGGGCCAGGAGCAAGGAGTTTCCCTCTAGCTGAGGAGGGAGATGGACCTAGCTGTCTGAGTGCTAAAGGGTACTGGAGTGAAGCAGGGCTGGGGAAGGCCAGAGGAGTTGGGGAGCTCCAGGCTGGCAACTCCCCAGGCTGCAGGGCCTGGTCCAAGGCCTCTGGAGGTACTGGCTTGCAGGGAAAGGCAGCAGGTGAAAACCTCCCTTGCCTATGATGACTGGCTTATACAGATTGCAGTTGGCCCCAGTAAAAGGGGGCTAGATGGTGACTGGCAGTAGCCCATAGGCTGAGGCAAGGTGGGGATAGAGGGTTGGGGGTTTCCCAGAGAGGGGGAGACCTAGGGAGACTGGTGGGGTTATTGCCAGGGGGAAGCCTCAGGGTAAAGGGGCACTGGGTCCTGGGAGGGACACAGGGGGCCAGTGGCAGTGGGGCACCAGCCTGCAGAGGGCGCTCCAGAGGCTGGAAGAGCTAATTCCTGAGATGATCAGCAGGAGGTGCTGCAGGGGTGAGTCCTGCACGCCTACAGTGACCTTATTGATCAGCATTAATTCAGACAGTCTGTATAGTGGAGTTGTTTTCCATGTCCAGGATTGGTCATGTGAGTTAGGGGTGAAAAATTGGCATCAATTCCCTTCTCCCACCAGGCGTAATTAACAAGGAGAATTAAAAAACCTGGGACCAGAAGCTAATCAATCATGTCTCTGACACTGAAAGGTAATCAATCACCTAAAAGCCTTTGAAAAATGAGGCAGATTTACGTCCAGCTCCTTTCAAACTGACACCTACCATATCACTTGACAGATGGAGAGGGACTTTCAGCTGACAAATTTGTGTCTAGCCAGAAGTATAGGACTTGCAGCCTGGTTCTCCTCTGAAAAGTTCTCTCTTACCCCCCAGTTCAGCACTCCTGGGCATTCAGGTCCTGCAGCGTTCAATCACTAGAAGACTGAAAAAATGCCATAAGTGATTGTTTTATATATTTCAGCTCTCATGGAGATAATTGTGACATCTCATGGGCTGTATCTTTTAAAATTCCATCTCAATAACACAAGAAGCTGCCTTATTTTGATAATCTGAGCATTGTGGTGTATTGAGGATGGTGTTGGAAGTGGAGGGGGTTACTTCTTCCCTGTTCCTGCTCCAAGGCTACAGGGCTCTAGTTGCAAAGCGTGGGAGCAGAGTCAGCTCGAAAAGAGCCAGCTTAAAGCAAGGTGGGATGGCTAGTGCCTCTCTGGTTCAGGGCGCAGCCTGTTTGGGGGTTCGTTTGTGTTTCTGGATCATCAGAAATAAAGTAGTGTTATGTTGCAACATTCTAGTAGGAGTATTTTATGTTTGCATCCTGTGATATATAACGCTCACTAAGGGTCATTGTTTCAAAGCTTGAGTGATGGCTGCTACCTCAGCCTATGCACCAGGGATCAAACCATGGACCTCAAAGTATGAGCATCTCCAATTTAAGCTAGAGAGGTGGGCTCTGTAGGGGTGGTCTACAACAGAGGTTCTTAACGGTTTTCTTTCTGAGCCCCCACCCCACTTGCTATAAAAACTCCATGGCCTAGCTGTGCTACAACAACTGTCTTTGTGCATATAAAAGCCAGGGATGGCATTAGGGCAGGCATCTCAGACATGTGGCCCATGGGGTTATTTCCTGCGGCCCACCAAACTCCCCTCCTCCCCGATCCTCCTTCCCCTGACCAGCACGCCACATCCCTACTCCTCCGCCTACCTCCCAGCACTTTCCTACCGTCAAACCGCTGTTTGGCGGCACTTAGGACTTTCCAGGAGGGAGGGGGCGGAGTGGGGACAAAGTGTACTCAGGGGAGGAGGTGGAGAAGAGGTGGGGCAGGAATTTAGGTAAGCGGTTGGAATAGGGGCAGAGTTGCGGCAGGGACTTTAGGGAAGGGGTTGGAATGGGGGTGGGGAAAGGGTGGGACAAGGCAGGGCAGGGGGTGGGGCCTCATAGAAGGTTTTAGTGATGCGGCCCTTGGCCGATGTACTAGTCCTCATGTGGCCCTCGTGGTGATTTGAGTTTGAGACAGGGCCGGCACCAGCTAAGGAAACCAATACAAAGAGGCGACACTCCATCCGCTATTGGGGTGGCCCGTCCGGGTCTTCTGCGGGAATTCGGCGGTGGGTCTCTCAGTCCCTCTTTCTCTTTAAGCAGCTGCCGAAGAGGAAGAGAGGGAGTGAAGGACCTGCCACTGAACTGCCACCGAAGAACGGAGCAGCGTGATGGAGCTGCAGCCGAAGTACTGCCGATCGGCCTTTTTTTTTTTTTTTGGTCCTGCTGCTTGGGGCGGCAGAAAATCTGAAGCTGGCCCTGGTTTAAGATCCCTGCATTAGGGGGTAGCAAGCAGGGCAATTGCCCGGGGCTCCACCCACAGGGGGACCCATGAAGCTAAGTTGCTCGGGCTTTGGCTTCACCCCCAGGTGGTGGGGCTTGGATCCCAAGGTGCAGTCCGGTGCAGTGGGGCTTCAGCTTTCTGCCTTGGGCCCTAGAGAGTCTTATGCTGGCCATGCTTGGTAGACCCCCTGAAACCTGCTTGTGGTCCCCGAGAAGGCCCCAGATACCTGGTTGAGAACCACTGGTCTACAACAGCCTCCCATGGCATATGTAACATAGTGACCAGTAGCTTTAGGGTTGCCAACCCTCCAGGATTGTCTTGGAATCTCCAGGAATTCAATATTAATCTTTAATTAAAGATTATGTCATGTGATAAAACCTGCAGGAATATATGCAACCAAAACTGGCATCCCTGTGCCTTAAACCTGCAAGTCCCCTATTACTGTTTGGAGAGTGTTAAATATCTTTTTCTGTGTCACTTTGAAAGCTTCCCCTATTTGTATTTTCTCCTGTTCTGAAGTGATTCACAATAATAATAATTAATAAATTAATAATAAAAAGACTCTGCTTTGCCACAGCAGAAATGGTTTAATATGTGAATCACATTGAAAGCGTTTTATTTTAATTATCCTGCAGCAGACAAATGCCAAAACATGACCTGCTTAATAATGAGGGGGGAAATCGGGTAACTGATGTTCTGTGTGATCTGCATGTTACATTCGCTTATGTGATAAAAGCTAGAGCTGACTTACATCATCTGGGTCAGCTATGTAAATATAAGGCTGCAATGGCTGAGGAAGCCAAGATACAAGTTGTGGGGAAAAGCAAGAGCTAGAACAAGATGTGTTCTGGATGTTACCAGGTAAGATGGAGCTGTGCAATGAATCAAAAAACATTGTGCTGCTAAACCACCCTAATTCTGCTTTTGTGGAATCTCTCTTTTTACATGAAACTGAAATTAAATATTCATAATTAAAGATGGTCATATGATTCTTGGGGAAAAAAACAGTTGGAACCCTGGCAGCCTAATTCTGCCCTGATTTACCCTCTGTGCAAACCTAGCCAATCACATCATCTGTGGGGAATACCTACAGGAGGGCAGGGAAATTCAGTGGTGTTGGCTCAATGGCTTTTGTACATCTGACAGCTGGGGTTTGCTCCCTCCCCCTCCAGAGTGGGAATAGGACACGAGGTGGGCAAGCCATAGTGGAGATAGCAGAAGCATGCAGCAGTGCCAGGGACTGTATTGAGGTAGAGCTAACGTATCTGCTGGGTTTAGAGAGGGCAGGAGGGAAGAAAAGGAAGGGTTACTCCTTGTCTGCTATTCCCATCTCCCATGGCAGCACTGCTCAAACCTTTGAAATAAGGCTGCTGCCAGTGTTTCCCCCAAAGGATTAATGGTGGTGTCCACACACCCTCTTGCATTTGTAAGTTTGGCCTGGGTCAGTTCTCTGAAATTTTTTTTTCATCTGGCACATCAGCAGAGAGCTCTTGAGTATAGTTCTTGTAGTAGATTTGATCAGTGCATAAGTCTGGGTTTGCAAACACTTTATGATTGTCATATATTGGGATTTCCTTATATGGTCATCCATAGAGAGAGCCCCGTTGTGTTGAGACCAGACCCAGGCAATAGGTGTGTCACAGGTAGTGGGCCACCTGCACCTCTCGCCCCTCCTGGTGAGTGCATGCCCTTCCAGGTCCCAGTCCTTGAGCTGTCACCTGGATCAGGGCAGGATCAGACAATTTCCCCATTCTCAGACAGGGCTCTGGGTGGCAGGCTCTTCCTTCAAGCAAAGTACTATCGACACAAGAACATCTCAGAGAAAACATATCTTAAAAATAATAAAAAACCCTGTATGCAATGCCTGCTTTCCCTGAAGGCTTACTGTTTCCTGGATCTTGAAAGGCAGAACTCCTTCAGATTCCTTCACAGAGTGTGTCGGTCAGCTTGACTTCTGGGCAAAACTCATTGACAATTGACTCCCTCCTCTTCTCTTGAGAAGCTCTTTTTAACTCTTTACAGTACTTTCTTTTTGCTCTCTAGTTCCCAGCATGGCAAAACTGCTATGTTACTTCAGCCTGAAGCCTGGAAGGACATCATTGTCTTGTAATTGTCACCCCAAGTGTTTTGTTGGGAGTTGCTTATCTGAGGAGCAACTCTATTGCCTTCCTGTTGTATCTTCTCACACAGCCCTGTTATAAACTCATAGACTTAAAGGCCAAAAAGGATCATGATGATCATCTAGTTTGACCTCCTACATGTTGCAGGCCACAGAACCTCACCCACACATACTCCTGTAATAGACTCATCACCTATGGCTGAGTTACTGAAGTCCTCAAATCATGATTTAAAGACTTCGTGTTACAAAGAATGCATCATTAAGGCAGACCAATATACTCATACCAATAGATTACAACTTTCCCACACAGACTGGATCATATACAAGGTTCATAAAAATGGGCTATACCTGGAACCAGCTAGAGCGAATGGCCCAGGATAGAAGACTATGGAGATCTGTGGTTGGCGGCCCATACCCCGGTTGGGGTGACGGGCATGAATGAATGATGATGAATGAAAATGGTTACACATCAGTGTTCTTAGAGTGTTGCTTAGTAACTCCTACTGTATTCACAGCATTATTACATATAATCTCCACTTATGACAAGGTTTCTGTCACCTCATTACTTAAACTACAAACTAGCTTGACACTGAGTGTCATTTAACCCATTGTTCAGCCACAGATCACGAAAACATTTCTCCCTCTTTTTCACTTTCTTTTATGAAGCTAGAATTTTTCACTGATGTGGTTCTGGAGCAAAATATGACTGAAGGACTTGCAGAAGTTCCTGGTCTGTATAAAAATGTTTTGCTCATCATCAGGAGCATGTGTACAATCTGGTTTTCTTGGTATGACATTTGTGTCTATAAAACTATGATTGAGGAGTTTCACTGCTCATTCAAATGACCTATAGGGAACCTGTCATATCTGCCATTCTAGTGTTTCTTATTTAAGTCACTATTGCTAGTGGGGAACTCATCCATAGCCAGTGTAAAGAGTATAGGATCCCTTATTGAAAGATTCAATTTCCCTTCTGACAGTGGGAGTTAGAAGCTGCTCTTTTCTGGTGCTAAACCTCTTTGCATCCCTTTCCAGCAAGAAAAACTCCTGGGAATAAATTGTTGGTGCCCCAGGAGAAAGAAAGGTTTGCATGGAATTTTATTAATTACACATACGGTGCATCAAAATAGTTGCTTTTGCATTTGTTATTTCTAAATAAAATGTGCATAAACAGGTTCATTTTTGATTCATCTATCCTGTACTTATGGAGAATTTGTTACTCAAACTAGTCACTATAACTTATAAAGTGCAGCAAGAGGAGTGAACCTTTCAACGGTTAATCCCTTTGTAGGACTGAGCAGATCTCTGATCTCCTCTTACTACGTCCTTCTCAGCAAGTTTGCAGTGGAGAGCTACTTGAGCTACTGTGCACCCTTCTTCTCCCCATCCCAGAGACACCTAGCAATCAGCCCCCACCCATTACCTTGTACTTAGTTTCATGCCCTGAGCTAGTCTAAACTCTCTCCATTTAAACCCTCTCCCTGTCTCTGAATCAGAACCAGGACAATAGTTACTTGCTAGAAAAGTGAACTATCATTACTGTGTTTCTTCATTAGTTAGGAGAGTATTTCTAGTGATACCCCCTCATTAGCTGTCTGAACAGAGATGGAACAAGGCATTTCCATCTTTAATTTAGAAAAAATGTGTTATGTGATGCATTCTATAGAGTGCCTTTAAACTCAGTTCTTAGGGCCTGATCCTGATCCCAGTTTCTTGAGATGGGCTTCAACAGGAGCAAAAATAGAAGGAGTGGGCCCTAGACCAAGATCTTTCAAAAATAGCATAGTCATTTGTTGTGCCGCAGTTTTTTGAGTGCCTGAGCAGAAACATCTTAAAAGTTGAGGCATCTTTGCAGAAGTTGGGTGCTCAGGACTTTCTGCAAATCAACCCCCTTTAAGGCATCTCAAGTGGGGCACATAAATAATAATGAATCACTTTTAAAAATCTTAGCCATAGTCTTTGTTTCAAACCATATTTATTTTCAGTTGCTGATTATGCTCAAAGTTTCACATCAGACTATGCAAAGAATTTTTCCTTATTGGTATGGTAACGTACCTACATAGAATGGAAACTAATACACATGATAAGTTGTAGCTACACAGAGGTTTGGTTTAATAAATACCATATGGATAAAAAGGGCCACAGACAATCTTTGATCTTTGTGCAGTGTTCTCTTTGCTAGTTGGAGGTCCATACTAACCAGTTGCTATTTCAGGTTATTTGGTAGATCATATAGTAATTACTGTGAAGCCCAACATATGTTCCGCTGAAGAAAACATACAAAATAAAACTTTAAAAATGTTTTGTTTAGTGTACAACATAAAATGTACTTACCGTGCCACAGCAAAGGTCTATTATCTATTCAGGTACATAACGATTACCACGTCAGTTAGATGTTCTAATAAGGTATTTGTGACCTGTAGGATGATAATACTTTGCATTCCCACAGAGCTTTTCATCTAAGGAGCTCAAAGTGCTTTATATGCATGAATTAAGTTATCCTCACAACACCCCTGAGTAAAGTATTTCCCCCATTTCTCTGTAGATGGAGAAACTGAGGGACAGAGAGGGTAAGGATCCATACCTAACTTCAGGCAGCTAGTAAATGGCAGATCCAAAAATACAACTTAGGATTCCTCACTCCAGGCCTCTTCCCTAATAACTGGATACTTCTTATTGTTAACCTCTAAGAAAAGGTTGAAATGTTTTTATTTGTCTCTTGTGTCTTTTACCTGTCTGCTGATCAGTACCACTGAGCTGGAAAAAATGTGAATGCTACTGGACAGCATGAATGAACTAACTTGTCCCTGGTGTGGTGAGCACATTTCCTAGTAAGATAGGATTTTTGCAAAGCTTTCATGAGCTTCCCAGTACCATTTCTCCCAGCTGCAACCTGCTTGAACACTTGATTGAATGCAGCTTTTATTTCACTGTTTCTGTTTGGAGGAGTACAAAGAATTCTTGTTGTTTTTTTAGCACAAACTTTGCCAGAGGCTGGGGGATTTGCAAATACAGGCCTCTAGAGTTTAAATAAGAATGCACCAAAATAACAGGGATGGTTTTAGTTTCAGGAGAGCTGTCCACAAGCAGAAAGAGTCTTTGACAGGGTACATTGTTAATGTGTCTTATTTGCTGAACAAATCAAATGAAACTGTTAGTGAGTATAAACTGTAAAGAAAATACTTAAGGGAAAGTGCAGATGAAATCAGTGTCTGCATGATGGGACTGCTGCCACCTCTTCATCTGACCACTTTTTACTTAGCTCCTTTTAAAAAAAAAAATCTGAATCCTTTTCAGCCCTAACATTTCTAAATAGCACAGCTGTATGCATAGTAATCAGCAGGGCCGGCTCCAGAGCCCAGCGTGCCTGCGGATGCTCCACCGGAGCCGCGGGACCAGCGTACCCTACGCAGGCACGTCTGCAGGAGGTCCACCAGAGCCGCGGGACCGGTGACCACCAGAGCGCCCCCCGCAGCATGCCGCCGTGCTTGGGGCGGCGAAATCGCTAGAGCCGCCCCTGGTAATCAGGGCACCGGAGAAGGATCATGTGAACCTTGCTCTGCTTTCAGACAGCACCAGGAGTACAAATACACTCCTCACTCTCTAGCTACATTTTGGTTGACATGAAACAGAGATGGCCAGATTCCCTTCTGGTGCCTGTCTGGATCAATAACCATTGTTGGTGCAGAAAGATCTTCTTTAGCTTCTCAAGCTATACTCTGAGCTGATGCACTGAAGGAGAGAGGCTAACAGTTTGACAGGGGACAGTTTTATTTACAGAATGCTGCCCAGCTAATATCGGTTGAACTGCACTAAACGATGTGTGCTTTGTTCAGACAAAGAGATGAAAAGTTATAACAGGCTGCGCATACTGACTGCTATTTTATGGATTTTTCTATGCTACTCATCATCCTAGTAACTGGCTGTTGCCTATATATTAAGGAATTTCTCCTTGCTACACTTCTGTGCAGTAGAGAAATATAATTAATCCCTACTTTAGACATGGAGAACTAGGCACAGAGCAAGTACATGACACTTGTAGGGCCACATAGAACATTTGGTGCCGAACCCAGATTTTATCAATCCAATCCTTAACCACAAGATTGTCCTGCCTCCTAAACTGATCTATTAGAACATATGTTCTCTGCCTACTGACTTCAGTGAGGACAAGATCAGATCCTAAATAGGCTTTTATTTTGCCCCTCCTACTTCAGCTATCTGGGACTCAGCACTGCTGCCCTGATTGTTATTTGGCGGTGGTTCCCACGTACATGGCACCAGGCATTTGGATGTGGTGAAAACCATTTGTCCCGACTTTTCTGCAGTGTTTTTTTGTTATTGTTAATGAATTTTCCAGAATGTGAATTTTGACATTTCTCCCCTCATAAGTGAGAGCAAACTTCTCTGAAAACTAATTGAGAGATAGCTGGGTCCGGATGTCCATTTTCAGCCCAAAGTTCTGGGCATGTGCTATTAGTACAGGCTGCTTAGAATTCTGGCTCTGCAGAGCGAACCTAAGGAGCAGGATTAAAAAGGGACATTGGGCACAGGGATAACCTTGGGGAAAAAAAAGATAATATTTATATCAAAGCAATTGACTTTGTTTTCCTCAGATCCAAGGTGTTCAGAGCTGGATCCAAACTTTCCCAAAGATAAGGCTATTCAGAGCCAAAGTTTTGCATAGGCCTTTATAGCACTACCAGTCCGTGATGTCTTTTTGATTAATTTTGGATCTGGTCTCAAATTTCCCCATAGTATAAATGTTCTGATCTCGGCTTTTAGTTTGGGACTATGTCTTCCCACAGTTGACCATACTGTCACGCTGTATACTGAATTGAGATTTTTTTCCCCTTACAGTGCCCAGCTTTTCATTTTGCATTTTCCTGCCATGAAAATTGTGGTTGTCTATGATTTTGCACTTTAATTTCATGGAACTTAGTGGCCTGCTTTAAAAACAGCAGTATGTGATCAAAATGGAGGGGGATGGGATAGCTCAGTGGTTTGAGCATTGGCCTGCTAAACCCAGGCTTGTGAGTTCAATCCTTGAGGGGGCCACTTAGGGATCTGGGGCAAAAATCAGTACTTGGTCCTGCTAGTGAAGGCAGGGGGCTGGACTCAATGACCTTTCAGGGGCCCTTCCAGCTCTATGAGATAGGCGATCAAAATGGAGGAGATTGTGGTCTGTGTGAAAGGTGGGGAATGAAGCCCTGTTTAAACAGAAAAATTATCAAAAATATTTTAATTGCTTTTGATAATTAATACAATTATACAAAAGAAAACTGATGGAATTTTTAGCTCTTTTGAAAATAATTCTTAGGGAGGGAGGCACTCTGGGGCACTGTGGGAGAAAAGAAGAGAGGCCTGTGGATGTTGGCTAATGGGCCTAAGGAAGGAATGCCCTGCTGGAAACCCCTTTTCCTCTTTTGATTTGCATGCTCAGTGTCTACAACTTTTTCTCTACTGTTGCTTTCTGCTATTTCCAGGGACAATTGGTTAACAGTGGCAGTGGAGACCAGGAGTGAGAAGTTTGTGGCATGTCTGATTGCCCAGCAAGAAAGCTAGGGAGAGGAGTTCCTTTGGAGGAGCAAGAGGGAACATGGCCATGAGAGGAGGTACTGAAGATGAGCATACTTATATCTGCTATCTTGATACAGCATGCAGAGGATGCATTCTTAGTGTTCCAAAGATTAAGTGAGAGATAACTGAACCATTCGCTCAGTATGGAAACCAAGTTGAGTGGCATGTTTACTGGGATTCAACTAAACTGATGTGGTAAAAGATTATTAAATCATGCAGCAGTTCATCATAGAAGGAACCCCAATAAACAGTCTTTTTAAAGTGCTTTAAATCATATTTTTGTGGCCTGATCGTATTTATGAACCAGAAGAGACTCTTGTTGGTACTGCTTGGCTGTTAAACATGTGAAAGAACAGCCTGTTTCTGTCCAGTTGAGTAATGCCTTTGCACTGGAAACAATACAGTACTAAGCCTGAGCATAAATGCCAGATTCACTTGCTTTCTAATTCCCATCAGAAATTTTACAGAGAGTAGCAGCAATAAAATATTTAAGGGAATATCTTGACAACTTGCTTTCATTCACAAGTTTGCCCTTTCCTTAGTCATATATCTCCAGTGTATCTTTTCCCACCCCTCCAGGCAAAGTATCAAACACTGTCTGTCTTCTGCTATTGATTCGCTCCCATGTTCCACCAGCCTCTGCCTCTGCCAGCAGAAATCCAAAGCTGCAGGACCCTGATGGCTTACATTATGCACGCACCACAGTGGACGTTCACAGTGGAACAACCCTGTTTCATTAAGAAGTCTTGAGATGGACGGCACTGCTCCACAACTGGATGGTCCTCACTGGGAGGGGCATGGCCAGAGCGCCAAAGAAAGATTCTCATTCAGGGCATCTGCCAGGCAGTGCTCCTATGCATCCCAAACCACTGTAACACTGCCTTCCCTTGGCAGGACTCCAGCGTGCATGTACCACTGCCGATGCCCAGGAATGAATCACCTTCCTTGTTTGGGCACAGCTGGGTCTGCTGGCACTGAGGGATGCAGTTTGTATTCCCTCTGTCATCAGTGTTGACTCAACCCCAGCAGTCTATTCAATAAATTATCTCCAGCATATGCTGGAAGTGTCACCATCGACTTTAGCTTAAAAGACTAACATTGAGCTCCTCCTAAATCCTCTTCACTTCCAAATTTTCTCCATTACTGTCTCCAAGGCTCATAACCCCAGTATTATTTTTAATTTCTCCCCTTCTCCCTGCATACACATACATCTACCTCAGGCTTCCAAAATATGTATGAGCATGCACAAAACTGGAATTGTGTATGCATGCAGCTGCCTGTGCTTGCAGTATCTTTGTATGCGTTTGTGCATATTTTATGGGTGCAACGAAGGTGCTTATGTTAGAAAATTTGGCCCACAGTGTTCTGGCCATTGGACTCACTGATTGTAATAAGGAAAAAATAATAGAAAGTTTGCTTCTCCCCCCAAAGTCAATTATCATCTAGTTCATGAGTGAAGAAACAAAAAATCTGAAGGTTTATAGTTTCTCCCAATGAGGAAAAGAGATTATAGCCAAGAAAAACTCACGTACAAATCAGACTGTATGTTGTTATGTTACAAACAACATGGGGTTGGAGCTATTTAAATCAATGGATATTGTGGGTGTTCAGTTCCTTCAAGATCAGGCGATGAAATGCAAAATTTGGAAACTATAATAATTTAACATTTGATGTCATGGCCCAATCATGTCAATATGAAAAAGTTGACACATTTTCTGTCCATTCTCCTGACAGCTGTCTTTTTAAAGCCAAATACACTGTTTTCCCCCTTTGAGTTAGCATATCATTTTAAAATAAATTACTAACATGCAAATTTTAAATTTCCCTGTTTTAGCTATTTATTAATAAGATGGTGTTGAGACATTTAGACCCTAAATGTAACCACCACTTGAAAAATCTTATTAAAGCTAGAAATGTTTCTTCTTATAGATTTGTAAACATAGATGTGTATACACAAATTAATTTGTTCATGTGGCCTCTGAGTGCATACGTATATAGATACCTACACAAATACATACATATCCATATCTATAGATAGATGTAGAAAAACAGGACATTAAAAGAATATGAAGGTTGCAAAATCAAGCACTCACAAGTCAGAAAATGACAGAACTACGGTTGCTTGTGGAACTTAATTCAGCTATCTTGTGTGTATGCATTATGATATAGACTTTACAGGCATGATCACAACCATTTTTTCCACAGGACCCCTGCCTCATTCAGTGCACAAGGTGGACCTAGACTGGAGCTAGATCAGGATTGTGTATTGAAACTGGCTGTTGTCTCTAGGATCCCTGCCTCATTTACTGCTGAAGTTGGAAGGTGTGTAGTAAATGAGCCAGGGGACTGCAGGAAAAGAAAGGACAGTCTCATGGTTAAGACAGTTGAATGCTCTCCTGGAAAATTGAGTTCTATGCCTGACTCTGCCACAGAGTTCCTATGTGATGCTGGGCCAGTCACTTAAAGCAAACTTTTCACAGGGGGTCACTAATTATGTGTTCCTCATTT
This sequence comes from Mauremys reevesii, assembly GCF_016161935.1. Classification (NCBI taxonomy): domain Eukaryota; kingdom Metazoa; phylum Chordata; order Testudines; family Geoemydidae; genus Mauremys; species Mauremys reevesii. The sequence goes on along the minus strand of NC_052624.1, from coordinate 178,195,047 downwards.
TCTGGGTGCCTGATTGAGGCCCTGGGGTCCAACTTACTGAAGTTCTGAGCTCCAGCTGGGGGTGTGGGATCTGGTGTGGGGCCGGGGATGATGGATTTAGGGTGCAGGGAGGGGCTCTGGGCTGGGATCAAGGAGTTTGGTGGCAGGGAGGGGGATCAGGACTGGGGCAGGGGGTTGGTGCACAGGAGGGGTCAGGGTGCAGGCTCCAGGTGGTGCTTACTTCATGCAGCTCCCAGAAGCAGCAGCATGTCCCCCCTCCAGCTCCTACGTGGAGGCGCGGCCAGACGGCTCCAAACACTGCCCAGTCTGCAGGTGCCACCCCCGCAGCTCGCATTGGCTGCAGTTCCCGGCCAATGGAAGCTGCAGAGCCAGTGCTTGGGGTGGGGACAGCATGCGGAGCCCCCTGGCTGCCCCTACACGTAGGAGCCAGAGCAGGGACATGCTTCTGCTTCCAGGAGCTGCTCAGAGCCAGGGCAGTCAAGGAGCCTGCCTTAGCCCTGCTGCACTGCCAACTGGACTTTTAATGGCCCGGTCAACAGTGCTGACTGGAGCCGCCAGGGTCCCTTTTCGACCGGACATTCCAGTCGAAAACCAGACATCTGGCAACCAGTGTTCCTTCTAATTTTTCCCACCCATGTGTGTAATGAATTTTGTTGTGTGCACCAATATGAAGGTGATTTGTGACACATCTCCTCCATACTGGTGCACATAACAAAATTCATGTGGTGAGGGTGGGGCCAAGGGATTCGGAGTGTGGGAGGGGGCTCAGGGCTGGGGCAGAGGATTGGTGCAGGGGCGTGAGGGCTCCAGCTGGGGGTGCAGGCTCTGGGGTGGGGCTGGAGATGAGGGGTTTGGGGTGCAGGAGGGTGCTCCAGGGTTACAGCAGGGAGAGAGGACTCCACCCAGTGCTCTCTCCCCGCAGCAGTACCTGGGCTGGCGGGGAGAGGTGCCTCTCCCCGCCATGTTAGCTCTAGGGCTGGGGCTGCAGGATAGGTGCCCCTCCCTGGTCCCAGCAAGTCTGGGCTGGGGGAGGGCCATGCCATGCCAGTCTGGCCACGGCTTGCTCCTGTCCGGTCCGGGGGCAGGGAGAGAGAGAGAGGATCTTGCCTGCTGTTCAGCAAACAAAGGGCCCTATAATTCCTTAAAGAGTAAAAATGAAAAGAAAAAATAACCTGCACAAGCTGGAAAACTGAACTGAAATAGGTGAACACTCTCAACACATGGTCACCTGCCTAATAAACCCAGCCTATGCCTTATTTGGTGGAGGCCATCACAGCTCACCATTCCCATAAAAGGGCACAGGCAAGGGGAAGGGCAGATTGCAAAAGTGGACCTGCATACAGCAAGTTGTGGAGGCCAAGGGGGAAATAATCAGCATATGTGTGACCAGGCAGCATCACTGTGTAGCTGTAGCCGGTATGAGAATGTGGGGAGCAGAACAACTCCTGTTGCCACCAAGGAGTGTGAGGGCTGAGAAACATGGAAATGGTTCTATATAAGCTTAAATTCATGCATTAGCCACATGGTTTAGAACATATGGAGTTAGCTGCTTAACTTTAGACACCCACGTGTGAAACTGTTGGCTTTTGACTTTATCCTCTCTTTGTGTCTGGTGTCCTAGATATATAATGGAGATACTTCTTAATGATGTCACGGGTTAAGTGTTTTTACATCCTGTTTTTGTTTTGAACGTTATGTTACTATACTAGTAAGCTAGACTTCCAAAAGAGGATGATTATTGAGAACACACCTCAGGTGTGAAGCTTTTTTTAACTAGGGAAGAAATGAAAAGAACTGTGGCAGCAGTAGGGCCTGAGACCAGATAGGGTAAACCCAGCTTTAAATCATTAATAGAATGCAGATATCCTGACTCCCAGCCCTTTTCTTTAACCACTAGCCATTGCTTCCTTCATGTCCAGATTTATTTATGTCTATTGCATGCCAACAGTTCAAAATTGTATTCTTCCTATAAAAAATGCACTTGGAATGTCAGTTTTCTTCAAGAATTCAGAAAAAAACAAACTGAAAAATGAGCCACCAACAAAATGACAATGAAAGTAGTTCTGAGCAATATAATCCCATCAGATTTTCATAGTAGTTCAGATGTTTTAAATATAGCTGCTTCTTTTTTTGCACCCCCCTCTTTGGGAGTGCAAATAATTGCAGGTGCAATTTCATGCCTGGTGTGCTTGATGTATCTGTAGATGTAATTGGTGTCATTAGGATATATAAAATCCTGGTTTGTGCCTAACTGCAATCTTGTAGTTAGAAGTAACCATACCAAATTCTACTTGCTTACTCATCTGGGGTAAATTTTTAATGGATGAGTCATTGTATTTTTAAATCACTATCCTGCTAGAGGGAGAGCAAATAGACTTTGTAGGTGGGCTGGTAAATTTTCATGACAATTTCAGAGGACATAACCAGGGATAGATGTAGAGGTTACTCTACTAAGTAACAAATCCTTCACCCATTACTTTCCAATCATTACTTTCCATAATCATTGATAGTGCCTACTCACAAATGACTTATTGCTTGAATATTCTTTATTTTGGCCAGTACTAGTTTGCTGTCATAATTACTTCTGATCAGTCTAAGCCAAATTTTCAATGCATAGCACCCATTTGTATGTATGGAGCTTTGGTGCACTCTCCCTCCTGTCCACAAGAGATGAAACTGATACATGCAAGTCCCAGTTGTGCCCACAAATAAGCACAACTCAAGCCCGGATGGCTTTTGTGCAAATACAAATGATAGTGGGCAAAACTGCATATTCAAACGATTGTGTGCACCTATCTATGCATGGACAAAAAGGATTGTGTTGGCCCCAAAATGGTTGGTCAAGACTCCTTTGCAAATATGTGTCCCCAGGCTGCTGTTGCCACAAAGTTTATTGTCACAAAGGACTAGATTATGGCATTTATGCCACAACTGTGTATCAAGGTCAAAGCAGAGGTGCACTGCCCCAGGACAAGTATGGGGGAGATTATGGCACAGGCATGACACAGTCTCTCCAAGGATTTCTTAGTGTGTACAAGGGGATGTGTAATCTATTCCATCTGTATGTTGAAGTGGGCTAAGGATCTGAGTCCCAGAGGCCTCCCTGCCCTTGAGGACTCTCCTGTTTGGCAGAGTAGACTGGGCCCAGGATTCCTGGGGTTCAACCCCAACCCTGCTGTGGCCACCTAGGACAGGGGCTCTCTGCACTGGGCACCTCCTGACCCACTGATTATTCCATACAATTTAAAGCAAATACAAGTTGTTTACTTAACAATCAATTTAAAGAAAAGAATAAGAATAAATGAAACACATCACCCTGCTCTGTGGCAGGGAACATTACAAACAATGTCTCTGGACATCAAAGCACTTTGCAGTCTGTTCCTTGTAGGCCCCAGGCCTCCTTCTCAGGCCCTGGCTGTGCTGCAGGGATGCTGTGGGTGGGACACTTGAAATGGTGGTGACCACACACCTCCGGGCTTTGGGTGGTGGGATCCTTCTTTCCAGTGCCAGCCCCCCGGCAGGTTAAGGTCCCCCTCCCAGCCTGGCCTGCATGGACCCTTGGCTGGAGTGTCTTTCTGCGCTGGGTCCTGGCTGGCCCCAGTTGCTCACCACACTCTGGCTCTCTGGCTGCAGCTCTGCTCCCAGCACAGGATCTGCTCTCCCTGGGATGTGCCTCTGGCTCTCTGGCTGCAGCTCAGCACCCAGCACAGGATCTGCTCTCCCTGGGATGTGCCTCTGGCTCTCTGGCTGCAGCTCCGCTCCCAGCACAGGATCTGCTCTCTCTGGGCTGTGCCTCTGGCTCTCTGGCTGCAGCTCCGCTCCCAGCACAGGATCTGCTCTCCCTGGGATGTGCCTCTGGCTCTCTCTGGCTGCAGCTCCGCTCCCAGCACAGGATCTGCTCTCTCTGGGCTGTGCCTCTGGCTCTCTGGCTGCAGCTCTGGCCCCTCTGGATCTGGCCTGGCTCTGTTCTCCAGCTCAGCTTGGGCCCCTGCTTCCTCCTTAGCTCGGCCCCACTCTGTCTGACTCCGGCACATTCCTGCTCACACACGGAGGACGGACCCACACTGGCCTTCTGTCTCCTGATTAGCCGGCCTGCCCTGTCAATCAGGCTGACCTGGAGCATTGGCCTCTTGCCATTGTTCCTGGGGACTGTCAGTCTCAGGGTCCTGATTTGCCATCAATCCCTCCCCTTTTAGTGCTGGGAGCTAGCAGCCAAAACACCCCCACTGAATGCTAGTAAATTCTGCCACAGCCACAATAGTTTACATCCAGGCCCCATAACAACAACATATATCCACATCATATTATATTAAAAACCCATTAACAATTACAGAAAGAACATTTAACATAGTTAACACTCCACATCTACTTCTTAATACTATACATAACAATATTCATCAACACACTACATAGAACCAATAAAATAAGTATCTCTAAGTCTAACAGGAAGTACACCTTTATTAGCCCTCTGGGACCTCCTTAAAACTGGTGGTTCGTTACCCATATTTTCTGTTTCCCTATCCTCGGGTAATACTGGGTCAGTTTGAGGGATCTGGCCATTCTCGTTAGGGTTTGGGTTTGCCCCATTCTGTCCCCCTCTGTATTTGGTTTGTGGGACTAGAACCATTTCCCAACTGGTTTCAGCCTCCTCAGAGTGTACTGATCTACGCCTCCTATGGTCCCTGTCTGGACTAAGAGTGCAATGTTTCAACTGGTCCCTGTGTACTACTCTCTCAGGACCTCCTCGTTCAGGCCGAATGGTGTAAACTGGTAGCTCGGGATTGGTGTGAGCAACTACAATGTGGGGCTTTGACTCCCACTTGTCCTGTATTTTATTACGCCCCCGGTGTCTATGGTTAACTAGTACACGGTCACCGGGCCTGATGAGAGCCCCACTGGACTTGCGATCATAAGTCCTTTTCCTACTTTGGGCAGTGTCTTTAGTTGTATTGAGAGCAACTTCACAGGCTATCTTCAGCCTGTCATGGTGACCTTTGACTTGGTCATCATAATTGGTCACCTCATCCTTAGAAAAGATTTCTTGATGTTTCTCTGGCAACGCCCTTATGTTAGCCACATGTGCAGGAATCAGCCCTTGGCGTGCCACGTGAACAGGAACTGGCAGTCTCCCATCACATCTTTCTGGAAGAAAGGTAACTTCTCCCTCATCATCTGCAGCTCATTTTCTGGTACACAGCGGTGTTCATCAAGGATCTTCCCTTTCCATGGAGGAATAATGGTCTTCTGTTTTCTGCCCACTTTAACATTTCCAATATGCCTCCTGGGGCCCAGGGAATGACTCTGCCTCTCCACTCGAGCCAATACTCTACTCCGCACAGCATTCTTCGTATAGTGCTCGTGACAGTTCATCCTCCTGGTTCCTTCTCCTGGTAAGAGTAGCTCCTTCAGCTCACTGATGATGTTCATTCCTAGAATCCCTGGAACTTCTTCTCCCATATGGCTCCCTTTTGACGCTTTGTCTTTCAGGATGAAGATGCATTTTCCTGGCAGCGTTTGGCCCATATACTCTATGTCTGCTTCAAGGCACCCCGCCACTGGGATTGCCAGTCCATTAACAGCTGTTAGACGTACAAACCGTGTGCTGTGCATGGTCAGGTCCTTGTCCTTCAAATATTTTTTAAAATGCGACTCTGTAATGGTGGTGACTTCGGAGCCAGTATCTACCAAACATCTGGTCTTCACCCCTGCTATATATACTTCAGCAGTTAGACAGTCTCCAAATGCTCGCCAGAAGTCGCTAGATATGCTGGCACTGACCACGTTCCTCTCACTGTATGCAGAGGGATTTTCCACCAAGGACAGGCCTAGGAATCCTTCTGCCACTGCTTGGCCTTCTACTCTAGATGGACCACTCGCTCCTGGTGCCCCATTGGTTTCGAGTGCCTGGGACTCTGTTCTCCTTCTCAGTGAACATTCTCGGCTAGTATGTCCTGGCCTGTCACAAGTGTAACAAATGTATCTTCCCAGCTCATCCTTCAGTGGGGCTCTTCTTCGGGGTCCTGGGGCCCTTGGATGTCTTGGCATATTGGTGGGGTTTTTCCCTTTCATCACCTCAGTCATTACTTTCAGCATCTCCCCCTGTTGGACCGCCAGTTTTTGGACAGCTTCACTTAAGCTTTCCAATGTTAGCTGTGTTTGGGGCAGGGCTTTTCCCCAGCAGCTGCATTCACTAGGCTCCACTTCGTGTACAGGGGTTACTCTTGGCTGTCTCTGCCACAGGAACTTCCTCTTCTTCTGACCACATAATGGCAGCCTGCATGAGTTCATAGAACTTCTTACTGGGCTCTTCCTTAAACCTCCTTTTCATTTCACGTCTGAGGGAGTCATCACGAAGCCCCAACACCAGCTGCTCTTTCAGAACTGTATCTGGGTCTGGAACTCGTTGAGGGTCTCGCCCCACTTTGCTCATTCTCTCCTGGAGGTCATATGCATATGCCCGGATAGTTTCACCAGGCTCCTGCTTTCTCTCAAAGAACTCCTTTAGTCGGGTTCCAATAGGCACCTTGTCTCCATACACTTCTAGGAGGAGTTCAAATACCTTTTCCACATCTTTCTTGTCTGCCACTGCCATGAACTTTACTGTGGCCTTGGCCTGGCCCTTGAGATGTTCCTCTATGAAGTCTACATGGTCTTCTACAGGTACTCTTAGCACACGCAGAGCTGCCTTCACAGACTTGACCCACTCTTCTACCGTAATGTCTCCTGGTCTTGTCGGGAAGCCACCAAACTCTGTGACCTTCCGCTCCCGTGGGACATAAATAGTAGCGGGTTTCTTAGCTTCTGCTGCCTGTTGGTCTATTACTGCCTGGGCCAGCGATAAGGCTTCTCTCTGTTCAGTTCTAGCTTGTTGTAATGCCTCCGCTTGGTCTGATAATCTGCGCTGAAGTTCAGCAAACTGGGTTCGTAGTTCTTCAATTCCAGCCATGGTAGAGTGCTCAACCAGGCCTGGACAGTGCTACTAGAACTCAACCAGTAAACCAATGGGGTGGACCCTGTGGATAGGATCCTGTTCGTGACGCCAATTATGTAAGCGGGGGAATGGTCCCGCTATTGTGGGGAACTTTCCTGGCTTCTGTGTACCCCGGTGAAGTGGGCTAAGGATCTGAGTCCTCGCTCCCACTTCCTTTACCCAGAGGCCTCCTGCCCTTGAGGACTCTCCTGTTTGGCAGAGTTCTCGCCCCAACAAGACTGGGCCCAGGATTCCTGGGGTTCAACCCCAACCCTGCTGTGGCCACCTAGGACAGGGGCTAAGGTGTCCCCACTCCGGGGTACCCTCTCTGCACTGGGCACCTCCCTGACCCACTGATTATTCCATACAATTTAAAGCAAATACAAGTTGTTTACTTAACAATCAATTTAAAGAAAAGAATAAGAATAAATGGGAACGGTTACAGGGAAACACATCACCCTGCTCTGTGGCAGGGAACATTACAAACAATGTCTCTGGACATCAAAGCACTTTGCAGTCTGTTCCTTGTAGGCCCCAGGCCTCCTTCTCAGGCCCTGGCTGTGCTGCAGGGATGCTGTGGGTGGGACACTTGAAATGGTGGTGACCACACACCTCCGGGCTTTGGGTGGTGGGATCCTTCTTTCCAGTGCCAGCCCCCCGGCAGGTTAAGGTCCCCCTCCCAGCCTGGCCTGCATGGACCCTTGGCTGGAGTGTCTTTCTGCGCTGGGTCCTTTTACCAAGGTTCCCCCCCTTGGCTGGCCCCAGTTGCTCACCACACTCTGGCTCTCTGGCTGCAGCTCTGCTCCCAGCACAGGATCTGCTCTCCCTGGGATGTGCCTCTGGCTCTCTGGCTGCAGCTCCGCTCCCAGCACAGGATCTGCTCTCCCTGGGATGTGCCTCTGGCTCTCTCTGGCTGCAGCTCCGCTCCCAGCACAGGATCTGCTCTCTCTGGGCTGTGCCTCTGGCTCTCTGGCTGCAGCTCCGCTCCCAGCACAGGATCTGCTCTCCCTGGGATGTGCCTCTGGCTCTCTCTGGCTGCAGCTCCGCTCCCAGCACAGGATCTGCTCTCTCTGGGCTGTGCCTCTGGCTCTCTGGCTGCAGCTCTGGCCCCTCTGGATCTGGCCTGGCTCTGTTCTCCAGCTCAGCTTGGGCCCCTGCTTCCTCCTTAGCTCGGCCCCACTCTGTCTGACTCGGGCACATTCCTGCTCACACACGGAGGACGGGACCCACACTGGCCTTCTGTCTCCCTGATTAGCTGGCCTGCCCTGTCAATCAGGCTGACCTGGAGCATTGGCCTCTTGCCATTGTTCCTGGGGACTGTCAGTCTCAGGGTCCTGATTTGCCATCAATCCCTCCCCTTTTAGTGCTGGGAGCTAGCAGCCAAAACACCCCCACTGAATGCTAGTAAGGGGGCAACAGTCCCCTTACATGTAGACTGTTGCCTTATGTGCCAGTCCCAATCCATGGACTGGTGCAGTGGGAAGCAGGGCCATGATCCCCTCCTTTCCATCCTATTTTCAGCTTCTTGCCCCCTAGCGTGATAGCACAAGGAGCCATCCTTGTGCTCTCTGGAATGCAGGGACCGCTATTGTGGGTGGTCCTCGTGCAACTGTGCAAAGGATGGGGAGAGGCTCCTTGCATGCTCTTGCACACCCACACAAGGGCAGATGACAACCCAGAGCCCTAGCAGAGATGTCTCTCTTCCCCAGCATTTCTGTGCAAAGGAGATATAAAAGACTGACATATGGTAACTGTCAAACCTGAGCTTGAATTCTTGTTCCCTTTTAAACTTTGAAAGGTTTTAACCAGCTCTGTGCATTCCCCTTTTGCTAATAAATTACTCCTACAGCCCTGCTGTTCTGCTGCAATTCATCAGTTCCATGGAGTGTAGCCTGAAAGCAGCCATGTGTTGTCGTCATAAATCTGCTGTGCAGTTTGTCCGCCTTTGTGTGATGTTCTCTGGGATACCTGCAAGATCATTCCTAAGTCATGATCTACAAGCATAAAATATCTTTGAGGGACTGCTCCAACCAAGCTGCACTTTATTGCATAATTGTGGATCAATGTTTTTCCAGAATATGCAGCTCTACCTAAGCGCCTTTCCCACTAGCAGTTGTAATTAATGATCAGTGCACCTGTAGGTAATGTTTTCTAGAAGAGATGCGACGTGTTTTGTAATGTGAGATCCAAGTTGGTTAGTGCTGTTCAAATCAATACCATCTACAGTATGTATACCTTTTAAAGAAGGACGTGTGTGGCATTTATCACTCCTTCACAGCAGATCATCTCTTAGCATCAGGTTTGAACAGGGAGTAAAGGCAGAAGCAGTCCTAGCTCTGCTACTGACCTGCTGTTTGAGCTTGTCTATGCTCCAGGTTTGCCATCCTTAAAATGGTTATAAGTAAGTAAGGGCAAAGATAGAAGTGTAGTGCTTCTTTATTGGCACCTTTGCTTGGTGTCTATGCTCTAGTGGTGCAGCAGCTTTCCCAGCTGGACCAATGAAGAAAAGCCAGGTGAATCTTTGCTTTTGGCAAAATGTGCTGGTCTTTTCCTTTTGTGGCCCTGAGTTTTTTGTGGGAGACAAGCTTGGTACGTTCTAATGAGCTGAGCAATACTTTGAGCATTTTGCACCAATAGTTGCTTCCAGTGGTATCAAAAATCGACTCACGAGCAAGCCTCGCTTCCTGGAGAAACTTTAAACCTCAGAATCTCTAGCAAATATTGTGAGAAGGCTGCTCAGAGGGATTCAGCATTTGTTCCCCTTCCTAGTGGGAAGCAGGGATTCCCCCCCCCACCACCACCATACCCCCAGGGAAGTGATGGTGAATGACACAACTGCAGCACATGGTCTCGGTAAAGTTCAGTTATAAAAGGGAAAATTAACTTACCTTGTGCGTCTGCTCCTACGAAGTTATCTTCTTGTGGGATACTCACTCTGGGGTCTTAAATCCTTAGCACAAAAACAGCAGAAGTCCCTAGTTCTTTTGTTTGGGCTTTTTGTGTGAGTCTTTTTTTACCCATGAGGGCAATGGTATTAGGGTGAAATGCTACCAAACATTTAGCTATGTTCCCTCATGGGACTGTCCAAGGGCCACAATGTGCCGTAGTAACCTAAGGTCTTTTTACCACTAAGCATATGGAGAAGTGCCTTGCAGGAAGGGCAAGTGGGCCTGAGAAGAATTTTGGCAGGATAGTAAGTTTATTAAAGTAGAACACGGATACCGTCATAGAGAACCATCTCAAATGTGCTCATAGGGAGTATGGCTGATGGAAATGAGTGTCTAGAAATGGAAATTGCCACATCTGGGGTTGAAGAAAAACTTAAAGAGCTTAATGTGCTCAAATCAGGGGGACAGGCTAATTTCCATCCCAGAGTTTGGGCGTATGAGTTTGCTAGTCCGGTATCGAGGATTTGTAATATATCTCTCTATTTGTGGATAGTACCATATGACTGCTAACATTGTACCTGCATTTAAGAAAAGGAAAAAAAATAATCCAGGCAATTACAGATCTGTTAGTCTGACCTCAGTAGTATGGAACGCTTTAGAACAACTTGTGAAGGAAAGAATAATTAAATGTATGGAGGTAAATGGGATGGAATATAATATGGATTTACCAAAGATAGATCACGCCAGACTAACTTGATTTCCTTCTTTGAGAAAATAACTGATTTTTTAGATAAGGGAAGTGCAGTAAATCTAACAAACTTGGACTTCAGTAAAGCATTTGACATGGGACCACATGTGAAATTATTAGCTAAATTAGGGAAGATGGAGATCAGTACACGAATTGTAAGGTGGATAAGGGACTGGCTAACAGGGAGAAGGTAATGGTTGTGCTGAAAAGTGAATAATCGGGCTGGAGGGAGGTTACTAGCGGAGTTCCTCAAGGATCAGTCTTGGGATATTTACTAATGACCTTGGCACAAACAGTAGGAGTGTGCCAATGAAATGTGCTGATGACACAAAGTTGGGAGCTATCATCTCTACAGAGGAGGATCGGAATATTGTACAGGAATATCTGGATGATCTTGAAGCCAAGAGTGACAGAAATGGGATAAAATTCAACAGTACAAAGTGCAAGGTCATGCATTTAGGGTCTAATAAGAATTTCTGCTACTAGCTGAGGGTTCAGCAGTTGGAAACGACAGAAGAGGAGAGAGACCTTGGTGTGTGGGTCAATCACAGGAAGACTATGTGATGTGACTGTGAAAAAAGGCAAATACGATCCTAGGATGTATCAGGCAAGGCATTCTCAGTAGCATCCCATGAGTAGAAATATACAGAGGACACTCAAAGAAGCACAATCAGTTTAATATTTTTTTTTATTTCTGTTGTCCATGACTTTCAACCAGAAGTGAGAGGACAACACATTTGTATGGAATATAAGTAACTTTGGCCCAGAACCTCAAATGATTTTAGGGTCCTAACTTTCATTCATTTTTCACTGGATATTAAGAACCTAAATACCGTTAGAGATCTGGGCCTTTGGGACTAAAATGAATGACATCCCTACAAATTAAGTACTTCTGAGAGGCATGCTGTGAAGTGAAGACACTATCACCAGAAAAATTATTTTCTCTGTCGGAAACCTAATCTCATAGGGATTGAGTGGTACAGAAAGAGCTTTCATTAGCTCTATCAAAACCCCCATTAATATTCCAAGACACAGGTTTCTTAATGGGAAGGTCCAGAAGGGTCTAGCTGTGCATGAACCTGACAATAAAAGGCTGCAGAATCTACTGCTCTGCTTTCAACTAATTCATGCTAGACTGAGAGAGCTGTCAAATATACCTGGATGGATTCTTTCTTTTTTTTTCAGACTCAGATGATGAAGAGAGTAGTCATTGGGACTTTTTTTTTTTGACATCATGCTTTGTCTGAGAGAAGCCTATCTGTAGTCATTCCATTTTTATAATCTAGTCCTTTGGTTAGAATAGTTTCACTCCAAAGAGCACTTATCCTGGAGTTTAGCCCATAAGGTGTCTTTCAATAAGGCACAAGTTTTTAACAGTGAGGGTAATTAACATTTAGAAAAACTTACCAAGGGTTGTGGTGGATTCTCCATCACTGGTAATCTTTAAATCAAGGTTGGATTTTTTTTTTCTAAAAGAGATGCTCTAGTTCAACCACAGCTAATGGACTTGAAGCAGAAATTAATTCAGGGAAGTCCTAGGGTGTATGTTATATAGCAGGTCAGACTAGATGATCACAGTGCTGCCTTCTAGCCTTGGAATCTACATATCTGTGACATTTATGAAAGAAAGCTTGAAGCTTGTGCTTTCCTTTGGGCCCAAGGCGTGAAGCAAATCTGAATGGAGCACTGAACCAGGGAATGGCCATTTCTTCAACAGATGAAGCAGCAAGTATGGTCATCTGATTTCAGCCTCTAGGGAGGCAGGATGCACACTGCTTAAAGGTGGATTTCTTATCCGGATCAATCATTATGCTTTCAATGTCGAGGCCCAACATCCAACTATGGACAAAGAATCATTGTTGCAAATTACTAAGGCATATTGCATCCTATTAAAATTTGTTGGCACTCAAAGTTTATCCAAATGTATGAACTTTAAGTCAAAAATGTCTTGTTCTTAACTAGTTTACAATAATCTGCAGAAATATTTGCACATCATGAAAAAAGAAAATATATCCCTTCTGTGTTTTTTTCAAAAAGTATATGTCAGTACAGGGCTCTTACATCCTTTCAGTACCCTTCTGTCTTATTGTTTGCTTTTTCAGTACAAACAAAAGGGTTTGTTTTATGGGGAAGCAAGGAACTGAACCTGCTTCTACAACGTCACAGGCTAGTGCCCTAACCAATGAAAGTCATTTAATCTTTCTGTGCTTCAGTTCCCCATCTGTGCAATGGGGATCATAGTGTCACACTGTCTGGAGTGGTTCATGACTGTGAGTGCCTACCTAAGGGCAAACTGTCAAAAAGCAGGGCAGACACCCCAAACTGGTGGTATGTTCTATAATTCGATTTCATCAAACCAGTAACAAATGTGAACTCTTGAAGCACTATACCAGTCTTACCATGGAGTCACAGACACTCACCTTGGGCACTCCAGTCTAGCTGGTCACCCAGGCAAGCTGGACTTTGTGATGAATGGCCATTTACGCCAAAAATCAGAACATATTCAGGTTACTTCAGGTCCAAAGAGACCAGTCACTCACCCTAGATCAATTTGTACCTTAGATCTCACACCAGAAACAATGCTAGTAGCCAATCCCATAGTAAACTCACTAGGGATTTATTAAATAGAGTAAAGAAATGAGTTATTTACAGGTGAAAGCAGGCAACATATAAGCACAAATGAGTTCCAAAAGGTGACAGAGATGTATTAATGTCTCCATGGAATGCCTTTTAGGGCTAACCCAGCTTGACCTTGGGGAAATCTCTGCTTTAGTTTCCTAGCTCCAGCCCTTGTGAGAGTCCAAACAGCGAAAATATAACTATTTTCTCTTGTGAGCATCTTTATAAGCCCTTCCCCCACACAGTTCAAATGGATGGTATGGGCAGGAGCACACACAATTTCTTCATGGCTGGATGGGGGCAAGCAACAAAGTTTTTGTCCTACAATGGCCCATTTAGTTTTGATAGTCCTTGATGGCTGGGGGCAACCAGTTATGTAACAAAAAAATCTATATTTGTAAGTTGCACTTTCATGATAAAGAGATTGCACTACTGTACTTGTATGAGGTGAATTGAAAAATGCTATTTCTTTTGTTTATCATTTTTACAGTGCAAATATTTGTAATAAATAATATAAAGTGAGCACTGTATGCTTTGTATTCTGTGTTGTAATACAAATCAATATATTTGAAAATGTAGAAAAACATCCAAAAATATTTAATAAATTTCAATTGGTATTCTATTGTTTAACAGTGTGATTAATCATGATTAATTTTTAATTGTGATTAATTTTTTTGAGTTAATCATTAAAAGAAAGAGGCATATCTCTATATAGATATTTTAGCTCAGAGCTGGAAGGGACCCTGAAAGGTCATTGAGTCCAGCTCCCTGCCTTCACTAGCAGGACCAAGTACTGATTTTGCCCTAGATCTCTAAGTGGCCTCCTCAAGGATTGAACTCATAACGCTGGGTTTAGCAGGCCAAGGCTCAAACCACTGAGCTATCCCTCCCCCCATAACTGTGATTAATTGACAGCCCTCTTTTGTATATATATTTTCACGCATAAATGCCCAACAATACTTCAAGTTCTGTTTACCAGTGATCTCACATCCACTGTGAATTAGAGCTGTACTTCAATAAAGATTTAAAGAAAGAAATCTAAAAACTGATCTGGACCCTATCTTATATTTAGCTTACAGTGTCTGTAAGCCAGGCCTCTGATCCTAACCTCAGCGTTAGGATCCCCCAGTCTCAAAAATAAACACATGTAAAGAAAAATCTTGACAAGCTGTCCAAAGCCTGTGTGCTACAGGAATACTTTAGAGTACAGTGGGCGGGAGAGGGGGTGTTGTGGTTTGTCATTCATTTTGATGGACTGCCTAGCAACGCAGCCGTCAACAATTCAGTGCTCCCAGTATCAAAAAGTTCTTTGCGATCCAACTGTTTCCATTGTGGTTCTCATCCTTTGGTGGCTCTAAGGAAGAGGGGTGCGGGGGAAAGGAAATCAAGAACTGAATGGCATCCTCTGACTATGCATTATTATAAATCCCACATATGGCCTGGAGTGTGGGGGATAGGGCAGGTCTTGGTAGATTCCTTTCTCATCTCCAATAATATCTTATCTGATAGGAGAGAAAATGCAGGTAATATTATGTGAGACACAGTTTTGGGAAAGCAGCAAAGAATCCTGTGGCACCTTATAGACTAACAGACGTTTTGGAGCATGAGCTTTCGTGGGTGAATACCCACTTCGTCTTGCATCCGACGAAGTGGGTATTCACCCACGAAAGCTCATGCTCCAAAACGTCTGTTAGTCTATAAGGTGCCACAGGATTCTTTGCTGCTTTTACAGATCCAGACTAACACGGCTACCCCTCTGATACTTGAGTTTTGAGAAAGGGCTTGGTGAATTTTTAGTTACTATAATCTTTAAGCAAAATGGCAGCTGAATTCCTAACTGCTCTGTGGTGTTATCTCTCTCTTTCTGTCTCTGTGGTGGGAGTATATGGGAAACCTTTAAACCGCTAGGCTTAGTAAGACATGTTCTAAAGGTAAGCAATCTTGACATGTTACTCTTCTGAGCTAGGTTCAGTTTTCTGTCTACTCTGCTATGAACTCTTGCTTGTGAGCATTAGTGCAAAGTCTGTTTTCGTGATCAGGTTGAGCAGCGTGTTGTAGGCTCAAACATGACCTTTGGGCAATTGCTTAGCAGATTTCTACATTGCTTCTTCCTCCCCTGCATGAGAATTACAGCAGCCCTTGAAGTGATGCCTTTCACATCACTGCTAGCAAAGCGAGTCAACTACAACATTTCCTTCTTTACAAAAATATTCAAAAATACACAAATTCTAATGCAGGGTGGTCAGTGCTGAACAAAGAAACAGACTTCCCAATAAAGCTGGGTGAAGAATGGATTTTGTTTTGTTTTGTTCATTGGCAATTTCAAAAAGTTTAAACAAAATGGTTTGGACTGAAAATATTTTTTTTTGACAAATTGAAAAGTTTAAAAAAATGGCTTCAGGTCAAACTAAATATTTTGTTTTTTCAAAATGTAAGCCTTTCATTTCAATTTTGATAATTCTTACGCTTTAAAAAAATAACATTAAAGAAAATTTTGAAGCAAAAAGTTGTCAACTGAAAAAATTTGTTTTGAAAATGTCAAAATATTCAGATTTTTTTCCCTAAACAATGAATTAGGCAAAAGTGACACAAACCGTGGTGGTGGAGGTAGTGAATCTGCAAAAAATGTCACCCAGTTCCACTCCCTAATCCTTTATGTTATACTAGTATGCTGACTACCAGTCGAAGGCAGGTTTCAAGAGTGGTCGAGTTCATGGCTGTGTATGTAAGAATTGTCAGTTAGCTCTTAGAACATGGGATAGGAACTTCATTCTGATGGAAGTGTGTATAAGTCAAAATGATTAGAGACTAGGAACCCTGGGTTTACAAACTTTCATTAAAATAAGCAGCCAAGAGACCACTTATATAACCACATACAATAATACAGATTTATTGTTCTAAGGCCAAATCAGGTGAAATCAGTGGGAGTTGCATCTTTTTGAGAATAGAATTGGCCCATAAGGTTTAGGTTTGAGGGTGAAACCCTGGCTCTAGTGAAATCAATGGCAGACTTCCCTTTGACTTCACTAGTGCTCAGATTTCACCATAGATCTTGAATGAGTTCTGTGAAATTAATTTTGGTTTGCCAGACTCCTTGTGATCCATTTTTTCTCCTGTTCACTTCCCATGGCCTTTGCTCCCATCCAAGTTTCACTTTGAGTTTCAGATTTTGATGAACAAAAACAAAACAAAACTCAGCCAAAACTACCAAGTATTTCCTGGTTTGGAAAAAACAATGTGAAGCTCCCATGTTTCATACGCTTTCAATCCCAAATCAAAACAATGGCTCAAGGTTTGCTTGCTATTTGGCCCCATACTTTTAATTGAACCACCAAGATGTGCCCATGTCTAAAATAAGTAATATTAGGACTTTATTTCTGTAACACTTCCCTCCCTGGAGTTTGTTACCCTCTCTCAGTGTGTAAAGTCTAAAATCAGATAGTAGAGGGAGATTTTCAAAGGCACAAAGACAATTTAGGTGACCAACTTTCAATATGAGTTTCAGAGTATCTAACTCCTCTCTGTGCCTTTGAAAATCTCCCCCATAATCCTTCAAGACAGGTCATGTATCTGTTCTTGTTTGAGCTGTGAAGCCCCTAACACAGTCTCGGGCTGTAAAATAGCAATAGCAGAATGAGTAACTAATACTTTGAACCCCCCAAAGTTCAGTGCTCCTGGATTTCTGGGTTTAGGTACTTGTTTATTTGTATTCCCCACACAGTGTGCAAAATGCTATACAGACAATATGGAGACAAGGTTCCTGACCCAAAGTGCTTAATAGCTAATAGGGTGACCAAGTGTTCAGTTTTGGACCAGAACAGGGATCCTGGCGGTTCCGGTCAGCACCATTGACCAGGCCATTGACTGTCTGGTTTGTGGCACTGCACACTGGGGCTGGCAGGCTCCCTGCTCTCCGCCACGCAGTGCGGCTCCTGGGTTGGGAAACAGCCAGCATGTCCAGCTCCTAGCCTTAGGGGCTGCTGGGGACAGGTCCTCGTGCTGCCCCACCCACAGGCGCTGCTCCCATTGGCTGGGTCAGGGCAGGGGAGGAACTAGCGCCACTTGCGAGTGCTCAGCAGGTGGCTGTTGAGGGGTCGGGTGGCACACCCCTCTCCCGCTGGTTCCTGGCCCTCTTCTCCTCGCGCTTCTCGTGTGGCTGGGCTTGAGCTGCAGCATGTGCCCTGCTGTGAACCGCAGTCTGTCGTCCCCTCGCCGGCACCCAGGAGTTGGAGGTAAGTGTATCCCTGTCTCTGAGTGCTAGGAATTGGGGCTGCACCCCCTTCCCCCTCACTACATCCCTCCCCGTCCCAAACCCCAGCACCCCCATCCCCCCATCACTGCATCCGTCCCCGTCCCAAACCCCCTCCGCACCCGCATCCCCTTCACTGCATTTCTCCTTGTCCCACCCCCACACCTCCATCTCCCCTCACTGTATCCCTCCCCATCCCAACCCCCACACCCACATCCCCTGTCATTGCATCCCTCCCCGTCCCAACTCCCACACACCCCATCCCCTCACTGCATTCCTCCCTGCACCCCATCCCCTGTCCCTGCATCCCTCCCTGTCCCAACCTTCCGCAGCCCCATCCCCATCACTGCATCCACCCGCGCCCCATCACTGCATCCTCCCCATCCCAACCCCTGCACCCCTATCCCCTGTCATTGCATCCCTCCCCATCCCTGCACCCCCATCCCTCCGTAACTGCAGTAGATGCTCATGAACTAAGCTCCAGAGGTCCTGGGTTTGATCCCGCCCACTGACACCCAGTGCTATGGTGTTACATAGCATCTGGCAGTTGAGGCCCTGATCCTGCAGGGAGCTTCATACATATTAACCCTTCTGGCTACACTGAGTTCATTGCAGGATCAGCTCTGCAGTTTGGCCCTATCTTCAGCATTGGGTTTCATCACAAAAGATTTGCACAGCTTCCCCTGATCACCACAAAAGTCTAATCTTCCTGCTTTTAACCTTGTGGAAACTAACTGATAAAAAAAAAAAAAACCTGACCAATTTTTAAAGCTAGAGAAGTAGACTGTCATCTTAGCCTTGAGAGTGTGAATAGACAAAATAACTTCAGATGTGCTAGATCACAAAAGCAAAATGAAAAATCACTTCCTCTAAGGTTTTCTGTTGTGAACCTAACCAAAGGGATATTTCATTTTTTATTCCCCACAAAAACATATATTTTAAAAAAAATTAAAATCAGCTTATTTTGTAAGACTCCTTTTTTCAGATTCATACCTTTCAGATTTCAGCAATAAATCTTGAACTTTCTATACAGTATTTTATTATCCTAAATTATTCACCTATCAAAGTATTGCCACTGTAGTTCAGAGGATGATCAATGCTTTGATCAGGCATCACTACTTTTTCATATTGCTTAGAAATATAAGTGATGAAAATTAATCTGTACTCCATGCCATGAAAACAAATCTTTTAATTGAAAAATCAACTCCAACATGACATGAACCAACAGTTCTCTCTACACCAGTCACCTTCACCTATACCTTTTAGGGTCTGTAACCAAGCAAAACCAAACAAATAAGAGAGGGACCCATGCAGTCCCGTGAATGGAATTAAATTGGATTAAAGATAAGTACATAGTCTTCAGAATTCAAACATGGTGTTCCCTAATTTGTACCAGGATATAAGCGCATACTTTGTCATGCAATTCACACTCTGTTATAGTATGTTTAGCTACACCACAATGAGAGTTTATCAAGTATTTCATAATCTGATTCTACAGACCTCTTGTGCACACATAAATTCCATTGCATTCCAAGTGGATAACAATGGTAGGATTGGATTTTTTGGCAACTGTACATTCAAGTGTGTTAGAACGACAAACATAATTATGTAGCAATAATTTATTAATAAAAATCAGGGAAATTAATGAATATTACCTAAGTATAGGAAAAGGAAAAAAGCCAGGAATTTTATCACTGTGTTGTTCCACCTCCTCTCTCCTTCTGGATGAGCCTTAAAACCGTAGTTCTCCGCACCTCTAGGAATTAAAGATCCTATGATATTTTTTGTGAGAGTAGTGGTGTTAATTCTGTTATATTGGCCAAGCTCCAATTCTACCATTTTACCTATCTAAATGTCCTTTATAGTTTCTTTGGGGAAAAAATGTGTTTAGTTTCTGAACTCATCTGATCTGGTATGGAGTGTTGTAATGAAGTGTAAAACAGTTGCACACTTCACCCAGAGGTGACTGAATTTCAGAGGTGGGTGATAATACCCGTGTGTATCTTTTGTACAGCAATTTAAATATGCAATGTAATATCATTATTTCTCCATATCCAGCATACCAAGTAAAGTGATACTTTTCTTCTATGTGATCCTGAGAGGGATGAGATTTGTGCAAATCATAACGGCTCAAATCCTCACTTCCAAGTTTCAAAAGTGCATGTAGATGAGAGATCAGTAGAACCTTCTACTTCTGGCCCAAAATTGGCAGATACCCTGTGTGATTTGCTACCCAGCCAGAACTCCCCTATCTACCTCCTTAGTGCTGAGGAAGCTGAGCCTTCTGAAGCAAAGGGATAGGTGGCATAGGAGGGGCTGGAGCTGCAAAGTAAGCTTTCTATATCATTTTAACCAGTGATGCAGGGCAGCAAGCCCTGTACACTTCTCACTGGCTTTCTCACTGTGGGTTTTTCCACTAGCTGCAGCCATGAAAATGACATGCTTCTGCCAATGTGGCCTTGGAGGCTTTGTGATCCAAGAAATCAAATTCTCTCTGGATTTGTTAAATTCAACCTATGTGGCAGCCATTAATTCCATGTCTCACTTTTCACCACTTATCAGGTTCAATATTCTTTTGTGTGTGTGTGAAACACTTAAGTGGCAGTTGAGATGAAGAATAATTGCAGTCATACAATGTGACAGCACAATAGAGATATGCCAGATAGTTATTTTAGATACTGTGGTTATCCATATAGAAATTTGATTTAAAGATCACACTTATTTAAAAAGTACAATGTTATTACTTTAATTAGAGTTCACAGCAGACATAAAATGTCACTGCTGCAACAGCAACTACTGTAGCTAGCTGGCTATTTTAGGTATTTGGAGGAAATATGGTTTACTAGCAAGAGCAAGCATTTTCTCCAGGATAAAGCACAGGCCTAATAGAGAAGGTATCCAGGTTCTACTTGCAGTTTTGCCACTGACGTGCCTTGTGAACTTGAGTAAGTCAGATAGCCTCTCTGTTTCTTGGTTTCCCCATCAGTAAAACGAGGTTAATAGTATATTCCCTACTTCATAGGGATGTTCTAAGTCTGTATATAAACCTCTTAGAGATTGTTGTGGTGGGAGATGCTATAGAAGTACAAAATATTAATACACAATATGAGTAATCCTCTTCTCTGCCTCTTCACCTGCTGCTGCTGCTTTTTGAACAGCTCATGTTGAGGAATAGGATTGTGACATCCTTATTTCCTTTCTCCCTTGTCATCTTCTTGGTTTTGCTGTCCTTGGGAACTGAATGGCAAATTGTTACCATTTCCAAGGTATCATGCCTCCATCTCTTCTTCTGACTTCCCTCTTCCTCCATGTCATTGCCCTCAATTTGTTTGCATTGTGGTTGAAATGAAATTACTAGAAACATGATGACAGGTTTCAGAGTGGTAGCCGTGTTAGTTTGTATCAGCAAAAACAATGAGGAAGTGGGTGTGGGTTTTAGCCCACAAAAGCTTATGCCCAAATAAATTTGTTAGTCTCTAAGGTGCCACAAGGACTCCTCATTTTTTTTTGTAGAAATATGATGTTATATCTGCTATTTGCAGACAGAGCACCTGGCTATAGCTATTACATAAGGCAGAGTGTACAGATTTGAAGTGGTTGTTTTAGAAACTTACTTTTTAAAAATTTGATCCATTCTTTTAAAATTGTGGGTATTTTCCAGATAGTAATCACTACTGACTGTGGATAAGAGATGTTTGATCCCCAAAATGTTTTCATTTAGACCTATTGCATGGGGTTTTATCATTTCTTTTTTGATCACCTCATGGTATACTGCACCCTCCATAATATGAAATACTGTACTCTAAAGCCTGAATTTTATTTTATAAAACAAAACCAGTGATGTTAAATTAAATAACTAATATTAATGCAGTGTTAAGGTTGATAAATTAAGCACTGCAAAGTCAAGAAATTCCAAAATGTGTTTCTACCCCAATGTTAAGTTGATCATATTGCATATTCTGTATATTTTATATACACTAGTTTTAATAATAAAAGATAATACATGAAAGTTTACATCTAACAAGCATAGCACTGTTTAGTACATGTGAAGGAACTCTTTGGTGCTGTTAATAATCCACCAGGATTTTTTCACTCTGATAACAATCACAGCCAAGTTGTTAATAAGAATACCTTGGTAACATAATCCAACAAATTCTTCCTTACAAATTCTTCCTCATAATGAGACATTATCACTAGAGAGCATTTAAAACATTATGGGCCAGACTTTGATCTCCGTTATATCATTGTATATCACTGGAGATACTCCAGAATTAGATTGTCATAGCTGAGATAAAAATATGATTTACTGCACATCTCTACATTTGCACAAGGAAAACAGAAATAGAAAATGTATATATTACACACACTCTCCCCCATATATGGTTGAAATACCATTCCAATAGAATTCTCAGTTTTTGAATTATTTTACTATGAATGGATTTCTCAACATTAGCACTGCACTAACATTTGTTTTTTGCATTCCCTGGTTTCTTTTAAAAATAAACCATATTAAGAAAAATCACCACTAAATTGCTTTGAAGATGCCCCAATGATGTTGAAACATTTTGGATCAAATCCTCATTAGCTGAAAAATTGACATTGTTTCATTTATGCCATTGACTTCAGTGGAGATCTGCTAATTTACACTAGCTGAAGTTCTAGACAATGATTAATAATAATACTTTGTACTTTGGTAGTGCTTTCTATCTTAAGATCCCAAATTAGTTGTCAAGCATTCTCTGTCTGGTATCACTGAATTAACTGGGGAGCTCACAAGCAATTGTAGTTCAAGACAATTAAAATCATATTCAGCTGTGGAGGACATAAATCTTATTATATCTGTTTCCACAAATGCAGTGTAAAGGTGACAGATGACCAGAGCAACCTCTAACCACACGTCTCTGAACAATCCCCTCAACCCGTGTAAGACCTATTGGAACTGAAAAGCAACTGGTATATACAACACTCTGGCTCACTGAAGAGAAATTGAGAACTATGTGGAAAGTGGAAGCTGTTGGCAAGAGACAATATTCCTATGGGACACACACCAGATGTTTCTTACTCCTGATGACCAAGTTGCTGATTTGGACTGATAGGTTAGTAAAAAGAAGGCAATCAAGAATATTTCCCCCATTTATCATGTCATTCTCCATTTTCATGCAGTATATGAACTGTCCTTTCAATCCCTAACTCTCAGCAGGATGTTTATAAGGTTATAGCTCTTATCTCTTTCCATTTCATATTGTTCTGTCTTTTTCCCCTGTTATAATCCATACCTATTTCCCTGTCTCAGGTATTTCCCTTCTTTTTCTCTCCCATATTGTTTGATTAGTCATCTCCCACTGCAACACCCACATTATTTTTCTTCTGAATATTACACTCCTTCCAGTTTGCTGCATAGTCTGAAGACAGGATTTGGCCCCAAACCTTACTTTTTTCAAGTAGCATTTTACTTATCCCAATGTAGTTGTTGTTGTTCAGCTCTTTGGCCTTCTCATCATTTTAACTCCTCTGTCTCCATATGCATGACTTGCACTGTATTATGGACTCAAGTTCAAGCCAGCATGACTCATCTTTTAATTTATGTTTTAAATGGATATTTTGAGAGGAGAGTTTAAGGCGCTTTCTTCGCCAATAAGCCCCAGTGCCAGGACTGAATATAATCACAGTCCTGATGACTGCATGGAAAGACTTAGGGCTAGATTCACAAAGATGACCCTCCCCACCTCATCATAGTTAATAGCCCAGTGGTGAGTGTACTCACCTGAGATCAAATCCCTGATTATGAGCAGAGACTTGAACCTAGGTGTCCCACACTCCAGGTTAGTGCCTGAACTACCAGACTCTTGGGTATTCTAAGCCTTTCTCTCCATCTCTCCAGTCGAAGTGGCGCCATCTTGTATAATTACATATTAATTGGGCCAGAGAGAAAGCGTGAGTGAGAATGACTCTCTAATCTGGTGGTTAAAGCACTCACATTGGGTGGGGGAGGATCAGGTTCAAATCCCTGCTCCAATTGAGATTGTTGTCCTTTTTTTTTTTTAACCTGAGCAGCTAGTCAAAGTTTAGGACCCTGGAGATGTTCCAGCTGGAAGTAGAAGTTGATGGAGTCTGGTATTTTCTTTGATGCCATCTTGTTTATTTACAAAGATTGTACAAAGTCCTGCTTCTCCAAATGCAGGAGGAACCAAGAACAAAAGAAGCAGCTTCTTAGCTTATACCCCAAGCCTCTTTAGCCAACAGATTCCAAAGCTACTGCTTGGCTTTCTTGCTTTTTGCCTCTGCTTGTCTGTGTCCTCCGCTTCTGTGTGTTCTTTTATCCATTCACACACACACACACACACACACACACACACACACTATTCAGTATAAGCCCTTCACCCACACAGTCCAGTCTCCTGAGTGGGTTGTCAACCCCCTTTTGTCTTAGGTGGGCGGTTTGTGATTAACTCATCCTGACAGTTACGTTAGCTGAGAGTGCATCACACCCAATCTCAAGGACGTTTGTGATCCATGCACTCACCAGTACCTTTCAGCATAACAATACTTCATTATTGATACAAAGTGGAGCAGCTCCAATGGAGAGATTGAGAGCAACCGACCCCAGAAAGCTCAATTGCCTGGTGGTTAGAGCATTCATCTAGAATATAGAAAATCTGTCTTCCAGTCCTTCAAATCAGGCAGAGTGGGGATTTGAATATGCCAGGAGAGGAGAGCAGAGGCACCTGCAACCATTTGCACAGTGCATACCACTGGCAGGGGTGCCAAGTTATCAGTGTTGGGCCCTCCCAAAGGCAGTGGCAAGGAGGAGCAGCATTAGCCACCCCACTGCCCACAGGTTTGGCCCCCACAACCCCTCCATCATGACAAGGGAGGGTGTGGGGCTGAAATTGAGTGAGTGGTGGTGTGACCTGTTGCACAGAGGTCACAGTCCTGGGGAGCCTTGGGGTGTACCATAGGAAAAATTGCTGGGGGTGCTCCCGCAGGAGAGTGCCCAAACCGCTGGACTATTGGGTCTTCTGGGGCATGCACACCAACCAGATTCCTGACCTGCTAGCCCCCAGGTGTCCTTTGTGCAGGGTAGGCATGCTCAGAGTGCATCTACCAGGGAAATGACTACTCTGAGAATCCCACAGGGGCTGAGGTGTGGGTGAGGGCTCCAAGCAACTTGTTAGCTGCAGGAGTGGCATCGGGACTTAGGTGGCTTTTGCAGGCCTACTTGCAGAAACTTAGATACATATGAGGCTTTAGGCACCTACTTGGTTAAATGGCAGCTGAGTGGTGGTTTTGTGAATGTCAGTGGCACCTAAATGTTGGGCTTACAGAGGCAGTTAGGTATCTAAATTGCTTTGTGAGTCTAGTCCTCACTGCTAGCAGCCCCTAGGTATCCCAAAGCAACTGGGGATGAGGTGGTGCCATAGCTCCACCCTCCTCACTACACTGGCAGGCTGAGTATGCCATACACTGGATCCTCTTACGGGCCGACTAGTCTCCCTACTTGCTGAGGCCTCTGTGGGCTCCATAGTAGGGGTGATTTCATTCTGCCTCCAATATAACACAGTGCCTATAAGGCTTATTATTTTAATTTAAAACTGACCACATAGTTTTACTTACTGAAGTGTCTAGAATGATTTTGGCCTATGGATAGCATTATACACAGGACATAGAATGTGTTTTTGTTTATCTTTCACATGTTCTGCACTCTAGTTAGGAACTCTGTATCCCTCCATGCTCATATCTATTACCCCCTGCCTTTCCCAGTACAGATATAATTGAGGCCATGATATCTCACCAAATTTGATTCATATAGTGCTGAAGATAGGCTATATCTTCCAACGATGCACCAGTGATAGTGCAGATATTTCTATCTGGGGACAGAAATGGGTAGCAGTGACATCTCCTCCCAGAATGTTAAGCAAAAGACTCTCAACTTGTTTAAGGCCCAAGTTCTGGTAGATGGGTTTTGTATATATATTGAGTAACTTTACCACCATTAAAGTTTTAATGCAAAAAAACCCAAAAAAGAGTGGCAACATCTGTATTTGTAAAGCATCTAGAATGTTGGGGTCCTGGTCCGTGATTAGAGTTCCTAGATGTTACATTAATACAAATAATAAATAATTTTTAAAAGGCTGGCAGTTTAGTATCAAGCATTTTATAATCTGTAGCTTGATCTGCCTGGCAGATTCCTAACAAATGCTCCAAATCTGGAACCATCATAAAATATTTATATTAAAAAGGCCATTTAAGCTTGTTTTTTCAAACAAAAAAACTTCATCTGCCTGATAAACTCTGCTATCTGCAGTAAGTAAACTCAAAGTCCCATAGCAATCTTGCTGTCACTGCCATATTAAAGTGATTATATTGTGAGTGATGAATAGTCCAAATCTTTAAAAGTAACTAGTATTTCACACATTTTACTATATTTTGTAGGGCACGAAGAGTGTTCCAGTAGAACTAGACAAATTCTGCAAAATTTTCCAAGAGAAATAACATCCATTTCAGTGTCACTGCTTGCATTTTGTTTTTTGACATTTGAGCACTTTTATCCTAGTTAGTAAACTGATCTTCACTGACAACTTTATCCAGCAGCCTAGAGTGCCCCAGATATCAGCCTTGCAGATCTCATTTTCTGATGCTCTGTTTTTCTATTTGTCCAGGAACTAGCTAAAGTTCTGATTGAATGAGTGTAGGGCCAGCGCAACCCATTAGACAACCTAGGTGGTCGCCTAGGGCGCTAACATTTGGGGGGCGGTGACTGTGGCGGATGGATCTTCGGCTGCCCCGGTCGTCGTCGGTATTTCGGGGGCGGGACCTTCCGCTGCCTAGGGTGCCAAAAAAGCTGGTGGCTCTCCTGAATGAGTGGTAATTCCATTGAGGACTGGCATGTTGGATTTGGAAAATGCTACTTCAATTGCCGTTTTGCTCTAAGCCAGTGGTTCTCAAACTATTGTACTGGTGACCCCTTTCACACAGCAAGCCTCTGAGTGCGACCCCCCCCCTTATAAATTAAAAACACTTTTTTATATATTAACATCATTATGAATGCGGGAGGCAAAGCGGGGTTTCGGGTGGAGGCTGACAGCTCACAACCCCCTATGTAATAACCTTGTGACCCCCTGAGGGGTCCCGACCCCAACTTTGAGAACCCCTGCTCTAAGAGATGCAACCCTTGATGTTTTAGATCTCTTCTTAGACTTGCAACTGGGAATGAAGAGAGTGAGATTTATAAAATGACTGTTTTGAAGGGGTAGTTCTTAATGGCCCCACTTAGGTCCAGGGATCTTAGCTGAACTCTTGATGTTCTTTGGTTTCTGTAGCAGTGCATTGGTCCTGGAGCACACATGTATAACTCAGCATCCTGTTTCAAGGGTCTGGCTGACCAGCTCAGTCAGTTGATCAAGGGTCATGTGACAGCTCAAAGGCAGCGCTTCCTATAAGAGGGAGCCTGCTCAGTCAGAGAGAGGTGCAGAGAGTCTCAAAAGGGCTATCTACACCAGAAGGAGGATCTGGTAGGAGATACCTGCAGGGAGCATGGGCAGAAGTGTTAATAATATGAGGCTTTAGGAAAGCCCACGCAGCAGGTCATGGGTTTCGGGAAGGAACAACAGTCTATGATGTGTTTTAAGTTGACATTGAACAGTTTTGCTAATAAAAAAACAAACAAACCTGAAGAAAGGGACTGAAAATCTGCTTCTTTGGGGAGCTGGTGAGTTAGCCCACTGGCTTACAATTTGGGGCAAGGAGAAGGAGGGGAAATGTCATCTTCACTGAAATGGAAGAAAATATGGATTATAAGTATGACTGTAGGAGGCCGTTGAAGAACTGCCTTAGGTGGAAAAAAAGTCCCAAGCTGCCAGGGATAATGGGCTCAGAGGTAGTTTCAGCACATCAGGTGGCAGTCCCAAGGGGTTTCTGTGACCCAACCCATCACAAGTAGTCATCCTGAAAGTCCAGAAGAGTCCTGAAAAGTTGTCACACACAGACACATCATTGTGCTCATGTTCTTCCTTGTTTTGTTGTTTCCCTTTGTCTAAAATAAAAACTATTCAGACTAAAAGTATATGGTTGCTTTTTTGTAAATGGAAATGCCTATCGGAGATGAGGAGAGCTCAGGTCTGAATGTCTTTCACTAAGCAGAAAAAATTCCATTGGACCTGTTGCAGAGACAGTGAAATCGATGTTTCTGCTGCTGCACATTAGAGTTGTGCATGCACTAACGTAACTTGTAGGTATACCTATTATTTTTCTTTAGACTCTTGTGGTAGCTGTGAGTCACAAATCTAATAGTCTTATCGAGAGGGTCTCCAAAGAGATGCTAGTCATTTACAGGATCTCAGATGCAGTGTGTTTGGAAATCACATTAGGCCTTGCCTTCCCAGCTCTGAAGCAAATTATTTTCCTAGCTAAAGTAGAACTAGAATGTAACTAGAAGAACAAGTGACATCATGAGACACCATTACACACACAAGAGAAAGGACTGAAGTTTTCTAAGATTAGTTTTAACACATTTAACCTTGGCCTTAGCTCTAATCATGTATTAAACTACAACTGACAGGCTCTACCTTTAACAATACATGACTCACACATGCTGTAACAAAGGCATCCGAATATTTCTTTAAACTATGCTCTTTCTGTTTGCCCACTAGATCCTTAAAAGTTGAAGTGACCTTTAGTGAAATGACTGGTTTCTTAATAAGCTGTAAGATATAGACATCAGTTTTGCTTACTGTGGATCAGTTATCTGCCTTGTACTTTTGCTTCTTAAAACTTTTTTGGAAAACTCTATAGTTTTTTTGGTTTTCAAGATAAAGACTCTCTACATCAACCATAGTTACCAGAGACTTACATAAAGGAATAACATGATTCCATTTAGACTTTGTCATTTTGAGAGTCTTTGAACATGTTTACCTTTTCTTCTTAATGTTTAAGGGCTAGATTTGGCCCCACTAATTTATTTTGGGGCAGTACCTTATCCCATAAGTCATCTCATTAATTTCAAAATCTGACTTTAAAGAATTAATTCTCAGAGTAATTATGATGCCAACTTTTTCATCCTCAAACACTCTTCCAGAATCAAAGTCTTGTTCAAGTTAAGATTAAAAGGAGGAATAGGAAGCAGAAAGTTATCTGTCCTCCATGGAAAAATTTGATTTATTTAGAAAAGAAGTCTTTTTTAAAAAACAAACAAACAAACCTTGAGTATACAAGGTTTGTCACACAGATCAGATACTACAGCCCTTATTCATGTTGGGTAGTATTTATGCACATGAGCAATCTTATTGAATTTTGATTACTTGTGTGAATAAATACTAGTAAGCTTAAGAAGAAGTTGCAGAATTAGAGCCAATAGGAATTGCAATGAAAAGAATTCTTTCTTGTATCACTGTACCTGGCCAAGGATTCCAAACTTAAAATAAAAAGTCGTTCTATTTCTCAGCCTATAAAATAATCAGTCTGTAAACTGGTGGTTTTTACTGTGAAGCTTCTGAAGTCCATCCACATTTTGTCAATATCTTTTCTAGTTTCCACTGCCATGCGATGCATAATATTGCACAAGGAAAAAAGAAGATGCAGCAATTTTTGTTTGTGAAAAGTAAATCATCTTCCAGAGAGACAATTAAGAGAACCATCTTTGGATCTAGCAGATAACTGTCATCCTGGTCCATCAGCCCATTCATTAGTTTTTGTATGTTTTTGTAGTATGTTTGTAGTTTTACACATTTCTATAGTATGTATCAAGTCAGTCTGTACTGAATTACATCATATATTTTATAACTATGATATGTGTGCATGAAGGTATAACTGATACCATTCCTCTGGGATCAGAGGCCTACAGCTAGCTAGCTGGCTGGCTGGTTAGGCCTGTCTGCTGAACCTAAGAAAGAGCTGGATCTTAATTAGTTGACATTTATTTTAAAAAAATGGGCAATGGGATGGAGGGAATGCGAGTCTGGAAGTCTGAGGGGCCAGGTAGGGTTGCCAACTTTCTACTCGCAAAAAAACCAACACCCTTGCTCCCTTGCCCCACCCCTCCTCCGAGGCCCTGCTTCTGCCCGGCTCCTTCTCCGAGGCCCCGCCCCCCACTCACTCCATCCCCCTCCCTCTGTTGTTTGCTCTCTCCCCCCTCACTCACTCGCTCATTTTCACCAGGCTGGGGTAGGGGGTTAGGGTCTGGGGGGGCTAAGGGCTCTGGCAGGAGGTTAGGGTCTGGGGCGGCTAAGGGCTCTGGTGTGGGGCCAGGAATGAGGCATTTGGGGAACAGGAGGGGGCTCTGGTCTGGGGCAGGGGGTTGGGATGCGGAGGGGGGAGAGGGCTCCAGCTGGGGTTGTGAGCTCTGGGGTAGGGTTGGGGATGAGGAGTTTGGGGTGCAGGAGGGTGCTCCGGGTTGGGACTGAGGGGTTTGGAGGGCGGGAGGGTGATTGAACATAAGAACGGCCATACTGGGTCAGATTATGGTCCATCTAGCCCATAATCCTGTCTTCTGACAGTGGTCAATGCCAGGTGCCCCAGAGGGAATGAACAGAACAGGTAATCATCAGGTGATCCATCCCCTGTCACCCATTCCCAGCTTCTGGCAAACAGAGGCTAGGAATGCCATCCCTGCCCATCCTGGCTAATAGCCATTGATGGACCTAGCCTCCATGAATTAATGTAGTTCTTTTTTTAACCCTGTTATAGTCTTGGCCTTCACAACATCCTCTGGCAAGGAGTTCCACAGTTTGACTGTGTGTTGTGTGAAAAAATACTTCCTTTTGTTTGTTTTAAACCTGCTGCCTATTAATTTCATTTGGTGACCCTTAGCTCTTGTGTTATAAGAAGGAGTAAATAACACTTCCTTATTTAAGTTCTCCACTCCCGTCATGATTTTATATACCTCTATCAGATCCCCTCTTAGTCGTCTTTTTTTCTAGCTGGAAAGTCCCAGTTTTATTAATCTCTCCTCATATGACAGCCATTCCATACCCCAATCACTTTTGTTGCCCTTTTCTGAACCTTTTCCAATTCCAATATATCTTTTTTGAGATAAGGCGACCACATCTGAACGCAGTATTCAAGATGTGGGTGTACCATGGATTTATATAGAGGCAATATGACCCCCTCAAAGAATTCTAGTAGATTGGTGAGGCATGACTTCCCTTTACAAAAACCATGTTGACTATTCCCCAACAAAATATGTTCATCTATGTGTCTGACAATTTTGGTCTTTATTATAGTTTCAACCAGTTTGCCCGGTACTGTAGTCAGGCTTACCAGCCTTTTATTGCCAGGGTCACCTCTGGAGCACTTTTTAAAAATTGGCATCACATTAGCTATCTTCCAGTCATTTCGTACTGAAGCTGATTTAAATGATAGGTTACAGACTATAGTTAGTAGTCCTGCAATTTCATATTTGAGTTCCTTCAGAACTCTTGGATGAATACCATCTAGTCCTGGTGACTTATTACTTAATTTAGTTTTATCAGTTTGTTCCAAAAACCTCCTCTAATGACACCTCAATCTGGGACAGTTCCTCACATTTGTCACCTAAAAAGAATGGTTCAGGTTTGGGAATCTCCCTCACTTTCTCAGCCATAAAGACCGATGCAAATAATTAATTTAGTTTCTCCGCAATGGCCTTATCATCCTTGAGTGCTCCTTTAGCATCTCAATTGTCCAGTGGCCCCACTGGTTGTTTAGCAGGCTTCCTGCTTCTGATGTACTTAAAAAAAAATTGCTACTACTTTTTGAGTCTTTGGCTAGCTGTTCTTCAAATTTGTTTTTGGCCTTCCTAATTATATTTTTACACTTCATTTGCCAGAGTTTATGCTCCTTTCTATTTTCCTTGCTAGGATTTAACTTCCACTTTTTAAAGGATGCCTTTTTGCCTCTCACTGCTTCTTTTCCTTTGCTGTTTACCCATGATGGTTCTTTTTTTGGTTCTCTTACTATTTTTTTTTAATTTGGGGTATACATTTAAATTGAGCCTCTATTATGGTTTCTTTAAAAAGTTTCCATGCAGCCTGCAGGAGATTTTACTTTTAGTGCTGTACTTTTTAAGTTCTGTTTCACTAACCTCATTTTTGTGCAGTTCCCCTTTCTGAAATTAAATGCTACAGTGTTGGGCTGCTGTGGTGTTTCCCCTGCCACAGGAAGGTTAAATTTAATTATATTATGGTCACTATTACCAAGCAGTCCAGCTATATTCACCTCTTGGACCTGATCCTGTGCTCCACTTAGGACTAAATCAAGAATTGCCTCTCCTCTTCTGGGTTCCAGGACTAGCTGCTCTAAGAAGCAGTCATTTAAGGTGTCAAGAAATTTTATCTCTGCATCCCATCCTGAGGTGATATGTACCCAGTCAATATGGGGATAGTTGAAATCTCCCATTATGAGTTTTTTATTTTAATAGCCTCTCTAATCTCCGTTAGCATTTCACAGTCACTATCACCATCCTAGTCAGGTGGTCAATAATATATCTCTACTGCTATATTCTTATTATTCAAGCATGTAATTACTATCCATAGAGAGTCTATGGTACAGTTTGGTTCATTTAAGATTATTACTTCATTTGATTCTATGCTTTCTTTCACATATAGTGCCACTCCCCCACCAGCACGACCTGTTCGGTCCTTCCGATATATTTTGTACCCTGGTATTACTGTGTCCCATTGATTATCCTCATTCCAGCAAGTTTCTGTGATGCCTATTATATCAATATCATAATTTAATATGAGGCACTCTTCTTCATCCATCTTATTATGTAGACTTCTAGCATTGGTATATAAGCACTTTAAAAACTTGTCACTTTTTAGCTTCCTCCCATTACACGATGTAATTGAATGAGACTTTTTTTATTTGACTGTTTCTCATCAGATCCTACCTGTATTTATCATCTTCCATACTCTCCTCCTTACTAGGACATAGAGAATCTCCATTACTAGATCCTCCTCTAAGGGATGTCTCTGTCCGAACCACATGCTCCTCCACACCTGTCAGCTTTCCCCCCAGCCCTTAGTTTAAAAACTGCTCTACAACTTTTTTAATTTTAAGTGCCAGCAATCTGGTTCCATTTTGGCTTAGGTGGAGCCCATCCTTCCTGTATAGGCTCCCCCTTTCCCAAAAGTTTCCCCAGTTCCTAATAAATCTAACCCCCTTCTCCCTACACCATTGTCTCATCCATGTATTGAGACCCTGCAGTTCTGCCTCTCTAACTTGCCCTGTGTGTGGAACTGGAAGCATTTCAGATAATGCTACTATGAAGGTCCTGGACTTCAATCCCTTACCTAGCAGCCTAAATTTGGCCTCCAGGACCTCTCTCCTATCCTTGCCTATGTCATTGGTACCTACATGTACCATGACCACCGGCTCCTCCCCAGCACTACACACAAGTCTATCTAGATGTCTCGAGAGATCCACAACCTTCGCACCAGGCAGGCAAGTCACCATGCGGTTCTCCCGGTCATCGTAAACCCGGCTATCTAGGTTTCTAATGATTGAATTGCCCATTACTAATACCTGTCTCTTCCTAATAACTGGAATTCCCTCCCCCAGAGTGGTATCCTCAGTGTGAGAGGATATTGCAACATCATCAGGGCTGGGCAGAGGGTTGGGGCACTAGGTGGGAGGAATGAGGGCTCCGGCTGTGGGTGCAGGCTGTGGGAATGAGGGGTTTGGGGTGCAGGAGGGTGCTCCAGGCTGAGACCAAGGGGTTTGGAGGGTGGGAGGGGGATCAGGGCTGGGGCAGGGGGTTGGGGCGCAGAGAGGAGTGCAGGCACCAGGTGGTGCTTACCTCAAGCAGCTCCTGGAAGCAGCAGCATGTCCCCTCTCTGGCTCCTATGTGGAGGCGCAGCCAGGAGGGTCTGTGTGCTGACCTGTCTGCAGGCACCGCCTCCATAGCTTCCATTGGCTAATGGCTGCAGAGCCAGCGCTTGCGGCGAGGGCAGCATATGGAGCCCCCTGGCTTCCCCTACGCGTAGGAGCTGGAGCGGGGACATACTGCTGCTTCCTGGAGCCACGTAGAGCCACAGCAGGAAGCCTGCCTTAGCCCTGCTGACCGGACTTTTAATGGCCTGGTCAGCTATGCTGACCAGAGTCGCCAGGGTCCCTTTTCAACTGACAACCCTAGGGCCAGGGGCTGTGCTCCTAATGGACTGCTCCTGGAGCTAATGCAGAGAGGAATTGTTCCAGCAACCAAATGGACAAAAGAGAGACTGTGTGAAGTCCTTGATTGCTCAGGCTGTGAGGTAAGAGCCAAGAAATTTTTGGTTGCTGAAATTACTGGTTTGAGGGGCTTGTGAAAATGGCCTAAAATAAAGCCCCTGCCCCTGCCCCTGCCCCTGCTGGAAATTGCTCCCTTGGATTCCTTGAGAGAGCTCAGGCAGAATTGTCCCAGGGAGTGAGCTGGCTCAGCAACAGCAAAACCTGGTCTGGCAGGAGAAGGACGCTATACGATAGGCCCCAATCCTTTCCAGTGTGGTTTTTAGCAGTTCAATAATGATCATGAATTGAGAAATAATATTGTTCTTTAATTCTTTATTGCTATCGTTTGTGTTAATGCACAGATGTTCGACAATGAAAAGAGTCTCTAGGTATGTTTTTTTTAATATTTTTTTTCATGGTTCCAGTTTTCTATCATTACATCTACAAAATACTTTATTTGAAGTTGGTTTTTTTCCAATGGCTTTTAGAGGGTTTCTTAAACTTAGCTGTTCCAGTAAGTTTCCTGAGTAAGTTTGGTTGAGGGATTCTGTTTCTGGTTTAGATTTTTTTGTCTGGGGAGGAAATAAATAATAGAAGAGTCTGTGACGGGAGGCCACATTCCCCTCTCCTCAGATCCTTCCTGTCACCACCCAAAAAAAAAAATTCAAGCTCCTTATCTTTGCTTTCAAGATCATGTGTAATCTTGTCTTCACCTACATCTCAGCTCCCATTTTCTCATAAACATTTTAATCCACAAAGGATAAAATTCATCCATGGTATTGAAGGGCCAGTGCTAGGCCCTTTGCACCACTCAAGCAAGAAGTGTGAGCAAAGAAGCCATGCAGGGGTGTCTCAGTGACCTCTGCAAACTATTGAAACTGTTTTTGCACAACCCCCTTGGAGGGCAGCAATGGGTCTGAGCTATGGGATCCGCTGGCACCACCACACAATGCATGTGGCATGGAGGGACTGGAGCTGCAACACCAGCCATAGGCTGAAGCAGTGGCCATATGGCCCACTATGCACACATGTCCCTAAATGGCTCTCTCCTGGGATTTTGGATGTCTAACCATGATGGCATAATCAATTTTCCTGAGCCTTATGTGAGCATAACAAATTTGAGAAACTGATAAGTATCTATTTTATTGACTTGTATAAATTTGAGACAAATGTTTCAGAAAATCAATAGCTCTTTACTGGATTCATGAAATCAGCAATCTTTTCATTGATTTCATGCAACAATTAATTTGAGCCATCAATTGTACCAAGTACATTGCAAATCAACTAACCCTTCCCTGTCCGAGAATGATATTATGCAAAGCACATATTTTAAAATAAACTTTACCTAAGTGATAAAATAAATATTGTAGTTAAACTTTTTTTTGCTAAGTATGCTGCCTGTAACATAACCTAGTTCAAGCAGCCAGACTCTGTGTTGTGGTGTTGCTCAAGGGCTGCGAGGAAGAAGTCCTTGCCTGACCACTCCACAGCAGAAGAGCTACTCTGTGCCTCCAGAATGGAGTAGCACATTTATCACTTGCACCTTCCCCTTCCACAGATAATAATGGCGGGTGGATCTGCATAGTGACAGAACCACTAGCTCTGCCACCAAACTCTCACTACAGAGTGGCATGGAGGGAGAATCCTTGACTTGACCATATTAACTCCCCAAATCCTGCACCCCTGGGCAGCCAATATGCGGCAGTTCTGCTACAAGAGGGCATCCTTAGCCACAGAGGAGGAAGCAAGATTTCCACTGAGAGATCTAAACTATTTCTGCTCATTTCACTGAGACTCAGAGATGTTTCTGAACTATTTTAATTTCACCCCTTGATTTATATGGCATTTCCAAGCTTCATTAACTTCCCCCTCTCACCTACCCCAGATTTTATGCACACTTTGATTCTATTGACCACTCGTGCTCAATCTTCTGGCTGGTGACCAGCTAGGAAATTTGTCAGGGGTTAATTATGTTATTTGTTAATTTTTACTTTTTTTCTTTTAAAAAAATGCAAATTATAAAAATAAACAGAAAACATCCTCAAACAAATTTACCACCAAGTTATTACCACAGTATCTGAGCACTTTCCAGTAAAAACTGAGAGTCTGATTTTTCTCTTACCTGCCACTTTAAATCAAAAGTGTTCATAGTGAATTCATTGGAGTTAGAATGAGACTTATAGAAATGTAGAGCTGGAAGAGACCTGAAGAAACTATTATGTCCTGCCCCCTGCACTGTGGCAGGACCAAGTAAACCTAGAAAATTACACCATCCTGAAACAGGTGTAAGGAAGAGTAAATCAAGTCCTTTGGTTTTTGGAAAAATCTATTCACAGAAAAGATTAATGTCAGTAGGTTATGTTGGTACTGCATGGAACCAACTTTGTTACACTTTTTTTTTTTTGGTTGGTTTTTTTTGCAGTCTTATTAGCTAAGGCTGAGAATAATCCACTCCAATGTCTTGACTGCAGATAACATCAATAGCGTGGTAGGAGTGTATCAGAATGCCTTTGTGAAAAATACTCTAATAACAAAGATAGGCAGATCAGTGTTTTGTGAATTTGTTTGTCATTCATTTGCTAAATACTGGGATATTAATTCCTAAAGTCTTTTAGAGCATATATAACTAGCAGTCTTTCAGGGCTGTTGTGACCTCAGTGCCAGCTCACTCCAGGCCTGACATACTCATTGCCCCAATTCACTGTTGTCATAATCTATATCTAAAACATGTCATGTGTGATCAGTTTGCATATGATACCTTATACTATCACTAATGTTATTGCATGATAAATGTACAGGTGGTGTATAAAGAACTCTAGAGGTGTGCTGGAAATATGTTCTTAAAATGTGTTAGGCTGGGCTTATGAACGGCTTGCCAATCCCAGACAAAGAAATGTTGTTTCGCCTGCTTGACTGTGCCTCTAATGTAAATTGAGCAAGCTGAGTCCAGAAACAATGGACATACATTTACACAGAAGGTAAACAAAGCCATCAAACTAGCAAATGGGGGAGATGTCCATTTAATGATCATGACGGGGGATGGAGGCTGTATCCTCAGGAAGCCTTCCTAGCTCTTGAAATAGAGACAATGGACTTTGGGAAATATGAGCAGAAACAAAGTCATTTTGGCATCCATCATCTGAGGCACACAAGAGGCCAGAGCTCTTAAAATCTGAGAAAGGTGGATCTCTCTGGGAACTGACTGTTGGTGAGAAACCTGCTTAGACAAAGATTGTAACTCGCTGAAGTTAAGTTTTAGTCACTAAAAAAGTGTTTTGTTTGTAACCTTTCATATCTTTCACTCTAACTTTAAATTACTTAAACCTGTGTTCTATGTTAATAAAACAAGAATTAATTTATTATAAAACCATTTCAGTGCTGTTTTATTTAAGTGAAGTGTGGGTCCACAGCTAATCTAACGGGCTGATGAGTGCTCTGTCTCTTTGAAGGCAGTGAACTGACCTTCTGTGAGTGTCCAGTGAGAAGGACAGACACTGCAGAAAAATGCCTCTGGAGAACTTGGGAATTGAGGTTCACTGATTGTTACTTGCAAGGCAAAGTTTGGACCGGCAGAGTCCTGAAGAGTTTGCTGGCAAGGCAGAGAAGCTGGTGTGTAGGGGAGCTGACACATAGCTTAGCAGCAGCAAAGCTCACTCTTGCTGAGGCAAAGCGGTAACACAATGGCTCACAATTCTGGGTGACCTGATCAGGATGTCACAGCTGTGTCTTCTCAAACATTATTAATAGCCCTTAAGTGGATTTGACATGCAGCAAACAATAGTGCTCTGTGCACAGCAGAAAAATACAGAGATGCATCAACCAGGTAATTTTCCTTATGTTTGGATCATGCTGGTACATCAGTTGATGTACTCAGCACTGACTAAGAATAGTATAAGTTAACTTTTTTTTACTGGATTTTAAGTTATATATGATCAAAGAAATATTATAGATTTGACATTAGATATAATACAAATAAATGTCTTTTGCTCCACTTTGAGGAAACAGCTCCTGATAAAACATCTCATTTGTTTAACAAGATGACCATGTTTTACACAGGAAATGACAGGCAAAGTAAAAAAGAGGAAAATGGTATAACTTGGCTATTCATAATTTTTTTTCACAACTAACATTTAAAAAAGAAGTCAAGGGAATTCCTGTTATTGAATTCAATGGCAGAAGACAACCATTTCTTTTCATGAGTAGTTCACTCTGTGTGACATAAAATATTATTTGATATGAAGAGTTTGACCTAAAAGTGTATTTCTAAAAGCTTGTAAGTGGCTCTTAGAACTCTCATGTCAGTAGAATAGAATGTTGTTGCAGGATAAGGAATTTATTATAATATAAATTGATCCTTTCATCCAATCAAAATGCAGGGTAAAAGTCATCTTACTGTATGATTCCTGTCTTTGTATCCACTGTTCAGATAATGCCATACCAAGTATTTAGCTATCCGAGTAGTCTCAAAGCCTGCAAGTTCCAAACACAAAAGAAAAATTCTACTTGTTTCAACAATGATCAGATTGTCTTGTAAATCAAGGAGATGACAATATTTGTTGCCCAAAGTCTGATTACACACCGAAAAGGAACTTTAGAAAAGGCACCTATTGGTTTCACATTTGTATCTCACCAGCTGCCATAACAAATTCACAGAATGTACAAGGAACAGAAGGTTATCAGTGAAACCTCTATTCTGTCCCCTTAATCCTGGTATTTCCTAATCTTTGAACAAACTACTCTGTATCCCTAAAACCATGTATTTTAGCATGTCTTTTTATTTGTGAGTGAGAGAAAAACTTTTATCAGGAAATTAATGATCATCCGCTCACTCATCAGATTAGTAAAATGTGATTGCCTGGCTACAAATATGACTGCAACAATATCACCTTGCTCAGTAGGTCTCTGGGTGTCATATCAGCTCACTTTAGTGACAAATAAGATTTTACTACTTATGGGCCAGTCGGAAGCTAATTTATCCATACAAGTACAGCATAGTCTCTATAAACTACATTTATGGTTTAAATGGTTTCTGATTGGCTGAAGCACTTACGTTATGTAATCCAATCAAAAAGCAGTAAGTTAACATTTAGGAGGAAGGAGGAGACAACACAGACTTTATGAGGTGCCCAGGGAGTGATATTTGGACAGTGAATGTGGGCAGCAGGGGGTGAAGTGGGGAATTGGAGGTCTGGATGGAGGAGAGAGACAGATGAGATGAGGAGCTGCAACAGACTTGGCAAAGAAAACGGGATGAAGAACTGCAGGGGGCATGACACTAGGTGAGAAGCTGGAGAAGGGGTATTGACAGGGAACCAGTGAAGAAAGGGAAGATGGGTGGGGGAAGCAGGGAGAGGAAATACAGGGGGACTGGAGTCTGGTTGGTGGGTAGGAAAGGGCGACTGGAGCCCGGGGGGAGAGACAGATTGGATGAAGAGCCAAGTTGTGGGTGGGGACTGGAATTGGTTAGGCAAGGAGACTGGGACAAAGAGCTGGTGGGGGGAGGAGGGGAACTTGGAATGGTGGTACAAGGATACTGGAATTGGGGTGGGGAACTGGGGCAGGATGTTCAGAAGTGTGAGAGTAGGTAAGGAGATCGGGACTGGAATGAGACACCTGAGAAGTGGAGACTGGGACTGACGAAGTGAGGAGAATGGGACTGGGATGAGGAGACAGGGTTAGGGAACAGACAGGACTAAGACAGCAATAAGCTGGTGGAGACAGTGCAGAAGGGATCACACTTAGGAGGAATGAGCAGATGAGCCTGTGCCCACTTGAGCACACTCCCTTCCATAGTCTGGAATGGAACCCTGGATTCTTGAGTCTCATCATTCCTTTGCTGTCAGCAAATATCTGTGAAACCCACTGGCAAAGGGTCTCAGCCCTCTCTAGTGCTGGTCCACAGAGAGCATTACAACCTACAACTGCTATCAGTTACTCCATTAACACTGTTAGCAGAAGATTATGTGGTGGAGCTAAAAATTCCAACCCTGCTGATGACCCATATGGGTGTCAGTATTATTAAGGTTGCAAAGTCAAGCACTCCGAAGTTAGGAAATGCCAGAAGTAAGGTTGGCCTTACAACCTAAATTTGCCCCCTTGTGTATACTCATTATGACACAGTTTTTGATTACATGATCACATAGGGTTCTTCCCACAGGACCTATGCCTCATTCATTGCATAGGATGGACCTGCTCTGGGGATGAACCGAGGTTGTGTAGTGAAGGAAACCATTGTCTGTAGGACCCTTGCCTCATTTGTTGCAGAAGTTGGAAGGTGTATAGTGAATGAGGCAGGAGATTTCTGAAAAAGTGAGGATGGTCTCTGACTAAGGTAAGTGAATGATGCCCTGGAGAACAGCTGTGTATCCCTACCTGTGCCACAAAGTTCCTATGTGATGCTAATCAGGTCACTTAAACCAAACTTTTCACAGGTGTTACAAATTGCGTTGCTCATTTTCTAGATGCCTGACATGAGGCCTTGGGGTCTAATTTGAAGAAGCCTTGAGCACCCACAGCAGCAACTGAAATCACTGGGTGCTATGTTTGAACATATGAACTACATATAATCCTTAGTACTCTGAAAAATAAGGTCCTAGGCACCTTAAATTTGGCACCCAAAATCATAGACTTTTGACCTTACTCTCTCAGGGGAAAAAATAATATTCCCTAATCTCACAAGAGTCTTGTGAAAATAAATTCATTAATGTCTGTGAAGCTCTTAGACACCATAATGATAAGCACCATAAAAAAGCCTGTGAGGAAATTCATAATTCTATCTTCAGAGCAAGGTTTGAAGTAGGCAGTAAACAAGGCCTGGAGCCACACATAGGACAATGAAGAAAAAACAATAGATTGAACAGTTGCTCACTCATTGAGCACCATCCATTCCATGCACTGAATGAGGCAGAGGTCGTAGGATATAGAAAAAAATAGTGTGTGATCATGTAGTTAGACTGTATCATAATTCATGCACACAAAGGGGCCAAATTAGGGTTGCACAGGCAACCTTAATTCAGGTGTTTCCTAACTTTTGAGTGCTTGACTTTTCAGCCTTAATGAAGTTTTTAACCTATTTTTTTGCATGTGTAAGTTGAACTTTGCATCATACCCATAAAACCAACAGCAAAGCATAATAAAACTGTAGTTAAGCCATAAAACAAAACAACTAGCAGTACAATTCTGGCTAATAATAATCTGGCTGTAATAGTATTACAGAAAATGAAGCTGAAAGCCACATGACTTTACTGACCTGGATAGTGAAGTTACCACCTTAAAACTCATTTCTTGGTTTGTATTGTTGCTAGTATATGGAACTACATAAGGAAGGAACATAGATCCATAAACTTAATGGACATGATATAAATATACATTATGTTAGCAGAAGTATTTATTAGCAGAAAATTAAGATGCTCCAATACTTGTCATGATATCTTTACAATGTAGTTTAATAAGCTGATATCTGGGTTTTATAAAGTAGGTAATAAATCAAATAACAATGTTATTTGGAAAATTGTTCTTTAGCAGTGCACAAACAACAGCATTGAAATATCAAGTCAATCTATATCCGCATTATAATAGAAACTAGGTCATTGAAATGGGACATCCAGCTCTGCTTTACTGGAAAGTTTAGGTACACAATGTCATACTGAAAGTGGATCTCAGGATATTTTTAATAACTATAGGTGTCTTTCCATTTTCTGTTAACTGATATCATGAAAGCACAACTGCACTATTTGTGAAATAGGCGAAAGCCTTCCCTACTGCCTCACCACTAGAAAAAGACACAAAATCAAAACCAACGTTGCAAAAACACAGCAAAAGGAAATAGAATGTAAGAATGGCCAAACTGGGTCAGACCAGTGGTCCATCTAGACCAGTATCCTGTCTTCCAACAGTGGCCAGGGCCAGATGCTTCAAAGGGAATGAATAGAACAGGGCAATTATCAAGTGATCCAGTGCCAGTTTCTGGCAGCCGGAGATTATGGGACACCCAGAACATGGGTTTGCATTCCTGACTGTCTTGGCTAATAGCCACCGATGGTCCTATTTTTCTTTATGAACTTGTCTAATTCTTTTTTAAGTCAGTTATACTTTTGGCCTTCACAACATCCCCTGGCAATGAGTTCCACTGATTGACTGTGCTTGTATGAAGAAGTACTTCCTTATGTTTGTTTTAAACCTGCTGCTTGTTAATTTCATTGGGTGACCCCTGGTTCTTATGTTATATGAAGGGGTAAATACTTTCTCCACACCATTCATGATTTTACAGACCTCTCTCATATCCCCCCTTTGTTCATCTGAGAAAAGAGATTACTATCTCAGTGTTTGTAATTGACACGTTCCTGAAAACATCTCTTACATTACCACACCAATCTGCTATGAAACCTGCTCTGCCATCAGATTTTTGCACTTTTAACTTTTATCAGTGAGTGTGATTTTATTCAAACAAAAGGGGAAGATGACTAATTAATGGACTTCACAGTGGAAATAGTGAAAATGATTATAGACAAAGTGGAATAAAATGCACAAAGTAATATTTATATTCTCTAATCTCTTTATTAGGTGTTATTTGTAATAATAGTGCATTAAAATATGCTGATTGTGTCCTGTAGCAGGGTGGGCGTGGGCGTGGGTCCCGGCCCCGGCCCCTGCTCCTGCCCTGAGGGGTTTAAAAG
This sequence comes from Mauremys reevesii, assembly GCF_016161935.1. Taxonomy (NCBI): domain Eukaryota; kingdom Metazoa; phylum Chordata; order Testudines; family Geoemydidae; genus Mauremys; species Mauremys reevesii. The sequence continues at coordinate 178,152,716 of NC_052624.1, read as the reverse complement.
CGGCCTGGCAGGGCTTGGGAGCTGCGGCTCTAAAAGCTGGGCTGATTGGGGAAGTGGCTGCAGCTGGGCCACACCCCAATCAGGCCACAGCTGGCCCCTACAAAAGGCTGTGAGACAGGAGCCCAAACAGTCTCTCTCTAGCTATAGAGGGAGATGGGCCTGGCTGTAGGGAGCTAGAGACTGGGTACCTTAGTGGAGCAGGGCTGGGGAAAGGCTGGGGAGCTCCAGCCTGGAAAGCCCCAGGCTGCGGCCTAGCATTGGGCTAAAAGGTGCTGGGGGTTGCAGAGGGCAGCCCAGGGGTAGGCTAAGGTAGCAGGTCCAAACCCTCCTTGCCAGTGATGAGTAGGCTGATACTGCAGTCTGCCCCAGGATGTGGGGCTAGACAATGACTGGTAGTAGCCATACATTGAGGCAAGGTGGGGATAGAGGGTGGGGGTTCCCTGAGAGGAAAGGGGTTACTGCCAGGGGGCAGCACCCCATGTAAAAGGGCACCGGGGTCCAGGGAGGGACTTGGGGCCAGAGAACAGGTGGATCACTGGCCTGCAGAGGGCGCTCCAGTGCTGGAATGAGCTAATTCCTGGAGTCACCAGCAGGAGGCGCCGCAGGGGTGAGTCCAACCTGTTTACATGTCCCTTTAAAAATTTAAGGGATACAGCAGAAGTCATTATAAAATCAATATTTGGTAGCTGACCATACAGTTACCACAAGTATTTTCTATTCTAAATATGGCGGAAACTAGTCATTTCAGCTATGTCTCATTTAATGGTAAATGTCAAATGTTGACTGTGTCAGAATCAGGTCTATTGTTCATTACATATTGGTCAGTCATGATCACAGAAAGCTTTTAATAGCTACCTGTTTGTTTTGTGTCCTACTTTTATTATTTTGGCAACATAATGCCCTCAGACCTGATTTTTCTAAATGGTGTTTGTTAGTTTCCCAGGAAGATGAAGATAAATGCTGTGTTATGCCTAAAAATAAATGTTGGTGTGCTTTAAGTATCAGCATATTGTTCCCAAAATCCCAGCAGTCATGGATTAAGGGTTAGAGATTTGATTTATCAAATGATGTTAGACTTGCAGTAGTGAGGACTAATGTTAGGAAAGATTTTTGTCATCTGGGTAATAATGGCTACTGAGGTGAAATCCAAAAGCTTTGGCTCAGCATTGCTAAAGCATGAAAGAACATTTTAAAGACATGAAAATAATCAATGATGACTCTATTTTGAGAACGCTAAAGAATGTGAAATGCTCAGAAATTAAATTGGTGACCTGGAAAACAAGCTCAGATTAAAAGGTGGCATGCTGTTAAGAATTCCTGAAGGTGCCTCGAGAGGGGGAGGATATATTTTTCTGCAAGGAATTTTAAAAAGGTTGAAGATGACATAAGAGGAGCAGATCCTACATGTAGCAGCAGATTGTATGTCGCAACATCTGCATAGAATTTTGCAGTGATCAATTCTGGGCTCAAATTGAGAAGGATACTGGGGAAGTAATACTATCCTACTTCATAAAGTAATCAATATAGGAAGACAAACTATAGAGGCCCTGATGATTCATTTTAATAACTGGCATGTAAATCTGAGCATCAGAACCACATAAATTATTGAATGCTTATGAAAAATGTTTAGCTTTTATAGATGGAAGCAAATACAAAAAATATAGGTCAACTTCTAATCTCAGTATTTAGAGAAGGGTGTCAGCACTTGTATGTGCTATTCCTGACTCTGCAACTGACTGTTGTATAGCTTTCTGCATGTCACTTAACATCTCTAGGCCAAGTTCAAGGATGATACATCTGATAAAAGATATGTTAGTATAAATTGGGGTAAATCATTGTAAATGGGTGCATATTATATGCTGGTGGCAGAAGGGAGGGGTTTCAGCAGGAAAAGTGACAGAGGTGTAAGAACATATACAATAAAGAATCTCCTGGGGATTTCTTACATCCACCTGCTGCAACTTCCTCCTCCCACTCCCATGTAAATTATTCCAGCTTGTACACATTTAAACCAACTTACTGACATGTAGCACCATGTAAATCACTCCTGAATTTAACCCTCATTTCTGGGTTCCCATCTTCAGACACATACAGAGGGCCCAACTTTCAGAGGCTGGTTGCTCAGAACTTACTTTAAAGGGGACTCATTTTCAGTATCTCAATTAGAGCATCCTAAAACTGAGCTATCCAAAATCACTAGTCACATCTGACAATTTTGGTGAAGACGCTTCTCTGATAGTGCTTGGTAGAAAAGAAAGGTGACAACCAAATAACCGCATAAAACATCTCATTGTAAGATGCTATGTGCTGTTCCGTTTTCATTACAGAGCAACGATTATGTTGGTTATGGCAAATTTGCACTGGTGGAAGCAGCAACATCTTTCAATCATTGACATTCACTTCCCCAGAGAACCTTATTCAGCACAACAGGCCTGGAAGTATTTTTTTAAGTTAAGAAAGAGATGTGAGAATATTAGAAGGACTTTTTATGTGCAAAAGAGAGTATTTATGTATATATGGATGGATAAGTGTGCCCCTCAAAGCATCAGTTCAGTATTTTCATTAATGACTTGGATAATAGAGTGGAGAGTATGCTTATACAAGTTGTAGATGATACCAAGCTGGAGGAGTTGCAAGCAACTTGGAGGATAGGGTTAGAATTTCAAAACACACTTGACAAATTGGAGAACTGATCTAAATTCAACAAGATGAAATTCAATAAAGAGACATGCACAGTACTTCACTTAAGAAGGAAAAAAACAAAAAACAAATGCACAACCACAAATTGGGTGGGAGGGGACTGATTAGGGGATAATACTGCTGGAAGGGTCAGAGTTATAGAGGATCACAAACTGAATGAGTCAACAATGTGAGGCAGTTGTGGAAAAGGCTAATATCGGTCTGGGGTGTATTAGCAGGAGTTTTATGTAAGACATGGAAAATATTTGTTCCACTCTACTCAGTACTGGTGAGGCCTCAGCTGGAGTACAGTGTCCAGTTCTGGATGCCATACTTCAAGAAAAAAGACAAATTGGAGAGATTCCAGAGAACAGCAACAAAACAATAAAAAGGTTTTAAAAACCGCACATATGAGAAGTTTACAATAACTGGGCATGTTTAGATTTGAGAAAAGAAGGCTTAGGGGGACCTGATAAGTCTTTAGATATGTTAAGGGCTCTTATAAAGAGGACTGTGATCAATTGTTCTCCACATCCACCGAAGGTAGGATAAGAAGTATTGGGCTTAATCTGTGGCAAGGGAGATTTAGGTTAGATATTAGGAAGAACTTTCTACCTATAAGGCTAGTTAGGTTCTGGAGTAGTCTTCCAAGGGAGGTTGTGGAATCCCTGTCACTGGCTGTTTTTAAGAACAGGCTGGACAAGCACCTGTCAGGAATGGTCTAGGTTTACTTGGTCCTGCCTCAGTGCATGGGACTGAACTTGAAAACTTCTCAAAGACCATTTCAGCCCTACATTTCTGTGATTCTGTGTTGGACTAGCTTCTAATTCTAAGCCTCCCTCCATGTGTCTCAATTCATACACCACTTTCCACATGAGTGACGTGCACCAGCAATCAAGACAATTCCAAGAAACAGCATGCACTATGACTGTTCTCACACACAAAGGAGTTTTACCCAAGGAGAAGCTGCCAAAAGGAACTGACTGGAATCATGTGATCCCAGTCAGTTTCATTCCATGTCACCTCTGGTGGTAAAGTCTATCTCTGTAGCAGTGTTAATCCTTGGCTGCTGCTGGTAGTTTGACCCAGAATGTGAAGAGACACACAGGAAATAAAGAGGAGCAAAAGAAAGGAGAGTTAAAGTAATAATAATGGTACAGTGTACTTCTGTAGTCCCTTTCTTTTAAGGATCTCAATGCACTTTAAAAGCATTGCCAAATTGAGAAGGTGAGAGAGCAAGGAATAAGAACAGGAGAGACAAAGTGGGAGAGAGAGAGAGAAATATAGGATAAGAGAGAGGGAAGCACAACAGAGAGGCCTTCATTGTTCTGATCAGTGGACAATTTAAAAAAAAAACCCACACAACTATGCAAAAAACATTGTATGTCACATGCATGTGACTATCCTCCCCAGATGGATCATAAATTGCATCCTGTATAACCAGTGTGGGTAGGAGCTAGTTAATACTCAACCTGCCCATCAAAGGGAATGCATCTGTTTATTACAGAGATGCAAAAATTGATAAGGTGTCTGTGATTACCGGAGCACTTGGCAGCCTTTTGTAGAGCACCAATCCCCCAATAGCTAGGATAGCACAACAGCTCAGGAATTGTTCTGCTCATGTCTCTCGCGTGACTGCCACCAAATCAGGAATGGACAATACAGACAAATACTAGCGAGCACCAGGAATTTACTCTTATACACTCTAAAACCCCAAGCTGGGTAGATGTTTTAGCTGACAGAGACTCCGGGACTTTTGGCAACACTTGTATAGTTTGTCATAGCAATAAAGGCATTTTGAATTTGACTGCTATAGATAACAAGCAGTTCCAGAAGGGATGTTGGAGAAGAGCAGGTTTGGGTTTCACCATGGTACATGCTCAGTGACAGATAATGAAGCAATTTCACTAGTACATGGCCTATGAAGCAGGAGGTATGGGATTGGGGATGCGCCAATGGCACATCTTAGTTCTTACATGGTGACTAGGGTGGGGGAAGTTTCATTGTTACGGGGATAGGCAAGGAAATTCAAATCATCATGCCATGTAAAGGATCTTAATTACACCTGAGGGTAGATTGACAAGATAGCAACGGTTGACTTCTGCCACCATCCCACACCCATCATCATACTTCAGGCCTGTGACAGCACTTCAATAATACTATTGATACTGGTGAACGACCTGCTCTTGCCATAGACAAGGGGTCTATGCCAGGGGCGGCTCTAGATATTTTGCTGCCCCAAGCACAGCAAGCAGGCAGGCTGCCTTCGGCGGCTTGCCTGCGGGAGTTCCCTGGTCCCGCGAATTCAGCGGCAGCCTGTGGGAGGTCCGCTGAAGCCGCAGGACCAGCGGACCCTCCGCAGGCAAGCCGCCGAAGGCAACCTGCCTGCCACCCTCACAGCGACTGGCAGAGCGCCCCCCCCGTGGCTTGCCGCCCCAGGCACGCACTTGGCATGCTGGTGCCTGGAGCCGCCCCTGATCTATGCTCATCCTACTAGATTAATCAACAGTGGTTGACACCATAAATCATGGTGTGCTGCTGATTCACTTAAGAGAGCTAGCAGGAGAGTGCAGTCACAATGAACAGAGTCTAGTGAGTCCTCTCAGAAAGATCCCAAAGAGTTGTAACAGGCAGTTGCATCTCTGCCATGAGAGCTCTCTCTTGTCAGGTGTAGCTCAATTCTACACTCCATCTTGCTCAGTATATGTGTAAAACTCCTAGGAAAGATTATGAAATGAAATTTATTTCTTTGCCGGCAGTATGGAAATGACACACACAAAGAAATGCTTGGTTTTTTAACAATTCTTAATTAACCTATGCATGCTATTGCTATGTGATATTACTGAGGCCAAGAGCTTAGCATGATTAAGAAAAGGATTAGAAAGGATTAGATATTAATGTATTGCAGCTGTTGTATACATAAAATAAGGTTAAAAGAAAGGGAGGGAAAAAACCCAGTAAGGGATATAAATATTTATGGAGATTGTAAGCTCTTTGGGGCAAGGCTCTTTTTGTTTTGCTTTTTTGTTCTGTATGTGTACAGTACCTACCACCATATGCCCCTGAGACCAGATTAGAATCTGTGTAACCATAATACAAATAATAATAAACTCTTATGCTTCAGGTATAAATAGGGCCCTACCAAATTCATGGTCCGTTTTGGTCAATTTCACAGTCATAGGATTTTAAAAACTGTAAATTTCATGATTTCAGCTATTTAAATCTGAAATTTCACTGTAAGGGTCCTCCTGACCCATAAAAGGAGTTGGGGTGGGTCACAAGGTTATTGTAGTGGGGGTTGCGGTACTGCTACCATTACTTCTGTGCTGCTGCTGGCGGTGGCGCTGCCTTCAGATCTGGGCAGCTGGACAGCGGCGGTTGCTGGCTGTGAGCCCAGCTCTGAAGGCAGAGCCACTACCAGCAGCAGCGTGGAAGTAAGGATGGCATGGTATGGTATTGCCACCCTTACATCTCCACTGCTGCCTACAGAGCTGGGCCCTGGTAGCAGCCACCACTCTCTGGCTGCCCAGCTCTGAAGGCAGCAGCGCAGAAGTAAGGATGGCATGGTATGGTATTGTCACACTTACTTCTGTGCTGCTGCTGGCAGGATGCTGCCTTCAGAGCTGGGCACCCGGCCACCAGCCTCTCCTCTCTTGCCACCCAGCTCTGAAGGCAGCGCAGAAATAAGGGTGGCAATACTGCAGTCCCCCCTGAAATCACCTTGCAACCCCCCTGCACCTCTGTTTTGGGTCAGGACCCCCAATTTGAGAAATGCTGGTCTCCCCCATGAAATCTGTATACTATAGGGTAAAAGCACACAAAAAAAAAAACAGATTTCGTGGTCCATGATGTGTTTTTCATGGCTATAAATTTGGTAGGTCCCTAGGTATAAACAAACATTAACTGCCCAGTGTTGGGAATAAAGTTCTCTTGATGGCAGGTTCTCCTACTTCTCAGGTAGGAGTTTCTTGCACCTTCCTCTGACCATTGTCAGAGAGGATATCTGATTAAATGGACTGCTGGTCTGCTTCACACTGGTAGCTCTTATGTTCCTGGGTAAGCTTTACCTCAATAACAATTCCAAGAATACTTTGGTTAGATGCAGAAATTATTGAAACTACACTGGTGGTGAAGTATAAATACCTGGGGGAAAAAAAAAATCTTAGCCCAAGGATCCACCTAAACTTCCTGTGAAGAAAGGATGGTGAATAGAAGCAAAGCTTCTCCTAAAGAATTTAAAAAAAATTAATCCTGGAACTAACATGTAGTTTGCAAGCCTCTTCACTCCACTTGCATTTTGTATCCCTTTCTCTCACCCTGCATGTGTCTTATCTATTTAAACTTTTCATGGCAGGGATTGTGCATTACTCCATTTGTACAGTGCCTAACACAATGGGGACCTTTCTAGGGTGGCATCCAGGAGTTACTGTAATAAAAATTAATAATAGTGGTCAGACACTATCCTGATGGATGCAGAACAAATACCCAGATAGACAGAAGCAGATGAGCCATGCTGAGTAAACTGAAGCAAGAACATTAATGTCCACCCATGTGGTGACGTTCCACTAGTTAGTTCTGTACTCTTTTTTTTTCCTTTTATTCTTAAGATTTTTTTCCAGAACCCCATTTTTCCCTCAACTTTTATTCTTGTCAGACTGCCTATTCCTATGCACTCTATGCTGCCTATTCACCTGGACTGCTACCTCTTTCTGGGACCTCCCTTGTCTGCTGATGTGTTCCTTACTTTCATACTGGCTTATGTGACTCCCTACATAGGTTAAAGCAGCTAGAGCAGTGGTAGGCAACCTGTGGCCCACGGGCCACACATGGCAGGGTAATCTGCTGGTAGGCTGAGAGATTGTTTACATTGACTGTCCACAGGCACAGCCACTCGCAGCTTCCAGTGGCCACGGTCCACTGTTCCTGGCCAATGGGAGCTGCTGGAAGCAGCGGCCAGCACATCCCTGTGGCCCGTGCTACTTCCTATAGCTCCCATTGCACAGGAAAGGCAAACTGCAGCCATGCCTGTGGACGGTCAATGTAAACGAACTGTCTTTCAGCCCGCCAGGGGATTACGGTGACTGGCTGCAGGTTGCCCACCACTGAGCTAGAGACTATTTTACTTCACACATGTTCTGTGCCTTTGTCAAATGCATACTTTTAGGTAATTATCTAGTGCAGGTGTTTTTCCTCTGGCCAGCCAACACTGTCTATTACAATAGTTCATATCTACTGAGTTCTGTATGCAAGGAGAACAGCCCATCATCCTTTGTGCCCAGGTGCAGCATCACAGTGCATGGAGGTTGGTGAACTTTAGTCCGTGGCACTTTTGCACACAGTTTGCCCCATCTCCTGTGCTTTGTGCACTGTGCAACAAATGGGATAATCAGGACATAGCAGAGATAACACTGTTAATCTTAATATTGGTATTTCAAATTATTTTCCACTCACAGAATCAGATGAGTCATTTTAGCCTTGAAATAAGATACCAAAATACATTTTTATAATTGTATATTGTACTCTTAAATGAATAATTCTGAGACAGTCCTTGCTGTTGGCTTTTGCCTCAGCCTCCTCCATCACTACCACGCAGTGCTGACAGGAGGGAAGGGAGAACAATTGTACCAGAGCCCTAAATTCAGAGGATCACCCAAATGTAGTAGCATCTGAGTAAATAAAGTGAAATAAGAGGGGATGTGGTCACAGCAACCATGATGTACTACAGCCCAAAAGTTCTCTCACCGGGCCTGCCACCCCATCCAGCCTGGTCACTTTATACAGCATGGCTGTGGCCAGACACCTACCATCAGTGCAGACCCACCAGCAGAAACTGAACTCTAAAGCAGATTGGACTAATTTGGGAAAAATCCCTCTTATTCCAGAATAGAAGTGTCTACACAGGCCGTTATTCACGAATAGCTATTCCAGAGCAACTTCACAGGAAGACAAGCTTTTAGGCTACTTCTATGCGACGGACCCTATGCCAGCCCAGCTATGTCAGCACAGCCAGGTAGGGTAGAGGCAGCCTACACTGCCAGAAGGGGGTTCTCTGTTGGAGTAGGAAGCCACCACCCAGAGCAACATTCACTCTGGGGAGAGCCGCTCACATCCATTGAGCCAGCTGCATCCACCTGAGGGGGTTGGTGGCATAGCTGGATTAAGAGGGGTGTGAGTAAACTTCTAATACAGCCAGACATAATGTTTAAGTGCAGCCCAAGCCTCAGCGTGGCTGGCTCCCTGCTGGAAGAGGCTTAGGACAGCCTGGCTGTGTGCAGACCCAAAGCCCTCCAGGGCCTGTCATTGCTGGGGCCAGGCGGCTCCTTCCCCTCCCTCGTGGGGACCGAGCCCCGCAGGGCGCAGCGAGCTCCGTGGCCCGGCAGGGAGCAGCAATAACAAATCGCCTCCGTGCCACCGCGGTCGCAAGAGAACCTCACTCTGATTGGCGAGAGCGACTGGCTGCAGCGATGGGAGACGCGTTGTGATTGGCCGGTTGTTGCCGGTCGGCCGCGGAGGCGGGGCGGCGGAGCGGATATATGGGGGGGTGCCGGCGCCGGCGGCCGGTAAGAGCGCAGCAGGCACTAAAGAAGCGGGACGGGAGCGCAGGGCAGGGGCGGCACCGCGGGCGAGACCGGACGAGTGGCCGGGGGTGTGGCTCGGGCGGCGGCGGCTCCGGTGTCCGAGGCGGGGGCCGCGCTGGCGGTGGATGTCTGCCCCAGCCATGCTGTGCTATGTGACCAGGCCGGACGCGGTGGTGATGGAGGTGGAGGTGGAGGCCAAAGCCAACGGCGAGGACTGCCTCAACCAGGTGAGCCGCCGCCGCCGCCCCGGGGCTCCCGCCGCGCGGCCCCCAACGGCCCTTGGCGCCGCAGCCGTTGCGGAGAACGCGACCAACCCCCAGTCCCGCACCCCGGCCCCTCCCTTCGCGGGGCGGGGGGGGGGGGACGGGACTGCCCCGCGCGGGGTTCGCGCGCCCTTAGCTAACGCTCCCCCCGCCCTCCCTCCAGGGGGGTTGCTGCGCGGGAGAGGGGCAGGAGGAGCCGCCGGTGCTTCTGCCGCTTTCCCGCGGCGCGTCTCCCCATTCCGCCTCCATGTTGGCCGCAGAGGCTGCTGCGCCCTCGGATGCTCGGTCTCCCCCGGGAAGGGACCCCGCGGGGTGGGGAGAGGCCTCTGCGTCTCCCCTCCCCTTTCGGCGAATTCGCCCTTCCCAGGCGGAGGGGTGAGGGGGCGGGACCCCGCTACGCACGGAGCCCACCCTAGGCCAGACCCCGGCTTGTGCTCGGGATTCCCCCCGCGTGGCACCGCAAACATGCCCGTAAGCATTAGACACGTGGCCGGGAGGGGGCTACCCTGGTGGCTCTGATCTGCCCGTCCTCCCTGCCCTAGCTGAACCCTGCTGCCTGCTCAGTTGACTCCACCTTGGCCAAAATAGCCAAACCTGGGTCACTCCGCCTGTGTTAGGCACCTAAACAAGTGGCTTGGTTTTCAGCAGTGCCCTTGGCTTCCTTGGAAGTTGCTGATGCTCATACGAAGGTCTGTGCTGGGTCAGACCAATGGTCCATCTAGCGCAGTATCTTATTGTGCAGGCAGTGACCAGTGCCAGGCGTTACAGAGAGCATGAGCAGAACAGGGCAGTTACTGAGTGATCTGTTCACCGTGGGTTCCCTGTTATCCAATTCTAGCAGCTGGCAATCAGGGGCTAGGGACACCTAGGCTCTGAGCATGGGATCGCTTCTCTGCCCATCTTGGCTAATAGCCATTGATAGACCTATCCTTGGTGAACTTAACTAATTCTTGGTTGAACCCTGTTGGCCTTCATGATATCCCCTGGCAATGACTTTCACAGGCTGACTGTGCCTTGTGTAAAGAAATACTTCTGTTTGTTTTTAAACCTGCGTATTAATTTCATTGGGTAACCTGTTTTTTGGGGGGTAAATAACACTTATTTACTTTCTCCTCACCATTCATGATTTTATAGATCTCTATCATGTCTCCCCTTAGTCATCTTTTTTCCAAACTCAGCATCATGGAGAATCAAGTCACTCTTGCTTAGGTGCCCAGGTTTTGGGGAAAAAATAGTGGTAACGCCTGTGATGTGTGTTTGGACCAACAGAGATGCCTCTTGTTTTTATTGCCATTTCATATACATATCAGTAGGTTGCCATCTGAACAGCTTCTTTAATGCTTTGCTTAGTTTTGATGACTTCTTACTGAAAAGTGATTCAGTAAGATAACTTTATTATTTGAGGTGAGGTTTTGTAATGTGTGTGTGAGGAGTTTTAAAAAAGCTACACTTCTGTGTTTGGGAGATGGCTTTGGTATTAGCTATGTTGTAGATCCACTTGTACAATACTTCCATTTTTGTTATAGGTATGCAGAAGGTTGGGGATTATAGAAGTTGATTACTTTGGACTGCAGTTCACTGGCAGCAAAGGAGAGAGTTTATGGCTGAATTTGAGAAATAGGATCTCCCAGCAGATGGATGGACTAGCTCCTTACCGATTGAAACTGCGTGTCAAGTTTTTTGTAGAACCGCATCTTATTTTGCAAGAACAAACAAGGTAAGACTAATCCAATCTTGAGTGAATTTCATTTCACATTTTCATGTTCTGTAATTTAATACTAAAAGTAGCTATATGTTGTCTGTATCAATCATTTTAGTAACTCTTATATTCAGCTTATTTGCTTTTGAGCTGTATATATAGCTTGCTTTGAAAACCTAACCTGACTTTAAATGTATTGTTCTGTCTTTTTGGAGATTGAGGAGGAAGGGTGCTACTGTAACTTATTCATAATATGTAACTAAATATGAGAGCTAAGAACAGCACAGTTAATTCCATACATATTTAATGCTACAAGTGAAAGAAAAATACAGGAGGTAGCATGTGATATTTATATTGCGTTTGCATGCCCGATAGTAACCTCTCTTCCAGCGTGTTACTGCAGGTCATTCTAAACTGCTTGTGCAGGAAGTAGTTTCTACCACAATACTTAAACTTGCTAAACTCCTCTTAGTCTAGTGTCATATTACAATAATTTTCCAACAGCTATAGGTCCTCTCTCAAGCTACAAAAGGAACAGCTATTTTGCTTCTCCTGTAGAAGACCTACAAACAAAGCACAGTAACTAAATTGATGATAAATTACAGTTCAGAAAAATGCATAGTTACAATCTTTTGAGTTCCAAACTCCTGCAAAAATAGTAATGAAGTCTTATTGATTTTAATTTACACTAGAAAATGTCACACACATCTTTACTTGACAAGTTAATAACTTTTTTTTCCTTTTGAACTAGCAATATAAAGCATTTGTATATTTAATTTCTGTCAGCCATCAAGTTCTAGTGTTAAATGGGGGCCATAAAACTGATGAACTCTGTCTGAAAAGAAGCAGCACAAAATTATGATGATCCACTATCTTAATGCAGCATAGAGTCCTGTGGCACCTTATAGACCAGCAGACATATTGGAGCATGAGCTTTCGTGGGTGAATACATGCATACGACAAAGTGGGTATTCACCCGTGAAAGCTCATGCTCCAATATGTCTGTCAGTCTATAAGGTGCCACAGGACTCTTTGCTGCTTTTACAGATCCAGACTAACACGGCTACTCCTGATAATTGACACTATCCTAATATGATATTCAAGTTTGACCACGCATATCCCAGGATTGTCGGGTATTTCACTTTGTTTTACCAGTAATATTCAGCTAATTCATTTGTGCAGTGTGGTTGATCTGATCTGAATGCTTATTACACAGGATAACTACATATTAGGCATGTCCTTCCCCCCTCTTTATGATGTATGAAGACCTGATTTTTTTTCTTTTTAAAAATTTTGTGTTTTATAATAGAAATTCCAGATCCTTTCTATCTTGGAAATTCTTGGTCATCCAGAGATTTAGCGAAACTGCTTGACAATTTACTGAAAGTAGAGCAGTTGAGAGGGGAAGGCGTTTGAGAGTGGTACTTTAGTTTACATATTGAACTCCAAAGAACATTTGAGAGCAAGAGACTCTTATATAAAGATCAAATACTCCTGGGTATTCAGTTAAGGTGTGAGAGCTCACAGCCTAAAGCCTGAGAATCTCCAAGAAGTCCTCTATAACAAGGGAAGAACTGGCTTGACGTTCTTGATATTTCTCTGGTTGAAAAGACAGGAAAAAAATGTATAGACTTCCTTTATAATAAAAAAACACAAACTTAGTTTAAACGGAGGGCTTGTCTACACTCCAAACGTTAGTGGCCCAGCTACGGTGTTGCAGCTCTGCGCCTGTTATACAGTAGTGTAGATGCTTGCTAGAGTGATGGAAGGGATTTTTCTGTTGATTTATCGTTAATTCACCCCCTTGAGAGGTAGCTAGGTTAACAGAAGAGTTCTTCCATTGAAGTCATAGCCTCTATATCAGCACTTAGGTTGGCTTAACTACGTCTCTCAGGGTAGCTAGGTCAGCCTAAATTTTAGGTTTAGACCAGGCTTGAGACCACCTATCTTGTTCGTGTAAATTACACAACAAAACTTTTGTGCACTCACATATTGAGGTAAATAGGTGTTTTAGGCTGCATCTGCGATAGATAATTAAACTACTAACTGAACTGGTGGGGTTACAGTGGTGCAAGCTGCAACAGTGTAGGCCATGCTAAGCAATGCTCTTTTGGATATACATGGCACAACAGCACCCTTGAAATGTATAATGCCTGCTTTTCTTCTAGTCACATTTCTAGTTTAAGTTAATTCCAGTATTTCTGTCCTGCAGAAAGTACTGCATGTGGGCTGTGAAGCCAGGAGCTACAGCCTGGTACACATTTACACACTCAAACTGCAGATGCCATGGCTGTTCAGGCCTGCATGGAATAAGGGGAGGACATTGAGGAGGGAGAGCAGGCCAGAAGCTTGTCTGAGCTATCACTGAATAGATCTCTGTATGCTTACACTTATGATTCAACTTAGAGGCCTGGTCTATGCTTAGAAGTTAGAATGACCTTGCTACATTGCTCAGGGCTGTGAAAAATTTGATGCTCTGAGCACCATAGTTAGGTTGACCTAACCCCTGGTGTGGATGTAGTAAGATTGTCAGAAGAATTCTTCCGTTGGCCTAGCTATCACTTCTCAGACAGGTGGATTAAGTACATCAAGAAAAGCCTTTCATCGATGTAGGTAGCGCCTGCACTGTGGCTCTATAGCTGTAGTGTAGTCATGGTCTGTGTGTTTAGAGTCTAATTTTCATGTCCGTTAAGTATTCAAAACAACTCCTATAAAATAGATGCCAGAAAGCTGTTTTGACTGCTGAGTACTAGCCTCTTTCTTGCCTATGTGGAAAATAGTGTGACTCTTAAATATTTTCTACAGTCTTTATTTTTCTTTGCATTGCTGGGCTTTCCAGGGCATAGCAGATTGTGTTAATTTGTCTAACCTTTACAGCCATGAAACAGCTTCCATTATTTAAGTAAGTGGAGATGTTGCATGAATTATCTTATGCCTACTAACTTTTTCTTCCTTTTTAACAGTGGGGAAACAGTTGCTTTTATTATTGGTGCTCTAGTGCAGGTTTCAGTTTATTGGCTGGCTGCTGGGTTTTTTTAAATCTAAATCCTTTGTTGTGGTGAACTATGGCTGCAAAGTTAACCAGTCTAAACTTGTATTCAGTGAAGTAAAAGGTAAAATGGATGAATGCAGGCATAAATCTATTGAAATAATATGCTGTGGCAACTCAAATTTCACGAGCAAGTCTTCTCAGACATAGAAAGGAGCAGGCCTGTTTCAAAGACATATGTTGTATACGGTTCCAGTCTTTGAGGTTTCTGTGGTGTTCTTTGAGTAGGAAATAAATTCCTTTGAGAGAGAACACTTTTTTTCATTTTATCTGAAACATTACCAGTTTATGTTCTAACACAGTTTAAAAGACATTTCCATCTTTTGTGGTTTTCAAAATATTTTTTGCATTTGTAAATAGACATTTTAACAGATGGTCCAGGCTTTGTTAAAGCAATTTGTTCATTAGAATAACCTATGCTGTCAAGTGATCACTTTAACAGGGTTCTTGCTCCATTGAATTTGAAGGAATCAGGGTTTAAGGAGTGGTGTTTGCAGTATCCAAGAACTTGCTATAAAACAGTTATCTGTAACAGAAGGCAAACAGGATTTTAGAGTAGGGAAGCAAATAAATGGGTTTGAAGTTGTGATCCAAGATGATTGACAGACTTCAGAAGAAGTTTTAGCTTTATACTTTCAGATGGGTTTGTTAAACTTTAAAACCTCAAAAGTGACTAGGAGTGGCTCTTTTGTTCTTGTTTTAGCGCTGAGAGGCTCCAGAGGCGGCTGTATGGCTCCCCATGGTAATGTAACTTTAGGTCATTGACTGCGAGTAACCCCTGACTAATAGCTACTAGGCATGTCTAACAAATCAGTGACTGCTGCATTGGAACACAGCCCAGGATCTGAAGACATTCAATTCCTGATTGGCTTAGAACTCTTGTCTCGAGGCAGAAAGTTTTGCTTTTGTGGTTAAAAGGTTTCTTTATGAAACAAGTACAAGTAGCAAAGAAGTCTAGGAACTTGTCACCTTTATAACAATAAGCAATGTTTGCCAAACTGTATGAAGGGACAAATTGCACTAAATAGTAATACAAAATAATAAAGCAGTACATTTCAAAAGGAAAAGTATGATAAGATAAATTCAAAACTAGAGCCCGTATGTACAAAATGTGCATTTTTTATGAAGTATAGCATTCAAATTAATTTTACAGTAAAAATTATTCTGAATAACATAAAACAAGCATCATTTTTAATTTTTAAGCTCTTTATTTAGAAAGGTTTAAACAAGCTTTACTGATCCTTGCCTGGTAAATATCAGAAACCAAGCTATCATTACAACAGTTCTCTTTTTTGTATAAAGAGACATTATACAAGAATTTAATGATCAAATCTTTCTATTCAACAGGGTGTTAAAATGCTTACTTTAATATGGTCACAACACCTGTATTGTTTCTAGTGATTTTATTAAATTGAATGAAATCTCTGTATACACCTATTTAAGACAAGGCATGTCTATCAAATGTTAATTTAAAAAAAAAAAAGGATAGGTGTATTTTGTCTGAGTATTGAATAAAAGGTAACCAAATATCTAAGTATCAGTCTGCCCTCTGTTTGCTGGGTTAATTGGTGTTCATTTTTCCATAACCACAACCTCCCATATTTCTTTGAACTATTCCTCTGTGGTTGTCTGTTTTTTCTTTTTCCAGTATGAGGCTGTCAGTAGTGGAGTGGCTATTAGCAGATGAGACCAGTTCCACTAGGAAGCCCCAACAGGATTACCAAAGGAGGCTTTGGTAATAAATATCCAACAATTTGTGATATTTGGCTATGGATTGCATCCCAGTCCTCTAATGACTGGACATGACCACTGGATAAGCATAAAATCTCCTCTTTTGCCATAATTTCTCCAGCATTATTTCCTTTTTATATTTTTATCCTGACTGATGTGAGGTGGTTGGAACAGTATCTGAAAGAAATTTTATTGTGTTAGACTTAGTCTTTTCCAAATCAAACCCCATTCCTCTGGGGTAATTTGTCCACATCTTTTTTTTCCATTATGTAATATATGGACACTTAATTTTGTTAAGAAAGCTTTCTGCAAAGATTGATGTAAATTAGTTGTTTTGTTTCCTAATGGACCAGAAGCCATCACTTCTATTAAAGTTAGCTTTCTGTTTAAAACAGGCTTTCTAGAAAGCTGAGAAACATAATGCCTGACTAAAACAAACTTTATTAATGTTATTTCAGTAACCTGACACTGAGACAAAGTAGGTTATATAATTTTACTTGTGTGACTGGTTTGAAAATAAGATATTCATATACAGCTCTTGGCACCTTTTTGCCAAACTGACATATTACACTGAAAAATCTAATGAATTAGCATTTAAAATAGCTGTTTTACTTGTTTGAAAACCGTTTTGTTCAAAATATGGCATTGCCATATTCCATTGAGAAATGGTTTGTGTACTTGTGTATTTTTTAAATATATGTATAGTGACTCAGGAAGGAAAATGCAAAATAAGCGTTCTGGTTTAAAGAACAGTACAGTGAACTGCTTCATTGCCACATTACCTAGTTGCACTTGTGGGCTAATTTTAAAGAATGGCTGATTTGTTTTAAATTTATAGCTATTTTAGACATTTGATTATATGGGGGGGGGGTGTAGAGTGAGGAAATGGCCAGTTTCTCGCTTTTTTTACATAGTAACACTGGTTGCCCATGGATTTGGATTAGATATGTTGCTCTCATTTTATAAGAGCAAATAAAAGCTAACTGCTGCCATTGTTTGTTGAATGCATCTAATTGTTTACCTGAAGCTGAGTTGAATAGCTGTTAGTAACCTTTCACCTACTTCTACAGAATGCAAACTAGGATAGAGATACTGGGAAATATAATAAGAGTACACCAGGGGCAGAATTTTAGTTTCTCATATCAGGTGACTTACATTGTATCATCTTGTTGGGGTAGGTGGGCCTTATTTTTTTCAGCGTTTCAATTGGTAATTTTTCAGCAGAACTCCATTTTGAGAGAATTATACTTCATAGTTCAAATTCACATCATGCAAGGAGCTGCAAATTACATTTCAGCATCAGTGAGAGGGCCTCCAGGTACTGGAGCAGTTTAGCCCCAAAGGACTGGCAGTATTTCTGCCAGGAGCACAGCAAGTGGAGGTTCCAAGAAATGCATGTTCCTGGTTGTACCACCTATCTTTTGGGAAACACTGGTCACTATTGCCTCTCCCACCACAGAGTGGAGATTGCAGCTCTTTTTTTGCTACTTCAGCCTCATTTCCTTGTAGGCACCATTCAGCTGGAGCATGGAACAAGAAAGGGATTAAGACAGCACTGTTGGACTGTTCCCATATTTACCTTACTAGACTAAAATTTTAATTACCTTTATGTACGCAAAAGGAATATTTTGAGGTCAGAACTTGCATATTATGTGTGAACTTTTTTCTTAAAGGGAAAGTAGAATTTCAAATGTGACTTAAAATCTGGAATAGGTACAGTTATATTTTCTGTGGGCTGCTGAATTTTGCCCCGTCTAAATTTCATTATGGCTCCTAAGTAGCTGTTTCTGTTTGCAACAGCTGTCACTCCAGGGACTCTGCATAAATCACATATTAAGGGAGGAACAGTAGGCACAACATGTAGATTTGTGTTATTGATTAGGATTGGTAGTTTTCAGTACCCCTAAATAGTTACTTTTTCGTACTGTCAACCATTCATACAAAAATCCTTATGTTGACCACCTTTTCTGCATCAGTAGTATTACTTTTTTAAATTGGGGGGGGGAAATTAAGTACTATCAAAAAGAAAAATCTAAGCCAGTATGCATGAGATTCGGAATTTTTTTTCTAAGGCCTGGTCTACACTATGGGGTTAGGTCAAATTTAGCTGTGTTAGATCGATTTTAAAAATGAATGCGTCTACACAATTGACGCCTGTTCCGTCGAACTAAAGAGTTCTTAAAATCAACTTCTGTATTCCTCCCTAGCGAGGGGAGTAGCGCTAAAATCGACTTTGCTGGGTTGAGTTTGGGGGTAGTGCAGACACAAATTGATGGTATTGGTCTCTCGGAGCTATCGCAGAGTGCTCCATTGTGACCACTCTGGACAGCGCTTTGAACTCTGATACACTAGCTAGGTACGTAGGAAAAGCCCCAGGCACTTTTGAATTTCATTTCCTGTTTGGTCAGCGTGGCGAACTCAGCAGCACAGGTGACCATGTAGTCCCCCAGAATTGTAGAGCGTAGAATGTTTCTACGCTCTCCCTATCATCTCCGTCCCTGCGGTTATCACAGATTAGAAGGAGGAAAAAAACCCGCTCGCGATTACATGTGTTCTGAGCTCATGCAGTCCTCATGCACTGATAGGGCACAGCTTAATGAATGGAGGCATTCAGTGGCAGAGGATAGGAAAGAATTATGTGAGTGTGAAGAGCGGAGGCAGGACGCGATGCTGAGGCTAATGGGGGAGCAAACGGACATGATGAAGCCTCTGTTGGAGCTGCAGGAAAGCCAACAAGAGCACAGACCCCTGCTGCATCCACTGTATAACCGCCTACCCTCCTCCCCATGTTCCATAGCCGCCTCACCCAGATGCCCAACAACGTGGAGAGGGAAGGCACCCAGCCACTCCACTCCAGAGGATTGCCCAAGCAATAGAAGGCTGTCATTCAAAGAGTTTGATTTTTAGTGTGGCTACAATAAGCAATGTGGCCTTGTCCTTCTCTCCTCCCCCACCCCACCCCACCCAGGTTACCTTGTCCATTATCATTTTTTTAATTAATAAAGAAAGAATGCATGGTTTCAAAACAATAGTTACTTTATTGTGGAGGGTGGTTGGCTTACACGGAATTAAAATCAACAAAGGGGCAGGTTTGCATCAAGGAGAAACACAACTGTCACACCAAGGTCTGGCCAGTCATGAAACTGGTTTTCCAAGGCTCCCTGATGCACAGTGTGCCTTGTTGTGCTCTTCTAATCGCCCTGGTGTCTGGTGTGAAATGATGGTCTGCCATTGCTTTCATGGAGGGAGGGGCAACTGATGACATGTACCCAAAACCACCTGTGACAGTTTTGCCCCATCAGGCATTGTGAGCTTAACCCAGAATTTCAATGGGCAGTGGAGACTGGGGGATAGCTACCCACAGTGCTCCGTTCCATAAGTTGGTGCTAGCTACATTATTGAGGATGCACTCTGCCGACTTAATGCGGTTAGTGTGGACGTATGCAAGTGATTTCTAAAAATCGACTTCTATAAAATTGACCTAATTTGTAGTGTAGACATACCCCAAGGGTTTGTGTATGCTGCTAAAACATCAATAAAAATATGAAAAAGATTAGGGTAGTATAAAAGAAAAGATTAAAATAAACTAATTTTAATGTTGTAGGTGCTTGTCCAGAAGCCACTTGGTACTGTTGTTCCATCTGCCTGAAATGCTTTATTCAGTCAAAAAAAGCCTTGGGAATCCTGAGTCCTGTGTGGGCTACAATTAGCTAGAAATGTCAAATTGAAGACTAAGGGCTTCTCTACATGGGAGTTGGCATACTAACTAAAGGTGTAAAGTTAATGCATATATATTAGTGCATTAAATCCCTGTGTGGATCCTTGCATTCAGAAGTAAAGTGGCCTTAATTCCAAGGATCAAACTACAGCAAACTAGTACTTACTTTTTTACATTGGGAAAATATTAATACTACTGATGCAGAAAAGGCCATTTTACTTCTAAATGAGAGCATCTACTTTGGGGTATAATGCACTTTAATGTATGCACCTTCACTTCACCTTTAGTTAATTCTCTTAACTTTTGTGAGTTATCCTGTATGGACAAACCTTTAGATACTTTGCAATTCCAACAGTAATTCTGTAGATTATATTTTGAAGTAGTCTACTTTATATCCTGGAGCACCTGGCTTCATTCTCAAACAAAAATATTCATACTCAAAATGGAAGGCAAGCTTTAATATCCTAAAGCTATACTATTTTGGGTGTATTACACTGGAGGCAAGAAATTTTGGATTGTCATGCAGGAATACTACAGCTAAACTTGAGGAGTATTTGTCCTGCACTGCAGAGTAGTAAAAGATTAAACTCTTAACTTCAATTTTTTTCTATTAGTGTTACAGCCTTATGTGAATCCAAGATGGCAGCCCTTTGAGGAAGGTATGGGTGACTTTCTGTTACTGCACTAGAAAGCAGTTTTTCTGTATACAAGTGATTTCAGAGTTGCTGTTTTTTCACAGGCTTAGTAATGTCAGAAGTTTGCCATCGTCTGGGAGATATTAAAACCATGGTAAAACTTCATTTAAGAGTGAAATTTTGCATTATGAAGATTTGCTGTGGTTTTTATAGCGGTTTTAAGGTTCAAGTGAAACTGTACAACTGGTTCAGAAAAATAAATTAGAGCTACTTGTTCGAATCAGTCACATGATATAAGAGAAGCAGGAATCTTAGAACTCCTAAAGTACTGACTTTTTTGTAGCAATTCTAATGAGATTAAAGTAGTGTTTTTCCAGCATGTTTCTAAGTGTTAATGTATCCTTGCATAGCTAAAATTTTAAAATATAATATAGCTATGAAACTGTCAATAACTATTTAATTCAGTTTTAATAAACCGGTTGAACTGAAATAGTTTATGGCAATCAGTGCAGTTTGTTTAAAAAAACTGAAAAGAAACCAATTTAAAGAAGACTTCGGTTTTTGAATTATTGAACTATTACAGGAATGCTCCTTGGGATGGCCACTTCATTTTTGTCTTGACTTTCCAGTCAGTATTCTGAATGTGCTGAATCTCTGTGCCTTGTTGAACAGAATGTCCTAGAAATGAATGCATTGTTCTGAAGAATTGAGCACCTTTTACCTTAGAGAGCCACCTGAGAATGCCTATCCAGGGAATTCTTGAAGGAGTCTTACTTGGGATATTGAAAAGGCATCTATTCACTGGTTTTTGACGATCCAATAAAAGCTGTGTGCTCAAGCCCCAAAACTACCGTAGTTTGCAGAAATTTGGCTAAATGCCTCCTGGTAGTTAATCTCTATAATATGGCTCAAGAATGCTACAGGCAGTCCATTCAGCCCTGCAGATGAACTTTGCAGAATTAGGAGTATAGCTGTTAAATCAGGGTCCCAGAAGGGGACATTCTAGTTTTACCTTGAATATGTCCAGGGGAAAAAAAAGCACTTCTGGTTCACAGCTCTTCATGTTAAGTTACACACCAACATTTTAATTTGGTGATCTGCCCTGGGTAGTATCAGCTGACTTCATCAGATTCTGTGGTTCTGGTTGTTGCATGAGTATCAGGCAACTGGAACCTAGATATTGATTGATTGAAAATGACTTTGGGGAGTGTGAACAGAAACAGGTTGTATGAAGAGAGCACTCTGGTCAAAATAATTAGCATTTTAAACTGAGTTCTCTGTAACCACTGATTGATTTAAGCCTTTAGAAATTTTTCCGTCCAATTTTGCTTCCTTCCTGCTCCATTCAAGTGTTCTTGTATAAAAATAAAGGTGAAAAAGCTACAGTGGGCTTCTATCTGAAGTGTTTATCTGGCTCCCATTATCTGAACACCTCACAACACCTCTGTAAGCTAGGGAGCTGTTATCTCCATTTTATAGATGAACTGAGGCAAAGAGGCTAAGTGACTTGCCCAAGGTCACACTGTAATTCTGTATCTTCCCTGCATCTTCACTTTTTAGGCTTGATAGGTCGTTAGCAAGAGAAAGTGGAGGTGGTTCTAGAATAGTTGTCTCTCTTGTAGTTGCTTCTCTAATACAGTTCTATCTGCTAGAGAAATCTTGTAGCTTTTTCAGCTCCCTGTTAATGTCTGTAGGGCCTTTTCAGTAACTCTAGAGATTGTCTTGCTGTTTCTCCTGTATAATCAAAGTGCTGTCAACTGCACAAAGCACACTGAAAATTTTTTTGCTTTTTTTCCACATGTAATCCTGTCGCTTGCAGCTATAGTAGGAGTAAATTTTTTCAGGCAAATGTTTTCAAGTCTATAGTATCCCTTTAAATGTGTCTGATACATAAATCACAAAGTACAACTCTACCTTGATATAACACTGTCCTCGGGAGCCAAAAAATCTTACCGCATT
Source organism: Mauremys reevesii (assembly GCF_016161935.1). Taxonomy (NCBI): domain Eukaryota; kingdom Metazoa; phylum Chordata; order Testudines; family Geoemydidae; genus Mauremys; species Mauremys reevesii. The sequence continues at coordinate 178,130,405 of NC_052624.1, read as the reverse complement.
ATAGGTGAAACCGCGTTATATCAAATTTGCTATGTATATGTTCAGAGCAGTAGTATGCAGAAATGTATGAACAGGCTTTTCATTTTTCTAATCTGGGGGGCAAAGTTGAACAAATGATTACTGATAGACAGCTATCTTGGCCGGAGCAAGTCTGAGTAGTTTAATTTAGATAACCTGCATTAATTGCTCTTAAAAAGTTAAATATATTGTCAGATTGCATGTATGTGGCTAAAATTTCAATTTGATACAACACCTACAGTTAAACATCTTGCAATCTTTTTATAATGCTTCAGTTTTTTTGTTAGAAGTAAACTGCAAAGCAAAAATAAAATGAATGAATTTTTGCTTTTTCTTTCATGGTGCATAAGGATTGCTTTATAAAACATTTATTTTGGTTAGTTTTTATTTGGTATATCAGTTCTCACTCTGGTGTGTAATGGTACAGTCAGATTGAAGACCTAAGCATCCCTTCTCCTACTCTTTCCCCCCGGGGGAGAGGGGAAAGGAGGAAGAAAGCTGCAACTCAGGTTGCAACTCATCACCATTCAGGCCTTGGCTAGCTCACATTATTTTTAGTATTTACGATATTTTATTCATTAGATAACTTTCTCATTCTAACTGTAGCAAATGTGAAATGTTTACCAAATGTAAAAACTTACTTGACTCAGCATGTCTAAAGTTAAAAAGGTAGAGAACTGGTGAACAAATTAGCAGAAGTAATGAAAATGGATAATTCTTCTAAAATGGTCTAAAATAAACATGGTCAAAAATTGTTTAGCAAGATTAGATAGGTTTACGTTCATCTCAAAATGTAGAAAATATTTATTTCTTCAAGATCAAATATACCATGGCAATAAACTTTCACTATTGAAATAGAAGAGCAGAATATTGATTCCCAAATAAGGTCTGGTCTACACTGTAAAATTAAATCAACCCAGCCACGTTGCTCAGGGGTGTAAAAAATCCACACCTGTGAGTGATGTAGTTAAGCCAGCCTAGTCCCTGTGCAGACCATGCTAGATGGGTGGAAGAATTCTTCAATTCACCTAGCTACCCTCTCGGTGAAGTGGATTGACTACAGCAACAGGAGACCCCCTTATGTCACTGTAGTGAGAGTATATACACTGAAGTGCTACAATGACATAGTGTTGTAAGTGTAGACATATCTTAAGGCCTGGTCTACACTGAAAAGTTAGGTCGACCCAACTACACTGCTCAGGGGTATGAAAAATCCACACCCCTCAGCAGCATGGCTACACTGGGAAGTAGGTCGGCTTACACAGTGTTAGGTTGATAGAATTCTTCTGTTGACCTAGCTACCGCCTCTTGGGGAGTTGGATTGCATACCCTGACAGGAAAACTGTTGGCATAGTAGTGTCTACACTGAAGTGCTAGAGTGGTGCAGCTGTAGTGTTTCAAGTGTAGACAAGCTCCAAGACTTTCAGCATGATTGTCACTGTTGAGATGTAACTACAATGATAACTGCAGTCCCTGTGCCAGACTTTGGAGTGGCTCAGCATCTTACTTCAGGATGAGTCTCTGCATTAACACCCAAAATATGACAGATTAGTCCGTGATCACATTGATTTACATCACCAGTTTTAACTGATTTAAATTGGCAAGCAGGACACCATGACTCTTAATCTTGTTTTGCATTTATACTCTGTAGTTCAGGGTTTCTCAAACAGGTCGCCACTACTGTAGGGAAAGCCCATGGCGGGCTGGGCCGGTGTGTTTACCTGCTCCGTCCACAGGTCTGGCTGATCGTGGCTCCCACTGGCCGCTTCCAGCAGCTCCCATTGGCCCGGGTTCTTAATTTTTACATTTTTATTATCTTTAAAAATGTGAAGCATTTTCATATTTACTTGATTCATTTTTTTACATGAGATTTGTTTCAGGCCGTATGTGGATGGAAAACTAAATTAAATGCACAGAACCAATATTTTTTTAAAATTTGGTTTTATTAATTCTATAAAACTACCTTGTGTGCTGGATACATAAGATAAAGTTTATCAAACATGTTTTGCATTTAAAACTGTTTAATTAAACAAAGCAAGTATTATCTGTAGTTAGTGAATTGAACTGGTGGTTTCTGGTCATCAAGCCCGTCAAGATTTTAGAACTAGGACATCTCATCTTCACACCTCATTTTTATTTATAATTCAGAATATTAAAACAGGCTTTCCTACTTTTTTCAGTTCCCTTTCGGTTTCTCAACTTTGAATAAACTTGTCATTGAACTGAACTGATTGAAGCAACTGACATGAAGAAAATAGTCTCTGCATCTGCAGAAGAGACTACTGTCAAAAGCTGTTCTAGCATTTCAAACTGATTCCCAGCGCTTAATGAGTGACTGCCACCAGTTCAGTGGTTTGACTTCTTTTAAAACAGCTGAAAATATGTACTGCTTGAAGTTTTTTATGTACTGTAAATTATTTTAATATCTTATTAGTAGTTCAGGTCTAAATATAGGTTGTCAATTTTAAATTGGTTTAATTTAAATGGATTTAAATAAGTCTGAATTTAAAAAAAAATTGATTTTTATCCATCCTGTTTTTTCAACTGTTTAGCCAACATGACAAATACAAATTTAAAGGTCAGAGGTTAAGTCCAGAACAGCAATAACTGGCTGAATAAACCATGCTTACAAAGTAAACGTATGTTTTCACAGCATCTTTCTGGGTTTTTCGAGTATTTTTCACTGGATTCTTTCAGGCTGGGGAAAATCACACCGCTTCTCTAGGAGTACTATAGGAGAGCTGTTTGTTTTGAATAAACAGGGAAATCTCCCACAGATTTCTCAACTGTAATTTCACAGAACTGCATGTGCTGATTTAAGCTTAGTATTTTACAATATTCACTTCATTGAACTGTGAATAATAGTGCATACTGAAGTAATGCATATTTATTTAGAAATGACAGTGCAGCAACATAACTACATGGTAGCCTTTTACATGCTAAGAGTTTCTTTGTTCATGCTTTGTTTCTTTAATCTGTAATTCTCACTTGATGAATGTAACATTTCAGATATTCACTGATAGTGAGAATTTTTTTAATGGCCTTAAGATATTAAAGTATTTCTCTTTTTGGATTTGCTGGACAGTTCAGTATTTAAATGAAGCTGCTGAAAGAAACTCATCTTTAATGTAGGCTGGCTTTTGAAAAGATAGCATAAGCGTTAACAAAACCAAGTCCATTTTCTAACTCTGATGCCAGAACTATTGGGTATTTAATATGCTCAGTGACCATTCTAGAGTCTCAAACAATTATTGACTTCTATGCTAGTCAAACTTTTTAAATATAAAGTTCTTCTCTTGCAGGCATATGTTTTTCTTGCATATAAGGGAGGATCTTTTAGCTGGTAATCTTCAGTGTTCTTCAGAGCATGCCATTGAACTTAGTGCATTGTTGGCTCACATGAAGTTTGGGGATTATAACCAGAATACTGCCAAGTACAGCTATGAAGAGTTGTGTGCAAAGGAGCTCACTACTGCCACCTTAGACAGGTAAGTAACTGCTCCAGCTACTCTAACAACCAGTGACAAAAGTTGTTTAAGAATTTAAATTAGTAAATGATAATGTCTGGCTATTTGGTGCTAAAATTTAAGTGTAAGTGGTGTTGCAAAAAATATCAAAGCTAGTGTTAAAGTCAGCTATTCTTTGAAAGGGAAACCAAACTCTAACCAGAATGTTTTTAATGAAAGTGATCCTACATATCTGCTGCATTTGTAGACGGTAGTGTACATTTCTTTTTTGGAAATAGAAAGAGGTAACTGTTTAAATTTTCCTTGATTAAGAAGTAAAGGCAGGCTAAATAGTCTGATCAGGGTAATTCCAGTTACCTTGCCCAGCTGCACACTGTGTAAGGACACTGCTCAAGGGAGAGTCAGAACTATTGCTTTTTGATGGATATTCAAGTAAAATCAACATCCCAAAGAAAGAGAACTTGCATAATGTTGGCTGATAGTTTACATGTACTGTACAGCAAAAAAAAATTTCCCTGAAACCTAACCCTCCCCCCCCATTTACATGCATTTTTTATGGGGAAATCGGATTCACTTAACATCGTTTCACTTAGTAGCATTTTTCAGAAACATAACTACAATGTTAAGTGAGGAGTAACTGTATATAATCAAGTTCAAGAATGTCATAGACTACATTTGTCTAAAGGCACAATTTTAGGACTTTAGATACCTAGACCCTCCATAATTTTAATACCCTTAGATTGTGTTGTAAACTAGCCCAAGACTACTCCCTGCACACGCGTCCACATTTTTTGTAGTGTAAAACCTGAACATCAAGGAGAAAAATTCTAAATGTTGTATTTGCATGCATGTGAATTTTTTTACTGCTAGGAGCTTTGTGGGCCGAGAGCCTTTCTACACAAGGGATACAGTTTCTAAAATAGCATGCAGCTTTTTCTTTTATAGTCAGTCAAGTAAATACAGTATATGGATCCTTTAAGTAGTCCAAGAATATATAATTAGTTCTGTCACTTTAATGTTCAGAAACATGTAGCCAGCTATAACTAAACAGACCAAGTAATTTAGTACTTTTATATAAGCACCACCTATCTTGATCATTTAGAATCTTGTTAAAATGAGATGTTGCTGTAGATTACTGCATATGGCTGAATGGTTCACCTATCATCTGTCTTTTTTTTATCTACAGTATTACTGCAAAGCACAAGGAACTAGAAGGGCTGAGCCAGGCTTCAGCAGAGTACCAGGTTCTGCAGATTGTGTCAACACTGGAGAACTATGGGGTAGAGTGGCACTCAGTGAGAGACAGTGAAGGGCAGAAACTTCTTATTGGTGTTGGGCCTGAGGGCATCTCCATCTGTAAAGATGACTTCAGCCCCATTAATAGGTAAGTTCCTGGGGTGAAAGAATCTAATCTTCTGACTTTTCTGTGAGCTATACTTTGGTTCTATATCTATATAATCAAAACTGTGTTCTTCTAAAGGAAGTGTGTTAGAATCTTTTGTATCTTTGTTCTGGTTTGGACCATGCAAGAGCTGCTGGACCATGCAGTGAGAAGGGATTTATCCACTTCTGATAGCCTTTTCATCAGGAGACTATTGATGATGCACAACACTGTTTGGGGCTATACAAATAAGTTATGTGCTTACATGGGGACTGTATTAGTGGTATAGCTGTCCTGTACTTGTTCGGTGCAGCGTTTTCAATCTAACATTATAGAAAATTGAAAAGGCCTCTTTGTTTGCAAATGTAGCTGTTAATTTCTTCTGGGTAGTCTTAGAGGATGTTTCTCATAGTACAATATGTGAGTGGCTGTAGAAATTGCCTTAGTTTTTAGAGGGAGAATAATCCACCACACACACACGTTACTCATCATTTTCTATTCACATTTAGGATTGCTTATCCTGTTGTTCAAATGGCAACCCAGTCTGGGAAGAATGTGTATCTGACGGTCACCAACGAGTCTGGTAATAGCGTAGTTCTCTTGTTTAAGATGATCAGTACCAGAGCAGCTAGTGGACTGTACAGAGCAATAACAGAGACCCATGCATTTTACAGGTTTGTATTGCTAGTGGAGTAAATCACTTGTCTTACCTTTTCAACGGCAGTTGAGTCAAGGATTTAAACTTGGCACAGGATTGTAGGTATTTGATATTTCCTCACACTACCTTGCATTTTAGATATTCCCCTGCAGAATTCCATCATATCTTTGCTGCTATTCCTGCACACACAACACCAGGAACAGCAGCAGTGGTATGAAACAAAATTCAGACATAGTTCTATTCTGCTTCTGCTACATTCGAGAGCTGGATAGATTCTTATTGCTGAGGTTTTCTGGGGTGGGAATATACAATTCAAGATAAGCAAACAAGATATTTCTCTGCACTATCACAATATAAATAGCACTTCCTCAGAATGAAAACTAAATGAGTTTCTAATACAGATACCTCAGTAAGCAGTAGACACTCGTTTTCATTTCTAGCATATATGTTTATAATTTATTGAAAAGATCAAAATCTATAGCTTCATTCCTCTAATTCGGTTTTTAAAAATCCTTGCAAATACAGCTATCATACAGAAACAAAATTATGTAGGCTAAACATGCTATGGATGATCTTTCATCCTTCGCGGGTGTCTGAGCTCGGGGAACAAAAGATACACTGAGGTTTCAGTGTTAACTAATCAATTTTTTAACTTGTCTCATGGGTTTGTCTTGTAGGTGTGACACTGTTACTAGTGCTGTCATGATGCAGTACAGTCGAGATTTAAAGGGCCACCTAGCATCCTTGTTCCTGAATGAAAACATTAATCTTGGTAAAAAGTATGTCTTTGACATTAAACGAACATCAAAGGAAGTTTATGATCATGCGAGGAGGACTCTTTACAATGCTGGCATTGTGGATCTTGTTTCAAGAAGTGACCAAACGCCACCAAATTCTCCCCTTAAGTCTTCAGAAAGTAATATGAACTGCGACAGCTGTGAGGGTCTCAACTGCCAGCAAACAAAAGCTCTTCAAGAGAAGTTGCGGAAGCTGAAGGAGTCTATGCTATGTATGGTGTGTTGTGAGGAAGAAATCAATTCAACCTTTTGTCCTTGTGGCCACACAGTATGCTGTGAGACCTGTGCTGCCCAGTTGCAGGTAATTGCAGTGTCACTTGGGACATTCCACACTAATGTGTTTAACAGCTGATTTCACTTTACAGTTCATTTTTTACTAGTATAATTAACTGATCTTGACCAGTATACTCAGCAAAGTTTGGTATTTAAATTCAATTTGCATAATGTCTTAGTTCAGAAGAATGTTATGTTTAGATGATAAGCTAAATAGGTGGGGCTGTAGTGTGAAGAAAGACAACGTAGGTGAGGTAATTTATTGGACTAGTTTCTGTTGGTGAAAAGTTTTTGAGCTTGCACAGAGATCTTCTTCAGGTCTGGTATAGTATGTAGTCATTCCTTTTGATGAAAATTAATGTGTTTTTTTGCAGAGAAATAGGAATTAGTGGCATGAAAGTTTCTTGTGGTGTCATATTTGAAATATGGAGACAAAAGATCTGAATACTTCAGTCTCACCGACAATGTTTATTCATTACTCATTGTGCTCATGAGACATATAGGGTCTCAAAAATTGTGAAGGAGTGTTCCCTAATTACTTTCTATCTTTTTCTCTCCAGTCATGTCCAGTTTGCAGGTCTCGGGTAGAGCATGTCCAGCATGTGTATTTGCCAACTCATACCAGTCTGCTTAACCTGACAGTGATATGATCTATGTGTACACTTCTAAAGCATCATGTACTTTTTACAAACTGCACTAAGATGAACTACAGCCATTGATTGTGAAGAAGGCAATCACTCCAGCTCCTGCCTGCAATGAGAAGCAAACACCCCACTACATCTCTGGGTCAGAGAGGGGACAATATTCTCCGTTCAGCATGCCCAAGAAGAGGTTTTGGGACATGTGAAAACAGAACTCTAAAAAAAATTCATGTCATCTAAAGGAGGAAAGTTCTTCTTGATGCATGAGCTTGCAATGTGGCAATATTGCCAAAAGCTAGGTAATTCTGGGAATTGTGGTGTAAAGTCTATTTGATATACCCAGCAGGGATCATTCAATATGTAGTTTTACACATTGTATAATTGGTTTTAAGTTTCTTTTTATTTTGTTCCTTTAGTGTGATCACTCCATTATTTTTAATAGCAAAACTAGTTTTTTACAAATTTGTACGTCGGTTTTAGTGTGATCATAGTTTCTTTGTGTTTAGTAATTGTTCTAAAGTGAGGGGAAACTATTTTAAAAAACAGTATTTTTAAAAACCTGAGGTTGCAAGGCTTTAAGCAAGCAGTTGCATTTAAATCAGCAATCTAATGAAAGCTTAATTCATATGGCAGTGATAATTTTGGAAGGTTTTTTTCCCCAGCAAATCTTAATTTCTGGATTTTGAAGGGTTAGTCAGGAAAGTCTCTCCTGCTTAGTAATGATGCTCCACTGAGGAAATGTTCTGGGGCTTTGCTTGCAAATCAAAAGGGAAAACCATTTCCTCTTGGGAAGGATGTAAATTAGCCAACCCTAGAGATGTGTCCAGGTTGCCACAGATTCAACTGTCAGCCTGTAAATCTGCCTTAGCTGTGGAGGCTGATTTTTCTTGAACTATCAAAAATCCATTTTGGTCTAAAATAGTGTAAACTTTGTATAATTTTTAAGTGCTTTCATGAGTTTAACTTTTGCGTTGCTTGGTTATCTTTCTTGCTAAAACTTATCTTCCACCCCCATTTGGGCATTTTGGACTTCGGTCAACTAGTATATTCTCCATGATTTAGAGGAAACTAGAAGACCATATTTGGGTGCAATACTAGCTAAATTAAAGCTAGAAAACTACACTGTCACTTTACTGAGATTTTCTGAGTATACTTTTCATATTGCCTTAATGTAGCAGTAATGTGTATGTATGCATTTGTTTCTTTGCACAGACTTTTGTCAAAATATTAAAACTCTACTTTTTTATCGCACATATTAGCATATAAACCTTACTCCAAGAGGTATTTATTTTTTCACTTTGTAAAGAAATTTTGTTTCCACATGAAGCAAGAACTCTGTCCTATATCATAGACAACTTCTGTCTTTTTATATTCAGGTTAATAAAGGACTTTAAATCAGATGTCTTCCTACATTATTGATAGTATTTGGAAGTCTGCTTATTAGCTTTGTTGTGAGAAATCCTGCCATGTCATACATAATTTAACCCATTCTTTTGTAGTTAGCATATTGCCCACTCTTTTTCCTAAACCTGCATATTTTGTGACTGATCTAAGAGGTACTGACCATTTGTAACTGCCATTCTGGTTAATGGTGCTCAAAAGACCAGACTCTTTTCTGTGTTCTTCTCTTGAGCTAGCTGGAGGAGGAAGCTTTTTTTCATTTTGTAGCTACCTTTAGCTTTCAAGTGATATGGCCTAAAACACCTCACTAGTTGCAGGGTCCTTAATTTTTCTTATAGAAACATTCAGAGGAAATAAAAGGTTTCTGTGACTAGAAACTGAAAAAATAAGATAGTTTGACCTAAACAAGCTGCTTTCAAGATTTAGGACTTTGAGTTTCATCAGTCCAACCGAAGCATTTAACAAATCTTTTTATACTAGTGTGTAGACATTTAAAGTTGAGCCACTAATCAGCTATATCACTCTTCAATTTTGAACGCTTCATTTAGCACTACTTATCCTATTGAAGCTAAAATCTTTCCTCATTTGGCCTCTACCTGAACACAGTTTATTGATGATCCAAGAAACCTTATTACTTGAACCTATTAATGTCATTTTAGAACAAGCGAAATGATATTCCAGCTCAAAATAGTGTAGCGGGTGAAAGTAATTTCATGGAATTTTAATATGTATAGCAAATCATAGTGGCCATTTCTAAATACTTTGGAATGGCCAGGCCTGAACCAAGCAGTGTAGTTGCTTCTGTTCTGCTTTTATTTTAAGCAGTTATATGTCCAAAAGGCCACTATGGTTAAGGTGGATTGGAGAACTACAGTGCCTCTTGAAAGCTGAGGCAGAACTTAAGAGACTTCTCTGAAGAGTTGTTCAGGGCTGCCTCTACATCTTCTGCTACTTAAGATGAAGTAGCAGTTGTCACTGGTTGAAGATACTGAACAAATCATTGCCTGCCACAGATTATCTGTCAGATTTTGGCCTGCTTTGCTGTGGACTAGTACATCTTCTGTTGCCAGATGCTCTATTCTATTAGCAGGGTATGTCTTTGCACTGTTGTCAGGCCCAGCTGTGAGGGGAGTGAATCAGGTTCACAGACTACAGTGGTGAGTATGATGTAAATGCTTGGAGCTAGATCTATGGGACTGAATCAATAATGCACAGATCACTCCCCCAAAGACAGGTTCACATTTCTTTTCAAGGAAAATTAATTTTGATGAAAGCTTCATCAGTCACTGGCAAATATATTCCAGACCTTGCTATCTGACTGATTTTCCTTTTAATATTTGGAGTTTTGAGGACCCAAGGAGTGCAGAGTAGCTCTACTATCCTTAAGGGTGTGGAGTGCTTTATCATTATTTAAGCTTAAGAGCTCACGATACTTAAATGGTAAATCTGTGATGGTTGTCTGAGCATGAGAACTGTAATCAGGTTCTGCACATTGTAATGTCTGTGGCCACCAAATAAGCTGCCATGCCAGGCATCTAAAATTGCCTACAAAGTTGTCTTCACCACGTGTTGCCCTTCTGACATGATCTCTCAAGTTCTGCTCTGGTATTTTGTGGAAGTTTATCCAGAAAGGGTGTTCTGTCTTATGTTAAATTGTATTTTGCCAAGCAAACTTGATGATACATGTTTGTAGTGTCGCAGAAGAGTAGGCTTTTCTGCTTAGCAGGTTCGCTTGTCAGGGTCTATTTCTTTAGGTATCTAGCATTTGGGAGTCCAAATGATTTTTTCCTCCACTGGAGAGAGAAGTTACTAGAGTTTGTATGGGAGGAGAAGTACTTCAGGATCTTGTATGGAACTTGGTTCCTTTTAGCTGCCCTCTCGCAGGTTGTTCCTTGTTAAACTTTCTGGAGAAAATGTCACTAGTGATTGAATGGTTGGAGTGAGTGGGTAATTCACCCTTTTAGTTTTATGGGAACTAGTAACTACAGCCTATTCACTTCTTAACATGATACTGTAACTATAAACAGTTTAAACAACTTAAAAGAATTAGCACTGGAGAGAAAGCTATGCTCTTGTTAACACTGTTCAAGAAATTAGAGCTGGGCCAATACCTAACCTTTCAATTAACTGGCAGCTCCCATAAAGTTGTGTGATCCAAAAAATTCTTGAATTGTTTGACTTCAAATAAAAGTTGTCAGCTTTTCCAGTAAAAATGAGGAGTCCTTGTGGCACTTTAGAGACTAACACATTTATTGGGCATAAGTTTTTGTGGGCTATAACCGACTTCATCAGATGCATGGAGTGGAAAATATAGTGAGCGGGTATACAGCATATGAAAAGATGGGAGTTGTCTTACAAGGTGGGGGGGTCAGTGCTAACGAGGCCAATTCAATCAAGGTGGATGTGGCCCATTCCCAACAGTTGACAAGAAGGTGTGAGTATCAACAATGGTCACAACTGCTGGGAATGGGCCACATCCACCTTGATTGAATTGGCTTTGTTAGCACTACAAAATTATTTTCCCTCTGTTCCAGTGTGTGTAAATAAACATTGGCACAAAGACCAAGGGCCCCAAGCACTAGGTTATAAATATTCTCTCTTGACCTGTGACTATTAAGTATTTTATACAAATACTTCTCACATTCTGGGCACAAGTCTTTTACTAATAGACTGACAAAAGTATCCAAAGGTGTTGCTTCATGCAGCAACAAACATTTAATTTAACATAAGCATCTTCCCCTATTAAGAGCTTGGTGCATAGGTACGTGAAGTGAAAGTATTGTCATCCCTGAACTAGAAAATGAACTTCCCCACTCTTAACATTGAAGCATTTGCATTTATAAAACATGATCACTACCTCAGCTTCAGTGTATTCACAAACAAATACATAACACAAGCTATCCTCTTCATTGCCTTCAGTTACATCTTTGAGGAGAAAGAATAGCCTACTGCACCAGCCTGAAGTCCAAAACAAAGAACTGGCCACCTAAGTGGGTATCCCCAAGTAGCTAGTTGGTTCTGTGGACAACCCTGATAGAATCTAAATCCCCTGTAATCACAAGAAAGCTGGCTAAAACTGATAACCAAATTGTAAATTAACATCAGGCTTGATTGTTTTAAGTCAAGGTGGTTTAAGTAATTGGAAAAAGATTACCATTTGTATTTTTCTTTTCTAAAGAAAGGTGTATTCTCATTAGTCCATATACTAATTGATTTATAACTAAATAAGCCTTTATACTAGACTTGGTATATCTGGTGAGCTAGGAAGGTACACTAACTAACTTAAGCAATATTTTCATTTTAATTGTACATTTTTAGTATTAGAAAATGGTGAATGATAGATATTGCTTAGTTATGAGACAATTAACTTTTTGCTCATGATTTGTCAACCTGCATTAGAATAACTGGACTTTAAACTAGGTCTGTCAAGCAATTTAACGGTGTGATTAATTGTGATTTTTTTTAACAGAATACCATTTATTTAAATATTTTTGGATGTTTTCTACATTTTCAAATATATTCATTTCAATTACAATGCTACAAAGTGTACAGTGCTCACGTTATATTTTTTATTACAAATATTTGCACTGTAAACAAGAAATAGTATATTTCAATTCACCTACTGCAAATACTATAGTGCAATCTATCATGAAAGTTGAACTTAAAAAGGTAGAATTATGTACCAAAAAACCTGCATTTAAAAACAAGTCCACTCAGTCCTACTTCAGCCAATTGCTCAGACAAACAAGTTTGTTTACATTTATGGGAGATATTGTAAATAAGAAGCAGTCAGCAGTGTCACCTGAAAGTGAGAACTGGCATTCGCATGGCACTTTTGTAGCTGGTGTTGCCAGGTATGTTAAACATTCATATGCTCCTTCATGCTTCGGCCACCATTCCAGAAGACAGGCTTCCATGCTGATGATGCTTTTTTAAAAAAAAAAAAAAGGCATTAAACTTGTGACTGAACTCCTTGGGGGAGAATTGTATGGCTCCTATTCTGTTTTACCCACATTCTGCCATATATTGCATGTTATTTCAAGTAGGAATGAATGGACTTGTAGGCCCTAAAGTTTTGCATTATTTTGAGTTCTGTTATGTAACAAAAAAATCTACATTTGTAAGTTACGCTTTCACAATAGAGACTTGTTTACAAATATTTTCACTGTAAAAATGATCAAAAATATAAAGTGAATACTGTACACTTCGTATTCTGTTGTACTAGAAATATTTGAAAATGTAGAAAAACATCCAAAATACTTAAACAATAGAATGCCAATTGAATTTTAATAGTGCAATTAATCACGATTAATTTTTATAATCGCAGTTATTTTTTTAATCGTGTGAGTTAACTGTGATTAATCAACAGCCCTACTTTAAACATAACAGCATATATCTTTTTTATTAAACAAAACTGCCGTAAATGTTTTAGATACTTTTCAAAAATTGTTTCACATTTACAACTAAATGATTTATTAAAGGAACAGCAGGATTAACAGTGAATGATTATTTTAGGTCAGCCTACAGAAGTTTTCAAATACACTTAAAATTTTGTTCAGTTTATTATAGCTTTACTGCTACTTTTAAGTATTCTGCTGTATGGGCATTTCCTGATGTATCAATTGTTTCTGTAAGAGACAACCCCATCTTCTGTTGTTACACAAGCACATATTAGTGGATCATTGGCTCCACCTATCAAGAGAGATTAACGAATTTACTGTCAATGGTTTTTGCACTCTGTTTGATTTCCTTTTCATAGACTGTCCAGAAACCTTCCCACAATGTCTGCTCAGCCAGATGGAGCATAGCTTCAGCATAAGAATTGAACCATGTCATTGAAATGTTTGTTCTGAACAAAATGAAAGGGAGAATTTGTTGCATAAATGAACCGAGTGTTCTCTTCATTTGAGTCTTGCTGGAATTTGCTGGTACTGATTATGAACTCATCCATGGTTTTATTGGATGAAGAATTTTTTTGATACTGGTATTTTATTGTCTGATGTATACCTTGTTGCAGCACTTCCGGTGGTAACCAGCAGATGATGCTGAAGTTGTGGGCACTGCAGGTGATGGACATTCATAACCCCTTGTGTCCAAGTTGGACCATGAAACAAAATGGTAAAAAGGCACTCTTTTTTACTGAATTATGCAGTGCACTGCTTTAAAAATAAAATTATAAATGAAAAATTCTTCCTACTGCAGCTATTTGTACCACGGTTTAAATGGTATAACTTATCCTGAACTTAGTTATGATTTTTCATCTTCCGTATAAAACTATTACCTAAATCTTTTAAAATACTTATCTCTAGCAACATACCTAGTAAGTTGAGGTGGGGGATGGGGGAATTAAATGCCTAATTAAACATTAATCAGGAAATGTTCACCTAGGATGTTTAATTACATTGAGCAATAAAACTATCAATTTCAGAAATAATGGTAAAAATGTAATTGATAAATACTTCAAACATACCAATTATATTTTGAACACGGTTTGTTAATAAGTAAGCCATCTCAACCACAAATTTATGACAAACTAAGTTATTGGCACATAAGACATGATAGGTTGTCCAAGGGAATGTGCAAAACTAGGTTTATTAACCAATTGATCCAGATTGTTGTCCATATCATTGTTAAACTCATTACCTTCTGAGGAGCATTGTTCATAATGTTTCATTCTGACATCCAGGCCTTGCATTGCTTTGTTGCAATGTTTATATTTGGCACATGTTTCTTTTTCACCTAAAGGTACAGAAATTTCTTGAAAATATCTGAGTCTTTTTTAACAACCTGCACCCATGGCAGTTTTTTCCTACAGTTCCCCATGCTAGAGGCTGCCTTCTGAAGAATATGGTCCCTTCTTTAGTGTCCTGCTTTGACACAAGTGATGTGCCTTCCTTGTTACATAACTCCCCCACCTCTAGGAAAAAAACAAGAACAAACACTGAAAACTTCATTTCTGTAACCCGCATGCCTTTTACATGGCAGTTCTTTGTGGAGAAACTGAGACAGCTGATACAAACAGAAATCCATTAATTTATCTTTGTCTACACATACAAGGAGAGAGAGCAAGATCATCTACTTGAAGTGCCCAGACTCCTCCAGAAGCAAGGGCTGATAGTTACTGACCTGATCATTGTTTTTCCGTAAGCGGGAGACTAAATTTCCATGATAAGGTGAGTCATAAATATTAAAGTGAGATCTGAGCCAGAGTTCAGGTAGGGAGAAGCTATAAAACAGACCTCTGAGAGCACCTGGGGCAGGGGGGGTTAGTGGATGGTCTTGATGAGATACATGAGGGCATCCCCTGGAGTCAGAGGCTGGATCCCGATACCTATGACGACTTTGCCAGTCTCTTCCAACCAGAAGCAGAGCCCCTAGCTCCCCCACAGGAGCAAGCCCTTAATAGTGTGTCATATTAATAAAAATTGACCTCAAGAGTTAGCTTTTTCCCCTGACACTTTGTTTATATAGAAATGTAGCCTTTAAATGTCAAGTTTTTGGCTTGGTGCTCATGGATTCAGCATATTTATTTTTATTTAAAATTTTTAAAGAAGTTTAGACCTTTATATTCAGATTTCTTTTTAAACAGGTTTATTTTTAATTAGATTAAAATAGATTTTGAATTCATCCTGATTAGCATAGATATGATTACATTGACAAAGGGGGTAAGGTAGTATCTTTATCGGACCAACTTCTGTTGGTGAGAGAGGGACAAGCTTTTGAGCTTACACAGCTGGTAGGCCAAAATATGCACCTACATTTTGAAATGTTTGGCTTTCTACAAAAGCAGATTTTAAAATAGGTAAGGAAGATTTACACTGTACCTGTACTGAATTGACTAGGCAATTTGTTTGACCTCATGATCATGTAGAGGGATTATAACTGCTGGAAAAGGGCTTAATGCTTAATTAAGAATTGGGTTTTAGTTGATCTTGCATTGTAACAGACTGCAAGTTTACATGGGAATGCCCACTTCACTAATTGTGTGGCTGCATTCCCTTAGGAGCTGCCTACATTTAGTAGTGACAGTGGAAAATGAGAGACGCTCTAGACCAAAAGTCCTGTTCCCAAAATGGCTATTACTCACTGAGGTATGCTACAATTTAAGTAAAGAACATGTAGCCGGCATGTTGAGTGTGAACTGTAATTAGAAAGCAGAACAAAAACTACTTGAGTATGGGTTTTTTTTATTGCTCCATATGTATAGGCAAAAGCCCTTCCTTTTCTCTGCAAGGCACACATTGCAGAAATCCCCTGCCCTGACTTCCTCTTTCACACCACAAAACCCTGGCATACTTTCTGATGATCACATATTGTGCAGCTGAAACTAGCTGGATGTGTAGGGCAAATCTTTTGATGGTTTAAAAAAAGTATTTTTTTTATATTTTTGCTTTAAGGGATAGGATTTTATAAAGTATTGTTTTAGGAAATAATGTGAAACAAAGCCTCCTCATGACTTAATTTAGTTTCCAGTGTTTCTGGGTATCATAGTGCCAGAAAGGTGCCTAAGCACTAAATAGAAGCTGATGACTGTAGCAAGAAGGGAGATCATCAGAAGTACATTCAAAGTTAGCAAAAAGCTGATGTCTAATCCTTTACTCATTTGAGAGGCACTTAACACATACCTATTTTGGTTTTAAACAGTGCAGATTGAAATCTCATCAGAAGTTTAGGAGGTAAAGTAAAAATCAAGCTACACGCTGCCACACCAGCTACCTTAGAAAGGCTGAAGGCATAAGGGTATTTGCTTTGTTCATATGGCTTTCCCCAAGAGCCTTTCTTTAAAATAACATGACAACACACATGAAAATAATTTCTCGTAGCCACACAATGCAGAGTTCAGCTGATAGATTATGGTGGGGATTTCTGACAATACTATGTATTCCATGGAAGAGCACTACACCCAATCCCCCAGGAGCAGAAATCCGCTGAAGGAGGCTAAAGAATTTAAAAACAGGAAATAAACCAGCTAACATCTCTAAATTAAACTGTGTGCTGCAGTACATATCAATTGTTCTTTATGGGGGGGGCCAGTCCCTATTTCCCAAGAAAATATTGATAAAGTTTGCCTTCTCTTCTTCCAAAAATATTTCCACGATTTAAATATTAACAGCTATGGAAGTGGAGTTAAATAAACACTACTGCAAATTTGATTGAAATTAGTGAGGTTTATACTATTTGTATCTTTTTTTTTGCAAGTGCAGAGGGCCTCCCCTCTATTTATGTTCTTTAGTAGTCATTTTTCTCCTTGCCTGGAGGCAGAATTTTTAGTTTTATACAACAATGATCCTATATTCCTTGTGCACCTAAAACTCCCAAAAAAGTCAAGAAGACATGCTCTGCTTAACTTCATTCCAATGCAAAAAGTATATTTAGGCTAACTTATAGAAATAATACATATGTAGCACTTTTAATTTCAAGCACATTACAATGTCATCACTGTCATTATCCCTATTGTACAGATGAGGAAACTGAGGCATAGAACAGTGATGTGACTTACACAAGATCATTTGGCAGGTCAGTGACAGAGACACAACTACCCACCAGGTCTCCTGACTTCCAGTCCAGTGCTCTATCCATTAAGCCAAATTCTCTACATACACACAATGAACGTTGTGTGAAATATTTAGTGGGCCTAGTGACATGCAACACATTATTTTAAAGACTACAGCCTCAAGTTTTGCTACAAGTAAAAATAACTGACTGGAGGAGAAAAACACCAGCACTGGAGCTAGCATGCTTGCTTATTTGATGGTATGAAACACAAACCATATTGTTCTGTATCACCTTCTACCTGACAATTAATAGGATCCCTTTTTGGCTGGGTGTTCCAGTCGAAAACTGGATATGTGGCAACCCTACTGAAGGAGCTATAGGTGCATTTGTGCTACTAACCCACCTTTTCTCAGGCTAAAAAAGATGGATTGTCCCACTCTTTTCTGGGGTGGAGAAGGAAGAATTGTGCTGATTGGCCCCAGCCTGGTGGAGGCAGCTGCCTGTGGCTTCAGCTCCCCACATTTTCTGCAGGCAAAGGGAGATCTGCACATTGAAGACCCACCTTGCAAGGTTCTGCAGTGTGGCCTAAGGGTTTCTTCTTTTTTATTCACTTATGAACAGGAGTGGCTCTAGCTTTTTTGCTGCCCCAAGCATGGCAGGCAGGCGGCTTTTGGCGGCATGCCTGCAGGAGGTCCCCGATTCAGCGGCTTGCCTGCAGGAGGTGCCCAGTCCCGTGGATTCGGCAGCTTGCCTGTGGGAGGTCCACCAGTCCCACAGTTTTGGTGTACCCGCCGCTGAATCCGCAGGACCGGCGGACCTCCCATAGGCATGCTGCTGAAGGCTGCCTGACTGCCGCCCTCGCAGGGACTGGCAGGGCGCCCCCCACGGCTTGCCGCCCCAGGCATGTGCTTGGAGCGTTGGTGCCTGGAGCCGCCCCTGCTTATAAATATCTTAAATATACAAGTTAGCAAAAAGGCTTCAACCTTACTAAGGGTATGTCTACATTAGAAATGCTACAATGGCACAGCTGCAGTGCTGCAGCTAAGCCATTGCAGTGCTGTAGTGTAAACACTGCAGGTATGGAAGGGGTTCTTCCATCACGTAGTAACTCCACCTCCCCGAGAGGTGGTAGCTAGGTCAATGGACAAATTCTTCTGTCAACTAACCCGGATTTATGCTGTTTAATTACATCACACAGGGCGTGAAATTTTTCGCACCGTTAAGTGATGTAGGTAAGATGACCTATAAGCTTAGGTTTCCCTTTGTTTCTCTCCTGTGCTCTATGAAACAACATTCAAAACAACTGGCCGCATGAAAGTAGTGGACATAGGTTTTGAGCTTTGTTTTTCTGTGATATATCAGGACTGTTTTATGTTCTCAATAAAACACCCTTAGGGACAATTCTCATCTGTCAGCCTGCATTTCCCTCGGGCTGCATCTATTTCTCTCAATTCACAGCCAAGCAATACATGGGCACACTGATCATAGAGACAGAAGAGTCCTGTCTCTGCAAAAGAAATATTTGCAAATAAGATTTCTTAAATACAGTTTGAAGCTACAAACAATAAACTCTATATTTCATTTATGTACATTCTTGGAACTATCAATTGTCAGAGCTTACTTCAAGTAATATGCAGTCAACTACTGTTCTTGAACTTCACTCTCAGTTTTCCTTGGTAACACACAATAGTGAAAATAGTGATGTGTTTAGCGGGGACAGATTTTTACTCTAAAGGCTCAACTAGACCAGCTAGACTTTGAGTCATTGCTTGTGTGGGTGCTTGCAGGCTGGTAGGGATGGACATTTGCTGGTTCACCTAGGGAAAGGCTAGTGAAGTTCCTGTTTTGGTAAACTGGAGGAGGAAAGTGGAGCGCGCTATAAGAGGAGAAAATCACTGGGTACAGGCTGTGTCCAAATTGAGAGAGCAAATTTATGGATCAGATAGAAAAACTGAGGAACAAGATTTAGTTGAGTTGGAAGGAGGGTGGGAAACAGATGGGGAAAGGACAGATGTGACTCAAGAGATTTGACTAACCAGCCAAAATTTGAGGAGGGGGGAAATCTGTCCTAACCTTCAAGCCTCTGGGGAGTCCATTCATCAATTTGCTACCCAGAATACGTCATCTTCTGTTGGAAAAGAAGGGCACTTTTTTTTATCACAGAAATCACCTTTCATTGTCTTGCTTTAAATTGCCCAAAAGTAAAAGAGAAAGCTTAACCATGCTACAAATAGGGATATTAAAAACAAGGAAATGACTCAACTTCACATGAGCACTGAGACACTTAGTGGCCTGCATCCCAGTTCAACTCACCGTGAGGCAATTCCTGTTTGTGAACTGTCTCAGGAACCTTTTCAGAATGGTTGCCTGAGATCCTTACCACCACCTAGAGGTTGCTGGACTCTATTTCAGAAATAGCTACATGAGGAAAGAATTGGCTGAATTCACCTTACTAGAATTAAAAAAAAGAAAATTACATGAATATCCGTGACATCTTGGGATATATCTATATACACACTTTATATACACACACACAATTAGAGGCTTAATTTATTCAACTAGAGTCTTGCCTACATGTGTGGAATTGAAGAAGTTATCAAATATGGGGAATTAGGAAGGAGTTTCTTTTCCCCCCCACCTTCCTTTGGAACATGGAGCAGGGAGCATCCACTAGGACAGGGATACAGTTGAAAATGGCCATTGTGAAGCCCAATAAATCTATTGCCCCTGATTGCAATGACTTCAATCAGTGGACTTCAATTCTTCCTTTCATATTCTATGATAAGTGTGCCGACTTTGGGAATAAGAAAGTAATTTGTACTTCTGACTCTGAAGCCAAGGACAAAGCTTCTAGCTTGCCAGGACCTCATTCCAAACAGTATCTCAAAATGAATTGCCCGTAACTGGGTTTTATTAGATTTTTGCAGTGATACTCAATGATAAATGCTTTCATAGCTACAGTCATTTTTCTGTTAAGAAGGCTTGTGTGGGTTATAACATGATCCAATGGCTGGAAGTTAAAGCTAGACAATTCAGAATAGAAATAAGGTCCACATTTTTAACATGGAGGGTTATCACTCATTTAACAAGAGTTGTGGTGGATTCTCCATCGCTGGAAATTTTAAAATCAAAATTGGATGGTTTTCAAGAGGTATGGTCTAGTTCAGGGGTCAGCAACCTTTCAGAAGTGCTGTGCCAAGTCTTCATTTATTCACTCTAATTTAAGGTTTCACGTGCCGGTAATACATTTTAACATTTTTAGAAGGTCTCTCTCTATAAGTCTATAAACTATTGTTGTATGTAAAGTAAACAAGTTTTTTTTAAAATGTTTAAGAAACTTCATTTAAAATTAAATTAAAATGCAGATCTTATCAGTTTAGTGCAGTGGTTCTTAATCTGGGGTGAACGCACCCCCTGGGGTAGAGGGGGCACCTGCCGCTGGTCTGGGGTCCTGGCCGCCAGCCCCACTCAGCCTCCTGCCAGCCTGGGGTTCCGTTCACTCAGCCGGCAGGGGGCTGAGTTGGGCCAGTGGCCAGGACCCCGGCTGGCAGCCGCGTGCCAGGCAAAATCGGCTTGCGTGCTGCCTTTGGCATGCGTGCCGTAGGTTGCCGACCCCTGATCTATCCTATGAAGTGGTGTCAGAAGTAGGGTTGAATCAAGACATTTCCGAATCTCTGCCTCTCAGTTAAAGCAAACAATATATTAGACCGAACATTTGGGTTTTTAGAAGGGAAAACTTGGGGGATTGGATGGCTTTGGAGATTGAGATACAGTCTTAACTGAATCCATTCCAGGTTGATGAGGACCAAACATTGTTTCTGTTGGATGGCTCTTGGGTAGTTTGACTGGTTTCCAAGAGACAAGTGGCCATATGAGCACTGGAATCCTTGTGGGCAGTCTGAGCTGAAAGGCCAAGAAGGACTGAATGTCATGAAGACAGCACAGGTTTTTTCCTCTTTGTGCTGGTCCCTCTAGCACACTGCATTGGGCGGACACTGTTAGCAACCTTACCATACTGCTGCCTGTTCTGTTCTGAAACAGAACTGCCAGTGCTACTGCTATGACACGTTTCATAAGCACGCACATTCACCCCCCCCCATTATAAAACCATCCAGAACATAAAGCAGACAGTCTATGAAAGAAGAACAAGAGAAATGTCAGTTTCCCCATCTCAACATACTGAGCTCTTAACAAAAAGCGGTGGAATCACAGAAACAGATTGGACAAGCGTAACTTCAATTTTTTGCCAGCTGAAGTGAAGGATTCCCCTTCAGTGCCCCTTCCAGCTGCTGCCACCAGACATAATCCAAATTCCCTTATTTGCCCACCCTACCTGTTGACACCTGCCTAAGATCCAGATACTGTTTCTGCCCTTCTGACCTAGAGTTGCAAGGTGTCTGATTTTTTACCAGCACCCCCCAGTCAAAAAAGGAACCTGGCGGCGCTGGTCAGCACTGCCGACTGGGCCGTTAAAAGTCTGGTCAGTGGCTCAATGGGGGCCCGGGGCTAAGGCGGACTCCCTGCAGCTCTCAGAAGTGGCTGCCAGGTCCCTATGGCCCCTAGGCGCATGGGAAAGCCAGGGAGACTCTGCACACTGCCCCCACCCCCAAGTGCTGGCTCCACATCTCCCATTGGCTGGGAACCGTGACCAATGGGAGCTGTGGGGGTGGCACCTGCAGGCATGAGGGCAGCGCACGGAGCCTCCCTGGCTGCCCATGCACCTAGGGGCTGCAGGGATCTGGCAACTGCGTCCTGGGAACCATGGTAAGCGCCACTGGGACCCCGCACCTCCTCCCGCACCCCAACCCCTTGCCCCAGCCTGGAGTCCCCTCCTGCACATCAAACCCTTCATCCCTGGCCCCACTCCAGAGCCCGCACCCCAACTCCCTGCCCCAGGCTGGTGAAAGTGAGGCAGGGTTGGCGAGCGCAAGGGATGGAGACAGGGGGGAATGGAGTGAGCAAGGGGAAGGGGCTGGGCCTCAGGCTTGGAGGCGGGGCAGGGGTGTTCAGTTTTGTGCCATTAGAAAGTTGGCAACCCTATCCGGCCCTGATCTAGCTCTTGCACTGTCTGCTGGCTCCCTTCTAAATCCTGATGGATTCTGATCCACTGCCACTTGCTGGGACCTCTGGAAAAACCAGCAGCAAGATTCTGAAACTAAAATTTTAAAATGTTTAATTACAACTGTTGTTCCACTCCTGCCAGCATTAGTCCTCCTGATCCAGCTGCCATGCTGGGTTGACTCAGCTCACTACCCCACATGACATTTGCTGTCTGAGTGGCAGGAAGCTGTGTGGCAGCAGGCAGATACAGTTTAGCATGCAGGGGTATGCAGGGGACAGGCCGACCAATGGCATAGGAACAGCACAGCTGTAACACTGGCTTCGAAAAGCATCTTCACCTCAAGCTACTGGTGAACAAATGACTGTAGAAGAAGGCACGGATAAGAGGAAGGTGAAGGGCAAGTTTCCTCAGCAGGCCAATGTATTGGGCTGTGTTTTTATTAAATATTAAGAGAACCTCGTCATATGTTTGTCTTCCTACCTGTAGCCATGTAAAAAAACCCAACAAACAAGCCAGTCTGCCTCAGCCACACCCCTGATCCAAACCTCTACCACAAGGGAACTGGTGATTACTTTCTGAGGGTAACAGATTCTTCTTCTTTGAGTGATGGTCCCTAAGTGTATTCCACATGTGGGTGCGGATGCGCACCATGCACCTGAGTCTGGAAGTGTTTCCACATAGTGTCCATTGACCCGCACATGTGTGGTATGTCTCCTCGTGCTCTTGACAAGGATATAAGGGGCAGTGCGGGTTGACACCACTCCAGTTTCCCTCTTACCCACCCTATGGCCTGAGTCAGAACCTTTGCTCCTTCTTTGCTCTTAGTACCCTAAGTGTTGTTCCTCGTCTTGTAGATAGTTTGTAGTTTATCATAGTTTATAGAGACAGTATAGATTAATGTAAAGTTCTCTGGTCGGGATTTCATCCCCTCACCACCCGAGCACTAAGGCCAGGATCCCAGGCTTCAGAAATAGTGTCTCCTGTCCTCATTCCTTCTGTATGAGTGATGAGCCCCAACAGTGCCTCTACTATGGGTGAGGTACACATCTTGGTGACTTGCGCTATCTGTAAGTGCTTTCTGCCCAGAACCAGAGAGGACCATGAATGCCACCTCTGCAAGTACCTCATGTAGGAGGCAGTGAAGCCCTGAGCACACACGGATGCTGGCCAGGGAGCCCCCCCCCCGCCAGTACAGCGGCCACCACCAACTATGAGCACCCCTCCGAGCACCACTCATAGTGCGGAAACACTGGCATCAAAGCCTAAAAAGACAAGCCGCATCACGAGAGTAAGAAACTCTCTCACAGGGACAAGAGCAGGTCCTCGCAGTGAACTGCTCATAAAAGCAGTGTTTCCCCCACCAAGCCATGTCCTGTCAGGTGAGCTGTTGCGTGCAGATCCCACGGGACCAGCGCCAAAGACACACACACCCCAGTTTGAGGGTAAAGCCAAGAGAAAGCAGGCTACGTCAGTATCGACAGTGAGCCCGATATCAAAAGTCTGACCACCCCGATTGCAAGCATGAGTCCAACTATTCTGCCAGTATTGTGTCACCATCTGGACTGACTGACCCCCAACTACTCCACCAGGCCCCTCTGGAGTATCTATAGGGACCCCACAGATCCCTGGCCACATGGAAATGTTTCTTATCATGAAGGAGGTCACTCTGCCATATCCACAATCTCCACTCCTCTCGGGCCTGACTCTTCTCTGTGATGCCCCCATACACAAAGATGAACCTCTATGCCTGATGCAGGAGAGGCCCCCCCCTCCTCCATGCACCACTCGACAGCCCTCCTGTACAGATGGTCTCACTGCTTCTGAGACAACTGTCTTCCGACTCTGAAGAGTCCTTGGATGTGGCAGTGTAGGAGCCCAGACACATGGCCCAGGCACCCTTACCTTCCTATGACCCACCTAGGGAAGCCTGGGAGTACATCTACACTACAGGATTATTCCGATTTTACAGAAACCGGTTTTGTAAAACAGATTGTATAAAGTCGAGTGCACGCAGCCACACAACGCACAGTAATTCGGCGGTGTGCGTCCATGGTCCGAGGCTAGCGTCGATTTCGGAAGCGTTGCACTGTGGGTAGCTATCCCATAGCTATCCCATAGTTCCCGTAGTCTCCCCCACCCCTTGGAATTCTGGGTTGAGATCCCAGTGCCTGATGGGGCAAAAATCATTGTCGCGGGTGGTTCTGGGTACAGCCTCACCCCTCCCTCTGTGAAAGCAGCAGACAACCGTTTCGTGCCTTTTTTGCTGGGTGAACTGTGCAGACGCCATAGCACAGCAAGCATGGACCCTGCTCAGCTCAATACTGCAATTGTGGACGTTTTAAACACCTCGCGCAGTCTATGCTGAACCAGGACCTGCAAAGCCAGGCGAGGAGGAGGCGGCTACGGCAGCGCGGCAATGAGAGTCATGAGGACATGGACACAGAATTCTCTCAAACCACGGCCCCCTGCGCTTTGGAGATCCTGATGGTAATGGGCAGGTTCTAGCCATTGAATGCTGATTTTGGGCCCGGGAAACAAGCACAGACTGGTGGGACCGCATAGTTTTGCAGGTGTGGGACGATTCGCAATGGCTGCGAAACTTTCGCATGCGTAAGGGCACTTTCATGGAACTTTGTGACTTGCTTTCCCCTGCCCTGAAACGCCAGAATACCAAGATGAGAGCAGCCCTCACAGTGGAGAAGTGAGTGGCAATAGCCCTGTGGAAGCTTGCAACGCCAGACAGCTACCGGTCAGTCGGGAATCAATTTGGAGTGGGCAAATCAACTGTGGGGGCTGCTGTGATGCAAGTAGCCAAAGCAATCATTAAGCTGCTGCTACGAAAGGTTGTGACTTTGGGAAACGTGCAGGCCATAGTGGATGGCTTTGCTGCAATGGGATTCCCTAACTCGGGAGGGGGGGCGGTAGATGGAACCCATATCCCTATCTTAGCACCGGAGCACCAGGGCACCCAGTATGTAAACCGCAAGGGGTACTTTTCAATGGTGCTGCAAGCACTGGTGGATCACAAGGGACGTTTCACCAACATCCACGTGGGCTGGCCGGGAAGGGTTCATGATGCTCGCGTCTTCAGAAGCACTACTCTGTTTAAACGGCTGCAGCAAGGGAATTACTTCCCAGACCAGAAAATAACAGTTGGGGATGTTGAAATGCCTGTCGTTATCCTGGGGGACCCAGCCTACCCCTTGATGCCATGGCTCATGAAGCCATACACAGGCAGCCTGGACAGTGGTCAGGAGCTGTTCAACTACAGGCTGAGCAAGTGCAGAATGGTGGTAGAATGTGTCTTTGGCCGTTTAAAGGCACGCTGGCGCACATTACTGACTCGCTCAGACCTCAGCCAAACCAATGTCCCCTATGTTATTGCTGCTTGCTGTGTGCTCCACAATCTCTGTGAGAGTAAGGGGGAAACCTTTATGGCGGGGTGGGAGGCTGAGGCAAATCACCTGGCGGCTGATTACACGCAGCCAGACACCAGGGAGATTAGAAGAGCTCACCAGGAAGCAGTGCGCATCAGAGAAGCTTTGAAAACGAGCTTCATCACTGGCCAGGGTAGGGTGTGACTGCTGTGTTTGTTTCCCCTTGATGAACTCCCACCCCGCCTTGATTGACTCATTCCCTGTAAGCAACCCACCCTCCCCCTTCGATTACAGCTTGCTTAAGGAAATAAAGTCACTCTCGTTTAAAAATCATGTATTCTTTATTAATTCATTATAAAAAGAGGGAGAGAACTGAGAAGGTAGCCCGGGTGTGGTTTGGGAGAAGGATAGGAGGGAAGGAAAAGGCCACTAAAAAAATTTCGCATTAATGACAGCCTTTTGGTTGGGCTGTCCACGGGAGTGGAGTAGGCAGGTACATGGAGCCTCCCCCCACGCGTTCTTACACGTCTGGGTGAGGAGGCTAAGGAACATGGTATGGGGGGAGGGTGGTTATACAGGGGCTGCAGCGGCACTCTGTGATCCTGCTGTCGTTCCTGAAGCTCCATCAGACGCCGGAGCATGTCAGTTTGATCACGCAGCAGCCCCAGAGTTGCATCCTGCCACCGCTGATCTTCGTGCTGCCACCTCTCGTCTCAAGCATCTCTCCTCTCATCTCGAGCGTCTCTCCTGTCCTCACATTCGTCCCTCCTATCCTCACGTTGGTCCCTCCTGTCCTCACGTTGGTCCCTCCTGTCCTCACTGGCATCTTTCTTGTACTTTGCTACCACATCCTTCCACTCATTCAGATGCGCTCTTTCATTGCGGGTCACTTCCATGATTTCGGAAAACATTTCTTCTCACATCTTTTTTTTCCGCCGCCTTATCTGAGCTAGCCTTCGGGACGGAGTAGGGATGCTTGAAAAATTTGCAGCTGCATAAGGGAGGGAAAAAAGGGAGAGAAGTATTTAAAAAGATACATTTTACAGAACAATGGTTATACTCTTTCACAGTGAACAGCACTATTCACCTTACATAGCACATGTGATTTCACTACAAGGTCACATTTTGCATCTTAATATTGAGTGCCTGCGGCTCTGGTGTTACAGATCTCACAGACACAGGTCCGGGCATCAGAATTCAGCTTGCATGCGGCCATGGTAAGCCACTGTCTTTTGGCTTCTGCAGTGCTTTACTATGAAAGCTCACTGCTAATCACCCCCCTTCCCCCTCCGCACCGCGTGGCTGTTAGCTGGGAAGATCCCTGCTAACCAAACGCGAAAAAGCTCATCGGTATTTCACTCCTCCCCTCCCCCCGCTTGGCTACGTGCAAGAAAGGATTTTTTTTTAAGCTGCAGTCCACGAACCCAGTAGGAAAATGGCCATCTCTGTCCCCTTAATTAAATTCCTGATTTTCAACCAGGTTACCCTGAACGATATCACTCTGCTGAGGATAACACAGCGAGATAAAGAACGGATGTTTCCTGAATGCCAGCAATCACCGGGACCATATGCAGCTATGCTTTGCCATGCAATGATACCTGATTACTTGCTACATGCATCAGGGGCCCAGATGCATCAGGGGACACGTGGTAAAGTGTCCTACCATGGTGGACAGAACAAGGCTGCCTTGCCCAGAAACCTTCTGCAAAGGCTTTTGGAGTACCTCCAGGAGAGCTTCATGGAGATGTCCCTGGAGGATTTCTGCTCAATCTCCAGACATGTTAACAAACTTTTCTAAGTAACTTTACTGGCTGCGAATGCATCCCAAGTCCTCAGGGCAAATCAATCATTAAAAAACGCTTGCTTAAAAACAATGTTTGATATTTACAAAGGTACACTCACCAGAGGTCCCTTCCATGGCTTCATTGTCTGGGATAGTGGCTTGGGAGGGCTGGGAAGGTAATTCCGTCTGGGTCAGAAAAAGCTCCTGGCTGTTGGGGCTAACGGCGTGCTGTGTGCTCTCTGCAAGCTCGTCCTCCTCTTCCTCCTCCTCATCTTCCCCATCCGCATAATCCTCAGCCATGGCAGAGATTACAACCCCCACCTCGGAATCAACGGACAGGGGTGGGGTAGTTGTGGCGCAGCCCCCTAAAATTGCATGCAGCTCAGCGGAGAAGCGGCATGTTTTTGGCCCTGCACCGGACCTTCCGTTTGCTTCTTTGGTTTTCTGGTAGGCTTGTCTGAGCTCCTTAACTTTCACTCTGCACTGCACTGAGTCCCTGCTATGGCCTTTTTCCATCATAGCCTTGGAAATTCTTTCAAATACTTTTTCATTTCGTCTTTTGGAATGCAGTTCTGTTAGCACTGAATCCTCTCCCCATATAGCGATCAGATCCAGTACCTCCCATGCAGTCCATGCTGGAGCTCTTTTTCAATTCTCAGGAGACTGCATTGTTACCTGTGCAGATGAGCTGTGCGTGGTCACCTGTGCTGATGAGCTCTCCACACTGGGCAAGCAGGAAATGAATTTCAAAAGTTCGCGGGGCTTTTCCTGTCTACCTGGCCAGTGCATCCGAGTTCAGATTGCTGTCCAAAGCAGTCACAGTGGTGCACTGTGGGATACCGCCCGGAGGCCAATACCGTTGATTTGCGGCCACACTAACCCTAATCCGATATGGTAATCCGATATTAGCGCTACTCCTCTCGTTGGGGAGGAGTACAGAAACCGGTTTAAAGAGCCCTTTATATCGATATAAAGGGCCTCATAGTGTGGACGGGTGCGGCGTTAAATCGGTTTAACGCTGCTAAAATCGGTTTAAACGCGTAGTGTAGACCAGGCCTGGTATTGCTTCTCCTGGGACCTTCCCTGACCAGTGGAACCCTCTTTCTGGCCCTACTGGAGCCTGTGGAACCCATGCCAGAGATGTCTGGAGCCATTGCAAGGGTCCTGCTGTACTTCCCCCTGTGCACCCTCCTCCACTGTTGGTATAGGAAGAGGAAGACGTCAAGTCAGTATCACCGGCACTACTGGTCCCAACTGGAGCCTCCTCATTACCGGATGAAGCAATTATTCCCCCTCCCACTCTCTCCCCCTGATCATCATCATCAGTATCTACAGATTCCCTTGGCAGAAGTGCAGGATCCACATCATCACCTCCTGGACATTCTCCATCCACAAAGACCTTCCAAGGACATGCCCAGAGTTCAAGGACAATCTCCCTGTTGATGACCAGGCACTGTTTCAGGACTCCGGCTGGGGATGCAAGCTCTGGGGTGGGGATGGGGAGGAGGGATTTGGGGTGCAGGAGAGGGCTCTGGGATGGGGCAGGGGGTTGGGGTGCCAAGGAGGTATAGGGTCTGGACTGTGGGTGCAGGCTCTGGGTGGGGCCAGAAATGAGGGGCTCAAGGCTGGGGCAGGGGGTTGGGGACTCCAGCTGGGGGTGCAGGCTCTGGGGTGGGGCTGGGGTCAAGGAGTTTGGAGTGTGGTAGGGGGTGCAGGCTCCATTGGGGATGTGGGCTCAGGATAGGGCCAGGGCTGAGGGGCTTGGGGTGTTGGAGGGGGCTCAGGGCTGGGGCAGGGGTGGTGATGGGGTGCGGGCTCCGGGAGGGAGTTTGGGTGTGGGAGAGGACTCCGGGCTGGAGGTTGGGGTGTGGGAGGGGTTTTGGGGTGTGGGGTCCCAGCAGAGCTTACCACGGCTCCCAGGAAGCAGCTGTCAGGTCCTTACAGCCCCTAGACACATGGGCAAACAGGGAGGCTCCACGTGCTGCCCTCGTGTCTGCAGGCACCACCCCCGCAGCTCTAATTGGTTGCAGTTCCTGGCCAATAGGAGCTGTGGAGCCAGCAGTCATGCAGAGGCAGCGCGTGGAGCCTCCCTGGCCACCCATGCGCCTAGAGGCTGCAAGGATCTTATGGCAGCTTCCTTAGCCTGCCTTAGCTCTGGGCCCCGATGCACTGCCGCCTGGACTTGTAACGGCCCAGTCGACGGTGCGGACCGGAGTCACCAGGGTCCCTTTTAGACCAGGTGTTCTGGTCAAAAACCCGATGCCTGGCAACCCTACCTCTTCCCGTGCTGTGTGTGCACTGAAGAAGAATGAGGTAATGTGGTTTTTTTTCATTTCCCCAGGGCTTCCTTCTGTATCCCCTGAAAAGGGTTGTGGTCTCCCAAGAGAATCTGATCTTTCAAGTTTGAAAAGAGCGCTCAGAAGGGGTGAACTGGCTTTGTTTATTTGCTTGCATTTACTTGTTTCTTTGAAACAAAAGCATTTCCTTTAAGAATCTTGCTTGGGGCTAGAACACAGGATTCCTAAACCTTTACATGGATATTAGTTAGGGAAGGGACAATAAGTTCAGCTGCTTTTGAGCTCTATGTTCTACTGTAGAAGTAGAGAAAAATGTGGCCCACAGGGGTTCTGATATTTTATACAAACAGCCTGGATTCTTATTTACACTGAAGTTCCTTTACACTGCTCCAGCCAGGGCCGGCTCCAGGCACCAGCCCAGCAAGCAGGTGCTTGGGTTGTCCAACGGAGAGGGGCGGCACCTCCGGCTCTTCAGCGACAGTTCGGTGGCGGGTCCCTCGGCCCCTCTCAGAGCGAAGGACCAGCCACCGAATTGCCGTCAAAGACTGAAGCGGCAGCAGTAGTGCCGCAGATCGCGATTGCAGCCCCCCTCCCCCCTTTTTTTTGCGCTGCTTGGGGCGGCCAAAACCCTGGAACCAGCCCTGGCTCCAGCCATGGAAAAGGGCCTTAAAGTGGCTGTTATATTAATGTCCATTTTGAGGCCCTGTTATACTCTCAGAGTGGTGTAAAGAGGCCTTTGTGTGAATATATAGGGATCAGGCTCAGACACATCTTTGTATGTGTTGGTATAGACCTAGTACAATAGGCCCCAATGGCACAATTCCAGTGTAAATATGTAACAACCAACAACAGTAGCCAAATAACAATATGATTAAGTCTCTGTGGGCTGCATTGTTATAAAGTCCCAGCATGCAATGCTTCCATCTTGATCTGAGCAGCCAGGCTCCGCAGGCAGCACATCGATATTCAAATTGAGTACAGAGGTAAAATGCTCCATTTTATGAAAATGAGGCGCTGTAGCCCTTGAGCTCTGAGCCAGTTGCTAATGTGGCCCTCAGCTGGGCAAAGCTTGAGTGATCCTGGTCTACTGGAATTCATAGCACTCGAGCTCTTTTCCTTTAGGCAGATTTTTGTTAGAATTGGGAGTATGGAATGAGCTGCAACCAGAGCACCATATGCTCCTCACCTGAGTGGAGGGGAGTACAAAGCAGCAAATGTGGGGCATGCAGACGGGAGCGCCTCCTCCATGGCATACTCCCCTCTGACCCCATGGAAGCAGCTTTGCAGGCATAGCAGAGGGCCTGGGCTCTAAAGCTGGGAAAGAATAGAGGACATGGAGACAGAAGCTTTTTGCAGCATTGTCCCACACTTTGAATTTGCTTGACATCCTGGTAGAAGTCAATGCAGCCCTTGTTCAAGCTCCTGCCTATAGACCCTGGTTTTCAGAAGTGCTGGGCCTCTGCAGTGCCATGTCAAGTCACTGTGGGGGCTGGGAGTGCTCAGCTCCTTTGAAAATCAGCACCATAGAGACTGCTGCCACTAGCAGCCACAGTAACACTAGTTTTGCAAACTAGGAGAGGGCCCATCCTTCCATACCAGCCCATGGAACAGACTCCACACCGAGACAGGTACATGCTGTTTCCTTTCCAAAGGTGTAGCAGCAGTGGCACTCTTGTGTCCGCAGAGGTATTGCACCTGCCTCAAGCACAATGCCTCCCAGAGCAATGGGGCAGTGGTTTAAAGCCACAGATTTAGCCTTGTATGAATATTGACTATATCATCATTAATATTTGGCCTCACTTTTCTAATATGTACATTTGTTCTGACATTAGCATTTTAGTGATTATTCATATGTCCCTTTCCTTTTAAAAGCAAACTGCTCACAATCAGTAAATAGACATTTCATATATTCAATCTAAGAGCTTTTCAATGTTTAACTTATGCTGGTTTCCATCCCAAGTCACATATTCCACGTATAAGGAAGTTTATATTATATATAAAGCATTTTAGCAACTGCACCAAATAAATGCAAAGCTGTTCGTTACTTACAGAAGAGGCCTACACAGAAAATGGAATGGGTACCAAGAAATAAGAGAGATGGAAAGAATCTGCTCCTCCTCAAAGTGCTCTCCTCAACAACAGATGGTCTGTTTGGGAATGTTTGTCTTTGAGAAAATTGGAGCCCTGGACTAAGAGGAAATGCAAACCACAATTTAACTACTTGCATATGTCTGGCTTTTGGCGTAGTTTCCAGTCAGATATACTGTGGAACGTTACATACTGACCCCCCTCATTTTTGTTTGCATATGTTTTTTGTTTGCCCTGTGAACCAGTGTGACAGCAAAATGGATGCTAGCGCTTTACCAATTCACAGAATAAATAAAAGAAAAGGACTTCTTACAGAAGGGAAGATTTGGGACCATGGAAGATGTTATATATTAAAGGGGTTCTGAAACTTCATTACACTGCATGACCCCAGGAGAGGGACCCGAAGCCTGAGCCTGCCTGGCCTCGCCACCCTGAGTGGAGGGGCCAAAGCCAAAGACCAAGGGCTTCAGTCCCAAGCAGGTAGCCTGTAACCTCAGCCCTGGGCCCCAGCAAATCTAAGCCAGGCCTGATGACCCCATTAAAATGAGAGAGCGACCCACTTTGGGGTCCCAACCCACAGTTTGAGAACTGCTGTGAAAGGAACGTAGTTTTTCACTTAT
Organism: Mauremys reevesii; assembly: GCF_016161935.1. Taxonomy (NCBI): domain Eukaryota; kingdom Metazoa; phylum Chordata; order Testudines; family Geoemydidae; genus Mauremys; species Mauremys reevesii. Next base: position 178,098,046 of record NC_052624.1, on the reverse strand, counting down.
AGGCAGAGCTGGGACCACTGCCTATTAAAGTTGCTTGACACTTCCCGTTATAAGACCCTGTTTTCAGCTGATTATGTCTTTGCCAACTTTAACCATTTGGGTTGAAATATACCATGCTGGGTGTTCTGGGAAATTTCAGCCAAAATGGTTCAGCCATTTCTGAGAACAAGGCTAGGGACAAAAACATCGTTTTACCCATGTTAAAAAAATACTTGAGATCTTTTCTTTGAGATGTTCTAGTGCCCATATGCCTTGGAGCAGGGACTTGAAATTTAGCAAGGAGTTGGTTTTCATGTCAGGGATGGGCCTTTTGCCATCCCTGTGAAAATATGTCCAAATGGGGCCAAGTTATAAGCCTCTGAAAAATTGCAGATCATGTATGCTCGGTAGAGACTTGCTAGAGCTTCTCAGCTAAAATTTCTGATGAGTCCATCCTCTCTGAGTATGCTCCAGCTCCTCATGGAGCCTATGTATGACTGCATTGTGCATGCACCATCCCCACAGAGTGACAGACTGGGAAGAGAGCCTGGCACAAGGAGCAGCAAGAGAAGAGAAGACTGAAAGTGGACGAGGAGCCCAGGGAGGGAAATTGGGACTGGGAGCCAGTGGTGTGGGACAAAGGCAGATCAGACAAGGAGTCAGGAGGGGGGAAACTCTGGGTGTGCAAGACGACTGAGATTAGGTGTGGGGAGGAGAAACTGGAAATCATGGGGGAGACTAGGACTTGTACAGCACACCTGGAGGAGGAAGAGTAGCACTGGCTGGGCAAGGAGAATGGGACTGGGATGAGAAGCCCAAGGAATAGAGACTGTGATTGAGTAGGCAAGGAGAAAGAGAGAGATGGAGCAGAGAGGGGAGGAGACAGCAGTAGGGCAAGGACACATTTGAGGGAGTAGGTGTCAAGCTAGGAGGAAACCAGCAGAGGAGTGTCTTCCCATTAGATCACACTCCCATACAGAGCCTGGAATGGAACCCAAGACTCCTGACACTCCCCATTTCTCTGCTGTGAAACCCACTGGCAAAGTGACCCATCTCTCCCTAATGCTGGTCCACAGAGACATGACTACCTGTTGCTGCTATCAATTACTCTGTCAGCTCAAGCGGCGGAGGTCCAGATGGTGGCTCTAAAGGTTCCATGTGGCTTTCAGTGTGATGTCACATGATGGAATTCATTTTTTTCAGATTGCTTTTTTTAAAACTCTGTGAAATCACACACACATTATTAAGGTTGCAAAATTAAGCACTCAAAAATTAGGAAATACCAGAAGCAAGTTTGCCTCAGCAACCCTAATTCAGCACCCTTGTGCAAATGCATTATGATAGCTTTTAATTACATGGTTACATCGAATTTTTCCCACAAGACCCCGTCTCGTTCAATGCACAGGATGGACCTGCTCTGGGGATTAATCAGATTAATGCAGAATGGAGGCTGTTGTCTGTAAATCCCAGCTTTATTTGTTGCAGAAGTTGGAAGGTGCAGGGGCTTGTAAGAAGAGAAAGGTTAAGGCAGTTTAATGCTGCCTTGCAGAATTGGTTGCTATCCCTGACTCTGCCATAGATATCCTCTGTGGTGCTAGTCAAATCACTTACACCAACCTTTTCACAGGTGGTCACTAGTTGTGCCGTCCTCATTTTCTATGTGCCCAACTTGGACCTTAGGCTGAGCCTGTTTTGCAGAAGTGCTGAGCATTCACAGCTGCAACAGCAGTCAATGGGAGCTGTGCTTTGAACAAATAATGTGCTTTATAATGTGGAGTACTCTTTAAACAATGTGTGTCCCAGATTGGGCACCCAAAATTAGCGAATACTTTTGACCTTAATCTTTCTGTGCCTCAGCTCCCCAACTGTAAAACAAGAATAAATCACCCCCTCACCTCAGAAATTTTGCAAAGATAAATTAAAGTTTGGGAAGCACTCAGGTACTATAGTGATAGTAAAACCCAGGAGGAAATTAATAATTCTCTCCCTAGCAGGTTTTGAATAGTGTGCAGAAAATAAGGCCTGGGGGTACACACTGAACAATGAGGATAAAACAAAATAATGAACAGGTGCTCACTAATTCAGTACCATCCACCTTGTGCACTGAGTGAGCCAGGGGTCCTATGGAATATAAAATATGTGATCAGGTCATTAAAAAGAGTATCTGTGGCAAATGTGGGAGATACCTGCATTATTTTTTGTTTATATTGTGTGTACCCCAGTTTACTTGTTTGATATTAGTCTGTCTAACCACCTGGAGTTGAATCAAAAGGGGCTGTTAGGAAGAGCAAGCAGGAAATGAAAATCACCACAGATAAGATACTTCTGGCTAAACAACTTCAAGGTTGGTCAGAGACCCATAGCTGGGCCATTAATTGCCAGGATATTATTGCCAGGCACTAGCCAAAGATACATTGCTGGTTTGACAAGGCTGAGGGCCTGAGGTCAAACGGACACTAAATAGTTTAAAAACTCTCACTTTTGGGGGGAGGGCAGTTCAGTCATCTGGAGCTGTTTGCAAAGAGTACAGAGCCTTTGACACAGGGCTGTTGGATGGGTGTGAGGTAGCTAGGCTTGCACAAGATTTGAGGGGAAATGATAAGCTTTAGGTAAGGCCCAGGCCTGTAGGCCTTTTGTTGTTTTAACCCTTTTCTCTGATTGCTATTTACCTTTGGGTGAATAGACAAATTTATTCCGAAGAAGCTGTTTTGAGTCACTTCAATCAGCAGATGGTCACAGGCTCTTGGAAGGAAGTTTCTTACATGTTGCAAATAAGTTGGGCCTGTGAGTTAACATAGCTGCATTTCCCAACTTTTGAGTGCTTACCTTTGCAACCTTAATAATGTTCATTTAAAGTCATTTGTGTGTGTACTATAGATCACTTTTCATCTGAGGACTGTAAAAAGCTCTATAAACAGTGGTTAATAAAAGTTCACAACAATCCTCAGGGGTAGGTTAGAACTATTGCACAGAAAGGTTAAACAATTTGACTGAGGACACCCGGTATATTAGTGGAAGAGCTGAAGCAGAGGCCCCGATTCATCCAGGCCCTGTTACCCCTTTTGACCGGAGTGGTTATCCAAATTCAGGGCCCTGAAGGTTATTTTGGTTAGGAAGGTGAAACTGATGGAGTCAGGCATCTTTGTACATTCTTTGTAAATAATTTGGATTGCATCAAAGTCCTGTTTCCTTAGACGCAGCAGGAATCAAACAGCAGGGGACAGCATCTTTGCTCACAGCTCACCACTTGGCCTAAAAAGTTCCCTTTCTAGCCTTTTCACAGGGCCACACTCCTAGTATTTGTTCGGGCTGTGTCTGGTGCTTCTTTTTCTCTCAGCTTTTCTGGTCTTTCTGCCTCTCTTTCACAGAAGCAAACTTTCACAAAACAATAGCCAGAGAAACCCCTCTACTCACATGTGTCTGTGTATTGAGCAGTGACATATGCCTGTGTTTTGGATGGAGGCTGCTATTGTTTCAGCTACTGGTTCCATAAAGGAGTTTAATTGTTTCTTATATGTATCCCAAATGAAGGGCAGCTGTTACACCCTCCAGTTTCAACAAGGTTTAACCTAACCCATAACAGTATCTAGACACATGCCTAACTTTAAGTGTGACACTAACTTTAAGTGGAACCACTCATGTGCTTAATGTAAGGCACATGCTCAAGTACATTGCTGAACCAGGTCCAGAATACAGAAGCGCTGAGTTCCTCTAACTAGTAGATCACACTGGCCTCTAACCCGCCTTTGAAGAAAGCAAGTTTTTAAAAAAGGGGAATCACAAATACCAATAAGTGTGTGTGTGGGGGGGCGGGGACAGTGAAGTTGGCTCCTCCCACTGCACCTGGAGCTACCAAGATCTCTCTCCTCTCCTCCCAAGCAATTTATAAAGGAGTCAGCTCCTGCATTTGGAATACACTAGAGTTTGCTCTGTCTGGAGAGAAGCAAAGTAATCTTCCCTACTGACAGTCTGAAGCTGCTACTAGCTACTGTGTCACTTCACTGGTCACTCAGATTGATTAGGTGACCATGGAAGGGCTGGGAAATCTCTTCCAGGTACTCAGGTGGTAAATGGGTGGGTGAGGTCAGGATTAAAGAAAAATAAATGTGTAAAGTTTACTTAAGGATTAAATTTGGGGAAAATTGAAATAAATTTTTTGAGGCGGGAAAGGCGGGGTGAAAAAAGAAAGAAAACAGGGAAATAGTTGCTGTAGAAGAAGAAAATTAACCAGCGTACAGACATAAAAGTGTAAATATCTTTGTGGGGAAGGAATAAGTACTTTGGGGGATGACAAGAGGAGGCAGCGATGTCTAGTAGTTTGACCAGGGCACTGGCACTCTTTGAAGTCCTCAATTCTATTCCTGACTCCACCACTAATTTTGCTCTGTGACTCTGGTCAACCTCTCTGTGCCTCAGTTTATCCATCTGTAAAATGGGAACAATACTTTCCTGTCTCAGAAGTGTTGTGAAGCATAATTAATTATTCTGAAGATACTCAGATGACTGATGCTATATATGACAGCTACAAAGTACACAAGATTTAAGGGAACACCTTTAATTTAGATAACAGTAGCAGTAACATAACCATAATGCCTAGAAGCCATAGTCATGTCCCAGAACCCCACTGTGCTAGGTGCTGTACAAACAGAACACAAAGATGGTCACTTCTGCCTGACCTTTTTTGTCACTTTGTAATACCCACTATCATTGAAAGATTATGGAAACTAATATTTTAACTACTTTTTTTGTTTACTTTTTTTTGCACATGACAGCACTTGGTGGATAGTCAATGTCATGGTTTCCCCTGAACAATCAACTGTTAGTGAGTCATTCCCTTCTGTTTAGGTGGGTTTTACACACGGCGACAGACAGAAAGACAGACATTTAGGATCTGGTTCCTTTCATCCTTACCTTGCATGGGCTGATTACCATTTCTCCAAGCGCAAGGATGGACTAAGAGAGAGAGAGAGTTTAAAGTGCCTTTAAGTCACCTTTGCACTCCCTGTATTTTGGGGTGAGGCACAGCCTGCCTAGTCACCAGAGTAAGCTACAGCAACCCCAGGGCTGTTCCCTGCTTATGCTCTGCTTTCCATGATCCTCTGTAGTGCCCAACCTCATTACACAGGAGGGCCACATAAACCTAAGCACACCCTTGTGTGGGCCAAACAGATTCTACATATTTTAATAAATTTAAAGTCACTTGTATTTTCAATGTGAAAGTTACTTGTTTTGTATGTATTTAGACAGAAACAACCTATGTACAGTGTTGTCTATTTACACACTTGTGTAAACTAAAATGATGTAAACATGATGACACAACACTAATGAATCGTCCGTTAGTATGTTGTGTTGAAGCAGGCTGTGGCCTTATGAAATGCTCTAGTGGGCCGTTTATGGCCCGGAGGTTGGGCACCTTTGAGGGGTCCTAGGAACAGGGGTGAAAGTAACTTAAAGGACTTACTGGTATGCCAGAGTCCTGAGCAGGGGCGTGGCCTCAACCAGAAGAGGCGGGGCCTCAACCAGAAGAGGTGGGGGCCTTTCAAGATTTAAAGGCCCTGGGGCTCCAGCTGCAGAGGTGGCTGGGAGCCCTGGGGCTCAGGGGTGAATTAAAGGGCCCGGGGCTCCGACCGCCGTGAAGCTCCAGGCCCTTTAAATCACCATGGGAGCCCTGCTGCCACTATCCCGGGGCGGCAGGGCTCAGGCGGTGCTTTAAAGGGTCCGGAGTTCCCTGCAGGGGACAGAGCACCGGGCCCTTTAAAGCGCCACCGGAGAAGCCAGTCCAGTCCGGCACGGCGTACTGGTTCTTGCCAGTATGCCGGACTGGACCGGGCCAGCTTACTTTCACCTCTGCCTAGAAAGCAGAGAATAGCTATATCTTGCCTGCCCCCTGTGCTGAGGGTTGGGAGCAGGGTTAGTTTAGGGTTAGCCATCAGCCTGGAGCCCTTACACTCAGTTATGAGTTCTGTATAGATACACCAGCCCTATGCTGGCCTGGGAAGCCCCCTGTGGATGGGATGTTATCGGGGGGGGGCGGTATCTCCATGTTTCTAAGGCCCCGTTATGCTGCCAGAGTGGGCTAAGGGGACCTTAGTGTAACAGAGAATTAAACCCCTTGAGTAGTTACACAAATAAGCTCAAATGCATGTGATTGAGAGGCCAGCAGCTCTCCCTCAGCTTCTCTTCCATGTGGAGGCAGACTTTTGAGGCTGGCTACAGCTAGTTTTTGCTGTTTGTGTTTTTCCTAGTTCAATGCTTCCTACAGTATTTACTTTGTCTAGAATGCTACAGCATTCTAAAGGCTACTATTAAAGTCTCCTCCCTAGACAGGAGTTGCAACACTATGGCAGAATGCACTGAGTCTAGATATCCCCACCGCCCTACCCCAAGACACTCCTAACCTCAAAGCCTCCCTTTGGGGTGGGAGGCATCAATTTTGTAATCCAGTGTACAAATTTTGTGCCAAGCCTAGTTACAAGTCTTTGAGACATTTCTTAAAGTGACAACTTGAAACCTAATCAGTTTTTTTTTTAAAGTTTAAAGTAGTTCCAGGTGCTACACTTATCACCAAGCCTCCCTGCCAATTTTTTAATTTTTAAACAGGACGTGATTGTAAAGGGCTTGATTCTGCCACCCTGAAGCTGAGTAGCATTTTATGATGCAAATGGTCTCACTGCCAATCCCTTTAAATGGAAATGTCTTTTTGGAGTTTCACCAGACCAAACACTGCAAGACCTCTATGATGGAAAAGACTCTTTCCTCCCAGTCACAGAAAGACGTTTTCCCCATGATACTGGCCTCCTTTGTAAAGCACTCAGATCTCCTGATGAAAAGCACTAGATAAGTGCTATGTATTATTGTTACCTTTCCTCAGATCACTCATACAGGAACCATTCAACTTTCTCACTTCCTTAACAGATGTTCTTCTACCCACTGTGCCTCAGGGATGCGTTCCAAACAGGACAGGAGACTGCATATCAACCTCCTCAAGCTCAGAGCAGTTGGGGGACTACCTTTACAGCAGTTCAAGGACATGGTCTCCCAGGATGAGGAGACTATGTGGCTATCTGACAATGCCATGGTGGTCTCATATCAATCACCAGCAGGGCACCAGGCAAAGAACTTTATAGCCAGTGGGACAAATGCTCTCAGAATGGATGGAGAAGAATTTTAGAAGTATCACATTTGGCAGGAGCCAGCAGCTTGCAGTCCGACTGGCTGAGTTATCAAGCCATCAGCCCTCGTGGTTGGTTTCTCTCTCTCTGTCTCCCCCCCCCCCCCCAAACTGGGGGAGACCCAAAATGGATCTCTTTGCCTTGCCACAGAACCACAAGCTACCAAAGCTCTGAAGCAAGGTTAGAGATTCTCAGGCCTGGGCAACAGATTCATTCTCAATCAGATGGTTCCTCATTATGCTGTTATCCCCTTCCCATTCATTCCAATGGTCCTGAGCAAAGCAAAATCCAATGGAGCTGGAGCAGATCTAATCTCTTCCAAGAAGCAAAATTTACTCTTTTTCGCTCCCCAGTTCTTTTCCTTTCCAAACTCCTTCTTGTGCTTTGCACTAGAAATTTCTACTGTACATATTCTGTCTGGTTCATTGGGTCCATAGAGCATTGCATACTCATACATTGAAACTGTGCTGAGAGGCATGGTGACACCCATTGTGTGCAGGCCTTCACAAGAGTTGGCGGCACTGTACAAAATCACTGTTAATTTGATTATGTTAGATCCTGCCACAACAACCCTGGCAGCAGCAACAGCTCTTTCCTAACAAGTGGTATGACAAGTTGAAGGTCAGTAACAGAGTTCCTTCAGATGAATGTCCAAGAGAGCCGTGGCTTTATTTTGTTCACTAGAATCCCACCTGTGATACATCACAGTGTCATGTTATTGATTCATCTCTCAGCGTTAGAGACGCTAATGGACAAAATCCAATTCTCGGTTACTTCAATGAGGTTGCACCAGTATAATTTAGTGAAAATGTGACTCTGTATGTCACCTGCTATCACCATCAGAACACATTTTCTAAGGTTAGTTGAATCCCAAAGGTGCTACTGAAGAAAAATAACTGTCTGGTGTTAGATGATAGATGTGCTATCTTGCTGAGAGGAGAGAATCCACTACAGTCCAAATATAGCTTGAACTTTCACGGTAAGAATTCTATTGCAAAGAAAGGAAAATATATCTAAGAGGATATTTCCATGTTTTCTAAACAGCTCCCCATCTCCAAGACATCCCTGTGCCACTAACAAGCTGACAAAACAAAATATTGAACACCTATGAATGTTTAGCGTTATTCAATTATAGATCACTCAGTACTTTACAGAACAGAGTCAGTATCAATAGCCCTATTTTACAGATGGGGAATTGCACAGCAGAATGATTGACTAAGGTCACACAAGTCAATAGAGATCACATGCCTCTTCACTCAGTCTTGTATACATCCACTGAGGCACAGCTCCCTCATTCAGGATTGCCTTCAGACAGCCAGAAAACAACAATTTCTACTGGAAAAATTCACCCATGTTAAGTTCTTTTGAACTTTTTTTTGCTCACACCATAAAAAAAAAGACATCATTTTCAACACCTTAGTCAAATCCTAGGATTGACATTTTAATTTTCATTATAATTATACCGTCTTATTTGCTGAGTGAGCACCCATAACCTGGGCTGATGATTTGGAATTTGAAATTAGCATAATAATTATATTTCACAGGCCACTAACTGACTGAAAATTGCATTTCACTTGTAAATTTGCATGCTTTGAAATAGGTCAGCGAAGCAGATGGCTTTGAAAAAAATGTTGGGGGTTGGTCTCTTGTTTTGTTTATTTAATTAAGCTCTTTCTGACAGCAAATGTTCAACTCAAGTGATGTGATTCAGTGTAGCTGAATGAATAGCCAAGAGTGTCTTTGGAACTTTCCTGGGGGATATTTTCTGTTTCCAGTGTTATACACAGCATGTCAAGAAGTCCCAGCTTATTACTCACATTTGCAGCATCCTCCATTAATAAGGTTTAAAAGAAAAGCAGATGAGCCTGACTATCTGAGAGTCCCAGGGGCACGAGGAAGAGCAGTTTTTCCAATCACCATGACTCTGTAACTGTGACTAAATATAGGTGATGCCAGCAGTAAGAAGAGCATTTTGATTGTGTGGACACTTCTCCAGGGAAGTGATTTCAGCTTGCACTATATTGTGGCATTTTCTATGGACACTTCAAAAATTGGGGACATCCACATTTAGGTTTTTTTGTCTCAGCTTCAGTCACAACAATCAGTTGTTTCAGGAACAGCAGACAGAAGCCACTCAAGGCGCATGAATGTGAGCCAGCCAAGTTTCTTCATAAAGTATTTGAAAGAATACACATTACAACGTGGTCTATTTTTCTCTCTAATAACATACTGCGCCGAGAGGGTATAAAACACTTTTCATGGCCACAGAGAGCATACCTCCCCAAGGGAAGTGTTTCATTTCAGGCTATTGTGTGTGTTTGACTGTATGTCCTTCATTTTTTCCCCATCACACTTACTCTCCTTTCTACACAGGCAGAACCTGTCATTTCTGCTGGTGGGCTAATCTCTGAGTCCCAAAAAGAACTAGTACAAGACCTTTACAAAATGACTTTTTATGAATGACCATTTACCCCTTGCAGAAGATAGTGTTACATATGTGAAATCTCTTTACCAGTGAGAAGGTCTATGTTACATTTCCATTATATAGATAGATAGATAGATAGATAGATAGATAGATAGATAGATAGATAGATAGATAGATATTCACAACTGTATGGCCACATAGGAATTCACAGCTGTAACAGTGCTTCACACCAGGAATATCTGAATGAGAGCATGGTAAAACTCAGAGCATCCTTCTACAGATGCACAAGTCCCACACGCACTTAAGGAGAATCTGTTAGCAGCCTTAGGCCTTTGAAAACAGGCCATTTGTATTTAGTTGCCTAAATATGGATTTAAGAGTCTAACTTTAGACACTCAGGTTTGAAAATTTTCTCCTGGGTATTTTAGTCTATCTAGGTGTTTGTGTCGTATGTGAGCATCTCCCAAGTATCTCAGAAACAAAAATCACAACAACCATGCTTGCTTTCTTCCAAGGAGAAAGACTATAGGCTTTTTATTTGCTTGTTTATGCTTGTGGATATGTGTGCGTGAATGAATGGATATGTCACGTGTGAAGAAATTATTGAGGGGAAGCTGAGTTGCAGAAGTGAGTTTTGCATCTCATTCTGAAGTAGTTAATTCCACAGTCATTCTTATCTCTTGAGGAAGTGAGTCCCATAATCCAGGTCCAGCTCCTGTGAAAGGTCTGAATTCAGCACTTCAGCTTCTTCCTATCAACATCACCTCAGTCTTGCTTGGATTCAGCTCTAGGCAACTGTTCTTCATCCAGGTGTTGATTTCAGCCAGGCACTGAGAAAGCTGGGAGATGGTGCTACATATACTTGACACAAGTTGTAGAATTGTGTGTTATGTATGTGCTGCTATCACATCACCTGGTGCTGTTTCACCAGCTCTCAATAGCTTCATACAGATGGAGGAGGAGAGGATTGAGCCTTGGGGGACTCCAGGCAGAGAAACAGATGCAAGTTCCAATCCACTGAGCTCAGGTGGGGAAGAAGGACCAGAGCTATTTCAGGGCATTTCTGTTACTCCAGTAACCGCTTCATGATGGCCAAGACTAGCTGGTGATCAATAGTGTCAAAAGCCATAGAAGGGTCCAACAAAGAACATGGATGCATTTCCATCATCGGTGGATAGAAAGAAGTCATCCACAAGTGTTGTGTCTGTACTATTCCCTGCTCTGAAGCCTGACTGAGAGGGATCCCAGGTCCTGGCAGCTAACAGAAGGTATCGGAAACTGTTTTCTGCAAGCTGTCTAACTATCTTACTTAGGAAAGGAAGGTAACTCACTGGGCAATAGTTTGTGAGGTGTCTAACATCAAGCAGTAGTTTATTTAGTTCTGTTCAGACTATTGTATACTCTAGATGGCAGGTGCTAGATTCCTTCCAAAAAAGGTGTTGGTAATCTTGTAGCAATCTAGCCCTGCTTTAGTCAATCCTTTGCCTGATTATATAGTTTTTGTTTTGTTATTTTAATTGACTTCTGTTTGATTCACATACACACAAAAATAGATAATCTATTACTCTACAAAGAACATATCTCTTTGCAAATGATTAAATTATGAGTTGGATATAAAATGCAAAACAAAAGTGTGTCTGGAATAATTCAACTTATCACCAACCATGAAAAGTGGAAACAAGTATTTTACAAAATTCACAAGAAAAGTCATCCATAAGAAAGGCACAAAGGACTAATGTTGTCAGCAAAGAACATGCAAAGAAAGCTGCAACAGGCGAAAAATAAGAAAAAAAAAAGACGGAAAATAGTTACTGCTAAGTTTGGGGTTCTACTGTCTCCCTGTACACAACAATCAGCTCCATTATCCACTAACTAGATCTACATTTGACTTTTGATGTAAAATGCTTTCATATGATTGACAGAGAAATAAAACAGTAATAATGAACTAACTACATAAACGGATCAATCTTTAATGTTGTCGATAGACTGGTCAGAAGTCATCACAGACCACACATTTTTTTCATCAGCATTTGCAAATTTGTTGAAATCCAAAGACATGGTTCAGTTTTGATAAGTTCTGATGGGACCCAAGCAGGTCATGAAACCTGCCTATTTTCCTGCCATCTTGCCCGCCTGGCTCCTGGGCAGCGCAGGCTCCCAGAGCTTTCAGGGTCCCTGGCTTCAGGGTAGCCAGGGCTCCATTCCTTTCCACAGAGAATTTTGAAATTTTTGGTTTTCATTCCAAATCCAAAGTAAACCAATTTTTGAAAATCAAAATCTCCTGCAAAACAAAATGACCTTTTATTGTCCTGCTCTAGATGTAGGTTTCTCACTAAGAACTGGCACACTGGAACTGTCCATAATACCCAGATCTGCTTTGATTATTTGGTACATGTGAGACATCCAGATACCTTTCAAAGAGGGCCTCTCATATCCTTGATATATGCCTTCATTACTATATGTCATCCTGAGAACATAATAAATATGGCCTCAGCAAGCTGTGAAGGCCTTTTCTCATTTTATTCTTCTCACATGGTGGTCATTCATGAAAGTACTTCTGATTTTTTTTGCACAAAGATACTTTCTGTTTTTGATTTGGGGTCATGGCAATTTAGATGTTGCACATTATAGCAAAGTGGCAACTCTGCATAGTTAAGATTTAGAGTCACTCTAAAATCCACATGGTGGCTTGGATCGTCTTGAAAGTTGCTGTGCTACACGGGGCTGGGGGAAAGGATTCACATTTGGGATCCTTTGAACAAAGGGTTCCTGAAATGCAGTCCCCCTAAAAGTCATGTTTACAAAATCACCGGGTTCTTCTAACGGTTTTTGTGCATACCTGGGTTTTGAACAATGGCTCTAATCTTCTCCACACTGATTTTACTTGCTCTGGATTTATCTCAAGTATTGCATGCTACCCACTGCCTCTTTGGGGAATGCAACATTTCCAAAGCTTTACCCTGGGTCAAGCCTAACTGACAAGCCAAAGAGGGAAATGCACATGTACAGCAAGACTAGGGTTCTGTTCATGCCAGAAAGTTCACAGGCAGTCTTATCACAGCGACTGGATGGCTCACGGTGACATGCTATGGCCACTGACCCTGAGCAATGCCTATGAACAGTGAATTGGAGCTGTACCCTTGGCAGTTTTCAGAGCATCTGTATTCTACATTTGAGTTCTCTGCCTGCATTCTGTAGGGGCTTCTTTTGGAAAGTTTTGCCCTGGTTTAAGAGCCAATATTTTAAAGTGCTCTAAAATCCACATGCACTCTGATTTAACTTTAGAAGTATTACCAAGGAAAATAGTATTAAACAGAGGTAAGATGAAAGATTCTTGTAAAGGTAATGCAATTATGACTCATGAGCGTCAATCATTTCCTGAACAATAGGACTGAATGTGATCAAAGGAAAGCAAGTAAGTTGTTAGGTCCTTTGGTCCTGGGGTTAGTGATAGACAACCCATTAACATGAGCTGCTCATAACATTTTCAGATTTTCATAATCTTTTTGTTTCATAGGAACATGGGAATATGGGGGAATTGGAGAAGGGAGGGAGAAATAGGGGTATATGGTGGAGTAGGGCAGGCAATGTTGGAGTTGGGACTGCAGATCTGCCCCTTTGCCAACCTGACACAGCTACTGAGAGGCCGGCACACACTTAGACAATGACTTTTATTAGTGCAAGGGCTCATACAAGCATGATGTTTTTGAAAACTTAGTTTGATTATTAGAGCTTTGATGAAGAACTAAGTTTCCAAAAAGTGTAGTTTTTCTACAATCCCTCTATGAATAAGGGATCATCCCCAAAGGGATCTTTGCACCATGGGAGCTCATCAGTGCTGACAGAACGGTACCATAAGGAGGGGAAAGGAAATGGAACCAGCTCTGCCTTCCCCAAGCTCCCTTACAAATACACCCATTCACCTCAAAGTTCCTCCCCATGGCTTCTTCACTAGGCCAAGGGAGGGGGCTCAGTGGTTCTCCTTCCCTCCAATGAAACCTGATCAGGGAAGGAATCCAGGACTTTGTCCTTCCCCATGTTGCCTCCAGGATGCTGGATATTGCTGCTTCTAAGGGGAAAGGGAAGGGCAGAGACGTGCAGAAGAGTGTGGGGAGGAAAGGAGAGGATCAGACCTGTGCACTGGGGGAAGTAGGGAGGCTTCAGCTGCATCCCCAAAACATACCCATGCCCCTCATTTTTGTCCCCCCTTCAAAATATGCCTTTACTGACTGTATCAGTGCCTGTATTATTCCTGCATCTTGTACCCAGATTCTCAATATATTGAGCTCCCCCACTGACGCCCATTCCTCTGTAGGTAGGAAGACCAGGAAGGGAGGACCAGGCTGTGCTGGACAGGCAGAGAGATGATCATGGGGCAGTGAAGGGAACAACATCAGTTCAGCACCTTCTGTGGCCAGGGTAATAGTTGTCAAGGAGCCAGAGGCAGTAGAGATGGAGAGATGGCCCGTGGAACATGAGGTTCTTAGAATTTTTTTAATGGAAATTAATGGCCCCCAAACTTTGTTAAGGCAGAGTTAAGATTGTCCAATGATGCTTCATCTCAGAACATCAAGCTCAGCTACACTTACACCTCTGAAATCTAGGAAGTGAAGAGCTAAGGTAATGGAAATTTAACCTTCTGAAAGTCAGGAACTACATACGCCAACACTGTACATACTTGTACTCTGCCCTTGCAGATTCTACAGAACACTTCAGGAGTGGAGTACATGATCACTGTAGAACAGTAACACCTTCTCTCTGCTAAGGCAAAACTAGGGTTTAGGACAGGTATAGCGAACAGGAGCTACCTACACTTGGCCTACACTCAAACACATGGCCTACTCCACAGAAACCATTCCAGACTTGTCAAATGGTACCATCAGCAAGGCCCATTCAACCCCCTAAAGAGTGGCACAGCCCACTTCAGACAATGGTGCAGAGGAGAAGTTCATTGGCTAGTCCCTCTATGTAGGTGTGCCCTGGAAGGTGCCCCAAAAATACAGCCCCTGCACTGCCTTGAGTGGTCCTGGCATGGATCCTGCAAGGGGAGGCAGCTTCTTGTTCACTACCATTACCGCGCATCACTGAGAGAGTCTGCCATAACCTGGCCCTAAAAGTTTAGTAGACACTTGCCTGCAAGAAGCATAACAATAATTGGGACTATCAGCCAGGTTACTGCCCCAGTAAACCAATAAGCAGCAGCGTACTCGAGCGCCTTGAGGCGTGCCTGGAAACCCTTGTTAAAATTGGGGTGATTTTGCTGCCTCTTATAGCATTTAGCTTTTCCTCCCCATTCCCCGCCTCTCCCCCATTCCCCCCCCCGAAGTACTGATAGATCATCCCTGCCACAGACAGCCTGGACAGTGGCAACAGTACAGCCTCCCGATTCAATGGGTGTGCTCACAGTGGCGAGAGAGACCCCTCCTGGGATGTGGTGGGGGAGTCAGCCTAGCTACGCATCCACCCCCACGTCCTTACTGCCTGGAGACTGGGACACATGGGGGCATCAAACATCTCCCTTCAGCACTCCACTGCTCCCTCTTGTACATTTTGTTCTTCAGGCCTCCGTAGTGGTGCATGACTCTGACATCATCACACAGTGACATGGCTGGGAGCAGCACCACCATGATGCAGGGCCTGAGCTATGCATGGTTTCTTGTGCAAAGGAATGAATGCAGTTCCCCATTCCTTCCCCCCCCCCCATGGGGGGGAGGGTTGCACCCTTGTTTTCATGCTTTCTGTGGCTGCAACTGAACCCACAAAACCCATCTAAAGCTTACCTGATCCCAAGGCTCATAAAATACTGCTGAAGAGAAAAGTTCTTACTTTTCGAATAAACCAGATTGCATCAGCTGACCAGTACTTTAGAACAATTTCCTGGAGAAAGATGCCCTCATATCTGTCTATAAAGGTCTTCCTTCCTCTCCACCCTATCTCACTTCAGATGATACAGTTTGAACACAGTATACTCTCAAAGTACTCAGTGTAGTTTCAGCATTACCGGCCTTCAGTGTTCAAAATCCATGAGCCAGGCCCCCCAAAACCATGAGATTGGCTTAGCAAGGATGAGCTTTTAAATAAAATAATAAAGCTTAGCTTCTTTTTATTTGCCTTTTGGTTTTTGAGCCTTTAAATTACACATTTTTTAAAATGCACCTGAGAGTCTTACATAATCACAGGATTCCAGGAGCTGGGACTTTGAGAAAAAACACCAAATAGAGCAAGATTCTATTGAGAATCATGAGAGTTGGCAACATCATAGGGGCGATGTATACATATATAGCAAATGCACTGAATAGAAGTTTGTTTGCACAGTGGCATTCGAGTCTTCTTAATTTATTGTTATGAGACAACATTTTTGTTCAAATTAATCCATTCTCCAGTCCCTCTTTCCACTTGTCCGCAAGCATACACACCCCTGGGACAAGGCTAAGGAAGTTTTTGTTAAAATATTAACATATTTGGTAGTACATCACTGCCATATAGTGCCCAGCTACCTATGCCCAAATTTCTGAGCAGCAGTCCACACAGGAGCTGATCTTTAGGCAGAAATCTTCCCTATCATACAGGGCCGCCCAGAGGGGGGGGCAAGAGGAGCAATTTGCCCCAGGCCCCGCGTCCCGCAGGGGCCCCCACGAGTGTTTTCTGGGGCCCCTGCGGTTCCGGTTGAGCTCCACCGGAGCCCGGGACGAGTGGACCTGCCGCAGGCATGACTGCGGAGGGGGCGCTCGTCCCGCGGCTGGGCTGGACCTCCCGCAGGCATGACTGCGGCAGGTCAAGCGGAGCCGCGGGACCACGGCACCCGCCGCAGTCACTCGTCCCGGGCTCCGGTCGACCTGCCGCAGACATGCCTGCGGGAGCTCAACCGGAGCCAAATGCCGCCCCCCAGGTCTTCGGCGCGCTGGGGTTTAGAGCCGCCCCTGAGCGGGGCCCCCCGCCGCCAAAGACCCCGGGCCCCCGGAATTCTCTGGGCGGCCCTGCTATCATAGCCCATGGTTTATTTGGCATTTTGCATTCTTACCAGAGCTGGCTGGGAAATGTTTTGTTCCTACAAAAAAAATTTCAAACTGAACCAAAATTTTTCATTTTTGTCAACATATTTCTTCAACAGATTTCCAGTTTATGATCAAAATCGGAACACTTTCAGCAAACTGAAAAATTTTGTCTGGAAACTGAAAAATATTTTGTTTTCAGCAATTAAGACTTAAAAGTTTTTCAGTTTTTGGCCAAAATATTGTGGGTTTGTTTTTTTGACAACCTTCTCCCCACAAATTCTTTTTGGCAAAATTAGACATTTTCCTCTGAAATTTTCATTTGGATAAAAAAGACATTTAATTTGAAGAAACAAACAAACCAAACCAAAACCCCAAAAGACTCAAAACAAAACAAAATACACCTTTTGAATGAAAAATTCCATCTCTTTCTACTACTTACAGAGGTTCCTATGGAATCACATCTTTATTTGCATTCTTTTTCAGATGGCATGTTATGGGTGATATCTTTTTCTTACTTCACTTTCTCAGCAATACATTATTTCCCCTAGTTCTCACAGAAGATGGTCACGTTAGACGTTTGTCTTACATTTACTCTCCAGTGGGTGTAATCAGTCTTTGCAATGGAGCAATCCACCAATGAGATGAGAAAGCCAAAGGAGAAGAGCTGTCCTCACTGTAACCATATATGAATCCCCAAGAGGCAAGATAAGGAGAAACCAACTGCAGAGAAGGTTTCTTCCTTCCTCTGGCTCTTATATTACAAAAGGACATTCTTACCTCAGAGGAGTGTTTTTCAAAATTCAAGATCTTTTCTCTGGATCCAAGAGACGACAGCTGTACTTGCTGATGGATGCCATTTTGGATCACATAAAGGAACTTGATTTTAGCTCATAGAACTGGTGAGTGCTGCTATTTATACCCTTACACAGCACCCTCTGTGCTAAGAATGTGGTACTACAGCTTCTTATTGAAATGAATGGCGAACAGTCAAATACTTGTTAGACAAGGTGGGTGAAGTAATATCTTTTATTGCACCAACTTCTGTGATAAAATAAAAAGATATTACCTCACCCACCTTGTCTCTAATATCCTGGGATCAACACAACTACAACAACACTGCAGAATACTAATTAGAATACTGTTTTTGTTTGATTTGGTCTGGTCTATCATGCCAGGTAATTATATTACTGCTTCTACTGTTTTGTGTGCTTATGAATGGTTGGTGTTGATGACTGGGGAAGGCTAAGATGTCAAATTGGAAGCTATGAAACAAAAATATAACAACAAAAGCCAGATGGGAGAAAAGAGAGTCACTGGCTGAAACCAATGGCCTTTAAAATTAGTCTCCATCACCTAAACAAATCAGGTTTAACACAGCACTCAGACAGGCGCATTCTATGGCCCTAAATCCTGCAATGAGCTCTGTGCACCTCTTGCATCCATGTGAATCTCATAGCAGAATCTGGGCATAGGCCCAGATCCTCAAAGATATTCAGGCACCTAAGTCCCATTGAGATCAATGAGCGTCAAGGGCTTGGATACCATTGAGGATCTGGGGCCTGGTGCTTTTGTTGGGATGACTTTCTGCAAGGTGATCTTAATTTTATTATCTGACTTTTTCTAAGTCACATTAATTTACTTTTTGTGGGATTTAAAATAAAAATACCCCTTTTATATAGACTACTGACTTCTTTCTGTGCTTCCTCTCCTCAGTGGGCCTGATATGTCGCTGCTTTTACCTCTTACATAGTCATTTAAACCCATGCAAAGTGAGTATAAAATGATCCTGATTTGATAGCTTTTCACAACTGCTTTGGACAGGTGGCTGGGCATCATGATCTAGTGGAAAAGGCACCAGACTGGGACTCAGGAGACGTGACTATATTTCTGGCTTTGCCACTAACCTACTCTGTGACCTTGGGCAAGTTACTTCATCTCTCTGTGTCTGTTTTCCCTCCCACCCCTTGTTTGTCTTACCTTTTTAAACTGTAAGCTTTTCAAGGCCAGGATCATCTCTTATGTGTTTGTACAATATCTAGTACAGTGGGGCCTTGATCTTAGTTAGGGCTTGTTGGAAATAATTTTCCTAAGGTCTAACCATGATTCAGCTTCCACACAAGCATTCCTTTATTAGTCCAAAGGCCATGAGGTGCTGATTACATCCAAAATACAAATATAAGCATATATGCACTTATATTCCATACCCTAGCAACAATATACCGGTAGTTATATGCATTGGCCAAATACGTACAACAGGATCAGGCCCAGGCGATACTTCCAATCATAGCATGACTCCAAATGAAAAGCTCTGACAAAGAGTCCTGAAGAACCTTGCTTCTTATACACTATCCTAAAAAAGTGATGTCATTGGTGGTTATCAGACCTTAGATAAGGCCAGATGAAGCAGTTTAGGGCTGGACACTGTCCTCTGCTCCAGTCAAGACAAGATTAATGACTGGGCCTCTTTCTTCAAAGTTTTCTTCTTATCTCATTTTGCCATAATTCTCCCTAACTACTGGGCTAAGCACTTCTTTCTAATAAATTAATCAAACCAATTATGTAGTGCACTTGGTATCCAATTAACCATGTTTTTCTTTATTTCTGTTACCTCATCCCAAACCTTAAACAAGATAATGCTGGTATTTCAAAGGTCACTACAAGTTTAACACAAACAATCTTTCTGTCTCATGAGTTCATACGTTCTAGTCACATACTCTGGGCCTATCACTCATGCTAACATTCAAATGCAAACCCAGGTGTAACGTGAGCCTATAATCCCTACAGGGCCTCTAAGAGCGACCACACCACAAATAATGAATAATAATAAAACAGAAATAATTAATACTAAATAATAAGGGCTAAGCCAGTGGTGAACCAGGCCCACAGATTTTAAAGGCACCTGCGACCCACAGTTTCATGTTGCAACTCTACTGTGCCAGTCTGCACATGAACAGCTTTTATGTACAGTTACTGGCACGAGTATTTTTAACTCAGACTGGCTTCAATCTTGCAAAATCACTGCTCCTTAATCCTCAAAGCTTGCCTCAGTGAACAGATTTACTGGCATTGCTTCACTGCTGTGTTGGACGACAGGAACATTTAAAATCCAGTTTTTTGGCTCATAGAAGCCATTCTGTTGCTCTTGTTCTCAATGCCATTCAACCTTATTTTCTCAATGGAACACTTCACAGAGGTTGGGAATGGACCATGCTCAGTACTGGATCCTATCCATAAGCCTCATGAGTGCCGCTTTATTTTCGGGCTCTGGCGCCTTGTGAATGGCCCTTACCTTTCCAGGATTTGGCATGAAATGTTTTCTGCTTAGTCAGTAGATGCCCAGTGAAGCCTACTTCATTCAGCCAGACTTTGTACTTTCTTACAGTTTCAAGGTTTTTGCTACTAGCTGCAATGCGAGCCTCTGATCATGCTTCTGCCATGTATTTCTAAACACATATTCAAATGTCACCTCTAGAGTTTCCAAACTCTCAGACATTTCTGGGATACTTACACTGCAGATGAGCTATTAAAGAGAGATCACGTGAATCAACAGTATGCTGGACAAACTGTAATGTACAGTACACAGCTTCCAGCATTCCTCCTTTAGCCGTATATGCCAAAGCCATTGATGTGTAGCCAGTCTAAAAAACAATACAGCATTGTCACTACAGTGTAACATTTTCTGCTCTACACAACAGGTAAAGCTTCTTTTTCATCATGTTTTAAATCTCCCAGGACTAGGAAGATTCTGATTTTGTTTAGTTTCACTGATATTACCATGCTACTCACCCAATCAGCAGCCTCTCAGGGTACCTGGTAATCACATTTATTCTTTTCATTCGCTCTAATTCAGTTCAGATATTTTTCTGGGTGGTTGGTTGTATGGCTGGGTTAAAATAAAACAATTCCTATTTTTTCCCATCCAGCAGCCAGAAAGGCATGGGGCACTACTCAGCATAAATAAATTGGGACTTGTCTTTGAAAATGAAGTCATCAGTCCTGCAACTGCATGTACATTGGTGGGTCTAATGATTCATCTTCTTTTTTCTCGTCACTTCCCTATTTAGGATCAATGACTTTTAGAGCCTTCTTCCAAAGCTCATGACTGTATGCTGGGCTGTTTTGCAAATAAGTCTCTCTCTAAGGTCCGCTGATATCCAGTCCATGTACTGAACCTTTCGTCTCCCCCTTGCTTGTCTTCCATCCACAATCATTACAAAGGCCATCCTTATCAATATATGTCTCAGGTCTCCACCGGACATGTGCATTCCAAAATAGCCTAGCCTGTCTCAACTTGTCTTCAGTTGGGGCAACCAACAATAGGCCTCCCACAACCTCATTTTGTTTCCTATCACAGGGCGTCCAATCATTTGACCTTGTCAACATCTTCATTTCCATGGTGGTGATGAGCATACTGATTTATTTTCTTGTGACTGGCCAAGTCTCTGTTCCATATATTAGGATGGGTCAAATGACAGTTTTATACACACTACCTTTTAACTTTATATGATGCCCCTGTTGGTTCCTGAGCCCAAACAGGTCTGTAATGTCAGCCAGGTATTTCTGCTATTTGCAGGGCCAGATCCTCAGTTGCACCAGAGCCATATTCTCAGATTCTACATGAGCTGAGGATTTGACTCACAGCGTCTTCAGAGTTAGCACTAAGGACTTTCCAGCATGTCTAGATTTAACCATGTTCTGCAATCTAGTCTCTCATTTTACTAGGAGGGTGGTGAAGCACTGGAATGGGTTACCTATGGAGGTGGTGGAATCTCCTTCCTTAGAGGTTTTTAAGGCCCGGCTTGAAAAAGCTCTGGCTGGGCTGATTTAGTTGGTGTTGGTCCTGCTTTGAGCAGGGGGTTGGACTAGATGACCTCCTGAGGTCTCTTCCAACCCTAATCTTCTATGATTCTATAAAAGTCTTGCTCAACTATATAAGAGCTATTATTATTATTCACAGTGCCTGGGAATGGATGGAAGTTATGCGTCTGGCTTTTTTAATGTACATGTGAATCTCTCTAATGACATGGGCTTATTTAAATTAACATGTAAATAAGTATAGGTTGCTACCTTGCTTATTCAACTTCTGTTAAATCCAAGTTATCAAAATAGTCTCTCCTCTGATGTCAAATTTAAGTGGATCTTACGTACTATAGGCAGCACAGGTAATGATGCCTATAGTTAAGGTTGCCCGACACTTTTTATTATAAAATTCTAGTTTCAGATGTTTATAACTTTGCCAAACTTAAACCATTTGGGCTGAAATTTTCCAGGCCACATGTCTGTCTTAGCCTGAATTTATACAAAAATATATCTGCCATTTCTTAGAATCAAGTTAGCAGAAAATATATTGTTTTGCCTAAGTAAAAAACTTCTTACGAGCTTTTTAATGAGAAGCTCTAGAGCTTCCATGCTTTGGACCAGGACTTGAAATTTGGCTAAGGGGTCACCCTGGTGCCTTGGCTGTCTGTTGCCATCCCAGTGAAAATCCTCACAAATTTGGCCAACTTATACATTTCGGAAAAATCTCAGTTTGCAAACGCTCAGTAAAGAGTCTGGCACTAGAGCTGGCTGGAAAATGAGTAATCCCTTCCTGCCAAAAAAAGGTTGCTTTTTTGAAGAAAAACTGTCATCATGGATTGAGTTGAAAACACCAAATTTTTCATGGGAAGGGATTTCCAGAAAAATTCTGTTTAGAAAGAATTGAAATGGAATTTTCCAGCTCTCCAGCTGCCTGGACCAGAGGGCTCGCCTCAATTGTTCCTGTGGCAGAAAGTGAAATTGACAAGAACCTCCCAGGCAGACTGTTGAAGGCTGAGCATCCAGGTTCTTTCCCTTCTGGCTCTCCACCTTCCCCACACTTGAACTTTTGGAGAGCTGGGGTGCTCAGCCTCCCCACCTCACCCTAGGGCTGGGATTGGGACTAGGATGAGTTGGTGTTGCGGATTTTGGGACTGGGATGAAGATCTGAGGGAAAGACTGGGATTGGAACAAGGAGTCCATAGGGCATGGGGGTCTGTGTGTGCGTAGACTGGGACAAGGAGATGAGAGTGGGGAATGGGGAGACTGGGATTGAGACAAGAGCCAATGGGTGGGGTTAGGATTGGGGCTAGGATAAGGGCAGGCTGGAGGAGCCAGAGACAGAAGGGTCTGTATCCACTAGAGTATTCCTCTCAGAACCTGGAATTAATGCCACCTTTGCGCTCCATATGTCTGGACTGTGCTGTGAAACCCACTCTCAAAATGAGTGCCTTGTCTGCCTTTATTGGCCAGCCCCCATAGAGGATGACAACCTATTACAGTATTATTGTCCTTTACTCTGTTAGCTCAAGCAGAAGATCTGTGCTGTGGATCTAAAGGTTCTAACCCTCCTGATGACCCATGTGGGTGTTAATATGATGCTACATGATGGAATTACTCTTTTATCATTTTGCTTGTTGAAAAAGCTAGGAAAAACTACACTGCCACAAGTAAGGTCACTGCAAATTCTGAGGGATGAGTTCCTTTGAAGAGCACTTGATTGAGCTTCTATTGTATTTAATTTATTTATTTTTGCCTTTCTTTTCCCTTTTGGAAACTGCTTCTAGTTGTGCTAAGGAGAGCTATACTTCAGTTTCAAATTTAACACCTACAGATTTCAGGGCCAGATCCTGGATTAAGTCCAAGCTGTGCTCAGAATAGTCCAGGCATATGGAGAGCAAAGGTAGCATTAAGCCATCTTGAGTTCAATTCTCATTCTGGGGCCATTTTGGTGCTAGTCTAATTCCTGGCATAATGCAGAGCAGGCTGAGGGCTTCTTTACTTTATCTGTCTGGCAATGGTGCCCCAGGGTCATTTCAACAGTCAGAGATCACCGAGAAGCCAGAACTCCTTGGCCATACTTCCTTTCCCTTAAATTGGGGGCCAATATGGAGGATACCATATAGGATGCCCCTATTCAGATGAAATCCTTCTTTTGTCAAGTACACTTGTTTCATGGCTGGGTTTTTTTCCTGGATGGACCCAGGCAAAGCAGACACTACACAACCTGGAACATGGACTTCATTCCATACTTTAATTTGGCTTTGATTGACAGTCAAATGTCATTTGCAGTCACATTTATTTATTTTGTGATGCATACTTTGGGTGCTGTCGAAATAATACAGAATTTAGTAATGACAAATTAGATCATTAGTGTTCTGAGTTTGTGCAGGGCTTAGCACAATGGAGCACAATCTGTATTTAAATCAGTAGGTGAGACCACACTATAATATACACAATAATAACAAATGGATATAATACTGATCTAATGAATAGCAATTCTATAGCTATTAGTTCATTTAATTTTAATTATATGAAATGCTCCTCTTCTGTTCTCTAGGTACCTGAACATTGTTTATAAAGGAAAAACAGCCATATAGGGCTTTTAACATGTAAGCACTTTATAAATATTAGCTAATTAATCCCCTGTGAGGTGGGTAATTAAATGTTATCTCCATTTCACAGGCGGGGAAACAAAACAGAGAAGTTAAGTGACTTGCACAAGAAACTAGGCTGTGTCTTGCACAGAGGGCAACGGTCTCAGAGCTGAGATTAGAATACAAAAATATCTGAGTCTAACCAGACTCAAACTAGTAGAGTACACCTGACTTGGAATTTAGAACTTTTGTATCAATTCCATGTCTTTATGATAGTCCTGAACACTACACATAAGGCCTTGAATCAGTGATTCAGAAGACTGAACTCATAGGTGCTCAGGACTTCTGACTACTTATTTATGTGCCTAAATCAGGGGTCAGCAACCTTTCAGAAGTGCTGTGCCGAGTCTTCATTTATTCACTCTAATTTAAGGTTTTGCGTGCCGGTAATACATTTTAACCTTTTTAGAAGATCTCTTTCTATAAGTCTACAATATATAACTAAACTATTGTTGTATGTAAAGTAAATAAGGTTTTAAAAATGTTTAAGAAACTTCATTTAAAATTAAATTAAAATGCAGAGCCCCCTGGACCAGTGGCCAGGACCCAGGCAGTGTGAGTGCCACTGAAAATCAGCTCGCGTGACGGCTTCGGCACCCATGCCATAGGTTGCCTACCCCTGGCCTAAATAGAGATTTCGGAGCCTATAGTTAGACTCCTGTATTTAAAATCTTGGCTACAACTTTTAAAATAAGTTCCGTGGTTGATAGTTCTCACCCTCTTGAGATTTGCGAATGGCTGTAATGTCCTTCTTAGAACAAAAACGTTATTTCAAATTCCAAAACAAACACCTTGTCCCAGCTGGGCTTCCATTCATAGGCACTTCAACCCACCTAAATTGGGCATCTTTTCCTCCGCCTCTTTCTATCATCACTAACTTTACCCAGCCCCCCAATAAGCCTCCTCCTCTGAGGGTTGGATTGGTAGGTGGTAGTGGTTTGTGTTATATATTTTTAGTGGCTCCAAATATTGTATAATCACTCCCTTAAATTTACCATAACTGTTTGTACAGGACATGCACATGTGCTCCCCCCACTCCCACACCATTATGCATTATGTAATGTAAGACACCTAAACTGAAGAGAATTAATGTGCAACTTTATGGGCCACTCAGAAAATATTCTTTGATTTATGTGTATTGTAACATTCTGGCATTTAAACTTTATTACATTAAAATGACTATATTTAGTATTATTTCCCTAACTTTTATTATTCCTTCTTTCCCTTTTCTATTCCTTCATTCTTTTTTTAATTCCTCCACATCTCTGTGGTATCCGTTTTTAATTAATCTTTCCAGGGTTTCTCTTTTGGGCTAATTCATCTTTCTCTATCCCAGTTCATCACCCTTCCTCCATATTCTTTCATATGTTACTCTTGCCTTCCTTTCCAGTAGTATTTCATCCTGTCTTTCCATCAACGTTCCCATCTCCATCAACATCTGACTCGCTCTTCCCCCCCAACCACAAATTCTCCCAACCCCCTTTCAGGCTCTCCCTCCTTGTCTCCATTAACCTCAGTCTTTCCTCTCTAGTCTGCCTCTACACCCTCAGTCATCCTGGCCCTTCTGCATCCACCCACCCATTCTCACTCATTGTCTTTCTCACAACTACTCCTCGCTCACTGATTCCCCTCAATACACCTTGCTTCCTTATAGCTAACACACCTTACATTCTTCCTCATGTCCTTTATTCCTGGTTGAGTCCCTCTGCTACCCACAGCTGTCCCCCCAGCACTGACATTTCACTTACTGTTGGCTTTTCCATTCTTACTATTTGATCATTAGTTGGCTTATGCGATGGGATGCCTGTGATGGGCCACACTGAGAAGGCCACAATCAGGGCAGACTGCAAGAAATAGGGCAGACAATCCCCCAAACTGGGGATTTACTCTATAATTAGATTCCCAAAGCCAATAACAAAAGAGCTTCTGCACTTCCACACTGGTTAACCAGAAGCCGAACACAGTCCCCTTTAGGGATTCCAGTCCTTGGCTCCCATCCAGACAACCAAGTCTAATATAGTGAGAGGTTACTGAAAACCCATTTCACATGTGAGGTTCTTACTGATCCCAAAGGATCAGACACTTACCCCAGATCAATATACATCTCAGATCTTACCCAAATATCACACTACTAACAAATAGGGTGTCCCTTAACTATCTCACCAAGTGCTGTGGGGATTAAATAGCTAATGTTCGTAAAGTGTATTGAGATCATCAGATGAATTGCACTATAGAAATGAAATGTATCATCAATTATTGTACATTATTTGATAGTTTTTTTTAATAGTTGCTGCCAGACATTATTTTTAATAGTTGCTGCCAGACATTTGACTTATGGTTACTTTCTAATCTCGATTACCCCCAGGTTTTCTTTCTCATCAGTATCTTCCTGCCACTTGTGATCATGTAGGTGAATCCCTTTTGCCATTTTGAACGGCCCGACCCTAGTCATATTCAGCGCTTGCTCTAATAGATCACCTGAATTCCTCTGTCACAAGGATGTTTTTATATGCTCCTCAGAGGGAAGGAAGGTGCTATATAAATGCCATTTTGTATTAATTATTATTCTCTCATGCTGGCAAGAAAGCAGCATTGCTGAGTTTCTGATCACACACATTGAAAGGCCTTAAAAGGAAATGCAAAAGTGCCCTCTGGTGGCTTCCCTATCACAATACCTAGGTGCCTACAGCTGGTGCCTCATGCAGAACCTAGCGGACAGGAAACAGGAGTAGCAGATTCACTGGTTAATTGTACAGAGTTAATTGTATCTAATTTGCATATTAATTCGAGTTCAGCAGTTTCTCTTTGGAGTCTGTTTTTGAAGTTTTTTTGTTGCAAAATTGCCACAAAATTGCAACAAAAAAACTTCAAAAACAGACTCCAAAGAGAAACTGCTGAACTCGAATTAATATGCAAATTAGATACAATTAACTCTGGCCTAAACAAAGACTGGGAATGGTTGGGTCATTACACTAATTGAATCTATTTCCCTATGTTAAGTTCTCCTCACACCTTCTATTGGCCATCTTAATTATCACTTCAAAAAGTTTTTTTTTCCTCCTGCTGATAAGAGCTCATCTCAATTGATTAGACTTTTCCTGTTGTTATGCATACTTCCACCTTTTCATGTTCTCTGTATGTATAAATATCTCCTGTCTGTGTGTTCCATTCTATGCATCCGAAGAAGTGAGCTGTAGCTCACGAAAGCTCATGCTACAATAAATTTGTTAGTCTTTAAGGTGCCACAAGTACTCCTGTTCTTTTTGCGGATACAGACTAACATGGCTGCTACTCTGAAACCTGAAAAAAGGAAAACATTTTTGCAAAAAAAGTTGACAGTTTTTCATAAAAATAAATATTTTTGAAAAAAAAAGACTATTTTGACAAAAATAACCTTTTCTTTTAACTATTTTGACCAGTTCCAATTGAACTTTTGGAGCTGAAAAGCAGAGCACAGAGAAAATGGGTCTGATTCTGATCTGACCTGTATCAGTTTTACATAGGGGTAACTCCACTGGCTTCAACAGAATTACGCCGGATATATATTTATGTAAGTTAGGGGAGAAAGAAGCAAATGTCTGTTAACATAGTGGACATTACAAGAATAGGAGAATAATCTACTGAGGAAAGGGTCTTTTTGCTGAATTGCGTAATAGTTATGATTCATGCAGAGATCAATTCGTTACGAGCGAACTAGACAAATTTTTCAACCGTCCATTTATTCACCCCACCACCAGATGTCAGAGAAGGCACATACACCACTGAAAGATTGCAACTACATTTTTTCCCAGCCAGGGCTGTTATAGATCATAGATTCCTGAAAAGCTGTTGGTCTGCTAGCCAATGTATTAACACCTTACAGCAACGTGTGTGGGCGGAAAGGAGAATAGAAGAGGCACTAGCAGGAACTGAATTCTGATGAAAATAATCAGGTCAGTGTATTTTAGGACAGAAGGAATAAAGATAGTGAGTGGTAGAGGAGAGGTGGTGCCCTTGTCCAGTGTTAACCCTTTAAGCCCTATGAGTCACTAGCACATCCCAGGCTTTCTTAGGATGAAGTGCCTTTTGGACTGGATGGATGCCAGCAGTGGCACTTGACATTCCCTTGTTGAAAGACCAGGAGGCAGCTCTCGGGATGTGGTTTGGAACAGATCCCCTTTTCAGTTGTGTTTACTACAGTAGTGGCTGCAGCTATAATAAAGTGGGGTCAAGGGAGGGGACTTGGAGGGAAGAAAAAGAGGTGTTGGCTTGGCAGCTAACTGGAGCTAATTATTCTGTTTCCCAGAGGGCTGTGCAGAACAGCTCAGGGAAGTGATTTTATGTGGCCCCTTTCTGTTTGTGAAGAGAACGAGCTGCTTTTCGGGTAGCCAGAAGGAGCTGATTATTTGGTTTCCCATAGTGCTTTGCCTACACAGGACAAACTTTTCCTCTTCTAATTCAGCAGATGGAAGAAAAGGAGATAAAGGACTCAGAAGCCTGATGAAGAGTCCTCACTCTGGTCCTTGTTATTTCAGGACCAACTCAGGCTTTGTGTTGAGCTGAAGGAGAGCTGACATGGCAAGGGGGAAATGGAAGTTGAGCTACATCTAAAGGCGAAGGCTGCACACAGGAAATAGAAGGGATGTGGATGAGAAAGCCAGTAGGCAAATCAATGGTGCATCTTGAGAATAACCATTTCTTTATAAGGATTGAGCTAACAGAACTGTGATTATTAGTCTGCCTGGAGCAAAAGTTCAGGCTATTACTGAGACTCTTGACAATTTAATCTGGGGGAACTTGAGAAGAAAGCAAAGGATATTAGCACTGTGTGTACTGGAAAAAGCAGATGAATAATATCTTACATTTATATCACGCCTTTCATCCCAAAAGACCCCAGTGCACTTCACAAACCATACACAGAAACTACTTCAGCCTTCACTGAAATACAGACACCTGTGGGGTGAAACGTGAGAACTGTTTAACATCACAGAGCAACACTATTATGTAGCAACTAAGGCCACGAGAGATATAGATGAGAAGCAATCAATACATAAAATAACAGGCACCTTGCCGGGAAACAGAGGAAAAAAAGCACTACAATAAGCTGTGTTTTCTATCATCTGTTACCACCTACCGATAAGGTTTGAGGAAGCAAATCATTAACAACATATAGCCCAGTGTTTCCACCCAGCAATTTCAATTTGTTTAACTTATTTTTAGTGGGATGCATTTATCCATCTACTATTTACATGTATTTAATTTTGTTTAATATTATCCAATTATGACATTTTCGTAAGTGTGACGTTGAGAGAGAGAACCGCTAAAGAGGATTTATTTCACTGGGAAAAGGTGGAGAGCAACACCATGGGTTCGAGCCACCAGAAATGCGCTTGACCTTCTAAGTGTCAAAGGGTGATCTGTAACTGTTTGATGACAGGAATATTTAAATGGCCTGACTAGGGTGTTAGGTGTGGGCTAGTATCTATAGCTGTGCACTTGTAAAAGGCTTGTGCGCTAATAAGTTTTAGTGTTAAGCAACATTGCAAAAATTATTGTGAACATTTACAAGCCCAGGCACAAAATCTATTATTTCCATTTTATCAGGATGAGTGAGGAAAATGAAAATAACTAATGAGATTTTACCCACTCTGGGAAGAGATGGATAGCATTTTGGTAGGTTGTTTTAAGAATAGTTTTACCTTTGCTGTTAGGGAATTATGGGTAAGGAACTAGAGAATAGTAATGGGAACTAAGTTAGTGTTAATCTGAGGCCTGGTTACACAACTTCAGCTATGTAAATAACGTAGCTGAAGTTGACGTACTTAGATCTACTTACCACGATGTCTTCACTGCGGTAAGTCGAAGGCTGATGCTACCCTGTCAACTCCACCTGCGCCTCTCACTCCGGTGGAGTACCGGAGTTGACGGGAGAGCGCTCGGTGGTCGGTTTACCACATCCAGATTAGAAGTGATAAATCGACCCCCGCTGGATTGATCGCTGCCTGTCGATCCAGCGGGTAATGTAGACAAGCACACAGTCTG
Source organism: Mauremys reevesii (assembly GCF_016161935.1). Classification (NCBI taxonomy): domain Eukaryota; kingdom Metazoa; phylum Chordata; order Testudines; family Geoemydidae; genus Mauremys; species Mauremys reevesii. The sequence continues at coordinate 178,068,000 of NC_052624.1, read as the reverse complement.
TGTGTAGAACTGGTAACAAGATAGCATGGGGTTGGCAACCTATGGCACACATGCCAAAGGTGGCACGCGAGCTGATTTTCAGTGGCAGTCATGAGCATACTGATTTATTTTCTTGTGACTGGCCAAGTCTCTGTTCCGTATCTTGGCCACTGGTCCAGGGGGCTCTGCATTTTAGTTTAATTTTAAATGAAGCTTCTTAAACATTTTGAAAACTTTATTTACTTTATATACAACAATAGTTTAGTTATATATTATAGACTTATGGAAAGAGACCTTCTAAAAACATTAAAATGTATTACTGGCACGCGAAACCTTAAATTAGAGTGAATAAATGAAGACTCGGCACACTACTTCTGAAAGGTTGCATGTGGTGTTATTGTGGTATGTGTTATGTGATTATAAAATGCCATCGTTTTTATCTACACTCCCTGGAATTTTAAAATGGAACAAGGATACAAGCCAGTCTTGGTTTTCTCAAGACAAAATGCAACCTAGGTTCTGTAAAAGCAAAACCATGCCTGCGTGGTCCACCACTAGTCATCCTAATACATGTCAAAAGAGGAGGGAGGTTTAACGTTTCTGTGAGAAATTTCATTATAAATTGTTTTGGCTTTTGTGGGCGTGAAATCTCATACTTATCTATCGATTAATGTGGGTGGTGGTGGTGGTTCTGTTTCTTAACTGTAATATTTATAAACAGGCATTTGGTACACAGCTAACATTTTATAGTAATAATAATCCATTATAAGAATGTGGTATCTGTTGTCAGTAGGTGGGGCTATTGGGCATCCAAATTAACCTCTTTTTATAATGCAGGGTAAAACTTTGATGAAAAACATTAATAGAGATTATTGCACAGACTCGTCTGATAAGATCTTCTTTTTAGTTTTAAACTTGTATTAAGATTTTCACACAAAGCAAAAATATAAAGGAAAAGGCACAAGATGCAGACAATGTGCCACTTAGTTCCAGAATGCTTTTATTATTAATGAATTACTATTAATTTATTTTGTTTCGCACAGACAGCATAGTGTGCTCATTTTCACAGAGACTGGGCACAAACCCATAGAAAAAATAATCTGAGTTAAAAGTCTGTGTCCTGAGCCTTATTCATAAACAACCAAACCAAACCAAACAGGGATTTTGGATTGGATGGAAACAAGCTTTCAGTATTTTAATCTCTTTTCCCTCAGTGGATTGAGCAGATCTCTTTCTCAATGCACCATAAAATCTTGTAACTGCCTTGCTCAAGGAAAACGAAGATTGGAGGCTGAATTTACAACTCAATAAAAGCCATGGAAGAAAAATAATTCCATAGGAAATAAAAGCAGACAACAATCTTGTATAAATACTATATAGTATAAAAGCAGACAGCATGTTGTTATAAGTTATAAAAACTTAAAACAATATTAAAAGGCAGACAGCAACATAGCAGAAAAAGAAATTCAGACTTAAGACTGTTATAGTATCATTAATTTCATATTATAGTATGTACTGCAGTGGTCTCCAAACTTCTCTATCCTTGGCCCCCCCTTACCTAGTCCGCACCCCACCTGGGAGCCACAGTCAGGATCCAGGGCCAGGGGCCACAGCTGGGAGTGGGGCCAGCACTGCAGCTGGGGCCTCAGCTGGGAGCAGGGGATGCAGTCAGGGCCACAGTCATGGCTGGGAGCCAGGGGCCGTGGCCAGGAGCTGTCACTAGGGCTTGGGACAGGGCTGGAATGGAGCTGAGGGCAGAGCTCCCTCCCTTCCCCCTGTGGGGGCTGGTCCATGCCCCACCATGCCCCCCTGAACATTCCTCCATGCCCCCCTAGGGGCAAGCCCCACAGTTTGGGGGCCACTGATGTACTGTAAAATCACCCACAGATGCAAAATTCCCTCCAGCCTGACAGTGTACATTGACTCTAATATTATCCTGTCCCAACAGGCATATCCCATGGATATAAGTTCCTAGGGGCTTTCTAGGAATGGGTTTAGGTGCAAATATACATTCAAATCTGCTGCATTGAACTCAAACGTTTCTGTGTTTGATTTGGCAGATGTTTCACCTTGTGAAGTTACGATGCAGAGTCACCACATTGGGATGTGTTGACACAAAGTCGTACACCTGCAGAGCAGGTGGCAGGAGGAGTTCAGGTTTGCAGAGCTCCGTGTTCAGAACCTCAGTCCAAGCCCCTCTGTGTTTAAGACCACCACTAGTTTATCTCTGAGACTGAACATTAGTCCAACAATCAATCTTTTATTCTTATTTGAGAATCCAAATTATTACTTGGTGAGAAAGATTTGTTACATAGATTATGCTGCATCTCATGAAAATGAATAACTGTGTGCTCATCCCTTCAAAGAGGACTAGGAGCCAGGACTCTTGGCTGCTCATCCCAGCTCTTCCACTGACTTGCTATGTGACTGTGGCCATGTAACTTAATTTCTCTAGGCCAAATTCCACTCTGGTTTCATGGTTACAATTCCTATTGATGTAAATAGGAATCTGTGCCTGCTGTATTTGTTGTCCACAGCATGCCAACTTGGTGTAAACACCACTCATTTTGCATACCTACTGAATGTCAAATCACTGTAAATTACACTGCTTTGCCACTTGCATCTGATGAATTTACATGTTGGGGTTGCTTCTCCACCAACAGGTGTAAATCAGGCATAACCCCCTGAAGTCAATAGAGTTCAACTGGTATAAAACCAGTGTGAGATCGTAATCAGGATACCAATGTGTAGCGTAAACAATGATTTACTTCATCCTGGCATTCGGCCTTCTGTACCTTTCTCATCTGTAAAATGGGTATAAAGCTTCATTAGGGTGCTGTGTAGCTTAATTAATTAAAAATGTTTGTCAGGCCCTTTGAGATCCTCAGATGAAAGCAGTGATGTGTAGTAATTATAAAGTTAATAAATAAATATAATATAATTAGTATAATAAACAAAAGGACTTACTCCTCACCATGTAGTCTTGTAAACTTGTAGGTCCAGGTCCTGGCTCCATGACCCCTTTGGACAACTTCACCAGTGCAAAGGGGTTGTAAAGCTGGCTTACCCAGCCATCTAAGGATGGGGGAATCCCCAGGTGCAACCTTTGCAATCTCCATAGCAGGGGGTTGGGCAGGGAAGAGATTGGCCAGAGCATTTCAATGCTCCGGTAATGCCCCTTGGCAAAGACTTGGCTTTGGCTAGCCCCAAGACTGGGTATGCATAACAGTAGTCTAAAGCCGATCATGTCCGGTGCTGAGCACAGGTCGCGACCAGACATGTCAAACCTGCGAAAAAAATGCAGAAATTGGGCTTGTTTTTGGCTTAATTGGCATGTAAACTGCTTGTTGGCTAGTTTTTGGCTTATAGCTTGTTGCGTCTTTTTTTTTTTTTTTTTTTGATTGGCTCCCGGCAAGCAGGGGCAAGGGGGCGCAAGCTGGGGCAAGGCGGGGAGAGAGTCAGGAGTGCACAGCAGGCCCACCAAGGTCCCAGACTGCATGCTGGGGTGATCTAGTCCCACAGAGTGTTGGGGTTCTTAGGGATCGGCTTGTTTTGAAATGAGATTAGCTTATTGTGAAAGTCGGGGTGCTTATTTACCATGTGAAAGTTGGCAACTGTGGTCCTGACGTGAGGACCAAGTCCACAATTTTACAAATAAGTTAAGAGAAGTATCTCAATGCATCTTTTGTGACAATCAAGGCCTGGCTTTCTGTTGACATTCTCATTAGTCATTCAGTGCTCAGGAGACTCCAAAGCTCTGAAGCACTCAGACTTTGCTAGGATTGTCATCCCATGCATTTTTCAATATTTTGGAATCGCAACTGGCTGACGAAGAGGTTAATTTGCTCACTTAAAAACAAACTGAAACTGGATTCAAAGGAGTACTTTTTATGCAGTATATAATTAACTTGTGAAAATAAGTTGTGATGAAAACTGCATAATAAGATTAAAAAATAAACAAATATAAATGAAAGTGGCACCTGGACCAACCTCCTAGACCTACACACACCCAGTTTTAGGGTAATTCAGATCAGAATGTTGCACCCGACCCTGACTATAAAATGGGCCAGATCAAAACCCCAGGCCTGCAACACCCTGAATTCTAGGAGGACTTCAGATCAGGATCTGAAATTTGTGGTTTAGGCTCGTCTTTACTATGAAATAAATAACCATGTGTAGTTACACCAATGAGGCTAAAAATCACAAGGGCCAGTACTCCTCCAGCTTCAGTTAATCACCAACTGGAGTAAGGAAGATGATTCTCTCTGAGCCATAGTGTTGCACATTATTATGATGCATTTTTTCACCTTTCTCTGAAGCATGAGGCATAGAGAAATGTCAGAAGACAGCATCCTAGATGAGACTGACCATTGATCTTTTCTGATAAAGCAGTTCAGAAGTTTTCTTCCATCATGCCACTCCCAAGATACAGGGCTAACTTGAGCCTTGGATGTATAAACAGGGGAATATCACGTAGGAGTAGGGAGGTGATATTATTTTTGTCGACAGCAGTGATGACCACTACTAATTGAACACTGTGTCCTAGCTGGTGTCCACACTTTAAAATTGGAGAGAGTTCACAAAAGAGCTACAAAAATAATTAGAGTTTTGGTAATCATGTCTTAAAGTGAGAAACCAAAGGAGCTCAATCTATTTAGTTTATCGAAGAGATGACCCGTTCACAGTCTATAAGTACCTACGCAGGGTGAAAATATGTAATATTAAAGGGTTCTGTAATAGAGAAAAAGGCATTCAAACCAGAAATAAAGGACAATTTTTTTAACAGTGGCAATTAACCATTGGAACAGCAAACAAAGGGATATGTGGTAGATTCTCCATCATGTGAAGTCTTTAAATTGAGGTGAGATGCCTCTCTAAAAGATATGTGTCACAGGCTATGCCTACACTGCCCCACAGTTCAGACTATGGGGTGTATGAATACCAGTGTGCACCAAAGTGCTGAGTTGAAATGCCTCTGTGTGGATGCTGCAGGAATGAAATAAAAGGTTCATGGTTCACATTAACGTAATTCTGTTTGAAGATGATTACACTAATATGAACTAGGAACTTTTAAGTTTGCGCCTGCAGCAGTGGTGCTGGAACAATTTTTATAGTGGGGGTGCTGATGGCAGAAACCATGTATTTGGGTTGTTATTACTACTTCAAGCCAATGGGTGCAGCAGCACCCCTATTTCCAGCACGTATGACCCACAGTGTCCACATGGAGGACTTACAGCACAGCACTTTGGTGTGCACTGCTATTCACACCTCCTAGTCTGAATTATGGGGCAGTGTAGACAAGCCAACAGTTTCAGTGTAGCTGCACCTTATTTCCCTCTCTCATGTTGGACACCCCAAAAATGGAGACACCCAAAATTAGTGGCTACTTTTGAAAATTTGGTCCACAGTGCTCAGCAATATTGATTTATCTGGGAGACACCAGCAACCACTGCCATAAGAGCCATGCTGAGGGCAGGGGATCTGCTGGGCTGTGTGCAATTTGGAGATAAAGAAGGCAGTGTCATGTGGCTGTGCAACACATCTACTTTTTGCTTGGAAAAAGAAGCCAGTGCTGAACAGCATGTTCCAATCTCCAGCCATGGGCAACATAAGCTTTATATTGCTCCCACCAAAATCAGAGGCAAAACTGCTATTGACTCTAGTTTAATAGATCTTTAAGTCCAGAAGGGATTGCTCTGATGAACTAGTGTGACCTCCTGTATCACATCATAGAATTTCAGTCAGTTAATCCTGTACTCCGCCTATCTTAATGGAAGCAGAATGGGCCCCAAATCTAATTTCTTTACGATAGAGCTTTTTTTCATTTAAACTTGTCTAACAGCTCCTAATATTTTAAATAAATAGATAATAAATAAGCCAAGTTTCAGCCTAATTGATATTTGAGAGGGCCTAAAGTACCCTCCCTTGCTTCCCCATACCCACCAAAATTGGGGCGTATGTACAAAGGAAACTCCAAATGATTGATGGCGCTACTGATATGCTGTAATCAACCAGCTGCAGGTTTCATCTACATTTCTACAAACACACATCAGTTTGTGTAACAGTTCCCACACTTCACTCATCATCACTTTTCCTGTCAGGTATGAGTTACACAATTCAGCCTGGTAAATAAACATGGGCCTGAGCTGCAAAGCTTGGGTCATTTCTGAATTTCACCTCAGCTCAGGGATGGCCAGGTTTTGGTCAGCCCTTTATAAAGAGATAGGGATTAACTGCAAAGGTCAGGTCCAGATCTGAGCTTCCCAATGTTTTGTAGGGTTCCAGATTCAAGAGGATGGCTTCCCTCCAGGACTCCACCATTACTTGGCCGAGAGCTTAATTATGCTTGTGCACCACTGGCAGGTCACTCTCCTCTCTTGGATGCATAGAGCATTGGCTTCAGTAAGCATAGCCAGCAGAGGAGGAGTTTCACACCCTCACTTCTCTTAAGTGCCATACACTATACTCTCCGAGCTGCTCTCCTGTGTGAAGGCTACAGCAGAGGGCACAGAATGAAAGGTCAAAGAGGGGAAAACCAGCAGTCAGAAGGAAGGACAAGAGACTATCCAGCTACTGAAGCCTAAACCTGAATGACAGCCTCAGAAGAGAGGAAATTAGGTCAGGCCCTAATGCCAAGTGCTGGAGGAACTAGGGGCGCAGTTTTTCCGAAATCTTAAACAAAGGAGCTGCAAAAATGTTAAAGAAACACTAAACAAGACCCGCCGGATGACTGGCTCCATTTAAAACAAGCAGCACTCGTGTGGCGATACCAGGGCACGGGCACCACAGCCGCCCAGTCTTCCTCTGCTGGGGAATGCAGCTTCAAAGAAGGGAAGGGAGTAAAGCCTGAGCCGTCAGTGACACAAGTGACGTTTGATAAGGGGCTCGCTGGGCGGCTGCCCTACGGAACAGCCCAGCCGGAGTAACACACACAACGGAGACCCTGCTTCCCGCAGGGCGGATCGCTATATATGGCTAGAGCTTGGTCACATGTGCCGGGAGCTTCCTCCTGGCCCCTTGGTTCGCCCCTAACAGGACCCGGCTCCAGCTCGCCAGCTGCCACCCACATGCACTCTCCGGTGTGTGACGCCCCGCTCCTGCCCACGCACCCCCTCCGCGGAACCCGGAGCGCCCTGCGGCAGCGCTCTGCAGCAACACGCCGCCCCACGCCCAGCCCCAGCCCCACGGGCGGGCAGGGGAGGACGAGGAGCAGCTGCCATTGTGCCGTGCAGCGGCGCGTGCTAAAACCAGCCCCGTGTGAGTGACTCTCCTAATAAAGCTCGGGCGCTTGAGCACCAGCCCCGGGCTCTCCGCGCCCTATAAAACCCTTCCCTGCAAAGGGAGCGGGCTCGGCTCGGCACCAGGCGCGGACCGGCGGCAGCGAGAAAGCGCATCCGCGCCCCCCACCTCAATCCCGGCGAGATGCCCCACGTAGACTCGGATCTTAAACTGGACTTTCATGACGTCCTGCTCAGACCTAAGAGAAGCAGCCTCAAAAGCAGAGCCGAGGTGGGGGCATTCAAACCGAGCGTGCTTGGGGGGGGGCGCATTCTGTAGCGTTAACTTCGCAGCTGCTTTCTCGCGGGTGTTTTTATTTCCCAGGCGGCGCAGGGTTACCCGGGGAACCCGCCCCCGCACCCCGTTTGAACAGACAGCCGGGGGGGTCACTTAGCTGAAGCCACATTGCAGGCGAGCTTTCTGCAGCGCGGGGGGGCGGCCCCTGTGCAGCCCTGCTCGGAAAGGCGTCCGCCGCTCGCGGAGCGGTGCAGAGCTCAGCGCTCGGACCTGGCGGCAGGCGCTGCTTTCCCCCGACAGGTGCATCCGCGGGGTTTTGCAATGCCCCGGGTGGGGGGAGAGAAGGTGACCCAGCGTGTAATTCCCCTGCGGCGCGCAGGGCTCGGGAGCGCCGCTAACCCAGCAGCGGGAGACTTCCCCTTCCCGGGGGTCTGGTTACAAACCAGGCGTCCCGGCCTGCCCTTGAATCTGGCAAGTAAACCAACAGCAAACCGCGCGGGGGGAGATGCACGTGCCAATCAATACAAAATTTGCTGATGGAGAGGCCCCAGTTATTAACAGAGCAGGAGGAGGGATTTTTAATGCCGTGGTGCCACTGAATTGGCTCTGCCTGTCAGCGGGCTGGGATCCTGTTCAGCCGGCAACCTATGAACTGGCCGCTTCCTTCTCCGTTATGTAAAATCCCTGCAGGCTGAGCAGTTCTGGGTGTGTAATTGCATCGGCACAGCGGAGGTGGGGCTCAGTAACTGCAGCATATGCACCGCTCAGTCATCTGACTGAGGATCATTATCAGCCAGTCAAAGCATTTCCATTAACGTCTGCATGGTTCTCTCTCAGAAACCTGAACACTCATTACGGGAAACCCCCACAACACTCTGCAGCGCTAGGAACTCACACCAAACATGGCCGCCTCATCTTGTGACACCATTCACCCCACCTCACCCCAGATGTTGAATACCATGTGATCAATACAGGCATTGCATCGGGTTGGGGAAGGGAGGGAGGATTCAGCCTTCAGCATGGGGCAAAGGAGGTAGTGAGAAGAATGAGATCAGGAGGGAAAGGAGTCAACAGTAGAGGTGGCTGGATTTGTTGTGGGCAGGAATTCTGAGAGCTAATCCGAGCAGAAGCATTTCACCAAGAAGAATACAGGAATAAGGCGAAAGAGTCTATCTCTGTGTGATAACTTGAGTAGTGCTCCCTTTCAACTCAGTAATAATGGTATCCTGGGCTAATTTACTCATTGCCCTTATTAGTTCTTCCCTCATAAGCAAGGACCACCTTTGACCACTTTCAGTAGTTCACTTAAGGAGCGTGGAGATTCCTCTTTAAAATTAAATGCAGTGGCCTGGCAAACAGGTGGAGCTGTGGGCTGCGAGGCCGAGGGCCTCATTTATTTATTTTAATGCAGGATTTTGTATATTAGCTGTCCATGCATGGGGGAAGGAAGGGTTGATGGGAAGGGGAAATGCTAGAAGAACCAGGACTGGTAAGTGAGGGTTACCTCAGAGAGCATGATGAACAGTGAAAAGCATTTCATGTGAGAAAAGCGCATGTCATGAGGGCTCAGTGAAAGCTGATGAAGGTTAAGAAATTAGACACCCTCACTGAGGCTGTAGCAACAGAAACTGACAGTACCTCTGAGAGCCAAATCTGAAACAGCCCCAGTCCTGCTTCAAAACAAGAGCATAAATAAATAGCACTGGCCAGGCAACAGAGGCTGCTTACTACAGTGCCTGATACCCAACAAGGCAGCTGATGCTTTGAAATTTAAATTAACAGTACCTAGCTATGCAGTTTGAATATCTTATTCTACACAGACAGCACTTTACCTAATAGCTGGGAGTAAGTCACCTTCACAGAGGGACAGCGTAGTGCAGTACAGCATGGCAAATTGGGCGTTGTACATTCCTTTCCCTGGCTGGTCTGCAGTGTCATTTTTTTTTATTCTTGTTACTTTGCCTTGTCTTTGCTTCCTGGAGTTATTCCCTCCTTTTAGAGAGAGGGAACCAAAATTCAGAAGCTTGAATTCAGATTTTGAAAAAAAAGGTGTGGGTAGGGAGGGGGAGTTGCATGGGCCAGGGGCTTGCTAGCGTACAGAATCATTCACCCACAGGGCATGGATTTGAAATCAAACTTGGGTTGGGAGTAACTGGAAGTTGTTAGCATCAGATGGTTGTGGGTGTCCTCGCTGAAGTGAATCCGTGGTCTCACTCCAGTTATTTGGGGGAATCAGAGATGTGCATGGGTCCCAACATTTGCATTTGGGTTTGGCAGTCAGGCAGGCCCAACTCTGCTGCTGGACTTGGCCACTGTCTGATTTCTCGTCTTCTCTCCCTTCCCTGCACAGACAACGTAGTTGAGGGAAATGGGTCCTTCTTTCACCTTGACCACTAGAGCACAGGAGTGGCGGCTAAGCCAATGGTGCATTCCTCTTAGCCATCCCCAGCGAGGAGACAGTGCACAGGAGAATGCATTTTCTCCCTTTTCCTCCTTTCACCCCACACTGTCTGATCGGGGGGAGGGCGGGGGAAGAGCCCAATATCTGCTGGGTCTTTAAGAACAAGGTACACATTGATCAGTGCTCCCTTCTGCCTGCACTATGATTTAGGATCAGGCAGAGCTAATGCAGCATTGATCTGTATGCCATATGGCTACTTTTTCTGAGTACCTTGAACATCAGTAAAGCAGGGTATGGTGGATATTTGTCCAAACTCAAATATCGCTAATATTCCAGATATGACCAATATTAATTTCATCTCTCATCTCTGCTGGGTGGGTGGCACATGACAAAACCACAGGTGGCACTAAGCCTCATGTTGGCACTCTTAGGAGAGGGGCCAGGGCCAGCATAGTATGGAGGCTGCACCACTCTCGCACTCTTACAGGTCAGTCCAGTTTCAGGCTGAGATATGCTTATCGGACAAAGCTTACACTGCTGCTGCCTGTGCTGGATTTTATCCTCAGGCCCTTCCATTTTGATGGTTGCCAATCCAGTATCTTTCAAGAAGACTAGCCATTAGTTTAAAATTGTAAACTGAAAGAAGGCTGGAGAGCTGCATGAGACAGAGAGATTTGTTCCTCCACTTACCTTCATGTCAAAACTCATTTCCTGCAAGGTAGGGTAATCCGCACACTGCAGTGTGGCTGCTACTGGTACCCTCATTCCTGGAAAAATGGGGCAGCCTGTTCACAGTAGATAATTTTTTTCTAAGTGTACTTTCCCATTGGTGAAAAGTTGCTGGATTAACAGCCATGGAGACTGAAGTCTTCTCTCTAGATAACAGAAAAAGAGCCTCATTGGTGGAGGGATTGCAAGCTTCCTCCACAACACCCCTGTCAATACAGCGTTATCCCTGGAAATGTCATTGTACACCTAGAGTAATTTGAGAAAGACACGCAGCACCTAGGGTCATTTCAGAGATGGAATAAGAAGTGGAAGTGAGTCTCCCTGGAAGAAGAAAGGTCTTGTGGTTCAAGCACTGGTTCACGTCTTGCCCTGTGTCTTGGTGCTCTCCATATGAGCATTTCCTTTCCCCCTCTTTTCATGTTCATTTGAATGGACGTTGGCTTGTATATTAGTTGAGAGCAGTGGTTCTCAGACTGTGCTCTGTTATCTCTTCCTGCCCCCAGCTTCTAATTTGCATTAAAAGAAGTACAAATACATTAAATGCTTTGCTAATATTAGCTTTCCCATGTGGGATGTGGCAGAAATTGCCATATGAATATTATGTGATTGCAAATGGGAGGCTGGGTGGATCTATATGATTGTAAATGGAATGGGAGTTGATCTGCAAGGCACTCTCTCTATTAAGATGTAAGCTCCTATTTGGATTGTAAGCTCTTCGGGGAAGAACCTTTCCTTTCCGTGTTACGTGTTTGGAGAGCCTAACACAAAAGGTACTCAGCTGTGACTGCTGCTGAAATAATAAATAATGTGGTTTGCATTGTGAAAAAGTTTGATAACACCTGACTTTGGAGCTCTAAGAGCCTGTAAGTAAATTGTCAAAATCCGGTGTTCTTATGTTATCTGGTGGTGGGCATTTTACCTCATTTCAGTTCTTTGAAGCATCTCTCAGGTGAAGGCTGAAGAATGGAAAACGTAAAGACCAGTGAAGGAGTCTCAGCAGTATGTGGGGAGATACTTCACAGATTAACCCAATGTCTTAATATTGTGTGTTTATGTTAACATTTTCTATTGGGGAGTACTAAATGAGGGAGATGCTCTTTGTACAGTAACTCCTCACTTAACATTGTAGTTATGTTCCTGAAAAATGCAACTTTAAGTGAAAGGATGTTAAACAAATTCAATTTTCCCATAACATTTAATGTAAATATGGGGGGTTAGGTTCCAAGGAAATTTTGTTTTAGGCAGACAAAAGGCATTATATACTGTACAGTACTGTACTGTGGTTGAGAAGTGCCCCTGGCTTACCCCACACAGGCATAGCCCGCTGCAGGCAAGGACACTAGGAAGCACCTTTGCAGCAGCAGTGGCAGTGTCCCCGGAGAAGAACTGGCGCCGACTTTGCCGGGGGATGCTCCAGGCCGCCTCTTCCCACCCCCACTCCACCTCCTCTCTGGAGCACACCGCATCCCCGCTCCTTTCCCCTCCACCCAGAAAGTCCTAAGTGCTGCCAAACAGCTGTTTGGCGGTGGGGGAAGAGCTGGGAGGGAGGGGGAGGAGGCGGAGAAGCGGAACTTGTGCAATGCTCCCTTGTAAAGTCGCTGCTCTTCCACAGAATCTTACAAGCCGTGGACAGATCAGGCAGCCAAATGACATTATAAGGGAGGATTATGCAACTTTAAACTAGCATGTTCCCTAATTGAGCAGCGACCTAACTTCAAAACAGCGCTAAGCGGGAGGACGTTAAGTGAGGAGTTACTGTATTTAAGAATTGTTTAGAAAGTAATACAGTTTCCTGGGTTGAATAAACTCTGAGGCTGAAGGCTAACATATTTATAACAAACAAATGGCCAAAGGCCTCCGTTTATTTGCCCAGGATATGGTGGTGGTTGTTTATATATTATTAGTATTGCAGTAGTTACAACCAGAACTCTATTGTGCGGCACAATGAACATACACTGTAGACACTGAACAAAAAGACAGTCCCTGAGTTCATGGGAAACAACTTCAAGTTATTATAATGCTTCTACTTTTCACTAAAGGTCAGGAGTGAAATCCTAGCTCCAAGGAAGTCAGTGGGAGTTTTGCCAGTGAAACCAGGATTTCACCCCATTTTTAAATGAAAGAGTAGGAAAAAATATCAGTACAGGCGTGTCTCATCTTACGCTGGGGTTATGTTCCGCTGTCAGCCAGCAAAGCGAAAATCGCGTATAGTCAAAATTACATTGAGTGTAATGGCAGGCGGAATCATCCGCACTACAGGTTTGGGTATTTAAATTGTTATTTTTCTCTTTTTTGTTTTTGCCGACCGCGCAAAGCTGAATTTGCGCATGTTAAATGCGCGTAAGATGAAACTCGCCTGTATAGGTTGACAAACTGCTGAGAGGTTAATCATTTATAAATAGGGCCCCAGCAAATTCACCGTCCATTTTGGTCAATTTCAGAGTCGTAGGATTTTAAAAATTGTAAATTTCATGATTTCAGCTATTTAAATCTGAAATTTCAGGGTGTTGTAATTTGTAGGGGTCCTGACCCAAAAAGGAGTTGTGGGGGCATCACAAGGTTATTGTAGGGGGGTTGCAGTACTGCTACTCGTACTTCTGTGCTGCGGCTGGCGGAGGTACTGACTTCAGAGCTGGACAGCTGGAGAACAATGGCTGCAGGCCAGGAGCCCAGCTCTGAAGGCAGAGCTGCCGCCACCAGCAGCAGCACAGATGTAAGGATGACATGGTATGGTACTGCCACCCTGACTTCTGCACTGTTGCCTGGAGAGCTGGGCCCTCAGTGAGCAGCCATGACTATCCGTCTGTCCAGCTCTGAAGGCAGCAGCTCAGAAGTAAGGGTGGCATGGTATGGTATTGCCACCCTTACTTCTGCGCTGCTGCTGGCAGAGCACTGCCTTCAGAACAGGGCACCTGGCCAACAGCTGCTGTTCTCCAGCCACCCAGCTCTGAAGGCAGCACTGCCGAGGATGGCATGGTATGGTATTGCCACCCTTATTTCTGCGCTGCTGCCTGCAGAGCTGGGCCCTCAGTCAGCAACCACCACTATCCAGCCGCCCAGCTCTAAAGGCAGCAGTGCAGAAGTAAGGGTGGCATGGTATGGTATTGTCACACTTACTTCTGTGCTGCTGGTGGCAGGGCACTGCCTTCAGAGCTTGGCGCCTGGCCAAAAGCCACTGCTCTCAGGTGGTCCTGCTCTGAAGTCAGCGCTGAAATAAGGATGGCAATACCGCAACCCTCCTAAAATAACCTTGTGAACCCCCTGCAACTCCCTTTTGGGTCAGGAGCTGCAATATGAGAAAAGCTGGTGCCCCCACCCCCGTGAAATCTGTATAGTATAGGGTAAAAGCACACAAGACCAGATTTCATGGTCTGTGGCATGTTTTTCATGGCCATGAATTTGGTAAGGCCCTATTTACAAAATAATTCAAAATCATCTTGACCCTTCCGTATTCCCATCAGCTCCTATCACTTCTCATTTTAATTTCTTCCCTACCTCCTGTCCCCCTCCCAGCTTCCTTCCCTATATGTCAACAAGACTCTTCTCCTTATCATAGACACAATATTTTGTTTTATGACATTTTCATTCTCAGCTGGGAGGCAAAGGTGGGAATACTTCCAATGGAAGAAAACAATGGCATGTGTAAGAGCAAGAGTACTGTGGGGATGAGTGAGAGGCTGGGCTGAATTCTGCTCTCACTGAAATCAGTGGCAAAACGCCTGTTGTCTCTGTGTCGTATATAATTGTGACAGCTTGGGCATAATCTCTGTTGGTATAAAGGTACTTACCAGAATTTGCATTCATTCCTCACAGGTAGATCTAGTTCGTACCTTCACATTCCGCAACTCCAAACAAACATACACAGGGATCCCCATTATGGTGGCAAATATGGACACCGTGGGCACGTTTGAAATGGCAAAGGTGATGACTAAAGTAAGTGCTGACTTTCATCTTTCTCTGCAAAAGCTGGGAAATCATTTATTTGGTGACAGAATGTCCTGTAATAAGGCAGTTACATAGTTTAGATATGTGCATTGGGAGTTAGGATGCAAAGGGAACCGCTGTGATAAAATCAAGAACAGGATTGTAAAAACTTAAGACAATGTCTTCACTGCAGCAAGAGGTGTTTTTTCACATCAAGATACCTAACCCAAGATAGCGCTCTGCATGTAAAAGCCTAGTGGGCACAAGGCACAGGTAATTTTTACCTGGCTGTAGCTAGTTGAGGTCAGCCCCCAGTGGGGGAGGGGATAGAATTGATATTATCAGAACCCTTAAGTAACATTACAACCTTGTATGACTTAGAAACAACAGAGCAGCAATTACTCTATTTATAAATTGTGCATTATGTAAGAGAAATCTGATTAGCTGCAAAGATTTTGATCATGCAGGTTATCTAGTAGTACAGCTACTGCAATCAGAAGTCATTAGTTAATTGGCCTCTAGCCTCATGACTCACAACACATCCATGTTGAGCAAGAAACTGAGACTACACTGAACAACTGCATACTTAATGGTAGATTATTGCTTATTTAGACACTGATCCTGCAAGGTGCTAAGCACTCTGAACTCTCACTGAAGAGGAATCAGGATCAAGCTGTAATTCATTATTATTTGAAGCAAGATGAATATAAAAGTAAGACCTGTGACATGTCAGTGTGCTAAGTTTGCAGCTGCAGAATGGGGGAAGGAGCGATGACTAACTTGAACGTTAATACCAGTTTGCTTGTTTCTTTTCTTTTTCTAGCATGCAATGTTCACTGCTATTCAGAAGCATTATTCTCTGGAAGAATGGAAACTGTTTGCAGTCAATCACCCAGAATGCCTTGAGGTATATTCCCATATTATAAACTCATTCTGCCCTGCCTTAAAGCAGCCCACGCAGGGTTATGAAAGTCATTCCTTTATGGAAAATAATACCCATGGCATTGTTCTCTTTACATTGCACAAGGTGTGTCATTACCTGTGGCTTATTTTTAAATGATATTTTCATTATGAGAGGCTTGTCTGAAGGCCAACCTATCACTTAGGTTCAACGTTTTTTTTTCATATATAGTACTAGATTAGAGGTAGGCCCAAAGGAATATACTCTGTCTGAACACTTTGGCACTTAACTTACCTATCTTATAGATAGCTTGAAAGCACATTTTGTGTTGCATAGTGATTGCAGTAGTGTCATCTCTGTAGCTTTGTATCTCTGCAGGAGGTTCTGTGATCCAGCAGCTGTGGAAGCTATTTTTTCTATGAGGACATAATGAGGAGGTAGATTAAGGGAGGACTGAGTGAATTGACAGATCCGAGCCCTATTCTCTAAGGGATCCCCAAAGTTTGCAACTCTGCCTTCCAGAATACAAACTGGTTAAGATTCTGTGTTTTTGTTGATCTGGGCAACTCAGATGATGATGGTTGCCCATGAAAGAGTCTACTTACACATTTCACATTAGTTTGTAGATAGTTTAAATGTAAATAGGGCTTGTAATATGCCACTATTGCTGTCTTGAAGAAAGTACCTCAAAACAAAGTATGGGTAACTGATTGATTTGTCCAGCTATGGTATTTATTTCTGTATGGTTTTACATAGCAGAGCACTTGATAGTTTCCAGCATGGTTTTCCATGGAAGCTTTCCCAGGGTGGGGGAAACAGATGCAAGAACTGTGCACTACTCTGATTTCTAAGAGCTGCTGATCATTTCTCTTTCTCTCTCTGTCTCTCCAGCATGTAGCAGTGAGCTCAGGCAGTGGGAAGGCTGATTTGGACAGGCTGACAAGTATCCTGGAGGCCATTCCCCTTATCAAGTACATCTGCCTGGATGTGGCCAATGGATATTCAGAGCACTTTGTGGAATTTGTGAAAACTGTCCATGCCAAGTTTCCAAATCACACCATCATGGTAGGTGGGTAGAAGAGGGGTATTGGGGTTATCGTCCTAAGCAGGGCTCAAATTTTCCTGATACTGGGTAGTTATGCCAGACTAGCACTTCTGGTGCAGCCCCATCTATTTCTGCAGGATCTAAGTCCTCATTAACAAAATAGAGGGGCCTGAGGTTCTGCTGATTTACCTCTGCTGAAAGTCTCACCCTAAGTTCCTGTCTTTGTGGTTGCAAAGATAATTTTCCCCACATGAACAAATACAGTGCTGTTTTCCTGAGCCCAAGGACACGGGAAGTAGCTCTGTGATGGTTTGATCTGCCCCCATTCATCTCAGAAGGGTGTTGACTGGGAAGCCAAATGATGGCAGTTTAATAAAATGTCAGTGGTGTCACTGTTTCACTACTAATCAGGTTAGTAGAAATGTTCAGTGTTTACTCTGAGATTGTGGTTAGAGTTCAGGATTGTGGACAGAGTTCGGATTAAGTTTTTGTCCAACCTCCTCCCACACTGACTCTGACTTTTATTCATAAATTTTGTAGTTTCGCCTTCCATGTCAGTGGTTCCAAGCTGAGTTCCAGAGAGCACTTGCTGGTAGTGTGGGCAGAGCGGGCTGGTCACATGGTGCTGGCTCTTCCTTGTTTCCAGCTACTAAATTACATCAAAGGCATCTAAACATAGATTAAATACTTCCCTAATTTTGCTGTACTGGGTCAACAGTTGCTGTAGTTGCCAGAGGAAAGTTAGGCACTCATGAACGGGTAGGGGAGGTGTCAATCCAGTGACTGGAGTAGCCACCGAGGGGACCTCACCATGGCATGCCTACCCCTTTTCAGTCCACCTATGCTGTATCCCTCCTGTCCCATAAGTGCTAATGAGTAGGGAGCTTGTGTAGAACAGGGCACCATGCAGAGAGTGTATGTACACTCTTGATAGCATCATGCCTGCAGCAGAACCACACCAATTCTGCTGCTGGTGGTCCTCATTGGCCAAGGGGCAGGGGGCTAAATTTGTTCCTTAGAGAGCAGCAAAGGCTCTGGTATTAGAATGATGAGCTGTCTCTTAAAGCTATTGGCCTTTCTTCAAACCAACACAAAAGAACCCACTTGCATGGGCAAGACATTGCCATTCTTTCATGCCAGGCACAAAACTCCTCCACCACACCCTTAAAATAGCTGGAAAAAACAGGTTATAACAAGCTGATCCTGCTTGAAGCAGACAATGGAGCTGCATGTTCATGCAACTTAGGGGAGACCATGTTCTTCCGGCCCCCATGGGCTGAAGCCGCAGTGGAAAATGGGACAGGGAGGAGAGGGAAGAACGTGAAAGAAAAAGTGACTCAGTGTTCTTGCCTGCTGAGATCTGGCTTGTTGTAGATGGGAAGATTGTGCTGGAGCGCCCATGGGGACCTGGGTAACCATCACCTAACAAACAGGCCCACTGCCAAAGTGACCAGATAAGATGCATGTGTGTGGCCCAATTCTGCCTTCTTTGCACACACACACATAGGGTGGATTTGATTTAAATCAAATTGATTTAAATCATGATTTAAATCACTAGTCAGGAAGACTCGATTTAATCATGGTTTTCTACATGCATTCTTGTTGGTTGTTATAACCTTAATACATATTCTTCACAATTCAGAGATAGATGTAGGTTTCATTTTTAGAAGATACATACTATCTATTTTTAAACAGTGATTTATTTTGAAAACTTTTCAGATTAGTTTTACAGCTATATCGGAAAATGAATGATTGTTTGATTATTTCATTTACCAAAGGTAACTGAAGCAGATATTTATGAAGTCACTGAGAGGTGAACTATCTCCACTTCAACGGGTTAATCATTATTATTTGGAGGATTTTCTTGCCATGCTGTATCAGGAGGAGAACATCACCAGACAGACATTTTAAATAATTTTATTTAACTAAACCAACAATGTTAAATATTCTGGATTTTTTTTCTTCAACAGCAAACATATAATATTTAAACAAAACAAGCATATGTCTCTTGCTTCTCACATTTATCTCCAGATTTCTTCTCCTTGTCCAGATCTGTTCCGCCCCCAACAATCTTCTATTCATTGAACTTTTTGAAACTTGGCACTTTTAGAGAGAGGTAAGGGATTGACTGTGTACACAAATTTGCAGCAAGACAATAGGGTTGAAGTCTGTTATTTCTCACCTCTATATATTATTTATTTAAAAACATTTTTGCTGTTAACAAGCATGTTACCTCTGGAGACACAAATCCACAGTTTGAGAACTGCAAAACTAAGCATCTCTGATGGTATCTTTTAGACTGAGCACTGAGTCCCATTGGGTAGATAGAAAGATTAACCTAAATATCTAGACAGAAGCCTCTGGAACCCCATAAGATTGGGTCCCTAATCCATGAACTATTGGAACTCATTTAAAAAACTTTTCTTAAACATTACATGAATATATTGTCTCATACTATAGAATTAGAATTTATTATCCCTATTCCATGATGATACGTTTGAGCTATAGTTTTACTTAAGATACATTATCTTTAGATAGGTTTTTTTCCCTCAAAAAGCATTTGATCAAAAATTCGATTTAAATAAAAAAAATCATTGATTTTTATTCATCCTGCACACACAGCTCTCAGTGACTTTGCTAGGAGTTTGTGGGTGTGCAAAGAAGGCAGGATTGGGCCCTGGAGGGACTAACTTCAGTTTTTGAATGAATGTCTTTTTATTTCTGATGAACAGCAAAGGAGTAGCTCACAATATTATTATTTATATTCCAGTGGTATGGAGCGACCCCAGCTGAGATCGGGGCCCCATTGTCCAAACACATGAGACAGTCCCTGCTCGGAATAGCTTACAATCTATCTAAATACACAGAGAAAACATTACTGTTTCCATTTTATAGATGGAAATTGAGAAATTAAGTGACTTGCCCATGGTAACACAGGAAATCGGTGGCAGACCTAAGAGTTGAACCTAGATCTGAGTCCCACTCCAAATGCCTTAATCATATCCTTTCTCAGTTACCTTCTTGCTCTCTGTTTCTCTACTGTTGTCCTTAAAATTATTATTATTGTGACCAGACAGCAACTGTGAAAAATCGGGACATGGGGTGGGGGGTAATAGGCACCTGTATAAGACAAAGCCCCAAATATCGGGACTGTCCCTATAAAATCGGGATATCTGGTCACCCTAATTATAAGTCAGGTTTTAGTAACAACACCACATCTATAGTCCTGGCTCACTATATCTGAATGACACGAGCCTACATGAGGGTGGCTGCTTTTCTGATCTCCTACACAGAGATACTTTTCTACTCCTAAAAGCCTATGAACAAATTCAGGGTGATTCCTTCCTCTTGAAAGCCTCCATACATTCCTAACCCTTCAAATGCCCCGACCGCCTGCGGAGTCTGTGAGTCAGCTCTCTCTCATCCTCAAAAGCAGTTTGAAGAAACGAATTTATGCTTCTGTTCTACCCAGGCAGTGTTCTCTGTGTCCTTATGGGCTCGAAGTGAAAGCTCCAGCCCTTAACTAATAGGTTTAAAAATAACTGTGTTCTAATAGCTGAAAGTGACCCCAGGACCTTGCAGGCTGCCCTGTTTGTTCGCCTCAGAATGACCCCCCATGGTTGGCTCACACTAGGCGTGCAGTACGAAACTGTAACACGAACCAGGGGCTCAGGGAATGTTTGTTCCCATGGGTCATGTAACAGGTTCAGCTGAGAGTCTGTGATGTACCGTGCAAGGCAGCCACGGCTCCTTCACTGTATGCCACGGGGCTCCTCATTGGCCTTTGCCTTATGTGCCAATGGAAGGATGGCTGTTGCATAATGAGATTTGGGAGAGTGGGATATGTTTTTATAATCAATTTGGCGTGCTGTCTTCTCCTCCTTTTGAATACCTAGCTCTGACATAGCCCTTTTCATCCATATATCTCAGAGCACTTGAGGCAGCAGTTCAGTATCATTATTCACATGACAGGTAGGGAAACTAAGGCACAGAGAGGCAAAATGATCTGCCTCAGGTTATCCAGCAGGACAGGAAAAGACCTGGGAATAGACCCTAGGCCTCCCAAGTTCCAACCTAGCACCCTGTCCAGTAGATCTCACTGCCTCCCAGTGTCAGGGTATTTATTACAGTATTTTGTTTATTAGCAGCATAGAATCAGGAAGTTAGGGCCTGATCCTACTCTCAGTGAAGTCAATGTCAAAACTCCTGTTGGCTTAAATGGTGGAGGATCCTTTCCTTATAAAGGGAAATCTAGTTCATGTTTACCAATCTAGTTTTAAATGTCCCAAATGATAGGATTTCCATTATTTTCACTGGAAGACTGTTACATGGCCTAATATATGTCTCTGCTAGTAAGTTTTTTTTTTTTCTGATATTCATCCTAAATGTGTGGTGGTGGTTTTTTTTTTTAAATTCTCTTCCATTACTCCTAATGATACCCCTGTGCACCGTTCAAATTAATTCATCTCCATCCTTGGTTTTTACATTAAAACTGCCAGAACATCTCCCCCGGGTTGCGCATACTTAACTCTTTGAGCTAACTGTGTTTGGTGACTTCATTGTCCAATGATCTGCTCAGAATATCATGGCTACTATGATAGTTGTGGTGGGACTGTCTCAAATGGTTCCTGGCTCATCTTGCCAAGAGGGGCACAGTCGTGATCCGGTGTTTGGCCTAGGAATAGAGGTAGGGAGGTAGAGCTAGAGGAGGCTGTACCTCCTAGGCACATCCTCTCACCTTCATCCATTGCCATTTGCCAGTGGTCTTTTGGCCAGCTTTCATTCAGCATGGCAGTGCTCCTCCCTAAGTCAATGTGAGTTAATAAAAGCAAAAAGTGAAATTAACTACAACTCCACAACCTACAAAACATCACCTCTGGGAGAAACCATGACACCAGGACCCACCACATGGATTCTACACAACACCCAAATATAATCAACCTATTAAGACTACCCCTAACTAGAGCTGAATTATTTGTATTTTCCAAAGGATTGAACTTCTTCCCCACCTCAGAACCTGATACCATATAATGTGGAGAACTAAATGAATTCTTTCCCCAACCCTGCCTCAAAGAATTCTTTCACAAGAAAGACACCACCACCCACAACTACCATGTCCCCGCTAAGTCATAAGAAAAACGAATCATCTGACTGGACACCAACTAGTGGACAAAACCTCAAACTTGAACATTACATTGATTGCTTCAGGAAAAAAATAAACAGTGAAATCCTTAACAAACATCACATGATGGGGACCACATCCGGAAATAAATCTTTCCTGAACCTCTCCCCTTTTCTGCCCTTCAAGCAACCCCCCAACCTTGCCAAGCTCTTTGTCATCAGAAGCAAACTCCCCACAGACCAGGACACACCAACTCAAAGAGGCACCAGACCCTGCCATAACAATAGATGCAAAACCAAAAAGCTGTATCTCCAGTGCTTCATGATCAATTCCCCCCACCCCCACACACCTTTTTAAGATCCATGGCTCCTATGTATGCCTATCACAACATGTGCTGTTCCTCATCCAGTGCATCAGATGCCTCAACAACTATGTGGATGAAACTAGACAATTGCTATCCTCTCAAATGAACTCCCACAGAAAAATGATAAAAGACAAAAACATCTTATCACCTGGGAGCAAACACTTTTCACAGAAGGATCATTCCATATCTGACCTCTCAGTCCTCAAAGGAAAGCTGCACAACACCTTCAAAAGGCAAGTCTGGGAGCTTAAATTCATCTAGATACCAAAAATCATGGATTTAGTAGACACACTGGTTTTATGTCTCATTACACCACATGGTAACTCACTAACCCCCCTTTGTCCTAGGACTGATGAGGTGTTACTTCCCCACTTCATTGTGAATGGTCGCTTGCAACAGGTGTTAACTCCTTATGCTTAAAAATCTGTTCTACTTTGTATTTAGCTGTGAAACACTGATCTTTCCCAGACCTGAAGAAGAGTGCTGCCTGGCTCCAGAGCTTGTCTCTCTCACCAACAGAAGTTGGTCCAAAAAAGATATTACCTCACACACCTTGTCGCTCTAATATTTCTAATAAGATTTCTTGAGACACTGTATCAAATGCTTTCCTAACATTCAAATTTATTATGTCTACAGTGTTCACTAATATTTTAATTCTTTCGAAAAGGTAGTTTTTATAAATCTGGGGTGAATCCTGTCCCCATTAAAGTCAATAGTGAAATGCCCAATTACTTCACTGAGGCCAGGATTTCACCCGGGAGGTTCCTCATGGTTCTGTCACCTTGTAGAGACCTGGCACAAGCCACTGCGACTTTAATTGAAATTGCAAAGTCAGATGATGGTAGTGCTAGAGTTAGTCCTTGATTTGTAGGGCCAGAGCCACCGCTAGTGCAGATTGGCATAACTCCAAATGTGCTGGATTCAGTTTACACCAGCTGCAGATCCAACCTGTAGTGACTTTTAAAATTAGTCCTGGTTCAAATTATTTTCCTGTTGTAGGAAGTAGAAGTTTGACTTATGGGATGATAATTGCCAGAGTCTTCTTTGCCTTTATTAAAAACCAGTTCTACTGCCCGTTAGACTTTCTCCACTACTTTGGTACTTCAAGGTGGCAGTGATTGTCAATGGTATAGTAAATTCCTTAGTTAATTAGTATTCTCTCTTAACTAATTCCCCCAATACTCTAGGTAGCATATCACCTGTGGTGGCTTATTTATATATGTTTCCAAGTACTCTTTTACCTGTTTTTTATCCTTCGTTATTTTTACAGCTTCTTCATCCCTACTGCTTGTCCATACTTGTGTAGGTTTTTCTTATTTTTCTTCTTATCTTCTTGGTGGGGTTTTCCAAAGCACTCAGTGTTGGCCTAACTCTGCTCTCCCACTGAAGTCAGTGATAAAACTCCCATTTGACTTCAGTGGGAGTAGAGGGAGGTCAAAACTAAGCGCTTTTGAAAATCTCACCCTTTTTACCCTAGTAACACCCTTCAGTTTTGCTCCTAAGATATTGGGCCTCTATAGGCGTAGACAGGTTTCCATGTAGGTAGACAGATATATCCATTTGCACACACACACGCACACACACACACGCACACACACACACACTGTGGTGGAGGTGAAGGTCTTTTCACTCCCAGTCTGAGCAGCGAACAGTGAACGAACATTTCCAGTTAGTGCTGTCTCTGTGGGAATGGCTTCCCGTTATGGTTTCTGGTTAACACTTCTTGGGCCGTACAAGAAATGATCAGATAACACACTGTACTGTGTCGGTGAGAAGAACAGTGTAGTTAACTATACATTTGAAAAGGTTAGTAAAAAACAGCAAGTGTAATACTTTTGAACTTCAACAAAGGTGCTTGCTTTTATATTGATCCAAACCTCATTGAAGCACAAGGATCACAAATTGATGATGCAAGGCATGCAGGAATCAAGGTTAATGCAAGCAACATGCAGGAGTTGTGCCTGGCTAAGGATGCATGCACTTCCCATAGGTGTTGGCATGTATACTCTTTGGACGTTTGCTGCTGTGGGAAATGACTTGAGGATTTGACCCTTCATGAATAAACGATTCACTGGGAAGGATGCAGAGTTTTTTCTATTGGGTGCAATAGGGTGGTAGCCGCCCTCTTGACCCATAACAGTACTGTCTCAGAGGACCCATCACAGCATTCTGTTACCTTCCCCCATTCTGATAATTGCTGACAATTTCAGGAAACGTTTCTTGAAAACAAGCCAGTGGCATTTGGACTCATCTAACTAACCACGGGCTCTTGTTAGACATACAAGTATTTTCAAGACAATTCAGTTGCAGGCAGTGACATCCACTATAGCAAAATTCTGCTGGCCATGTACACGTGGGATACCAGGCAGCAGTGCTTACAGGATGCTAGTGCAGTTATAGCAGTGCTTGGAATGCTTATGAAATGTTTGGAGCACTTCTGAATGTGGACCAGAAGCATTTACAAACCTCTCAAGTCCTGGAACTGGTACTGTAAATGCCATCATTCTCGAGGGTAGGCCAGCCTGTAGTGAGACCTGGGAAGTCTTTTAATTGCTGCCATCTTACCTGCTATTCCTCAGTCCATGGTGCTTGCAGTAAAAATATGCTACAGTAGTAAGTGCATTAGAAGATAAGATCAAGACTGCTATCCCAGGAAATTCTATAGGAAAATTATCTCTATATACATGGATTTTGAAAGAGGAGAAGGATGTGTTCTTCGCTTCTTCTGCCCATTTAACTTCCATTGTTCTTTAGTTATCAGACCTTTTGTAGCATTGCTTGGGAGAAGGGGAGCTCATTTAGGGATGGGCCTGAGCTGCAGACTCACCCGTGAAAGTTAAAGATTGTTTGCATCTGGGGTTTTAATGCAACCCATTATTGAACAAGAGACCAGCCACAACATTAAAATCCGGAACTGGGCTTGGGTTCCAAACATCCAAGTTTAGAGATGTTTGGGCCAATCACTAATCTCATTTGAATCCAGGAGGTACCTGTGTTATCTGTCTAATTTTTATGAAATGTACAGTGGACAACCTGGTAATATTTTAATGATAACAGAAGGACAGTTCCCTAATGAGTGAAGTTAACTGTTTGCCCTTACTGGTATATCAGCTAGTATAAGAAATGAATAAAACCAGCAGTATCATCATTTTCCACTGCATGTGGCTTTAAAATCTCCCGTGTGTAATATTGTTGCTTCTGTCTCAGGCAGGTAATGTGGTGACAGGAGAGATGGTGGAGGAACTTACTCTTTCTGGAGCAGATATCATTAAAGTGGGTATTGGACCTGGTAAGTCAAATCTGGGCTGAAAAGTGAAGACGTGGGTGGAGGGGTTGTTGCATAGATGAACCGAATGTATATGCCACAGCCATTCACCTGTGCACAGGGTCACACTTTGTAAAGGTGCCTGGGCCCATTCATGTTAACAGAGTCGCTGACCCCATTCTCAGAGACAGTATATGTGAGAGATAATGGGCAGGATATATGCATGAAGAGCCACAAGAATGATTGACTGAAGAGCTCAAGGATTTAAATGTGGAGAAGGCTTGGAATTTTTTCAACTATATGAAACCTATCTGAAATTTGCATCCCGAGCAAATGAAAAACTTGTAGGGAAAAGCTCCAGACCCAGCTGGATGAATAAATCACCTCAAAATGGGTTATTAGGAGTAAGCAGAGAGCACATAGGAATGGAAAATAGGGGTATATCCACACAAAAAAACAACTACATTGTGGAGATTAGAAAATGTAGGAGTAAAGTGAGAGTTGCTACAAGTTAAGCTGAATTAACTCTTGCAAGGAAATTTAAAAAACCTTATTATTATTTACCTAAATAAAAAGAATAAGGAAGGATGAGGTTGGGATGCTAGTGTGGATGGGAAAGAGATTAAAGATAATCTAGGTATGGGCCAAAAACTAAATGAATGCTTTGCCTTGGTTTTCAGTAAAGATGATAATATGGAACATGTTCATGAAGGCAGTAAGGCTGATGAAATGAGTGTCTAGACATGGAAATTACCACATATGTGGTGGAGGAAAAACTTAAAGACCTTGATGTGCAGAAACTGGGGGGACCAGATCATTTCCATGCCAGAATACTGAAAGAACTGGTGCATAGGATTGCTATTTTGATAGCAAGGATTTTTAATAAATCTGTCTATTTGGGGGAAGAACCATATGACTAGAGAATCACTAACATCCTACCTATATTTAAGAAAGGGAATAAAGTGATTACGTGCTTATAGACCTGTAAGTCTGATTTCAGTAGTATGCGAAGTGCCTTAGAACAAATCGTGAAGTGAAGAATAATTAAATTAACAGAGGTAAATGGTAAAGGGGATGTTTACCAAAGATAGATCATACCAGACTAACCTGATTTCCTTCTTTGTGAAAATAACTGATTATTTCCGATAAGGGAAATGCAATGGATTTACTATACTTGAAGGGGAGAAGGCAACAGGTTGTGCTGCAAAGGGAACTAGCAGAGTGGAGGGAGGTTACTAATGGAGTTCCTCAAGGATTGGTCTTGAGACCAGTCTTATTTACTATTTTTTTATTAATGACCTTGGCACAAAAAGTAGGAGTTGCAAATTTGCTGATGACACAAAGATGGGAGAAGGCATCATCAATACGGAGGCGATCGGAATATTAGGAAGCGCTGGATGATCTTGAAAACTGGAGTGACAGAAATGGGATGAAATTTGATAGTACAAAATACACGTAGGTCTAATAATAAGAATTCCTGCTACAAACTGGGGGTTTATCACTTAGAAGCAACAGGGGAGGCAAGAGACCTGGGTGTGTGGGTTGATCACAAGATGACTATGAGCCACCAATGTGATGTGGCTGTGAAAAAGGCAAATGCAATCCTAGGATGTATCAGGTGAAGCATTTCCAGATAAGCTAGAAAAGTATTAACGATATTGTACAAGGCACTGCTAATTTGGAATACTGTGTATAATTTTGGTCACCCATGTTAAAGATAAATTCAGACTGGAACAGGTGCAGAGATGAGCTACTAGGATGATCAGGGGAATGCAGGGCCTATTTTATTAGAGGTGACTGGAACAATTTGGCTTGTTTAGCAGAAAGAAGGCTGAGATGGGATATGATTGCTCTCTATAAATACCACGGAGAGTGAAGAGCTATTTAAGCCAAAGGACAATGTTGGCACAAGAACAAATGGCTAAACTGGCCATGAACAAATTCAGGTTGGAAATTAGGAGGAGGTTTCAGAGGAATGATGTTCTGAACAGCTCCCAACAGGAGTTGTGGGGACATTAGTTTTAAGAGCGAGCTGGACAAATTTATGAGTGCAATTGTATGATGGGGTTGCTTGTGATGGTAGCGGGTACAACTCAGCAGCCCTGTGGCTCACCTCCAGTTTATGGCTTATGGTTCTAAGAGCACATGCTTCAGGGTTTCAGCCAGCCACCTGCAGGGGTCAGGAAGGGATATTTTCCTCACTAGTGGTTTTTTTTTGTTTGTTTTTTGTTTTTTGTTTATCTCCTTCCGCTGAAGCATTGGAGATGGCCAGGGCTGGAGATGGGACATTGAGTGGGGAGGGCCAGAGGCTTTGAGGTGGCACTCAGCATTCTCCCTCTCTCAGGTGTTTGGCTGGCTGGTTCTTGCTCACATGCTCAGGCTCACCATATTTTGGGGGAAGGAAGGAATTTCCCCCCTGGGCAGAGTTGGCAGTGACTGGGTTTTTTTCACCTTTCTCTGCAGGTGCGGGTCACTGCCAAGTTTCTCTGGGTATATCTCACTTAATCATTTCCCAGCCATTGCAGGGGCCTTGGTGCACCTTAGTCCCTCCTATTCTCTGCCTTTGGCACATCATAGTCTAGTCTCCTGGGTGCTGTAATACTTTGGTCTCATTTCAGGTGTTGGGTTTAGGGTGCTGGGTGGTGTTGGTGGCCTGTGATATATAGGAAGCCAGACGGGGTCCTTTCTGCCCTTAAGCACTCTGACTCTATTAGCAAAGAAGCCTTATAGTGACAGGAGCTCACTCTGTTTAGCTTAACAAAGAGAAGTTTAAGGGGTGACTTGATCACAGTCTGTAGTTATGTACATGGGGAACAAAGGTTTGATAATGGGCTCTTCCGTCTAGCAGACAGAGCAATGACAAGACCCAGTGACTGGAAGTAGAAGACTGGATGTTTTTTAAAAGAGATATTCTAGTTCAAACGGCATTATTTTGGATGAGTTCTAGGGCCTGTGTTATACAGGAGGGTTGGCGTCAACGATCACAGTGGTCCCTTCTGGCTGTGGAATCTGTTTCACTGAGTTATTCTGAGCTAAAGATGTGTGGATGAGAGGAAGGATGGTGGTGTCGGCACAGTCAGTGGCAATGTATGTTCAGGACTGCTGGTGAGACTTGACGCATCCTGTTACGAAAAAGACAGGCTGAATCATCTCAGCTAAGTTTCCGGAGGATATATAGTTCAGGGTAGGCACTCTTATTTCATCGCTTGCCTAATAAACATAGTGTAAATCACTAAATCATTTATAAAACTATATTAAGATCAGATTGCCGCCTTGCACACGTCTAAAGTGCTTTGAGATCTATGGATGAAAAAGCACTAAGTACAAAGTATGAGGCATTAATATTTAGTAGTTGTAATATGTATGTTAATGGTTTCTTAGGTGCCAATCACTGTGGCACTTTCTAGGGTAAATTAAATCTGTGTGGGAGGATCCCCCAAGACTTCATGAGTCTTTTTATTTTCCCTTGTTCCCTGGTACTGCTATCTGGGATATATAGCTAGCATTTCTTTCCTCTTCTTCTGTCTCCTACCCCTTTGGGCCTGTGTCTTAGAGGATATGTTTACAATACAAAGAAAAGACCTGTGGCCATGAGTCTCAAAGCCCAGGTCATCTGACTAGGGCTCCTGCTATGGGGCTAAAAATAGCAGTATATAGGTTTGCAGGGCTGCTCGAGGGCGGGGGGGGGGGAAGTGGGGCAATTTGCCCCGGGCCCCACAGGGCCCCCCACGAGAATAAAATATTCTATAGTATTGCAACTTTTTTTATGGAAGGGGCCCCTGAATTTGCTTTGCCCCAGGCCCCCTGAATCCTCTGGGCAGCGCTGTAGGTTTGGGCTCAGCCAGAGCTTGATCTCTGAAACCCAGGGACGGGGGGTTTCAGAGCCTGGGCTACAACTCAAGCCCAAATGTCTATGCTGCTACTTTTAGCTCCATAGTGTGAGTTTTGTGAGTTCAGGCTCTGGCACTTGCTGCTGTGGGTTTTTTTTTGGGAGGGGGGGCAGTGTTGGCAAACCCTCAGTCACTGGATGTTGATAGCAGAACAAGGGCGTGCCTGGTCCTTTTGTGTCTTCCCATTTACCTTTCCCCGTCTCATAGAAGTCCAGAGCATTGAACAGAAAGCAGAAAAACAGCAAATAGTTGCTCTAATAATACCTATCTTTCATTCCGCGCTTGTTATTGGTAGCTCTCAGAGCACTTTAACACAGTAGGTAAGTACCATTAGCCTCAATTTACAGATAGAGAAACTAAGGCGCAGAGAGGCAAAGTGACTTGCACAAGGTCATCCACCAGATCAGCAGCAGAGCTGGGAACAGAATGCAGTTCTTCTGAGGCCCGATTCAGGGCTTGGCCACTGGACCAAAGGGAAATGTAAAAACAGATAAGACTGGGCTTCATTTTGAAAGTATCAATCGGATTGACCAGTGTAGCACTCACTGATTTAAAGATCCAGGGACAGGCGGGTGAAGCCTTTTAACTCATGTAATGAACTCTGAACAGATAATTTGAGAGCAGCAAGTGATGTAATAAGACTTGCAGTTGTGTCCAGAAAAATAGGATGTAGGAGGACCATAAGATACCTTACATGCAAACAGCAGAGATGTTGAGGTGTAATGACTACAGTACAGGTGAATCATCACAGAAATAATTTAGTCTATGGCATCTAAGTGGAGACAATTAACAGTGAATGTGCTATACTCTCTGCTGGGAGACCTTTCAAGAAAGATCTTCGGTTGTAATCCAGCCTAGGAGCAGACGTAACAAAGTTCACTCACAAAAGATAAAATCTTGAGGTTTTTACTCAGACAAGCTGCCATCCTGTTTCAAAGAAAACTGCCTTGATAAATTATAAAGCTTGAGGCAGCTAAATAGTTACCATTGAAGGTTATATTTAAATTAAATTTTCCAACCAGTTTTCAGAAAAATCAGGCACTGTTTAAATATCTTTACTCCTGTGAAAAATCAGTGGAAGTTCCTATTTTTCCAATAGTTCCTGTCTGCTTGTATATGTTGATTAGGGCTTTGGAATCTGAGTTTGTTAGAGACTAAGGTATCACAAGTACTCCTCGTTCTTTTTGCTGATACAGTCTAACACGGCTACCACTCCGAAACTTATTTTTGGAATGTTGATTGTTCATTTTTCTATGTCCTCAGTTATTTTAATCAACCAGATGTTGCTGCTCTGGGTACTAAAGATAGTTAAAAAGATGGAGGTTTTTTCCTGTGGAAAATTTCAACAAAAATGAAAAAAAAGTTTTGTCTAAATTTCCTTCTGAAAATTTTTGAATTTTCAGCAGAAATTAGCATATCACATTATTTCTTCAAAGACCCAAAATATATCTGTTAAAAAATGCAGCTGTGGTGCCTCACAGGAATTGTAGTCCAACCAGGGAATCTACTCTACAGAGAAGAATGCTAGCATGAAGCACCAAAACTACATCTCCCACAAGACATGGTCTTCCCTCTTAGACAGAAGTACATCATGGGAATCCCTGGGAATGGTGGTGGCATTATGGGAAAGCAAGTCCAATGGGGATATGAGGCACCTGAACTACAACTCCCAGGAGCCACTGTGGCAGTGTTTCAAAATCAAAATATTTCAGTTTTCAGATGTTCTGTTTTATGATGAAAAATTAAAATTTTCCATGGAAGGCAGACACTTTTTGTTTAAAAAAAAATTCATTTACGCTAAAACCCAATTTTCTGATGCGGAAATAAAAATCAACAGAATTTTTTTTCTGCTAGCCTGTTGGCTACATTCGTTTGATCTTATTTTCTTTTCATCTAGGTTCTGTGTGCACCACCCGGATTAAGACAGGTGTGGGCTACCCTCAGCTGAGTGCTGTGATCGAGTGTGCAGACTCTGCCCATGGCCTGAAGGGGCATATCATTTCTGTAAGTGAGTATAGTCTGCCAAACACCACTCACTGCAAATGAGAGCAGAAATGCTAAATAAACAGCCCGGAACACTGAAACAAAGGATCTTCATTAAACTCTCTTTTGTAGTTCTTAGTTAATCAGGCAGAGGTTTGCAACAGTATAAATGATACCCAATTCCTGCTGACTTTCAGTGGGAATTGGGCACTTAATCCCTATTTGTGCTTTAGAAAATTTCCTTCTCAGCCCCCCGCATCTCCCAGTGGAAAATTACAAAACTCCAAAGTCTGGGATATAAATTAACAGAATTAAAAGAAAGTTAACATTTTGATATGGAGGAAAACAACTGTCCCTGTGGAAGGAAGATCCCTTTGAATCAGTGAAAGAAAAGGGTGGTTGTTACCAGTGAGCAGGACATGGGGAGTCACAGGCAGCCACCCTATTAGGAGCTCCTGTACTGATGACAGGGCCATTTCAGACAGTGGAGCTGCAGGGGTCCTCACCCCACCAAGACAAGTTGAAATGTTAGGGAGGGGTTACTGCAGAGCCACATGACTCAGACTTTCATACATATTGTTTTGGTCTCTGCTGTTGCCATGAACACATCTGTAAAACTCCATAACTCATAAAATTATGAATTACTTTTATATATGGTCTGGTATTTCTCCTTCCTCCTGTGAACTCCATATAGGTGAACAGGGGAGGAGAAAAAATATGTATGAATGAATAATGAAAAAGGGATAAAGATCTGATTTTAACTAGTACTTGCTTTCCTTCCCCCTCCTCCCTGCCCTCAGTCTATTACACATCCAGTTCCAAGAAATACAAACAGACCGTTTCAAGTTAGAACATTTCAGAGTATCAAGTTACTGGGAAGGGGAGACATTCTTATTCCCCAGAGCTTCAAGTCATTACCACAACAAAGCTCAGTCAAATTGCAGCAGCTCATACGCCACACCACTATCAAGAAGTCTTGAGAATTTAATAGGTGGTATCAAAGCAGTGATGTTTACAGGACCATCCTGATTTTCCAATGATCCTTTTCTTCCACTCACCATTCTAAAGAATTTTATTTTTTAATAGAGATGGGCTCAAAATTTGGATCCAGATCCATATTTCAAACTCCTTAAAGTCTTAGATCAGGTGTTTTGATTTGGGCCCAGATCCAAGGTTTGGCTGGGGCCTGAACTATAGGTTGTTTTTTGTTTTTTTTTTAATAAACTCTATCCACTTAAACACTGCTCACTTGCCTCTTGGCTATGTCTACATGTTGAGCTGGGGGTACGATTCCCATCTTGAAGAGACATGCTCACACTAGCTCTCATCGAACTTGTATGATAAAAATAGAGTGTAGTTGCAGCATTGTGAGCGGTGCGAGGGGGTAGCTGCCCACAGTATGTGCCTAGGGACGTGGCTGGGGAAGTACTTGGGGTGGCTAGTCCTTCCTGCCACTCGCACCAATGACTACACTCTATTTTTAGTATGCTAGCTTGATGAGAGCTAGTGTGAAATATTTCTCCTTGAGCTAAGAATCACAAGACATACGCTTGGAGAACAAAGGCTTTAGGCTTTTGACAGCAGGCAAAAAAACAAGAACCTGTCATCTCTTCTGCCAGTATTTGAGTTTGGCTCCCTTAAATTGCTGGAGAGATTACGGTTACTAAGAGACAATGAGGAATGGGAGTCTTTTCACTAATTTACACATGAGAGTTCCCTTGTACAGAGATTGTTAATGGATACAATTGGAGGCATGGCAGGGAAGAATCCAGTGTTGGGATGCACTGTAATAGGGTTTTTTTAATAGTTGGACTTTACAGTAATTGAAGTACAGTTAAAGTCAGAACAGTGATTGGCTCAAATTCCCCTCCCAGTTATGACCATGCAACCCCATTTAGTTCAATGAGATTGTAGGGCTCCATATTTAATCCATTTCATTGAGCTCAAGCTCAGGTATGTTCTGTTAAGAGAAAAAGAAAAAAGGAAATATTTCCCCCTTAACTGCTGGCACAGTACACTCTGCTTGGGATCTAAGCATTGCAGCTGGGTTCTTCCGGACTCTTGTGTCATTACCAATAATAAAGGGTCTACTGGCTGAATGTAGCTATGAATTTGTTGCTGGCATATTTCTTAGCTATCTGTTCTAATGTAACGTATAAATTTATACGACACTCATCACGGTGAGATCTGACTAAGAGATTTGCAAAATCCATTCACTTAAAATAGTTACCTTTAGTTCTCTCTCCCCTATCCACAAAAAGATAGAGAGGCTTGATTTTATTGTGAGAAAGCCCAGGCTTATGTCAGAGAGAGGGGGGGAGAGGTGTCCCTAAAATAGGGTGGACTCAACCCACTGAAAACTTTGAAGATCAGGACTTGAGGGAAGATTCTGTTCTGTCTGTGCCTACACTTGAGAAGATGGTGTGATTCCCAGAACGAGTAGACATACTCATGCTAGCAGTGTGCTAAAAATAATAGTGTAGCACAGGCAGCAGCTATCCATCCTGAGTACAAATCCACTTTAACCCTCTGGCTATGTATTCAGGGCGGCTAGCCCATGTCACCACAGCTGCTGCCTGTGTTACCATGGCTACATTGCTGCTAGTTTGAGAGCTAGCACAAGTATGTCTACATGAGCTGGGAATCACAGCCCTAGCTTGTAGTGTAGACATAACCTCAGAGATGCAGCACAGAACCTGCATCCCGGCAGAGGGAGTTCTAACACAGCTTTCAGCCACCTTTGCACACTCCCGATCCTGGGCAGTTTTGGGGGCCACAGCAGCTTCCAGCATAATTTAAACCAGGTGCCTGTGTTAGTTATGGGAGCCTCCCTGGGCTACCATTTGGGCAGCAGCACTGCCTGGAAAGTCTGCAGTCTGCCCCTGACAAAGCCTTTAATCTAGGGCTTGTGATGTATGAGGGAGTCCTTGGAGGATAGCCGTGTGGCTGTGTGCTACAGTACCTGAGCCAGGGGAATCCTCCTCCAGCTGGAACCGCGGCCTTTAGGGTCCCTTTACACCACTGGGATCCAGTGTAAAGGGATTAGACTGAGGGTGAGGATCTCACCTCTGAACCCTTAGCTGATCTGTAGCATTCAGTCAGGCATTAGGGTGGTGACTGGAAAACCAGGGTGGTGTATTCACATCAACTCAGGAAGTTTAAGCAGGGGGCCTGCCACATTCTGAACCACCTGAGGGTTTTCACAGCTCCTGTTTGCAGCCCCAGGTGCAGCGGGTTACAATAATCAAGCCTGGAGGTGATGAGTACATGGATCACCAGGGCCAAGTCTGCATCTGTCTGGGTGGAATGTAAGTGGAAGATGTATTGTTAGCAGCTGTGGTTATTTTGATATCTGGTATCAGGGAGGAATGTCAAAGTATTCCAAAGCTACATACCATCTTCATGATCTGCAGGCAGACACCCTTGATTTTGGGTAATGATCTCATACTTGTTAGTTCTTTGGAATGGTTTTCCTCCACCTCCCAGTGCTGTTTCAGCCATTTCTTCTTCATCCATGAACTAGCCTTGTTTAGGTAGCGGCACAGCTGGCTTTGGTGCTGTTTGCCTGCAAAGTGAAGGATATCTTTCAAATGGAATGGACCAGTCACATCACGGCGGTGGGTGCATTATATGAACAGAACAGGCCCCAGCTAACTCTCCCATAGCGGTCTGAGCACTGCAATAGTAACTGGATTTAAAACTTGTTTAAAGCAGTGAGCAGATATGACTCACGGGGCAGATATGTTGAGTGAGAAGGTCCCAGTTCTTACATGGTGGGCCAAATTCATTCCCTGTCTACCAGTTGAGTTGCACCAGGGATGAAGTTTGGTCCACCTGTTTTTCTGGCTTTAACTAAACTTTTAGACCTGAAGCTCATCTCAGAAATGGATCTTTCACAATCCACTGAAAGAAAAGAAGAAACACTGTCAAAAAGACATGGACCTTTTTTTGTCCCCCTGCTATTTTGTCTGGGAGCCAACTGTCTCCTTTTTCACTTTCCCTGCTGTATTAGCACATTGGTCTTATGAAAGTGCAGAAGTAAGCTGCAGCAAGGAGGTTATTCAGCAGGCAAGTTCACTCTTCATGGCTTTGCTTGGGATAAAGTTTCTGTTTCTTTTAGGTCACAGAACTATTGTCCTGCATAGAAAAGCAGACCCAGGGTACGTCTACACTACGGGATTATTCCAATTTTACATAAACCGGTTTAGCAAAATAGATTGTATAAAATCGAGTGTGCGCAGCCACACTAAACACATTAAATCGGTGGTGTGCGTCCACGGTCCGAGGCTAGCGTCGATTTCTGGAGTGTTGCACTGTGGGTAGCTATTCCATAGCTATCCCATAGTTCCCGCAGCCTCCCCCGCCCCTTGGAATTTCCAGGTTGAGATCTCAGTGCCTGATGGGGCAAAAATCATTGTCGCGGGTGGTTCTGGGTAAATGTCGTCAGTCACTCCTTCCTCTGGGAAAGCAACGGCAGACAAGCATTTCACGCCTTTTTTCCCTGGATTGCCCTGGCAGATGCCATAGCATGGCAATCACGGAGCCTGTTTTGCCTTTTGTGACTATCACCGTATGTGTACTAGATGCCGCTCACAGAGGCGATTCAGCAGCGCTACACAGCAGCATGCTTTTGCTTTTGCATGACAGCAGAGATGGTTACTAGCCATACTGTACCATCTACCATACCATAAATTGGTAATAAGATGATCATGGTTACCAGTCCTTTTGCACTGTACCATTTGCTGCTGTCATAAGTGCCCCTGGCTGATAAGCCAGGGGTGCAAAAGCCAAAATTGGGAATGACTCCCTGAGTCAAACCCTCCTTTTTGGTATCTAAAAATAGAATCAGTCCTGCCTAGAATATGGGCAAGTGTACTAGAGAACCACTGTATCATAGAACCAGAGAGCACAGCTGCTCTGTGTCAGATCCCACAGAAATTATGAGCTGTATGCTATTCACAGGGGGTGCTCCTGCAACAACCCCACCTGTTGATTCCGTTCTTTCCCCAGCCTTCCTGGGCTACCATAGCATTGTCCTCCCACTTGTGTGATGAAGTAATAAAGAATGCAGGAATAAGACACAGTGACTTGTTAGTGAGAAATGAGTGGAAGGCAGCCTCCAGCTGCTATGATAGTCCAGACAGGACAGTAAGGAGTGTGGAGGAGAGGAGCCCAGCATCCCTCTGCTAGTCCGGGGCAATTGAATCTTTTCTTTACACATGAAGGGTGGGGGCTGATGGAGCTCAGCCCCCTGTTGCTATGACGACGATGGTTATCAGCCAT
Source organism: Mauremys reevesii (assembly GCF_016161935.1). Taxonomy (NCBI): domain Eukaryota; kingdom Metazoa; phylum Chordata; order Testudines; family Geoemydidae; genus Mauremys; species Mauremys reevesii. The sequence continues at coordinate 178,031,599 of NC_052624.1, read as the reverse complement.
ACTGCACCATCTACCAGGAAAAATTAGGGCCAGGCGCCCTTGATTGACCTAACTGATGCTAGTCAGCATGGTTACCAGTCCTTTTGCACTGCCCCATGTGCCAATAGGCTGATGATGAGGACAGGTACCAGTCATATTGCACCATCAGCCACCCATGGCGGGGGGGGGGGAGCAAGGATGTTGGTGTTGAGTGCTGCACCATCGCATCTATCTGCAGCATTCAGTAAAGATAGGGTGACATGTTAAAGAGTCAAGAGAGGATTTTTTCCCCTTTCACTTCTGGGGGTGGGTGGGTGGGTGCGTAAATTGCCGAGCTATGCCCTGACCCACCGCGGACACTGTGTTTGACCCTAGAAGCATTTGGAGCTCAGCCAAGAATGCAAATACTTTTCGGAGACTGCAGGAAGTGTGGGATAGCTTGAGTCCTCCAGTCCATGAGTGTCCATTTGATTCTTTGGCTTTCCGTTACGCTTGTCACGCAGCAGTGCGCTGAGCCCCTGCTATGGCGTCTGTCTGGAGATTTTTTAAAAATGATTTTGAATTTCGGCTTAACGGAGCGCTGATAGAACAGATTTGCCTGCCCTTACAGCGATCACATCTGCATGGTCCATGCGGGAGCTCTTTCTTTATTTTGATTTTTAACTGCATCACCACACGTGCTGATCGGAGCTCCACGCTGGGCAAACAGGAAATATTCAAAAGTTCGCAAGGCTTTTCCTGTCTACCTGGCCACTGCATCCGAGTTCAGATTGCTGTCCAGAGCAGTCAGTGGTGCACTGTGGGATACCGCCCGGAGGCCAATACCGTCGATCTGCGGCCACACTAACCCTAATCCGATATGGTAATACCGATATTAGCGCTACTCCTCTCGTTAGGGAGGAGTACAGAAACCGGTTTAAAGAGCCCTTTATACCGATATAAAGGGCCTATCAGTGTGGACGGGTGTGGCGTTAAATCGGTTTTACGCTCCTAAAACCAGTTTAAACGCCTAGTGTAGACCAGGCCATACACTTTAATAAGCCAGCAATCTTGAAAATGAAGTGCATTTCTGCTATAGACGAAGGCATACATTATATGTGCCCTCATAAAGAGGCAGTGCACATTCTCTCATGCTGCCCCATCATGTGGTAGAGACCCCTTAGCTGCCTGAGCCATCACTTGCTACATAAGCAGGATGACCTAGGTATTCCTCACTCAGCTGCTGCCACTCCTTTCCCATGCTTAACTGTGCTATATGTATCTACTGTTGTGCATATCATGTGTGTTCTTCACGTAGTATAGCAGATATATATTTTTGCTGGTGCTATAGGCGGGGCTGACAGGTTGCTCTATTATTAAAGTTGCTTGACACTTCCCATTATAATACCTGGTTTTCAAACTTTGCGAAACTTTAACTGTTTGGAGGGAAATTTTCCATTGTAGGGTCTGCCTCAGGCTGAATTGTTTAGGAAAATTTCAGACAAAATGGTTCAGCCATTTCTGAGAATGAGGCTAGGGAAAAATATGCTTGTTTGCCCTTGTTAAAAAAATATTCTGGCATCTTTTTTGTGTGAAAAATTATAGCTCCCCCAGGCTTTGAACCAGGAACTCAAAATTTGGCAGGGGGTGGCCTTTGTCGCAGGCATGTGCCATTTGTTGTCGCCACAAAAGCTGCACAAATTTGGCTAAGTTATTATAAGCCTTTGAAAAATCAAAATTTGCACATGCTCAGTAGAGACTTTAGCTGCTAAATTCCCAGAAGATTCCATCAGCATTGACCCTGTTTCTCTCTGGGGCTTGGGACTTGCCCGGCAATTGCAGCCCTGGGCTACTGTGTGCTACTATGACAGTCCAGGCACCTGATCTAAGAGCAGGAAGCCTGGTTAGCCTTTGCTGTAAATGACACCCCCTCCGCCATACTTCTGGGGCCCAGGCAGGTGAAGGAGGTAGCTTTCTGATTGAATGACAGAGGAGACGAGAGCTGAACCTGGCAGAGGGAGTAGATTGGGAAAAGAAGCCTAGGAAGTTGAGAAGAACAGGAATGGAGGGGGGGAGTGGGAAACTGAGACTGGAAGTTGGGGTGGAAGGAAAGACTGCGACTGGCTGGTCAAGGAGACTGGAATTGGGAGCCAGGGAGGGAACCAGCGGGGACTGGGAGCTAATAGGTGGGAGGAAACTGAGATTGGATGAGGAGCTAGAGTGCAGGATGGGCAAGGAGACTTGGACTGAGAACCAGTGGGACAAGGAGATTGAGGTAAAGGGGGAGGGGAGACAGCTCTGATGAGGAGCCAGGATGTGGGAGAATTGGGACTGACTGAACTGGTCCAGTGGAAAAAATAGTATGTGATCATGTAATTAAAGACTGTATCATAGTGCATATGCACAAAATGTGGTACAGGAAACCTTCAGTCTGGTATTTCCCAACTTTGGAGTGCTTGACTTTGCAACCTTAGTAATATTCTTTTTAACACAGGTTATTATGTGTGACATTTTGTTTGTTCTATCACAGTGTATCTAGAGCTATTTATTATCACATCTTTCTGTGCCTCAGTTACCCACTCTGTAAAATAGGGATTATAATGTTTACTCACCTTTGTAAATGGCTTTGAGATCTCTCTTGATGAAAAGCACCATTTAGTCCTGAAGTAGTAGTAGTATTTTTCTTTATCTTAGATTGTATGCTCAGATGTTTGGGGCATTAATCTTACTCTGTCTGTTACGCACGGTGTAATTTTATTGCACTGTATGTGAATTATAAAATTATTAAATAATAATTATACACGAAGGCCCCTATTAATTGAGTTTTTAAGGGAGGTTTTAAGTCCCTGTCACCTGTGCAGTTGGGATAGTTGCAAAAATAAGACACAAAGCTACTGAACAGGTATAGCCCATACACACAACTGCTGTTGCTGCTAAACTAGCCTCATATTCTCAGACAGTAACAATTAGGCAAATGCGATATCTTGTTCCTTGAAGATCATCTGTCTCCTGGGCTCTGGCAGGCTATGAGAGGGAGTGGAAGCCACGGATGGGGCCCATCAGTGAGAAAACGTTGCTCACAGCCCAGAAGCATTCCCTTGTAGGAGCTGACAGCAAGCGGTTCAGCTATCTTAACCTCTATTACAGTGTCTCTCTTGCTATCAGCAAACAGAGTAAAACCCCCAAACATCAGCAGGATCTATTCCCCCTGGGCAATCAAAGCACCATGATACCAACTTAGGCCACTGGCTCAGTTTCTTTTGGAAAGCCCATAAAACACTTGTGTGCACACCCAAGGCTTATCACACCCACTGCTGCCACTGTCCTAAAATGCAGCAGAGATGGGGGTTTCTGGCTGTGCTCAGCTGTATGGGTCATACACAAGCACAAACTGCTGCAGACGGGGAAAAAGTGAAGCAAAATGAGGTAAAAATACTAGCTTTGGAGCAGCTTGCACAACAAAATCAAAAGCAGGACAGTTATTAGGCCTACCTGGAAAGAGTGGATCCTGTAAGGTGCTCCCTCAGGTCACATACTCATCAATCAGCTTGAAGGGCATTTAGCACCTTGCAATAGGTGCTCAGCACTTTACAGGTCATGACCTACATTAACATACACAGAACTTCCCCAGAATCCTTCATTCCTCCCCTCCTCCACCTACATGGCTCTTCCCCAACCACCACTCCACTCACTGCAGCCACCACATTGCACAGAAAATGAAACATTCAAGTCTAAGATGAAAAACCTCAAACTTGTGCTTCACGAAGCCTATAGCATATGGTGAAGACCATGATGAGAGAATCATATCTTGTACTAGAGCGAGATTACCCAACTCACTTGTGGATCATCGCATCAAAAAACTATTTCTGCTAGCACATTGCCTTCTGCTGTGATCCCTCAATGTGCAGTAAACCAACATTTAAAGTGTCTCTTGGTTTATAATAGAGCTCAGTAGTAGAAGTGCTGGGCACAGCCCTTCGTTGACAGGGAGGTGGCCTGTGTGAGCGTTGAGGGCTTACTTTTCCAATTTTCATACTTCTGGGGTTTGCAACAGGGAGTGTATGATTCTGCTTTTACCAGTAGTATCATTAGCAGAATGTGTAGCAGAGTAAATAAGGTTTAAAAAAATAATGGAACTATAATGAATAATCTGGGTTCCTAAAAATCCTGTCCAGTTGTTGTGTCCCAAATGCGCACACAGCTTTGTCATTTCCTCTGGCACCTAATCATGCTAATCATTACATTTGAATTTTCCATGCTGGCTCCCAAGGGTTGCTGTGTTGTTACAGGTTTGGTATTGTACAAATGTTTGCTGTGTCAAATTAGCCTTGAGGGCACCAGTGAATGTGAGCTCTCTGCTGTTCACTGACTTCTATTTTGGTTTGCTTGTTGCAGGATGGAGGCTGTAGCTGTCCAGGAGATGTCGCCAAAGCGTTTGGTAAGTACACTATGTCGTGTTCAGAGTCTGAGGGCCAAATTCATCTCCAATGAATCTCTCATACAGTCAGTAAAGTTACATCAGCGTGAATTTGGCCTAATCAACACCAGGCTGTCTTCATCCCTGGGGTAAACCCACTAAAGTTAATATACAAACTATGAATTTGGCCCTACATCTAATTTATACAGTCCAAATTATACAGACCAAAAAGATGCACAAATCATTGTCCTATTTAGAAACTAGACCTTTGGGGTGTCTGAGGCTGGACTTTTATGACCTGCAGAGACGGTAGCTGAAAGATAAGGGTTACCTCCAACTAGGTTTCACCATTACTTTGACGTTGCCAAATCTGGCAGGCCTGACATTAGGCTTTGTTTTGGTTCATGGCCACGCCATGCGTAAGACACATGCAGTTCGTGCTGACCCTCTGTTCTGCCCAGCTGCTCGCTGTTGAGAGCAGGCTGACAAGTGAAGGTACAATGCATATGCAGCAAAACAACAATTGCAGGCAAACTCGCTATCCGGAGTAAGTTGTAGGGAGTCACGCAGCTGAAGAGTGGGGATTTTATTTTTACTAAACCTCTGGGACTGAGCAATCTTTCAGTATATCCCAGTTAATTATTAAGAGACAGAGTTTGTTCTCACTGATATCAGTGGCTTCGGTGGCATTACTCCAGCTTTACGCTGGTGTGACTGCGAGCAGAATCTGCCTTACGTGTTTTCTGTTGTTCACAGAAATTACAGCTGGGGCCTGTCAGTCTTAGCAGCAAGGCTGACGTTGGTTCATGTTTGAGCTGGGCAGTCCTGATTTTGATGGGGCTGAGCGCTGGGCTGGAAGGGCATAAAGACACCTGTAAATACCTTTGGGGGTGTTACAACATGGCAATGCCAGGGTGGAGGACAGCACAGAATGTCATTGCTATGTCAGCATGTTGTGATGCCAGTGTCACGGCACAGCATTGTGATACAGCACATCTCAAAAAAGGTACATTAGAATTGGAAAAGGTATAGAGAAAGGCAACAAAAATGATTAAGGATATGGAACAGCTGCCATATGGGGAGAGATTGTAAAGACTGGGACTGTTCAGGTTGAAAAAGAGACGACTAAGAGGGGATCGGATAGAGATCTGTAAAATCATGACTGGTGTGGAGAAAGTGACTAAGGAAGTGTTAGTACTCATAATACAAGAACCAGGGGTTACCTGATGAAATTAATAGGCAGCAGGTTTAAAACAAATGAAAAAGTACTTCACACAAATGCACAGTCAGCCTATGGAACTTGTTGCTATGGGCCAAAACTGTAATGGGGGCTCAAAAAAGATTTAGATAAGTTCCTGGAGGATAGGTCCTGCTTGGCTAATAGCCACTGATGGTCAGGGATGTGACCTCCATGCTCTGGGTATCCCTAAACCTCTGACTGCCAAGAAGCTGTGAGTGGACACCAGGCGATGGAACCCTTGATGATTGCCTATTTCCTTCATTCCCTTTGAAGCACCTGGATTTGGCCACTGTCAGAAGACAGGATACTGGGCTAGATGGACCATTGGTCTGACCCAATATGGCCGTTATGTTGTTCTTATATTTACCTGGCAGGAAATTTTCAAAGGGTAGAAATCAGAGGCCTAAACCAAAACCTCAGATCTGCACCAACTCAAACTTTGTGTGAGTGCTGGGAGAGTTGAAATCCAGCTCCAGCTCCAAGGATTGCTCCTATCTTTAGAATAGGCCAGATGATAAGGGAGGATTAAAGCAGGATCCTTGTGATCTGGGACTCATAGTCAGGAAGCCTCAGTTCTGGAGTGAGCAGCCAGGCCGAGCACTCCAGCTGATTGCTGCCAGCTGGGTACTATCGACTTGCTGCATGGAATCCTCCGAACTATCACAGGATCCTTGGATCACATCATGAGTGACATGACCTAGAGATGGGGCCGCTGTTAGAATTGTGTGATTCTCACATGGTTGAATGGTGGCAGCTGTTGCTGGCTTTGGACAGCCCAAAGTTGGGTTGAACCTGGGGCCACCGTCAGTATGTCTACACAGCCAGCGGGAGCAAGACTCCCAGCCTGCAGGGGGCTTAAAATAGCTGTGTAGATAGCATTTGGAAGCTGCAACTCAGCCTGGAGGTCAGGGTCTGAAGCCTGGGGGAGGGGGCTCTGTCCGTCGACCTGGCCTGGGGAGACTCACTCCCATAGGTTGGATCGATATACCCCATAGAGCTAAGTCTCCCCACTCAATGAATGGATTGGATAGAATTTCCCATGCGGCATTCTACTGTCAGTTGTTCCACAGTCACCCCCGGTGCAGTTAGTTCTTTGTTCTGCCAGTGTCTCTTCAGCCTGACCCTGCTCAGTCTCCTGCCATGGGTGTTGTTAAGGACGTTACAAGCTGAGGACTATGACCTCACTGCATTCCAAGCTGGAGGGGAAGAGACCTGGCCAGTGGAAAAGCTCTTATTTCAATGGGAATCTTTCCAGAAATTAGAACAACAGGAAATTACTTCAAAACGTTTAACTGTTTGTCTTTGTAATGTTCGCTGTGAGTCCAGAGGGTTTCTTTGGGCTGTCCTGAGCAGAAATTTGCTCTCTGAAACCTGTGGAAGTGCAGGTGTGGGCGTGGCAACTGGCTAGTCAGGATATGCATTGGGGCATTAGAGCCCTCGAGTGAGACCCCAGATTGCTTCTTGAAGAGGGAGAGGGTTGAGAAACACTTGAGATTACATGATAGGCAACAATCCTGCACGGGCAGCAGGCTGGACAAAATGGCTGAACAACTAGGGCTGTATCATTCTGAGAGTTGACTCAGATTAGGGTGATCTCCTTATAGTTAATAAATTGACAACTGGGAGCCCCCGTAGGGCCAGGGGCCCATGCTAGTAGATTTGAATGCAGGATTGGGGCCTAAGGTAGACAACAATAACAGCCCAGATGCATACCAGACTGGATGACCTGATGATGGAAGTATTTGAAAGCAGCAGGGAGATCACTGGTGTTTGTTGAAAGACAGCGTGACAGGAGCAGTTGGAATGGGCATCGGAAAGAACAGCCAGGCTGGTTGTTTGGTGCATAGTGCCATGGAAGAAGCTCCAAGCATAAAGGGGGACATGGAAGGAAGCAAAAAAGATGAGTGTGACGGGAGGAGGCAAAGGGGCATTGAGGAGGCAGCCAGCAAGGCAATAGGAGGAAATGAAATGAATGGAGGTGCAGCGCTGTGTAGAGCCTTCAGGGTAAGGACAAGCAGACTAAAAGGCAAAAGATGAGAGTCTGCCAGCATGGGTGGCAGGTATCGTAGGCCAGGGGAGGCCGAGCCTCCCTTAACCCAAGCCGTGGCCCCGCCCATGCTCTGCCTTGAGGCCCTGCCCTTGTTCCCTCTCTTCCCTGGAGCTGGCGGAGGGAGCTCAGCTCCAGCCGGCCGCCTGGAGCTTGGGTTCTGAAGGTCATGCTGGCCCCATGGTGCAGCTCAGGCCAGCTGGTGGCCCAGGGTTCAGGCTGGTGCTTGTGCCAGCTGACGGTCCAGGTACAGTGCTCAGGCTGGCTGGCAGCCCAGTGCTCGGGCTGGGCACTGGCCCAAAGTGGCTAGGGCAGGCGGGTTGGGGCTCCTCTGGCCATGGTGGGCCCCTCAGGGCTCCAGGCGCTGGGGGGCGGGATCAGGGCCCTGGTGGAGGGGAAGGTTTAGAACAAGGAATTTAGTCTGTTTTATCACCTGTTTTCATCATTGCACTAGTTGAGTGCCTCACAAACATGAGTGGCTTCCATAAAAAGTATCATGCCCTTTGACAGAGGGGAAAACTGAGGCACAGAGCAATTAAATGACTTGGCCATGATCACACAGGAAGCCTGTGGCACAGCTAGGAACAGAACGCAGGGCTCCTGAATCCCAGTCCAGTGTCCTAGGCACAACACAGCCATCCTGCTGAGGGGCAGTGATGGGATGAGATATGAGAGTAGAGACTAAATGGACAGGGAAGAGTTGGGATGGAGAAGCTGTTTTGGGTGTCATTAGCATAGAGCGGGTAAGTGAAACTATGAGAGCAGAGAACATCTGCTCTGCATAGAGGATTTATCAGACAGACCGTACAGTGATTTCTTTGCAGTCTGTCATGTGCTGCATATCTGTGCAGCCTGATAGTGCCCACTGAGGATCCTTGTGAAAAGTACTTACTGTGTTGTTGCACTTTCCCTTTCCTGACAAATGCGCTTTTGAACAGAAACATTGTGCACGGAAAACAAAGACTCCAGCTGTGTGTGATCATGAGAGAGCAAAAAGCCGGGTTTGCAATCTGTCACCAGCAGCTCTGGTCACTACAGAGCGTGTGCAAGCTGAACAAACATAGCCCCTTCCCCTCCCCCCCCCTCACAAAAGGTAGAGTGTTCTGAAAAGCCCTGGTCATAAGGGCCAAAAGACTCCATAATTTGGATGTGGTTCCAGATCAAAATATTCCCAAATTCAAGTTTGTCTCTATGGTTTTGGTTCATCCTATGATACAGATAGAGGAGCAGTGAAGGTCAGATGAGGATCCAAATTTTCCCAAGTGTTTTTTGGGGAGGGTGGGCAATATTTTGGTTTGGCTCAACAGAGATGGGAGCCAGTCATAAAGGTTGTATCTGGATTTGAACTTTCTCAAAGTTTGGATGTGGCATTTTAGTTCTGGTTCTTCTCTGTGAGATCAGGTTCTGCATAAATGCCAGTTATTTGTGGGCAATGTAAAGGGGCTGGAAAGCAGAGGACAGTGCTGTCTATACCAGTAACTCAGTTCCACACAGACAGACAGAACAGTCATCTTGGACCACAGAGTGTTTTGTTTCAGGGATGGATCACAACAGGTTCTGAAAACAGCAAGATCTGAACCTTTTTACCTGGTTCAAAAACATTTGCTTCAGTTTTAAAAAAATGAGTTTTCATTTTCTTGGAATTCTGCATGTCCTGGTTCCAACCAAGACTGGAAGCCCTAGGGGAGGCTGTTCATGGTATAACTCCAGCACTGATGGGAAAACTGGCCAATCTCTTGAGAGAACCTGTTGAGATTCCCAAAGCCTCATCCTACTCCTGTTGACTACAATGGAACAGGCCTCATGATCTGCAAACCCAAGGGAGACGTAGGAGTTGGATAAGCCTCCAGATATTGGGTGTTAATTATTATATTTTGTATAACCCAAGGGCCGAGGAGGCCCAGTGACGGACTAGAACCCCAGTGTGCTAGGTGCTTTACAAACACAGGACAAAGAACATTTCTGTGCCCCCAAAGAGTTTACAATGTTAGTAATAGCAGTAAAGAATCCTGTGGCTCCTTATAGACTAACAGACATTTTGGAGTATGAGCTTTCGTGGGTGAATGCCCACTTCGTCGGATGTAATGTTAGTAATCTGAACCAAACACAAACTTACCCCACATCCATTGTGGTTTACCCCACACTGCACTGAATGACTACATGGCTGGGGGGGGGAGGAGGGGACGGAAAAATTTCAGAACCATCACATCTTTCACTTCAGAAATCCGTAAATAAAGGTGAACGTTCCTCTTCTGTGTCCTCCCAAACGTGCATTTCCACTCACGTGCATGACCTGATTGGAAAGGATTTAGGGAGCCGTGCAGCTGACTGACATCTTGTCCACGTGTTTGGATTGTAGTGCAAGTTAAAAGCACTAAACTGAATTTGAAAGTGAGAACACAGAAGCGAAAAAGAGCACTTTCTGTGGTGTACAGTATCACAGTATTTCAACATGCTCCTTGTTTGAAGTATCAAGGGAATACGACACCGGCGTGTATAGGTCCTGCTGGTAAATAATGTCTTTTAACTCAGTTGTCTGTTACAGTTAAGGTTTCCCTGCTCTGAAGCATTCAGGGCTGGCTATCATTTTCAGCTGCATGGCTGTTTTTGCGTTGTCTTTTATCCTGCTCGCGCTCTCTCTCTCTCTCCCCCACTTCCTACTCCCCCCCCCCATCCTCATCTCACATTCTCTGCTGATCACAGGAGCTGGTGCTGATTTTGTCATGCTTGGAGGAATGTTTGCAGGCCACGATCAATGTGCTGGAGAGGTTCTAGAAAAAAATGGCAAGAAGGTGAAACTGTTCTACGGGATGAGCTCTGATACGGCCATGAAGAAGCACGTAGGAGGAGTTGCTGAATACAGGTATAAGTTATACTCAGTTTTTGCTATGGGCCGGAACCACTACCAAACCTACTTCTGGATCTGAATTTTGCAACTGGCTCCTGTTACAACCTGGGCTTGTTCCCTCTTCTGGATGAGATTCTTTGTAAACAGACCCAACTCCTGGGCCCATATGCTTCCAAGATCCCTGGGTCCGGGTAGTGACTGGGCACTGTTCCTAACGCTGGGTGTCTCAGGCACACAAACAGAGGTACAGACTACCTGTTTGACACCCTTCTTGGGCAGTGGGACCTGGCAGTCCAGCTGTCTGAGCCCCTCCTGGAACCAGTGCCTGAGCCCCACATTGCTTACTCACATCCCCCCAGAATGCACCTGGCTGTGGGACAATAAGGTAAGGAAGGCACTCTTAACAAAGGAATTTTTTAATCACAGACACTTTACTCTTGAAAGCACTAGAGAGTTACAGATCTGTGGAAAACCAGAACATCATTCTCACCCTGATATCAGCCCTGCTGTGAATCCTGGGTTTGATGAGCATCCTTAGAGAATCACCCATCTTTTATCTTATTCCCCCTTTTGTTCTTGTGCATTTAACTGGGGGAGTTGTGGGTTCCAGGTCCTTTCTTCCCCCAGTTGGCTTCTGTGTAGAGAGTTATTCATAGTCAATGGCCGTACCAGTAGAAAACCCATTATTCAGTAGGGGATAGTCATTCAGTGTTGATGGCGCTGTCAGACCTCCTCATACATAGTCTTTCCATGAGGGGTCCAGCCAGCCCCTACCATAAAATGGATACTCTAATCCACAAAGGAATTCACAATACAACACGAAGTCACACTCCAGAAGGAAGGTTATAATGGACAAAATGGGGTGACAAAACAAAATGGAGTTCACAGACATATCCCCACTCTGGCACAGCCCTTAATTTTGCAGCAGGCCAAGCCACAACCCAGGATGCAAACGCCTCCCAAACTTTGGTCCAAGCCTAAATTTAGCAGCTTGGATCTGTCTTCAGAGCTGCTGCATATTATATTATTATTATTACTACTATTATTAACTGTTTTTAAAGATGTAGAAAGTGCCATATAGACATACATAGTACTTACAGAAGGCAGGTAAGACATAATCTTTGCCCTAAGGCATTTAAGTCTAGCGCATTGGCCTAAATTTCCCAAGCTATTCAGTATCGTGTATTGGATTGCAACAAAACGCCTGTAATAATGGAGACCAAAAAAGTTAGTGGCAGGCAAAGTGCAGCCATCAGGAAAGAGCTGAGCACAGAGATGGTCATGGCACTTCTGCCTTCTGATCTGGCTGAAATTAGACCCATCGAGGAGACAGAGCTGCCCCACTCACTGGTCCAATAAGCTGGGCGAAATACTGAACACAGCTGCATCTACTCCACTTCCTAAGGAAACCTTTTGGGGAGAAGTAAAAAGACACCTTTAGGACAAAGGAATAGAGAGGGGAGGGTGGGGGGAAGAGAGCTAAGAGAAAGCATGCAGTGCGATTTAGTCCCCACTAAAGGGTTAATCCTGCAAAAATAAAAATACACAAGTGGCATAGCCAGCGGGTAAGATTTGGATCAAGGCAGGCTCTTCTCTCCCCCCCCCCCCGCCCCCCCCCGTTTAGCAGTATGGGAAGGGCAGAGTGGCTGCAACCTCCCAGTTGAGAAACCACAGGCTAGATTAAGCCTTTGCTCAGTGCCTTGGATATGGGGCAGCACACAGCTGTGCTTCCCCAAAAGGAGCAGGGGTGGAGAGTTTTTGGACGTTGCTGAGTGTAATATAGTCTCCCCTACTTGCGATCAGCCAATCCCTACTTGTCCCCCCGACCCAAGGTCTAGGGTGCCCTAACACTGCCAAATACCAGTGGGGAGTCTTTCTTTGCAGCTAAAATGCTGCACAAGAGAATGGCCCTGTTTAGGACAAGCTGAAATGTTGCACACGGCAGTCTGCATGCCTGCATGAGTTGTAATTCACTCAATCATGTCTCACACCAGTCCCAAGAGGCTGTTAATTTTTTTTTTCATGATGCCGCTTGGCATCAAAGCATCTGGAACTAACAGTCGGAGTGGATGGCACAAGCAATTATCTTATAACTTAAAAATGGCAGCTGCCAGTTACACACAGGCACTCGCAGCCTTTCATCTGAGCTGCAGTTACAAACTCTACTTTCGCCCTCTTTTTTTATGTCGGTGACTCGAGTGTGTATTCAGCAGGGTAGGTCTAAACCATTACATTGTTCAGCACAGCGTGTCATTAATGACCATTTCACAATACCGCCCAAACTAGCCAAGCAAATCTGTGGAGGCTCAATTCAGTTAGTGACAGGCCACCACCGATGTTGGTGAAGGTTGTGGGTAAAGTTTGAAAATCCTTGTTGTAATGCAAGCCAACGTGCTAGTGCTGGGGTGGCATCTGAAAGGCCAAATTCCACCCTTTAGTTACAACAGAGAGAGAGTGAGAGAGAGAGTGTGTGTGTGTGCGCGCGTGCGGGGGGCAAACTGGGGGCAAGATTCACTGCTAAGGTTCTGACAGTGGAGTAAATTGATAACACCACTGAAGTCCAGTGTCCCATAGGGATAAACAGTGCAATAGGAAAGGGGCTTTATTTAGCTACTTAAACATAAAGGTTAGTTGCTTTCAGCCCCTGCCAGAAATTCTGCACAAGCTGCCATCCTGTTAGATGCACACTCCCTCTTTTCCACTCCCTCATTTATGAAGGCTTAGAGTCCTCAGGGAATGTGTTACACAAGCTTCTCCCACTCTCCCAGGCAACTGAAGACGAGGGAGAGGGCTCAGCCTCTGAACGTTTCAATAGCCAATAAGAGGCTGCTACTCCTGTGTCGTAAGCAATAGGTTACATATTTGTGTACGGGGGATTCCTGCTACCAGCAAACCTTGGAATCCAGCCAAGCAGCCTAATACTCTGCTGCATTGGCACTGGCTGTTAGAAGTATAGGGTGCTTAGAGACCATGCCTCATACACATGGTTATAGAATGGTGGCCATGGCCCTGAGGAGGCTATAGTTAGCTAGCTAGTGTGATTGGTTTGGTTGGGTTTTTTTGGTCTGGTTTTTTGGTTTTCAGAATAGTTTTTAAAAATAGGGATTGTTTATACAGCACAGAGAGAGCATGGTGGTTCTGAGGAGGCAAATCAAAGAAGTGGGGCCAGAGTTTGCCTTCAGTTCCATAGGTGTAAAGCTAAACTAACTCCACTGAGGTACCACAAATTCTAGCTCACAGCCAAATCTGGCCCAAAGAGCCATCTCTAAGAAGTGTCCAGTCTAACCTCAGCATTTATAATGTTGGGTGCCTACAGGCAAGGGCTTGCTTAGGGTTTTCAAAGACGCCAGAGGGAACTGCTACCCCAAACCTATTGAAATTCAGTGGGCGTTGAGTGCCTTGCACTCCTTTGAAAATCCCAACTATCAGTCTATGTTGAGGCACCAACAAAAGTGATTTGATTTTCAGAAGTGCTGAGTCCCTCAACTTCCATTCAAGCTGCTGGGGATCTGGGAGCCCTCATCCACTGTGAAAATCAGGCCGCTTAGAGTGCCTGCGTATGGATTGATGCTCTCAAAATTGAAAATTTTGCATTGAGAACCCTGTCACAGTTCATGGCAACTGCACCTTTATTTCCCCCAGTGGTACATCAAGGGCACCACTTCTAGGCTCATGGTTCCTCAGCCATCACCTCTCTAGGATGGAGACCCGCACCTCACTCCCTCCTGATGGGGCTATTTCTTCCTTGGACCAGAGATCCTGCCATTTGCTGGAGCAGAAAGAAGGCCCTGACTCAGTTTAAACTCAGGAGTTTTGGTTCAATAGCCTTTCTTTCTCAAGCTTTCCTCCAGATAGGGGTAGCTCTCTGGTGGCGTTCCAGCCTGAGCGTATTTGAAATCATGATCTTTGACCTCCCCTGTTGTAAAACAACACCCAACCCTAAACCCTAACAGATAGTAAAATATTGTCCAAAATACACATTGTTGCACTCTCTTGACTGTAACCTAAGGTGTTATATAACCACTTGATCATTTTCTGAACAAGTTAACTCTGAAGTGGCTTTAGGATTTTGGACACAAATAAAGCTTTCCAACCACTTTAAAGCACAAGCTCCCATTCCCAGCAGCCACAGGACAATGCACATTTTAAGCCCCTCTGCCTTGCCCCAAAGAAGATGTTTGCCTCGTGTTGCCCAATCATCTTATTCAAAGGAACACAAAGAGCAGATGACATCTGGGGACATTCCATTACCGCAGGGACTGCAAAGGGTGGGATAGTGAGGCAGGAGGGATGGGTGTGAAAATCACAAGAGCAAATTCTTTCCAGACCTAAGCCCACAGACTTGAACTTCTTTCTTTTTGCCTCCTGAGGAATAAAGAAAATCTGCTTTGAAAGACCGTGCCGGATGTTTGCCTATGTGCCAGTCATTTACACTAGATATAGTATTTCTGCAGTCCGCCCTGTTGGAATAGCTCTAATTCTGCTTTCATCTGAGGAAGCCCCCTGCAGTGTAAATTAAGAATGCAGAATTGGGTTGGTACATTGTAAACTCTCCTGGCAGAGAAGCCTAATCTTTATCTGTTCTGTAATGCACCATGCACACTTCCAGTGCATGGGACAGAGCCTCAGCTTAAGTCAATGGGGGTAGCTCTGTTCAGTGCTTAATTTGTAATGAAAGAGGTGCCGGGGCTCAGGCAATGAGGTGCTGGGGCGTAAGCAATTTTTCTACTTTCATAACTGATGCCGCAAGCCCAGCAGGTGCCAGGGCTATGAACTGCCAAGCCTAGAGGTGGCGGGGCTCAGCCATGGCATAGCACGGGCCCTGGTTCATCACTGAAGCTATGGCAGTTTATACCAGTGGAGGAATAGCCCCAATATTTTTAAACATTGCCTTGGCCTGTCTGTCTTCTGGGGTAAGGCTCAATCTTACAGCCCTGGGGCAAAACTGCCATTTACATAAACAGAAGTTTTGCTTCAGTAAAAACAGAACGATCAAGCCCATGATGTGCTCAGGCATTGTTTGGGCATTTGCCAGAAGCATTCGGTTCCTCTTCAAAGTACTTGGTATGACACTGGTACAATGCACTGAACAACCTTTGAACACCCGGCAGGATCAGGCAGCAATCAGTAAAGAGTGGAAGGTTCTTTAAAACCATCAGGTGCTGAGTGTTGAAAAATTCATTCCACGCTACTTCCAACTCTCTGTCTGCAGGGCTTCGGAGGGCAGAACCGTGGAAGTGCCTTACAGAGGTGACGTGGAAACCACCATCCTTGATATCCTCGGGGGCCTGCGATCCACCTGCACCTACGTGGGAGCTGCCAAACTCAAAGAGCTGAGCAGGAGGGCGACATTTATCCGGGTCACCCAGCAGCACAGCCAGGTGTTTTCTTAACCAAGGACTGGGACCTGTGAAATGTGTCTGCCGCTTCTCCCCACTTCCTCTGTGTTTTGTGTTAGAGCTTCATGGGGGCAAACCCCGCAGGCTGTGGAAGTAGGTGGGTCAGTTGCCACTGGTGACGGGGTTAAGCAGAGGGACATGCCATCAAACACAGTGCCATGTAGGATTCTTTTGGTTCACGATACAGTAGCCTCATCTTTTAAAGTCACGTCTGTTTGTTTTAAATCTAATTTTTTCACCATTCATTCATAGTGAGTTTGCCTTCCAGACCCTGATCGCTGTTACCAAGTTTTAAAACATCCCCACAACCTCTTGCTAGCACTGCTCCAGCAGTACGGGCTATAGGAGCTGCCGGCTGGGAGGGGATGTTGATGTTCAGTATGTTGATCTGTGTAACCAAAGATCAAAGCCATACTTTTTGACCTTTCAGGTGGCTGGATGAGCCAAGGTTGCTGCTACATTTTCACTGTGATGTTAAAAATGCTGGAGCTGTAGCAATGGCATTTCAGGCACCTTTTAGGGCCTTTTGTATTTAAATCACTATATTAACGGACTTACCTCTCCATAGACACTGGCATTATAATGTAGTGAGTGCTTCCTCCTCCCACCCCCACCCAGAACATTTAACAGGGTACCAGTTTTTTGATGGATACAATCCTCAGAGTTTCTCAGGGCTCCTGTTTTTAACAGTCTCTGAATAGGTTTTGAAGCTGTAGACACACAGATATACTCAACACCAGTGGCCTGATTCTGCACAGCCTTGTGATTTGCATAGTCATTTCAGCTGACACAAAGCGACTATGAATACACACTCGCTTTGCCTGGCTGTAGAAATGATTACACATTGAGCAAGGCCTGGGGAATCAGGCCAAAGGGGTCAAATCCATCTCTCTGTTACCCTGGTGCAACTCTTTTGAAGTCAGAGGTGTAACCGAGAGCAAAATCTGGCCTGCAATATACCAGCTGAAAACTTCATTGCAAGAAGCCAGTTGTCTGATCTTGAGTAAAAGCAGTTGCTGTGAAGACAATAATTAATATTTTAGACTCTGGGCAACACTGTAATAAACTGTAATGGTAGACTAATTAATTGATAAATCACAATGAAATTTCTTTGGAAGTACACATTGAATCCCCAGGAATACCACAGTAGTTCCTTATGATAAATGTTATTAGAGTGAATACCAGTGAATTAATGATGACCGGCCACTTACTTTAGCATGTTACTGAGATATCAATACAGTTGGAAACTGAAGTAACTTCAGTCTTATTTTTCCTTCCATGGAAAGATAGAGACTTCCTTTGGAATGCAAAACTGTGACCTGTGGGAAGGGGGGCAGGCAGGAAAGCAAATGGAATTATTCTAGCATTCTTTGTTGTTTAGAAAAGATAAAGGAGGATCGGTACAATGGAACATGTTAAGTAACAAATCTAATTCCCAAATCAGTCATTGATGGTGTTAATCAGCTTATGCATAATGGGAAAAGCCTAGATGATCCTTCATCTGAAGGCAGGTGGTTTACAATAAAATGTTAAGTATTCTCCATTAAGCACTGTGGACCTGATTCTCATTTACAAGAAGACTCTGCCCTGGCATTGTACAGGGGGCCTTAAAGAGGGCATAGGTTACATGTACGCTACTTTTTAAGGCCCATTTACACTGCCAGAGTGGTGTAAAGAAACTTAAGTAAAAATGAGAATCAGGCTCCCAGGCCCTGCCAAATAACTTTTCTTCTGAAGTTGGAATTTATATGTAGTGAACTCTAGAAGGGCAGCCGAATGTTTTTTTTACTAAAAATAAATACAAATATTGTGGGCCAAATTCTGCTGTCAGTTAAACTGATGTAAACCCAGAGTAGCGCCACTGAAATCTATGAAGTTACTTGGAATTTACATAGGTATAACTAAGAGTAGAGTGTCTCCCCTCTCTCCCCTTCCGCCCCCAGCCACATACCCATAAGAAAAGTGTAAGTGTATACAGGTAAATCAAAACTTCTTCAAGGAATGAGGTTATACCGAATATACACTCATACCACCAGTGCATTTCCATACTTGTGCCTTCATACTTCAGACGTGTGGCTGTCACCTAGATGCTCCCAGGTTGGGATGCTAATTGGTTTTATATGGTTTTGTGGGCTACATTTATAAATGTAAAGTTTTTTTTAAACCTCTGCACATTTAAAAGAATAGATCTTTAATGTACACATTGGAACTGCTGCTTTTCTGTGGTGAAAATGCCTCGATTCTCCCCTGCCTTGGCCATTATGGAGTCAGTTACACCTGTGCAAATGGTATGTAAAATGCAGCCATTCGGCCTTGATGGCATTTTACACCCACTTTGCACAGGTGTGAAAGACTACTAAGGGTCACACCAGTGGATAATGAGGCACTGCAGGGTACATATCCACTGCAGCTGGAAGGTGTGATGGCCAGCGTGGGTAGACACTTTCTTGCTAGCTCAGCTTGAGCTAGTGAGCTAAAGATAGCAGTGTGGATGTAGCCACCCAAGCTTAGACTCAGGGTTTGGGTGAGCTTGGACTCAGGTGGCTAGTCCATGCTGCAACATCCACACTGCTATATTTAGTGTACTAGCTCAAGCTAAGGTAGCACTAGGACTCTCATTACCCAGCTGCAGTGTAGATGTACCCATAGGCTTTAGAAGCCTGGTGTGGTCTATAGGTTCTCTGTGATGCTGGGGAAAAAAGAAGCCATCACTATGATGCTGAATTATTTTTAATAGAACCTTACCCTCTTCTTGGTAACCAGCAGCAGTTTCCACTGGAAGGGAAACAAGCAACAGAAGGCAGCCCGCTGTAGAGCAGTTCAACTGGCGGAGAACCACCCTGTGTGGTTCAACTGGGTATTTCTTCAGAGTACACCTTCCATCAGATGGCTCCTTTCACAATGCTCCTGGTACAAATACGTACGTGTACAGCACACGCCTTTGAAAGTGGAACAAAGAGATTGGCCTGAGGCTAACTCAGGACCCAGTCTTGTGAGGTGACAGGTGCCCTCCATGTCTGTAGGACACAGCTCCTCCTTCCGCTCCAGTTAGAGGCCAAACTCTTGTTGAAGTCATTGGAAGTTGAGGGTGTGCTACACCTGGCAGGATTAGGCCCCGAAGCAATTAACTTGAGCTACCTCATCTGATCATTTTACAAGGTTCTCCAGTTCTTAGTAAGAAGAACAGGAGTACTTGTGGCACCTTAGAGACTAATTTGTTAGTCTCTAAGGTGCCACAAGTACTCCTTTTTGTGGATACAGACTAACACGGCTGCTACTCTGAAACCAGTTCTTAGTGTCCTTCCTGGGGCTTAGCGGTGTGCTGCACTTCATGAACTGCTACCGGGTCAGCTGCCAAGAGTCCCCCCCCCCCCAGCTATATTGCAAGTGTCTTAAGCAGCGGCTACCCATGACACTGGGCCAAATTCTGACTTGCTTTCCACACCCTTGCAACACCATGACATCAGTGCATAAGAGGAAAGTTAGAATTTGGCCCACTGGCTCCATCAAGATGTAGCTAACGTGCCACATTGCTTTAAAAAAATGAAGCTAGTTTAAACAAATCTGATTAAGTTTTGGGTACGATAATACACATTTAAAGCCAAAGCCTGCACAAGGCATAGGAACCTCTATGTCTCCCAGTCCAACTGTGTGACAGCAGGGGAGGCTGAGGAGCACTACTGTAGGAGTGGTGCCTACACCACAGCACCAAGGGATTGTGGTCTGACAGGTAGTGCTGTGTGGTCAGTGGATGTGCTGGGACCAAGGGTGGGGATGGTCTGTGGTAAGAAGAGGTACACACTGTCCTCAGCCCACTACCTCATCTTGCTCAGCATCCTCAGGGGGCTCTGGAAAACACCATGTGACGGTCACACTTCTGTGCCTTCCCCCATCGCTCTGAATGGGTAAGTGTTGGATTTTGCCCTTGCTGCTGTCAGGTGTTGTGTGCAGGGGTCATTCCAGGAAGCACAAGTTAGGAGGGCTTTCAGGAAGTTTGCTGAGGATGGTGAAAGGTGAGCGCTTTTGCAAGTCTTCCAAGACGCAGTATGACACCACCACTGGATACAGGATTAATGTTTTAATCCACGGGCGTTTGTGGTCTGAAACTCCTGCTAGGCCTAATTCTCTCACGCACCACTTTCACATTAGTGTAAACCCATTGACTTCTACGGAGTCTCTCCTAATTTTCACCAGTGTAAATGAGAGCTAAATCAGGCTTCTCTCGCCAAACTCTGATGGGCATTTAGGCCAAATCCTCTGCTGTTGGAGTCAATGGGGATTTTGCAGCTGACCTCAGAGACCCTGCAGGATATGGCAATCAGTCTTGCCCACTAATAATAAGGGTTCTCTCCTCCCCTCCATCTGCCTTAGACTTGGTTCTTTTTTATTCATTCAGACATTTAGGCCTGTCCTCTGGATGTGACTTCACAGCATCAGCTATTACACCGCTGACGTGGATGACATTTCCAAACATATGTAATAAAGAGCCCAAAGCTCCTATGTGACAAATAAAGTTTGTGATAATTTTGAAGACCATACATGAAGTCTTTAAAAAAGAGTGAGTGTTAACCATTTCCATAAGACTGCATGCGCCACAGCTGAGATGATTAAGAATGGGTATCTTCTTTCCTCATTTGTAGCCAAAAAACAGCGCACAGAATGCGTCTGCCATGATGAACATGCTCATATAAAGTGATCATATTGTGCACCCTGGCTGTTCTGTTATGAAATAAACGGCTTCCCTCTGGCAGATTGGATAGGATTATATGCTGAATGTGGGAATGTGCAAACTTTTATGTATAGTGATAAAAACAAACTCCATAAAAACTTGTGGCTGAAGCTAGATCTGAAGGGGGAAAAATTAAATGGACAAATTATTCTTTCAAAGGAAAATTGTCTCTCATTCTTTCTTAACGCATAAAGACAGACACACATTTGCAATTGGCACTGTTATTTTATTAGTACGAGTATACTGAAACAATAAACTTGTACTGGTATACAGACAGTTTCTTTAAAACAATTTTGTTCAAATTTTGAATCAAACATTGTTTTATTATAATAATGAAATAATTTCTACCTAGAAAACCTGCAAGCACCATCAAAGAAAGGGACCATAAAATTCAATAAACAGACGCGAGTGTATCCTACAAATAGACACACCACCATTAGAAAATAGAATATGAATTCTTCCATTTTTTTAATATTTGTTTTAAAAAAGCTAGTGCAAGTACAATATTTTACACTGGAATTACAGAGAGTATGCACGCATATGGAAAAAAGTTCTCCTGTCACAATAAAAGCTCTTAACTATGTCTGTATGCACTTAAAATTTTCTCCTCTTTTCATTAAGGTGCAAAACATTATTCCCTCCCTATTTCTCCTTTGTACTGGCCATGTCAGCTTGATTTCTCCTCAACACAAAGCTGCATTATCCCTTTTTCTGAGCCTACATTAGGCGCAACACTGGAAGTGTGATTTGCAACAACTCTCTTCAGAAATACCAAGCAATGAAAACCTTAGAGACTATTATTGTAGAATCACTAGACTTACCCACACGAGGACTTTCCTCAAGTGCCATGGCTAGTTGGCCAGTCCAACCCTCTGGCTCTCAAAGACCGTGACATTGCTACTACAAAATTATTTTCAGTAGCTAATTTGAATGGAAAAGGTTGGAAATTCCCCTTTTTAAACACTGCAGAGAGAACAGTGTTCACAAAAAGTTAATATTTAAAAAAAGCCAAAGACAGAAATACATACATTAGTGAGTTGCAACATTAGCTGGCTGTCTGCAAAAACTTATACCTGCTGCCTTGATAAGATTAGCAACTTTGCTAAGTAGCCAAAGGGCCAGACAGATGAATTCAACCACTTGCAGCCACAGTTACAGAGATCCAGCAACTACTGACTTCAATTGGAGAGAGAGAGAGAGAGTCTCTTTTTCTCTAAAGCTAGAATCATCAGGCTCTTTATTTTTAAAGCAAACATCAGGGGCCAGATCTAGCTGGCTGCTGCTGTTTTCACACAACACAGTAGTACAGCTTCAAAGAGTAAGGATTAATGCAAACAACACTTCCAATGCATGCCTGCAGCATGGTCAAAGGAAAGGGCACAGGAGCTTTGACCACTCAGAATAGAAACAAACGAATGAACAACAAAAAAGCCAAACTTGGATGAAGCCTCCAATTAATTCTCAGTGGAAGACTTGAGTCCTTTCAGATAACGACGAGTAAAACTATAGCAATCTTAGAGACTGTTATTGTATAACTACCTATTGGCTGAATGCACTTCATTCTAATACATTTGGGGCCATTCTTTTGGGTGTCAAGGGGTCATTTTAACGTAATTATTTCCCCCTCCATGTGACCATTAGGTATCAGAACTGAAGCTTGCGTTACAGGCTGTCAGGGGAGGGAGAGAAGGGTTCTGAAAGTTAACTGTTTATCCCGGCGGTGCATAGGCTCCCAGCTGTCCAACTTGACCTTTGGCCAAGGAAAGGGCCCTTTCCTTGGAAATGGCTCAGGGATTCTTTCATTTTGGCCTGTGACTAACATGAATCTCTAAATCAAATGAGAAAGAACCTGTCCAAGCTCAGAGCACATCTGGAAAAATTGAAATTCATGTCTTTACCCCCTGTTTAAATGAGGTGGGAGGGTGTGTGTACACAAAAGGCCATGTCTTGTTGGATATTACTCTTATTTACTGGTAAGCGAGGATCCCTTGTTATAAACACTTCTTGTTCAAGTTATAGTCTTTGGGTTGATTGGAACAGGAAGTGCTGAAAATGTAGAACAGCCTCCCAGAGGGAGTAAAGAAGTTACAATGGCTTCAGAATCTAAACTATGCAGGGTGCTTTAAGATATATTTTCAGCGCAGGAACAAACAGTGTGAAGCATTCCCCCCTTCCCCCGCATTGGGATTTATGTGATATGAACAGAAAATTGAGCATAGTTGTTCTTTAAGAGCCTTTTAAGTATATAATTGTTCCTGTCCAGAGCAAACACAAATCAGATCATCTAAATGTGACAGTTTCTATATACAAAAAACATGTAACTTTCAATCTTTCTCTGCTTTTGTACTTTAAAAAAAGTCTCTTTTTTTTTACAAACAAGGTATGAAACACACTGTTTCAACAGATCCATCTCTTTTTCAAACACTGAATGAATCATTCCAACATTCATTTTTCTTTTGTGCAATTTTTTAAAACATTACCTGTACTCCTCAATGTGAGTGCTTCCAAAAAGTTTTTTTTTGTAAGCTTCTCAAATTAGGTTTACATCAAAAAAATATTCCCACAAGGTATAGTGCTACAAGAAAAGATCCTATCAGTAAGGTAACACATCTGAAGCGAGGTCGTCTATGTAAAAGAAATTAACTCTGGAGTAGAGGTGTGCAACTTGTTTGGAATTTCCTTATCAACAGAAAACACAACACTGTCCTTGAAAAGGATACAAAATCAACTGAATATAGTCATTTACTTTTGTGTGTGTGTGTGCGTGTGCGTGCATGCACATGTCTATGCACACATACACCTCTATGTTTGTGGATGGACTCTTATTTCAGGATTTTGGGGATTGGAAAAAAAAGCCATGAAAAGAAAAGCACTGACCACACTCTGCTAAAAGTCCTTTGCTTTTCACATCAAGACTGGGTAAGTCCACAGATTGGACTCTGCTGTTGTCTGGTTCTGTCCGCAGTCACGGGAAAGGAAGAAGTGGAAATTATTTTAGAAGAGTGCAGGTTGCACTTTCCCATTTTTGAGTATGCTTCATAACAGAAGTGACAAGAGGTCAGATTCTCATCTCAGTTACACCCGTGCAAGTCCGGACTAATTCCACTGATGTCAATAGTTACTCCAAACGTAACTAAGATCAGAATCTGGCTCTGAATGATTGAGCCACTAATTTCTGTAAACACTTATTCATGTAGTAAACATTAACATGTATAGTCCCCCTGCCTTCCATAGGCCTAATCGGATACTTAAAGTTAAGCACGTGCATAAGTATTTGCAGAACTGTGGCCTCCTGCCCATGGCATTACATCCTAAGAACCCTAGTGAATGCTAGTGAAATAACACTATTAGTGTTTTTTAAATAGTTAAGATTCGTTCTCCCTGAAACTTTTTTTTCCCTCATTTTAGTAGTCACATGCATTAACAGAATTTCATCGTTTTCTTTAATATTGGCAACATACTTAGGTAAAATTAATCTCTATGCAACAAGAGAGTCTCATGGTAACCAACAGCTACGGTTCACTTTGAATCTGCTGCTTTGTATTGCAATTTATGTGATATCTACAAAGTTAATCCACGAGATGCAGGAAATCCAAACTTGTCCTTGAAATTGTACATCCCTACTCCAGAGCAGTAAAAGTGCTGCTTCTGGTCACATCAGTGTACCACACATACGCCAGCCCCATCCCTGAGTAAGAGGTGTGAAAGGTTTCTAAATGTTCCTTGCTTTAGGGAAACGAGCAGTGATGTCACTTCCTGGTGCTGAGAAAATGACAGAACTGTTTAACGAAGTGACAACAGGGTTAAAAAAAACGGACACCCCCCCACATACATTAAAAAAAATCCTCCCCCAAACCCCACAACAACAATGTACAAAATCATTAAATAGTTCAAACAAAAATCCAATTTGGGTTTCAACTAAAGGACTTGAGGTAAGTGACATCAAACTCCAAATTCCCCATGATGTGGCCCAGACAAACTGAAATGATGCCTAAGTTAAACACTATAAGGAACAGTCATTATATATAGAGAGATAGATTGTTTTTTTTAGAAATCCCTATAAAGAGGTTCTTGTTTATTTTTTTCTTTTGCCCTGACTAAATTTCTTGGTGATTGTATGCACTTCATTGTAAACTAAACAGGTCTGGTACAAAAAAAAAAAAAAAAAAAAAGACTTGTCAGTTAATATTGCAAAGTGGACACTGTACAGAGGCACATGACTAATCCTTTTACACTGAACTCACCTAAATATTTCTATGCCTGTGATTGTTATTTTCACTGTGCACCTCAAGCCACAAGAATTCTAGCCACATCTACACTTAAAAATTAGATCGACCTAGCAATGTTGCTCAGGGCTGTGAAAAATTTCATACCCTGAGCACCACAGTTAGGTCGACCTAATCCCCAGTGTAGATGTGGCTAGAATTCTTCCACTGAGTCCTACATGACAGAGAAGTGGAGTCACTACACTGACGGAAACCCCCCTTCGGTCTAGGTAGGAAGTGTGTACACTACAGTATGGCAGAGCTGTAACTATGCTGCTGGAGAGCAGACATACCCTTACTCCTCTGAGCTATCAATGGGGCAACTCACCCCACTGGATTAAGGATTTACTCATGTGACTGAGGGGTCATGGGCCTGCCAGTTCATTGCAACTGGAGCCAAATTCCAGATGCCACCAGGTAAACCAGATTCAGCCAACTGAAAGTAGCCACCTCTTTCTGTCCATTTAGGGGTGAGATTTACTCCTGTACAGAGAGCCAATAGCAAGTTAATGCACCCGTTAGTGACATAAGTGGTGTATAGGCTTTGTGCTGGCTTTTTGCACAGGGGTGAATTTCACCCACATTATACATCAAACAGATGGTAACATTCATATACACGTGCATGTAAAGTATAGGTATATTATATATATAAAATAACAGTTACAGGCATAGATTGAAGAGAAAATGACACTGATAATGCTGTAGAAGGCTGCTTTCACTCATGTAAGAGACGATGTTATTTACTCATGACTGAACTGTTTGCGATTTACAGGTCCCTCACATTCACAAAATTCTTCCCCTCCCTCCCTTAAAAATCCTTTTTTTTTTGTGGGAGGGAACATCCACTAAGCCTTTTTCTGGATCTTCTTCTTTATATTGTGGAGACCAGGGACTTGCATTTGAAAGAATATGGACCATCCAGGGCCATCGATCCATGTGCGCCACACCTGTTAACTACATACAGATTCTGTGCCCCCAATCAAGGGAGATATAAGGCCCTAAACACTTTTATTTTGGGAGGAGGGGGGTAGAGAAAACAGTGAAAGAAAACAAAAAGGTGAGAGTGGAAGGGGGTGTGAGATCTACCTACCACCACGTGGGTGAGTCTACGTTGGCACATAAAGTATTGCACATCCTAAAAAAGCAAAAGCACAAAAAGAGACAATTGCTTGGAAGGAACCAATTATTTCAGAATTCCTAAATCTGAAATACCAGCACAGAACTAATACATTCCTATTGCTCCAAACTTTTTTTTATTTGTTTATTGTTAGTGTTAGTAGAATAGATCCAGTCAGTTTAAGAGTCCCTGCTTCTTTATTAGCCAAAAAGATGTGTGTGTGTGGTTTTATTTCAGATTTTCTGACTGTGTGTATTATGAATACAGTGGTACTAACGTGAACTAAAATCTAATTCTGTCCACATCTTTCTATTCCTCTTACCATCAAAGGTTAAAACATAACAAAAAACAAAACAAACAAAACAACAATAAATTGCAAGTGCCCTGAGCGGAGTATATGGAAGATTAAGCAAGTCCTCTGAGCAGAAACGTTAAAAAAAAGTACAGCACTAGATAAGCAGTGTGACCGTGAGAATGAACCTGCTCAGCTGTTTGGTAGCCTGCCGAGAGGTTAATTAAATTCAAGGAAATTCAAGAAAAGTTTCAAGCTATTTTAAACTTATTTAAATGTTTTTGGTGCACCGCAGAAAATGGTATAAAAAAACAATTAGTTCTGGTGTGAGCTAAATTTCAAGTAACGAATAAGAGAACCAAAAAGCTGGGGGGGGGGGGGTGTCAGATTTTTTGTAAATAAAGGAGCTGGAAATACAGTATTTTAGGAGTGGGAAAATGAGATTTTTAAGGAATTTGTTCATTTTAGATACTGTATCTCTAATCAAGAACTTTTATAGCCTACTTCTCCCTATTAGTACAGCTTCTTCAAAAGTACTTGAAGGATGCAAACTCCATTACAGAACAAAAGTCATAGTATTATAAAGGCTTAATCACGGAGGGCTAATCCAAAGCCCACTGAAACCAATGGGATTGAATGCAACGGGCTTCAGCTCACACCTGAAGTGCTAAGTACTTGCACCTCCCGTTGACAGGAACCAGAGGTGCACAGCACCTCTAAGGATCCGGCCCTACCTTTGTTTCAGATTACTGGGAACAAAAAAAGACTTAACCCCCATTCCCTCTTACTGTTTTGTACCAAACTCTGAAATCAAGATTGTATTTCAACTGGAAAATGTCATTAAAACAACAAATAATAATAATAATAAAATAATAATAGTTTCTTTTTTTAATAAAATCCTGCTTATGTATAGAGATGTCTTTTCTGGAAAACTCTCTCAATGTATCTGAAGAAAAATTCTCCGAGTTGTCCTGCTAGGACCTGGTTCTTTGCGACAGATATGGCAGAAAGACCAAAAATGAACTTTAAAAGGAACATAACTCTATAAAATGGCCTAGAGCTTAGGCAGGTTAGTAAATAATTGCTACATTTGTTTATGCTCTCTCAGTCCCCCTCCCTTCCCCACAACATTATTAGGTAAAAACTGCAGGAATACCACACAAATGATAAACTCAAGATGTGCAAATTGCAAGATTCTTTAAAGTCCATCTTTTTCATAAACACTGGACAATAATTTTTTTCCTCTTTCCTTTTTCCTCTCTCATATTCTTTTATTATCTGTCAGCTCGCATATGCCTTTAACTCTTTCTCAAGCATTAAAGTTTTAAAAGTGCCTCCTATTAAGTAGTCCTTTGTGGACAATGACTGTCACATACTAGTTCAATAATTCACATTCATCCCTTTGAAACCACATTAAAATTTCCAACATCTTGCTTGTGAGAAAACTCTACATAGTTATATGTAGTTAACAGTGTTGAATAGATTCTTTTTTTCCCCTCAAACAGATTAAAGTGAGATACAGTACTTATTGAGTGTTAGACCAGGATGCTCGACAAGAAAGCGTGAACAGCATTTTAAGTGCTTAAAGACATTCTATGTTCATCTTCAACGTCCGATTCCTTGTGTCACACTGAATTTTGAAAAAAAGTGGCACCAGTTGTCCATCGTCATGAACTAAAAACAGTACTAGAGTTAAAGACAAAGATTTGCAACCTAAATGCAAACAATTTATGTCTGCGCTCTCAAAGGGGCAGTACATGTCTACCTTGTGGAAGCAAATGTCAATGGCATAACCTGATCAATTTATCTAACACTGCACAGACCCAGGAGTTTCCCCTTAGCTAGGGGACTCAATGAACTTTATGCTTCCCTCACCCTGACTATGTCATTAATTAAAAACTAGCAGTGTAACAATGCAAGCGTAGAACCTTACTGAATGTTACACTCTGGCAATGGAACTGCACTAGCAAGCCGAAAAGAAACATTTGCGTGGCAGTCACTTTATGAATAAAATTCAGTGCAGTCGGACCCCATGGGGGAAAATATATATACTGTAGAGCCTTGACTAAGAGTTGATTTGATTGTGAAATGTGTCAAAGACTGTCTGATCCTTTTTTAATAATGTGTGTGTGTTGGGTTCTTAGCATTCTCTTGGCGCAAGAGAACCTCCTAACAACCCAGCCAGGGAGCTGCAATCCCTCCTTGGGACTGAAACACACACAATGCATGCAGCACAGTTTATCTCTGCTACAGTTCCCTTCTCGTCACCTCACAGAAAAAAGAACAGCTGGAGTCTGCTCTACACTAGGTGACAGAAAACAGGAGCCATGACAACACATTCATTTCCACTAAGGGTGCGTGAAGCAGATACTGCCCCTTCTGTAGCTCTCAATAAACCTAGTCACTGACAAAACACTTGTGGAAAAACATATGCACCTGTCTCCTGCATAATACCAGCTGCAACTATAACAACAAGGTTATAACATAAACCTAAAATAAGATGATAACATGTAAATACTGGGTTATTTAGTCTACAGTACAGTAATCTGGATAAAAATGACAAGGGATAGCCTAATTTCCTTTCCCCAAACAGCCTTTACTTGCCTACGTTAGATCGACCTTCAATGCAAATTTTAACCTCCTGAGGAATAAAAGAAGGCTTGGGAAGAGTCAAAGGTGGTTCCTCTTCTGATTTCTCTAGTTTCCGTGTTTCAGGGGCCGACCACCTCCTCTTCCTCGTCGCCGTGGGCTTGCTGGGTTCTGTTTTGGTGAACAAAGGTGCTGCAGGCAATCCTATTTTGTCCAGAAACTTCAGTTCACCATTCTCAGATAACATCTGTGCACTTCCCTGATTAATACCATTTTCCTGCTCCACATACCTGTGTCTACTTCCAGCTAGACTGTCATTCTTTGAGTGCTTCAGCAAGATACTAGCTGAATCCATGGGCTGGCCCTTTTTAATAGAGCCATTCTTCAGATTCTTGAGAGTAAGCGATATGCAGACATCCCCAACTGAGAGTTTGGAGCATGGCAAATCAAAGAGGTGGCTGGTTCTCTCAGGGCAGCAGGACGACCAGCCTTGTCCAAATACAAAAAAAGGGTATTCAACCAAGACTTCAACGCTGACCTGTAGAAACAGAAGAAAATGACAGAGAGAGAAAGAGGGAGAGAGAGAGAACATGAATATGAAAACTTTGATCCATTATAGTATGTGCTCAGCACACATACAGTTAAGGTCAGCTCTTTAGTTTTAGCTGGAGAGACTGATAAATATGTGCACTGTAAAAGCTTATTTGGTATCCATAATGATGGATTTCAGAGTAGCAGCCGTGTTAGTCTGTAATGTCACTACATTGGACATTAAACTTAATGTTAATGCCCTTTTAACAAGGACAAACAAGTCCTCTGACACTGGCCAATCTACAGCACAAAACCACAACAGAGTTTGAGCCTTATCTTTATCATCTGCTCAACAACATGCAATGAAGCTTGGGCATAAACAGTTCAGATACCATTTATTAATCTTTTATTCACTGTGCATGTATTTTATATAGCCTGCCATTCACATTTACCTTAACCCTCACCTTGTGAACTAACTGGAGTTCTTCAAGATGGGTGTCCCTGTGGGTGCTCCGCTTTAGGTGTGCATGCGCCGCTGCGCTTTTGATCGAAGCATTCTGGTCGCAATGCTTGTTCTGCTAGTACATGTGCCCTACACATCCTCGTGCCCAGTACCGAGGCTATTACAGGGTTGTGTGGGCAAGCTGCCCTCAGTTCCTTCTCTACTGTAAAGCCACAGAGGCAGTTCTGAAGCAGAGGGAGGAAGGCAGATAGAAGAGCACCCATCAGGAGACACCTCTGAAAGAATTCCAGTTACTGCACAAGGTGAGTAACTTCTTCTTCAAGTCAGTGTCCCTGTGGGTGCTCCACTTTAGGTGACTCCCGAGCAGTAACCTTTAAGGAAACAGATCAACAGAGCCAGACGTGTACCCAGAAGCCTCCTACTGCAAGACAAACCCAAGAAAGAAACCAACAGGACTCCACTGGCCATCACATACAGTCCCCAGCTAAAACCCCTCCAACGCATCATCAGGGATCTACAACCCATCCTGGACAATGATCCCACACTTTCACAGGCCTTGGGTGGCAGGCCAGTCCTTGCCCACAGACAACCTGAAGCATATTCTCACCAGTAACTGCACACCACACCATAGTAACTCTAGCTCAGGAACCAATCCATGCAACAAACCTCGATGCCAACTCTGCCCACATATCTATACCAGCAACACCATCACAGGACCTAACCAGATGTGCCACACCATCACCGGTTCATTCACCTGCACGTCCACCAATGTAATATACGCCATCATATGCCAGCAATGCCCCTCTGCTATGTACAACGGCCAAACTGGACAGTCTCTACGGAAAAGGATACATGGACACAAATCAGATATTAGGAATGGCAATATACAAAAACCTGTAGGAGAACACTTCAACCTCCCTGGCCACACAATAGCAGATCTTAAGGTGGCCATCCTGCAGCAAAAAAACGTCAGGACCAGACTTCAAAGAGAAACTGCTGAGCTTCAGTTCATCTGCAAATTTGACACCATCAGCTCAGGATTAAACAAAGACTGTGAATGGCTTGCCAACTACAGAACCAGTTTCTCCTCCCTTGGTCTTCACGCCTCAACTGCTAGAACAGGGCCTCATCCTCCCTGATTGAACTAACCTCGTTATCTCTAGCTTGCTTCTTGCTTGCATATATATACTTGCCCCTGGAAATTTCCACTACTTGTATCCGACGAAGTGGGTATTCACCCACGAAAGCTCATGCTGCAAAACGTCTGTCTATAAGGTGCCACAGGATTCTTTGCTGCCTTTAAGGAGATGGGAGTTTTGGAAAGGTTCCACCACTGAAGAAAGAACTGCACTGCCTAATACTACATCTGATCTTGCAGTGTGAATTAGGGCACAATGGACAGAAAACGTGTGCACCAAGGACCAGGTTGGAGCCCTGCAGATTTCATTAACTGGAACATCTTTGAGTAGAGCTACTGATATAGACTGTGATCTAGTAGAGCATGCAGTTGCTTTTAGGGGAGGTGTAACCTCAGCAAAGCCACAGCAGGCAATAATCTGTTTGGAAAGTCTTTGAGTGTTGATAGGCATTCCCTTAGTGCTATCTGCAACAGAAACAAAACGAGTCTCGGGGTCTTCCTGAATGGCCTAGTCCTGTCCAAGAAAAAGGCTAACACTTGCTTAATATCTAGTGTAGGAAAAGCAAACTGACGTGGTTTAGGGAAAAAATGGAAGGTGACTAGTTTGGTTGATATTGAGAAATTGAGAGGAAACCTTAGGTAAGAACTTTGGATGAAGTCATAAAATTACCTTCTCCTTGGGGAACAAGGGAGAATCTGCCATTAGAGCCCATATCTCCCTAACCCTTCAAGAAGAAATGATGGTCACCAAGAAGGCAGTTTTCATAGACAGATGTAGCAGCAAGCACATAGCTAATGGCTCAAGGAGTTGTTTCATGAAATGGTTAAAAAATTGGTTGAGATCCCAAAGCAATGTAGGGTCTCTAATTTGCAGAAAAAGATAGATAAGTCCTTCTGGAATTTCATTGCAGTCAGATGAGCAAATACTGAGAAACCTTGTACTGGCACACGGAAAAAGACGGTTACTCACCGTTGTAACTGTTGTTCTTCGAGATGTGTTGCTCCTATCCATTCCAGTTAGGTGTGCGCGCGTCGCGTGCACGGCTCGTCGGAAGATTTTTACCCTAGCAACACTCGGTGGGTCGGCTGGGCGCCCCCTGGAGTGGCGCCGCTATAGCGCTAGATATATACCACAGCCGACCCGTCTGCTCCTCAGTTCCTTCTTGCCGGCTACTCCGACAGTGGGGAAGGAGGGCGGGTCTGGAATGGATAGGAGCAACACATCTCGAAGAACAACAGTTACAACGGTGAGTAACCGTCTTTTCTTCTTCGAGTGATTGCTCCTATGCATTCCAGTTAGGTGATTCCCAAGCCTTACCTAGGTGGTGGGGTCGGAGTGAGTCGTGGCAGAGTGTACGACTGCTGAGCCGAAGGCTGCATCGTCTCTGGACTGTTGCACCAGTGCGTAGTGGGAAGCAAAGGTGTGAACGGAAGACCAGGTCGCTGCCCGACAGATGTCCTGAATGGGGACATGGGCCAAGAAGGTGGCAGAAGAGGCTTCCGCTCTTGTAGAGTGAGCGGAGAGATGACCAGCCGGAACCTGAGCGAGCTCGTAGCATGTCTTGATACATGACGTCACCCAGGCCGAAATCCGCTGGGAAGAGACTGGCATGCCCTTCATGCGATCTGCTACCGCCACAAAGAGCTGAGGCGACCGGCGGAAAGGCTTCGTACGCTCTATGTAAAAAGCGAGGGCCCTATGCACGTTGAGGCTATGAAGCTGCTGCTCCCTACGAGATGCGTGCGGCTTCAGGAAGAAGACCGGGAGGAAGATGTCCTGGTTCACATGGAAAGCCGACACCACCTTAGGTAAGAAGGCGGGGTGTGGCCGAAGCTGCACCTTGTCCTTATGGAAGATAGTATACGGCGGGTCAGCCGTTAGGGCACAAAGCTCAGAGACCCGTCGCGCTGAAGTAATCGCGACGAGGAAGGCCGTTTTCCAGGACAAGTAGAGAAGGGAACACGTGGCCAAGGGCTCAAAGGGGGCTCCCATAAGCTTGGCTAAGACCAAGTTCAAATCCCAGGTAGGAGTTGGGCGCCGTACCGGAGGGTATAAGCGTTCGAGTCCCTTTAGAAAACGGGAAACCATGTGATTGGAGAAGATGGAACGTTCCCCTATGCTGGGCCTAAAGGCGGAAATTGCCGCCAGGTGCACTTTCAAGGAGGAGATCGCGAGGCCTTGCTCCTTGAGGGACCAGAGATAGTCCAGGATCTTGAGAATAGGGATCAGGAGAGGGTTGAGATCTTTCTGACTGCACCAGAGCGTGAAACGCTTCCACTTAGCAAGGTAGGTCGACCGAGTGGAAGGTTTTCTGCTCTCTAGCAGCACCTGCTGTACTGCAGCAGAACAGTCCCGCTCTGCTTGGGTTAGCCATGCAGGAGCCAAGCCGTCAGGTGGAGGGACTGCAGGTCCGGGTGGCGAAGCCTGCCGAAGTCCTGCGTTATGAGGTCCGGCCATAACGGGAGGGGAATAGGATCCGCCACTGAGAGGTCGAACAGCAGGGTGTACCAATGCTGTCTCGGCCACGCCGGAGCAATGAGAATGAGGTGGGCCCTGTCCCTCCGGAGCTTGAGCAGTACCCAGTGTACGAGGGGGAACGGAGGGAAGGCATACAGCAGGCGATCCTTCCACGGGAGGAGGAATGCATCTGAGAGGGATCCCTGGGAGCTGCCCTGGTAAGAGCAGAACAGATGGCATTTCCTGTTCTCCCTGGAGGCAAAAAGGTCTATCTGGGGAAAACCCCACCTCTGGAAAATTGAATGCACCACATCGGGACGAAGCGACCACTCGTGGGAGAGGAAAGACCGGCTGAGGCGGTCTGCCAGTGTGTTCTGCACTCCCGGGAGAAATTATGCTACTAGATGGATGGAGTGGGCTATGCAAAAGTCCCACAGTTCCATCGCTTCCGTGCAAAGCTGGGAGGAACGTGCTCCGCCCTGCTTGTTGATGTAGAACATCGCTGTCGTGTTGTCTGTGAGGACGGACACGCAGCGACTTTGGAGTTGGGAGCGAAAGGTCTGGCACGCCAAGCGAACCGCTCGCAGTTCCCGGACGTTGATGTGAGGGTCAGCTCGCGGGGTGACCAAAGGCCCTGGGTGTGTAGGCCGCCGAGGTGCGCACCCCACCCCATGGCCGAGGCGTCCGTAGTTAAAGTGATGGAGGGGTGAGGGGGGCGGAACGGAACCCCGGCACACACCACCCCTGGGTCCAACCACCAGTTGAGCGATACAAGGACTGGTTGCAGAATCGTGACCACCGTGTCTATCGAGTCCCTGTGTGGGCGGTAAACCGACGCCAACCACGTTTGAAAGGTGCGAAGGTGGAGTTTCGTGTATGGGGTCACAAAAGTGCACGCTGCCATGTGGCCTAGGAGGCTGAGGCAGGTGCACACCGTTGTTGTCGGGAAGGACCGCAGGCTTCGGATGATGGAAGCCATGGCCTGGTGTCGAGGCAGAGGGAGGCAGGCCCTGGCAAGATTGGAGTCCAGGACCGCGCTGATGAATTTTATCCTCCGCGTTGGAGTCAAGGTAGACTTCTCGGCGTTGATCATAAGGCCTAGGTGTTGGAGCAGGCCTAGGATCTCGGCCATTTGCTGTGCTACGAGCTGCTGGGACGTTCCACGGACCAGCCAGTCGTTGAGATACGGGTAAACATGTATCAGGCGACGCCGAAGGGTCGTGGCAACCACCGCCATGCACTTGGTGAAGGCCCTCGGTGCCGTGGAGAGACCGAAGGGGAGCACCGTAAACTGGTAGTGCTCGTGGTTGACGACAAAGAGCAGGTAGCGACGATGAGGAGGGTAAATGGAAATATGGAAATACGCGTCCTTCATGTCGAGGGCGGCAAACCAGTCTCCCGGATCCAGGGAGGGAATAATGGTCCCCAGGGTTACCATGCAGAACTTGAGCTTGACCAGAAATCTGTTGAGCTCTCAGAGGTCGAGGATTGGTCGCAGACCTCCCTTCGCCTTGGGGATTAGGAAATATCGGGAATAAAATCCCCTGCCCCGCATGCCTTCCGGCACCTCCTCTATGGCACCCAAACTCAACAGAGTCTCGACCTCTTGCAAGAGGAATTGCTCGTGAGAGGGGTCCCTGAAGAGGGACGGGTAGGGTGGGTGGGTGGGAGGGAGGGGGCGAAATAAACTGGAGGCGGTAACCAGACTCCACCGTGCGGAGTACCCAGTCGACGGTTGTTATCTGGGACCACGCCGGTAGGAATTGGGAGAGATGGTTGAAAAATAACGGGGAAGGATCCGGTAAAGAAACTGGTGGGCCATCCTCGGGCGTCCCATCAAAAGTTTTGTTTGGGTCCCGAGGTAGGCTTAGAGGGCTGTTGGGACTGGTTTCCTTGGTTGCCCGACTGCCTGCGCCGGTTCACTCTGCCCCTGCGCCTATTATTGGGCTGCGGTCTGGGCTGGTTGAACGGGCGGTACGGCTGTGGCCGGAAGGATCTCCGCTGGGTAACAGACGTGTGCATGCCCAGGGAGCGAATGGTGATCCGACCATCCTTGAGGGTCTGCAGTTGTGAGTCTGTCTTTTCAGAAAAGAGACCCTGGCCATCAAACGGCAAGTCCTGGATGGTGTGTTGGACCTCCGGGGGCAGTGTGGAGGCCTGAAGCCATGAAATTCTCCGCATGGTCACTCCAGAGGCCAAAGTCCTGGCTCCTGAATCTGCAGAGTCCAGAGAGGCTTGGAGGGCCGAGCGGGACGCCTTTTTACCCTCCTCAACAAGGGCCGTGAACTCAGGCCGGGAGTCGGATGGCACAAGCTCAGAGAACTTCAAGAGGGACACCAGGGTGTTATAGGTGTACCTACTGAGGAGAGCCAGCTGGTTGGCGACGCTCAACTGGAGGCCTCTGGCCGAATAGACTTTACGGCCCAAAAGGTCCATATGCCGCGCTTCTTTGGACTTGGGCGCTGGCGCCGGCTGGCCATGTCGCTCACGGTCGTTAACGGACTGGACCACCAACGAGCATGGAGCTGGGTGCGTGTAGAGATACTCGTATCCCTTGGATGGGACCGAGTATTTTCTCTCTACCCCCCGAGAGGTGGGCGGGATGGACGCTGGGGACTGCCAGACAGTGTCCGCATTCCACTGGATAGTGCGGATGAAGGGCAGGGCCACACGAAGAGGCGCATCTGCTCCGATTATGCTGACGACGGGGTCATCATCCTCTGCTACCTCCTCCACAGGCAGGTTTATGTTTTGGGCCACCCGTCGTAGCAAGTCCTGATGGGCCTGGATATCGATTGGTGGAGGGCCCGAGGAGGATGCCCCAGCCACGGCCTCATCCGGCGAGGAAGAGGATGATAGGCCCGGGAGCAACGTGTCCGCTGGGGGCTCATCGAGCTGCTGCGGGGCCTCAGTGACAGGGGGATGCTCCGCATCCGTGGATGCCAGTGACTCCTCTACCACGGCCGTGGGAGGAGGCCTGCTGACCATAGCCTCAGGTGCTCTGTGGTCGGATGCCCTGGAGCGCTGAGTGGAAAAAGGCACTCCTTGAGTCTCATGGTAGGCCCATGGAGTCCAGAAGCCCCATTGAGGAGGACCCCGGTCTTGCCCTTGAGGCTCTGTGCGCTGCTCAACTGCGCTGTCTGCCTGAGAGGAGACGGACGGCTGTCTCGAAGGCCACGGCGGTGCCGAGAGACTTCGTGACTGTGCCGTCGACGCCGCCGGTCGGTCTCTGGACGGTGTCGGGGAACGGTGCCGGTCTTCGCGGTGCCGGGAATGAGACCGGGACCATCTACCGTGCCGGTGGCGGGAGGTCGACCGGGATCTCGAGTCCCGACGGTGGGAGCGGCTACGGGAGGACCGGTGCCGGGAACGGTACCGAGAGCCGGATCGGTGCCGATAGCGTCTGTCAGGAGACCGGGACCGTCTCCGCGAGTACGACCGGTACCGCGCTGGAGAGCGGTACCGGGACTGCGAGCGATGCCGAGATCTGGAGCGGCGAGAACGGGAACGCCTCCGGGACCGGGACCTGGAGTAGCGTCTGTCCTGCCTGTCAGGGGAAGGAGGCCGCATGATAGCCGGCTTGCCCACTGACTTAACAACCCGCACCGGCGGTGCCGGGGGTTGAGTATGCGTTGGCTCCGTCAACGCTATCAGCTCTCTCGCCGTCTAAAAGGTTTCCGGAGTCGACGGGAGAGTGAGCTTGACCGCGGTATGCACCGGGGAGCAAGGAGGTACCGGACGCAATGGCCCTTGCGGTGCCAGAGTCAACGGTACAGCGCATGGTTTATGCGCTGCCGGAGTCGGTGCCGGGGGCGCCGGTGCCGGAGCCGGTGGTTGGGCGATAGGTCCTGGTGCAGAGACCTTGGAGGACGTCTGCGCTGGCTTATGTTTCCTCGAGGGAGAGAGGGAACGGTGCCGGGGTGCTGGTGCCAGCTGCTACTTCTTCATGGCCTCGGTACCGGAACGGCCAGGAACTGCTGGAGCGCTCCGCACCGAAGAGGTCTGTGGAGCGGCTAGTGTCGGCACCGCAGGGCTAAGTGCCGACTCCATCAGGAGCTGCTTCAAATGAAAGTCCCGCTCCTTCTTTGTCCTTGGCTTAAAGGACTTGCAAATGCGGCACTTATCGGTAAGATGAGACTCTCCTAAGCACCGCAGGCAGGAGTCGTGAGGGTCTCCAATTGGCATAGGCTGCTGGCAGGCCGAGCACTGCTTAAATCCTGGTGCCTTGGGCATGAGCCCGCACCGGGTTGGGAAAAAGAAGGGCTAAGCCCCTCGATTTCCCCTAACTAACACTAAATACAACAAACTGTTTAAACTAATCTATATACAACAAGTATGAAATAGAAAACAGTGAAAGCTAGGGCTGTGGAGGTCAACTAAGCACTCCACTGTTTCAACGACCGTCACGGGCGGTAAGAAGGAACTGAGGAGTGGACGGGTCGGCTGGGGTATATATCTAGCGCTATAGCGGCACCACTCCAGGGGACGCCCAGCCGACCCACCGAGTGTTGCTAGGGTAAAAATCTTCCGACGAGCCGTGCACGCGGCGCGCACACACCTAACTGGAATGCATAGGAGCAATCACTCAAAGAAGAAGCTGTTATTGCTGCTAGGCAAACCTTGCTGGAACTCACAGAAAGGCCTGGATATTTCAATTCCAATAGGCAATCCAAGACTGAGGAAAGAGATGACTGAATAGGAGAAAGATGGTGCCAGTTACACCAAAGGTTATATCGTCTCCATTTCTGAAGGTATGTCTAGTTGATTCTTTTAACAGTATCTTTTGTACTTCTGCTGAACATGTGGTCTATTGAGGAACAAAACTTGTTGTTGCAGGATGTTCAGATTGGGGTGAAGTACCTGACCCACATCGTGAGACAAGTCGAGGTTTATTTGGGAGCCGCCATGGAGGGCAAAAGATGAGTCTGATGAAACAAGGAAACCAAACTTATCTTGGCCAAGTTGGTGCAATCAAAATGACTTTGGCTCGGTCTTGTCTGATTTTTGATAAGGACCTTAAGAGCAATGGAGTTGGAGGACATGCACAGAAAAGACCCTTTGCCCATGTAATGAGGAAAGCAACTCCTAGAGACTGGTAATTGAGCCCTCCTCTGGAAAAGAATTTCCTGCCTTTTTTGTTGGCTGCCATGGCAAAAAGGTCGACCTCTGGAAATACACAAACTAAGAATATTTTGTTGAGGACTCAAAAGCCCAACTCCTATTCATAATTTAGGGAGAACTATCTCCTTGATTCATCTGCCATGGTGTTTTGTATACCCGCAAGGTAAGAAGCTGAGATGACTATCCGATTGGCTATGCACCAGTTCCACACATTTATCACTTCAGTGCAGAGTGAGGTGGAATGTGATCTGCCCTGACAATTGATATGTTGTCTGTCATGATACTGGTGGACTTGTTTTTGAGTAGAGGAAGAAAGTGGAGGAAAGCATTTCTGACCACTCTTAGTTCCAACAGATTGATGTGCAAGTGCTGTTCCTGTTGGCCATTCCCCTTGGACTGCGTGAGGACCCAAATGTGTTCCCCATCCCAAGAGGGAAGTGTCCAATGTTAATATGACTGTAGGGGGATTCTGGTTGAACAGGATTACTGCACAAATTTTGGATGGATTCATTCACCAGTTGAGTGACTGTAGGACCTTAATGGGTACAGATACCTGCTTGTTTAGACTGTGTTTGTTGGGTACATGAACAGTCCTGAGCCACCCCTGGAGACATTGAAGATGCAACCTGACATTTTGTGTCACAAAAACACAAGCTGCCATGTGTCCCAGTAGTTGCAGACATGTCCTTGCTGGAACTTAAGGGATGAGCTATGTTCTTTGTATAAGTGTCTTTAGAGCAGGGAACCCGTCGAGAAGGAGATAAGTTCTGCCTATTATCAAATCTAGAAGCACTCCTATTAAGAAAATTTCTTGTGTAGAGGTCAAGATGGATTTCTCTAGTTTTATCAGCAGGCCTAGACTCCGGATTAGTGAAGTTGTAGTTCAAACTGTCAACCATATCTCCTGATATGACCAACCCTTGAGGAGCCAATTGTTGAGGTAGGGAAAGAAAGCCTATCCTAGACAACAGAGGTAGGCAACTATGACCTCTATGACTCTAAAACACCCTTGGAGAGGATAATTGGCTGAAGAGTAGGACCCGGTACTGGTAATAATTATGATTGAGAGTGAAACGAAGAAATCTTTTGTTAGAAGGCTGAATCGCTATGCGGAAGTCTTTGAGGGAGGGAATTCCAGGGAGGGAATTATAGCTGCTAGGGACACCATCTTGAATTTCAGATGTCTGACATGCTTGTTCAATGGCCTAAGACCTAGTCGCAGCCTCCAACCCTCATTTTTTCTTGGGTATCAGAAAATATCTTGAATAGAACCCTTCCCCTCTGTGCTGAAGTGGGATTGGCTATATGGGTCCCAGACTTAGGAGGCGTGATGAGATCTTGTGTGTCTGCAATTGCTCATGAGGTGTCCCTAAAGAGAAATGGAGAAGGAGGTTAGAAGGACAGAGTGGACATAAATTGGATAGTATAACCCTAAGTAATGGCCTTCAATACACATCTGTCTAATGTTACAGCCTCCCATGCTTGATGAAATAGAGAGAGGCGGTGTCCAAATTGAGGAAGGGAGGTTGCGTTGTGCAGCTGATTAAATCTGGCCATTGGGTGGTCTGGACGTGACCAAACCATCAAAACTGATGATTGACCAATGTTGAAGACTGAGATGAAGCAGCTGGGGTAGGTGAAAGGGATTTTTTTTTTTAAAAACAACCTCAACCTCTTAGCCTGTGGTCCCGGTGGCTAGGGAAGGCGGAAAATTGAGCAGGATGGGATCTCTGTGTCAACTGACACCTGCTAAACATCCTTGTATTTGCAGGTGTGCATCTCCCTAAAGACTTAAGTGTTGCTCTCGAGTCTTTTAGGGTATGAAACCCGTCATCTGTGGAATCTGCGAAAAAGCTTCTGGCCATCAAAAGGTAAATCTTCCAGGGTCAATTGTATCTCACATGGAAACCCAGACAACTGAAACCAGGAAGCTCGTCTCATCACTACTGCAGCGGAAATAGACCTAGCTGCAGTGTCCAGTGCATTGAGTGAAGCCTGCAGTGCAGTTTTTGCCAAAAGTGGACCTTCCTTTATTATGGCTCTGAACTGTTCTCAATGTTCCTGTGGCAAACGATCAATAGAAGCATTAAACGTCTCGTAGTTCAGGTAGTCAGATTCTGACATCAGCTCTTGGTGGTTAGCTATCCTGAAGTGTTGCTGACAAATAGCTCTTTGACCAAACAGGTCCAGACATTTCTATTCCTTATCATAAGGGGTGGCTTTTGGGGTATTGCTGCCTGCCCCTTCCATTGACTGAGTCCATGACAAGAGTTTGGTGCTGGATGAGAAAATAAAAGATCAGAATTCCTGGCCTGGATATAGGGGTTTGGGTTTTTTAAATTTGTCCTTTGGCATGTAAAGAGAGCCACTGCTGGAGTTTGCCAAATGAACTTGGCTGGCTCCAAGAGGGTTTTGTTAATTGGCAGTGTCACCCACGCTGAGGTAGAGGTGTGCAATGCATCCAGGAGCTTGTGATAGGAATCCTGGACTTCTTCCAGGGGAATTTGCAGGGCTTCATCAGGTCTTAGAATTGTCTAAAGTCATCAGCTAATGATGGCGCTGGTGGCATGACTGTCTCATCCAGTGATGACGAGATGTTTGTGAGGGGGATAACCTTCCTATTTGCCCTTGCCTCTTGCTTCTCAAAGGTTTGCTCCAGCTCAGAATGGGGAGGAGGGGTGGACGGTACTGGAGAATGAGGTCTTCTGTGTTCCCTGTGGGACTGAGTTGAGGTCCCTCAAAATTGCTGGCAGTACATTGCCCATGGATCCCAGTTAGGCCAATGAGGGAGACCATAAGCCATGGGGGGAGGAATCCAACACTGGTCATCCCAAGTGTTGGAAGGCAAGGGTCTGGTGTCCTGCCTCTGTTGCATCTGCAACGGGGAAATACATCTCCTGGAATAAATTGCAGCTCCTCCACATATTGTATCGGAGGTGACAATCCCTCCTCATGGACAGTTGAAAATGGAGAAGCAGGTCTCCCAGAAACATAAGCAGTCAGTGACCCATGCAACCTTGGCACCAAGAGATGTCCAGAATTTGCAAGGAGTGGAGACTCAAGCTCATTCGGTACTGTAAGGTCTTTTTGGGTACTGGAAATCCTGTGGTACCAGAATTGTTGCAGAGGCTGTTGTGCAAGGCATTGACATGGGTGCCAACAAGATTGAGCATTCCATTGAAGCTGGTCTCTTTGTAGTAGCAGTCTTCGGTACCAAGCCATTTACCGCTTGGCACTTAGGTGAAGTCTTAACATGCTTCATGGTACCCGAAGTACTCGGAGCCTCACTAGCACTCATCTCAGGGCCCAAGCTCTGATGTTTTGCTCGGCTTATCTCCTTTCTTAAGCTTGGAATGGGATGCTCTTAGTATTGGTAGTATGGTTATCGGTACCTCAGTCAAGCACAGTGTTGGAGATGGGGTTTTAGTGCTGTCTTCCCCTTGGAAGTTCTTGGTGACTGTGATCTCGACGATGATGAGACAGACATGGAGGGTCCCTGTACAGGGAAGTTCTCTGTACCTGGGTCCAAAGCCGGTTCCATCATTAATAATCTATACTTAATTTCCCTGTTTTTACTGGATCTTACTTTAAAAGAAGAGCAAATTTTACACTTGCTGGGAATGGCAGAGTCTCCCAAGCAACAAATGCAGTGGTAGTGCCCATTGGGGGTTGGACTAGATGACCTCCTGAGGTCCCTTCCAACCCTGAGATTCTATGATCACTAGCAGGGATTACTTCTTGACAAGAGAGGCACTGTTTAAATCCCGGGTAGCCCAGCATCCCCGACGGAAGAAAAATTGTTCCAACCCCTCAATAGGGGAAAAAGAAAAAAAACAAAAATGTACTATTTATTTATTTAATGAAAACAAAAGTGGAACAAATGTTCCAACTGTAAGGTACTAAGCCTACTACTACTAAGAGCTAACTACAAAGCTAAAGCACTAATAAAAAGATGAAACAGGTACAAAGCAAACAGTCACATGCTAGACTACATCTCTGGCCAAAGATAGTTGAGGAGGAACTGAGGATGGTTCACCCATCCAGCCCTATACAGCCTCTGTATGGGGCAGGAGGATGTGTAGGGTGCATGTGCCAGCAGAACAGACACTGCTACCAGAGCACACGCACACCTGAAGTAGAGCACCAACAGTGGCACTATTCAAAGAACAACTCTGGTATCTTCCTGAATGTCAACCAAATGAACGTTTATAGGAAGACTAGCATGGCTGGGGCACAGGATGGAGAGAGAAGAGATGTGTGTTTTATTCCCAGCTTTGCCACTGACCTGCTGAGTGACCTTGTACAGGTCAGTTAACCTCTCTGTGCCTGTTCTCCATTTGAATAATAAGTATAATGATACTTACCCTCTTTGTACAATGGTTTGAGATTTGCAGATATACAATCTAATTTATGGCACTGTATTGATAACAGCTGTTCCCAAGTGTGATGCAGAGAGAGAGCTGTCACTCTAAACCCTCCTTCCTTCTCCTTTCACATGTAAACCCTCCCCCAAATCTTGCTTCTCCTGTTCCATTATCTCCAAAAATGCCCTTTGTTCTATTCCAGCTGCCCCAACACCAGCATATTGCTTGGTAATCTGCACTTCTCTCCTCGCTAGTCTATCCAAAATGTTGCTGAGAGGTCTGAGGATACTTTCTAGAGCAGTCTGTCAATAAGAATTACAAACAACAACAAAAACAGTACGTGTAACCAACATCTATCAATGGATTATGACTTGTGTTATGCAGGAGGTCAAACTAGATAATCATAATGGTCCCTTCTGGCCTTAAACTCTATGAATCAATGAATTATAGATGGTATATACCAACCACTGCTACTTCATAATATAGAAAGTATTCCAGAGCCAAGGTTTTCAAGGTTATATACAAGGAACTAAGTAAGTGGCTTGGTTTTCAACAGTGCTGAGGACCCAGTAGCTTGTGATGACCTGGAAGCTGCTGGCTGTACAGTGCATATCTAGATGTGGATCAACCAACTGACTTTGAATCTACTAGTCTATTAGTTCTCTTTATTTTACTACCTCGTCTCTATATCTTTCCTTCTTCGCTTCTATTTCTATTGGTCTTCTTTCATTTTCTCTCAAACATGCCCCACGTACTCTCCAAAGGGGTATTTCTTGTTCAGTGAAATGTACATCTACTCACTGACTCCCATCTTCAGCTGGATGTAAGCAATGCTTGTATTACATGTCTAACTACTTTCTACAGGGTTTATACGTAAGCACGTACTTAACATGTAATTCATTAAAACCGCCCTCCAAAATTGCAGGTAGTGATCTTAAATAACAAAGATGGCAGGATGCTAACCACTGAGGGGTTCAAACAAACAGGATATAGCTCTCTGTTACAGATGGGATACATTTTAGAAAGAAGAAAACTAGGAACTGCCTGTTTTAGATAACAGCCAGTAAAAAAAAAACCCTGGTTAAAAAGACTGCCGATTTTCACAAGCAATGAAACTTTAGTCCCTCTCCAAAGTGGGGCTTGAGTGAACATGTCCTGCATTTTTTGCTTGTGCATAAGGTGTTTTTTGGGGTTTTTTTTAAAAGAAGGTGACTCCATCTGGGTCACCCGGCCTTGCTGTATTTTCTTAGGAGAGAAGCAAGACTGTTTTAAAACCACGTCTCCATGTTTCTAGCATTTAAACAATAAAGCAAGAAAATAAAATGTACGTCCCTCTTGAAGCACATCTGAAGCTGCTGCTGAGAGCCTTTATATCCCAGTGTTGTAAAAATCATTTGTGAAAACAGTCAAAACTTTTCAAGAGAGTCAAAGAATATCTCTGAATGTTTCATCTAAATCATGTAATCGTTTTAATTCACAGTCTGACTCATTTTTTAGTGGAAGCAATTTCCGTTGTTCAGGAAACACGCCCTGGCACTGGAATGCCTGTGATACACTCTGTGAGCGCCAATTTAGATGAAATGTCATCAGACTGCAGTGGGTTTTACACAGCAAAGCAGACGTGGAGGAACTTCAGGTTTGCGGCTCATTGCTATAGTTCCTTTAACAAACAATAAAGTAGAAAGTACCTAGTAAAAGGGGTGCAGTTGTTAATTTGTGGGCTGAATGTCTACTTTCTGGCCAAGTTTCTTCCTCCTTTGTGTATTAAAACCTGTTTGAGCTACTTTGGCCACTTTTAATGGTCCCAAAGATCAGTCCAGCTACAAACATGGAACATGGAAAATAAAGGTACAAATGCTTTAACATAATATGTGTCATACCATCATTCTTTGCTTATGCTGCTGTATGAGAGCCCAATCCTGTGAAGGACTGAGCACCCTCATCTTCCATTGTGAGTCTCCCAAGAAGTATGC
This sequence comes from Mauremys reevesii, assembly GCF_016161935.1. NCBI lineage: Eukaryota > Metazoa > Chordata > Testudines > Geoemydidae > Mauremys > Mauremys reevesii. Next base: position 177,986,650 of record NC_052624.1, on the reverse strand, counting down.
AGGCCCAGGACATGAATGTTTCTGGAACATTAAATTCCCTGCCTGACCAAGAAGGGAATCCGCCTCCTCCACCCCCCAGGATAGAACAACTAGGAAAAAAGTTTGTAAGCTGAAAGTCAGGGAGTTTTCTGGCCATCATGTGACAAAATCCTGCACAGAGTATCCGTCCCTCAGTTTCATTGGTTTGTATGTGGATTGCAAATTTGTAATAGTTGTCTGCTGTGGACATAGGATACACAGGCCCTCTTTCTACTGGGCCCTTATTATCCACGATGGGTATGGTGGTATCTGCTCCAACCTTTCTAACATATGGGCCCTACATCACCTTTCTTACCCAGTGACTTCTGGAATCTTAGTGCCACTGGGCTCTCCAGACATAGTCAGAAGAGTGGAATCCTGGAGAGAGAAACAATCCTAGCACTGGAGGGATCACAGATAGAGCTCTTCACAAATCTGTGATCCCAAACCTGACTAGCACTGGGGAATTAAGCAATGATTCACAAGGAAAGCAACTTCTGTTTGCCAGTGCCACACAGGGCCTTGAGAGCTGCCCTTTTAGAAGCTAAGAGAACAGAGTAACAAATTTAAACATAAGATACAGCCTCCCTATCATTCACAGGAATATACAATGACTGCCTCTCTGACCAGAAAACAATGAAGTACAGATCACAGGAGCATATGACAGAGAGAGTGCTCTATCTGTAGCAGAAAACATAGTCTAATTCCCTCTTATTTCTGTTGCTGTGTGCCAAGGCTAATTGAAAGTGGAGAGCAGAGCAAGAGAAAGAGTGACTGATTTGTGTGTGCAGAAATAGATGAAAAGCTACACTGGATGAAGCACTTAAAATATACTTAAGGGAACAATGCTATGCTGGTGCAGGGATGGACCAGATGACCAAATAGGGCTTTTCCATCTTGAATTTCTATGATTTTCCTAAAAACCAGAGATGGTGAACGATGTGTTCATCATTTTCTTCTTTTGAACTGTACTTTAGTTTCCTCAGGAGACAACATTGCAGCACACTGTTCCATAACAATAATCAGTAACCAAAACCCTTTTTTTCAAAAGCCAGCACTTTAGAAGAGTTATTTTGCTTCCACGGTGTGTATTGATCTAGTGTAAATACAGGTGAACAACTGTACACCTTCTGTTTCCTTCTAAGGCTGCTCCTTGCAGCAAGGAAAAAGACAGGCTATGATGATGTGTGTGCTGTTAACAGAGTAACATTAAGAATTATAAATGATGTTCCAAATCTTTAGGTCTTTTTCCAGGCAAAACTCCCATTTGACTCCAGTGTGACAAAGACTGCACAAAACAAAGTAAGGCTCTCCAGGCTTGGTTCAATAAAAATAAATATAGGAAATGATATAATCACAATAGAATAGTGTGGTCAGGCAGACTGAGCATGATATTGGGAACCACAGATGCCGGATTTCTAAGGACAGCTCTTCCACTGAATTCCTGTGTGGCTCTGGGTAAGTTACTTAATCTTTTTTTCCAGGTTTCCAAATCTATGAAGTGAGGATAAAAATACTTTATTACCTACTCCACAGATATGGTGTGAGGATTAGTTAATTTTTGTACAGACTCTGAAGATGCGAATTCACCATTACTCTAATTAGATACCAGAAGTCATTGGGAGGAGTATATTTAAATGGCAGCTGATTATAACAACATTATTTTAGATTATATTAATACTCTATATTTTAAAATTATATTCATATCATAATTAGGTCCCCAGAATACACTGGAGGGTGTATACACATAAATGAGAGCTAATTGTAAAAAAAATTACAGTGATAATACTTTATTATAATTAGCTCCTATTTAAATATACTCCCCCAATGTATTCTGGGAGCTAATATATATTCTACATATAAGAATATCAGAATGTGGGGCTGTTACTATTCTATATTATATATATATAGCAAGAATAACTTCTGTCCTCTCAACACAAAACTAAATCCTCTTCATATTGTAAATTTCCTAACAGTAATGGTTGTGTACCTACTAATGAGGTTAAAATGCTTTTAAATATCTAAGTTACACTGTGGATGAGGTCATCAGAGACTTCGACACACTGAGATGAAATATCTCCCTAACCAGGCAAATTCAAATCAGAGAATTACTTGCTGCTATACTGGGACACAGTTGATCTGGGAAGAGACCCAAGTTCTGGAATCTACAGGAAACCTAAATTAAACCCACATTTTAATCCTATCTCTACGTGACTCTTTCTGAATTCTGGAAGCATCCCTTGTGGGAAACACAGCTGGTGGAGTATTTTAACTGGAATGTTGTCAGCCGGATTCTTATAGGCTTCTTGAGACGTTGACACTTCACTGGATGAGACTGTGCCTTGCAGTTTTGTTTTTATAGCCAGCAACTGAATATGCTTTCTACCAGACGATGGCACTCTATCCTTCTGCAAGGGAGCTCTTCCCAGTGTGCAGCAGTACAACACATTGGCTACACTGACATATCTGTGAACAAGACATGACATAAATGCTACCTACTAATTTGTATCTCTTCTGCTGGTGCAGAGACCAGTGGTCTGGCTGGAGAGGGAGAGAAATGAGAGCAAGATGAAAATTGCAGAAGGGAAATTACTATCTTTGAAATCTCATTATTCTAAGCAACAATTTATAAACAAATTATAATAACCGGTTCTGATCCAGGGACTGTTTTTCTGAGCACGAAGCTGAAGAAGAGATGTGAGGCTCTAAGCCTATACTGCAATGATATCACTGGGGATTTGAAGGCTGTAAACCAGGGGTAGGCAACCTATGGCACGCATGCCAAAGGCGGCACGTGAGATGATTTTCAGTGGCACTCACACTGCCTGGGTCCTGGCCACCGGTCTGGGGGGCTCTGCATTTTAATTTAAATTTTAAATGAAGCTTCTTAAACATTTTAAAAACCTTTATCTACTTTACATACAACAATAGTTTAGTTATATATTATAGACTTATAGAAAGAGACCTTCTAAAAACGTTAAAATGTATTACTGGCACGCAAGACCTTAAATTAGAGTGAATAAATGAAGACTTGGCACATCACTTCTGAAAGGTTGCTGACCCCTGCTGTAAACGAAAAGCAATTCTGTGGATCCTCCTTATGTCTCTTAAAGTGATACTGTTAATATAAAAACATATATAATAAAAAAACAATATACTCGCCTCCTTATATGGATTACTGATAATACCAGAAGCCCCAATGCATAAATGGAAACACAACTGCACACCTAATTTGCATGCTCAGTTACCCACTTGTACGCGGGCAGTTATGGAAGCATAGGCCTTGGATTGTTAAAACCAAAAGAATTTCAGAACTCTAATCTACTCCTCAACACTGATGTTGTTTGTTTCCCTTCTACAACTCACTCATTTTGGAAAGCAATACTGTACTAAACCAGTTAGTTTCTGGTCCATCTCTCTTTGTGATGCTCACGGACCAGCCACCATTGTGCAGCGTCTGGGTTCTGAACACTGCAGGGAAATATTTAAAACTAAATCTAAACCACTTGCACTGAGATTTGTTTTGCTTTTCAAAAAAATAACCCACATACTTCTCTGAACTAAACTGCTATCTAACTGATCTAATCTATTCCCCTGCTCATCACTGCGGAATCTGAGCTACTTGGATAGTGGACAGTATCAAATTAATGATTTATGACCATTGAACTCTGGGTCCAAAAGGCCCTTTGCAAAGTTATAATTTCCTTCTTTACAATGCAAGCGAGTATGACACAAAGTGAAGTGTGGGTAGCCTAGGCTCTGGGATGATTTTTCTTCTAACATTTCCCTTGAACACACAGCATGAGAGCTATGCAGCACTTAAACCACTCCTAACCAAAATCTGAATGACACTCTGTGTAGTGTTTCAGTGCCTTCAATGTGTGAGTGAAAGCATTACAAGAAAGCTCCAAGTTTCAAGCTATGGAAATTCACAGCCTTGTCCCCTCTTTACCCCTCAGAGACAGTTTTTCATTTGAGACTGAACAGTACTGGAGCCTTCTGAAGCAGGAATCAGTCAAAGCTAAAACTCAGCTGTCAGACTGAAAAGCATATGCTTTTTTGAGGTTTAAACTGAGTAATTTTACATTTTAATACCACTAGGAGCCTGGCTCAGATTTGATCCTTTCTTTGGGTCCTCTAGTTATAAAGTACAATGGGGCCTGTTCCAAATAATATCACTGCCTACAGTCCCAGTGCATAGGGCAATGGACTAGACACTCAGAGACCTGGATTCTATTCCTGCGTCTGGAACTGACCCACTTTGTGACCTTGGGCAAATCCCTTCTGTGCTTCTGCTTCCCCTACCGCCTTTTGTCTGTCCTGTCTATTTAGACTGCACACTAGTCAGACTGGGGATCATTCTTTTACTATGTGCAGTGCAGCTCTGATGTTCGTTGGGACCTAATACAACGAAGTAATAGTACTAATGTCTACAGGTTTGCAATATGATCTGGGTTGTTGAGCTAACAATTTGAAACAAGTACACAAATGATGCCTTCCCCCAGGCATAGTCAAACCATAAGATGATTCTCCTCTTTCCCCAGCGTTACTCTGGTGTAACTTCACTGACTTAAACTGAGTTTAAACTGGTAGTGAGAGGAGAATCAAGTCCCGTAGTTTCCCAAAACAAGATCTACCATTGCATAAAATGGGCCTGATTTATTACTGGTATAACTCCACCGGCACCGTACAAGGGGTGACTTTGGGCCAGTGAGATCTCTAACATGGCATGCGCTGTTAGGTGTGTGCCAGATGAAGAACTGAGAACACAACTCCCCCTTGGAAGGCGCCATAAGGTAAGTTGTTTCCAGGAAGACAGAATTGGTATCTTTCCACCTACACCCACAATTTGCAATGCTCATTACCTGTGCTCGATGCTCTCCAACTGCAAACTGTATCACAGCAATGCCTGGGTTATGGCTGTCTTCAATCCTCTCCACTGTGCTGGAGTCTATTTTCAGGTCATTGCTAATTTCTGCACTCTGTATAAAGTCTTCTGTTTTTAAGTCCTCTACTTTCTTCAGCTCCCCATTGGCCAACTGAATGATTGACCCTTTCATGAAGTAAGGAGGCAGTGTAGGAGGAGCTGCCGTTGGAGAAGCTACAGACTGCACCACCGGGAGGTGGATCTGGGCCTGCACCAAGGCTGCCTGGTAGGCTGGCTGGGTTGCTAGAGACTCAGCACTGAAATTCTCACTCTTAGGAATGGTGGTAGTGACAAATGTATGAGGCACTGCTGCAAACTGGGGAGATGAAGTGACTATAGCAGGTGCTACTCCTGATGATTCAACGTCTGCATTGCCAACTGGTATAAGCAGGGGCTGGGTGCCAGGGATCACCAGGTGCTGTGGCAGGTTTCCAGGGTAACCAATCGCTTGCTGCTGACTGCTCAGATAGCCAATTACTGGCGGCTGGGCCCCGGCATAGAAGGCTGTCGCAGGCAGCCCGACAGGGAGTTGCTCTGAGGCGCTGTGGGTGGTCTGAATGACAGTGTGGGGGGACAGCGTGGCAACTGCTTTCACCCCCTCATGGCCCATAGTCTGTTGCGGAGATAAAGCATAAGACCTGTGGGCTGGCTTTCCTAAATGCAGGTTTCCCTTGTCATTGAGGACTGAGGGAGGAGTTTCTCTGCTGGTGGCCTGCTGTACCTCCATCTCCGTAATAGGTGTGCTGCTGTTCGGTACAACCATAACAGAGGCCCGGATGCCTGAGGAATCCCGTGCACTGTACTCAGCAGGACTCGAGTGCACCACCACATGTCTGGTCTCATAATGATGAGGAGCTGGTTTATTGCCTGCTTTGACTAGACTCACATCTCCAGAGGGTGAGAGGCCGTACCTCCTGCTTTTCTCAATCTCTCCATTCAGTATTTCCTTTGCCTGCATTGCCTGCAGCCTGCTGCTCTCGGCTTTCTTGGTAGAATCCCTCGTAACGAAGTGGCCCCCGGAGTCCGAGTACTGCACCACCACTTGGGAGGAGGGGCCGAGGGTGAGGGTGTGTGGAATCGCCGTTTGGTGGGGATGCAAATGGACTGGGATGGTCGGAGGAGAGACATTTCTGACCGCGCTCTGGGGAGAGCTGGAAATGTGGACATACTGGTTTTGCTGGGTCGGTGGAGGAGACCCTGCTGCAATCAATCCAGGTGTCCTGACTAGATGCTGCTCAACTTTGTGCCCCTGCTGACTTAAGCTGCTCATGCTGGCCAGGAAAGTGGAATAAGCCTCCAGCTGGGAACGCTGGGATGGAGTGGTTGCAACAGCAGTGGCAGAGGCTGCCGCACAAGTTGCGGAATTGGCTGTCGGGGAAATCAACTGGGAGGGGATGAATCCGGCGTATGGTCCACTGTACTGGGGCCCAACGAACTGGAAAGTGTGCTGCAGGTGCGTGTACTGCACCGGGGATACAGGCGTCCCTGACTGTGAGAGTGCGGGCGAGTACACTGTGGGAAGTGTTGTTGAGACTGGAACAGACCTGGGAGCACTCGGTGGAGAATAGTCCATTCCTGTAGACGATGCTTTGTGTAAACCCTGCTGCAAGCCAATCTCCACTGAACTCCCTCCAGGCCGGTGCCTTCCACCCATGCTGCTCTGGCTGCTGGGCGTACTGGAGAGCCATGTTAAGTTGTCCGTGCGGTGGTTTTCGTTTGGCAGGACCACTGGCTTCACCTCGGACGGCAGGCTGGTGGTGGGGATTTCTCGCTTTTTGGGCGGCAGGCATTCATTGCTCCTCTCTTGGTTGGATTTCATCTTTCGCCGTCCCCCCTCCACTGTTCTTGCTTCACTGTCTGGCTGGTTCTGATTTCAGTCTGATAAATGGAAAGTCACATTTGATTTCTGAAGGGGATCCAGTGACTTCATGAGGAATCATCTCCCTGTGAGCACAATGCTCCAACAGCTGCTCTGGATTCTGCAATGAGAAAGAAGGGGAAAGGGAAATCAAAATATTAGCACTGGGGGAAAAAAAACACTCTACAAAGTTAAGACCAGACCTTTAGTGCTGCATGCACTCCAAGGATCTGTTTATTGCTATACTGTAAAAGCAGCTAAACACTGGACATATTAACACATCCTGAAAATTATTAAGACATTAGACAAATCAAAACTCAAAATTTCTAATTTTCAGCAGTTAACAGTGGTAACTTATTTCTTAACACCCGGAGGCTCCTTCTTTCTTCCTCTGTGCAAAAGCCTTGTGTTTTCAAAATATATATTTCATTCTCCTCTCTCACCCTCCAATCCCCACAAACGATTGTATGATCCATCAGAGTGTGTTGTACAGCATGGGGTCACTGCATTATCTCACATGCTATAGGACAGGGAGATCTGAAGAACTCACATGGAAAATATTTACATTAGCAACAAGTAGCTGTTAGCAGTGTATAAGTAAGGTGCATTACTTCTGAACTCTTATGCCTCTGAGTCACCAACAGTGACTTCATTTTGCTTCGGTCTGCACAGCAAACACAGCAGTTACCTTTTTTCTCTCCCCTCATGCCACAGCTCATTACAATGAGACACAAGTGCCCTTCATCTACTAGTCTGGCATTAAACCTCCGTCAAGCCATTTATTTACAGCAGTAGAATAAAGCCAAAGATGGCTGGGAGCCAGATTTCTCATGAGGTTTCTCCTGCTTTTTTGAGCTCCCTCTGCTATTGGTCACTCAGAGGAAAGTGACCATGTAGATCTCTACTCTGGAAAAATGATTGGTTGCTGCATATGTGCCTGCACAGGTTAAACTGTACCAACGCGTTTAAAACTATACACCATGATGATGACCCTAGACATAGCTCCTACTAGATCATATTCCCTTGTTTCCTAGCAACAAATGAACTATGAGGCACAGCTGCTGTATGTAACAAACAGATTTCCACTAGTGCAGGGACAGAGGATTTACAAAGTCAATGGGAATTGCTCTCTAACAAGAAGCAGATTAAATATTCCTCCTATGAGGCCACAGCTTGAGTTGAGGATTTCATAGCCAAGAAGCAGAGCAGCAAAGTTCAGCTCAGAATTCGGGTCTGAATGTTCCCGGAGTTCAGAGATGTATCAGTCTGTCCCTTCCTGTTAAGACAGAATGGAGGCCACCAGCAAACCTGGATGCCAATCTGAACTCACCAAAGTTGCAGGGTGTGGGGTTTTGATTTGCACCTATCTTTACAGCAGAGATAACAGGAACCCAAAGGCTTGTGATTTTATATAGGGTTTGAGCAAACTGTCATCTCTTCCCTCTGCCCTAGCTATAAAATTATTTTTGCCATCCTTGATATAGGGAACAAAGTCTCTCTAATTCTTTCATTACCTGCTAAAGAAAATACTCAATAATTAATTACTCTGCTAGACACTAAAAATCATGGACTGAACAGAGACACTGGATTTATGGCTTATTACAACAATCTGTAACCCACTAGCCCCCCTTTTTGTCCAGTGATTGCAGAGGTGTTAATGGCCCACTCTGTCTTGACTGGTCCCGTACAATATGTGCTAACTACTTATGATAAACAATCTGTTCCACTCCTTGCTGTGAGGCTTGATGTTCCTTCCCCAGACCTGAAGAAGAGCTCTGTGTGGCGCGAAAGCTTGTTTCTCTCACAAACGAAAGTTGGTCCAATAAAAGATATTTTCTTTAGAGAGACAAGGTGGGTGAGGTAATAACATCACACCAGTTTAATCCCTGACATTTTTTTTTTACAGTCACAGTATTTCCCCCCAGATATCACGAACTCCTGCTTTGCCTTCTTTTATAATTAAAACTTTACAGAAAATGAAACTCTTCTCACGCCCTTCCAGCCATTGCTTGGCATCTGTACTGCTAAGTTGTTTTTTTAAAGATATGCAAGGGTGGGCGTTCAGAAATCTTATGCCTCACGCTCAGAACTTTTAACAAGAATCGCATTTCTTATGAGAGAGAGCGAGACACACAAAGTCAGAGGATCGCTTAGTGGAAACTGATGATGTAACAGACATTAAATGTGAACACTACGTATCAGTAATAGTTTTCTTATCTTACAGCAAATAATATTGCTTTTATAGCCCCTGCCTTCATTGCTTTGGTTCTAGTACAAAGCATGGAACAATAAACCTGCTGTATAACTCTTGCATAATATTTTGGAGACATGGCAGACTGAGATTAAATCTCGCTTTAAGGCCATCATTTGGATTTATGTGTCCAAATTTGAGGTGCCTTCAAGATATTATAATCTTATGGGGAAAATCTTTAAGTATGCTATGGTCCGGGGCAGTCTCCTTTTTAAGCTGATTATTCCATTTCTGAAAATTTTAAATCGAAAACAAACAACCACCACCACTAGTTGCATAGCCCCTACATAAATACTATCTGTTGTGCTTCTCCATTGATGTTTTTATAGCAATAATTACTGCTAGATAGAATTAAGCTGACATTGGCAGGTGGACAAGTTATCTGTAGGTTTTAGAGTTCTTAAACAAAAGCAGCTATATTAGCTTCAGTTCTCTGCCAAACCCAGGCAAAAATACTGCTGCGAGGGACAGCACGGTCTCTAGTGCTCACAGCAGGGGACAGAAGTCAGGCCTCCTGGGTTTTATTCCAACCTGAGTGCTGACATTAATTTGCTGCCGGATTGTCGATGACTCACTTAAAAATTCTCTCTCTCAATGTGTCCATCTGTAAAACAGGTCTAGTACAACAGTCCTGAGAGGCTTTGTTAATTCTTGAAAGCTCTTTAAATACTCTTTAAGACCCGGAGCTGCTTTCCTATACAAGTGCCAAGTATGATGATGATGATGTTAGGCAGAAAGGGAGAAAATTTGAAGAAGAAGAAAATGGCTTTTAAGTGACTATATTAAAGCATATGCAAAGCTTAAAAAAATAGTTTCTTGAGCGTGCCTTTTCAGAAACAGCTCCACGCACAATACCAGTTGATATGCCCAGCTATAAGGACTTGCCAGTGAGCCAGGGAAATCTGCTACTACTGTGACTCAGTAGGAATTTTAGCTAGATAAGGACAGGCAAGAATCAACAGCCCCTTTATTTGTACTGTTGTTATCGTTATTCATAACAGTTGCTCCGTCTGTTTTGGCAACAGCTAAAATTATTCTATTACATTTGACTTATCGATTTTTATTTTTAAGTTTAACTAAAAATAAAATTGCCATGCTACATTTGCGCAGTCACTGTTAGTTAACTTTAGCTCACTGTAGTGTTCTATCCTGGGCATCAAACATTGGCACATAAAGCAAAAGCTCTCCCTGACTCAGGAAGCTGCATTGAGGCGCTGGGGTGGAACCTGTTTTACACATTCATTTGTATTGCTTCCATTTTTACAGCCAGCTCAGACGGAACTCGGGTAGTTGACAGGATTGGCCTGCCCTTTGATCTGTTCTCGAGATGGGCCTGAACCAACCCCCGAGCTCCAAATACATTGAATTAAAGATAAAGTTTGGATTCAAATCTGAAACTGACCACTGGCACTTTTGTGTACAACAGGCTAAAGCAAAACTTCAGGTCTAAATCCACTCCAATTTGGGGACGCTTGTATATGGAAGAGAAGTGGTTGGGCCCTCTGGGTCTAATAGGCTGAACCAAACCCCAGATTTAGATGTTCCAGAACTTGGAGGAAGTTTCAGATTTGCCACCTCGAATTTGTTGTAGGGAGTGTTACAAATACCTCAGTGTAGTTTCACTTTGCAGGACTCTGTGGAAGGATTTTGTTCTGCTTCCCCCTCCGTAGGTTTGTACACCCGAGTTTTGGGTTTGAGTAAACCCCTGATGCGCAAAATGAAATTCAATCCAAACAGCCAATTATCAACAGCTTTTGCAATGAATTTATGCAAAATTATGGATTTCTGATTTGAGGGAAAAACCATAAATGAGCCCTAAGTCATTTAAAAGGTCCTGGAGTCTTAGCAAACCTTTTTGTGATCAACCTGGTATTGACTTTGTAATAAGATCTGAAACCTGGTGAATTTCACATGGTTGCGTGGTTTTGTTTTGCTTTTTTGCAAATATTTCCTACAATTCTGCTCTTAATCAGTGGCAACAAAAGGGCTTCCCATAATGTCCAGGTTCTGGAGAATGGAGGACAAACAAGCTAACATAGGGAAATAACAAAATAATAATAGAAAGGAGATTTGGAGTGAAATGTAAATATTGGCCAAAATTCTCAAACCTGGCTACTTAAAGTTACTCTTCTAACTCTTATCATACAGACAAACGACAGGATCCTCAGAAATGCCAGGCACCCACTGAAGCAAAAATCAGCCCTTTTTTTACTTAGGTGCTTCCAATGGAGCTGTAAGCTTTGGCCTAATATTTTAAGTATAATTTCAATTACAACCACAAGGCTAGAACGGGGACTGTTTGGCCAAAGTGAAGAGGGCAAAAGGACCACTCAAAGGAATGAGGTAGAGGATGAAGTTAATTCATTTTCACTTGCTATCCTAGAGTCACATTTTCATCCTGCTTGCATCCCTAGATGTGGCTTTGTTTAACATTTATTATTTACACATTTACTTTGCTGGATTGTAAGTCATTCCCAACTCCTACATTTCCTTTTCTCATTGAACTTGAGAGTTTTCAATCAAAATTTGCAGGATGTGTAATACAGCTGTAAACACTGGATGATCATCACTCCCACCATGTGTGTGTGTGAGGTACATACGAATGTGTCTGTGTCTGTGTGTGTGTTGAAGGCTGAGGAGGTAAAGGGGACAAGAGGAGATTGGCGAGAACAGCTGGACTTTGATATTTCTGGCAGCTAGTGCACATGGAACATTGCTGAAGTGTCTGGGTTGCCAGTGTCCGCTGGCGGCCTGCCCATACTCAAATTCCTGGAAAGGCTCAAGTTGGAGGAGTCCCCGTCTAGGTCTGTGCGGGTCCCAAATGGATTGTTCAGTAGGGCTCAGAATATGCACTTTCATGCTAAATTGTAATCTGTTTCCACAAAGGCCTCAACACATCTACCTACCAGAATGGTATTTTCATAGTTATTTTTCTAATGAATGTAAAGCTCATGAAAAGAGCCTGACTGATAGCTCTGGAAATCAAAATCCTTTCTATATCCATATAGTAGGTACATCAAGTGCCATAATAGCAATGCAAGCTTCCCTTAACGTCTTATCCCTGACGCAAGAAACCACTCTGTGGGCCAGAGGGGAGTTCAGACTCTGTGAGCCAGACTTTTAAAGGCATTTAGGTGATTAAGGCTGTAGATACATGCCTAGTGGGATCTGAGGTTCCCACTAGGAATTAGGCCCCTTGGCACTTCTGAAAATCCCACTGTGCTCCTACCTGCATCTTTAGGTATCTAATTGCCTTTACAAGTGTGGCCCCAGATCCTGGTCTTTTTGCTGAGACTACTAACAAGGGTATTAGGTAGTACCAATCTTATACACTAGAAACAGGACTGAGGCCACAAGCTCATTTTCACATCAGCCACAGAACAGTCACCAGAAGAGAACAACTTTCAGTCATCAACCTAAGCTGTATTCAAACCAGCATACTAGAGAGAAAAGGGCCTGGAGACCCCCATCCTGGTAATACACGTTATTACCAGTTTTTAGTATTGCATTTTCCCACACAAGCCACGACTGGCAGTTTCACTCATCCATCAAGTCAATACACAATGCACTGCCTGCTGCCAGTCACCATGTTCTGTCAGCCAAGTGCAGAACAATTCAATTTGATCCCACTTAATAATCAAACAGTGCATTGAAAAGACAGACCCTTGAATCAAAGCGTGGCACAACTTTGTCATGGTATGCTGTATACAGCCCTGCAGAATCAACTGCACACCCCATCAATATTGTCCATAACACCTATTAGACAAGCAAGGCTTGAGCCTGTAAAGTAACGAGCACACTCAACTCCCACTGAAGTCAACAGGAGAAGAGATAAGTCAGCCGCCCATGTCAGAAGCTCAGCATCCTGCAGGTTTGGGCTTGTGTAGATCAGAAGATGGCCAAGTTGTGGACAACTCTGCAGCTACGTTCTGATTCTCAGATCTATACGCCAGCTTTCCCCAAACTCTACACACTAACATCTGCCAGCTACATATTCATAGTTGTAACTGGCACAGATTTCATTAGCCTTGCCATGTGTAGCTTAGTGCAGACCAACAACAGCGACGCAAGTTTATGGTCCAACCCTACCAATTTCACAGTTCTCTGGCAGATTTCCCAGGAGGGCCAGCTGCAGCGATCCATTAACAAGAAACATAAAAAAACGCTGATAAAATTTGAAAATCTCTTCCCAGAACTAAAAGATTCCTGATCAACACCGTCTGTGTGTGAAATTGTCCACTGCGGTGTTGGCACTTAGTACATTTTTGAAAATCCACCATAGCAAATTGATACCATTTTTGCTGAGTGAGCAACATCCCACCTCCCGCCGCCATCAGATCAGATCTCCTGTGCTCAATATAAAAAGCAACTGATATAAGCCAACTTGAAGCAGGAGAGCATTGGATGTGAGCTAGCCAATAGCTCAACGATGCTTCAATATTTTATGGTGTGCGTGTGTGTGCGTGCACGCACATGTATGGGGTCAGAGTTGTGATTAGCTGATGGTTTAGGGAAAGCAATCTCCAAAGGGAGTGAGTGGCAGTATACTCACATCACTGGACTGCCATGTGTTCCAACTGAGTCATTCACTTATTTTATGACATTTATACATGTGTGTCACAGAAAGAGATTGTTTAGAAAACAATGTCAATGCAAGAACACTGTCACAGGATAACTGTCTGCTCCTGTTACCCAAGTGCTGAATTTGTTGAGATGAAGGTGAAATCTTTATTTTCTAAGCAGGGCACATTTGTCCTGTGGCAATGTTCTACTACAATTACTTTAGTTATATAGACTTAATTATCTTATATGATGGATGTTGGTGAGCTGCACAAGAGTGGCAGTTACTCACTGTGCTATTATTAACCTGCTGCATTATGATTAATTTAGAGGCGGATTTAATTTTCAAAAGTTTGCAGACTTCCCAAGTCATTTTACTTGGGGATTACCACATAACCCTCTACCTCTGTGTGCAAGGAAAAGATGCTTCCTCTCCACCCCCGAGTACGAATAATCATGCAATGAGTTTTGAAGGCAGCAACAGAAGAACACAACTATCTGTGCATAGATTTAGACATGCAGCCACATGTCTATTGCACAGTAATTTTATGCTGCCATTTTCAAATATTATTAGCATGGATTCTTAGCTGTACATTTGCTGAGTCCTTACTCTCACATTTCTCATGTCAAAGCCCTTAACAAATGTTAAAACTTCCTTTCTGGAACATTTTGCACTGAGTTACTTTGGAGGAAAGCTTGTTCTCTGCACACAGGCTGAGTAAACAAGTTGTGAAGGGAATGTGTTCTCTCCAGCTTGTCTACACTACAGCTTATGTCAGAATAACTTACGTTGCTCAGCAGGGTGAATAAATCACCCCCTGAGGGAGGTAAGTTACAACGACTTAGCTTCTGCTGTTTGGGGGGCTGGAGTAGTTAAGCCAATAGGAGAGCTCTCTCCCACTGGCTTAGAGTGGCTACATTAGAGAGCATACAGCGGTGCAGCTGCATCAGTGCAACCTCACCACTGTAAACTCTCTAGTGTAGCCATGCCCTTCCAAAGCTACAGTGCCATTCCGCAGCAACTGCTGCAGACTAAGGGCTGCAGCAATGTCTCCCCCTCCACGTCACAGGGACCACCCTCACTGGAGTCCCCAGAAATTCCCTGCAAATTCCACAGTACTGCCAATCCCAGGCATTCAAAAGTCATGGATTCAAGCCCCTGCAAAAACCACAAGACTGGCTTAAAACTCATGAGATTTTTTTTTAAATTACACATTTTAGGTCTTTTTATTAGCCTTCCTGTGTTTGAACCTTTAGGGTTCTCATGCTCCTGCTTTGAGAACCATAAGGGCTAGAAACTTACTTTTTCTTTTAAACGAAAGCTGAGATTCCCACGTAATCATCTGACTCCAGGAGCTGGGCATTAAAAAAACAACACCAAAATATTGCAGGACTTGTGATAAAATTGTGAGAGTTGGCAATTCTGATAAGAGAGGAGGTACCCTCTGAGCAAGGGGGTATGGACTCCAGGGCGCTCCAATCCTGTGGAGAATGAAGCAGCACTATTTGTCAGTTAGTAAAGGCCTTACTGTAAGCTTTTTGGGGTAGAGACTGTGTCTAACTAGGAGTATGTAAACTGTCTACCACAACCTCTAGGAACTACTGTAAC
Organism: Mauremys reevesii; assembly: GCF_016161935.1. Taxonomy (NCBI): domain Eukaryota; kingdom Metazoa; phylum Chordata; order Testudines; family Geoemydidae; genus Mauremys; species Mauremys reevesii. The sequence goes on along the minus strand of NC_052624.1, from coordinate 177,971,427 downwards.
CCAAAAACCCGGATAACTACAAGCATGGCTTTCCATCTGCATAGCAAATAGAGAAATAGATACTGTACATCCAATAATTCTCCTAGGATAAGCATCTATAGCTTTAAATTAGGGCTGTCAATTAATCACAGTTAACTCATGTGATTAACTAAAAAAATTAATTGTGATTGATTAATTGCACTGTTAAGCAATAATAGAAACCATTTGAAATTTATTACATATTTTTGGATGTTTTTCTGCATTTTCAAATATAGTGATTTCAATTACAACATAAATACAAAGTGTATAGTGCTCTCTTTATATTTTTTATTACAAATATTCGCACTGGGAAAAATTATAAAAATAGTATTTTTCAGTTCACCTCATACAAGTACTGAAGTGCAAGCTCTATCATGAAAGTGCAACTTACAAATGTAGGGTTTTTCTTACATAACTGCATTCAAAAACAAAACAATGTAAAGCTTTAGAGCCTACAAGTCCACTCAGTCCTATTTCTTGTTCAGCCAATCACTCAGACAAACAAGTTTGTTTACATTTACAGGAGATAATGCTGCCCACTTCTTAATTACGTCACCAGAAAGTGAGAACAGGCGTTCGCATGGCACTGTTGTAGTTGGCATTGCAAGATATTTATATGCCAGATGCGCTAAAGATTCATATGCCTCTTCATGATTCGGCCATCATTCCATGCTGATGACGCTCCTTAAAAATATAATGCATTAATTAAATGTGACTGAACTCCTTGGGGGAGAATTGTATAACTCCTGCTCAGTTTTACCTGCATTCTCGGATAAATAGCAGTTATAGCAGTCTTGGGTGATGATCCAGCACATGTTCGTTTTAAGAACACTTTCACTGCAAATTTGACAAAATACAAAGAAGAAACCAATGTGAAATTTCTAAAGATAGCTACAGCACTCGACCTTAGATTTAAGAATCTGAAGTACCTTTCAAAATCTGAGAGGGATAAGGCATGGAACATGCTTCCAGAAGTCTTAAAAGAGCAACACTCTGATGCAGAAACTACAGAACCCAAACCACCAAAAAAGAAAATCAACCTTCTGCTGGTGGCATCTGACTCAGATAATGAAAATGAATATGTGTCGGTCTGCACTGCTTTGGATCATTATTGAGCAGAACCCGCCTTCAGGATGGACGCATGTCCTCTGGAATGGTGGATGAAACATGAAGGGACATATGAATCTTTAGCACATCTGGCATGTAAATATCTTGTGACGCCGGCTACAACAGTGCCATGCAAACACCTGTTCTCACTTTCAGGTGACATTGTAAACAAGAAGCAGGCAGAATTATCTTCTGCAAATGTACACAAACATGTTTGTCTGAGCGACTGGCTGAACAAGAAGTAGGACTGAATGGACTTATAGGCTCTAAAGTTTTACATTGTTTTATTTTTGAATGCAGGGTTTTTTTGTATATAATTCTACATTTATAAGTTCAACTTTCATGATAGAGATTGTACTACAGTATTTGTATTAGGTGAATTGAAAAATACTATTTCTTTTGTTTTTTACAGTGCAAATATTTGTAATAAAATTATAAAGTGAACACTGTACACTTTGTATTCTGTGTTGTAATTGAAATCAATATATTTGAAAATGTAAAAATCCAAAATATTTAAATAAAAGGTATTCTATTATTAACAGTGCGATTAATCGTGATTAATTTTTTTAATCGCTTGACAGCCCTACTTTAAATCGAGTGGGCCAGAGCTATACATTTTGGATCCAACTTAGAGAGTTTGGATCTGGAGTCTTAGTTCTGGCTTATCGTGAGTTATAAGCTAATGCTCTTTGAACTAAATCCTCTGTGAATTTTTTCATCATTTTATCATATTTAAAGCACAATTCTTGTGGTTTTGATTTTTCAGACCTTACAGATTTTTCAGACCTTACCAAAAAACCTTGCTCTTGTTTCCATTGAATTTAATCGTGAAATCCCAATTAACCTGAGTGTGAGCAAGGTTGGCCCCAAATGGGCTTGATTCTCCATTATGCAAAATGCACATAAGTCCTTCCAGGACAGAATGGTAGCCTGTTACACCCACTTTGCCCAGCTGGGAATGGCTACACAGGATGCAATGCGGAAGAGAATCAGGCTCACACAGGTCTAAACCTTGTTCCTCCATGAAATACAAAAAGGAAAAGTACTGTCCTCCTACAGCCCCTTACGCTTAGATGATGACTGTCCGGGGGCGTAGGCAGAGGCTGGATTTCAGAGCTGAGAATCCTATGATGAGACATATCAATAGTACGACCTAAAACGGCCTCGCACAAACAACATGTGTGGTTATGCTAAATGATAGTGTAAGATAACCACTCGTGAAGGATTATAATAAGCAGCCCCTAGCAGATGGGTTTGTTGCGCAGCATCATTGCACCGACAAAATTTACAACTGACAACAATGGACTGTCACCCATTTATGCCTTTAGTGAATTTGACTCATTACATGAAACACAAGCAAAAGCTGCTATAAAGGGCCATGGGGAATCCCTTCTGTCCTGGAGGTTAGTGACTGCAATGCACTGGGGCCTGAGGCACTGTCAATGTCTGAGTTCGTTCTACAGTTCATTCCAGCACACTTTTCAGCAGAGAGCACCCCATGTATAAATGTGCCCTCAGTGGGATCTTACCTTCAGATGTTTTAAGGGCTGCCTTCCTTCTATTCCCACGCATAATCAAATCTCAGGCTTCAGAGTGTAAACTGACTGTCATATAGGTCAGTATGGAATTATTTAGCCCATCTCTAGTATTGCACAATTGGACAGATGCACTGTGTGAGTTTTTTTTTTTTTTTAAACATTCCTTTAAAGCATCTGGTACTGGCCATTGCCAAAGGCAGAATCCAGACTTGATGGACCAATGGTCTTATCTGCCATGACAAATCCCCTGCTACTATGCTTCTAAACCAATCCTCCTGGGGCATTTTATCAGCTTAAATGAGTGGACAGAGTTCATTTATAAACATGTGTAATAGCAGAAATGACTTTGTTGATGCTTTTCATTTAAATAAAACATACCCAGCTACAATGGGAGCTGCCTACATGATTTTTCATTGAAAATTTCTCATGGGTGACTAAAACTGTAGCAATACCCATGTTCCATCCATCTTAACAAGATGCAGAAACTGCCATCTCTACGTGCATGTGGATATACACATCTTTTTTACATATGCCATGTAAGTCTCATTCCGTGTGCAATGTAAGAACATGCTCATTAATGTGTCCCCTTTTTTTAAACCCATGCACATATGGCACAACAAGCTTTAAAAATGTCTGGCCTGATTCTCAGAGGAGATGAGCACCCACAACTCCCATCGGTATCAATAGGAATTGTGGGCATTTGGCACCTCTGAACATCAGGCCATTAGCTCATTGCATAAAGCAACCAATTTGGGGCTGCCAGTTTATACATAACAGCAGATGTTGTTCAAAAGTAGAATGTGATTTTCTGAATAAGCAGGGATGTGGGCAGCCTGGAGGTATTGTCTGAGGGGGAGGTTTTCAAAGGCAAAATGAGACATTAGATGCCAATGACTTTCAATAGGAGATGAGCTCCTATCTGCCCTCTATGTCCTTGAAACCCCCCTTCAATGTTCATTAATGAATAATGTGCTGTCATCGAGCAATCTCACTTACCTTGGTGTAAGGTAAGAATCAGTTAATTAGGCCTTATTTAGTTAATTTTGGACAGGGCTTAATGAGTGCTAACAATTTACCAGAATGCACATAAAACTCCCCAGCGATGGGGTCAAATGTCCCTGATTATTTAGGCCCTGATTCAGCAAAGCACTTAAGTGCATGCTTAGACTGAAGCACACTGACATAATCTCTACTTACGGGCTGCAATTTAAGTTTGCGCTAACGTGCTCTGCTGAATCAGGGCCCCTGACAGTTGTTACTGGCAAAGATTTTAAATGCAGGCAACTCTGCACAGACCCCAGTACATGCAGCTGGGCTCCACTTGTCTCGTAGGAGGCTGGTGGTGAACTGAAGTTTCCCCCGCCCACTCTTTTTATTGAATGAGTCAGTTATGGTTGGGTGTGCCCTAAAGAAACATCTTACTAACCCTCCCCAAATCCTGGCCTTCTGCACAGTGGTGTGATCACAGGAGTCAGTTATGTTCTGAGGTGTGTGTGTATGTTTGACTAAAAAACTGTTTAGCAGGCCCTCCCTAAAAATCTGAGGCTGGCTCTGCTACCCACCCTCTCAGACAAAACCATCAGCCAGCTATTCCTGTCTCATACTTTGCAGGGAGCTTCCCCCTTTCATGGCCAGTATTACAGGCAGATAAGACGGGCCAAATTTGTCATTAGTGTACTGTTGCCAACACAGCTAGGGTGAAATTGTCCCCCTACTGTTCTATCTAAATAGAAGATAAGAGAATCAATTAAAACAAAATGCAATAATCTGGGTTTATGATAATGCAGCATCCTACATAGTCACAGACTGCACTTGCAATTAAATAAACCATTCCTTCCAACCAAGATTACAAATCATCAGAGTCCCTCTCAAATGAGGGACATTTACAAATTAACATGTTGTGTTAACATGTAGTGCCAGGAATCTGCTTTTAACTAGACCACTAAAAATACATATCGGCCAGGACTACCAGAGTGAACGTATATTAAATCCAATCAAAACATTCTGGGGGAATTGGAAGCAGTTTCTCTTAAAAATGAAAAACTTTTGTTCTACCCAGACCAGTGAAGATAGAAAAAACATAGAAATCCAGTAAAGATAAATACATTTTTCTAAAAAAAAAAAAAAAAAAAGGAAAGTGGGCTTTTTTAAATTAAAAAATAGATACGTTGCACTGAGCAAACGAACCAGCAAATCACAGCCTGGAAAACTGACTGGGCCCTTTGTAAAACTGGTTAAGTGGTAAGCTTGTTTTCTCACCACTGTGACCACCTCTGGGAGAGTATCTTACCCGTCTTCCACTTGAATCCAAGGCACTAAGACAAGTTGCTTACAAACACCAGTGAAATGGACAAAGGGACGCCTCGCTACCTGCAGCTGTTTTCAATCGAAAAGCCGAGTAATTATTGCAGCCTCTCCTGTGGCTCATATGGAGCGCAGCATGGAGTTGTAAAGCATTATGCAAGTCTAATGAGCTGCCAGATCTCCTAGAGCACTCAGCAGCCAAGTCACTCCCTCCCACCATTGGCTCAGCTTCATTAACGTAATCAGGTATTCATTCATTCATTCACTCATTCAAAAAAGAAAATTACACTAACCCTGGCAGATAACCAGTGCCACATATGTAAGGAGTGCATGAACATCAGCGGCATCAACCTGAGGGGTTGGGTAGGCGATAAAGGTAGCTAACTGAATGTTTGCCACTCTTTGATATGAATTTAGTTTTGCATGGGGCTTTTGCACACATACCGTTGTCACAGCTACTGCCAGTACCGAGGGTCTAGGTGCTACTGTGTGAGTAGCTGCTGGCTGAGGAGATGGGGGAATGGAGAGCAACCCCTCAAGTCAATGCAGTCAGCAAGCAGTAGGGAGTAGTGCTTCCCACTCTGGCAGTGCAGGACCAGAAGAGTGGACTAATTAATTGTCAATTATGGAAGGGCCAGAATATTCGTTAATTCGTTTTGCTGGGAGTCTCTCTCTGACATGCCACACATGTCGTACAGTTAAAATAAAGGCTATAAACAACACAAAAGAGCAGGGGAAAGGAAGGTAACAACACAAAAGGTGTTAAAAGGATTTGGCAATAAAACTCTCTGTCTGATCCTTGTGTCTGTTAACATGCAAGAGACTTCCACAGGTCTGCAGTGCTCAAGTATCAAACAAGAATCCCTTTTATCGCACAGTCCTTGCACTTTCTTTACATAGTCCTTGCATGTAAGTCTGCAAAGGACATTATTTCTCCCCTGCAGCTGTCAGACAGAAAAGCTGGTTCATGAATATTCTTGAACAGAAAAACTGCATGAGCTTTACATACCCATGCTCACTGATGAGCAATAATGAAACAGGGCTAATATTGGAATATTTTAGCTGCTACTGACTGCACACAACAACTCCTAAGGAACACTACTATTACTAATGAGATCTGATTTTGTTAAAAAAAGGACTAAAGGACTATAAAAAAAAAGACTTTAAAAAGGACTAAAGAATGTATTGCTTGAAAGCCACGTTTCACTCCCCTTAGTTCTTAGGAATATGCATGCTTAAGCACGTTTAATACCAGGCAAGTCTCTGAAAATTCTACAGTTCTCAGGAATTTCCCTCCCAGGCAGACTGACTCCTCAGTTAAAGCTCATTTCAATTATTCAAACACTTGGGGTTGTCTACACTGCAGGTGTGGCACGTCTGGTGAAGATGCTCTGTTCTATGCCGATGGGAGAGAGCTTTTCCGTCGGCATAACAAACCCACCTCCGCAAGAAGCTCTCCCACCAACATAGCACTATGCACATCGGCATATAGGTCGGTGTAACTTATGTTGCTCAGGGGGTGGCTTATTCACACCCCTAAAGACAAGTTATTCCGACATAAGCGGTAGTGTGTACAAGCCCTTTAAACAGTGGTTTTTGCTTACCCTTCTCTTGATCTCCATTTCCAAATAAATACAGCCCTGAGCTTGAGCCCTCTTCTACCTACTTACCCACCTGACCTTCCTTCCCCACCTGCATCCCCAAGTGACTTCTCTTCCCAACAGGCAATCCTGACTCCATACCCTGCCCCATTTTTATCCTGTACTACTAATATGATCTTTGTCCCTCTTGCTCAATCACCCTTCCATTCTTTAGAGTAAGGATAATACTTTCTTATATTAGTTGCTCTGATTTTTTTATTAACCCCTTTTACCACTGAGATTCCATTCTCTGTGGCACTTTCCTTTTTTGTGAAATGCCTCCACCAAGCGGGAACACATTATGGGGTACCTTTGTGGCACAGTGGCAAGCTGTACTATTTTTAAAGAACAGGAGTGTAATTACACTAACTGAATCTATTTCCCTATGTTAAGTTCTCCTCACACGTTCTATGGGTCATCTCAATTATCACTTCAAAGGTTTTTTTTCTCCTGCTGACGATAGCTCATCTCAATTGACTGGACTCTTCCAGTTGGTATGCATACTTCCACCTTTTCATGTTGTCTGTATGTATAAATATCTCCTGTCTGTGTGTTCCATTCTATGCATCCGAAGAAGTGAGCTGTAGCCCATGAAAGCTCATGCTGAAATAAATTTGTTAGTCTCTAAGGTGCCACAAGTACTCCTGTTCTTTTTGCGGATACAGACTAACACGGCTGCTACTCTGAAACCTATTTTTAAAGAGGGTCTTCAGGAAAAGGATTGAGGTAGAAAGAAAAAGCTGTCGGGGAAGGGGGTAAGAGAGGGGAAGAAGCATATAAATGTATCTAATTTTTTTATGCAGTGTTGTTTTAGCCATATTGTTCCAAGGATATGAGAGAGACTAGGTGAGTGAGGTAATATCTTTTATTGGACAGAAGTTGGTCCAATAAAAGATATTACCTCATCCACCTTGTGTCTCTTTTTAAGTTTGTATTCCAATCAAATTGAACTTTAGTAGACACTCTGATTTGGTTCAGATAAGAGATAGGGATATGATTTGTACAATTCTGGATCTTTTTCTGACTCATTTCACTCTCCTTGATAAAGAATCGCTGAAGCAGTGGAAGGTTTAATGATTAAATGTGAAAGAATGAGAATGCAATATTTCAACATTCTGAAATGAGATTTGTATGTCTAACCGTGCTTCCATCTCCAAGCGTGGTCCTCCCAAGTGTCAAGTAGATTTTCCCCTCTCCATTTTTGAAAGCCCCACTTCTCTCCATTGTCATGGCTCTCTGGATTTACCTAATCCCTGAAAGGAAAACTAATATTCCTTTTGGAAAAGCAGACTCATGTCTCAAGCACATGCTGAAGCCCATAAACTGTATAACCAGTCTATTATAGCTACATATACTACACATAATAAAGCACTGCATATACAGTGTAAAGAATATTGATGATATCAATATTTATGGGCTAAGCTGCAGTGCAAAGTGATAAATGGCATTTATTGTACATTTCTGACCACCTCGCCTGCACTATAATTATTAATGTAACATTCCACACCCCCAAACAGCTTCAAACACTTGCAACTTTTTATAAAAACATAACCTGAAAGAAAAATGTGTCGTTCTTTCTCTCACAAAATGACACTGGTCTGAGATGCAGGATAGATAATGTTTAGTCCTAAATCAGTGATAGGTTTAAGGTCTGGTGTCTCATGACTCATCAGGGCTAGAAATGGGAGGTTTATAGTGGTAAAAACCCAGGAATTGCCCTTTCCAGGGATTTATTTGTAACACTAACAGATTGTGAGAAAACAAACCTTTAAAATTATGATATTGTGTTATGTGGGAACTATCAGGTACTAGCTGATGCATTTCTATAACAGCTCTTCTTTTCATCTTTGTCATTAACAAAATATATGATAGCACGGTCTAGTTTAAAGGTTGTACTAGCATTCATAAGTAATACAGCCATCCCGGACTCAGGCCAAAAAAAAAAAAAAAAATCAATACGCCACATCACCTCACTGTGTATCCTCTACGTACAAAACCTTGCTATAGGCTAGGTAGTCCCTGCCCACTCTGGTCACGGAGACTGGATTAGTCCCTTTATAGTGACAGACATGCTTAAAACACAGTTTGTCAACACATTTCATTGGCCACTTCAGACAGGGTTTGAATTGTTCCTTCCAGACAAGGATGGAAGCAAGGCCTGGTGAGAAGTTTGTACTATAACCTACCATGCTGTGTCTGTATCTGGATAAAGTGAGGATTTCAGTTTCCAGTGCTGTCAATTAAACACCTTTCATGAGCACTAACCCAATTAAGGACAGGGAGCATTATCCTATGGTGGGATTAGAATACTCAGGAACTTTGTGCATTGTCTATTTGAAGTTTAAGCACCATTTTCCCTACAAGAGGTACTAACACAGATCCACTGACATGCTAGAACCCACAGGGAAGAAATCTCTGTGAGGATTCCTTTGTGAAAATCCCCCTATATCATCCTGTTGGTGAGGTTGCCTCCCCGCAGAAAAGGCCATGGAGTCCACCCCAAACATGGCGGTTCTGGGGAAATCTGTTGAAGGCCTGACCAACATATACATATAAATATATCTCTATATATCTATAAATAAAAGTCCTGTGCTGCACACCAGCTCTGGACCTTTGAACTAAAATGCAATGCAATGTACCCCATAGTTCCACAAGTTAACATGTGGATATCATCACCAGAAATGTGTCATACATATTTGCGTGTCTCTGGTACGGGTAGGGAGTTCTCTGGAATTTATTTATTTGTGCTCAATTGGAACTTGCAGAATAAAAGCAACATTGGAGCCCTAGACTGACTGACAACTGTGTCTGAGGCCACTATGCAGTGTGGTTGTAGCCATGTCAGTCCCAAGGTATTAGAGAGACAAGGTGGGTGAGGTAATATATTTTATTGGACCAACTACTGTGGGTGAAAGAGACAAGCTTCCAAGCTACACAGATCTCTTCCTCAGGAGAAGAGCTCTGTGTAGATTTAAAGCTTGTCTCTCTCATCAACAGAAGATGGTCTAATAAAAGATATTACCTCACCCACTTTGTCCCCGGAGACACTAATTTTTTGAGTGTTCTCTTCTGTCTCCCTTCTCTGATTCTGGTCTCTAATTTTTTGTGGGGGTTTTGATTTGTGGACTTTCAGCTCTGGTTCTGGAAAATAACACTGTTCCTTCTCTCTTTTTTTTTTTTTCTTTCTGTTCCACTTCTTGTGTTTATGTATGAAATGTTATGTTTTCTTAGAGCCATGAGATAACTACTGCAATGGATGGTATTTAATTTGTTTTGAATACAGATGCATATTAGAAAAGATATGGAACAATCATTAAAACACACACAAAGGGTGAATAAAACAACCAAACCACCAATTATTGTTGAGAAAGCTACTGAGGGTGAAAAGACACAGACACAATTTTGCTTTAGAAAATAGAGAAGCTAAAACTGAAATAAGCCCTGATTTCTCAGGTCCTATCTACACTGGGGTTGATACTAGCTTAGGGCAACCAGTTTCTAATAGAGCTGGTTGGGAATTTTTCAACAAAATGTTTGTCCATCAGAAAATGCCAGTTAGTCAAAGCTGAAACTATCTGCAGGAAAGAATCAGTTAAGATGAATTTCCCATTTTGAAAAAATCCTGAAATTTTTTTGAAATTACCGAAGTGAGCCGTTTCAGTATTGCAAAATAAAAGTTCAATTTTTCAGTTCAGAATAACATTTCAGTTAGAAATTTAAGTTAATGTATAGCAGCAAAGAAAACTTTTTTTAAAAAAGGACAAAATTGAAATGAAAAGTTTTGAAATTACCAAAACAAAACATTTCGATTGACCCGATCAGATTTTCTTCCTGAATTTTTAGTTCACAAAATTTTTCAAAAATTCAACTTTTTATCCCTATTTGGGAGGGGAAAAATATTCAACATTTCAAAAATTCTTTCAGGAGAGGAAAAACTGTGTCCACCCAGTTCTAGTTTCTAACTAGTTTTAAATCTTCTTCTACCTAACAGTATCACAGCAATATTGGATTGGTCGGAGTATGATCTTGTTTCACCCATTATTTAAAAAAAACCAATGTAGATTCTCAAAAATCGTTTGTTTTTAACAGATGAAACTTGATTATGCCCCCACTTACGCTAGCCAGCAGAACCATGCTGAAATCATGTCAGGCAGAAGTAGCTATAAATCTTCTCCTGACCTGGGTTCTTAGATTCCAGGTGTAATCCCTGGAAGGGAATTAACACAGAACATCAGTGTAAGTGAAAGGAATGCATCAGGACAGGGCATCTCATCATGGAAATCCCATGTTACAAAATAAAAGTGTTTTGGACACCTCCCCTCCCCATGAAGAAGAGAAAGGAAGATGTGATATTCCTGAACCCGTTCATGACTCACAGGTTGAGAGCCCTGCCAACAGAATACTGAGAAGGTCCCACTGTGATATAGCATTACCAGCAGCACTGCACAAGGAGATCTGTACCCTTAATTTACATAAGAATGCCACAACAAAATTAGGATCCTTTCCACACACCAAAGAATCTTACAGATAGTTCTAAATGACTGCATCTGTTCAATAGTCTAAACTTAGGCTACGTCTACACTACCCGCCCGCGGGGCGGGTATTTTTTTTTTTTCGATATATATATATCTCGTCTCATCTGATATATGATATATCGATCCCAAACGCTTTCTATCTTCCCGTAACCCCACCTCCACGCGGGGGCGGCGGCATCGAGATGGAGAGGAGATCCCCCGATCCGAGCGTGAGGGGGGGTTATCGATATAAGATATATAAGATTCATTTCTATCAGCTGCGTCGATCTTATTTAAGTATTATCTTATTTTTTAGAGTTGTAGACCAGCCCTCAGTAACAAGAACCCAGTGGATTACATGACCTGCAACTCAAATGTACCACCCAGGTCCTGTTGCCTGCCTAGAACACATAGAAAGGACCTTCCTACTCAGTAACAGTCATACACAATGCACCTAAAATGCTAACTGGACTGCAATGACCGTACACCTTTCAGATGTCAAGTATAGTAAAGGACTCTAAAGAATGCTCCAATTAGTCTAGGTTTGCCTTCTCTCACAGCCGGCTTCATTTATGACAATATTTCCACCGTTAAGATGCAGACAAATCAGCACTGGGATCACCAGCAGCAGCTGCAGCGTTCTACATGCAAGGTGTTGAACAAATCAGAGATGAGATCCCACTCACATCAAAATCACAAAGATGTGGATGACATCCCTTAAAAGACAAATGAACAGACTGCGGGGGAGGGAGGGGAAGGAATTGTCCCCGCATAACTAAGACTCAAAATTTGGTTGGATTGACCAGAAATTGTGGTTTTCCTAATTTTGGGGCTGTACTGTTCCTACTGTGGCGTGTCTGAAATCATTTCTCTGCACTCTGCTTGTTTGGTTCTGAACTATTGTTCTAGAGTTTCTCATTTTTGTTCTCTTGATTTTAATGTGTTTGACTCTCTCTTGGTCTTATATGTTTACTTTTGTTCTTGCTTAAATATAAATTAAAGTGCCACTGTCACCAACAGAGTCAGAACGGAACCTATGTAGTAATTTATTTCAAATTCAAGTACAGTAGTAAAACCTAAAAAACGTTATGGATAACATCCATCTGGTATGAAATACTGAGCTGATCATACAGAACAAGATTAGTCTATTCTGTTTCTGTAGGGTTCATTATGACTGTGTCCATAAACAGGTTTTGTTCCTGGTCTCCCTTCAAGCCAACAGAGTTGGCTGAGGAGTTCTTATTGTTAGCCAGTACTGCTTAAATACAGTCAGCATACCAGGGTAGAGCTGTTTCGCTTTTATTTTCTCAAATTGGAGGATGTTACATTAATCCATGAGTGCTGGAGACACAAGTGAACTGTACAAAGTCATCCACAATGAGTGAAGATAAATTACATTTTAAAATTAACCCATTATTTATGCTGTTTCTATAAGCGCATATGAAAAGGCTAAATTGTAAATAATTAGGAAGGTGTTTCCTGCGTTGTTTGACATTCAGAAAGGACATTCATTTGTAATTGCAGTAGTTTGTTGCTTCTTTTTTCTAAGTGACTTTCGGGCTCATGAAAAGTTTTGGATCAACGGTGCTGGAGACTGAAATCCTCTATTTATCCACAGAACAGACACAGTTTGGGCAACAGCACTAAGCTTCCTTATCTCACTAATACGCTTCACCCTCTGCTTGAAGAAGGAAGAAGAAGGTAATGCGGACTCCAGGCCCTCCAGCCTCAGAAAAGTGGCTTAGCTATTTGCAAAACTGCTCCGAACACCATATGAACTCCACTGGTTTAAAGTAGTTTACACACTTCTCACTAATGGGATTTAAACATGGTTTACTAGGCAAGGCTAGACCTGCCACAGCCTTTTTACAAATCTGCTCCTAGACTAGGTCTGCAGATTTCATCCTGACTGGGGATGCACCTTAAAGTTCAGCAGTTTGGGTAAGTGCTCAGCTATTACAGGGTGGTATACGTGCTTAGAAACCTATTCAACTCTTGATCTCTACTAAGGACCAGTCTATATTGCACCTGTCACATTACAACAATGCAGGCCCTCCAGCATAAATGAGCTGCACTCATGTAAAATGGGGCTTGTATGCCAGAGAAGCTTCCTCTGGTTTCAAGCTGGTGTAAGTCCCCTCAGTGCAAGCCCTGTACTACCCCAGTGCAGCTCATCTAGAAGGGGTTGGGGCACAAGGAGGTTTGCATTAGTGTGCGTAGGCCAGTATAGATATCCCCGTTACAGACTAAGCTTGCCATCCAGGATACTCTTTGAGAACATAAAAGATATGACTTTGACTTTCAAAGAATTCCTCTCCCCCCTCCCACATACAGAATTATGGTGATGATTTTTACTATGTGAATGTGGAACTGGACTAAGAACACCAACTCACTTCAAAGAGGCTGTCAAACAATAACGACTTTCATTCACTACCAACCTGAGCTGGCTTTGAGCCAATAACCTAGAGGTGAAAAATCTCTCCATCCCATTATCTGTCCTCCAAACCAGCCAAGCCAATTTCCCATTTTCTTTTAGTGCTAGCAGCTTGATGACCATGTAGAATAATTAAAGCTATATTTTATTAAATATGATGGTAATTATGGACAATCTCAGGTAATTGCCATTCCATTATTTTTAAAGATGGTTGTTTATCACCACTCGTCTTATGCTTGAGAATAGATTTTATCTCCATTGTTTATCAAGCACGGTATTGTATGGGTACATTATATGCTTCTGGAAATAATTTCCGTCTGTCTGCATAGCTCGCTGTTTTTATTCTCTTCGCTGACCCTGCCTCAGCTGAGACTTTAGAAGAAGTCTTTGAGGGTCAAGTTTTGCCATCAGCTACATTCAAATGATCGAGGACAGTATTTGGCCCAGACAGCTTTTATCTTGGACATACCTGTCGTAGTGGAGCTCCAAGTGAAAGGTGACTGTTTCTCATTGGCTGCTTTGTAGGATACAGGTCTGATTTTGAGACTGATCTATAGCTGGCCTTCCGAATCATTGTAGGTGCAACTAATGTAATTCAGACATCCGAGTACTTATTTGTGGCCACAAAACAAGTTCTCAGATGTGTAAAATAAATGAATTATGCTTGCAAATAATTGTGGATGCAAAATTGTGCCCACAGGTATTTGCACCTGTAATTTACAGGCACCTATAGGAAGCTTTTCAAAATCGGACCCTTTTAATGCCTTCTTGTATGGTCACCTTTTTTGTGTGCTAGCTGGGGACTGGTGTGGTATAAAGCATTAATGGGCTCCTGGCTTAGGGCCTGATCTTGCTCCCATTGCAATCAGTGGCAAAACTACTATTGACTTTAATGGTGCAGGATCAAGACTTCAGTTACCAGCTGTATCTTATCTGAATGTATGTTAACTCTAGTGTCTGTTAGACAACTTTGTACAGAGATTGAACAAAGACGAAAAGGAGCGTGTCCTATGTCAGCTGTGGTCTGTAAAGATTACACTTAAATGTCATCAGATCCACAACATGGCAATTCACATGCATGTTTAACCAAGTTTTTACTCACCAGCCCACCATCCTTCCAGACAAATTGCTCTGTGAGAGAACACTGTTTCCATCGTCCTGTAGCACTATACTGGCAAGAACGTGGGTTTCTCCACAATGAACGTAATCAAAACAAGCTCATACAACTGCAGCAAAGCACACTCCATGGTGAAATCCTGGCCCCACTGAATTCAATGGAAATGTGTCTATTGACTTCAGTGGAAGCTGGATGTCACCCCAGAAGTCTGATTCACCACTGATTTACTCCACTTTTATGCCAGCGTGAAACTGCAACAACACAATGGTGACTCAGGGCCAAGAACTTGATGCAGATACGAGTGAATGGCTCACATGTAGATGCTTTCCAGCACCATCAGTCTCTTCTCTTAACAGTTCCTGTGAAAACTGTTGAGAGAACAAGCTGGTAACATAAAATCATAGAAATGCAAGGCTGGTCATCAATAAGTCATCTAGTCAAGCACCTGTGCTGAGGCAGGAACAAGTAAACCTAGATCGTCTCTGGTGCGTATTTCTCTAACCTGTTTTTAAAAACCTCCAATGCCATATTCCACAACCTCCTTTGGAAGCCTATTCCAATGCTTAACTATCCTTGCAGTTGGAAAGTTTATCCTAACATCTAACCTAAATCACCCATGTTGTAGATTAAGCTCATCACTTCTTGTCCTGCCTTCAGTGGACATGGAGAACAATTGATCACAGTCCTCTTTATAACAGCCCTTAACATATTTGAAGAATGTTCTCAGGTCCCCCTCAGTCTTCTTTTCTCAAGACTAAACATGTCCAGTTTTTTTAACCTTTCCTCATAGGTCAGGTTTTCTAAATCTTTTATAAATTTTTGTGCTCCTCTGATTCTCTCCAATTTGTCCACATCTTTCCTAAAGTGTGGTGCCCAGAACTGGACACAGTACTCCAGCTGAGGCCACATCAGTGTTGAGCAGACTGAGTAAATTACCTCCTGTGTCTTACATATGACATTCCTGTTAATAAATCCCAGAATATTAGCCTTTTTCACAAATGCACCACACTGCTGACTCTCATTCAATTTGTCATCCACTGTCACCCCCAGAACCGTTTTAGCAATACAATTGCCTAGGCAGTTATTCTCCATTTTGTACTTTTGTGTTTGATTTTTTCTTTCTAAATAAGGTATTTTGCATTTGTCTTTACTGAATTTCATCTTGCTGATTTCAGACCAATTCTCTAACTTGTCAAGGGTGTTTTGAATTCTAATCCTGACCTCCAAAGTGCTTGCAACCTTACCCAGCTGTTTTTAATGGTTAATAATAATTTTGTTGATTGTCAAATGATACTAATTAATGAGCGGGGGGTAATAGAGTTCTCACCCCAGAATTAGGCTCCACAAAATTAAAATTGATACAGGCCTGTAGGTTCCTTATATTACTGGTGAGCATAGGTGCTGGAACTAGGGCTGTTGCTGCACCCCCTGGCTTGAAGTAGATTCCATCATATAGAGTGTTTACAGTTTGGTTCAATGGCTCTCAGCCTTCCCCCCACCCCAAAAACTGTTCCAGCACCCCTGCTGCTGAGTAAAAGAAAAGGTTAAGTTAGTTCTATGGATTACTCAGCTTCGTGTCATCTGCAAATTGTATAAGTATTCTCTCCACTCCATTATCCAAATCATTAAATTAAAATATCAAATAGTACCAGAACCAGAACAGAACAGAACCCTACAGAACCACACTAGGTACATTTTTCCAGATTGACAACAAGTTTTCAGCTAGTTTTGAACCCACCTTATTGTAATTTCATCTAGACCACACCTCTCCCTACTTTGTTTATGAGAATGTCACATGGGACTGTGTCAAAAGCCTTACTAAAATCCAGACAGATCACATCTACAGCTTCCCCCTCCATCCCCCACCCACTAAAGCAATAACCCTGTTAAAGAAGGAAACTCTGTCGAAGATGGAGCTCAATGTGCTAGTTCACAGCTTGGGAACCACCAAATATTACATGTAATAAAAATGGAGTTCATCCTTTTACAATGTCCCGCCTAACCTCTGAATATCTATTTTTCTTCAGAAATAGGGGCAATGTTTAATTGCATGCTTACATAGCCCGCCAGACCCAATGTGCTGGTTGGTTCCCTTATGGCTAAGGGTGCTCAGCCATTGTGCACTGCCCCTTCCATCGCCAGCATGTCTGCTCCTGGCTGGGGAACAAGCCGCACACAACAACATTGATGAAATAGAGATTTCTGAAGTATGTGTGGTTTTTGTTTTCAACAAATTTACATATTATTAGTAATAACCTGGCGTCCAAAAGTGTGCTACACATCTTACAGAACAAAGAAAGACAAGGCTCCCTGCCACCAAAGGATTTCCAGCCTGTGTTTGTACAAGACCCAATGGATTATTGCTACAAACAGTAGGAGGGAAATGGGGAGGAATGGAGGATGAGGATAACAGTAACAAGATCTCACAGTAACACAGGCTTGTTATATGAACAGTGGATGGTCCCCTTACAGCTAAATAACTTCACATTTGTTTCTTTTGAACACACATTGTCAGCATTCAGTCTTGCTCCCAAGAACAGAGCAGACATTCTGCGATGTGTGCCTGCTTACATCATGGTCACTAAGGAGTAAACTAAAACAAAGCTGGAAAATCTAATCAGGGGCCTGTCAATCTTAATGGTGTCCCTTCAAGAGAATGTTATTGAAATGCTTCTAGATCCCCCCCCCTCCACTTTTCACATCAACAGAGTAAGCTATTGCTGGGTAGTCTCATCCCTGCCTGACCGTTTCTTGCCGCTGAAGACCCTAACGGGGACCCTTGCAGCTCCTCACAATGTTAAGCCAGCTCCTTTCCCTGCAAAGTGCCAAGTACCTCCTAGGAAATACCGAGTGCCCTTAACACCAGCTGAAGCCAACAGGAGCTCAGCACCTCCAAAGAGGCATCAGCACATTCCTGCATCATGTCCTTGTAAAAATACTCCCCCCCCCCACCAATCCTCTCACTGCTTTACAAACGTGTATTAGTTCTTGTATCACCCTTGTGAGGTACGTAAGTGTTATTATCCCCACTTTACATATGGAGAAACTGAGGTCAGAAAGGGTTAATGGCCTGATTTCAGAACTCCATCCTAAGTCAAGGAGAGCTGGCACGCACCGAATCTTTGAAAATTAGGTCGTAAGCAACTTTCCCAAGGCCATAGAGGTTCCTGTTTTGGAGCCAGGATTAGAACTCCAGAGTTTCTGGCTACAACTCCTATTCTCAGGCCACCACACTGTGTGTATCAACCAGTAGGAATTGGAATAGCAGGCTGCAACAGCTAAAACCATAGGCACCTTCAATGGCTACGCATTCTTCCATTCAGATCCAGAGCAGAAGTCCCTAATGCTTTCTGGTCCAGTCTGTGCAGCTGAAGACTGAGCTGTGCAGTCCTACACCCACCTGGCCACTCTGGGATGCCAAACACTTTCACTCCTCTATAAAAGAAATCCACTTCACAGCAGCAGTTTGGCCTGGGTGACTTATCTGCTCCCCTCCAATAACTGTTTAGGCCTTCACAGAGCCTTCCCTCTGTGTGGGCAGCCTCTCCGTTCTCATCCAGCAAACTGGAGCTGCCTTCTTCCAGTGCAGTTATTATAAAATGCTGCTCCAGAGCAATAACCCACAATGGCCTGATTCTCGCACATCTGGTGTCCTGCATCTCTGGCAGTGGGCAGTACCTGATACTTTAGAGCAAAATAATAAAATCTATAATTAAAAATGGAACTACCCAATTAAAAATGCTGTAGAGGGAGTAAAATTTTTTTCCTGACCTCTGCTGTTTACCCCCAACCCATCATATTCCCTTAGAGAAATAAGTGATTTCTCTTTACTAACACGCACCTCAATTCCATTGGCCATTTAAGAACTGGTCAAAAAAAATTTCTACAAAACAGCTTTCCAGAAAAAAAAAATTAGTTTAATCAAAATCTAAACATTTTGTGGGAATGTGTTGACTTCAACAAGATTTTCAATGGGGAAAAAGTAAAAATGTTCTGTTTGAATACCTTGAATCATTTTGTTTTGACTTTTACATTACAAATGACATGTTAATTGTAATATATTTATATTATATTTAATATTATGTATGTATTATATATTGTATTTAGTATTTGAAAATAAAAGTCAAAACAAAACATTTTGATGGTCCTGAATCAAATTTTTTTTCATTCATTTCACTGAAATTTTGGCTTTTTGTTCCAATTTGGAACTAATTCCCCCTCCCCCCCCCAAATGCTGGAATTTCTATGGAACAGAAATTCCAGCTCTCAACCAGCTCTGTTAGTAACTGACGGTTGGACTATCATATTTAAGAGCTGGGCTTAAACATTGCTGTAGGTCAGTACACTGTATATGCAAACACATACAGCAAAACAAGGGAATTAATTTCCATCCAGCAGATGGAACTAAAATGTTGTTTGCAATGGCAATTTTGGGGAAATCTTCAGGAGCCGGATAGCACTAGTGAAGACAAGATGTGGATGACTACACCATTGCCATGTCATTTAAACCTCTTTAGAACCAGTAGACGATACACACTAAAAATGTGGAGAGGATTTGTACATTTTTTTAACCCCTTCTAGGGTTAAATGACAGAGTGACAATAAAAACTATGGATGAAATCCTGGCTCCAATTAAGTTAACGGTAAAACTTCTATTGACTTCAGTGGGGCTAGGATTCCACCCATGTCACCTACTTACTGCTCTCAATGTTGCTATCAACAGTGGAGCTGGCACCACTGCAAAGAGGTAGATTTCTCAAAAATTGCAAAGGTTAAAAAAAAAGGTAAAAAAAAGACCAAAGGCTCTTGGCCATTAATGTAAAGCTGTAGCAGCACCTTAGTTTTGCATTTAAAGTGAAACCTATAATTTACAATTGTTATTCAATTTATATCAGCCAGTAGAATCACACAGCAGAAATCTCATAACTGTATCAGAAAACTGTATGGTCCGAGATCCGTTAGAGAGAGAGCGAGCAAGACAGAGAGAGTCCCAGAACTGGTAAGCAGCACACCTATATCCTGAAAGACAAGCAAAGGGAAACTGGGGGAGAAGTGGGTGGAGAAGGATAGGTTAATGGCACAGAAACCGTAAGAAATGATGGTGAAAAGGAGGTGTGGGGGATAATGGAATAGGAGGACATTAATGTTCCTGTAAATTTTGAAATTGTTCCAAATATAATTATATTCATATTTAGTATCTGTTATCCTAGCTAATTTATAATTATTTAAGCTTTTTTAAAAAACAAAAACAAATATGCTTTTGCAAATACACATAATCTTTTAAACTATTTCCATTTTTAACAGCCTGCAGGAAAACTCTGAGGAATTTGTCTAGGGGCAGCGGGGAGTGCGGGAGATTAATAGGATAGAAATTCAAGTTGTCCTAAAAACTTGTATAAACAAATCTATAAAAGTAAATAGCAGCTCCTAGCGTATAAACAAAATGATTCTCTATTTTAGTTTGAGGATCTTTTCCTTATCTAGTAATGAATTTTATTCCTAAAAATCTTTGCCCAGTCCCAGAGACGATATTTTCTAATGGAAAACCAGTCATGTATAGCCTTATGCTATTCACATTTCAGCTTCTAAAATAGTTCTAACTCTTTGAACTTTGTGTTTGCATAGGTCCTGAACCAGCAAAGCAATTTAGTATTTGCTTAACTTTACCTATGAACAGTCCCATTAAAGTCAGTCACTGGGACCATTTAAGCTCATGGTGAAGTGTTCTGATGGATTAGGGCCACAGAGTTCTTCAAATTCACTGCCATACCCTTTTTCAAGTCCGGAAGAGGGGGACTCAGGCAAAACCACTATTCAAGTTACTGGACACTGCAGACCCAACATAAGTCACTGTGTACAGTTTCAATGCAATCTGGAGGTGCAAAAAATGTACATGCTGCTGAAACAGATGTACGGCTGTGTTAATCTCATTGTGTCCATGTACACATATACATGGGGCTTTTCATATACTTTTACATCATATTGTCTCCCAGCAGAGCTAATTTAATTCAACTAAATACCGAGCTCTTTCACCTGCCACAGGAGGTGGCAGACTGCTACACTGGCAGGGACTTGAAACCCACGAGTGCTCTGCATTAATATGGTAGTGAGGTGATGTAACTGTTTCCTGGGAAACAGCTAAAGGCAAGCCTGATGCATCCTATAAACCTTCTGGAGATGGGACAGCAGCTTTTTAATATTTAAACAAGTAAACATATGCAACAAGTAAACTCTTTATTCAGCACTATTTCATACAATGTAGTATTCCAGTTTGGATTCACACAGGTGATGAAGGGCACGAATCAGTGAGTCTCTTTACAACGCCTTGACTGATGTAGGGGATATTAGCAGTTTTACTACTGATATTAGCTCTTTTTATTTATCTGGCCACACACTCCTGTTGGTTTTCATTTAATATATCTGAGCGCTTGAAATAGTTTCTATTTGGAAGGAGTGTGGTCCTGTGATTAGAACCTGGGATTTCAAGCTCTTCCACTGACTTAGTGTATAGCCTTGGGCAAGTCCCTTTAACTCCTAGGTGCTTCTTAGAAAGATTAATTAATTAAGCCTTACCACTTCGCTGTGAAGTAGGGAACACTATTACTACCTGCACTTTAGAGACTGGGAAAATCACCTTGAGATCCCTGGATGAAACGAGCTCTATAGAAACCACAAAGTATTTTCAATTCTGGGTTGTTTTGTAAAAATGTACAACGACCCCCCTCCCTTTAATATGATTTTACATGTTATTTAGTATCTCTTATTCTGCTCTATCCATTATATTAACATCTAACACTCTAGTTTGTGTTGAAGGAGCTAGAACCAGCTTCAAATGATGCATCTTTTATATCCTAAACAAGTTATATTCCAGGAACACAATGTAGATTTAACGTTAACATAACTTTTTTTGTGAAGCTAATAACTGCACTGACATGAGTGTCCCACAAATGCAAAAACTTAGAGAAAGAATTCTATGTAGGGGCTAAAGTTAAGCTTGATCAGCTGCACAGGAAGCAGTGTTCAGTTTAATTAAGAACACGGTGGGTTTCTTTGCACATCATTCAGTGTCAGTGTCTGTCTGACTTTAACAAATGAACTTGACAGTTTAGCATTTATTTTCCAGTTTCAGGGTTTTAATGTCCCACTACCAGCACATATATGATCATAATAATGATGATGTCTAAAGCCTGCTTAATGCAAAATGCTCTTATAATTTCTGACCTATTCTGCACTTTCAGGTCAATGCAGTATTTCAGGTTCATTTTAAAAAAAAGATTTCACTCTGTACCTTCTCCCATCATGTTTGTGAAACCCTCCTGACATTTTCATTATCTCATCAATCCTAGTAAATCATCTGAGTTTTGGTTAGTTTTAACACTGTTCTTGTCATCTCCCACGCAATCTAGGGATTAAGGAGGTTTAATTACCATCATTTGAAGAGGATAAAGGCAAAACTTTACAAAAACACGGGAAGAAATGCAGGAAATTATTTGCTTGAAATCTTGCTAGTGGGGAAAATGTTCTCACAAGGTTGCCCTCTTATTAGCTTGCAGGGAATATACTCTATTTGGGGGCCTAAAACCCTACATGCAGCTGTTCAGTAAACCCCCACAATGTAAAACATGTTGTGAGGCCAAATTAACCTTCCAAAGCATGTTGGAAAAGCATCTTTATTTTGCCATTGCTGTCGGTGTGAAGTTTCCTCACCTGTCTGCCCCTGAGTGAAACCTCAGAAACAGTGACTTGCTCAGAATGATAACCAGAGATCGTAGAAATCCATTTGCCACAGAAAAACGTGGGATTTACGTTTCTACAGAGACTCTTTAGTTTTTACATTTTGTGAACAAATAACATATATTAACTATGAACTAAATTTTACTGGAAGTACCAGTGTCACTTATTCAATGCGCGCAACCTCCCCCTCTTATAGTTGATTTTTGAAAGTGCTTTAAACGTACATTGCCTGAACACTCCAATAAACTGCTTCTGGCATATAGAGGTTACTCAATGGCATATAGGGGTTCGTGTTTTAATGCATTTCAAATTTCATGTGAGTAATTAAAGTTATGAAAAGATGCCGAAAACTTTAAAAATCTGCCCTGTTTAAGCAAATCTTCCATAGACCTAGCACTGTCTGGCCTGGGGGTTAGCTCAGCTTAACAATATCGCTTGGAGGTGTGGATTTTTCACACCCCTGAGCAATATAACGGAGCAATCTAACTTTTTAATGTAGACCAGGCCTTATGCTCTCCTCTACTTCTTGCACATTTATCAGATATTTCTGGCGGTATGTTTGTGCATTTAATCACCTGGGTAGCTCAGGATGGAGGTGGATGTTATGGCTTTATTTTTCTGTGTCCACAGCACCCTACCTCTAGCCATTGTTTGTTCCCTCAGTCTTCTGGCTCTTCATCCGCTGCACTATTCGGGGTTTAACAATCAAGACACCGGTTTTCTTCTTTTCTGCAAAACCAACTTAAAGCAGTTTCCCCATGCTCGATACAAGGAAAAAAACTTTCAAACTATAAGGATAGTTAAGTACTGGAATAGGCTTTCAATGGAGGTTGTGGAATCCCTGTCATCTGTGGTTTTTAAGAGCACATTAGACAAACACCTGTCAGGGATGGTCTAGAAGATTTAGTTGGTCCCGCCTCAGCGCAGGGGCTGGACTAGATTACCTTGTTCCACCCCAGAGCCGCCCAGAGGATTCAGGGGGCCTGGGGCAGGGCCGGGTCTTTGGCAGCAATTCAGCGGCGGGTCCCTCTTGGAGGGAAGGACCCGCCGCCAAATTGCCGCCAAAGAATGAAGCAGCGGCATTAAAGCAGCCTAAGTGCTGCTGATCGCAGCTTTTTTTTCTTCTTCCGCTGCTTGCGGCACTTGTACTCACTGGGCGGCGCTCCGAGGCTCTGGCAGCACTTCCGCGGTGGGTCCTTCACTCGCTCCGAGTCTTCTGCTGCACTGAAGGACCCACCGCCGAAGACCCGGAGTGAGTGAAGGGCCTGCCCCCGAAGTGCCGCCAAAAACCCAGAGTGGCTCGCAGGGCCCCTGCAGGGCCTGGGGCAAATCGCCCCATTTGCCCACCCGCGGGTGGCCCTGTTCCAGCCCCATGTTTCTATTAGCCCTGAAAGTCTTCTGGAGTGTACCCTGGAAAAGGAGATCCATCCAGGTTGTTATAATAGCCTCATATCTGTAGTATCTGAGTAAAATCCCTGCCTAAGTATCTAGTGACCCGAGTGACACTATAGTGCCCAACATGGGGTCAGAGACAGGAGATTTACATGTTAGAGGGTTCCCTTCGCCTTGCTGCACAAGGGGCTTTTCTCTTATGTGCCTCAACGTTTGGACACAGATTTCAAACTTAGGTTGTTTCATACAAAGCACTGTAACTCCTTTGGCCTTCATGTCACTAAACAGCTTGTCCAATTATCTTTAGGCCTTGATAATTTTTAAAACCATCTTGAAGGCCAGTTTAATTAAAACATGTTTCTAAGACACAGCAGGAAAGACAGAGGTTTGAATAGCTGCTGCAGAATTACAGATACTTGGGAGTAAGTGTATTTATTATTACTAGTGTGCATCGCAAGGAGACTTGCGCAATATAACAGAATACAACAAATTCAGTTAGTTACTTAAACTTGGTCCACCATGGATAACATGTTTTCAACAGAGTAGGAAACACAGCTCAGCTTGTGAATTCACTTTCCTCCCCAGGCTGATCTTACAACTACTTGGAATCAAACGTATAGACTTGAAACGTTTTGATGGCTTTTCCCTCTCAGTCTTTCTTGACCCGAGAAAAACCTTCCCACAGCAACAAACCTTATCGCCCGCACAGTGCAGTAAAATATAATTGTAGCGTTAGTGACCTCAAACAACCTCGCTAGGTTCATTATTCTTGTGGAGAAAACACATTGCTTTGCCACTATAAATAAAATGAACGTGTGAACAGCACGTATATGTTTATTTGCATGGGGAGCATAAATTATGGAGTTCCCATGTTTTCAGTCATCACCCCTTGCAGCTACGATAACGTTCCCGGGAAAAAAACAAGGAATTTAATATAAGCACAGAACTATATGTGCTTTGGCTAAGTGAAGACTGAAGCACAAGAGGTCAGTCAGCCATAGTGACTGCTCTCCTCCACCTGCATAAGCAAACAGGAGTACTGAAACCTGAATTACTGTACAGAAATCAGGTCACACACAGAACATAACCTATTCAAAATTCCAGGTAGCATTCTATTCTATTCTATTTAGGTTATGACACTGCTCTGATCCTCCTGGTATCTGAGCACCATTAGAATTAAGTTCTCTCTTGAATGGGGAGGGAAAGAGGCAATGGTATTGAAATCAAAGTGTTTAGCACCCATTCACCTCAGGGCACACAATTCTGAGTTCAAGTGGAGGAAATACTGCATCTAGTATCTGTCCCTGATGGTCAAAAATGCACTCAGATCCTATTTTGGGTACAAAAGTCACCAATTCAAACTCTTCTATGACCTCAACCCGGGGTGTTTTTTTAATTGATTTGACTTGTCCATTCCTACAACCTGAAAGTGGCTGCTGAGTGGTTCTGAGCAAAAAAGAGCGGCAGGGAAAGGCAGTGAGTTTTAGAATCCATACCACCATGCTACAAATCCACACTTTGTCCAGCTTACTGATGCAGCACAAAGGAAAGGAAAATATATATGTCCCCGGGGCCAGAGTAAGCAAAGGAGCTGCAGCTGGGGGAGGATGCGGTGTGCCCAAACTTATGTCCCTACCCCTAAAGCAGGCACTCACAAAGCTGGCTGGAAAACACTGGTGAGATCAAGGGGAAGGAGACCCACTGCTGCATGCGCAAATGGGGTCATGCCTGGCAATGAAGGGGCTATGGTCAGAGGCTCCCTATTACCACCACTGGCAGGTGCTGAGGGAGCCGCAGCTACGAAACACGTAAAAATCAATTGGAATATAAATATTCTGGGCCTTGTAGGCTTGCCATTGGTTGAAATGTTCATTCTGATTTGGGAAGACCATTGCGGACACATTTCCTCCCCTATTTTCATTCTGTTTTCTTTTTAAACTCCTGATAATTTGGTTCTGAAAGCTATAGGCAGGGATGTAGTGCAACAGGAAAACCTGAAGTGATGCTTTTTCACAGACCTGTACTCATGCAGAGAATGACTGACTTTGCATTAGTCTGCACTAGCAGACTAAAACATTGTAGCATTGTTAGGAGGTGTTCGAGATCAGAGTTTTGGTTTAATACATATTGTACTTACATTTCAGTGTATAGTATACACAGCAGTATAAACAAGTCATTGTATGAAATTTTAGTTTGTACTGACTTCGCTAGTGCTTTTTATGTAGCCTGTTGTAAAACTAGGCAAATCTCTAGATGAGCTGATGTCCCCCTGGAAGACTTCTGCGTACCCCTAAGAGTATGTATACCCCTGGTTGAGAACCACTGGCTTAGGCATCTTCCCTAGTTTCAGACAACTGATTAACTTAAAAACTGTTTATCACAAAACCATTCATTTAAATTAACAATCCACAGAGGCCTCAGATTACACTCTTCACAGGTCTCATTCTCAGGTTCAAAATGATCAGACACAACTACTCCACCATCCAAATCCTTAACTTAACAAGCATCTCTGGACCTTAATAAAATATTACATAGCCAACAAAGCCACAAAAAAAGAGAAATACTTTTAAAAAGTAGGAATTGTGAGTGAATAATCAGTGACACAAGGGACAGAGTCTTGTGTTAGCTAACGTTACTTGAGAAGCGTGGATTATATAGCCTCATCATCACGTAACATGAATAAACAGCATATGAGTGGGGGATATGGAAGGGGGAACTGCTTCTTTCTATGTCACTCCAGAAAGAATGTGATGATTATAGAGCCTGAGAAATGCTCACATTTGTGATACAAGCAAAGGGAGGAGCCTGCCTCTTCCTCCTGATTTTATACCAAAATAATGATAAATAAAATATTGATAATATTAAAATGTCTTTATATAATTTTCTTCAGACAAGCCATCTATAATACCAATTAAGTATCACAACACCCTTGTGAAGTAGAGACTCAAAGGGGTTAAAGACCCAAACTTTCAAATTTCCAGTAATTTTGGGTGCCTCAGTTTTAGGGTACCACCTGAGACCCCTTGGGTCTATGTTTTCAGAGAGGCAGAGCACTCACAACTCCAAGGGAAGTTACTGGGAGATGCAGATGCTCAGCACCTCTGAAAATCAAGCCTCAGGCACCCAAAATTATTGAAAATGTTGGTCTAAGTAACTTGGCCAAGGTCACATAGAAAGTCAGTGCCAGAGCTGGGAACAAAGCCAAAGGATCCTGAAACACTGCTTATTGCTGTAACCATTACACAATACCATCCCCTAAGACAGGGGCAGGCAAACTCTTTGGCCTGAGGGCCGCATCGGGTTTTGGAAATTGTATGCAGGGCTCGTTAGGGGAGGCTGTGCCTCCCAAACAGGCACCAGTGGCTGGTGGTGCGGCTGTGGCTGGAGCCAGCCATGCCACCACACAGCACAGAGCATGCCCTCCCCTAAGACCTGCTGTATAATCTAAAGCAAACAATGGGAAGGAAGGGCTGACTGAACTTCTTAATTATGCAGCAGCTGTTGATATTATTATTATTTTTTTCAAAAAAAATGCTCAGAAAGGCTGGTCCTTCCTGGTTGTTGCTGATAGGATGAGGTTGAGGTGATGGTTTCAATAAGGCCTAAATACAGGACACAAGAAAAACAGAATTGCTGAAGACATAAAATGGAGGGAGGTTATTTCCCCCAGCTCCACCCTGCAGCTGCAGAGGGTGTCAAACACAGTGGAAAAGGTACAGTTCTGTGTAGGAGCCATGGACATCTGTGGTGGCTGGCACCTGTGCAGGTTGGATGCTGAATGAGACTAGGCTGTGTGGTTAATGAGGCTGGGGCATGGAAGCGTGTACTGCCTCATTCACTACAGAGTCTGGGTGGCATGTATGAATATGAATTAGATACAGAGATACACACTGAACATGAAATTGCCCCTATTTCACAGCACACCTTGTTTAAAGCTAAGCTTGCAAGTCATGATAAGAGTGATGACTAGAGGACAGGGCTGGTTTGTGAGCTAGCCTGGAGTAAGGTCATCAGTGAAAAAAAAATCAATTTGATGGTCTCATTCTTATTTTCACTATCACCAGAAGATTAAGTCTCCCTGTTCAAGGGAGCCAAGGCTGGAACCAAAAAGAGTGCTTGTAGGTCATGACTAAGTCTGGAGGGAGCATCAAAGTGTGTGCGTGTGTGTGTGCCCGAGAACGTGCATGTAAAACAATGCCCAGCATCTGGACCTCACAATACTACTAGTCAATCCCTTTCACCAATGCTCATGCCACTCCCAATTTACAGAAATTAAAACATGCAGCAGTGCTACTGCCTTCTAAATATGAAATACAGAAGTGGAACAGAGGCAAAGACCAGTTCAATTAGTCTAGGATCTTTTGATAAAGGTTACTCAAATAAGCTGTGTACTGAAACTCTATGAGACTAACATATCTGCACTGTTATTTGTAATAACATGACACCTCAGTTTGCAGGAAGGCACCGCACTGTATACTAATAGCACACTTATTATTAGATTTTCTGCATGGTTACATAAGCCTGTAAAAGGGAAAAATGTAAATGATTCAAGAAGATATTCTTGTGGTTCTCATGAAGTCTTTTAATATCTAAAGATTGAGGAAGATCCCTCCTGGCAAGAGACAATCAATTTTTATGCTTCATTAAAACAATTTTTTCAGTATTTTAAAGAAAATGCTTGTAGGCAAGAGAAGCAAATAATATGTTTTTTTTTTATAATGTAAGCATTTTGTGATAACTTGCCCTGAGATCTTTCCAGCTCCTCTGCAAAAAGGAGACTAAAGTATGCATGTAATGTATGTTTCTTCCTTTGTAGCATCTGACCATGATCTGAAAATATACTGCCCTGTGCAAAACTGAGCTGCGTGCCAGGACACACGTTTCAAAAAAGGACGCAGAAAGGGCAAAATCAGAAAGCTCTGACTTATATCGTGACAAGCAGATCTCAGCCACATAAGTCAATGCCAGTGCTAGCTAGAGTAACTTATGCGTGTAAGTGCACTGATGCTAGGAACCTGTCTGGCTACTCAACCATGCACACGTTTCTTCAATTACTCAGAGATGCTTAGGCCACAAATAGCAATCTGGGAAAAAATGATTTTTCCACAGTTCCTTGAGGACCTGTCCCCTGAAATCAATCAATGCCATACACTTATCCCCCAAAGTACACGTGGGACAGTTCTAAGCATCCCAGCCTCCCTTTTGGAAATATTTGTATAACACAATACATGCCCAAAAGAATGACAAATTAATCCAGTGCTATTAAACAAATTTATCCTGCATTTAGATACAGGTCACTTAGCCATTTCAGAACGTCACACACCTGACCACACAAGACAAACGGCACATAGCTGAAGTAAGAAGCGTTTGTAAAAAGCGACAAAGAGTCCTGTGGCATCTTATAGACTAACAGACGTATTGGAGCATAAGCTTTCGTGGGTGAATACACACTTCATGCATCTGATGAAGTGGGTATTCACTCACAAAAGCTTATGCTCCAATACGTTTGTTAGTCTATAAGGTTCCACAGGACTCTTTGTTGCTTTTTACAGATCCAGATTAACACGGCTACCCCTCTGATACTTAAGAAGTATTTCTTATATACCATTGTAATGCCTTTGGGGTTTAGAGAGCATGGGCCCTTTAAATCTTTTTCCCAGGGGGGAGGGGGAGAATAAGAAAAAGGAGGGAAGGCAGCGCTGGAGCTCCAGGGAGAGAGGGAGAGGCAGCAGGCTGGCCCTGGAGAAGGAAGCAGAGAGAACCTGCCTGAGGAGGACAGGCCCGATCGGGGACAGCCCAGGACAGGAGCCAGGAGGAGCCCTGTGCCGGGGGGAATCGCCCGAGAAGGACAGGCCAGAGCTGGACCCAGTATCACGGCTGCCCAGAGCTGCGTGGGGCTGTGAGCACTGGGGCTTGTGACTCTGCACTGGGAACAAGGAGGGAGGCTGTAGCTAGTTAAGTGGGGAGGTGGTCGCTCTGTGGGGCTTTGCAGAGAGCGGCAGAAGAGGGCACCGGAGGGGTTTGCTGGGGAGAGTTCACTGGCGCCGAAGACGACCAGGAGCATCCAAAACTCACCACCGGACTGGAACTTTGCTCAGAACTCCTGAACTCTGTGTGCAGACACATTGCTCAGTGTCTGCCCTTCCAAACTGTGCTCCCACTGGGCCCGTGGGGTTTTGGTTTGGATGCAGCCCTGTTTTACTGCTCCCCCTATATTTCCCCTTGTTGTTTTTCTCCTCTCAGCCCTCTGTAAACAAATACCTCCCTTTGTTCTATCCATTGTACTTTTCCTGTGGGTGTGTGTGTTCACTCGGGGGGGTTTGGAACAGGTGCCCCTGGGGTGGAAGGGATTTCTCCTGCTGCATTCCTGCGCGCGCTGTCTCTTGGCCAGAGCTGCCTGCAGAGCAGACTCCATCTTGGCCACGAGGGCGCTAAAGTTACACTATGGAATCTGTCCACACTGGCAGGGGCGGCCCCAGCACGCCAAGCGCGTGCTTGGGGCGGCATGCCGCGGGGGGCGCTCTGCCGGTCGCCGGGAGGGTGGCAGGCGGCTCCGGGGGACCTCCCGCAGGCGTCCCTGCGGAGGGTCCACTGGTCCCGCGGCTCCGGTGGCTCATCCGCAGGCACGTCTGCGGGAGGTCCACCGGAGCCGCGGGACTGGCAACCAGCAGAGCGCCCCCCCGCGGCGTGCCGCCGTGCTTGGGGCAGTGAAATGGCTAGAGCCGCCCCTGCACACTGGTCACTGAATAAAAAGTTAATCCATGTGTCATGTTATCTCACACTTCAGTGCTGTGCAAATGGTATGTAAACTCCACTGCTGCTTGGGTGTAGCATCTGCTCACCATTTAGATGAGCCAGCACCATGATGCAACAAATGAGTTGAAGGGTGCTGGCTGTTAGACATATGTGTCCAATAATCACTGTTATGCTACCTTTAAATACTGCCTAATACATACATACATATTGGTGAACTAACACTCTTCTATTCATGCACACTGAAGTTACAGGAGTGGGTGGGTGAGATTCTGTGGCCTGCATTGTGCAGGAGGTCAGACCAGATGATTATAATGGTCCCTTCTGACCTTAAAGTTTATGAGTCACTCTAGCCCACACAACCAGCAAGAGACAAACAGAGGCTACACCTCAAGAGTGTGAGAAGTGGTTTAGCTCGTCTCTGATGGGGTTTTACTTCATAGACAAGTATGGCCAATGGCACACTGTGTTAGAAGCCACCCCATTCAAATCACAGAATCACCAACAAAAAGAGAGCCTTGGGGTGTCACATCACCAACTTGCAAACAAGAAATGTCACTTACTGCCAAACTGCCCATTCTTTTCCATCGAGTCTTCCCAAGATAATGTGAGCTGTGACAAGGATTCTCTGCAACCTCTGCTCAGCTCAAAAGGACAATGGGCCAAATTTACACCTGGTTTTCCCATTGTTTTTAAATGAATTACACAAAGGATGAGTTTGGTCCTACCTGAAAGCTGATCCACAATGCTGACCAGCTCACCTTCACCTTCAGTACTACAGTAAAGGTGGGAGACGAAGGAGTGCTGACAAGAGTCTGAACATTATTTCTTGGGGAAGCAAAGGCACATTTCCAAGAACAAAATGTACAGAACTTGGGTCTCCTGACTTCTGGGCACCACCAATTTGAAATCTATTCCAGTAGTTTCAGGTGCTACCTGCACTCACGTCCCTGTGCCATTACTGTGGTTTTACAAATACATTCTATTATTAAGAATGTTTTTCTGTCCCGTTTGTGTGTGAAGGACCCACACAAACAACAGAGGCTTCCATTTTGTAAAAATGTTGGCTTAGACTACATCTATCCCTCTACAGCAGTGATATTCATATATAATTTGGCTCCTGAACCACTGAGATCTGAATAGCACTGCTCTACAGAATTCAGAGCAGAATTCACAATATGCAAGAGCCAATATCTTCTAACCTTGGATTCCTAAATTAGGCACCTAAATCCTTATTTAGGTATGTAAATAAGGGTGACGATGTTTGGATGTGCTGAGCAACTGCAGCTCCTAAGTACTTTAATGCAAACTGCAGCTGCTCAGCACTGTTGAATATAAGGCCAGCTTTATATAGGTGCCTAAATATGAATCCTAACTTAAACCACCCAAGTTTGAAGATATTGCCCAAGTAGAAGAACATTAAGAAACTTAAGATTCATGTCCTATTCAAAGTACTACACTGCTTGTAAGTAATTAAAATAATGCCTGCATTATTTTACTCTAGTTTGTAGATGCACAAAAATAAATATTTCTCCCTGAATTACAAGCATGTCCACCACTACCATGATAGCTTGTATCTCAGCAATTCTACACAAATGTGAATTTGATGTGTGGTAATTTCAGGGTCATTTGATGTTATTCATTTAGTATAATTACATTATAAGAAGTCTTATGTTATTTTATTTGCAAAAATTGCCACTAAAACGGTGGACAAAATTCTCTACATCTTTGGTTTTGCATGAGCAAAAACTTAAACTCGGAAATACACCCACACAAAACCTTTGAAAAGCAGAACATTGCGCTTGCAAATTAGGAAGACAGGTTGAGGTTCCTTTTGAAAATCTGGCCCACACACTAGAAATGAAAAGGCTTCTTTGAGCCAAAAATAGAAGAGAGGTTTCTTCCTTTGTGGGTGTCCATGAAGCAAAAAGGAGGACAGTATTTCAACTACTTAAGGAAGTCTTTGAAATATACTGACCAATTTTGCACCTGAGATTAAAATATTTGGATTTCATTGGTGTGCACGGCTATAATACAATGCATTTACAGTTCTTGTTTAAGAGAAGGTAGAGCTTTGTGTGTGCGCATATATAGATTTTATAATGGTTGACAAGAAGATTTTTCTTCTTTGCCTTCAATATCAAGAGCCCAATTCTGTCCTCAGATATGTTGATACAAATCAGAACTAGCTCTTAAATGGAATGGAGTTACACTGTTGTAAAACCATTATGAGCGACAGCAGGAACAGTCCAAAAATACTCATATTAACAGAGTACATTAAGACTGAAATTTTCAGTGCCTTTCAGCATTCTATGTTATCAGTACTATGACCTCAGCATCTATGGGAATCCAGCCAGCCAAACCTATGAAAGGGAGCATTGTGCCCCTAGTACACATCAGAGCATGTAAGATGTCCTGCTACTTGATTGGCCAGTAGGAAAGTTGGTCTTAGTAACATGACAAGATTGATTAGGTACAAAGAAAAAGGGCATTTGGAAAGATATCCGCTGAGTGAAGTTCTTCTTCTATGGCAAGCTGCTACAGAAATACAAGCAATAAATGTCCCCTTGGCACAAAGGAAAAGTGGTCAAATATTTCAGATATTAAAACTAAAACAGATTCACAGGTCCCTCTATAATAAGCAAAAACTCACTCCACTCTGATCCAGGCTGAATGCAATCTGATATCCAGGGTAAAAAAAGATGAACTTGCATACCCACTTCATTTTTGCTGCACATCCCCACAAGAACAATCCCAGCTAGTCTCACTACTGCTATGAGTGTTTGTTGCTTTAAATATCTTTCTACTCTGAATTTGGTATTGCTAGTATCAGGCCAGAGCGTGCTGGAGCAGTGTATCGAGGGGTCACTATGTAAGTTGATCTCCCCCTTGTCAGGTGCATCAGTTGGCTTTCGGGCAATACTGCCCCCACATGTTACCTTTCTTTAATCTCAGAAGTTTCCCTCCAGGCAAGGAGGACTGGATTCAGCTCCTTCCCGAGATATGCAACAATGCTCTGAGCATCAGCCGGAGGGGGCTGCTAGATAGAGTGTGATGTGAGATGCAACCTCTTCTCTGAAAGGGTGAGCTTGCCTACTGTGTTAGAGGCTTTTATCACTTGCGTAAATAATTTCTTGCAACAATAAATCTTAAAATAGTTCAGTAAGTCTTTAAGCGTCTCACTTTTTTTCTGGCACATAGTTATGAATCCAAGATTGAGAACACATATCTGCACACAGGCCTGT
The DNA here is from genome assembly GCF_016161935.1 of Mauremys reevesii. Taxonomy (NCBI): domain Eukaryota; kingdom Metazoa; phylum Chordata; order Testudines; family Geoemydidae; genus Mauremys; species Mauremys reevesii. Next base: position 177,937,631 of record NC_052624.1, on the reverse strand, counting down.
ATATCTCAGTCTAATGCTGTATGCAAAGCATGGTACACTCGGATCCCCACCGTACACACAGGGAGGGTGTTGTCTGCTCTATATCTGAATCACTCTGCCAAAGTTAAGGTTTGTCAGAGAAATCTGTGGTTCAGCATTTTCTCACTCAATGAGATGTACTAGCAGAGAAACCAGGCAGGTTCTTGGGGCAACATATTTGAGAGTGACAAAAATGTTTCCATGGAGTTTTACAGCAAAACAAAACTGCTGCCCTTTATCTGATATGTGCACATTTCATACTTGCAATATGTCTGAAGTGATTTTATGACTAAATCCTGGGAAAAATGTGAAGAATGCTTGGCTAGAACCATGGTTTTCCAGTAAAAACATAACACAGCTTATTAACTGCAGCACTTGGGGGAGACTGTTCAACATGAAGTGCATTTTTTAGCTCAAGACCAAAAAAATGTGTTTGGATGCAAGTTTTTCTTTGGCTTTGGACACCAGTTTGACTGACTGTACATGAGAAGGTCTTCAAGCCCTTTTAGTGTACGTTAGTCACAGTACAAGTGAGATATTAGTCTGTTAAACATGCCTGCGTGTCTTGGCTGAAGCCAGGGTTAAAACCTTCTGACTTTTTCAGAACATACTGAAATAATGAAAACAAAAAACTCCATTAGCCACCTTGTTAGGATTTCTGTGGTTGCTGAACAGCAACCTTGTTATGGCAACACATTTTGAAGTCCTTGCAAAAAATGTTAATTGTGACAGTGGCAGTGTGGGGATACCACACAACCAACTGAGAGAGAAGTGCTATTAGCGTTACCGTGAGAACGGATGATGCCGTTTCCATTCTATCTTTGAATTCTGGTGGGTGTAGGGTAATGTGACTTTAAGCAATGTCAAAATTATCCAGCCTACATTTTTTCTTGGAAAGTAGCTCCTTCCCCCACTTTAGCAGGGGCGCTTGTAAACACCATGTATAGGAAATGTGAATTTAATCAGATTTCTAAAAAGAATTATATACTATGCAGGGTTTCTGCATTTGAAGAACTAGCTGGCATGTATTGCTTGAATAGCTGGCAGCACTTGAGTACGTTTTTTCCGTTTTATGCAACTTGTGAGAACTGATGAGGAAGGTCTGTCTCCAATTCTGGATTATAATACCCTGGAAACCTGATTTCATTCTCCAGTGTGGGCAGAAATCCAGACAATTTCAGGCACAATTGTAAGTGGGTCATAATGTAACTCTTCTATCTCCCATTAAAATACTAAGGGCTTATACACACTGCCACTTATGTCGGTGTAACTAAGGTCACAGTTCAGGGGTGTGAATAAGCCACCCCTGAGCAACGGGACACCAACGTACGTGCTGGTGCAGACAGTGCTTCAGCAGACGTGGCTGCATCAGGATAGCTGAGCCACTCTAGCACTTCTAGTGTAGCCTATCCCTAACTCTAAAAGCTTTTGCCTCTAATCTGCATCTAACTATCAGGCAGACAATACAAATGGGGAGGGAGAAAAATCAGTCCAATGTGTCACCTCTGCATGACATGCTGTCACCACTGCATGCAGCTACTACAGATGGAAGTACCCCAAGACAACTTGTCAGGAAGCAACCAGATACTTTGTTTTGCTTTGAAACAATAATTAGCACCTATACGACTTCTGCCATGTGGGGAGAAGGGTTCTGTGGTACTTTGGTATATATTGTAGGGGAGCTGATCTAGCCACATCACTTAAAGGGTGCATAACCAGTACCAGGGGGTGCCCATGGCCATTCTACTCCCCTGGAGGTTGGCGGGGAGCAGCTGTCTCAAATCTATCAAGAGCCAAGAACCTCTTTTCCTCCAGGACCGGTGGCCAACCCATCAGGATTACTCAGTTTATACTCAAGCAAGCCAAAGAGAGAGAGAGAAAACCCCCTTTTAGGGGCTAAACCCACTGACCCTCTCAATTCAAAGGCATTTCTACTAACCACTTTGCCACATGACTGGGTCATGCTATTCAGTGCTGGCTGTATTTAACTAGCCACTCTTTTTGTCTGATACCAGGTGATCGCATGTTTTCCTCTAATTTAGGAAATTAACTAGGTATGTTAATAATTACTACTTTTTGTTTGTTTGTTTGTTTCCTTGTACCAAGGAACAGAGGTGAAGACAAGCAGATTCTTAAGGTTTTACCCCATATATGACTTGCTTGTTTAAAAAAAAAAAAAAAAAAAAGATAAAACAGATCACCACTTAAAATTGTTTCCCGGTTTGACAACATCCAAGGCGTGAGAGGCTGAGCCTCCTCCTATTCTCCCTTCCATCATGTACATCTGGAGTAACTCCAGTGAAGTTTAACAGTGTAAAACAGCTGGCAGTAAACTCAGAATTAGGCCCAGAAAAAAAAAACCACTGACTACTACTTATTTCCATTACTGAAGAACTCATGCAAGGCAGAGCTGGGATGAATTATGAAGATCATTTCCTCACATGTGAAAATCATTTACATTATACCACTCTCCTCCACTCCTATTTATGCCATGTCAAGTAAGCTTTCAGTGATATTAATAGGGAAGTGGGATGTCAGAGCTATTGCTAGACCCAGAATGATTATTTCACCTCTAGCAAATGGTCATTCATTTCAAAAGTTAAAAAACAAACAAACAACCCTTTAAAAATTAAAATAAGAACTGCATTTGCCATGTGTAATAAAGTCTGCTTCTCGGCTGGACAGTTGTGTCCACTGTAAATGCAGTACCAGTTGAATATTTTTTAAAATATTCATTATTTCTGAAGTGAGAAGGAAAGAAGTAAAATAAAACAAAAATCAGGGTTTTTTGTTTTTTTAAAACTCTTTCTGATAATATATTGCCTCAAAGTTCATTCTGAAAATACAGATGTAGATAACATTATTTTCAGTTAATCTCTCTCTTGCACACTTTTTTTTTTTAAATAGAAAAGATGTGCTGTTAGGATCAGAACCCTACTCTCCAGCTGTGCCCAAAACTCTCTCTAACATCAGGCAGAGCCGTCTGCCTGGACTGAGAGCGCTCAACTGAGAGAGAATATGTAAAAGAAATCCATAGCTACTTTTTATAAATCTGAATGATTAAATACGATAATGAAAGTAAGAATTACACCATCTTCTCTGACAAGATTCTTCTGGTAATAATAGATGTGTGTGTGCGCATGTGAGTGACAGAGAGAGACTGCTTCCTGGTGCACGGAACACTCACCATATTAAGTACTTTTTTTCATCAGAAGTAAGTTTGGGGCTTTCCTTCTGAATATTTCCACCTCTACTCGTGATCACCCTTCAGCTTGTTAGTTACACTTCTGCCTACTTTTCCTATAACCTTTTCATGACTGCTCTTCATTCTTGAAGTGCAGTGACTGCTGAACCATTTTAATCTCTTGTTTGAGATGTTAGTCTCACACTTGGCATAGCTGACAAGTCCTAAGGGGAGTTTCTGAGTGCTGCATCAGGCTAATTCTTTAAACACTTACTGCCATCTCATCCCTATCAGTGTCTCATTCCAGAGGTGGTGCTAGCCCACTGGGCCCCCACCCACCACCACACATAGTAAAAAAAAAAAAAAAAAAATGAATAGGGGACTTAAGCTGCTCAGGGCACTAATCAATTGCTTAGTGTGCTTATGCCTTGCGCTGGCCCTGCCATTTGCCTTTACAGTTCGAACCCATGCTCGCTGCTGTGCTGGCCAAAAATGTCAGGCCTAGCTTTGACTCTTCTATTGTTCCCTTCCTTTGCCTCTTACATCTATAAGTAAATTTTTCCTGACCCAGAAAAACTTTTAGCATTTGTTAATTTCTCTTGTGCTTATTGTGGTTTGCAAAGCAGCAATTTTCACACTATGGCATGTAGTGAGACCTAGGCACCTTTTCTTTAAGCATCTCTCTTGTGTCTTCATTTTTTTTTCTTCTATTTTAAGTGACTTTGGCCTGAGAAAAATGTCTGATTGACAGCTCTGGAGATCAAAGTCTTTCCAGAGATAAAAGTAGGAGAGACAGCAGGGAGAGCACAGTTCCGCTTCTTCTACTCAAAGCAGTGGGAGCGCTCTCCCCCCGCCAGCTGGTTTTAAGGAGAGCTTCCCTTCCTGTTTCAATCCGATTTAGCCACTGAAGCTTTGTCTTTTTATCCACAGAACCAATGTGCCGGGAAGTACAAGAAGTCCAAGCTTCCCCACACTGCCCCCTCCACTATGCCTCACCCCTGACCTGAAAAGATTCACTTCTATTGATGAAGGGTAGTTCTGCACGTTCACACAATCCCATACCTCTAGAGTGGCTGAGCAGAGGTGGGCTGAGGCATTCTGTCTGTGTAAGGAGGCTTGGGCAGAGTGCCAGAGGGAGTTCTAGAGAACCAATTGTAAAATGCCCCTTCTGGTGAAGGTACATCTCGTACTCTTCCCAACACCTACTTCTAGATACTAACAGGTGCACAAGCTGGGGGGAGCGGGCACTCAGCAATGCACCCAGCGTGACTGACCATGCCTGGAGCCACGGAATCCCAATGGACATGTTAACTGGCCCCTTGTGCTCAGGCAGTTAGTGTCTGCATTCCACCTGGGTCCTGTGTGCATGTACCGTGTGCCTCCTTGCTTCTCAGCACACCTGTGTGGGACAAGACAGAATTCAGTCCTGACAGGGGAAAACGGGGGAAAATCAGTTCCAATGCTCACCTTCCCTCTGCCAGTTCATCGAATCCGATGGGGAACAGGGAGGAGAGAAGAATCTGCACTAAATGATTGAAAACAGCAATAACAACAGAAAACTACCAAGAAATCCCTCAAAACAATAACACAGCAGTTACTCTATTGGAAAGTAGTTACATTATTGGAAAGCAATTACTCTCTCCAGTAAAGGCCTGAGAAACTATTTTAATTTTAAAAAGCCTTCCAAATTTACCCAGTGAATGTTTACTTATCTGAAGATTCAAATAAAGCAACACTCTCCTCCACCCTATATGTGGAAAATTACGTACTCCGCACAAAGTGAGCCTAGTTCCTTCTGCAATAGCTGCTAAGGAGGTTAGCATAACAGTTGCTTCGCTAAGTTAAAATGAATACACAAGGCAAAAGGAAACTCAGGTAACCGAAACAGAAACTTAGGAAGGAAGCTGACAATCAAGAGATAGTACAGAGCCAGCAGCTTATGAACTAACTGAAGGATCTGAAATGAAAGATTCCACAGGCAATATTTAAAGTAAAAGAGTATGAACCCTTCAGGGAATTACTCTTCCACAAGGCCTTTTATGGAAACTACTCTCGGTCCCACCGGCATCTGTAAATATTTTAGAGCAGTTGAACTCATTCGTCCTAGTCCGGATCAACACATTCTTTAACTTTTAAAATATCAAGAAGCCAGCTCTGGTTTAAAAATTTAGGCCAAGAGCAGACTTTGCAAAATGACCTTGTGTATTTGATGAGGTCTGCTTTTAGACAAAAATCTTTTTAATGGCTACTTTCTATAAGTAAAAACTTAACCTTTCTGCAAGTTTTTTTAAGTGGAAGTGTAACATTTGCTATTAAATTTGGGAAGAATTGCCAGAAATATGGTGTCTGCTTCTATCACTTTTCAACCACTGCTGAAATTCAGCTTCACCTTTTAAAGCTAGGATCTGTCTCAATGTTTTAGGCAAAGAAATAAAAACCACCAACAAAAATTTCCTCAAAACTGGAGGTGGTCAAAAAACAGAAAAACTATTTCACAAAATATTTTGAAGTTCTGCATTTATTTCTGTTTCATGGGGCTCAAAATGGAACAGGTTTTTGCTTTTTAAAAACGTTTTTGATTTTTTTGTTTTGTTTCTGAGATACACAGACAAAAAAAGGTTTGAACTAGGTCTGAGAGCTGGACTCTTGCACTGCACAATGGATTTACAAACACGAAAAACAACTAACGTACATTCGGTAGCACAAAGCCCTGTTCATTATTCACAACAAACATCATACTTTGTTGATAAGAGTTAAAAGAAATCAGGCAGTCAGAAACGAACTTACTCTTAGAGGCGAAATGAACCTTTTAAAGTGTAATTTTCTGGTAAAGCTACTCTTTTCTTGCCTGAAGCATGCAATACAGCATGACAGGCCTGCTGTCTAAGCCAATCAGAAAAGAGCAGCTCAATAACTGTACAGTGAGAAACTGTTACTTTACTTCACCGACATCCATCACATGAATTGATTAAATATAGTCTATATCTGCTATATTAAATGACTACGCAAAGTCATTGTAACAGAACATACAAACAGGATCAATACCGCCTGCTACAGAAATAAAGGTTTTGGCTTCACTTTGACACATAGTTTCCTGAAATGTCTTGGCTTTGCACTGATGCTTATGTGGCAGAAGGAAAGCAGCACTCTAGGAGTTTGCTTTATTCCAGAGACTCCTAAAAAAAGGAAACCAAAATATGAAGGGTCCCAGTTATGCAATTTCGCCAGTGGCCTGAGAGGAGGGCTGTGCAGAGCTGCCCAATCCCCCTATCCGGATAGGGGGCTCTGAGGTCTCCTTGCGGCACAATCCTGCCCATAGCGACTGGGAGAGCAGGGGGACGATGGTGCAGCCAGCCCGGTTTGTAGGCTGTAGCATATTCCTCTTCCTACACAGCCACAAGGGCATATCAATAAAATAAATTAATAAATGCTACTTGCAGCAGTATTTTCTCTTCCTTTGCACTATGTGACCCTTTATGCAAATGTCAGAGAGTGCAAGCCTTGGCCGGAAACCAATTAGAAGGGGTCATTGTCTTCACCAAGCACGGTCACTGAAGCCACTGGAGCCTTGTCTACACTAGGGCTCCAGTTCAGCAGAAATACTTCAGAACATGCTTCAAACCCATTAAAACCAATGGGAAATAAGCACAGGCTTATGTTTTTGATGACATGGGGCAGCTTACTGAATTGGGGTCTAGGGCACCTATGAGTGCTGACACTGGCTCAGCTGAACTGACAGCAACCTGGGTGGATTTTTTCCCCTAAAATTCCCTCACGTGGGCCTGATGTGAGGGAAGTATGTGGGGAAAGATAATTCATGTGGCTAGTCAGGGATAGGCAGAATTTAGGTCAAAGATTCCCATGGGTTCCCAGTTTATGTGGCAGTATCAGCTACCATCCAGTGGTTTATTTATGGAGCAGCTGGCCCTGAGCAGAGAGAATACAACATCAGAAATGCAATCCCCCACATCCTGAGCAGTCTGAGGGTAAGCATTCCAATTCCATGGCCTTTTATGTTGGAAGAGAACATGAGGTTCTTAAGGAATAATCAATGTGGATGTGGGGTCATGAAGTCAAATTGCAGAAAAAGCTATATGCTTATTACTAAAAACTACCATAATTTTGCTTAACTGTGCTATAGATTTCTACCAATTTACCGAAACTTTTGTCCTAGACCAAAAGCAGGGAAGAACCTGCAAGCCCCTATTGGAAATGTGAATTGGAACTTGAGAATATATTATTTAGTACATGCATATACATCAGGAAATTGAACAAGTAAAGCAGGCTGGTTCTGCTCAGCCATTCTCACTTGTAATGGCTGTACACAGCTTGCCAGTAGTTTTTCCTCAGACTCCAAGAACAACCCTGTGAATCCGTTCCAAGTACACAATAAAAAGTTTACCACTGTGTAGTTTTTATAGTAAGACATGTTGTACACTCTTTTTTTAAAAAACCAAGTGCAAGTGGAGGCTGTCAAAAAGCAGCAATCTTAGCAACGAGGAATTTTTGAGTTTCCACAAGAAAATCCCTATTCAAATATGCTCTAATATGCCATTCTCACACACATCTCCTTGCAACTTTCCTGCCATCACAACTATATGCAGCACACATAACACAGTTTATAGACAGGAGGTGGGAGCCTATTGAGGTGATATTCTCCACCCCATCTCCAATGCAGCATTATTCTCTGTTCTCTTGAGAGCTTTGTCTTTGTTCAATCTAGTTTAAATGACGTGGCTTCCACCCCTTCTCTTGGAAGATTATTCCACAATCTAATCAATCTCATTGGTTGGAAATGGCTCCTGGGTTTCAGCCTACATTTTTCCTTGCTCATTCATCAAATGCTCCTCATACCTCTTTGGACCACCCAAAACAATTCATCTCCCAATGTGGATGTTTACACCCTTCAAATACAGTACTGGGAGTGTGTTATCATATCATCCCCAGTCAGCCCCCTTATTTCTCGTTTACTCAAGCTGTTCATTTTAACTTTTATAACCTTTCCTATCCCTTCTAGCCTCTTAATCTCTTTTGTTGCTGCCGCTGTCTGAATTAGCTATCATCTGTCTGATAATGAAAGCACCACACAGATATGAAGTTTGTATCTCCTACAGCTCTCTGTTAAAAGGCATATACCATCTGTGTAACACACACGCACACAGAAACACCCCAGACATTTTCCAAATCCATTCTTTTCATAGCAAAGCCTATCTTTGCTCAGACAGGAAGTAAAATGCACTCCCCTTTTTTTTTTCTTTCAAAAAGTCTCCTTAAAGTTGGGGAGAAGAAACATACTGTTACATTTGCAGATAAAAAACTAACTGCCTCCCCACTGTGGCTCATTCCATCTACAAAAAGAAATATATTTACCGATGCTTCCCTCTTCTAGTTCTTTAAGGAAGTTAATGTGGAAATGTCACATTCTGAGAACAGTCCCCTATTTTCAGAAAAATGTCAAGATGTCTTTAGAGCTGATTCAGTGAGCTCTTTAAACTCCTCACAGGATTTTGCCCCTCGCTCTATACTGAAACCACTTGGACCCCAATTCTCCTATAAAAAAATCGGAAGAGGGAATATGTTACAGATTTCAATAGGAACTTAATTAAACTTGCTGTTCTTTAGCATTATGGAATTTCAACTCACTGCTGGAGGATAAGTGGACATGGAGAAGAAAGACCCCTATGCTAGGCTGGAGAAAAACTGTTCTCTGGGTTTTACATGAAAAATTTCTGCCAACCTAACTATCCTCTCAGCTAGATATCACTTCAAAATAGGAACTCTTTAGAGACAGAACATACACAGTGTATTTTAAGCTGTGATAATATTTCCATACTGAAGCAGGTCAGAACCTTATTCTTCCATCCTTGCTTCCGCTGAGTAGCACGTTACACTGAAAGTAATGCCACTGATGTGGTCCAGTGGTTAGTGCACTAGCTTAGGATGCAGGAAACCTGGTTCTGTTCCCCTGCCACACCAGATACTGCCTGAGTGATCTTGGGCAAGTCATTTAGCCTCTCTGGCCTCAGTTCCCCCTCTGTACAATGGGGATAACAGCACTGCCCTACCTCATAGGGGTGTTGTGGGGACAAATGCACTAAAGGTTGTAAGGTGCTCAGAGACTACGGGAACAGACATGTTGATTTTGCAGCAAGGATGGCCGAATCAGAGAATTAAGAACAGTAAATACATCCAAATACTTTAAATTGAAAATTGTTTTAAAGCACAGGGAGTGATTAAAGGTCAGTGCCACTTTCCCATAAGCAAATTCTTTGACACACCCATGTTCTGAGCCCCCAAAAGATCATTGTGAGTATCTGGCATCAAGTGGCGTTCTGTTCCTTGCAACTGCCTAGCGCATTCTGCAAACAGCAGAGAGTTGAGACATTGCATAAATATCCACTGAACACCTTAATGAAGATATGCATATTTTACTACTGATCTGCACACTTACTGTATCCAACATTTACTGTTTATTCTGAAACAAAGTCCCTCCCTCCCACCAAGAACACTTCTTCAAATTGTTCATTTCTTACCAGTCAAACACACCCCCCAATCCTGAACGTTACGGGAAACTCTTAAAGTCATTATGACATTATTTGTTACCCTGAAGCAAGTCATAATTTGTATGCACCCTGCCAAGCCCTTTCTCTCAGACCTGTAGTAATTATTAGGAAGTATGAAAGCAGGTGTCACTTTTGGCAAGCTGTGAGATGGCTTTATATTCTCAGTTGTAATAGGATAAAAATGATCCATAAAAAGAACGTGGCAGGCTATTACTTTACAACTAGTGTATATATAATATAATAGTTGCAGCTTATGCCTTTTTCTCTTTAGTATTTTAATTGAAGACTGGAGCTGTTAAAGGACAAAAGCCAAAAATATGTACAAAATCCCACCGATACGTACATCCCATTTTGCATAATTTCTATTTAGTTTCATAACCACCTGTCAAGCCATCTGACCTTCATTTGCATGTGCTATATGCAACACATGCTAGTTAGCTTCCAGCACCGTGACATGCACATACTTTACAAAGCATTAACTTTGTCCCTTTTGATTCCCACATATACACCATAAGGTGCATACCTGGATCTCTGCCACAGCACTTTAGGATAGAGGGGACAGCGCTTATTTGTTTTAATTACCATCAAATTTTACTTACTCAGGCCAAAACCTTTCACACTTATGTGTCTAAAATTAAAAACCAAAATCCATATTTAGGCATTTAAATAAGCAGCCCGGTTTGCAAAGGTGCTGGTCAGCCAGCTGCTCTTACTGGCATCAACAGGAGATGACCAAAAAAGGAGGTGTCCAAAAAAGGACACCTGCTTTTCACTAACCTCAGTTGGAGTTGTGGGTACTCGGGACCTTTGAAAACCATCCCGCTTATTTAGCTGCCCAAAATGCAGATTCAGGTGCCTATCTTTAGACATCCAACTTTTAAAATCTTGACACAGGCTTCTTGTTTTGGCCTTCAGATTTCTGTTTCATATTTTAATATTATACAAGAAGGCATAATTTGACTGTGTCTAATAGTAACATCTCAGGCAGTAACTGAAATACATCTATGGATAATTAATATCATTCCAGCAGTGAAAAGCATCCAGGGGAACTTTGTCTCAACAAAAGACACTCTTTGGTCACTCTCTCTGAATAAACAATGAATAAACAAATTGGAAAAAAACACTCTTTATGCTAAAAAATAGAGAAATCAAAAATATAATACTATGTTTTGTTATGCAGCCCTCTGTCTCTCTCACTCACTCACTCCCTTCCAGCCCCCTTAACAATACAGATTTTGGAAATGTTTTTTCAAAAACCCATGGACAGGGAGGGGGAGGGGGGCGCAAGAAGACAACTGCCTCCTGCCTTTAAAAATCTTTTGTGTGAGTGTCAGACTACTTTAGACATAATAACTACATTGAAACACAGCAGCTACATCCTGCCTCATATTGAGGGCCTGATTTAGAAAGGCACCCCCATTCAGGGCAGTACGTGCTTAAGGGCGGTCCTGAATCAGGGCCTAAAGGACGGGAGGAAAAATGCTGCAGGGCTGAGATAGACTCAGGTCAAAACTGACAAACTACTTGCCCTAATATAAGGTCCAATCTAAAGTCTATTGCAGTCAGTGGGAAGACACATAAACAGGAGTAGCTACTGAGGGACCCGCCCTTCCCCCTCCCCATGAGGTTTTTGCTCACATGAGAGGTTAGTGCATGGACCACTGGCCATAGCCTTGCTCTGCCCTCCCTCTCCCATGTACTAAGAATAAGCTAGTTTGTTTCATGAAACCAGTTGTTACAATCTGCCTCATTTCAAAACTTTTTCTAATGCAAATAGCATTGAAACAACCACCCACATAGGGAGCGGCTGAGATCTGCCCAGGAGCAGAGCCACACTATGCAGGCCCCCTGCCGTTGCTGTCCCCCCCCCGCCAGCACAGCCAGCATGCTGTTTTTAAGCTGCTTTGGAACAGTCTGTGGTTGTGGGTGGCAACTGAGGATTCACCCATAAGGTTTTCACATGGCAAATTTTACATTACAAATATATACATGAAGTTATCTACAATCCCCCCCAAAACAAACAAAAACAATCTTTCATTTCAGCCCAATAGAGTCAGAACATGTTTAACCAAGTCCACTTTAAGACTTTTGCCTGCGTCTTTTAAAAAGCATATTCTAATCCTAACACTTGTTTCAATGACACATTCAAAATAGGTTTTTAATCTTTTCACATACCCAGGTTTTTTCCTGTTTTAATAAAACAGCTATGTCTTATTGCCATTCATTTCAAGTCAAGGCAGAAATGTCTGAGCTGCCTGCCAACTATTCTCCTTAGGCAGGACTTCAGCAAATTCCAAGCTCCAGAGACAGTGGGAGAGAAACTCGACCTCAGGAAACATCAGAAGCTGGAGTACTTCAGTAACATACCAAACAAGAGTTCCTTCCGTTCCTTCTTAAAGGAGGTCTTAGCGATTCTAATGGTACTGAGGAATGAAAGGGAGCTGCAAACCCAATGTGGCTATAGGACGCTAATCAGTAAAGCATATATCACACACTATTCTCCCTCTCCTCTGTGTAGCTGAATTTCTCTCTCTCTCCTCCACCCCTCCCTCTCATCCTTTTCTTCTGGTGTTGCTACTGATCTGCTAAAAGCATAGCCATGCTATATGTTTATAAATCCAGGTCATGCGGCAGAGGCTCCATTTTGGAATAATGGAGTTACAGAGGCAAGTCTGTCTTAGGGTGACCAGATGTCCCGATTTTATAGGGACAGTCCTGATTTTGGGGTCTTTTTCTTATATAGGCTCCTATTACCCCCCACCCTCTGTCCCAATTTTTCACATTTGCTGTCTGGTCACCCTAGTCTGTCTTCATATCAGAGGTGTCTGCTCTGTACAGGATATGTGTGAGGTTCCCCTGTGAGACTGTCTGCCAGGGAGTTCAGAAAACAACCTGTCAATGCACTCATACATCAATTAGGACCTAATGCTGTCACCCTTGTTAATGTGTGTTTGGTGAGGATTTATGGTATTTTATAATCAGTTAGCTTGCACAGTGCAGCTTCAAACTAAGTAAGAGCTTCCCCTGCCCTCCATGACCCCAGAACCATTCTGAGCAGCTCCATCATATGGCCACTGGGAGGCCAGCTAGAAGTCATTCAGCCACCACTCCAGCACTTCTGTACTTAATGCTTCTTTCTGAGCTTGTTCACTGTCCAGTGTCACTGTTTGGGAGCCGTTTCCCTCAGGGAACACCAGACAGAAGTCACCTCACTGTGGTCCCAATGTCAATGTGGTTTTCATATATCACTGGAAGGCCAGCAGGAAGAGAGGACACTGTTTGTTTTCCTTTGACATTCCTAAACCTAGCAGTAAAACAGCAGAACAGTGGGGAGAAGTGGAGGAGGCCTTATTTTTAAAAGTCAGTTCCTATGAAACATACTTGATACGGTATTAAATGCCACAAGCTATTGCATGTCAGAGTTCTAACAAGGCTCTTCTGTACATTACAGCTCTAGTACAATACACTGTTGATTGTGGGTATTAATTGGACTCTAGAGTATCTGGATCCACTGAGCCTCTGCGGCTCCCCCTCTTTCCAGACACATTTCAACTTCAACAAAATGTTCCCCTTGCTGTGCCTTGAATATCACTTGGATGAGGAAATATTTTTTTTACACCTGGGACAATGTGATACTCTGAGACCTAACAGGAAAGTCTTTACCCAAAACAACTCAGTTGCCAGTGGGAAATTGCTGGCAGTTAAATACTCAGATGAACTGTAGGAGAGAAAATGCATACAAACCTTCTCAGCAACGCCTCAGAAAAACACCATGATTCCCACACAACCCAGAAATTTACCAGTCCAAATCTCTGTGTTTTATGGATTATATTAAATGCATGGCAGGACTGGATAGAATAGACTGGAATTCCAGGCATATCTGCCCACAATGTCCCATAGAGACATAACTTTGTATGGAAGAGAGGGCTTGGAAAAGGTACCAGTTTTCCATAACATTCTGAAAGGGATTTTTAGAAAATTATCTGCAAACCAGGTGAAGAAAACAAGAAACATTTCTACAAGTTTATGAGTAACAAACCTCTAGCAGGGTAGAGGGTCTACTGTTCATGTGCAACAGGCTCCTAATAACAGGCAAATGAAGAGGGAGGCTGAAGGGAGGTTGGCCTATACATAAATAGTAATACTATTGTCCATAAGGTTAGCTGCTAAACCATCCTGGCTAAAGAAAATTACTATTTAACCATCTTTGTGACAGAAACAAGACAGCACTTCTGCAGACAAGGTGGCAAGTCTTTGGGAGGAAGCTTTGTTATTTGGGTGTGAAATGCTCCGAGGCAAGAATTAGAGAACCTAACCATGTCTGAAAGCAGCAGCCTTCTGGTCGATATAGAAGGACTGCAGGTAAGGATAAAATGCTGTAACAGGCTGTTTAAGTCAAAGTCAGTTCAGTGTGTGTTTTGGTATGGTATAGAGGAAAGGGAGTTACACAGAACAGGCTAAAATCCGAAACCAAACCAAAAATCCCAAACCAAACAGAGAAGTTTGGAATTTAAAAGAAGATCTTAGGTATTCACATTCTGAATGCCCGTGAAGGACAGTACACAAAATAAATAATGATGTGATCACAACACCCTTTAAAAGTCTTGTCTAGCTCAGTGGCTCTCAACCAGGGGTACATCTACCCCTGAAGGTACGCAGAGGTCTTCCAGGGGTACGTCAACTCATCTAGATATTTGCCTAGTTTTACAACAGGTGACATAAAAAGCACTAGCGAAGTCAGTACCAACTAAAATGTCAAACCATGACTTGTTTATACTGCTCTATATACTATACACTGAAATGTAAGTACAATATTTATATTCCAATTGATTTATTTTATAATTATATGGTGAAAAGGAGAAAGTCAGCAATTTTTCAGTAACAGTGTGCTGCGACACTTTTGTATTCTTATGTCCGATTTTGTAAGCAAGTGTTTTTAAGTGAGGTGAAACCTGAGGTTATGCAAGACAAATCAGACTCCTGAAAAGGGTACAGTTGTCTGCAAAGGTTGAGAGCCACTGCTCTAGCTGCTGCCTCTTGCAGGTGGTAATGCTGCTTTGAAGGAGAAGCACAGGTAACAGCACTTTGCAGGAGGAGTTTAAGCTGTGCATAACTGAAGGCCAGAATCCAATATATCATACAGTTTATACACTTGCCAGAACCTCTCAGAGTTCCGATGATTTATCCTGTCTATATGGTAAAGAGTTGGCTTTAGTTAAGAAAGGCAGATTGCAATCAGGAATGTTCTTGATGCCAGTATGAAGGTTAAGCACACATATAAACACACTGTTCTGAGTACTTTTGTAAATGTTGCTATCATTATTTCTTAAATCTACAACTTTAATCATATTTAAGTGATTTAAATGCTTACAAGTGTTCTGCTGTACAATATTATGTAATGTTAACTGAGTAGCCTCAAGACATGTACAGTTTTCATGGAGTCTAATTGGACATCAGCTGATTGAATTTTGAGTTACATTCTGAGTGTGTGGGTTTTATTGTGGGGTTTTTTGTTTTTGTTTTGTTTGTTTTTATGAGCATCTAGCTAAATAACCTTGGAACCTAAATAGCCTTGCTACTAATGGAAACAGCAGAGTATACTGGGAAAAAATATATAGTTCACCTAAAGTATTTCAAAGAGGTCATACAATTATCCTAGGCCCGAAACCATTTGCATTGCACCTTCGTATGCAGCAAACACTCAGAGCAGCCACTTTCAGGCGGCTAATCTACCCACTGCATTATTTCTGGTAATGACTCACAAAGTCCCACACAATTTTGATATCGTTTTCTTGATAATATCAGCTACCAAAATGAAACTATACATTTGGGTTCTTAAAGAAAGGTGGGGGGAGGGCAAAACCCCACCAGTTGTTACTGGGAACAAGCCTGTGGAACATTAAAGTGACAGTCTTTATGTGTAATTAGAACAAAGTGAATTTCTGTACACATGCCTTTCCCAGAAAAGATTTTGAAACAAGACTTTGCGTCTTACTATCAATAATTTGTCTCTGTATCTGTTGTTGCTTACATATGATGTTCACATAATTTTTTGCATATGGCCAACTAAAAGGAGAATTAGTTTAAAAAATGATGTGATTTTCTGTGTGGGTAACTATAACGGGAAAACACTTTCAACATTTATCTCAAGATATAGTTAAACCACAGGCCAAATTCTGCCTTCCAATGTGCACACAGGGCTTCTATAAAAGTCAACAGCAGACATACATGCAGATCCAAAGGCAGAATTTGGCCCAAATTAAGGTAGTCTCTCCTCCCCTGCTTGCAAACGTGAAGTAAATGTTACTCAAACATTTTATGATAGGATTCATGAGCACAAACCATAGATTTTAACAGTGTTCGTTCATTGCTGCAAAACATTAACAAAACTATCACTAAAAAGAGCTTGAATATTTATACAGAAACTGAGAAAAAATGTGAAGACACTTGAGGGTTTCTTTTTTTTTTTGTTTTTTGTTTTTTTTTTCCTGGAAGCCTCTTCATCTGAAAACAGCCAGATTCCATTCCTTTTCTGGGAAACAAACTAGCATACAAGTGCCTGTACTAAGGCCCCAATTCAGGAAAGCACTTAAGCATGTGCTTCAACCATGTTCAGGACAGCACTGAAGCAGATGCTTAGTCACAGTGGGACTTAAACATCTGCTTAATGTCCTGAAGAGAGATGTTTCCCTGAGTCCAGGTGTAAGGGTTTGATTCTGAGCACAGCACGAACTTGATCCAAAGCCCACTGACGTCAGGGGGAGTCTTTACATTCTGCTTTGGATTAAGCCCTTGGAGATGAGCACTTGGCAATATTGAGCCCATACATGCTATCAACAACCATTCTGTGTTAATAGCTATGGGAGATGTAATAATGATACACATTGGGCCAAATATATTGCTCGGGCAACTCCACTGGAGCAGTACAGTTACAGCAAAGATTTATTTGGACCACTAGTATTATAGTAGAAAAATTGCAATCTATTTCAGCCAAAATTGTTCGATTTTTAAAATAACCATGACTTATTTTGGGAGAACATTCTGCACACAAAGGCCAATGCCAAGAACTTCTAATTCAGCCTGTTCTGTTTGGTTTATTTTTAACTAAACATACTGAAATTATGCCTGGAAAGAAACAAAACTGGTGTGGGCAAAAGACAGGCAAATTTCCTTCAGAAGTGTGGTTTTACAGCAACACTTGAAAAGCATATATGACTCTCCAAAATACAATAGTTATATTGTGAAGGGTTCTGAGAATCAGTTTCCATTTTCTCCTCCCTATAATAACAACATGATTATTATCACAATTCTAAAATATGCTCCTACCTTCCTTTTCAGTTACCCAAAGCAACATATTTTGAGAGCTGCAATTGATTTCAAATGTATATGACTTTAATGATGTGATCATCTCAGGTATAGAGGTCTCCACATTATTCTGTTGTCTTGATATCGTCTAAAACGGGTCGGCAACCTTTCAGAAGTGCTGTGCCGGGTCTTCATTTATTCACTCTAATTTAAGGTTTCGCATGCCAGTAATACATTTTAACCTTTTTAGATGGTCTCTTTCTGTAAGTCTATAACATATAACTAAACTATTGTTGTATGTAAAGTAAATAAGGTTTCAAAATGTTTAAAAAGCTTCGTTTAAAATTAAATTAAAATGCAGAGCCCCCCGGACCGGTGGCCAGGACCCGGGCAGTGTGAGTGCCACGGAAAATCAGCTCGCATGCCGCCTTCAGCACCCGTGCCATAGGTTGCCTACCCCTGGTCTAAAAGAATACAATGGAAAAAATAATAAGGGGACAGAGGGAAGAATTTAGCTTGGAAAGCTGAGTAGTGCCACCAAAACAAAATTGCTCAACTTATTTTGGCAAAGTGTAAAATTTGTATAACACTATTTTTCCACCAAACACATTTACTCTATAAATCAATTTCCTCTGTCACTATTTATTGTTGCATGTTGCTCAGTGGTTCTGAGACACTGCATGGAAAATCACAGTAACACTTGTTAAATTTACCCTGGAGGGCCGTACCACCAGTACGTGCACCATCCCAAGAGGCAAGTCTGCCAAGCTCATGCGGTGCATATCATCACTAAACCCATAAGAAAATGCAAATTTGGCTGTATCATAGCTTATTTGCATTTTTTTCATTGGGCATGTACAACCTTTATACAACGTGTCAATTTGCTTTGCTTTCCTGCAGCTTATTACCAGTGTGAGGTGTATGCTGCCCTTATACAAGCTAGATTTAATAGCAAAAACATTAAAAGACATAATGAAATGCATGTTGGAAACAGAATCTACCCTTTGAAGTGATATTCTAAGCATGGGGTGTTGACCGGGCTGTAGAATGTTAACACCTAGTACTAATGGTGCAGAAACATCTCTCTCACACACACAAATGCAGACACACACATCTTTTTCTATTTTTTGTGTAACTGTAAAAGCAGAAATATTTGCTTGCAAACTATGAAGGGCCTGAATCCAGTCACTGAGTACACATTTCACTCACATAGATAGCAGAGTGGAAGGCTGCCAGTTTAGCATCTTGGCTGACATTCAAATTTGCTGATCGCTGAGCATCTTTGGATTCTGAGCTCACCATTAAAAAAAAAAAAAACCAAAAAAAAAAACCCCTCATGTCTGAGAGATGCTTCAGAGCTCTCTTCTCTTTTGCAAGTTTAGTCTCTAGGAGTGAACATATACAAATAGTACAATGCTGTAAAAAAAGTGGGTAGAGCACTTGGCTTTATCTGCAAAGTTACAATATAATTATAATGAGTAGTCTAGTTTTCCTAGCCAAGCAATTTTTCCACATGTGACTGGGGTGAGGAATTGCTCAAATCAGCAGCAGGAAAAAAATATCTGTTTACGTGTTTATGTGAAGTTGAAAATAAATCTTGGAATCTTGTGAAACTGATTTCATGATTGTGTAAGAGAGAATGGGAATGCGTTATGTCTCTCAGAAGGTTTTCTATTCCATATAAAAGCCACTAAAATTCATCAAGTTCGAAACCAAGCCAAGCGCTTCTTGATACGTCTCACTACTCCCAAATACCTAATCTCTGACATTATTAAAAGAGGCTGACGCTGTGTATAATTCTCACATTTACTGACACGAAAACAGACGTTGTAGTCAAACCACCTGGGAAGTTCAATC
The DNA here is from genome assembly GCF_016161935.1 of Mauremys reevesii. Taxonomy (NCBI): domain Eukaryota; kingdom Metazoa; phylum Chordata; order Testudines; family Geoemydidae; genus Mauremys; species Mauremys reevesii. The sequence goes on along the minus strand of NC_052624.1, from coordinate 177,918,704 downwards.
AAATTTTACAGTTGGTTTTCAATAGCTTCTGCCAAAAATTTGGACAAAAAGTTAATAATCCTAGAACTGTAAAGGGTTTCATTAACACTGTACAATTTTTAATCAGTTGTAAATGTAAGTGACCAAAATCTGAAATATATGTGCAGTGTGTATATATGCTATATAGAATGAAGACATACATGTTTGCATGGTATTTGTGTCCTGCACAATAGTGGAAATATAGGACCTGATCCTGCTAGGTCTTCCCAAGATCTACTCAGCACCTGGCAGGATCAGGCCTGCATGTGTTACCACAATTCACAGATATCAGAGTTATATATTGAGTGGTAATTGCTTGGGCTGATTATTTCAAGATTCAATTTATGCTAGTCAGCCTGAGGGGAGGGGAGCACAAAATTAACTTGACATATGTTTAACTTTTTAAAGTATTATTATTATTATTTAATAATAATTATTTAAAATTTGTGATAGCATAGTTCCCAGATGCCTCAAACACAATCAAGGTTGCATTGTGCTAGGCATGGTACAAAACACACTGAGACAGAGTCTCTGCCCCAAAGACATTACAGTCTTGACTGTAAGCATGTGCATAAGTGTTTGCCGGCTCACTTTAAAGGATATTTAAAAGTGACTAGTGATTTTTGGGATACTTCAAACGACAGCTGCTTAATACTTTCTGGAAATCAGGCCCCTTTTAAGATGTCTCAAGTTGGGCACAGACTCTCTTGAAAATCTTGGGCTTTATAAGTATATTTTTCAGTTTTAACTGGTTGAAACTTTTGTACTAACTAGCAGGACATTTAAAAACACCTTACTACTAATTGTTATTTAATCAACATTTTAATGGCAATAGATGTTCAGACTGATAGCAGATTAGTACAACCAGAATATTTTGTAACATTTAATAATCAGTAGGAAACAAACAGGGGGTTTCCTGACTCCATGATAGGGCCCTTAAAATGAAGCTTTCCAACATTCTGATCTTACTGGATGCAGGGGAATGCTGTGAAGTGAAGCGGAGCAATGCAGCAGCTGGGATTGTGAGGGAGGCATGCAGGGAAGGATGACTCAGGGGAGTCGAGGTTAGGGGACAGGCTCTCCAGAGCTCCCTACTGCTGGCTCCAGAAAGGAGTAGCGGTGCTGTCCCTCTACGTGTTTGCTGCTCATGGCTGGCTGACATCATTGGATGCAGTGGGTAGGCCTAGAAAGCAAGACAGGGCTGAGTCCATATTCTGCTCAGCTCATGGGCAGGTGAACTGTTAGAGAGGAGCTCCATAGCCCCCACTTCTTCCACCAGCACAACTCCATAAGACAAGCTAAGATTTTGCCCATAGAAGCATAGAAAAGTAGAGACTGGAAAATGTTCACTTCTATGCGCTTTACTGGCAATTTAATTCCTGGACAGAATGTTAAGGCTGTGCTAAAAAGCAAGGCAAATTCAGATTGAAGTGTGATACACCATTGCTAACTTGCTCCTTTGTGTCCAAGTACTTGAGAGGCGTTGGGACAGATTAAAGCCTGATATTTGACACCTTATGTGTTGTATCAAGAGTTAAGAAAATACTGGCAGGTAAAGTCAGAACCTTGTCAACACTGTAACTTTTTTTTTTAAGTGCAATTTTCATTATTGTGTCATCTTCTGCTTTCCTTCCAGGTTCCTCAGTTTCATTTTGTGCTGTGGTTCAATGAAGCAGTTTCAAGGTCCCTCTGAGCGTGCCAGGTTGTTTCATACACAAATGCATCCTTGCAGCACAGAATGAAACAGAGGCAGATGAAAGCAAAAGAAACTATTCTTTAGCCACACTCTGTGTATTTTGCATGTTACTCTTAACACACACTGGCAGCCCATGCCATATTTTCTCCTATTATGGAAGAAAGTGACAGTTGAATTACTTTTGTTTTTATCATCAGACATGAAGATATCTACCATCATTTCCTAGCTAACCCTCCTCCTTCTCGCTCCTTCTTTATAAGCAGGGTCTGGAACCATGATCTTCCATGTATTGTACACTTGACACCGCACAGTGATTCCTTCTGGTGAACTTAGAACCTATTATAACTAATGGAGTTGTGTGATATTCAGTACAAGCAGAAGGGCTGTACTCCATGCCCCATTAAGCCCAATGGCATCATCTTCAGAATGGTAGGCGCCCACAGCTTTAATATAGATGTGAAGCCTGCACAGATGCAGACTCCACCATGCAATGCTCCATCTTGCTTTGAGCATCAGGCATCTCTACCCCGTTATAACGCCACCTGATATAACACGAATTCGGATATAACGCGGTAAAGCAGCGCTCCAGGAGGGCGTGGCTGTGCGCTCCGGTGGATCAAATCAAGTTCGATATAACGTAGTTTCACCTATAACGCGGTAAGATTTTTTGGCTCCCAAGGACAGCGTTATATCGAGGTAAAGGTGTATATGTTGTCTCGACACATCATCTCTGTATTAAAGGAGGAGTGCCTGCAAGTACCTTAGCAGAACTCTCTAGGCTGCATTTGCTCTGAAGCCTACACTTTGGCCACTCTTGCAATGCAAAGCCATTGTGTGAATCTATGAAGTACCTCTTTTGTTAGATTAGGAAGTTTGCTGAATTCAAGTGTACCCAAAAACAAAAACAAAAAGCCTTACTTTGACAATACATCTTAACTGGGCTTTAAAAAACAAAACAAAACCTGCTTACTTCTAAATCATGCTCCCATCCTTTTAGCTGGCACATCACAACAAAATGGCCTAGAACTAACCTCAAACAGTCATCTGGAGAAAAACAAAATATTTTCCCATGTCATCACTGCTATAGACATACTAACCACAACTATTCAGCCTCTCAATTTGCAGTTTGTATTATAACGTTACCTAGAAATATTCCATAGTTCAAAAACAGCAAGTGCAATGCCAAAGAAACATCCAATGAACTGACAAGCATGGCAGTGCTGGTGCTTTCTACAGAACAAGAAGTGGAGCAACGCGATAGCTCACAAGGACAATGATTTCTCCAAAATGCCTAAAAATACTGCTTTGGCCTGGCCCAACAGTCTAACTGCAGCATCTTGTGAGGAAGGAGTCCAAGTTTAACCCTTGAGTTTGGTCCCTTGATTGTCAGTCCAAAGCGACCGGGAGTGCTGTGGAGGTGAGAAGAAGCATCTTGAATTTTTATGTAGTGATCCAGTCTGATACCTAATTTAAGGAGAGAGTTGATAGGCCCCAGAGGAAGCTGCACTTTGTACTCCTCTGTTAAAGAGAGGGTTTTCTGTACCGTACTTCGGGCCCCTAAGGGAGGTAAAAAAGGAGAGATCCATGGGGCTCTGGGTGGGAGAGTCTATTCTGTGTACAAAAACACAGCCATGCAGAAGAGACTGTAGTAAACAGACGGTGGAAGCACACAGTCACTATGATTCACTCTATATGCTTCAGTTCCTTTATCAGTTTTAAAAGAGGATAAAAGCAAACCCCTCATTAACTCAGTGTTGTGGTTGAAATTCTTTACTTACAAGTTTAGACTTTGAAAATCATATGCGCACACACTCGGACAGATTTAAAAATATTCTCAAGTGGCGCCAGTGCTTGGGACACCACCCCAGAAGAGACTAAGATGTCACAAAGGTTGGACTCTGACATTGCTATATGTTTTTGGCAGGAAGGGTATGATTATGATTGTGAAAGCTTTGCAGAGAAGGATTATAAGGAAGCCTGAACAGTACAGATTAAGTTGTTTAGATAGGGATAGTAAACCGAGAAAAAGGACAAAATAAACCCTGAGGGTGCTATTAAGACACACAGCAACTTTATTCTGCCCTATTTATTGATTTACTATTCCTCAGTAACACAGTCACATCCATAACGTTCAGATCTCCTTACAATCTGTTAAATAGCATTGAATTCTGTGGGCTGCAACTGTGATGTTAAAGTTGTTCAGGTTTAATATGGATGTGACAGAACTGATATGTGGCTATCAGAATTAATATACAGTGTCGCAGGGGTTACTTTAAGTGATTGTTACTTGCAGTTATGCAGTTCAACCACTAGATGACTCTGTGCATACTGCAGGTTTCAGAAAGGGAGGTGGTCTCTGCTCCAGGAACAGACAAAGTTGGAAGTCAGCTACCTTTGCGTATAGACTATTGCTGTTCTCCCAGTAAGAACAACTGTTACTCAAAGTACAACCCGAATTCTTGAGACACAGTGTGCCAGCTTCCTTCTTGTGGGCATAAGGAAATGCATTTTCAATCCTCTGTGACTGCAGGGGAGCGATGCTGGAGGGAACAGTCTCAGGCTGTATATCAGTGTTTCCCAAACTTTTCGGCATCACACCCCCTTTTTAATTTTCAAGAAACCCCCCCGCCCCCCCATCTCTCTTTTACCATCATCCAACCCACCCCGATCCTTGTCCCCTGACCGCCCCCTCTTAGGACCCCCGCCCCTAACCGCCCCTCCCAGGACCCCACTCCCTATACAACCCTCCTTGCTCCCTGTCTCCTTACCGCCCTCCAAGAACCTCTGCCCCATCCAACTGCTCCCTGTCCCCTGACTGCCACCCAGGACCTCCTGCCCCTTATCCAACGCCCCCTCCCGCCATTCCCCGCCCCCTTACCAGGCCCCTCAGAGCGGCAGGACTGGCTTATTGGAAAGCCTGGGAGGTGGGCAGATGCAAGCTGCGCTGCCTGTGCGGTGGTGTACCTACAGGGGAGGGGGGACAGGAGGGCAGGGGCCGGCCGAGAGCTCAAGGGCCAGGCAGCCTCGCGCCCCCCTTGGAATTTCTTCACGCCTCCCCCCAGGGGGGCACGCCCCCTAGTTTGGGAACCAATGAATAGGGTGACCAGATAGCAACTGTGAAAAAATGGGATGGGGGTGGGGGGCAATAGGCATCTATATAAGAAAAAGTCCCCCAAAACAGGACTGTCCCTTTAAAAACAGGACATTTGATCACCCTATATATGAAGCTGCTGAAGAGCTGCACTCAACCAGTGCATCAGCCCACCCTTTGCACTTTTGATCTCCAGGTCATGTGGCTGACTTGTGCTGGTACATCCCCACTCCAAGCAGACTTTCTGTCACTGGGGGTCTGCAACTAAGGTTGGTTTGTGATTTAAAAACAATGTAGGCAGGAAATGTGACTGTAATCCCCACATCCAATGCTATAAATACAGTAACACAATTCCGAGTGGGTCTTTAGCAACAGGTTCTTTCACCGCAGTGATCTGTAGGAGGCTCAATCTGCAGTTCTCCAAATACTGGGCTGCATTCCTCTGCTTTATTAAGATCAATCCATGTCAGTGAACACACTGCAGATAATGTGCACTAAGCTCATGTTCTGTAAACCAGAGCCAATTGTAGTATAAAATCTGAACTGCATGATGTCTAATTATTCATAGTTGGCTACAAGCTATGTTTTCACCCATCTTACAGATCTTTTAAGGAGGCCTCAGGTAGATGAATAGTAATATTGTAAAGTATCAGAGGGGTAGCCGTGTTAGTCTGGATCTGTAAAAAGCAACAATGAGTCCTGTGGCACCTTAAAGACTAACAGATGTATTGCAGCATAAGCTTTAGTGGGTGAATACCCACTTCGTCAGACGTAATATTGTAAGTTACATCTATGTGCTAGGTAAAGTGGACTCACTTTGGTTTCAGTACTGTAGCACAGCAGTTATACTATGGGTTCCCCCAAAGCACAATATATTATTTATTCGGCAAGAATGACTGGATGCTAGGTCACGTACTGAAAAACCTCACACTAAAACAAAAGAGTAAATCTACACGCTCCACAGTTTCAAAATGACAGACCAAAAATAAAGGCTGTCATTTTTGTTTGATTTTATGATATTTTCAGTTTTTCTTTTGGAGAAGAGATAATATATATATCAAATCACACTTAATATCTCACTCCTCTGCTTCAAACTTCCCTTACACACCTACCACACCATGTGTTTTTCATTGGCATCTTTTACATAAAACTATCATGTGTGCTTCACAGTTGATATACTGTATGGGGCCCCCATTTGTGAAAGCATTCCTATTCTGGATACCTTTTAAGCACAAGCTTAATTTTAAGTCAACTAAATCTATTGGGGAAAGAAAAGATTTAAGCATGTGCTTAAGGGCTGTCCCAAACAGGGATGGACTTAAATATGCACTTAAGTGCTTTTCTGTATCAGGGCCTATATGTCCACGCTGCTAATAGATATAGCTTGCAACATATCCTATCTGCCTTACACAGAAGTGAAGGAGGGTAGCAAAGACTACGTGTTGGGAGGAAAATGAGTTAGCTCAGGGAAACTGGAAACCTCTGGGCAGACAATGATTGTTTAATTAGAAAGAAGCTTAACACGTACAGGGCAGGTTTAAGAGATGAATCTCACAAGGAATATGAGTCAGGAAAGTTGCTACAGATTGTGGGGCCATGTGGGACATGACTCTTGTCTACTATGAAAAGAAAATGAAAAAGAAAAGGAAAGAAAAGAAAAAGAAAATCTAGTGGTTGGGGAGCAGAGAGAACAGGCAGGATGATAAAGAAATAAGGCCAGAAGGGAAGAAGGAAATTAAAGGGAGACATATAAAATTAGGATTTCAGACATTAAAGGTGTCGCAGTACCACTTCAATCAATGAGAGGTGAAATAAAAAAAGGTTCAGGTGTTTGGTTCATATACGCATCGAAAAGTCTGGGTGTCTATTCACAGTATATCCATACTTTGGTCCAAAAAAAAATCAGGTTTGACATCTCATGAGAACAGCTTCTCATGAAATGTCCATTGCCACCTGCTTTTGGTCATTTTGGAAATACTGTAAGAATACCTGTTTTGTTGTATCTCAGTATTTCTGCTTCCAGGTCCAAATGAAATGTCAAAAGAACATGACAGTAGCCAACAAAAAGGGAGGAATTACTTCAGATGATGTGTGAGGTACAACAAGGACTATGGGAGGAAATTTAAAGAGGTATTAATTTAGGTTGAATATGATGAAACAAGATCTATTAGGCTCTGGTAGGTAGTCTCAAAGGAAGTGGTGGAAACCCTTGGACTTTTGGACATTTAAAACTGGGTCAAAACTCTTGAAAATACACTGTTGGGAACAATCCTGTGTTGTCAGGAAAATGGACTGGCTGACTTACATTAACAGGTCATTTGCACCTCCAACTTCAATGAATTTATGAAAGAAGGATGTACAGAAATGCACAAAAATAAAAGAAAAACAATAATAAATGAAAGGCTAATAACCAAAAGGTCTGAAACCTTCTATGCAAAGTTCAGTTTGATTCAAATTTTGGGTTTTGAGCAAAAGTTCACGTTGATTCTTAATGTATGTTTGCTCATCCATTACAACTAGCCAGAGCAGGATAAACCTGACTGATTGACTAAGACCATAGGTTGATTTATAAGCCAATCTACATGTATAGATTGTAAGCGCTTTGGGCCAGAAACCAAAGAGGCCATAGTGAGCTGCTCACTTTTTTACACACCAGATGAAAGGATATAGTCCTTTCACATATATTTCCTTCCTAAAATTCAACTTGCAAATCACCTTTTGTGAAAAAAGAGCTCATGCTTAGAGCGCTGCAAATCTGTGGATATCCACTTTATATACATATACGTGGATATCCATGGACCATGTTTGCAGATCACGGATTGGATGCAGATACAAATTTTGTATCCATGCAGGGCTCTATTCAAGCTTACTAGTCAGTAGCTGAATTTTATTACTTTACTAGTGTCTCTCCCCAAAGGAAACTATCTTGACATTATCAGGGTTCACGGGTCAATGGAAACTTCTGAGTCAAAACTACATATATCACCAAATGCAAGACACAAACTACTGGTATCACTCAGACAGCAGCTCCCACGTATCTTTTGATGCTTATTCTCTCAGCCATGGAGACTGGTTAGTCAAATTTAAATATCTCTTTTTTTTCATATACAGTACTAGCTAAAAACAGCATCCAAGTGTACAAAATAAACACATGCTCCCTACAACAGGAGTTACTAAACATGAGATAATGCATTAGCCTTCCCACAATTTTATTACTACTATTATAGTGCCATCAGTGTACAAAGCAATATAAAGTAGGAGAGCTGTGCCAAACAAGTAAACAGCTTCCCTGCACCAAAAGGCAAGCACTATAAAGACACAAGCTGGTACAATATAGAACAATATAAGGCAATAAAATATAGAAATGGAGTGGCAGGTGGTCATCGTAATTGCAACGTATCACAATGCAAATGGATATAAAGAGGAGAATGAGGGAACTTAATCTACATTAAGTGGAAAGCCATGGGACGAAGACACAAAGTTAGATAGGAATAACAGGAACAAAGGGCATATTTACTGAAAGACTGATGTTTGGGTAGCGGAGAGCAGCGGGATGTGGAACGGCAGGAGTGCTGAGGTGAAGTTGTCGGGTGAGACATGGGTGCCCTGAAGAAAAGGAGCTTGAACTTTATGCAGAAGAAGAGGGAAGCCACTGATCCAAGAGTGACAAGAAGACATGGTCAGAGCAGCATGAAAAGAAAACGGAAGGAGCATCAGCATTCTGAGGAATAGTGAGAGGCTGGAAAGCAAAAGGCTGTGTTAGTAAAGTGAGAAAACTTGGGCATTGACTAGTCTCTTAGCTGGTAGGAAGGAGGCAAAGAGAAGAATTTGTAGAAACCAAGAGATGTCACACTCATTTCAAGAGAAGACTTGTTTCTAGCTTGTACCTTTCCCTCAGATAACCAAACAATTAGTCATTGGGTTTTCTGTTATTTATTATTAGTATTGTGATAGTGACGAAAGGCCCCAATAAGAGGTCTGCATTGTGCTAGGTACTGTACACATCTCCTGACATCTGATCATAATCTGTGTATCAGATGAGACAGGATATGACAAGTGGATACAAAAAACAGACAAGGAAAGCACAAGATGGTCTCTTCAAGCTAGAGTTGGGCTGAATCAAAACACAAATCTAAGCAACGCTGAACTTTGAGGAAGTTGGGATCTAGATCCTAACTTTGTGACTGACTTTTAGTGCATCTCAAAACCAAAAAATCAGATCCAAACACCAGCAAATTTTGGAAAGTTTGGATCCATATGCCAGCTTTTTCCTCTGCCCAACTCTACTTAAAACTCCAAGGGAAACTCCCTCAGAGACACATTGTTCTAACTTCAGTTATGGTTTGATTGTACTTAAAAATCTGACCATGTTTAATGCTATTTAACGAATTTTGACCAGGGCTGGAGATTTACTGTTTTTCTTTTCCCACCGCATATGAAAAAGGACTGCTTTAAATAACAGTATTTAAAAAGCACTTTCCCTCATTTCTTCTTCTTTTTAATTCTATGTGCAAAAATACTTATTTATGCTTATTTGTTAGAAAGGTGAATTTTAAAATTTAAAACAAAACAAATAAGAGATCTTGAGATTTATACACGAAGCTATATGAAAGAGTACCATGGAACATGTCTCTACATCATGTATTAATAAAACACCACAAGTTAAAACTCACCATGTTTCGCCTCAACATCACATTGCAATTATTTTGCAACTCTATTTATCACAAGGGGCCAAATTCTTCTGACAGTTAGATCTTTGCAGCCCCCTTTGAAGTAAATAGGGTACACAAAGGTGTAATCAAGGGCAGAATTTTGGAATTCTGCTGATTCATCTGTGTCAAGCAGCATGGGGAGTGCTCCCAAGATGGGGGCTCCACTGACACATGCTCCTGAGACATGGACTGCTTGAGACCCATATCCAAGGTCTTTAAGGGCCACATGATAGACACAAAACTAAGTTTTGCGTGAGTCAATTTTCAGTTTCAGCAACAGTGAAATCACACCCAGTGTGCATATCAGACAGTGAATTGGACAGAGCACTTTACCTTTTACAGCATTCTGAAGTATTGAAGCAGAAGGAATAAAAAATGATAGCCCCTGGCCTGCATTATCGCTCAAGCCTTAAAATACTAACCAATCAGTAAACCATTGGAAGCTAGCCCTTTTAAGAAGGTCCATGCTGCTGTAACTATGTTTATTTTGTTGAAAGGCTTTTTTGAAAAACACCTAGCATAACTTTTAAGCGTTACCTTTAGAGCTAGCCTTTGCCAACACAGGGTCAGTTATCTGCTTTCTGGTTTCTCTTTTTGACCACGGAGAAGCACTGCTCTCTTGCTTCAGCATTCCAGTCCTGACCAAGTAAATAGGCAGCCCACTGAGCCTGCACAGATCATCTGGTAGGATCATGGCCCAAGTTTGTAACAGAGAAACTCATCTACTGTACTCAGAGTGATAAAGGGGTGGGCTCATTTTGAAGAGTGAAATAAAAGCTTTATATATAAATTGACATCACCCTGGCGATCCAATTCATGCACCTACCGCTTTCTTCCAGTCACTATTTGTATTCTTAAATTCTGACTGAGGGTCAGTTTAAGACAGTGCTTTGAACAAGTTGTCCAGTTAATGCATCCTGGCAAATTCCTATCTGCCAGTTCAATGAAGTCTATCATCAGCACTCAGAGGGGACACAGGTGAGATTCCACAATTAAATAGAAAAATCAGCTACATACTATTTTTACTGATGTGGCTTACATAAAACAGACTTCCAGCAAATCCACTGACGATAAAGTAAAATGTTAGCTTTTCCCCTCTCCTTAAAGACCAGCTAATATTAGCTACTCCCATACAGGACTATGCAGAGCCAGCCTAGACCAAACATCCCTTCTGACAGCAAAGTATATCTCTCTAGTATAGAAGGCATTAAGTCAATGTTTATGCAATGATCTGTTAGTGAAGCAAGTAAGCAGAACCAGGAATTCCAAAACTCAAGTCTCATTGGTGTTACTATTTTACATTACTATAGCACATGCCAAGTTTGGGCATTTTAAATTACGAAGCCTGTTATCACACATTACTTTATCAGTATTCCACATAACTGCTTAACTGAGTGCTCTGATAAGAATGTCTAAAATGTGTGCTATGTTTTAGAACAGCAAACTCTTCCTCTTCGAGTCTGACCCAGCTATTTCAGTTAACAAAGCGTTCTCCACTCTCCCAAAATGCTGTCCATTGACTTAAGCCATGTCTACACGGCAATAAAACTCCTCTGGCTGGCCCCCATGATGGGGGCGGGTGGGGTGGGGGTGTCACAGAGTCTGGGCTCCAGCCTGCCTCTCAACCTCTACACTGCAATTTTATAGCCCCGCAGCCTGAGCCAGCTGACACAGGCCAGACACAGGTGTTTTATTGTAGTGTATTCAGACCCTTCATGACTGCAGATCATGCACCCCATCCTGGAATGAAGCTGCAACTGCCACTCCCAAACAATACAACAGAGCTACTTATCCATTCTAGTACTGACATGATATCCTAAGAACTATCCATTTTACAAGATGGTTGAAAAAGAGGCCTAAATATCACATTATGGGCTTGATTCACCAATCACACAGCATACGTTCTGGGCTTTTTGCGCGCGCGCACACACACACACACACACACACTCTCTCTCTCTCCCTTCCCCCCCCCCCCCCCTTCCCAACTGCATTTCTCAGGAAGGTGCCAGTCAGGGGAACAAAGCAGAATGCAAGAGGCCATTTCCAGCACACTACTAAGCTGAGCAAGAATAGTTTTTGTTTTAGTTTTAGTTACCTTCATTTATTTTAAATAGACCAAAGCTGTTCAGTTATTAACTTTTGAAAACTGGCTCCAGTATGCTCAGTAACTTTCTTTTAAGTTTCATAACAAACTTATCTACTTCTTAATGCTCACGAGCACAATTAGAATTGAGAATATATTAAAATACCAAATTATAACGATTACCCACTCCTAGGTTTTATCATGTAACCCTAAATTACCGTCAGAGTCAAAATATTAATAACTTTTACATAGCACCAATCAAAGGAAAACATCTCAAATCTCTCTCAGCATTTTGTGCTAATCAGATAAAACTAACACCCAATCATTAGAATAGAATCTTATGTGTAAAACAATGGGTGAAGAGATACAGTAGGTCTTTAACATAGCCTTCAGCTAGCTACGGTGCCCTATTTTTGGGTGAAGCATGGATGCGATTTCTACATTTTCATTTTGTAAGAATCCCATTTGGGGGGAGGTACACAGATAACTAACTAGGTTGCCCAATGGCTGAAGTGGGTAGCTGAAGTGGCAATATTGCATCTAAACATACAAGGTTAGGGATGCCATTTGATTTCTGCCTTATGCACCTGATGGTGCGGGAAGGATGATGATAATGATGATTGGAAGAGTGGGGTGTAAAAAAAATCGAACTCCATCAATTGTTATGGTCTGTCTGGGATTTCTTGTTCCTCACCCATCCTCTGCCCTCTTGGAACTCCAAAGCATCATGTCTAGAATCAGAGCCATAATAGAAAATCTATGTTTGTCAGCACTGACAGGATCTTACTTGGCCCAACAGTCTGTACTGGTCTGGGGGAGGCGCAGAAGAGGGCTGTTACAAGGTATATGGGTGCTTGTTCAGTATCTTCCCTAACACTGTGTGCCCTCATTGCAGTTCACCAGGTCTCCTGAGACTGCCTCTTGATATGCCATCTGGTAAACCTTCAGTATCTGAGCCCTTTTACTCACTGAACTACAGTCGGAGCAAGGTGAAAGAAAATGATGGGTCAGTTCCTCTGGCCTCTTCTTGAGCCAAAGAACTGCAGGAGGCTTCCAGATCAATACATGATGTTTACTGCCATGTATGTGCTGAAGTTTACAACACAACAGTTTTCATTGTACATTCTTTTGCAGAGGGTACTCTTTTATTATGTTTGTCCTGTACTTGTTTTTATTCTGTTGTACAGCATCCCAAGTGCTTTGGCAGATGAAGGGCAAGAAGGGAACACTATATTAATTGCTATAAATTTATTGTACTTCGCCAAATCAAAACACTAACCAGATGGACAAAGTGATTTGGAAGCGGGAAAGTCTATGGATGCCTGTAGGAAAGAGAGAACTAGACCAGAATCAAAGCAATACCTGATCTAATGTAGACCACCTGCTTCAATGAATTTAACACAAGGCACCACTGTTAGGATGGTGGACACAGCAGATCACTCTCTTTTTGCAAACAAGATCAGGAATAAGACGACGACTTTCCAAGCCAAACGTCTGCAGTTTGATGGGTTTCACAAGTTAACTGTAATGGGAATGGAGCTTGTACCTGTATCTATGCTGCTGTCTGTCTGCCTGGGGGGATTAAACTTATTGTAACTTAGCTTGAAATAAAAGAAAAAAAAATCAGTTAAACATGAAATAGATCTAAGAGGTGTTGCCTTAATCCTGGAATCCAAGTACATGAGGAAGATGCACTGCTTGGCTTCAGTTCAACAGGATTTGATTTTACTTTTAACAAAGCTGCTTAAAACTCATGATCTCAAAGCAAAACAAACACACAGCCCCCATCCAACCCTCCACCCCCAAACAAATACAAAGTATAATGTGCAGCTGCTGCAGTCCTCTCTCTGGACTACACTTCCTCCTGTCGATTACCCTCACTGAGCATCAAACTCACTTCCATCTCACACAAGCTTGGTGTTACCTCAGGTTTGTTTTGTAAATTATTTACATCAGAAAGGCTGAAACAGGACACTGAGGAAACATGGTACATTTGCCAAAGAAACAAGCTGCTCACGGATTAAGCTTAAAGCACAATTTTTCACTGGTGTGCCTTTCTGAGGTTTCCCCCTCATATTGTGTCTCACACATCAGCTCTGTTCGCAAATTTCCACTTACCAAGAAAGCCAGCATCCTATACTTCAGTCCAGACATACCGACTTTCCTATCCGGCGTGCCTGACATTTTTACTGGCCTTACTTTTTTTAATTCTTCAGCAGAGTTCACTATTGAAAGATGACTGAAATCTACACTGCAGTGAAAGAAAGAGAACTACTAGTGCACCCCAGTTCAGAGTGAAGGCTAACCAGCCTGGCAGCTAATGGGCAGTCCAAAAGGTCCTCTTTCATCCTCATACAAAAATAAAATTAAACAGACCTTTTTTATTGCCACTGATGGCAGTAAATTGATTTGTGGTAGTAGGAAGAGCAGCTTTATTATTTAAAGAGTAGCTTGGAGAATCCATTATAGCCAAATGAAAGACTACATCTCCTTACGTTACGTCGATCTGTCTCTAGCTCTGACATGTCGACAGGGAAAGAAGCCAAGAGCAATCCTGGTAACTTGCTTCTTCATCATCTCTCTCTTGACCTCTGTGGCATCAGATGCGTCGGAAACATTTGTCAGTGTCCATAACGCTGAACACCAATGCTGATTAACAACCAGAAACATGAAACTCCGTCAGAAGAAACACAGATACCACCAATTTCTCTGAGATCATCTACCTTCCCTATACAACACATACAGGATGAGGCCAGCACACCTGGCAGGCTGCAAGCAAATCTGTAATAGACATGAATGAGCATGTTATTCTCAATGGAATAGTATTTCTACTAGCAGGACTCACTGGCCCACGATCCCTTGTAACTAGCACACCAGTGACATCAACCTCTGCTTTTGGATGCATGCCCAGCACAGAAAAGTGGAAAATTCTCTCATGAGAGAGCTTAACTTACATTCCTTTCTTGCTACAGCTTTTACAGTAGCACTGGCATGTTGCTAGGTGCTACTAGCCTCATTATGAGTACAGGGAAATATATCACCAACAGAGCTGCACCAACACAGCAGTACTACAATCAGTCATCTTCTTAGCATATGCACAATGTGCCTCAGGTGGCATGTGACCAGGATTCATCACCGTGATGACAAGAATAAGATGCAGAATGGAGACAAAACTTGTACCCGAAGAGCAGAGGCACCCAAGCTTTGTCCAGCTAAGCACCATATGTAATCCATATAAACTGGAGCACTTTAATGCACTAGTGTTGTGTACAGAGGCTACAGCTCAGCTCACAGTGCTCCATCTTGATCTGAGTAGAGAGCCTCTTGCGCCAAGGCACATTGCATGCTAGGACCTGGAGCCTCTACAGATCATATCACCATGAAAAATGAGAGCAAGCACAGGCTACACTGTCAAATTTCATACGCCACCTTTCACTCACAAACCATACTGCAATCCCCTACATACCATAACAATTAACAAACGAACCTATCTTACTTACTTTGCTTGCTTGATCCAATGTACTATCACTACCTGCTCTCCGGAAAGACAAGTCATCAAACAAGACTGACAGCCAAAAGCTAAAGTGACTGCCAAAAATATCTGTTTGCTCAGGCAAAACCTGTCCTCACTACAAACACAGGAGTCCTAAACTTACAGCTTTTTCCTTGGAGGACAAGGAAGAAAAGGCATGAGAAAGCGAGAAACTAGAGCTTGCCATAGTAGGAGAAAAAAGCAATTTTTGTGCCCTGCTTCCTTTGCTCTGCAGGCTAAGTTTTAGAATGCTGACAACCAGTAGCAACATGTAGTGGCCCCAAGCATCATACCTGCCTATCAAAGACTTGGATTTTAGCCCTGGAGAAAGTATAACCTCTCAGTTCTTTGGAAGCTATATAGGCCAAAAAGAAAGCAACGGGAAAGTAATGAGCGATCTAACTTAAAATTACTTCAATACATGGATTGCAAACTGCAAGCCATGAATACAGGGAGGGAAATCCTGTAATTTATGAGGGCAACATCACACCCCTGAATTATGAGACTCAACCAACTAGTGCTGCTGCAACAGCAAAGCCTTTCACTGAAGTGGTAAGCACTGGCATCACTGAGTGGAAAGCGGCAGGGAGGCAGATGAGCAATTGAAAAACTGAAGAAGGAAGCACAGCAGCACAGTCTGAAAAAAGCAGAAGGGAGAAGGAAAAGTAGGAAATTGGGACTTTGGTCAGCAGCAGCAGGGGAGTCTGGAGAAGCAGCAGATGAGTTTAGGGAGGCTGTGCATACATGGATGCAAGTGTCTGGGTACTGCTGAGTCAAATGAGTGTTTGGGCTTTATGACATCATGAGAATCTCTTGATGGAATCACCACCTCATAATTCACAATATCCTATTTCATTGGTGTATATGTACAGCAGCTGTTTTGTATTTCCAACGTTTTCACTTTAAACCAATATTTACCAGCCAAAGAGCTGCCAAAACTAAGGCCTGGACTTAATGTTACAGATTTCTTTATGCCAAAAGAGAGGCAAACAGTTTCAACTTCCTCTCCCAACTGGCCGTTCTGAGCTGTTCTAGTCTGTCTATTGAAAGCAGGTGTTGTAAAATAAAAGCCGGGAAAGAGGGCTTTCTAAATGAACATTTATTTGGTGAGAAATACTCCTGATTTTTGGCAGAGAAATGTCAGAAACCTGAAGCCCAATGTATAGCATGCTTATAGAGTGTTATTGCTATTTAAAGGGAAGCCGCAGCTGTCTGTAGCTCTTAATCAAGAATACAGCCTGAGAATAAATTACTGCTGTTTCAGAGAGACATTTTTCAAATGATGGCAGTTCCTGCTCTTTACTCTATCCCTAGAAATATGAAATGGCACGTACAGGGCACTTGCTTGCAAGAAGGGAAACATGCAGTTCTCTCTCTTTGTTGGTAGCCCAGTAAATTCCATCTAAAGCCCTGAAATGGTTAGAATACAGATGCAAAAGGAGTTGAGAAACAAGCACATTCAAAACGTTCAACAGTGTGTCAAAACTTTCCATTGACTTTTCAAGGTCTGTAGAGCTCGCCATTGCCAGAGCACACAACTGCGCATCTTTACCAACAACGCAGCAATCCAGTCTCGAGGATCAAGCTGCACTCAAAGTGCCAGTGGGCAAGGCCCATTAGCATATTCCTTTCATGATCTGTTTATGCTTCAAGGTTTAACCTTCCCCTTCAGGGGGCTGCTGCAGCTCCACGAGCGAGCGGGACGCTGAGCACATGTCAAGAAGGTGACAATTCAGGGAAATGGTGTGCCTGGACTACAGTGATCCCTGCCAGCCAAGTCAGGAAGCAGCACTGACATCTCCAGGAGCTGTTCACCGACAGTCCCTGCCATTGGTTAAGGTGCCAGAAAAAACAATCTACAGTGAGGAGTAAGGGAGAAGTATCGATAAGGGAGGCCCAGGGTGAAGGGAGTGGAGAAGGGTAAGGAGTAGGGAAGGGACAATATAATGCTGAAAATGAAACAGAACTGGGGCTAACCTTTAGGGGGCAAGTCCTAAGATCCTTACTCAGACTGACACAGTCCTCTCTCAGGCAAATTCCCCTTAAAGTCAAGCATTAAAAGGCTTGTCACAGCAAAGGACCAGGGATGTTTACTAGCCTGCCACCTGTAGTTTGCTCAAAGTAAAAGCTAAACACAGGGTCTGTCTACTTGGTAATAAAACACCCCCAGCTGGCCCATGTCAACTGACTCAGGCTCACAGGCTACAGAGCTGTTTAATTATGATGTAGATGTTTAGACTCAGGCTGAAGCCTGGGCTCTGGGACCCAGGGGCAGCTCCAGGCCCCAGCACGCCAAGCACGTGCTTGGGGCGGCAAGCCGCGGGGGGCGCTCTGCCGGTCGCCGGGAGGGCGGCAGGCAGCTCCGGTGGACCTCCCGCAGACGTGCCTGCGGAGGGTCTGCTGGTCCCGCGGCTTCGGTGGAGCATCCGCAGGCACGTCTGCAGGAGGTCCACCGGAGCCGCGGGACCGGCGATCGGCAGAGCGCCTCCTGTGGCGTGCTGCCGTGCTTGGGGCGGCGAAATGGCTAGAGCCGCCCCTGCTGGGACCCACCCGCCAGCTCGAGACTGAACGTCTACACCACAATTAAACAGCATCATAGCCAGAGTCAGCTGACACGGGCCAGCCGCAGGCGTTTAACTGCAGTGTAGACAGAACCATAGAGACCAAATGAGGACGTTTAACTTATTGACACACAGATGATTTAGACATTTATTTTCCAGTTCCCAGAAACCATGCCAGAGGTTTTAGCTCAAGTGCAAATATGTAAAGACATACCTTCTTTGAGGCAGGTAAGGAGATTTATTTGTTGCTCTTAAGGGAGGGGGGTATATTTCCAGGGTTTAAACAAAATAAATTCTTTCAGCCCATTTGACTACTACCGGGAAAATATTAATTTAGAATTTTATGTTTGAAAACACAAGGTACCAGACCCACAGCAGCAAAAAAAACAAAAAAACCTTTCCTTTGTATTATTGTACTGAATGAAATAACATTCCTGCCTAAGGGACTTTCATGATCTCTCCATTTCTCTCTGCAAAGGCACTGTGTGGACTTAATTTGTACAAGCAAACTGTACAGAAATTTGTTTAATCCAAATAAGGGAAAAGAAGGAAGGGAGGGAGAAAAAATGATGCCAATGAAACAGTTTCTAGGTGGATTCAATGTGCTTATCCCAACTCACTGAGTTTTTACTCTGAAATGTGACTAGTAGTGAAATAATGGGATTATAAGAAACAGAAGAGCTACTGTTCAAAATGTGAAAGGACAGATTGCTCTCAACACACCTCCTAACAAGAGAGCACACCACTGAAATTAACGAGGACAGAGAACAATTATATTTTTAATTAAAACATTTATGTGCTGATATTTCCTAAGAAAATTACCAATCCCTGTTTCATGTATTCTGGTCTCTTTGTTAGAAGGCAGGGAGACTGGCTGATTGCCAGGCTGTTGTAGCAGGGTTCTCCAAGCTAAAACACAATGTGACCAGATACACAGTCAGGTGACTTTTAAAGTACTTTCCATCAGTCATCAATGGCTTCTCAAAAGCAACTGCTCCTGGATGCCCAGGTAAAAGCTGTGGCCAGGAGCACTTTCTCTTCATTTGCACCTGGAGAGAAGCATGCTACTTTTTCTTTCCTACATGGGCCTCGATATCACCTCAGTAGATCACCACAATGTGCTCTAAGTGGCACTGCCCTGGGTATCATTCAGAAATGTAAGGTGTTGCAGAATGGAATCAGACAGATTAGGCATATTACACAAAGGCTACATTCTCTGAAATAGGTGACAGTCAGCTTCCAGGTGGAGTTCACATGAATGGTCTTGACCTAAAAAGCCCCAAACTCCATGAGACCTGGACCATTCCCCTCCACATGCAGTACTAGTGCATTGCCATCAATGGAGGTGCTTGAGCAAACATCTCCTGCCAGCACCTCACCAGCGTGGCATGCCAGTACTTTTTTAGTCCTGCCATCCTGTGCCATGTTCTAGCACATCAGCTTGCCAAATAAATCCTTATGATCGCAAAGAAAACCTTCAAAGTGTGAAAAGAATATAACTGATATACCCATATCTGCCTGAATTTGACTGAAGTGTCAAATTATATATATACAATAATATCAACAAACATCCCGTGGGGAACGAACCCACTGTTATCACTTTCACTTATAACCTAAACATTAAACCACGTTTCCACTCATATTCTTTTGCCCTACACACACACGGACACTTCCAACAACATCCTGTGGCCAGTAGTCCTGGGCCAGTAATTGGACTAAAACACAAAAATAAGATCTTAAGGTCATTGACATCATGTATTACAAATACGGAATGCTGGGAATTTCCAAACTTTTGAAGAAAATCTGGATAGCTATCAGTGAAGCTGAAGTTTGGCACGTTGTACTCAAATCTACCAGATGTGGGATTTCTTATTAATTTTTATTATTTAAACATACTCAATTTTGAGAAAATCTAAGCACTCCAAATCAAATAAAAGCTACTTGCCCATTCTGGAAGAATCTGCACCTATTTTATTAACACTACTATCATCATAAAAGACTGCTGCATGTTCTGAACAAGGTTTTTAAAGGGCCACTTATCAAACATTGGAATTCTCAAAGTTTACTCTCAGATAAGAATATGGGTTATTCTTGGACCCATCAGAATAATGCATAAAACATAAAGCTATGTAGAAGCAATTTTAAATGTTTTTACACACACTGCATCCTCATAACCCAGAAAACAATCAACACACACTGGAAAACCATGAACGTTAGATCATTGGCACAGTTCCCTTCAACATGTCCTTATGGGAATAGTCCCATTTATTAATGACTGCAGGAGCATAAGAACAGGAGCGTAAGACCAATGATAGTTCAGTATCCTGTCTTCTGACACTGGCCAGTGCCAGATGCTTCAGAGGGAAAAGAGCAGAACAAGGCAATTTCAAGTGATCCTTTCCCTGTCACCCAGTCCCAACTTCTGGCAATCAGAGGTTTACGGATACCCAGAGCATGGGGTTGAATCCCTGACCATCTTGGCTAATAGCCATTGATGGACCTATCCTCCATGAACTAATTCTTTTTTGAACCAGGTTATATTTTTGGCCTTCACAACAACCTATGGCAGCACGTTCCACAAGCTGATTGTGTGTTGTATGAAGAAGTACTTCATTATGCTTTTTAAAAAACCTGCTGCCTATTCATTTCATCGAGTGACCCCCTAGTTCCTGTTTTATGTGAAGGGGTACATAACACTTCCCTATCCACTTTCTTCTCACCGTTCATGATTTTATAGACCTCTATCATATCCCCCCTTTATTGTCTCTTTTCTAACCTGAACGAGTCCCAGTCTTTTTAATCTGTCCTTGGATGGAAGCTGTTCCATACTTCTAATAAATTTTATTGCCCTTCTCTGCATCTTTTCCAATTCTAATACATCTTTTTTGAGACAGGGTGACCAGAACTGCATGCAGTACTCAAGGTGTGAGTGTACCATGGATTTATATAGTGGAATTATGATATTTTCCTTTTTATTATCTAACCCTTTCCTAATGGTTTCTAACATTGTTAGCTTTTTTGACTGCCACTGCACACTGGGCAGACGTTTTCCCGAGAACCATCCACTATGACTCAAAGATTTATTTATTTATTTATTTTGAGTGGCAACAGCTAATTTAGAACCCATCATTTTGTATGTGTAGTTGGGATTATGATTTCCCATGCATGTTACTTTGAAATTCACTGTTGATCAGTGCATTTCGTCTGCCATTTCGTTGTCCAGTCACCCAGTTAATAAGATCCTTTTGTAACTCTTCGCAGTCAGCTTTGGACTTAAATATCTACAGTAAGTTTGTATTGTCTGCAAATTTTGCCACCTCACTGTTCACCCCCACTTCCAGATGACTTATGAATACGTTGAACAGCACAAGTCCCAGTACAGATCTTTGGGGGATTTATTCCTCCCCTTTGCTTCCTATCATTTAACCAGTTACTAATCCACGAGAAGACTTTCTCTCTTATCCCATGACTGCTTACTTTGCTCAGGAGTCTTTGGTGAGGGACCTTGTCAAAGGCTTTCTGAAAGTCCAAGTACACTATAATAGACTGGATCACTTTTGTCTACATGCTTGTTGACCCTATCAAGGAATTATAACAGACTGGTGAGGCATTCCCTTTACAAAAGTTGTGTTGACTCTTCCCCAGCTATCAGGTTTATCTATGGTCTGACAATTCGGTTTCTTTTCTATAGTTTCAACCAATTTGTCTGGTACTGAAGTTAGTTTTACCGGTCTGTAATTGCCGGGATTGACTCAGGAGCCTTTTTTAAAAATAGGCATTACATTAGCTACCCTCCAGTTATCTGGTACAGAGGCTGATTTAAGCAATTGGCTACATATTGCAACTAGGAGTTCTGCTATTTCATATTTGAGGCCTTCAGAACTCTTGGGTGACTACCATCTGGTCCTGGTGACTTATTACTGTTTAATTTATCAATTTGTTCCAAAACCTCCTCTACTCATATCTCAATCTGTGACAGTTCCTCAGATCTGCCACCTAAAAAAATGGCTTATGTGTACGGATCTCCCCCATATCCTCTACAGTGAAAACTGATGCAAAGAATTAATTTAGTTTCTCCGGAATAGCCTTGTCTTCCTTGAGTGGTCCTTTAGCACCTTGATCATCCAGTGGCCCCACTAACTGTTTGGCAGGCCTGCTTGTGATGTACTAAATTTTTCTGCTGTTAGTTTTTGTGTCCTTAGCTAGTTGCTCTTCAGATTCTTTCTTGGCCTGCCTTACACTTGACTTGCCACAGTTTACACGCCTTTCAATTTTTCTCACTAGGATTTGACTTCCAATTTTTAAAGGATGCCTTTTTGTCTTTAACCATCTCTTTTACTTTGCTGTTTAGCCATGTTGATACTGTTTGGGCCTCTTATTGTTTTATTTTATTTGGAGTATACATTTAGTTTGAGACGCTATTACGGTGTTTTTAAATAGACTTCATGCAATTTGCAGGCATTTCACCTTTGCGACTGTTCCTTTTACTTTCCGTTTAACTAGTGTCCTCATTTTTATGTAGTTCCCCTTTTTGAAGTTAAATGCTATTGTGGTGGGCTTCTTTGGCATTTTCCCCCTACCAGGATATTAAATTTAATTGCATTATGGTTGCCATTACTGAATGGTTCAGCTATGTTCACCTCTTGGACCAGATCTTGTGCTCCACTTAGGGCCCAAAAAAAATCAAGAATTGCCTCTCCCTCTGTGGGTTCCAGGACTAGCTGCTCCAAGCAGCAGTCATTTTTGGTGTCTAGAAATTTTATCTCTGCATCCCTTCCTAAGGTGACATATTCTCAATTGGTATGAAGGTAGTTGAAATCCCTCATTATTAATGTGTTTTCTCCCTTTGTAACCTCTCTACTCTCTCTGAGCATTTCATAATCACGGTCACTGTCCTGGTCAGTGTTGGGATATAGATATTCAGGCCTGTCTGCAAAGGCCTATACTTTAAGAATTGAAGTGTATTCTTATCTCTTAGCTAGTTATAGAGGTATAAAAGAAAGAATCAAAGATCACTGTCTGTGTAATGGCCTTCTCTTACTGTGACAGGCTAAGGCTGTCAGCTAAGATGTAGCTAGGCAGCCATAAACTGGGAAGTGTATGGTCACATCCTCACATTGCAAACTAGTCACATTGAAATAACGTGCTACTGGGCTATTAGGAATACAATCCTGTCCTGATATTCCTATCACCTCCAGAGAAAGGGTAGAGCCTAGAAGATGTAAAAGGAAACTTAGTTTAATAGCATCCTGTCTGGCAAGAACTCACTTATCAATAGACACAGCTGGAAAACCCTTATGTCTGTATAGATGTAGTTGTGAAATCTTCACTTTTGTATTGTTTTGTAGGTTTATTTGCATGGTCTCTGTCTGGTTCTGTGATTGTTTCTGTCTACTGTATAATTAATTTTGTTGGGTGTAAACCAATTAAGGTGGTGAGGTATAATTGGTTAAATAACCATGTTACAGTATGTTAGGACTGGTAAGTTAAATTTCAGTAAAAATGATTGGTTAAGGTATAGCTAAGCAGAATTCAAGTTTTACTATATAGTCTGCAGTCAATGGGGGGGGGGGGGGCGGGGAAAACGGGAACAGGGACTTATTCCTACTGCCACACTCTTAGTGTTCAAGCATGGAATTTCTATCCATAGAGAGTCTATGGTACAGTTTGATTTATCTAGGATTTTTACTTTATTTGACGCTATGCTTTCTTTCACATATAGTGCCATTCCTACAACCTACTCTGTCATTTCTTTATATGTTGTACCCTAATATTACCATGTCCCATTGATTATCCTCATTCTACTAAGTTTCCGCCACAACTATTACGTCAATATCCTCATTTAATGCCACGCACTCAAGTTCATCTACCTTAGTATTTACATTTCTAGCATTTGTATACAAGCACTTGTACGTTTTATCTATATTAAGTTGCTTGCCTTCATGTGTTGTATTTAAATGGGACTCTTACGTTTGACTGTTCCTCACTAGCCTCTACTTTTGCTTTACCAACTTCTTGTCTATCCTACTTAGTAGGAAACACAGTTCCTCCGTGAATAAATTCATCCCTAAGGGATGTCTCCTCCTGAAACATGTGCTGCTCCTCCACACCCATCAGCTTAAAACATTCTCTACAAGCTTTTTAATTTTACACGCCAGCAATCTGGTTCTGCGTTAGTTGAGGTGGAACCCATCCTTCCCATATAGGCTCCTCCTTTCCCAAAAGATTCCCCAGTTCCTAATAAATCTAAAACCCTCCTCTCTATACCACTGTCTCATCTACTCATTGAGACTCTGCAGTTCTGCACTGCAGGACCTTAACTGCCTGGCTATTCTTCTCCTTGAAAAGCACATGTAAACATGACTCTGATTCATGTGGATGGACATTTATGCAGTGAGGGGAGAGAAGAATTTATACAGGAGCTATTTTTAAAATCACATTAAATCTAATATAATGCCCTGCTCAAAATATTGTATTAATTCCAGTTTTCAGTGTAAGTTCAGAAAGGCACCCCACATTCGTGTTCCTCTAATACAATAATGGCCAAATGATTTAAATGAAGTGTGGGTGGGTGCGTAACTCCTGAACTGAGGTCTTGGATAATGAACTTTAGTCCTGAGCAATTTTTTTCTTTTTAATCTGCCAAGTAATAAACAGAATTTATACACTGAGCTATCAAACTGCCAGAAGCGTCACTAACTGCAGCACTCTAAATGACACCACTCTGAGGAAAAAGGAACCCGACGTCACTCTTTAGGTGCCTTGCCTTTGCCTCAATAGCATAATTTTAAAAATGAAGTGCAGTGTCTGGGCTAATAACTCCTTTGATGTCAAAGGAGTTACAGATGCTCAGCTACTTACAATGTGTGCTCAACACCTCATAGGGCTTGGGACCCAACCAAACAGCAAAATATTTAAATCCATACAAAGGACATAATTACAAATGACTATACTGCAGTTGTTAACTCACATCATTCACTATGTTCTTCTACAGGAAGTCCTGGATTATCCTTTACCATAAAGATTTTTCAGAAACTGCCTGATTGTTTGCAGGTTCCCAGGGCCTTCTCTCTTTCAAATAATGTAAGAAATACCTGAAAAAACAAAAATAAAACAAAACAGGTGAGGAACAGAGAGAAAAGAATCCAGACAATTGCCTAACAAATGAACAGCTGATTTCTATAGCTCACTGGACCAAATGCATTTTAATGAGCTGATGATGAGGAGAATCCACTACAGAATGTGCAAACACTGATCCAGAATGTAAAGAGCCCCTCTTGTTACCAACAATTACAGCACAGAACAGTTATTCCACAAACTGTCTGATTCTGAAGCTAATTCATAATTAAAACAATTCTAGGATATTTTTGTAACCATGATGAGAGGGGGGAAAACGACTCTGGTTTATTATTTGGTACAACATATGCACAAATAGGATCCCCACTGGTGGATTTTTATGTTTCCACTGAATTCTATCACTGGGGACTCTGTGGAGCTGTAAGGGTCCATACCCACCAATGCTTCTGCAGGATCAGGACCATTATTTGAAATATGTCACATGTATACATCCTAATATTCCATACAGCAGCAAACACACTGCACATGTTTGTTGTGCTGTGAAATTTTCCACTTGGATGTCATCCAGACCCACCCACAAAGAACAACACTCAGACACACACTACAAAGTGCCACAGTGCAGCAGCACTTAGGGAGTATTAAAACCAAAAACACACACACCAAAGCTGTACTTCTGTCTTAATAAGTATTTTCCACACCTGAATTTTTGGATATTATTATTTTTTCTTTTTATATGTGACCCGAGCCAGGAACATCTCTTCTTAGGCCAACTCTGACTAACTTTTCTGACCTACTGTACCCTTGAGATGCATACCTGAGGTTTAAGAACTTGCATAAATGGGTTTGGGGAATATGAAAAACATGCCATTTTAAGTGCCAAACTAGAGTTTCACCCCCAGGTCATGCCAAATCCTTTTTCCAAGTGTAAATTATGCACACAGAATACAAGTGGAAGATTGTAGGACAGACACATTTATTTGCTAGTAGTTTCTGGTAGGCTAACAGCCATTTTGCACTTCTCAAGAAGCACAGGCAGGGCTCAAAGTTTTTATCTGGGTCCAGCAAAACCACAGGCTGCAGTCCCAAAGAGAACACTGAAAATATGTTTCAGAGGGATAGTCGTGTTAGTCTGTATGAGTAAAAACAATGAGGAGTCCTTGTGGCACCTTAGAGACTAACAAATTTATTTGGGCATAAGCTTTCGTGGGCTAGAACCCACTTCATCAGATGCATGGAATGGAAAATACAGTAGGCAGGTATAAATATACAGCACATGAAAAGATGGGAGTTGCCTTACCAAGTGGGGGGGTCAGTGCTAACAAGGCCAATTCAATCAAAGTGGATGTGGCCCATTCCCAGCAGTTGACAAGAAGTTGTGAGTATCAGAGGGAAAATTATTTTTTGTAATGACCCAGCCACTCCCAGTCTTTATTTAGGCCTAATTTGATGGTGTCAAGTTTGCAAATTAATATGCAGCAATACTGCAGAGGCTGTGGTGTGTGTTACAGACTCCCGCTTAGTCTCTGTCTCTGTGAAGCAAAGTGCATTTGTCTCTGAATATTTCCAACCTTTTTTATGGTTAAAGGCTTAAGGGCTAGATGGCGCAAATTGCCTTGAGAACATGTGGGTAGGGAGGCACAATCCCTTCCCAAATAGCAGAGTGTTCATCCTGTAGTTGGTGCAGCCTGTTCACCACCATGCACACCCAACTGTCTTCTCCCTGCAGCACTGTGCACTCAGTGGAACATACAGTGGGATCGTAACTCTGAGTGGCTGTTGGTGGGGCATGCATGAGCCCAGGGAGCCTCCAAATGTGCTCCACCACCTCCCACGTAATCACATAAGGGCCATTCACGCTCTGTAACAAACAACCAAGGTCTGCTCTCATTCATTCTGGTCAGAGTTTGGAGTAACTCCACTGAAGACAGTGCAGTAACTGAGGTCTGGCGGTAAATGAGATCAGAACCTGGCCCAAAAGAATACTAGAGATCTATAATAAAGCCTGTGAGATGAGTGCCTACTTTTCTGAACATAGGGACATTACATGGGAAGTATGGCAGGTATCTCAGTACCCATCTACACTGCAAAATAAACCAAGTTAGGGTACTGTACTAGAAGCAATTTGTCCTCTGAAACAATCATAACATGGCTTCGATTTGTAGCATAGATTAAACATAACTGTGCTCTGCAACTAGAATAAAGTTTTGGATGTGCCAGGCTTCAACTTGGTTACAGAGCATGGTTAGTGTCACATCTGCACTAGAAACTGCAAGCGATTGAGGAAGCTGTATTTATGGCTCCTAGGCACTACAGTCATACAAGTCATAAATAATAATAATAATAATAATATATAGCACAGCCCTGCCCTTAAGAGGTGCGGGGGGGGGGGAGCATGTCGAATGCAGCACTGTAATTGAGAGACTAGCAGACCCCATAACAAAGAAAGGGGAAAGTATATTTTGTTTATGTCTGGACGTTAAAGTTGGACCCATGAGGGTCCAAATAAGAAATTAAAATCACAATGAGAGTGACTAATGCGGTTACATTAGCAAAACAAAAAATCAGAAATTAGCTCTTTTGCAACATCCTGTATTTATTCCAACCCCTTGAACAGAAAAGTTAATTCTCTTCAACTTGATTTGAAGGATAGCCAGCAAGAGAGCATCTTTTTGCCTCTCTCTCCTGCAGTTTGTTCATTCACTTTCCTTACTGTCTTGCATCCTGTAATTTTGTTTTCCTAATTCACAGATTAGCATAAGTAAAGTTATAAAAGTTTTTAAGAGAGGATAATATTGTTCCTGTCTGAGTTGTACACACTGTTCGCTATTATCCCTCAACTAATCCTTCAACCCATATAAAACTGTAATTCATTCCCTCCTTTCTTCTCCCTCTGCATGATATAATCTTGGACAGGGTTCGCTCCTGTCCCACCGAGAATGGGAAAGATGAGGCTGTCTCTTCCTGGAACATATGCTATTTCAGCTACCTAATATGTATCATCTGTCACATCAGGAAACACCTTGTAAACTATTTTCAACAGGTAATTTTACACACGGTACAATTTACAATTCAGGTGTGCAAAGGCTCCACTTACTGGAACTGATTCTTATTTACAATAAGTCCCCTCTATAATTGAAATGACAGTATAAAATTGTACATTTAAATCCTTAAAATTACATTTGCACCCATTTCAAGGCCAGAGCGGTGTAAAGTGACCGTAGTTTGTAGAAAATAGGCAGACTGCAGCCTTCTTCCTCTTTGAGGTCCAATTCTCCCTGGAAGTTGAGGATGTGTGGAGCCTGATTCTCCTCTATTTCTCACCTTGTGTAAATGAGCACAATATGGGTATAAAACATTTGATTTGGTTGAATTTTGCACCTACTTTGCAGAGGTGTAGATGACTAAGCAAGGTGCAAGGCAGTGGAGAATCTAGCCCTCAGCACTTTGCACACCCTAAAGGACCTAAAACAGACATGCAGACTGTCTTCTGAGTCCTGTAGTCTCCCCAACAAAGTTCCAATTTGAGCCACATTGATCTGCAGTCCCCACAGATCACATCCCCTGTATTAGGAATAAGAGCAGACACAGGCCACCTTTAATGCCATGGGAGAACTGCTAGGCCTTGCTGCCCCACACATCTGAATACTGTTTCCTCCATATGCACACACTTGCAGGAGAGAAGTATCTGGGTCTTCCACAAGATACATTATCTAACAGGCTGTAATAGACAGTCTCCCTATTATTCTTCCCTGAAGATACCACAAATGAACCCATGAATATTCCTGGTTTCTGCACAGAATAAGCCCATGCAAGCATTATCTTTTGGAGAAGGGGAAGCTGATTCTCAGGCCTTCTGCTAGGAAGATACTTTCTGGAGGTTTGTGATAGTTTTTAGGCCCAAAGGATATCTGAAAGCCATGGGTCCCATTACTGCCTTCATCTACAGCAGCATTCTGTATCTTCATCTTCCATCTTATCTCTGCTGCTCTTCCTCTGCTTCCCACCTCCATTCCCACCCCACCCATCATCCTCCAACCAACTATAAAACTGTAAGTGTGGGGGGCATCTTGTACCCAATAACATGCTTCCTGTCACCTCTTTCTCTTCCCAATGCTAACAGCTACACTGGGGGCACAATTAAAGGTTCTCTGCCTGTGGTACCCAGCCATCCTGCAGACTTGCTTTTGTTGCACCATGCATGGACACAGGCAAGTAACACAGGACGAGTTGGGCAGCAGCAGAAATGCATTACCATTGCTCTAAACACCCTATCAGTGGGAGAAAGAGAAGGTCGCTCGTAAATAATTGCACACACTGAATTTTACAAGTAATGAATCTCATCACAAAGAACCTGGGGAAGAGGTTTCAGGAATTATCACTTGACTGTCTAATCTAACTACTGTTCCTGTCTGCACCTGGCGGCCCTGGAGAGATACTGTCTCAATGCCTATCTACTGTGCATGTAAAAAACAGACATGAACATTCTAATGCTTCATTTTGTCGAGGGAAGATGTCTCTGGTGGTACCATATGGAAAGCAGGGCTCTTTGTTCAGCAATGATGATACAGGTTTGGCTGGGGCCCCTGTTCAGAGGGTAGGGCAACAGAAAGACAGTTTGGAGGAACTAGAATATCAAAACAAAGCAAATGGCTGCCATGTTTTGTACCTTTTAGCACTGCGTTTGTATGTCCTCTGTTGATTAATATTTGACACTCTTATTTAGGTTGTAAGCTGTTCTGGGGAGGGACCATCTGATACTCTGTGTTCATACAGTGCCTAGCACAACACGACCCTAATTCTAGGCACTACCAGAATACAAATTATAAATAGTACTATTATTCTTCGTTATTAAAGTATGGATTTTGGCACAAAGGTCGCAGTGTTCACAGTAATAATGAATCTGTTTTGTTTTTTTTTAAATAAAGTCTCCAACTACAGAGGGGCAGATGGGCCAAATTTGATTGGTGCTGCAGCCTACTGCATAGGGTCGCAACGCCACTCAGGTCTGATGCATCTGCCCCTCTGTAGATGGAGATATGGGGGCAGACAGGCCAAACTTGACTGGCATTGCAACCTAGTGCAGGGGGTTGCAATGTCCAGAGCGAGGAGCCAGGCTCAGCCCTGCAGGACAGGAACAGTCACTGCGGGGTGAGTGCAGGGTGGGCTTATGTACCAACCCTTCCCAAAAAACCCCAGGCCATGGCCTTTCTGTGACTATGGTTCCTCCCTTCCCTGCACCTCTGCCATAAATTGACTAAAAATCTGCATGACAAAATTGTAGCCCTACCTGACAGACAACATACAAAGGACAGGAGGACAGGGATACCAACCCAATATATTCAGTGTTTTCACACACACACACACACACACACTATATATATAATGTATCATATAAGTCACACACACTTTATAAACACCCAATATTAGCCTTTCGACCTATCAGTTGGCCAATTTTCCATAGATGTTATTACACAAATGGCTCATGAGGAGGGACCTCCAGGAGGATCTGCACTTCATTTGGTGTGCAATGTTTCTTCATTCTCACACAAAAGTTTTCCATAAAAACTACTTTATTCCATGGATGTTTTTAAACACAGTCATCCCTACAGGTCTACTGAGCAGAATGAATTGGAAAGGGAATGCAAATGGTCTTTTGCAATTCAGGCTCATGGCCAGTAATGCAGGACAGATAGCAGCAATAAAAATAACTCTGGAAGCTTCTGCGATATAACAAAGATTTTTTTTCTTTTGTGAAATCTATTATGCAAAAATGTAGGTGCAACCAGGAGCTGAGACAATGAGCCTACTGCATATTTGAACAGCTACAGCAGACTTGTAATTTTTTTTATGGATGATAATCAATTCAAAAGGTAGGTCTTTAATAAACGCAGACATTTTCTCATAGACTATAGATTTAGAACTCCTGGAATGTGTGGCTCTTAAAAAGTGGATGGGTCACTAGAACTCCAAGGTTGACATTCCCAGTATCATCAGTCTAGCTGATGTCCATTCACCGCCCTCTTTTACCAAACCTATATATAAAAATGCAACCCTACACTTTAATCTCCTCCCTACTTCCACTGTAGCTACAACTATCATAATTCTGATGCAACCTGAATGAGTGTATTGGAAAACAAAGGCACTATTGACTACTTTTTTTTCAGAATTAATAAGACTACTCTGTTTACAGCAGAGATTTCAATTTCAACACTGAACACTAAATAACAGGAACACCAGTTGACTTTTAATCCAGAGATTACCTGTTGAAACATTAACTGCAAACACCTTTTGATGTGGGTTGCTTAATGTGGTGCAAAAGCCAGAAGTGTAATTATGCTTTTCCTTTCTATGAACCTAGTGTTTAAAACTGAAGCATTACTACTGGTGTGCGCGTGTTTGTAAATACTCTATAGCTGACTCTGCAATTTACCCCTGTGGTTGCAAGCAGTAAATATGCAACAGGGGATCTCAGCCACTTCATTCATTGTGTGCTCTGACCAAGCAAAGGGCTAAAACAATTGCCACACTTGAGACAAATGCCAGTGTGAGTGATATCACAGCACAAACATGTTCGCCATTGGGTGGGTCATGATATCGCATCATGAAGTCACAAACAACTCTATAAATAGTTATTTCTGGAGTCACTAAATTTCTTTAATAAAAAAAAAATCTTTTGTAAATGTTATGAGCTGTTCATATAACAATTATATTGACTACTGAAGGAGTACTTGTTTTCTCCTGTTGTCCTATTATTATCATCATTTATATACTCATATGCAGACAGGTGTATCCTGTTTTAATTTATTAGTGAAGCACGATACATACGTCTAGACCTACCAGTGTCCCAAAGTGGCACACAATGTGTTCTAATAAACCAGTGCTTTAAAATACTGGAACTTTTTCTCATTATATGATAATATTTGACCGGTCAATAGACCAATTATTTTTGGACCAATCAAATACACATCCCTAAAAATACCCAGAATGAGAGATACAAAAAGTTATTTATACAGAAAACTTAAAACGCTGTGTTATTACTTCTCTTACTCTAACGCATTCTAGAACACTAGTTTCATGATTCTTTATTTCTGATGTAAATAATTTTTTACAATAAAAAGGGAGAGGACACATTTGTGTGGAACACATACAACTTTGGGACAGAAATGAGAAATGTCCAAGAGGTATTTTTAAAATTATTTATTATTAGCTGTTGTATTGCAGTAATGCCTAGGAGCCCTAGTCATGGACTTCATTGTGCTTGGAGGTGTAGAAACACAGAACAAAAAGACAGGCCATGTTCCAAAGAGTTTAAAATTAAGCAGAGCTTATATCGTCAGTATGGCACAATAGCTATATAAATCAATTGCCCCAATTCAAGAAATCATCCCTAGTCAAGTAGGACACGTAAGAACATTCCTGAGTGTTTTCCCAGAATAGAGACTGACTTAAGCAAGTGCTTAAGTGCTTTCCTGAATTAGGGCTGATAAGAATTAGAAGCAGCAGCTGCATGATGCTTTACTGAACAAGAAACATGGTTTTTGCTCTTTCCTTCTTTCAATTTTAGGGCTTTATTCTCATTTTAGAGTGTAGAGCATTCACACACATACAAATCCCCATACATCAAGAAGAGAGAACTGCGCTTTCCTTAATTATTTTGTAGAATAAGCACTCAAAAGTTCATTTCTGTTACCTTTCTCAGGCAAAATAAAAGGCTTTTTACAAAAATTCTATTGCTAAAACAATGAAATTCTCCTGGGAATGACTTCGTTATGGAAATGAAGTGACAGCTTCTTTTACCTAGCCAGGCAGAAAGTCTGCATTTATAAAAGGCATTTTGTGCACTAAGTACAGTGAGTGGGAGGATATGGAAATGCTATTTTTAATACAGATTTCAGTAGTCCTCCCATACAGGTCCTCTGCAAGAACAACAATAATAATAATTAATAGTGCCTAAAAAAGAAAAGCACGTTAAAGCTGATGGCAGCACTAAAAAACAAAGATTTAGGGATGAACACAAGACTCACTAAAATAAATTAGAGTTTGCCATTGACTTCAAAAGAGGCTAGGATTTGTCATGCAGATTATAAAATAGATTTTCAATAAACACATTGTAAATTACTACTGTAAATACCATATACTCTATTACAGTATTACTGCAAATATTGGTGTAAATAATGTCCTTCATTTCCTTACACAGATTTTTATTTTCAGAAATACTACCTATATTCTACTGAATATGTTGTTGGTTCAGAGGCCTAGGGTGTCACTCTGTGTTTGAATAAGTACTCATGACAATTCCCAGATTTGGGAAGGAATAAGCTCAAAAGAAAACCAAGGGTTAAATCAGAGGTTCTCCAACCTTTAGTATTGGCGACCTCTTTCACACAGCAAGCCTCTGAGTGCGACTCCCCCCCCTTTTAAATATAAACAAATATGTTTTTAATTTAAACACTATTTTAAATGCTGGCGCAGGGTTGAGGGTGGAGCTGGGCTGGTGGGGCTCAGGCTATCAGCCCTGTGCATGGCTGATAGGTCTCAACCCCCTCGTAATAACCTCCAGTTTGAGAGCTCCCGGGTTAAATCATGCCCAGAAATGCAATGGGATACATGTACAGAACGTAGAATTTGGCTTGATCCAAAGCTCACTAACGTTACTGGAAAAACTCTTATCGACTTCAATGAGCTTTGGGATCAAGCCCTCAGAGACCATAAATGCTCTCAAAAAGCACTCCTGGTAAATGCACCTATGGAAACTGAGGGCCAAATTCTGCTCTCATTTAGCAAGGGTACAATGCCCAATGACTTCAACATATAGTTGCTAACCCTCCAGGAGTGTCCTGGAGTCTCCAGGAATTAAAGATTAATCTTTTAATTAAAGACTGTCATGTGATGAAACTTCCAGGAATACATCCAACCAAAATTGACAACCTTACTTAAACGGGAGTTGCATGTAATTTTTTGAGGGCAGAAGTTGCCCCTTGTTATCTTAAGATTCTTTTTTCAGACATGCTATTGTCTACAGCATTAATCAGAACAAAAACTTTGCATTTAGCACTTAGTAACAATGAATAAGGATTAACAGGCAATATAGGCATAAAATGTGCAAGTATAGCATGGGTGGATTCTGGAGGCAGCTGAGTGTGATCGCATTTAGAATAACTTCACCATTGGAAATCCCCCTATTTCATGCTAAATTAGACTAAACTGGGAAAGACTTTCCCTCGTCAATTTTCAGCCACCCTAACACAGAAACTCTTCAGCCTGACACTGACTCACACTGTATATTCAGAAAGGGAAAAAAAACAAACCCACACACTTACGCTGCATTTTTTCTGCCCCCAGCTGCCTAGGGTACCAAGCCTAATTCAAGCCATTTCCCTTGGGGTTTTAATCTGCTGTGCTGGCAATGTGCAACCCTCATTAGCAATAACATGAATTGTGCATACAACTTTCCACAAACAGTTGACAATCTGTCCCCGCTGAAAAATCATCAACTTAAATATTTAACTATGTTCCCTTTAGGAAGGCTGTACTTAGTTTTTATTAATTTTCAGTATCCAAAGAAACCTCCCCTTAAAACAGTGCTGCACCCTCCTGTGATTTGAGTTTTATTTAATTAAACTGGATTTGCCTTTTTATATAGTGAAATTTAAGCATATTAAAATACACAATCCAAACTTGATATTTTGACTGACTGCCTGTGCTTGCATGGGAAATTTGCCGTGGTAAAAGTTAGAAAGCATATAGGATTGCAGTAATTGAGCTCCTGTTTTTGCTCATTATCTATGCTGCCAAACAAGCTTGCTGCTTGGTCTTCTAGTTTGTAGGCAGCAAAAGTTCTTGTGGGCACATCACCCAGGTTTAACCCTCAATAAAATTAAACAGCAATAATACTTAGCCCTCATGTAGTGGTTTGGTTTACATATTACAAACACTGTAAAAACATTATCCAACCACTCAATCCTTAAAACCCCTGTGAAGCAAATTAAATATTATTAATCATGTCCATTACCCCAAGGGGGATACACCGGAGAGAGGATAATTGACTTGCACAAAGTCATACAGTCAGAGGTGGGGTTAGAACAGAGGAGTTCCAATCTCTCACAGTCCTGTGTTTATCTACTAGACCGCACTGCCCTTCTTAAGCCTTACGATTTAGTTATATCTTAACATATAATGAGCTGGATTATTGTTTTTGCTCCAGGCCCTTTTCACTGCTCAGGGGGCTGGGAAGCGTGTGGCACAGTTCTGTTCTATTCCACTGGCGTAAAGACTATACATCAGTGGCATAAGTCAGAGCAGACCCCAGGCGAGGTGCAGGGGGATGGAATAAATTGGCCTACTGGAACAGGTAGTCGTAACCAGCTCCCTGATGTTCTCCTTCCTCCCATTCCATTGCACCAAGCAGAGATGCAGGGGAGAATCTGGTCCAGTGGCTTTTGAAAGAAAGGGAACTGACCTTCCGTAACTGTTGTTCTTTGAGATGTGTTGCTCATGCCCATTCCAAAGTAGCACCCCGACCAGAAAGTTGTTCTGTCAACGGTGTCTGCCAGGTTGGACTCGGTTCCAGTGCCCTCTGGAGTCACACGCTCATAGCGCCGGTATAAAGGGGCCTGCCGCCCCTTCAGCTCCTTCTTGCCAACTAACGCCAACAGAGAGGCAGGCAAGGGGGATGGGGAGGAGAGTTGGAATGGACATGAGCAACACATCTCGAAGAACAACAGTTGTAGAAGGCCAGTAACTGTTCGTTCTTCTTCAAGTGCTTGCTCATGTTCATTCCAAAGTAGGTGACTCCCAAGCAGTTGTGCAGGTGAAGGTTTGGAGGTCACTGGCATGCTGATTGTAATACTGCTTGGCCGAAACCCGCGTCGGTGAAAAGCCGAGATTGCAGCTAGTTGGACCCTAATTGATGATATCATTAGGACTTGCTGTTTCAAGTGGAGCAAGTAATCTAGAATGAAAAGTAGTGTTGACTGTGTGGGTGAAATACCCTTCTGCGTGGACCACACTGGAGAATCTTTTCCACTTTGCCAGGTAAGTGGCTCTAGTGAATGGTTTTCTGCTCCCTAAAGGCACCTCACAAACAGGCCCAGAGCAAGCTAGTTCTGCAAGATTCAGGCCGTGAGATGAAGGGACTCAAGATTGGACTGGAAACAAAGGTAAGCAGATTGGCGTTTCCACCGAGAGGTCTAGGAGAGTGCTGAACCAGTGCTGACGTGGCCAGGCCGAGGCTATCAGGATAAGACACATCCCTTCTGACCTTCAGCAGAACCTTGTGTATGAGAGGGATGGGAGGGAACACATAGAAGAGATGGCCCATCCACGGGAGGACAAAGGTGTCTCTGAGTGACTCTGGGCTATGACCGAGAAAGGAGCAGAACTGGAGACACTTCCTGTTCTGCTTTGTTGCGAACAGATCTATCTGTGGAGTCCCCCACTTCTGGAAGATGCCTTTCACAACATCTGGACAGATGGACCACTCGTGATGGTTGGAGAAGGATCTGCTGGGGTGATCTGCTAGTTTGTTTTGTGACCCCAGGAGATAGGAGTCTTTGCGGTAGATTGACTGGGCTATGCAGAATACCCACAAACAAAGAGCTTCCTGGCACAGTTGAGAGGAGTGTGCTCCACCCTGCCTGTTTATATAAAACATCACTGTTGTGTTGTCTGTAAGAATCAACATGCACTTGCCATCCAAGTGGGGTTAGAACATTTGGCAGGCTAGGCAAACCATTCTGAATTTCCTGTTGTTGATGTGTAGCAAGAGCTCTTCCTGAGAACAGAAGCCCTGGGTTCTGAGGGTCCCCAAGTGAGCCCCACACCATCCTATCGCCTACACATTCGTGACAAGAGACATTGATGGCTGGGAACTCGAGAATGGAATTCCTGCACGTACTTACTATAGTCTTGTCAAGACTGTGGATAGAAGTGAGCAGCCAGTTTGGGCTTATAGTGCTTCTTAGAAGAAGCCGGTGTATGTAGCCCTAGGGACTTCAGGGTGGTTCGAGTGCTTCAGACTGTGCAGTTTGGCATCTGTTTGCTCCGTACCCTCAAAGGGGAGGTCCTGTAAAGTCTGCTGCACCTCATTAGGGTGAGCCCAAGGACTAAAGCCAAGAGCTTCTCCTCATAACCACAGCCGAAGCCATGGATCGGGCGGCAGGGTCCACTGCATCCAAGGCTGCCTGTAGGGATGCCCCTGCCATCAATTCTCTCTCCTCAATTAGGGCTGAGAATTCACTCCTGGACTCCTGTGGCAATACCTCCTTGAATTTTGCCATGAAGTTCTAAGAATTAAAATCATAACAGCTCAGGAGCACTTGCTGGTTTGCAATGCTGATCTGGAGGCCGCCAGTTGAGTAGACCTTTCTGCCAAAAAGATCTAATTTTTTTACATCTCTGGCCTTTGGAGTTTGACTTTTCTGACCTTGCCACTCTCACTCATGGGCTGCCGATACCAACAGTGAGCCCAGGGGAGGATGGCATAAAGGAATTCAAACAAAATACTGGAACAAAATACTTTTTCTCCACCTTATTCGCCATTGGTTGCAGGTATGATGGGGTCTGTCAATAAGGCCTTGATGGGGTCCAAAATGGCCTCATTCAAGGGCAAAGCCAGTCATGATGGGCCTGATGCCACAACAATGTCCTGGGAGAACTCTAATCTCCCCTACCTGGATCCCCAGGTTTTTCACTACCCTTTTGAGGAGCTCCTGGTATGCCCTATAATCATCCTGGACGGGTGCTATACTTGTTCCCACCATCACCACCTTATCAAGAGAGGAGGAAGAAGCAGCCTGTACAGGCCAGGTGCTCTGTTCCTCACCCTCAGCACCAGATGGGGCTCGTTGTGCTGCATCTTGAAATTCTGTACCAGGTTTGGTACTGGAACCCAGTCCCTGTTCCAAAGAAGGTGGAAGGGGGCGGGGGAGCTGAAGACTCTGATACAATGAAGTAGGAGCTCCTGGACTGTGAGGTCTGGACTGGTGGAAAAGCTCAGAGCTTCCAAAATGGCCATTGTAGTGGCATCTGCCACTGTGCTGGTGGCCAGGCCATTGGTGGATTGCCCTGACTCATGTCAGCCATCCAGTAATGCCAGCTGGAGCAGTGTCAGCTCCTGCGGGAGGCGTCCAACTCCGCCTCTGAGAAGATGCTTCCTGGTGACCATGGTGGAGCTGTGCTGATCAGTGCCAGTGAGCAGTGCCAGAAAGGAGAAGACCGCTGCTGTGCCATCATGGACAGTTTCCCTTTTGACAGCACCCGGAGTCTCGGTGCAGTGGGGGCAATAACTCCCTCACTGCCTCAGATACCTCTGGTGTGGTTAGTAATGCCTGGGTAGTTGTCTGATGGCCCTCTCTTGGTGGAGAGTCCTAATGTGCTGGATTCAATAGAGCCCTTCCTTCAATTACATAGAGGGAACAGCTGGCATCTCCGAGTGGCCTGACACAGGTTGCACTCTGCCAGCGTCTCTGTGTCCAATTGACCTTGGGGTTGGGGATCACCCTCAGTCAGTCTTCTTCTGCTTCTCTCTCGGCACTGGTGATGGAGAGCGGTGCCAAAGTCCCTCTGAGGAGTGCTCTTCTTTGGCATTGGGGATAACCATCAGTGCCAGGAGTCCCGAGAAGCCGAAGACACATCCTTCCTTGGCGCTGGAGAAGCAGAACGGTGTTGCGTCTCTCGAAGAGAAGCCAGGGCACTTCTTATTGAGGCTGAAGCTCTCAGTACCGAGTTGGCATGGCTTGGCTCCAAGGAAGGTCAAAGTGCTGCTTCCATGAGGAGGAACTTAAACCTGGTGTCCCTGTCTTTCTTAGTGCGGGGCCTGAACCCTTTGCAGATTCTGCAGCGCTCCTGCACATGGACCTCCCCCAGACACTTGAGGAGGGTGGAAATGGGGTCACTAACAAGCACTGGCTTATGGCACGACACACATGGCTTAAACCCAGGGGACCGAGGCATGCCATGGTCCACGAATCTAACTAACTTACTAACAAACTAACTGAAACTTAACCTCTACAAATAGCAATCTAAAGGGAATAGAATAAAGTCCACTGACGGAGGTACTTGCAGGAAAATGCAAGGATGAACTGAAGTTTCAGAGACTGTCACAGATGGTAAGAAGGAACTGAGGGAGCAGCGGGTTGGCAGGCCCCTTTATACTAGTGCTATGAGCGAATGACTCCAGGGGGCACTGGAGCCAACCCGACGGATACCACTGAGGGGGAAAATTTTCCAATGGCAGTGCTTGGGGCGAGCACACACCTATTTTGGAAGGGACATGAGCAAGCATTTGAAAAACAACTGAGGAGAACTTTCCAAAACAGATAGCAAAGCCTTGCTAGCTACAGCGGCTTTCAAACACTGTGATAGCTACAAGGGTGCAGTGGTTCAGCATGAAAACACTTTCCAACTAACACTACATTGTCATCGAATAGAAGACCCACTTACGACACAAGCAGCAAAGAATCCCGTGGCACCTTACGACACAGTTATCCCCTAATTTTGTTACAACATAATGAAAAGATGTCATGCAAGTTGGACCTAACCCTCAGCCCCCTCCCTCATTCTAGCTCCTGGCCAGACCCTTCACCCCCAGCCTTATGCTCAGTGCACTCCCATTCTCAGCTCAGTGCAGAGAGAGGAAGAGAATGGGCCAGAATCAGGGAGAAGGTAGGTACCCATTGTATGTGGGCAGGTCTGGGACCCCAGACCGGCAGTGGGCTGAGCTGGTCCGGCAGCCGGGATCCCGGCTGGCAGGAGCCAGCGGATGGAACCCCTCAGCAGCAGTGGGCTGAGCCGCTCAGTCCACTGCCGATCTGGGGTCCTGACTGCTGGCCCCGCACAGCCTACTGCCGGTTTGGAGTTCTGGCTGCCAGACCCTTGCCAGCCAGGGTCCTAACCGCAGGCCCTGCTCAGCCCGCTGCCGGCCTAGGTGAACGGAACCCCAGACCAGCAGCGGGCTGAGCAGGCTGGCGGCGTAAGATCAACATTTTAATTTAATTTTAAATGAATCTTCTTAAACATTTAGAAAACCTTGTTTAATTTTACAATACAACACTAGTTTAGTTATATAATATATAGACTTGTAGAGAGAGACCTTCTAAAAACATTAAAATGCATTACAGGCACACAAAACCTTAAATTAAAGTGAATAAATGAAGACTCGGCACAGCATTTCTGAAAGGTTGCTGACCCCTGGCCTAGAATACACAGTTCCAACAAATTTGAGGACCTTTATCAGTTGGAAAATAATCAGAGCCTCCCAACATCATCATATCTTTGACTTAAGTGCTGCCATCAGCAAGAGGTGCAGGGAGAGGCCACGTATACAATGAGCAATGTGAAGTTGTAGCACAATCCTGGTAGAATGTAGCAATTCATGGAAAATGTCATCGACCAAGAGGCAATTAGCAGTCAGTCTGAAAGCAAAAGGAGTGGTTTCCTAACAAAACAGGCCTTGTGAAAAAACTAAACCTCATTTTGCCTCACAAAAAAACCCAGCTCTCTTAGAAAACAAAGTATATTTTAAAAAAATACTCCCATGAAACACAGACAGCGTTGGCAGCCCTCCCTGCTCTGTCTCTCCATGAAGTTGAGTATAAGTATGTTAAGTTACCATTCAAAGTTGTGCTTGAGGTTTTCTAGGCCAGCAGAAGAAACAGTTAGATGGGAAAGTTTTCAGAGGTGGGAGTAGTGCTTGCCTCACTTCTAATTGTAGCGAATCTGTCAACTTTCTTACCTGTGTTTCAAGACTACACTTCAAAATCATTCCCTGTGTGCTTTGAATTGCTACACTTTTAAGCTAACTACTTCTCAAAGTGCTGTTTAAAAACTGACATCTTCAACCACATTTCAGGCTGAGAATCAATCTAAATTTGCAGAGTCTCGTTGGGCCCCTAAGAAAGTGCAGCCTTTTTTTTTTATTACACTTGACAGCCAATCTCTTAGAAATGATTTGTGAAGAAATTTAGTTCAAATTACTTTATATCAAGACATTTAAGAGAAAATGTGTTTTTCTTTGTTATAAGCTAAAAATAATGATACACTTTTATCTCAGATTCAAAAAAAGCAGCAAGCAACATTAAAACAAATCAGCAATCTCATGGCCTCAACACACACAAACTCCAGCTACAAGCCATCCTGCTTTAATTGCATTTTAGAATGAGTTTGAGACACTCTTTGTGTCACCTGGCTAAGGAAATGGACTAAGCTGACTCCTCCTGCCTGCTGTATCCAGTCAAAAAAGAAAGCCTGACCCTCCACTTTCATTTATTTCCA
This sequence comes from Mauremys reevesii, assembly GCF_016161935.1. Classification (NCBI taxonomy): domain Eukaryota; kingdom Metazoa; phylum Chordata; order Testudines; family Geoemydidae; genus Mauremys; species Mauremys reevesii. Next base: position 177,877,662 of record NC_052624.1, on the reverse strand, counting down.
TAAGAGTTGAGGGCATTCAGCACCTCCCAGGTGGTGCTCAGTGCCTCTGAGAGTTGAACTCAGAGCACTATCCCTGTTATTGCCATAAAGGTTAGTTTACTGACAAGCCAACATGTCAGCTCTCCTTCTCTCTCACAGGATCCAATCCGGAAAGATGCTCAATGACAACTGGAGCCAGGAGAGCAGAGCACCTTGCAGGGAGCACCCAGCACTTAAGAGGGTCCGGTTTTAAGATGGCTAGGAGTCATATTCCTTTCACACTTACAGGCATGGGGAAAAGTACACCTACTTCCATTTCCCTTTGTAAATACAAACCTCAAAGAAGATGAGATCAGTTTAGTGGCGAAAGAAAGGTTAGTTTCAAGGAGACTCATGATATATTAGTATACAATTGTTCAAAATGTTAGGAGTAACTATTTATTGCTAAATATTTTGGGAGATGGAAAATAATCAATTCACATGCCACATGGGAGACCCAGGCTGAAATTAGAGAAAGGCTCACACCTTAAAATTCAGATGTAGATTCCAAGCACCCCTCATTATGGAGGTATGCAGACATAACATACTGGTCAGCCGATAATATCAATGTGAACCACTGGCCAAGTGTTCACTCAGCTTCATATTGTGAGAATCACAAAAGTTTTGGCTAGTCAGGTTCAAGGTTTCAGTTTAGGCTGATGTCTTTTTCATATCCAATCCCAGATTCACATTTCTCTGACTGAGAGAAGACATAGGAGTGTTTGGAGGGCACTCTCTTCCTGGGACCAACATTCATGATTGGAACTCTCCAGAGGCAGTAAACAATAGTACAGTATTTTCAAAAGGAAGTCCCACCCACCCTTCACTCAGTGGCTGTTGGCGTCCGTGTATCAAATATGGGATAGTGGTTGGCACTGGTTGTTTTTGTTCACAGGAAGTAAGAAAAGGTGATCTTTACTGCACATCCTTCTTGATACCCTGAGACACTTCCTGCAGTCTCAGCTTTAAACCACACTCTCACCCTTTTCTACATCATGGCCACCATTTTTTTCAGGCAAGGATGACAGGATCAGCAAGAAGGGGCTCTGGTAAGGCACTTTGTACTCAGTACTCCCAGCCCCAGTGTCACAGGGTTCAGGGTGCAATTCAGACCAGTGAGGGGTTGTGTCACCATTTGCCCTGCAAACCTTGGAGCCTTACGATACTTTGCTGCTGAAACTCTCTGCCTAAGACGTTCGCAGTCAGCAACAAGCATGCAGGTCACACCCTGAGTGTCTGTGTATAACTGCAATCCTGGTCCAACAAGTCTGACCCCAGCAGCCTGCCAGCAACACACCAATCACACTCCCTGGTCTCTACCAGCCTGGGTTACAACCAGCAAGGTAACCCCCAACACACTCCAGTCCCAAATTTCCCCAGACCATGTGCTCTGCAACGTGCAACCCTCTCCTGGACAGATCAGAGAAATAAGGAGATTCGTATGTTCCTCTAGAGACACACAAAAAAAATCACATTGCAGCTTATTAACTTAACCACAGTAAACACACGATTCCGTTTAAACACACCACTGAGTTGGTTTATAGTAAAAATAAAACAGATATATTAACAACAGGACACAGGTGAAATGATGCCAAGTAAAAGGAATAATGTTAGAAAGAATTACAGGCAAATAAAAGTGAAAACATGCATCTAAAAGTCTAAAACTTAATCTAGCCAGGTACAGACTTTTTTCAAGACGGTGTCTCTTGCCCAGCCATGGCTGACTTTCCCTCACTCAGGAACTTCTACAAAAGTACAAGGTGCTGGCTTCTCTTGTCTTCCTAGGTGAAAGATCTTTGCCTAAGCAGGTTTCTCACCTATATTCAGTTTCCAGAGACTTCAAACCCCACTGCTTGGTTGAAGGAACCATGTTCCTCATCTTGCAAGAGCCCTGGCCCCTTGTGTCTGTCTGGTGATGGATGCCAAAGATGACTTCTGTCTTTGCTTATATCTTCCTAAATTCAATGACTTTGTTTCAAGAGGCAGGATTACCTGTTTTTCCCTTCTTGCGAGCTTCCCATCCCCCTGTATGCACATAGGGCTTCCATTGTTTTTATTCTACCATGCTTAATTTACATAAGAGACAGATAAATAGCTGCCTTTTCTCCTGCCTGGGAGGGAACCTGTTTCTCCCTCTTTGGCCACAGACGTTAAAGCATAAATATCATTAAGTTTCAATAATTCCTCATCTAGTATTAATATATACATGTCACAGTGATATTAACCGCTAGGTTGTCAGCTTTCAGACTTTGCTCTATACATTTTTATAATACAGTAATATTGCATACAATCAATTGATTCAATTGTTTAACACTTGAGGTTCAGCCACCCAACTCCCTTTCCCCAATCTTGATAGACCACCAAACCTTTGCAATGTATTCTTTGAAAAGTAAATCCCAGGCCAAGCTTCTCTCTCCTGCTGGGTGTAGATGTCATGCTGTCTCCTCCCCAACTTGTTGGCTTGATAGCTTTGTTTAGCTAATATGTAAAAATGGACCTTCATGGCCTTTACCTGAAGATAGGGCTGGTCAGAGAATCAAATACACATTCTTTTACCTAAGGTAGACCAGTTTACGAACTCCCCCCCCCGGCATGCCTGGTTTAAAAACACTTAGTCATAATTCCAGTATACATCCATAACCCTTAATACACCCCACATACATACATAATGCAAGAATATGAACGATCAGTGAGTTATTCATTTTGAAATGATACTTCACAAGGCATATTTTGTACAAAGATTACTACAGTAGTATGTAGGGTGTGAATACAAGGGTGCTTAGGGTCACACCCAGACAGGCCAAGGAGTGAGAAAACAGCACTAGAAACTCAACTCAGGTGTCACATGGAAGAGAGTGGAGCAATACGTACCATACCAACAGTTTTGACTAATAAGCAAGGGCCTGATCCAACTCCCATTGAAAGACCCTCCATTGATTTCAGAGGGTGTTGGATCTGGTCCAAAGACATCATTTGTCAGTCATGATAAATCAGCAAGTAACAGGATCTAATCACTACAATACATGTTCCTTTACTCTTTAGAGACAATGTAAGCCTGAAGTTCTTGCTAATTTTGCATTTGCTATTTTCAGGTCATGTGAGTCATTTCTACTTCCCAGCATCAAAGAGTTAACAAAGGAAAGAATTACTGTAGCATGTGTTTCATGCAAGGGTAAGTGGATTGGCTAGCTATCAAAGCAGATTGTTAAATACTGCACAGAGTTCCTGATTTTTTCCATTCCTGCAATAAACACAAGAATTTACTGTGGACATAAATGTAAACCTAGATACCACATATGCTGATAAAGCAAAGTCTTGGTGCTTGCAAAACTGAAGCTAACGGTCTACATTAGACTTACATTTCACTATTCTGTACACCAGCATTCTGAAACTGACCTGTTATGGGCCTAAGGGAGCCAATGCTAACTGCACACTCAGCAAAACCAATTTTAATCGACAGACAAAGAACTGAGATTATGCTATAATATAATATTAGATAGTTGAGAAGATGAGTCACTCCTGCACTTGGTAAATCGTCACTGTATTCTGGGCACCAATTCACCAAGACTGATTGTTGTATTTCTATTGTACTCACTTGGAAAAAATGCAACCAATAAAACATATTTTTATTATTTATCTCTGCTTCCATAAGCAGAAATGGCTGATGGTGCTCTCAAAACATTGTCATAGTATATTTCCTATGTTTTCTTTTTAAGTAACAAAGGTTACTTTCCCTTTTAAAGATTTTTACAGTCCCTTGAATATCTTCAAAGGAGAGACATAATATATTACCACCATCCTCTCTTGCATGACTAGGGTCTTCTGGGAAGTTTCAGCTGTTTGTTTGCTGAACCCCAAGCTATGCTTCTCAGCTGATGAGTACTGCATCCCAGTGTAGTATTTTAACACCTTGTGAGTACATACCTCAACAGAGGCATGTAAATTGTTTTGGCAGCACTCCACTCATTAAATTACTATCAAAACTTTTGAATGTTCTTCCACTGCAAGTCACATGGGTGGCTACATGCCTTGGAAATACTGTTATGTCAGAGCTAATCTACATCACTTGGCTGATGAAATGCAGGACATATGGCTGCCAAGCCACTTCTCATCCCATCATACATTTTCACATGCAATGCATGAAATGCCCTTTGATTATCAAACTGATTCTAGTGCCACCACCACAAACAGGCAGGAATTACGTGCAGACCTGAAAACACAAGGCATGGGTTGCAATCACAATTATGCTACAACCAAGAACGTCGAGTTAGTTCCTAATAGAGTTCAATCTTTAGAAAGTCTTGATTTTCAATGGCAAAAATTACTTGGACCAGTTCAGGATTATTTATATCCATAATGGGGCACACTTAAGTCTGCTATAGGTTGTACAGAAGCATGTGACTGTGAGAAGTGGCCAAAAACCTAGTAGTAACCTTGTTAAATTGATTACATTACTGTGTACTGACAAGAGTGCTTGATGCTATACAAATAGTAGGATATGGTGCCTGTCCCAACGAGGTCACAATCTAGTCCAGCTATAGACCATACAGATCAGACCCATATAATACACATAACTCACATCATACAATAATAAACTTGTATTGGGACACGTTTGAGACGTAGGAGAAATCTAGAATTGGTGGTCATTTTTCTATTTTCTTTGTAGAATGGCAATTTGCCATAAACTGAACAAAAAATCCCAGAAGAATAAAAACATCTGACAAACAGAAACAAGAAAATCCCTCTCTATGTTACAATGGAAACAAGAGAAGAGGCTGAGGAGAAGAATACATTACAACTCACAAAGGCCTTGTCTACACGCTGTGAATTTGCCCTGATTTCAAGCTGGTGACCAGCCACCAGTATACACCACAGGTGTGCACTGCTTCAGCAAGATAGGGTAAACTGGCTATAAACACAACCTGAATCTTGAAACCCTTAGTTTCAAGCAGTGTTAAACTCCACTGGTGTAAACAGCAATTTTTCCTGTTTACACTAGGAATGTGTGTCAGGGCAGATATTCCATTGGCTGGCCAAAGCAATACTCACAGACCAGAACTGTTGTGATTTTTAATCTTAGAAGACTGGACTGTACTTTCTTGGCCAGAAAGGAACTTCAGCTAATAAGTCAAGTAGGGAGTTAAATTACTTTGTGCAATCCAGATCTTTTGTTGTTTTTGATGCAAAGGATTTGCTTTACTTTTCAGCAAGCTACCAATGCCAAAACAGTCTCCTCCTCGCTCTACGCTCTGCAGAGCTTTAAGAGCAAAAGACAAAAATACTGAGAATGAATCCTGGAAACCCTCCGGTTTTAAGAAAGACCAGGTGGGAGTTCTAAGTAGCTTCGCTGGTAGTGCTTTGAACTGGGAGATTCCAGTTCCCTACAGTCAATAAAGTTAATATAGCTACATGAGAAGTCCAAATTGTATCATATATGGTTTATTTATTTTTAAGCATTTTGACTGAACGTGGGTTTCCTGAAAATGAGGGACTCACAGCACTGGCTAGAGGCAGGCATAATACAGGACTGTACTCTGTCTATGCATTCGCACGTGCACATACCATTACCTCTCTCAGTTACCATACTGAATTACATTGTGGTTCTGTGATGTGGGTTAGGGGAAGTCTCAGCTCATTTTCATTTGTGACCTACACTGGATTTCAAACAAGAGTCTCTTTCTGGAGTGCCTACTATTCATATGCAACTGCCTTAACTCAGGGCCTGCATCTTGCAGGAGGTCAGACTAGATGATCATAATGGTCCCTTCTGATCTTGAATTCTATGATTCTATGATTCTATGTTTGTTTATTAGTGAAAAATGTATAGCAATAGGCTGAAATTACAGAACTTTTATTTGGCACTACAAGGACAATGCTGATCTCAAAGCAGGCTTCTCAGCTATCCATGATCTTTGGAAATGCCTGTATTTTGGATAGAAACTATTTCTTTGCTAGTTTGCTACTGTGCTTCGTTAAAGACCAAATTCTGTTCTCACTTATATCCTGTAAGATTTCAGTGGCATTGTATGGGATGTAAAGGAGAGCAGCGGAATGTAGCACTTTGATTTTAAGAACAGAAATTAAATACTAGATTTTCAAATATATTGAATTTATTTCAAAATATTTCCTTATTTAAAGAAGTGGTTTTCAACCTGTGCTCCGCAGACCCCTGGGACTCTGCAAACGATGTATAAGATTTCCAAAGGGGTCCGCACCGCCATTCGAAAATTTTCAGGGGTCCACAAATGAAAAAAGGTTGAAAACCACTGGTTTAAAACATTTAAAATTCACCATTTGTTAAAGAGACTGCCAATCCCCCCTTGTTTCCATTTTCTATTCCAAACTTGTGAAAAGTAGAGTATGATTTTAAGGTAAAATATCAGCCAAAGAAAACACAGTGACATGAAACTGATCCTTTCTCCTTTTGTGTCTGCTTTTCTGACGTGTCTATACAAAGCTAGGATGACTGTCGGTCAGCACTGAAATCCACATACTTGTTTGTCCAAACGCCAGGCAATCCTAGGAGATGCAGACCTTGCTTCCAAGCACGGAGATGCCAATAACCTCAACAATTTACCAAAATTAAAAATGCACAAAACACCAATTTCTAGAAATGGGCATAATTTAGACTACTAGTCCTCCCTGTGTGCAACAATTTCTGACCAGAGATGTGATCTGAAGTTCTCAAAACATGGCTGCACTTAGATGGATTCTGACCAAGTACCTATGTCTGGCATCAGGCATTTTGCAGGCCCAGTACATTTCAATAACTGACCCAACTGCCTGTAAAATGTTTTTAGGATCCTTTGAAGAAAGAACCACGGCCAACAAGAGGAAACAAGGATTCTGCTGGTGACTTGAGAAGACACTGAATGTCAACTAGCCTGTTTATCTTCATTAAACAGTGAACTTCCTTCCACACAAAACCTAACAGGTCAAATGACTGTGGAACACTAATGGAAGCTAATCAAAAGACCCAAGATTATTTGGCTGGCTTACACGAAAACCTTTTCCTGCTTTAGTTTCCACATCATCTCAATGGAGAGTCTGTGAAGTAAGTATCTATTACTAGCAGAAAATTGCATTTAGAACTAGGATTGAGTAAAATTTTCATAAGTGCCTAAGTGACTTGGGTGCCTAAGTCCCACTGACTTTCAATGAGACTCAGGCTCCTAAATACCTAAGGGTATGTCTACACTGTAGCAGGGAGGTGTGATTCCCAGGGCGGTACACAGATTCGTGCTAGCTCTGTTTGAGCTAGTGCACTACAAATAGCAGTGTGGTCATTGTGGCACTGGCTGCCTGAGCTTGGACCCACAAGGTTGGGCAGGCTTGGACTCAGGCAGCTAGCCTGAGCCACTGCCCATGCAGCAACGTCCACCATGCTATTTTTAGCGTGCTAGCTCTTCTCAAGCTAGCGTGAGTCTGTCTATCTGGGCAGGGAATCATGCCTCCCAGCTGTTGTGTATGTGTAGACATACCCTGAGGTACTTTTGAAAAAGGTTCTTAGGTGTTCTTGAAAATTGTATCCCTAGTTTACAAGAGGAAATTTTTGCTCATTTTCCACAGTTTCAGCTTTGCCTGTGGTAGGATGCCAGGAGTGCTAGTGTAGAGAGTGCACCAGTTATTGCTGGCATTTTAAGCATTATGTCATGGAAATCTTCTCTAAGCAAGACTAGACAATGTAGTACTCAAACCACCAATGGCCAACTGGAGCTCTGTCTACCTCCCTATCCCTATTCATATGTGCACAGACTGGGTACAGAAAGCCGAAAAATAGCTATAAGCTTATGTGTAGAAAAGTTAACAAGATCCTAAGAGAGAATTATTATTTCTTGTCTTTTTTTTTTAATACTTTTAAGAAAACAAGTAACTAAGAACTACAGACCAGAACTCAATTTCCTATCAACAATGCTAACAATGATTATTCCAATTATTAAGAATTAACATGTAAACACATACCCAATGCATTCAAATTACGTTTGCTCACAAAGTGAGCTGAGCAGAGAAACCTGCTGAGTCTGATGATTTATGTTCTCTTGGCAGGCTGTGCTATGTTCTCCAGATTCTGCACTTTTGTTTAAAAACAATTAAGTTTCTAGCACTTCTGGTACTGAAGATAACTTTATTATATAAACCCGTGTGCTGCAGTCTTGCTGAGTCTGCAGCCAGGCAGACTGAAACAACAGTACCAAGAGAGGTGTGAACTTCCCCTCCATCTTACTGGGAATGTTAGTATATTAAAGACCGTACCTTAGACTTTGAAGCTTCAGTTATTAAATCTGTGCCCAATGCACGAACAGCCAGCTTCAGTCTTTGAAGCTAGCACAGCTGTACCTTAGAAGACATTTGTAAAGCCTCTCCCTGTACCCAGAAAACTCCTCTCCTTACAAAACCATAATCAGAGACCCAGCTGTACCATGCTAGTTCAGTGAGCTTAAACAATTATTTTATACATATAATTTATATATATAATATATAATTTTCTCACAGTGAGCGGTATGTGTTTGTGTAAATTATTATCTGTATTATAATCATCTCTAGAGACCTCAATGAAGATCAGGGCCCCATTGTGCTAGGCGCTGTACAAACACATTAAGAGACAGTCCCCACCGCAAATAGTTTACAATCTGAATAGACAAGACAAGGTTGAGAGAGGTAAGTGTATGCATGTGTGAAATATATATTTATGTAAATGTCAGTGAATCACAGCTGCTGCTTTTTTTTTTGTTTGTTTTTTGTTTTGCCTAGGTTAATAGGTTTAGTATTCAATCAAATGCTCAGTTTCAACCAACATAAATATATTACAAACAAAATAATGTTAAATCTCAAACCATCAAAAAAACTTATTCAAGCAGCAGAACGTCTATACCCTTTCACCCCACCACCTCAAAGGAAGCTTACAAAGCTTGTGATTATCCCAGCTACAGCCTATAAATGAACAAATAAATGGTCTTGTGACCAAAACCCAGGACCAGGAGTCAGACAGTTCCATTCTCACATCTCCCACAGATAGTGTGCGAGACTTTAGGGAGGTCACTTAAGCCAAACATTTTTCAGATGTCTACTGATTTTAGTTACCTCAAAACATTCAATATGAGACAACTGAGGCCTGGTTTTCGTTACTGAGTATCACAGTTCTGTGGTTAACTGCACATCTGTCTCTTCTGTGGTCTGTTCAAGTGTTCCCCTTTAGATCTCAGGCCTCTAGCCATCACCTCTCTATGGGCAGGCACTGGGAACCAGTGTCCCTCTCCCTCCATACCAGGGGCTTAGGCTTGCATTCCCACTTCCATTCACCGTGACTACCCCCAGCAGGTCTGACCTTAGCCAGCACCTGTGGCTTGTTCACTCTCAGGGGACAATAACATGGCTGGCAGTGACCAGCCGACTTTCACAGAGCACAGTACATTTATTTTAGGATGAAAGTAGAGGATAAAAGCAGAGAAAACATAATAAAACAATAAACAGTCTACTCCTGCTAAGCTTACCAGGTGCCACCTATCTTCCACTTGGAGCCTCTGGCAGGTTCCAGTCCTTCCAATCCTTCCCACAGGGTTTTGCCCTCATGATTACAGTATCATGTCAGCTTGAGGATCAAACGAGGGACACAGCTAGTTCAGGCTGAACCCTTATACCGGAAGTCCTTTCTCTGACTATGGCTACAGAGCCGACGGAGTGTTTGCCAGGAGGAGGGGGTCTGCTGGTATGGGAATACCACCTCCTTGACTGATATGAGCTATGCTGACATAAACACTCTTCTGACATAGCTGTGTCATTGAAGGTGTGGGTTTTTCACACCCCTGGCTAACACAGTTATACACATATAAGTTTTAAGTCCTTTCTCTCCTCAGCTTGAACCTGGTCTGAACCAATTTATGCAATTCACCCAAGGGGATGGTATTTCTCTGAAGTTGTTACCTGTTCTGAGATTTGCAATAAGTACCCTCCCCGATCCATATTTAGTTCCTGGAGGAAGCTCACTAATCTTCTCCCGGGGAACTAGACTACAATCCCCGTTTCACAAAAATACATATAACGTTTACAGATGCACAAGTTTATGAAACATTCCTGAGTCTACAGCGTTTGGCACACTGCAGTGTAATAGTGTTTTTATGTTCCCATGTTTCCTGGATCTCACATTCGTCACAGTGAGTACCTGCAACTCCTGCTGAAGTCAATGGGAGCTGTGGGTGCTCAGTACCTCTGGAAATTCACCCTTTTGTGGTTCGAGTTGAGCACTCAAAAACTGGGGCACCAAAAATTGGTGGACACTTTTAAACAATTGTCAAAATGGATGGAACATTAGAATTTTTTTACTTGAATAGCTCCATACCTCAGTTATCTCCAATTATAAAGCGCAATAATATTATGAGGCTTAATTTAATGAAGGTAACTCAGTCAACCTGAAACACAGTTACTTTCCACAATGATTATGAAGTAGTTATGATTGTTTACTTGGCCCTATTTCCTCCCTGCTAATTTCTGTGGTTTTACAATTACATTTTCTTCTCTCTCTTGCTCTCTCTCCTTACACAAACAAGGAAAACTAACTTATCAGGGGGTACTGTGAAAATGAGATGCATAAATGTTACATTTACAAAGAATACAAATTGGAAAAAAATCCCCTCTAATCTCTTTCAATTATGATCTTGTCACTTGCAATAACAGTGGGTATAAATATGGTGTCTGAGTGGTTCACAAACATTAATGAATTCATTTTTAAACATCCACATGAAAGGAGGGGATATTATCCCCACTTTACATGTGAGAAACTGAGGCACAGAGCAATTACTCTCAAGAGTGCCCAGTAATTCTCATGTAATTAAAGACGATCACCCATAAAGTTCTTTTAACATGCTTTTGTGTATAATTTCCTGATTTTTAAAAAAATGAAAAAATAAAAATTCTATCATATGGATTTATACTGACACCTACGTGGTTCATCAGCAGAACTGGAACCTTTAGATCCCAAGTAGACTTCTACCACCTGAGATAATGGAGTAACTGACAGTGGTAGTAGGTTGTCAGTCTTTTACCAGCACTAGCGAGGATGAGATCCAATTTGCCATTGAGTTTCACAAATTATTATTATATTAATTATTATTATTATTATTTTGGACACCAAAGGAATGGTAAGACTCAAGAATCTTGAGTTCCATTCCAGCTTCTAGAGGGAAGAGTGCTCCAGTGGGCACAGACCTTCTGACCCTGTCTCCTCAGGCATGTCCCTGTCCAAGATCTGTCTCTCTCTGTCCCCAACTCCTCATCTCAGTTTTCCCCAGCTCCTTGTCCCAGTCTCTTTGAACAGCCAGCCCAGTGTCCCCACACCCCAGATCCTCATCTGCTCCAATTGTCTTCCCACCCTAATCCCACTCCCAGTGTTCTTGCCCAGCCAGTCCCAGTCTCCTCCTTTCCCTCTGCCTTCAGGCTTCATTTCCCAATCTACTTCTGCTGCCCATGCCCTCCCCCCTAGTCTGGCTCTTGTCCCCTCAATATCTCAATCAGGTTTCCTCCTTCTCCACATTGCGTGTGTGCCAGCATCAGGGAACATTGTGAGCAAAAGGAGAGACAGTCTCCCTGCTCTTACTTCCTGTACCTGGAATCAAAGGAGCTATCAGCAGACAGGTGCAGCAATTTCAGGAAAGTTCTGCTCAGGTCCTCAAGCTCTGGGTTGGAGCATGCTCATTACAGCAGGAATCTTCTGAGAAATTAGCTACCAAACTCAAACAAGTCCTAATGAGCATGTGCAAACTGAGATTTTTCAGAGGCTTATAACTTGGTCAAATTAGGCAAATTTTCATGCAGATGAAAAGGCACAGCCCCAACACCAGGGCAACTTCCTAGACAAATTTCAAGCCTCTCCTCCATAAAATGGACGTGCTAGAGCTCATAAAAGAAACACCTGTAAGAATCTTTTTAACATGGTCAAAACAATGTATCTTTTCCTAATGTCATTCTCTGAAATGGCTGAACCATTTTTGCTGAAATTGAAAAAAAAAATCAGTTTGAAGCAAACACCCAGCATGGAAAATTTCAGCTTCAACAGTGAAGTTTGACAAAATTACAAGCAAACTGAAAACAGAACCTTCTAATGGAAAGTACTGTGCAACCCTGACTATAGTGGATCTACTTATTATTAGCATTAATTATTATTAAAAGACATTCCCTTACAGCTAATACATGATATAGAACACAAGTGATAGTCTCAGAAAAAGATTCTCAGACTCTAGTTATCCCTGGATGTATCTTGACAAGGAGACGTTTAAAATACAACAGAGATTATAGCAATTAATGCAAGTGATAGAAGATTACTGCAGAATGAAAAACATCAATTGTTTGAAGAGATTGCTTGGCTCAGATAAGTGAGAGAAAGGAAGTTTAGTGTCACAGCCTATTTAAACAGATTACTTAGAAGTGTCGATTGGTTTCTGTAGACACAAACAGTGGTATTCATACTAGGATCAGATGATTGGTTTTGTATCACGGCCTCAGAAGCAAGGTCAAACTTTCTGATCAATGTAATTCAGCAATCTAATAAGTAGTTGTGGTGAGCAAGAAAATCCAATGTATAAATAAATCTCACTGTCTAGGCTCAATCTGTTTAGCAGCAAGCAAAACTACTTACAAAAACATATTTTGGTCCCTCTTTAGAAAAATATGTAGCTTTTCAACAGATGACTCAAATGTGAAAGTTTGTGGTCTCTGCTCTAGCAGCACTGTAGGCTGTATTCTGAACTGCCATGTAAATGACACAAGTGTTTTTCAGTTTCAAGTGTCTGAGTGGCACTCCTGAGCCCTTTGTTCTATGGCAGGACATGGAGGAGAGTTGTTAAAATGCAGGTTTTCTTTTACTGCTTCTGAAACAGTAAACTTTTTAAAAGGCATTAACAGACGGAGAGGGTTTTCCCAGGACTTCAGCACAGGTCATTCCAATTTTCACAGGATGACTTAATTAAACCCCTCCTCAGCCCTCAAAACAGCCCCATGTAACAGCCCCACGTAAGTGGTGCATTTACCTTCTGTGGGCCCTTTGGGCAAGTGTGAATTTCACCCATCATCCTTAGTTCCTGCCTATATAACTGACCAGCTTCCTCACTAAACTCTTCTTTTGCTGCTCCCAGAACAGGAACAAAAAGTGACACATATTGCAGGGGGCATTTTAAAAGGAAAAAAATAAATAAAAGCAAAGGTGGACATGAATTGGCAAATGACTGATCTCTCAGGTATTCTGATGGAAACCAAAGGCCTGGGGCCAGCTATCAAAGGTATTTAGGTGCCTAGGCACCTAGTGGGATTTTCAAAGGCACCTGAGCAGGTTAGGCACACAAGTCCCATTGAAATCAATGTGTCTAACTTACTTTTGACAATCACACCAGGCATCTATCTGCATTTTTTGCCAATTTTAAACTTTTGAAAATCTGTCCATCATGGGATACATCTGTACTGGGAAAAATACAGAAGCATTATTTCTGCCCTGGTGTAACAATGGAGGAAGCTGTAGTGTAGAAGAGTATGTGTTTTTACCACCATGTTTTCCACCCCTATAAGATACAGGTAACCCTAGCTGGAGATAGCTCAAAGTCACTGATCAGTCAGGTCCTGGCCAACACTACAGTATCACAGGGAGCCCCTCAAGCAAATGCAGTCTGCTTCTTCTCTACATAGGCTGAGCATCAAGAACAACAGGCGAGTAACCTGGCAGGGCTGCCAGGGCAGGCAGCATTGCCATGTACAGTCTCCTCCGGCCCCCCCCCCATCCCATTTCCTGTCCACGATTGACCTCAGGTGGACTATTCCTCTTCCACATCTGGAAGGGGACGGAGGGGGGAGTAGAGCAGAAAGCCAATGAGCAGGCAGAACAGGTCAGGCCCGTATGGCAATCAGAGGGGAGAAATGAAGGGGATGTGTCAGGAAACAACTCTCAGCGAAAGACAGAAGGCGGGATAGAAAAAAAGCAAACCCATCTCATGGTGGCCAATGAAAATGAGCCCTAGGGACAGAATTGCCCACAACAGCCTCCTAGGATCGTGGGTAGGGGAACTTCCACTCAAACACCCCCTGGTGGATCCTTCTCAGTCACAGAGAGACCAAAGGGAAGACAACATGTGCATGGCTCAGGCAATATGAGGGAAGTGACAGCACTCCCAGGGCAGGTCTACACTACAGAGGGGTCAACACTCTGAGATCAATCCACTGGCGGTCGATTTAGTGGGTCTACTAAAGACCTGCCAGATCAACTGCAGATTGCTGCCCAGGGAACCCCTGTACTCTACCCCCGATGAGAAGAGTAAGTAAGTTGACGGGAGATTTTCTCCCATCGACCGCCCGACGGTGTAGACCCCGCAGTAACTCGACCTAAGGTACGTCGACTCCAGCTATGTTATTCTAGGTCGAATCCTAGGTCAACTTACCGCGGTAGTGTAGACATAGCCCCAGTTAAAGCTGTTTCAGGGAAGGGCAATCCAAAGATTCTCTAAGAAGCAGACACTATGTGTAGTCTGTTTACATCACAGGACAAAACCTGAGCTCCTCAGGCCCCATTCCCCTCTCACACTGGTGTAATTGCACTGACTTCAATAGAATTTTACCCAATTTACGCTGGTTTTACGTAACCCATATAACACCACCTAGAGGTCGCAGTGACAGGCACTTCAGAAATGCCAATAGATTAAATAGGTAATAACTACCCTCAGTGTCCTTAGCATCATCCCAGGTTCCCTTTGAGTTGTCTCAAAAGAATCACAGTAACAGATCTCTAATCTTCATAATGCATCAATCGCTAGACTACAAAGCAAGCTGCCATATGTTTCATCCTGGCTAGGACAGCAACAAGCTAATGTTGAAAAAAATCCAACAGCTTTCTGAAAAAGTTAGGGCAAGAAAATGGCCAAGGATAGGTCTGGAGTGAAATCAGCCTCTATTTATGGCTGTATGATGAAGAACAATAAGGAGCAGAGCACACCATGGTTTGGTCTCTGGGATCCAACTTGTTAAAGGCAGAATAAAGCAATCACAAAGCAGATAGACAATGCTACCATGAATATTAGCCTTGTAGTAATTCACCAATGATTGGGCCAGACCCTCTGCTGGGGTAGATTGCCATGAAGTCAATGGAGCCACACTGACTTGCTTCAGCTGAGGATCTGATCCATTGTAGCTGAAGAATAATGTGGGGGTGAGGGGGAAAATATGAGGCTCAAATAGTTACTGACACTGCATAAATCATAAGGGACCTCAGGAGGTCATCTAGTCCAACCTGCTGCTTAAAGTAGGACAAATTCCCAGACAGATTTTTACCCCAGTTCCCTAAATGGCCCCCTCAAGGACTGAACTCTCAACCCTGGGTTTAGCAGGCCAACGCTCAAACCACTGAGCTATCCTTCCCCCCCTTCAATGTCTTTAAAGCCAGAGGGAGAAATCTCATGGGACAAGCTACCCCTTCTCAGGAATTCTGGGCACACAGAGACTCAGGGAACAATAAATGCTGAAAAAGAGGAAAATTTTGAGAGTAAAAGCTGGTGTCTGGAAAAACTCCAGGCTACTTTCCCTTTAGGGCTTGGGACTATACTACAAGGCTCCTAGTCCCATAGACTAGATTTCTCCCTCTGGCTTGATATGCTGACGGAAGGGACTGGTGAACTGCAGATTATGCTGACTGGTAAACCTAGGTGTGGAAGGAGCAGCTGAATGATAGGACGAAAGAGGTAAAAAAGAAGAAGGGGATGGTCCAGTGGTCAGGGTACTAGCCTAAGGCTTGGGAGACCCAGAATCAAGTCCCTGCTTGCCAGATTTCCTACATGACCTTAAGCAAGTAACTTAGCCTCTCTGTGCCTCAGTTCCCCCTCTGGGATACATTACAGATTGTGAGGCACTCACTTGGTAAAGTGTTGAAGGCCATAAAAAGACCTAGGAAAAAACAGCAACTCCAGTGGAAATGAGGCAGCAACAGATTCAGACCCACCAGGTCTTCTTACCTCATTAACTACAGTTTTGTGCCCTTTTTACAAGGAAACTGGAACAATCTAGTGACATTTCTGATGCTGGGCTCAAGACTCAGTGCAGGTGACTTCATATCATATCACAGAAGCCCTGATTCAGAAAGAGAGTTAAATGCAGACAACTTTTAAGGACATACGGTGCCCCTTTGCTTAAAGTTAGGTACTTAAGTTCCTTTCTGAGAGAGAGAGGGAGCACAAGTGTGAGGATCTGCCTCCCAGGTTCACCATACACTCATAGACTTTAAGGTCAGAAGGGACCATTTCTGACCCCAAATATGGCGATCAGCTAAACTCTGAGCATGTGGGCAAGACTCACCAGCCAGACACCCAAGAAACAATTCTCTGTAGTAACTCAGATCCCACCCCATCTAACATCCCATCACAGGTCATTGGGCATATTTACTGCTAATAGTCAAAGATCAATTAATTGCCAAAATTAGGCTATCCCATCATACCATCCCTTCCATAAACTTATCAAGCTTAGTCTTGAAGCCAGATATGTCTTTTGCCTCTACTGCTCCCCTTGGAAGGCTATTCCAGAACTTCACTTCTCTGATGGTTAGAAACCTTCGTCTAATTTCAAGTCTAAACTTCCTGATGGTCAGTTTATATCCATTTGTTCTTGTGTCCACATTGGTACTGAGCTTAAATAATTCCTCTCCCTCCCTGGTATTTATCCCTCTGATATATTTATAGAGAGCAATCGTATCTCCCCATAGCCTTCTTTTGGTTAGGCTAAACAAGCCAAGCTCTTTGAATCTCCTTTCATAAGACAGGTTTTCCATTCCTCGGATCATCCTAGTAGCCCTTCTCTGTATGTGTTCCAGTTTGAATTCATCCTTCTTAAACATGGGAGACCAGAACTGCACACAATATTCCAGATGAGGTCTCACCAGTGCCTTTTATAACAATACTAACACCTCCTTATCTCTACTGGAAATACCTCGCCTGATGCATCCCAAGACCACATTAGCTTTTTTCACAGCCATATCACATTGGCGGCTCATAGTCATCCTGTGATCAACCAATACTCCAAGGTCCTTCTCCTCCTCTGTTACTTTCAAGTCATGCATCCCCAGTTTATAACAAAAATTCTTATTAATCCCTAAATGCATGACCTTGCACTTTTCACTATTAAATTTCATCCTATTACTATTACTCCAGTTTACAAGGTCATCCAGATCTTCCTGTAGGATATCCCAGTCCCTCTTTGTACTGGCAATACCTCCCAGCTTCATGTCATCCGCAAACTTTATTAGAAAATTCCCACTTTTTGTGCCAAGGTCAGCAATAAAAAGATTAAATAAAATTCGTCCCAAAACTGATCCCTGAGGAACTCCACTAGTAACCTCCTTCCAGCCTGACAGTTCACCTTTCAGTATGACCTGTTGTAGTCTCCCCTTTAGCCAGTTTCTTATCCACTTATCCACCAACATAACAAAGCAAAAATTTCTCTTCTTTTTTCAAAGGCCAAAATTTTCTCTGAGATCTGAATGAAAGGACGAGCCATTTCTAGCCGCAAGTGTCTCTGTGCACATACAGTATGAGACAGATTGTGGAAGCCCTGCTCTCACTGTTGAGCACTTACTCACCCAAGTAGTCCCACTCACGTCTACATAAGAGCTCCAGAATCAGCCCCTACATGAAAGAACTGATAGGTAGATTAAATAAGTAGAAGATAGACTTCAACAATACAATACACACATTCATAGAATGCAAAAAGTGAAGCAAAATTCTTAGCCAATTTATTCATGATTTTTTTTAAAAGTGCAATAAGAGATCATATACATTTTTCAATGAAAGAACTACAGAACCATGCAAAGCTGTCTATAAGCTAGATTTACATTAACCCAAAGAATCAATTCCTGCCTCTCTCTCACCCACCTTTCTGGTCATCAGACTAATCTTTCATGAGGTTTTTGGTATTCTGGATCAAAATCATGCATTCGATTAGTTTCTGGCATTCTTTTGTGTAAGACTCTGCTTCACAGAATATATTATGATAATATCTCCCATTTTTACCTAGATTATCCCTTCCAGCAGCAGCCAGAATACAAATCTTTGCCAAGTTCATTGCAAGTGCTCCAGACAATTAAGCAGTATACCTAAAAAGCTCCTGATACGAAATAGCTAATGCTAGTCCAGAAGTTTATAGGTATTTAAGAAGCAAATACTAACAGCGGAGCCAAAATAGCTCTTTAGCCACTAGTCTTCTCAAACCCCTCCCTCTTCTTCTCTTCAGGATCCATGCTTATAATAGATGAAGGCTTTGATATTTGTATTGAAAGGTCTCAAGGCCTGTTTTCGTTAAGATAGAAAAATATGTCTGTTTCTTTATAGCCTGTGCACTTTCTTTAGATCTTCCTAGCTGGTTACCAAACTGATCTTTATTATGTTTGTTATAACCAACCTGCAAAATTTGGGTGATGTTTATCTCTTCCCCCCCACACCCCGTATTTTTCTTTTTTAAGTGTTCCAATTAAAAAGCATCACTTTCTACTAGTCACATATTTATCTGACATATCTATAATCTTGAAAAAGGTATTCCCACAGCCAAGAATTAAGTCACAATTCTTGTTTTCCCCTCCTTTAGACTCTCTCCTCATGTGGTGACTAGGGGTCACCAAATGAAATTAATAGGCAGCAGGTTTAAAACAAATAAAAGGAAGTTCTTCTTCACGCAGCGCACAGTCAACTTGTGGAATTCCTTACCTGAGGAGGTTGTGAAGGCTAGGACTATAACAATGTTTAAAAGGGGACTGGATAAATTCATGGTGGCTAAGTCCATAAATGGCTATTAGCCAGGATGGGTAAGAATGGTGTCCCTAGCCTCTGTTCGTCAGAGGATGGAGATGGATGGCAGGAGAGAGATCACTTGATCATTGCCTGTTAGGTTCACTCCATCAGGGGCACCTGGCATTGGCCACTGTCGGTAGACAGATACTGGGCTAGATGGACCTTTGGTCTGACCCGGTACGGCCTTTCTTATGTTCTTATGTCTTGTATTTTACTGTGTGACATCTGCTAGCTAGGGTTGCCAACTTTTTAATCACACAAAACTGAACACCCTAGTCCCGCCCCTTCCCTGAGTCCCCACCTCCCGCTCAATACATTCCCCTTCCCTCTGGACTCATTCTCCCCCACCCTCACTCGGGGGTGTGGGAAGGAGTGAGGGCTCTAACTGGGGATGGAGGCAGGGGGTTGGGGTGTGGGAAGGAGTGAGGGCTCTAACTGGGGATGGAGGCTCCTGGATGGGACCAGAAATGAGGAGTTCAGGGTGTGGGAGGGGGCTCCAGGCTGGGGTAGGGAGTTGGGGTACAGGAGGGGCTGAGGGCTCCAGCTGGGGGTGCAGGCTCTGAGGTGGGACTGGGGATGAGGGGTTTGGGGTACAGGAGGGGACTCCAGGCTGGGGCCGAGGGATTCGGAGTGCGGGAGAGGGCTGCAAGTTGGGGTGCAAGATGGGGGTGTGTGGGCTCTGAGCTGAGGGTGCGGGCTCTGGGCTGCAGGTGCAGGATCTGGGGTAGGGCCGGGGATGAGGAGTTTGGGGTGCAGGTGGGGGCTCTGGGTTTGGGGGAGGGCACAGGGCTGGGGCAGGGGGTTGGGGCACTGGCTTACCTTGGGCGGCTCCCGGTTAGCGGCGCAGCGGGGCTAAGGCAGGTTCCCTGCCTGTCCTGGCACTACGCTGCACCTCGGAAGCAGCCAGCAGGTCCGACTCCTAGGTGGGGGGGAAAAGGGCAGGAGGCTCTGTGTGCTGCTCTCGCCCACAGGCACTGCCTCCCCCAGCTCCCATTGGCCAGTGCAGAGCCAGTGCTGGCCGCTTCTGGGGTGCAGCACGATGCCAGGACAGGTAGGACTAGCCTGCCTTAGACCCACAGCACCACCGACCGGACTTTTAACGGCCCACTGGGCAGTGCTGACTGGAGCTGCCAGAGCCTCTTTTCGACCAGGCATTCTGGTCAAAAACTGGACACCTAGCAACCCTACTGCTAATAAATTAAAATGTTTTATATGGGCCTCACAACAGCCATCTTATAAAGTCACAGCAATTTAATTGATAACAATGGCCAAAACAAGAAAGTTACAAAACTATGCAGAACACAGATAAAAACAAGTTTTGAAATCACCATGAACACATTTGACCATTGGCCTTGGATATTTATTCATTAAAAAAGGCTTCAAATTTTATGAGGCATTGTAGTTTCCTCACAGTCACTCCTCTATAGCTATTAACAACATAAAGTCAATTTAGATTTAATCAAGGACATTTGGAAATCAATGATCCACCTATGTTGCTCAGTCATCTGATCTGTCTCAAGGTCACTGTCTTCAGCAACTAGATAAGAATTACATCATCTGTCCAACTATAGGACAATTACATCAGCGATCAATATAGGAGGTCTCTGCGTATTATCAACAAATTCCAGTCAGAAATGAGTTACAACTGAACAGGCAGTTCTTACACTACAAAATAAAACTCTTGTTCAATTCAACCTGAGTCTCAGTTCAGATTAAGCTAGATAACTAAAAGCGAAATAATTACATTCACTAAGACACAATTACATTATCAATAAAGGATGATAATTCATGAATGGTGCATTATTAAATTAGTGATAGATATAAGTATAGATATAGCACTTCTTCTTCTCCTATATCCTCCTCCCATACCATTATCTGGGGTCGGGTCATGGTGCAAGAATCCTCCATCTTTGTCTGTCCAAGGCAGCACTAGGCTTCCACAAGCTTACAATCTTCTTTGATGCAATCCATCCATCCCTTCTTCAGGTTTCCTCAGGGTCTCTTTCCTACTGCCCTCTCCTGCCCTGCTATTTTCACCAGGTCCTCTTCATTCATTCTCCGTATGTGTCCAAGCCCGCAAAGTCATGCTTCCTAGATTTTGTCAGCGACTTCGTGGACTTTGATTTCCATCCTAATGCTTGCATGTCAAAATATGTCTCTTTGTGTAACTGTTTATAGCGCTGTGACATCTCATCTTGAACACCTGTACACATTGACTCAGACATCTCATTACTGCCCTTACTTCTGCACACCGCACAGCATTGAAGGGTACACCGTTGTTCTATATACAGTTGGGCTTTCCATCAGTGGCATACAGCTGTCATACACAACACCTGATATGTTATTCCATGCTCCTACAGCACTCCACAGTCCAGCTGTGTCTCATATTCAAGCTCACCATCTTCTGAAACTAAGCCACGAGGTACTTGAAATGATCAGTCTGGGTTAGTCGTATTCCATTAGTCTCTATATCCAGTTATCCTGTGGCACCTCTACTGACCCACATGACCTCAGTTTCAGTCATTTTCATGCCACGCCAGCTTAGCTAGTCATACCACTAGTTGACTATTTCCCCTAGGTCTTCTTTTGACGATGCCCTTATTGCTATGTCATCTGCATATAGCAGCTTCTCACCTTTTCCCACTGAGAGCTTCCTGCTGATGTAGTCCAGCAGTATGATAAACAGCAGCATACCAAGGGGCGACCCCTGATGCAGTCTGATTTTCACCGCAGAGAGGCTTGTCATTCCAACACATCTGGATCACTATTTTAGGTGATCTGTATAGTGCATTCATCACAATGATCATATTCTCAGACCCACCATATTTCCTCAGCACTAATGTGAGCATCCTTCTGTCCACTATATCGTATGCCTAGGTCTATAAAAGCCAAGAAGCTATCCTGTTGGTCCTCTAGATGCTCCTCTATCCCTTGCTGAATTACAAACATAGCACCTGTGGTTCCTCAGCTTTTCCTAAAGCTGAACTGTTGCTCAAAGAGGAGTTCCACCATTCTACTAATCCTAGAGTCCAAGATACGGTTCTGGTATCTTCACCCATGCAACAGTAACTTTATCCCTTGATAGTTGCCACATTCATGGATGCTTCCTTTTTAAATGTGGCGCTGACAGCTAGCTAGCTCAGGTAACAATCTCAAAGAAGTGTTAGGTGTACCAATTCACTTGTGTGTGGGTATCAAAGAGATGTGAAGTAGGCTAGTAGACACAAACCCATTCAGTCACGCTCGTAGGAGTCAAAAGAATGCCAGCAGGCATTGTAATGGGATCAAGCCAATTCACTTGTCTCTTAGAATAGTTCAAAGGAATGCCAGTGCTATTGTCTTTTCATATCTGTAACCTGTTGATCTGCATTATATATGTATACCCTATGCTTAATTAACCCTAGATCAGAGGTTTGTTAACATTAAGATGAGAATTTGCTTGATGTGTAGACTTCCTGAAAACTAATGAAGGTTATCTGTATTGTTCCCACTTCTCCATCCCTATTGAAATGAATGGCCGGCAATTACATTGTGTGTATCATTGTGACTGAATTACTTGTGTATGCATAGGAAGTGAAATGCTAACTTCAAAGCAAGAGCCATTGTGTTATTCAATAGGATTCACAGTCCCAGTCTACATTTCCCAATCTTTGTCATCAAAGGAAGCACCCACGATGGTCAACAATCTTGTCAGCTTATTTGCTGTGAGCAAGATCTATAAATACTGGTCTAAGGGAATAATCTTTCATCTCTGAACTGCTTGGATTCTGTCAGGGGGAACCCTAAGCGATTGGACAGAGGCCCTCAAAGCCATTTTCGGATGTCCTAAGAGTCTTATGGAAAACTAACAGATTGCTACATCACTGCTATCATTTGGACTACAAACCGTGATTCACCTATAATGTAATTTACCTGCTTTAACTTCTCAATAATTCTCTTTTTTCTTAATAAATCTTTAGCTTCATTTGCTAAAGAAATTGGCTTGCACATTGTCTTTGATGAGATCTGAAGTATACCCTGACCTGGGGTAAGTGACTGGCCGTTTGGGGCTGGAAGAACCTAGTGTGTGATGATTTTTAGTTTTAATAACCTTTCACCATTAAGTCCAGTTTGTCTGGGTGGTAATGCAGGCTGGAGTGTCTAAAGGGACTGGCTGTGGCTCCATGGTCAGCTAGTACAGTGATCCAGGAGCACACATTTGTTGTTGATTTGGTTAAATCTAATTATAGAGTATACCAACAGTGTCGGTGTGTCTGCCCTGTTTTCTGACCTGAGATTGGCCCTCTCAGTGGTGACCCATTCCAGGCACGCGACACTTACATATTGAGACCAGCGTAGTCTTGCACCAATCTTCAGGGATAGAGCTTGACTTGAAATACAACTTTAACCATTCTGTTCACCGGTTTTATGCCTCTCGCCCAAGACTTCCACTGGGTCCACTGTCACTTCATCAGGTCCCACTGCCTTATTGTTCTTCATTTCTCATCTCCTCCTCCATTATGTCAGGCTCAGGCACCACATTAGGAACATATGTTGGCAACGCCACAAAAGAGATTTGCCTTATTTAAGAGACTCTCAAAGTATTGTTTCCACCTCTCCTTCACTTGTTCGGTGTTACTAACAGTCTCTCCTGATCATTATTTACAATTGGCATTGCAATACCATCCTCCTTCACTTTGCATCTCATTTTTCTATATTATAGACCTTTTTGCCAGCCGGCTGTGGATTGTTTACAAGCTCAGGGTAGAGGCTGTCTCGGGTACCTTTTTCGGCCTTCTTCACTGCCCTCTTGCTTTGCTTCTCTGTGTTCACTTTCATGTACACTCAATGGCTTCATTTCTTTTTCTTTACATGCCATTTTTCTTATTTAAGATTGTTATCTGCACTTTGTCAGTCCAACACCACTCCTCTCTCTCAACCACAAATCTCTTCTGTCAGAGCAATCCACATTCTTTTAAGATAGTTCCACTCCTCTTCAGCCAATGCCAAATCTGTTCCCAGATATTTATCCTGGACTGCTTGCACAAAGTTTTCTACCACACTTCCCCTTAACTTCCTGTACTTTAATCTTGTTTCTTTTGAGCTAAGTTCCTCCCTGTCCAATGCTTTACTGCAATCTTTGCCAAAAGAGGCTTGTGTTGCAGTACTACCACCCACTAGGTGTCACTTTGCGGTCCATAACTCCACTCCACTGAGACTTCCTCCCCAACATCAGATCAATCTGGCTTTTGTTTCCACCAACAATGTAAACGACTCGCCCTCTTTTGGAATCACGTATTGGCCATCATCCGTTGATTGGCAATATACACATCTAGTAACATTTCCTCTTCTTCATTCATGATGCCTATGCTAAAATTTCTTAAGCATATTTCATGCTCCCTTTGGTTTTTACCTCTGTGTGTATTCATATCACCAGGCACCACCAGCAGTTACTCTGGCACTACTCCATCCACTAGCACCTGCAAATCTTGATGAAAATTCTTCTCTCTCAGGTCTTTGTTGAGGTGCATATGCGGGTATCACAAACACAGTGCTCTCTTTAACTTTCACTCCTACAGACATCAACCTGTCACTTACTCTACAAACATCAATCACCATCTTCCTTAGCTCTCCTCTCACCGTCACCCCTGATTTCATTATGACTCTGTAGCAGGGTGGTTACCCCACTCCTGAAATAAGAGGAGTGAGAACAGCTGGGGGGAAGCTGACTGAGTAGCTGATCACAGGTGTGGCCAGCTCAATCAGGGCCCAGCTGGCCCTGATAAGAGGGCTGGAGGCCAGGAGCTACAGACTCTCTCTCTCTCTAGCTGTGGAGAGAGAAGGATTTAGCTGCCTGGGAGCTCAGGGTACCAGGAGTAGAGCAGTGCTGGGGAAAGGTAAGAGGAGCTGGGGAGATCCAGCATGGCAAATCCCCAGGCTGCGGGCCTGGCTAAAGACCAAAGCAAGTACTGGGGTTGCAGAGGTGCAGCCCGGGGTTAGGCAGAGGCAGCTGGTCCGACCCCTTTGCCAATGATGAGCGGCCTTTACAGACTGCAGTTTGCCCCAGTGAGAGGGGGCTAGATGACAACAGGCAGTAGCCACTGAAGCAAGGTGGGGGTAGAGAGTTGGGGGTTCCCCTGGAAGGGGAGACCCAGCGTGTGGGGGTACTGCTGTGGGGCAGCACCCCAAGGTACGGGACACTGGGATCTGGGAGGGACACGGGGCCTAGGGCAGGCGACACACGGGCCGGCAGAGGGCGCTCCAAGTGCTGAAAGAGCTAATTCCAGGACGACCAGCAGGAGAGGCTGCACCGGTAAGTTTGCGGTTTGCTACAGACTCCATTTGTCACAGTGAAGGAGCGTTTACAATCTAAGCCCAACTCCTTCACTTCTAGCCCATTGTTTTCTTGCAGGTACAGAACAGCCTCCCTTTACTATCATATCCGCAACTTTCACACCTTTACCAGCCAAACTGGATACAATAAGTGTTGCTGCTTTTATAATATGGAGTTTCTTTAGCCCTGCTTTTCATCTGATTGTTCACGCTGACTGAAGTGGTAACCCCTCGAAGTCTTGACCAGGGTGGTTCCTATACAAGCATATAGTTAATAAAAGTCCTTGTCGCAAAAATTAACAGCAGTCTATAGAGCAGGAGAGCTGGGAAGCAGTAATATTAGGCCATCATTTTCACATTTAGATGCCTCCCGTTAGGCAATAAATGGGCTGCTTTACAGGGGTACAGAGCAGCATAATGCCCACTGAAGTTAAGCGAGGGGTTCCAGGTCGGTTGACCACTCTGAAAATCAGGCCATGGCTTTAGGCACCCGGATTTGATACTTTTGGCATTAATGTATACAGTCTGTAGGTCTTGACAATAGCAAATAAACTAATGTCTAAAAGGTACCTGAAAGTTAGATACTTAGGGCCTGATTCTTCTCTTGCTTACACCAGTTTTAGCAGCATAACTCCATTGGTTTCAGTGGAGGTACTCTTGATTTACACCAGCATCAGTTAGAGGAGAATTAGCCCATAGAGTCTGATTCCCCACTGTATTATCCTACTTTTACACCAATGCCACTCCAATGATCAATACAGTTAAACTGGCATGAAACTGGCATAACTCCGGCCATTAGAAAATAAAAATCAGATACTTTGTCAAAAATGTAGTAAACATTAGAATCCCTTACTCAGTCCTTATACAGACACTGATTGTCTCAACGGGAAGATTGAATGAAGAATAAATTGCAGGATTTGGCCTTTTATTTTTCCATCGTGACACTCTGCTCCTTTTGAAAAGCTCAGCCTAAAGCAAAGAGCGAATTCCTCACAGGTAATAGGATGTTAAAATGCAATCTGTCTGCAAATAACCTGTCTGTACAACTTACTATATAGT
The DNA here is from genome assembly GCF_016161935.1 of Mauremys reevesii. NCBI lineage: Eukaryota > Metazoa > Chordata > Testudines > Geoemydidae > Mauremys > Mauremys reevesii. Next base: position 177,851,476 of record NC_052624.1, on the reverse strand, counting down.
TCATCAAACAGATAAAAGTTAAATAAAAAGTTAAATGCTACTTCAATTTCATGACTGCTAGTTCTTTATCACTGTCTCGGAACCCGACTTGTATTCTGTGGAGGAGGAAACATGTCATTGTAGCAAATTTTACCCATGATGAAAAGTAATTTATTGTGCCTAACTGTGAAAAGTAAATTGATACCATCATCTAGAAGTTTGTATCTCACAGGGGCTGTTGTTCTATTATTCTCCTCTTTTTTGGAAAGAGCTAAGATTAAAATAATGTAAACTTGCAAGCAAAATTAAATCCATCTGGATTTCATGAAGAGTTATGGATAAGAAAGGCTGGAAGGGGGAGGACACCTATGACACAAAACACAGTGAAAGGAGTAGGGTGATTTCTTATACATACATGGGATCTGTGAGTCTCAGCTATCTTGGAATTCCCCAGCCAGGGGATCTTTTTCCTCATTAAGATGGCCTTTTGGTAGCCTGACTTGTTAAACTACTGGCCAGACTTTTAAAAACCAGGCATAGTCTCATGGACAGCCATCTAAAGAAGACACAATGGATCAGTAAAATTGTGGGAGCTCTACAGGATGTTGATTAAGGCCAGACTGAAAATTAGGCCCCACAGCCAAATCAACTCTTCTGACTTCACCCCTCTCAACTGTTATTTACAGTACCCCAAGTCTTCCTAATGATGATGGCGACAATGATGATAACCTGCATTTCAGTAGTTCCTTTAATCAGAGGATAAACATTAACTAGTTAAGGCTCATAACACCCCTGAGATAAGTGGCGAGTATAGATGGTCATTTAATGAACCATTGAAGTACTGAACGCTCCCATTGCATTGCAACTCCCCGACTGTACAAAGGTGACGGGAACGCCCCTCACTATTGGCTTTTTGTCCACATTGTTGGCCCTCTTCTTCCTTCTCCAACTCCCTCCCCAAGCTGGCATGAAGTCCCTCATATGCCGCATGCAAACAGTCACTTCTAGTCTCCTCCCCCTTGCAAAGCTGCATATGCAGCTAACCAGTCCATCTCTTTTGCCCCTTTTCCAGTTCCTCCTGACTTCTCATCTCTTCCTGTCTGCCTCTCTTCCGTCTTACTCTTCTCTGCCTGATTCTTCAGCTCAGTCTCCTGCTTATTTCTCTTCCATGAATATGTTCTAGCTCCCACCTCCTGCATTTCCTTATTGATCCTGCTTCCCTCCACCCACATCTGTTCCATGTTCTACTCCTTTCCATTCCTCCCCCTGGTCTCTCTCCCCCAACACTCTAGCTACGCCCCTGCTGGGTACCTTTTATGGGCTTTGAGTTGCAGCTAATTTGAAAAAAAAAAGGGGGGGGGCGGTGAGGCTGATATGATCCCAAAGCAACACCAAATAACTGTTTGGGGCAGGACATGAAGAATACCATATCCAACTGAAATTACAAGTAAGATTTTGGTAGGCAGACTGTAGCCAATTGAGTTGGGATTTTCAGGCCAGGTGGGTTATGAAAAGTATCATGATAACAGGACCTATTTGGCGTGTTTTCTGAATGAAGACACCTCCAGAAGCACCACACTGGGGCATTTGTTCACTAGCTTGGGGAAAGAGCGTCGCTCAGTGAATCACCAATACCACACTGAGGTTCTATGGGAGGTTTCCCATCCAAGTAATAAATAAAAATGACCACTAACATATTTAAACCCCACAGTATAATTGCTCCCATTTTACAAATGGGGAAACTGAAGCACAGAGCAGTTAAGTGACGTGCCCAAGGTCACAGTACAAGTCTATAGCAGAACCAGACCTAAATAAAGTTCAAAATTCTGGGATTCTAGATCCATGCTCAGCCATTAGACCCTTGTTAAAAGGAAATGCTGGTCCATCTTCAGCCTGCTTAGCTTGTGAGATGACAGTTCCACAAAAGAAGATGCATTTAAGTGGATCTATATGTTGGAAAACTTTCTGACTTGACCACACCCCTGGAATAAAGAGATATTCTTATCACACCACAGCCTAGGAAGCTGTTATTTGAGGATACTGGTTCCTATTCAGGTTCACACAAATGAAGTTTTTGGTGAATGCACTCCTCTTGCAGCCATTACTTGAGTGAGGGCTTCATTCCGGACAAACAACAATGACCAGATTAGAGTTAGCATTCACCCCTTGATGTAGAACAATTCTCAAAAGAGGATAAACAGTGAAACCTCTCCCAATGGGTTAGCATCTAAGCTGACCACCCATAAAAAGAATAGGTGCATACATTCCTTTTGTGACAGAAGCTTGAATTTTTAAAGTTACTAAACCTCTTTTTAATTAGTCCTTAGTCTCTCCCCCGAGATGGACACCTTCTGCTCACTGATGTACCAAAGCGAGTTTCCAAATGAACTAACCTTGGTAAAACAGAAAAGGCACTCTTCCTAAAATTCACCAACACCTGGAAATAATAGTCACTGTTGTCCCCAGGTGATGGGCTAGACAAACAGAAGAGTAGTCTCTACGCAAAATCATGCCGGATTCCCTGTTAAAGAAAAATACTGCAGACATGGCTAAAGTCTTTGTGAAAACCTTTGGTGCAATAGTTACTGTAATGAGAAGCGGAGGCAGTGGATCAGCACTCTCTTTGCACACCCCGTAAGTATCCAGTTCATACCAGGGAAACTGATGATTCAATCAGCAGACTGCACTGAAAGTCCTTTCTGCGGCTAAATCTTGGTCACTTTCCAGCCAACATCTCTGACGCAATTCCGCTCCCCACTGCCCAAAACGTTTGAGCCACTGGGCTAGCCCTTAGAACACTGCAGCTCACCATTGAGAGATGGTCAGCAGCCATACACAGCATTATCAGCGATTTATTCTGTCGTCATGACGTTGACATTATCTGCCTACAAGAGACGCACATCGCCACCGCAAGATGCTCCGAGGTAACCAGTTTTGATCTATTGTGCCACACCTCACATGCCAAACACGACCACAGCACCTACATCTGGTCAAACATCTTAGATGCCGCTCTGCTTACATCTACTAGTGTCTGCGATGTGATTCAGGTGAGAGGTTTCCAGATCGCAAATGTTTACAAGCCACCAAATGTTAACTGGAACCAGCAAGTTCCAAAGAGACTAGCTCATCCAGCTGTCTACATAGGTGACTTCAACAGCCATCATCCTGACTGGGAATACTCAGCATCAGACTCGAATGGAGACCAACTCATGGAGTGGGCACCTACCAATTATCTTGCCCCTCATCCATGATGTAAAGCAGAGAGGAAATCTTCCACTCAGCCAGGTGGTCTCATGAATGCTCTCCTAATATGTGCTGGGTATCATCCATGGATGGTCATTCCCAACGTGCATCATGTCTGGTCTTGGAAGACTTCCCACCACAGCCAATGCAGACCTACTACTATCAATATCAGCCTACAACTCCCAATCATTAGAACATTTAAGAAGCCAAGATGAAAATTCATGAAGGCAGACTAGAAATACTACACAGATGGTCTAGGAAAAAAGTATCTTCTGAACCAATTTCAAAACAATTCAGTGTCAGTGTGCAGCCAGCCTTCACACCTGAGGCCAACAAGAGGATCCTGCACTGCGGCTCTGGCCAAAGACAGACAATAGCACATATCACTGATGACTGCCCTATGACAAGACTTGATGATGGTCTGAGGGCTGAGCACTTTGCTGATAAAGTTTCTGCAAATTGGCTTGGCAAATGCCATATCTGATAAGAATATAGGAAGTGCCTGTTAGACATGGAATAGACGAAAGGACAAATCAGACAGCTCGTTGGGGATGGCTAACAAGCAGGCTCCTCTTTTAGGCTATGGCTACACTAACAACTCAAGCTGCTGCGCAGCAGCGCTGGCAGCGCTTTGCTGCTGCTAAGTGTAGTCAGCGCGCCAGCGCTGGGAGAAAACTCTCCCCAGCCTGTCTCCTGTGGGCTCCCTGTGCAGGGCTGGGGCGACGGCCCAGCGCTGGGCTCTGGCGCTGGGGCGGCGCTTAGCGCGGCAGCGCTGCAGCGGGTGTTTTTTCACCTGCAGTTGCAGCTGCAAATTGCTGCGTGTAGCTAAGCTTAGAGCACACAACTCAAGGTTGCAATGGCTGTGAAACAGAAGATGTGCTTGTGTTGCACATATAAAAGTGTCAATTGTGAGACGCATTCCACTCTGACTTATACCAGTTTCATACTAGTGTAACAGTTGATTTCCGTGGAGTTACTCCAGATTTGCAGCAGTAAGTGAGAGAATCAGGCCCCTACATATTTAAATAGGTTTCAATCTCAAACAAGTGACACTCAGCAAAAGTTATTAAGCAGGTTCAAATGTAGTCAGTGCATCTGTATACACAATTAGTGGTGATTTATTTGAAAGCACTCTATTTGCACTCCTTTATTCTGCTTCCTAAATCTGAAATTAACAAGGGATAGGCTTGATTCTGAAACTGTTTTATCTTCCTTATCAAACAAAAATGAGAAAAAACATGAGGTTATCCCTGCTAATAAAGTATTCAGGCACAAAAAATTACACTTTGCATCTTTGAGAGGAACAAGTGTTTCAGAGACAGAGGCCAGACAAACAAGATTTAATATTGAAGAGGAGTTATGAGTTGGATTTGGAGAGAAAACAAGTACATTTTTATTTAATAATATCAGTGTATGAGGAATTTCTGCCTTCACATAATTACAATAGTGCTTTTACCTGCTATTGATTTCTCTTTAATTCCACAGGTCATTGTATGCAAAATAAAGCAGTTACAATGCACCTAAACAAAAGAAATGAGTGTGGAAATAATGGGGAAGAAGATTGTATCTATGTGAATAAGCAAGATTTAGTGATCAATGGGATGTGTGATTTTATTTTCAAAAATATTTCCACTAAGATTTAAGCCTTTGAGAGAAGAAAAATCTGCTTTTATTTTACACCCAACATTTAAAACCAATTATTGAGACATGATAAAACAAACATTACTATTAAAGCAAATTGTGACCGCTGCAGCTGCTGCAGCCCTCTCTGTGATGGGAGAAATGGCTGGTGACTGCATAGGCAAGGAGTCCATTGGCCACACCCCACACTTTCCCTAATCCTCCCATGTGCCACCCTTAAATAACCCTGTCCCAATACTACAGATAAAGCCCCTAAGGAGTACAACAAAGTGCCAAGCAAGAGGCTGTAGATCTTACTACAAGGGCTCTCTGTGTCCCGACACTACCTCCTCGCATGCACACTGGAAGCACGTGTAGCCGCTTATTTAAAGGGGTAGACAGATTTTACGGTGACATTTTCCAAGGATACATTTTGACCAAGTTTCTCAATTACATGTTCCAGAAATCTCTTAAAAATTTTAAATTTTTGTCCATTTGTAATGCAAATGAAATTGTGAGTCATATAAATCCTGCACTGTGCAAGCAAATTCATTGTATAGGTATACCCAGTGCTTGGACCCTATAAAAGTAGGTGCTATAGGAAACCCTCAGACAGATATATTTATTGAGACCCATCTGAACAGTGTGCAAATTACATACGAACTGTGCAACAAACACAGCAGCTGCAAAATGTACGGTCCTGTTTATAATTGCTCTTAGAGACTTTATATAGTACCCATCACTGTAGTTTCTAGGTACCAACTATGGCCTGAACTGTGCTCTCAACATTTCCATGTTCAAAAAAGTTCATCAAGCAAACTTCTAGGGCTATTTCCCTGAACAAGATCTCTGTACAAGGTAGAGAGGGATTTTTATTAGAATCACGGTTGTTTGTAACACACTTTGTAGTCTCTAAGGTGCCACAAATACTCCTGTTCTTTTTACTTTGTAGGCAGGTAAGGTTTGGATGCAAATCATGTTACAAACATTGCTTGGAAATAGTTTCAAACTCATTTCCAGCACTAGTATGGCAGAGACTTTGTAAGTACAGTTCTGATTTAGCTTCTGACTCCACTAGAACATGTATCATGTTATAATATGGCAGTGTTATAGTCCAGATAGCATGACACAGATTGAGCTTGGCCTATATGGATGGTACCAACTCATGCTATAGTCATATTACAGATCTGTGCAATAGGCCCGTAAAGATCAGGGGCATGATGGCACACAGTGCTAGCACAGGTTTCAGAGTATCAGCCGTGTTAGTCTGTATCCGCAAAAAGAACAGGAGTACTTGTGGCACCTTAGAGACTAACAAATTTATTTAAGCATAAGCTTTCGTGGGCTACAATTTGTCTCCCATCCCCGAGCTGAGGTCACCAAGGAAACTTACCCCTTTGCTTTGCAGTTCTACCTACAATTCAAAGATACCACCGGATGACAGCTTTCTTAACTACGAACAGCAAGTAACATCAGCTTTTGAGTCAACGAAAAATAACCATCGCTCAAATGATTTATGCAAAATATACAAGTTTATTACCTAAAAAAGTCACACTCTGAATTTCAGTGCAACACATCTATTCATTCACCTCACCTCATATAGTACATTACACCAAAACTGCAGTGAAAACCTTAGCCACTGGCTGTTTCCATTAAGACTCAAAGCCTTTGGGTTTTTTCAGCTATGCAACAAATGTCATGTTCCAATATCTATGACTCGACTAATGGCAGGTTTGGGGTTAGTGTATAAAATTTCTAACTGGTCTAGCTTGGGGGGAAAAAGATAGGAACAGTTTAGAATAAAGACAACACAAGAGTAAAACATTCCTGCTGGAGAAACTCTTTTCCCTTCTGCAGCAATTAGACTTTTTTCACTTGTAACATTCATTGAGTTTTTGGTTGTTTTTTTTTAAATTGGAAGTACAGAATCTCTTCATGGGCACATCTTAATTTCCTGATGATCTGTAAACTCACCATTCATTTCTACAGATTGTGGCTGATGAGTAACATCAGTCCAGGGAAATATCTTACTCCTAGTCTGATTGTACTGCAATAGTTCACTGTTTGGTGTTTTATGAGGCATGAAATTGTCATCTTCTGGCAGAAACTAAATTTAGTCCCTTCAGTTGCCATAGAAGATTGTAGGCCATCTCCTGAGATATTTATTTGGGTGGCAAAGTGGAAAATGTCATTCAAATGTTAATTGCATTTTAATTCTTCTTATTTTATAATAATCACCACCACTGAGGAAAATCACTGTATTAATTTACACTCAGCCCAGTTTGTCCAAACCTCAGCTCAGATTCACTGGAAGGTTTGTTTTCAGTAAACCCCCTACAATCCTAATCCTGAAATTGAATCTGCTAGTGCCAGTCCTGAAATCCAAGAAAACCCCCCATTACTTCAGTGGGGCTCTGTACTGGCATACGTGTCCATGCTAGCAGACCCTACTGCAAGAACAAGGCCCAAATCTGAGCTGAATTTCAGGTTTGCAACAGAATGGGGGAAAAAAACAGGAGTACTTGTGGCACCTTAAAGACTAACAAATTTATTTTAGCATGAGCTTTCGTGAGCTGCAGCTCACTTCTTCAGATGCATAGAATGGAACACACAGACAGGGTATATTTATACATACAGAGAACATGAAAAGGTGGAAGTATGCATACCAACAGGCAGAGTCTAATCAATTGAGATGAGCTATCGTTAGCAGGAGGAAAAAAACTTTTTGAAGTGATAATTAAGATGGCCCATAGAAGGTGTGAGGAGAACTTAACATAGGGAAATAGATTCAATTGGTGTAATGACCCAACCATTCCCAGTCTTTGTTTAGGCCACAGTTAATAGTATCTAGTTTGCATATTAATTCAAGTTCAGCAGTTTCTCTTTGGAGTCTGTTTTTGAAGTTTTTTTGTTGCAAAATTGCCACCTTCAAGTCTGTCACTGAGTGGTTAGAGAGGTTGAAGTGTTCTCCCACTGGTTTTTGAATGTTATGATTCCTGTGACATCATAACATTCAAAAACCAGTGGGAGAACACTTCAACCTCTCTAACCACTCAGTGACAGACTTGAAGGTGGCAATTTTGCAACAAAAAAACTTCAAAAACAGACTCCAAAGAGAAACTGCTGAACTTGAATTAATATGCAAACTAGATACTATTAACTGTGGCCTAAACAAAGACTGGGAATGGTTGGGTCATTACACCAATTGAATCTATTTCCCTATGTTAAGTTCTCCTCACACCTTCTATGGGCCATCTTAATTATCACTTCAAAAAGTTTTTTTCCTCCTGCTAACGATAGCTCATCTCAATTGATTAGACTCTGCCTGTTGGTATGCATACTTCCACCTTTTCATGTTCTCTGTATGTATAAATATCCCCTGTCTGTGTGTTCCATTCTATGCATCCGAAGAAGTGAGCTGCAGCTCACGAAAGCTCATGCTAAAATAAATTTGTTAGTCTTTAAGGTGCCACAAGTACTCCTGGTTTTTTTGCGGATACAGACTAACACGGCTGCTACTCTGAAACCTGTCAGAATGGGGAAAGTTTAATCTCAATTGAAATTTTATGATGAACATTTTGCAAAGCTCTATTTTAAAGGCAAAGTGAAGTGTATCCTTCTGAACAGACTAGCTTTCTTCTTTCACTACCCGGCTCTCCATTCAGCTAACATTGTTCTCTAAAAACAGGTTTTTGAATCTTTTTACTTTGCACTATCATCTGGTAAATAAAAAGAGATCAGATAATAAAGAGGGTCTCCTGAAGAGCAGTAATACCTTTCTTCTTTACCAGAGACAGAGAACATTTGTGTCCCAAAGCAACAAAAACATGGTGATAAATTTCAGAGAAATGACCACCTGTACTAAGGTTTTTAATTTCCACAAGTGTATTCAGAATGCAGCAAGGGAAAAATACAAAATATCACAGTCTTTCACAGGGTAAGTGATTCAATTTTCAATCAAGGAACAAGAACTATATTTAGAAAGGCATAACACATTACTTTTTCTTCTGGTAAATTCAGCAGAATTAAAGGAACCAGATGGTCGAATATCTACAGAGTGTTCTCAGATACATTACACTGATGTAGAAACATTAGAAAGAAAAAAATCCTACCCATATTCAGAGTAGTCCTGTGCAGACCACATAGTAAGGAATGAGATCACCATGATCAGCTATCAAGCAAAGTACTGTGACTTGTGACTATTTATATATGCCATAGAATTTATAGTTATAGAAAAACTGATATAATGAACTTTTTGTGAAGGCCTTTTCCTTCCAGTATAGGGGGTGGGAAATTAGTGACCAAATCTCCAGTCCTAGGCCTTGGCTACACTGGCGCTTTACAGCGCTGCAACTTTCTTGCTCAGAGGTGTGAAAAAACACCCCCCTGAGCGCAAGTTACAGTGCTGTAAAGCGCCAGTGTAAACACTGCCCAACGGGGAGGTGGAGTACCTGCAGCGCTGGGAGAGCTCTCTCCCAGCGCTGGCGCGGCGACTACACTCGCACTTCAAAGCGCTGCCGTGGGAGCGCTCCCGCGGCAGCGCTGTTCAGCTGCAAGTGTAGCCATACCCCTAGTGAACAGCCATTTGGCAGCATAGCTGACCTATATAGATTCATTATAAAAAAAAAAAAAAAAAAAAGAACATTTTCCATCTGTTCTGAGCTTTAAGTGAAAATACATATCAAAACACAATTCACAATTACAGCATGAAAGTAGTAACAAATTTATCAATGTGTCTTTTGATGTCCACGGCAGAACATCACTTAATTTTACGCATTAAATTTCAGGCCTAAATGAAAGGAAAAACTCTTCCCACCTTTTCACTCCACCAGTCGAGAGACCTCCCTGGATGAATTTTAATGACATAAAGGAATTCCTTTTAACAGCGTTTCACTGCAGATGAGTTAGTGGTCTAGTCACAGGTGCCCTCACAACAACAGTTCATGGCTAGGCTCAGCCCAATTCCTAGAGTTCTAAACTAAAGAGAAGAGAAGGAGGATTGTCTAGCAGTCGGGGTGCCAGTCTGGGACTCGGGGAAGTCCAGATTTAATTCCCTGCTCTAGCACAGGTTTCCTGTGTGACCTTGGGTATATCACTTAGGCACCTAAATCCCAATTTTAGGCACTGGTGCAATCCACAAAACTCCTGTATGGCTGCCACATAACCCTGTAGGTGCCTAAACTCACCCAGCACCTCAGTTTTCAGGGTAAAAGTTCCCTAGGCACTTAAGTTTCTGCCTCTGGGCATGTGCTCTGCTGCCCTTCTTTAGGCATCCTGATGTCTCTCTCCTACCTAAGCCCCACGGTGATCTGCAAACTGGGGGAAGATAAGCAGAAGAGTGCCTATCTGCCTTGCAGGGCCCAATCAAGTAGCGATGCTCAGAGGCTGCCTACAGATCCGGTTCCATTCAAAATCTGACGGGGGAGGTGGGTTGGGATTGGAGCACTCACCTAGGATGTGGGAGTCATGGGTTCATTTCTCCCCTCTACCAGGAGCAGAGAAAGGATTTGAACAGGGGTCTCTCACCTCTCAGGACAGGGCTCTAACCACTGAGCTATAGGATATTCTAACATGAGGCTCCCTCAGTCTCTCCTGTTGAAGCTGTTCCACTGCGGGTAAATACGCAGAGACATTGGAGCAGACACAAAGAATGACTCTATAGCCTGGCGGGTAGGGCACTCACCCATGAGGGAGGAGAGCCAGAGTCCAGTCCCCCTGCTCCAATTAGTCTTTAATTATTTATCTAAATTGGACATGCTTCAACAAGAGAGACCGAGGGAGCCCCACCTCATTTGTTAGAGCACTCTTCACAGAGCTGGGAGATCCCAGTTCAAATCCTCTCTCTCCTTCAGGCAAAGAGATGGTAATTGTACGCAGGTCTCTCACATCACAGGTGAGTTCTCTAACCACTGGGCTAATCATCATCAGCGCAGTAAGCAGCACCACTTCCTGCTGCCACAGTTTTGTGTGGACTGAGAAGCAGGTGCCTAACTCATTCTCACAAGAAATCCAGGAGAGGGGTTCCTGGTTGTGGATCCCAGCAGCCCAACTTAGATGCCTACCTCCTTGAGAAGGGTGGGGCTTAGCATTCCCTATTTCCTCAGCATCCGCCATTGGCTGGCTTAGGCAGTTCCCCATCTGGCATGATGGCTTTTGTGGATCACATTCTTAGGCACCTATTTCTCCTCATTCATTGTATAGGGAGCCTATAGGCACATAACTCAGGATTTGCGGCTCTCAGTGTAGTTCCAGTGATTTTCATAGCACCTGACTTTTAGACACTGCTATGCTCAGCACTGCAACACCTAAGTCCCTTTGTGGATCCAGACCGTAGCCTCTTTGTGCCTCAGATCTCCATTTGTAAAATGGGCATTATGGCACTTCCCTACCTCACAGGGGTGTTGGATACATACACTAAAGATGGCGAGGCACTCAGATACTATGTTAACAGAGGCTACATACATACCTTAGATAGATAGGCGATATACAGCTCCTAGTACTTATACATTATATCTTGAAGGAGAGATTGCTCCTTCCCAAATATACAAAAGCAGTAGTTTTGGGGAAAAAATAGTTTACTTTGAAGTTCACAAACAAAACAAAATTCTGCCAAAAATTAAATTTAAGAAAATCACTGCTTTAAACCCATCCCAGATATAATAGCAGCACTGTTCTCACTACTATATAGCTATGGCTGTGCCAGAATTTCCAGTATAGCCACTTTTTAAAAAAGGTAAAACCTGGTAATTAAATAAAAGAAAACCATTTCAAGACGAAACTGGATATTCCAGGTTCTTAGCCTACAAGCAAAGCTGGTTACTGCTGACCTCTGAAGCATTTGAACTGTGCGAACATTATTTTGCGCTACAAACACTATTGGGAAAGCACTTACAGTACAACAATGTACTAGTGTAGTAGATTTTAAAGTATTTTAGGTCGTGTCTCTGTGCGTTGTATTAAAGACAATTTGATGGTTCATGCTGTACAGGTTTGTAACAAGGAATTGAGAACACGATGATAACTGTGGTATACATATCTTGACTAAACTGAACAGACACTGGCTTTAAAAGAGGCTCAGGGAAAATTTTTAACAATACTTTTTATTTCCAATTAAATACGGGAATGTTCTGTAATGACACATCCCTAGAAAGTATTTACTGAAAAGATTTTCCTCCCACTTATCCATAAACCACCCACCCACCCACCCCACAAAATTGATGGAACTGTACATGTCAGCCTAAGCTGTTTAATTCAAGTTATAAATAGTTATCCAATGACTGAAGGATTTATATCCATAGAACACTTTATACACATTTTTTCATTTACCTTTTGTTTTTTAAATGCATTTGATTCTCATTTACACCACTTTACATAGCTCTGGCAATGTAAAAGGGGCCTTTAATGTAAACAGGAACCAGGTAATTTACACCCACTTCAAGGCCTCTTTACACTGACAAAACAGTGTAAAATCACCTTGTGTATATGAGAATCAAGTCCTGGAAGTTTAACATTGCATGGTGATCGGTATCAATGTGCAAGACATGGGAAGAGGCCTGTGGTGACACTTTGGTAAAATTCCCAATTCCTAACTTCAGTTGAAGCTTTCTCTGTGTAAATACTGCAGAGTCAGGATCTAAAGGAATAAAAAACATCAAAAGGTAACCTTAAATGCACTCATTTACCACATTTACTCATTTAAATAGCTGGGTGAGGTCATTAAACAGAAATGAGATTTCAGCTCCTAGTGGCCTGATTCTCTGTGCCTGTACCTTGTTCAGTCATTTACATTAGAGAAGGAAATGTATTTACATCATTACAAATTGGATGGGAAATGCAACCAAATCAGAACAGTGTTTTATAGTCACTCTGAGCTAGTGTAAATTACTGCACAAGGGGGAGACCAGTGGAAAATCAGGGCTACTAAAGTTTATTTTGTCAACACAATCCAGGAAAATTCAGTTTGTGCCAAGGTTGATGGCTTGACATGGACAATTACTGTAGCTTCACCATGTGCAGCACCACATACTATGTATGCCCATATTAAAGCAACTTTTTGCATTATCATTGCCATTTTAACATTACAGCAGATGAACATTCTCACGAGCGGATAACGATATACTCTGTCAATACTTTGATACTATAATTTTTACACAGTAAAATACAATACATTTGTGTTTGCCAAAGGGGAATAGTAACAGTCTGGGTTTTGTGTCTATGAAACAAATTATTTGAGTCATTAAAAATGTATAAAAGTAGAAGCAAAGACCATGAACAAGTCCAACAGGCTCCAATTATCTACTAAAATTGCATCTGCATTTCAACAGGGACTTTGGCTTCAGAGTCTGACATTCTTCTTACATACACAGAACAATCACATAGAAAGAAACGTGAGAGTATGTCTTCATTACCAACATTAAAGCGCTGCCATGGCATGCTTTAACGTGGCTGTGTAGTCATGGCACCAGCGCTGGGAGAGAGTGCTGTAAAAAACCCACCCCCACGAGGGGAGTAGCTTCCAGCACTGGGAGCGCACTGGTGCACTGTCTACACTGCCACTTTACAGTGCTGAAACCTGCATCCCCCGGGGTGGTTCACACCCCTGAGCGAGAAAGTTTCAGCGCTGTAAAGTGGCAGTGTAGACAAGGTCTTAGAATCAGATCCTTAACCTTTAATAACCAGAGTAACCGCAACTACCATTTGCAGGGGTGGCAGGGGCGGCTCCCGCAGGCGTGCCGCCAAATCCGCGGGACCGGGGACCTCCCGCAGGCAAGCCACCGAAGGCAGCCTGGCTGCAGTGCTTGGGGCGGCAAAATACCTAGAGCCGCCCCTGACCATTTGAGTCACAAAGCATGGTCTCCAGAGGCACTCTGCACTTCATAAGATGGTGCCATTAACATAGCAATTATACAGAGAAACACATGACAACCTCGGCTGACTTCAAACGTGGGTTTTTGTTGTTTTTCTTTACAAGTCATGCATTTTTGTTCAATTCACTGTCTGGTGTTTCACATCAAATAAATTTCCACAACCATTAAACTTGCTGAAAATTAACAGCAAGTAAAATTCCAGCCAGAAATGAATTGGTTAATCACTCAATGGATATTTACCTACCAATATGAAATTACCAATAGATGCAGAATTAAAGGTTTTCAAAGAATAATCCTGTAATAAATCCATGCAAGTAACAGTCAACAGTGCAACCTGTATGTAAGGATGAACTCTTCTTTTTAACGGAACAGTTCTTCCAATATATGAGCCACAAACTGGCTTTATTTCTGGCATCAGATATGCTGTATGTTCTGTGTAACTAACTGCATATTTAGTCACTTACCTACCTACAAGTAAACCTTGAAATACAAATAAACAGTTATCCAAAATAAACAGACGTGCTCACCTTCTTGCGCCTCAACTGTTTCTTAATTAAATTGTAGAAATGTAAATGCCATGCCCAGCACAGGGGAAAACCAGGAAACCTCACTGCTCATGTATGTGCACATTTCCATATGGCCTCTTTTACACCATCCAAGGTACCGGTTGTGTTTTGCACTAATACTTTTACTTTGTTTAATTAAATATGTCCCCTCTCCACATCCATGCCCTACAGAAAACGGATACCTTCACCACCAGCAGTTCCATGCTTTGAATATCTCAGATTGATCTTCCTCAACTTGGCAAATAAATACCCAGAAAAACAGAGTAACCTCCCAAGGGAAGGGGCAGACCTGCTATCACTGGAGGTATTAAATAGACTTAAAGCAACTGATTGTGATTCTGTAGAATTTTATGCATAAAAACTGCTGTGATGCAAAGGGAATGGACCTGGTGACCCAAGACCTTTTTCCTGATTCCAGTATCTATGAAGTTTTCATCAGTCAAGCCAAGTGCTGTGGCACCAGCAGTAAACACTGTGGAGGCAAAAGCTTTTAAGACATCAGAGTGACAGCATCAGGATCAGTAGCACGAGCAGGCTATGCTCAGCCACTTCTAATATCCATTGTGCTACTGCAGCACTACTTGCTGACAGAAGATAAAGTACCTCTGTTATTGAAGACATACACAGTGTTCAGTGTACTGAGGCTCAGGGCGAGTCTACATGACGGTGCTACATCGGCACAGCTGCGCCACTGTAGCGTGTCTGGTGAAGGCACTCTATGCCAATGGGAGAGTGCTCTCCCCTCAACATAATGACTCCACCTCCGCGAGAAGCAGAAGCTATGTCAGCGGGAGAGCATCTCCACCTGACATAGCGTCTATGTGGATAGCGCTTAAGTCGAAATAACTTGCGTCACTCGGGGGAGGGTTGGGGGTGACTTTTTCACACCCCTGAAGGATGTAAGTTACATGGACTTACGCAGTAGTGTAGATCAGCTCTCAGGCTCTCTCTTCCAGAAGAAGAACAATCTCTTAAGCAGATGCTCAGACTGCCAATGCAGGTGGATATTTTAATTTCTAAACATGTTTTAAAGTGATCTGGAACGAGTGAAAGGCGATGAACTGAAAGCCCTAACTAACAGTCCTCTCTCCAGATCGGAGGCATGACAGGAGCAACTGCAATGCAAGCTTTTCCATAATACCCAGCAATACTGCCACCACTCAACAGGCATTGAGAGAATTAAGCCTTGGCCTCTTTGCTAACAAGAGTCTCAGTTACTGTAAACTGTAAATCTGGAGCAATTCAGAGGATTTCAGTGGGCTTGTTATGGATTTACACCAGTGTAACAGAGAGCAGAATCTGGCTCTTGGTTAGTATCAACCTAGGCCAAATCTGAAAGGCCCTGAATTTTGTGGAGCAGATATGCTGTAAACTAGCATAGATACAATCACTTGATTAGAGCTATACTGACTCACGCAGGCTACAGATCTGCACCTCCCCCCTCGTTTTTTGGGTTTTTTTAAATAAAGGATGTAAAATCTGTGCGTGTGCATGCTCACAGGAGAGAAACACACACACACACACACACACACACAGCTGTATAAAAGTTTCACAGAAAATCCTCCACCAACACCACACACATAAACCCTAGATACCTGCACATAAGACAGTTCTTCGAGAACAGAGCCTTTTGGTTTGGATTCATTAATGCAACCCAATAGACTGCCAATGGATATGTATGTAGGTTGACACAGCTGAATGCCCATATATTTCAGAAGAAAAGTTGGACGTACATAAAAATGTATTTCACAAATCATTAATCCAGTGGAACCCATTCATTGCTTGTGATCCTCAGAATACATATAGAGAAGGATTTGAGAAATACTATCAGTCAGACTATACCTACTCACTACTTGACGACCTATTCATTTTTAACATGCTGTTCCTACTACAATTTACAGACAAAATTGTCCTTCCCTACTGGAATAGATCTGTCCCCAAAATATCCTAGGTAATAACACAAAGTACTTGGAGCCGTTTTTCTGCCACAAATTCCATTCTACAGCATTAGGTTTTTTTCCCAAGGCATTTTGAGCTCCAAACAAACAGAAACAAATCTGAAGCACATTATGCTGAGCAGCGCACAACAGACAGGTTGCACTCCCAGACTTTTATTGACATTCAAACCTGTAATGTTTAACTCCCACTATTGTTCTAAATGATGAATAGGCAACCTCCTCTACATACACAAACGCACACATTCGGTATTACATCACAAACTTTATTTCTAATAGTAAACCTTGCAGAAAGGAATTTTATTTTTACACTTTCTCACCACCCACTCCTAATTAATGTCAATCAGTGTCTTCCACATACTTGCAGTATGTACTATGTGGCCATATCTACACTGCGGATTTTGGCAAAAATTTCCCACTGTTGCTGAAAACTGATGCAGCTCCATGTATTGTGATAGAGATTCAACTAGGAACCGCATGGAGATTGAAAACTCATTTCATCTAGGCCACTGAACAGTAACAAAAAGGTTATAACTTTTGGGTCCAGAATGTAATCTTATATATACTGGTATAAACCTCAAGAAACTCCATGGACTTTAATAGATTTGCTGCAGAAATACAAAGGTGTAAGAGAGAGCTGGATCTGTCCCTAGGTTTCTATGCCCTGATAGCTAATGACTAATAGTAGCAAAAGTAAAAGTACTAGTGAAGGTCCTGCAGCCCCTGCCATTTTTAAATATGATGGTTGAAATACAAGCTTTGTTAAAGTCAATGGAGCGAGGATTTCACCCCATGTTGTTTAGACCTGCTCTGAGCAGAGTTAGACAACACAGCATTAAAATCACTAGCAACCATTGGAGGCTGGTCAACACTAGCACTCCCACTGTTTACCATCACCAGAGGAGTTGCCACGGTGGTAACAACATTGGGAAATTTTCCCCCCCATTCCCCTCAAAAAAAACCTTGTAGACATAGCTTATATCTACAGTACACACAAACACAATCATTAACTTCCTCTAATACTATTTTTCCTTTCTCATTTAAAAGTAAATCTAGCTCCAATCATTTCCCTTCCTTAACTTTTGCACAAGGGGAAGACAGAAAGCTAAAAAAAGAAAATTAGACACTTCATGAAGTCTGTGATTAAGGCAAAGAAACTAGCAAGACAGATGGGCTGATGCGTTAAGGGAGCTCCAGTTCACCATCCCGTATTTTCCAAAGCCCAACGGTACACCATTGTCTTCCCTTTTTAGATTTTTTAGATTCTATTTTGTAGTCCAACAATTTTAACACCATTACCCAACTTACAGTCGTCCTCCTGACTCTTAAATTAATATATATATATCACTCAGACAAGACACAGTCATAACATCTATCTATTTTCCTCCCCACTCCCCACATACTGTTGTCTTTTATCAAGTCTGTGTACAGATTTGTTGGAACACGGTCCTTAGCTCAGATCTGGTTAAGTACATACATTCTACAACAGTTTCCCACTAGAGTGGACACGAAACCACAACCGTACAGCTACACAAGTTCTCCCAACTCCCACAATGCCATGCTTCACATTTCACAGCGAGTGTTTCCTATCAGGTTCCCCCAGCTTTCTATTCCTCCTTGCTACAGACATTCCACTGAGTAACAGGAAATCCTTTACTAGTATATAATGTACAATACTTGCTGTAGGTAACTATAGCACTTGTGAACACCAGCATTCACTGCCCACTCCAGGGAAAGCATTCAGTCAAGCTATGAGCTGGCCAAAGGCCAACATGAGGGTCTTACTTGGGATTTGGAGTAATGAGACTGTTAGGGCACACCTGGCCTCTAAGGCCCACAACCAATAGGCCTATATAAGGTGTCAGGATGTTGAGCACAGTGCAAAGCAGTGGTAGCACAACATTCTTACCTCCTTTGTAAACTGCTTTGAGATCTACTGATGAAAAGCACCAGAGAAGAGCTAGGTATTATTTATTATTATTGTTAAGGTGCTGGGACAATAACCCGACCTCCCAGGCTGCCCGTCCATGAAGAGCTAGATTCTGTCCTGACAAACAAGCCATCCGGTTAGCTGGTGCAGCTTGCCAGGACCTTGGTGAAGATGAGCACACAAAAGACCAGATGGAGAAGGAGCACCAGACAGAGGAGGCTAATGGGAAAGGCCCCAAGGAGATAAAGAGCCTTCCTCACAAAGTATTAAAGTATACTGCATTTTACTGTGCTGCACTCTGTTTCACTGTGTGTGGTTGGAGGAGCTCAAAGTCTGGGAACCAACACTGCTGGCATTGTCACTGCTTTTATTGTAAGGGCAGAAATCTTAGATTAGATAGCTAAATCCTTGATATATACACCTTCCTAAAAAATGTTAATCTCTATGGGGAAGGAAGAACCCATAGGTATTTATCTGTATCTCTGAGAAAAAGGGGGAAATGTCTTCAATAGCAGGGGAAATCTGGTGCCCCAACCATCATGCAATCTCCTTGCTCAGAACAATTACTAATGGCCGGTCCTCCCCGTGGCTTCCCCAGTTACATCTGGAATTAAGCTCTCCTTTCTGCAAGGTTCACAAAGCAACCCTCACCTAGAAAATAAAGTGACTCTGCACTTAGCAGTAGTTCACTATTGGTAACAAATGCTGACTTGGCTCTCTAATCTGCCTAACATGCACTTTTTAAAAAAAAAAAATCTCAAAAGGTCTTATTCTAATGGGGCTGCTTAGAGTTATAATGTAATGGTGGTGAAGGTACTGCAACATGATTTCCCCATCATAGTAAAATCTGTAGTGTGGAATACAATTTCACTCTACCTGTAATAAAACCCCATGGAAATGCATTAATTCAGGACTTAATTCCTTTTCACAATTAGGTGAAGTTGAGTAGACTCACTATTAGATTAAGTTGCATTATATCAGAGAGTTCACCATAAAAGAGAATTTCTTTCCCTCCACCCCACTCCAGTTTCAAATCAGGCAGGAGGCATCTGCCAGGGATGAAGAATTTTCCTACCATTCAGTCACTGCCTCCCTTCCTCCCTTTCTTTTCTTCACAGCTCCAGTTGAGATCTTCCAAAAATGTAACCTGAAAGTACAAGGACATACAAAATGAATCAAACTAAACTTTTGAATAATTTAAAATTTAAACAATAAATTAATCAAAAATAGAAATTGAATGGCCAGTATCTGCATCAATGGCATTAGCACCAAACTTCCTGTCCCTGTACCAGAAAATGAACACTGTCCAGATTCTGTAGTAGATAGCTGAGGTGTCCTCCTTTCCAAAGATCAGGAGTGAAATCCTGGCCCCATTGAAGTCAATAGGAGTTTTGCCATTCATTTCAGTGGGGTCTGGATTTCTCTCTAGAAAAGTAGCCAGAACTCTGTGTATTGACCTAGATTTGTCCGAGGAGCTGTTCACAAGCCAGGCTGATACCAATGCTAGGTTGTGATAATGACATGGTGTTGCCTTGTGACAATATGGCTTGTTGCAGAGACAGATCAACTGGAGGACTACTATCAGCTGACATGCATGCGAACCACAACTGCTTGGCCACTGCATTACTATCAAGACGATTTGGCGCTATCCTTTGCGACTTTCTTTATAACCCTCCAAATCAGAGGTACGAAGAATTGTGTAGGTTGGACGAAAGAGCCACTTCATCATGAAGGCAGCTTGGGCCTCTTCCTCCATGCCCCTGTATCTGTTGCAGAGGCCTTTAACATTTTGGTTTTCTGTTGCATGGAACAGGTGTATGTGCAGATTTCTTAGGCCTGGTCTACACTGGGGGGGGAGGAGAGGGAAATCAATCTAAGTTACACAACTTCAGCTACGTGAATAACGTAGCTGAAGTCAACGTACCTAGATCGACTTACCGTGGTGTCTTCACCACAGTGAGTCAACTGCTGCCGCTCCCCTGTCGACTCTGCTTGCGCCTCTCGCGGTGCTGGAGTACAGGAGTCAACAGGAGAGCGCTCGGGGGTTAATTTATCGCATCTAGGCTAGACGCGATAAATCGATCCCCGCTGGATTGATCGCTGCCCGCCGATCTGGTGGGTAGTGAAGACATACCCTCAGAGTTTCTACTACTGTTTGAGACGTGGATCTGCTCAAAGTTCTCTGTCTGCTATGAGTTTGCTTCCTGCTTATACAATGTATTAGTACACATTGTTTTCTCAGAGTGTGAACTGAAGATGGCATTTTGTGTGGTTGAAAAGGATGGGGTTTCCTTGAGAAGAGATCTGCAACTTAATCCCACTTGATGATTTATGTAAGCATTGACAATGTTAGAGGAAGGATCTTGGTAAACCTTTCCTAACTTGACCAGAGCTAGGTGGACAGCTCTGAGCTCTGGTAGATTCCAAAGAGGAAAGATATCCCTGAAGAGGACCATTTGTCTTAGACCAGAGGAGGCTCTGTATGAGCTCCCCTACCCAGCAGACTTGAATCCATCATCCCATAGAGCCTTTTGGGGGTCTTGCAGGGTCATTCCCTTTATTTTGTTATTTGCAACTGTTCACTGTACAAAGAACATCTTGACCTACTTGAGTATCATCACTTGATATCCAAGATTCTGATCTGTAGGTCTTCCATAAGAAGAATCTATTTCAACAGCCTTAGATGAAGTTGATCCCATGGAAGTAGATACTGGCAGAAAGCCATTCCTCTCAACAGATTCAGTAGAGACTGAAATAGTGGATAGTCCTGAGATGACAACACAATAATCAGAGACTTTAGCCTCAGGAAACAATCCTCCAGTAGAAATATGGAGCTCCTTTCTGTGTCTATCAGGAACCCTAAGTGAAATGTTTCTGAAGAGTACTGCATCATTCTTCTCCTGATCAACCCGACACCAACAAATGTTCATAAAATCATGGAAGATTAGGGTTGAAAGAGACCTCAGGAGGTCATCCAGTCCAACCCCCTGCTCAAAGCAGGACCAATACCAACTAAATCATCCCAGCCAGGGCTTTGTCAAGCCGGGCTTTAAAAACCGCTCCGGACGGGAGATTTCACCACCTCCCTAGGTAACGCATTCCAGTGCTTCACCTCCCCTCCTAGTGAAACAGTTTTTTCTAATATCCAACCTAGACCTCCCGCACTGCAACTTGAGACCATTGCTCCTTGTTCTGTCATCTGCCACCACTGAGAATAGCCGAGCTCCATCCTCTTTGGAACCCCCCTTCAGGTAGTTGAAGACTGCCATCAGATCCCCCCCTCACTCTTCTCTTCTGCAGACTAAACAATCCCAGTTCCCTCAGCCTCTCCTCATAAGTCATGTGCCCCAACCCCCTAATCATTTTTGGTGCCCGCCACTAGACTCTCTCCAATTTGTTCACACCCTTTCTGTAGTGGGAGGCCCAAAACTGGAAGGTTAGTTCGTTTGTTCTAACCATGGCTTTTTCTGCTTGAGTCTCCAAAATGACTTTTGACTAGATTAGCCATTTGACTAGACAGGAGAAAGAGAGAGAAGGGCAACATCCACTACCTACCATGATTTTTATGCAAGTCCTGATGGCCATAGACAAAGTGAAAGAGAGCTTCAACAAACCAGCAGGTGCCTCAACCACTGCCAGCTTCTCCTTAGTTTTACAAAGAGAAGATACGGCTGAAGCTTGGTAGTTTGCTTTCTGAGAACAGTCAGTGCAAAGGGGGCTGGCAGATGAAGAGCTCAGGCAGCCTCCATACTGAATATTATGC
This sequence comes from Mauremys reevesii, assembly GCF_016161935.1. Taxonomy (NCBI): domain Eukaryota; kingdom Metazoa; phylum Chordata; order Testudines; family Geoemydidae; genus Mauremys; species Mauremys reevesii. The sequence continues at coordinate 177,829,553 of NC_052624.1, read as the reverse complement.
CAGTATCAGCTCCACCTCTAATTCAAGGGGTGGGAGATGAGGAAGAACCACAATACAAACTAAAAGAGGGATCAGGTAAAAAATGCCCACTGGATTGATTTGTTTATTCCAAGGCATCAAACAGAATGGGAGCAGTAGAAAGAGAAAGAGGGAAGGAGTCAGTGGCCGGCCTTAGACCTTAGTTCCTCCTTTGCTATTGATACATCAGACAATCCAGTTCCTCCCCTGATTATAGTTGCTCGCTAGTCATGGTGCTTCTTCTCAGCTGAAGACAGTCCATTCAATATCCTCTGTCCTGAACTCCTGCCAATTCTTCCTTGACCTTCCTCACTTTCTTTTTCCTCCCTTGGGTACCCAATTAAAATCCTTGTTTTGCAGGGCCGCCCGGGGGGGGGGGAAGTGGGGCAATTTGCCCCAGGCCCCGCAGGGGCCCCACAGGGGCCCCGCGAGCCCTGGCCCAGCGGCGGTCCAGGTCTTCGATGGCATTTCGGCAGCAGGGGGCCCTTCAGTGCTGCCGAAGATGCGAAGCAACTGACGGGCCCCCCGCCACCGAAATGCCGCCGAAGACCCGGACCACCGCCGGGTGAGTACAAGCGCCGCAGCTCCCCCGCTTTGCCCCGGGCCCCCTGAATCCTCTGGGCAGCCCTGTTGTTTTGTATGTCTCCCATCTTCCAGACAGAATACATGTCCCTACCACCTAAATCTTCTTTCATTATATTTTCTAACACGTCCTGCTCTGCCAGCTCCCTATTTATTATTTTGTCTTTGTCTGTGATGGGCTGCTCCAATCTCTTTTTGTTATCTACTGTCAGTGCCCAAGTCTCTGTTCCACACAGTAGCATGTTTAGTACAATCACATGGTATAATCTGATCTATAGCATGCTGTGGAGACCTCTGTTTGACTAGAATGTTGTTCATCCTTCCAAAAGCAGTGTTTGCTTTTCCTAATCTCCTATCAATATCTTTATCATGGCTACCTTCAAATGTCATCATAATCCCCAGATAGAAGAACTCAAAAGTTCTGTTTTTCCTCTGATGTAAGGGTAGCCGCTCTGTTCCCCATCATACTTAGTAAAGAAGACCATACTTTTCCTAATTATGCAGTTGCTGGAGGGTGAGAGAATTCTCTGTCCCTGGTAAATGGCTGCTACCTAAGCAAGGACAATCCTTCTGGTGTGCGCAGATGGCCAACAGTCCTGAAAAGTGGGTACTACAGTTAAGTACCCGCCTAAAGTTAAGGTTGATCAACAGTTCCTAATTTAAAGATCCTATTTCCAGGTGCTTGTAATTTTGCCAAAATTTAGCCATTTGTACTGAAATTTTCCATGCCAGGTTCCTGCCTCAGGCTGAACTTTTCAGCAATAAAGGGTCAGCCATTTCTGAGAAAATGGCTAAGGAAACGCACACTGTTTTGTCCGCATTAAAAACAATTCTTATTGTTTCACTCAGAAACTCCAGCACCTCTGGAAATTTGGCAGGGGGGTGGCCTTTGTATCAGGGATGTACCTTTTGCTCTTCCTCTGCAATCTCACCTAAATTTGGCCAAATTATGAAAAAATCTCAGTTCGCATTTGCTCACTTGTTAATTTGACAGCTAACTTCTCCTAAAATTCCATCTGCACTGAGTTTAGGCCTCAGTCCTGCAAGCTGCTCCATGCAGAGCAATCCCAGCATATATAAAGTCAGCTGGGCTCTGTGCAGGTGTCCATCCACATGGAGCTCACTGCAGCATTGGACCAAAGTTTGTAAAATACTTATGGGTCCTTTAGAATGAAAGAAGCTACAGTAAGGAAATGGAAGATATAATTATCCCAACATTCTGTCATTAGCTCTATCTGAATGGGAACAGAATTAACTAGACGATGCAGGAACGGCAGCTGAGATATTTTTAAAAAAAGAAAAATCCACAGCTGCAGCAAAGTACAATACACAGTTAAACATTCCCCACCACAGAGCCTTCCTGGAGGAATATATTCTGATAAACCAGCATGCCTGCATCTTAGAACATCAGCAAGTGGCAAAAGATCTGCGGTTTGGTCTCTGAAGTATTCTCGTCTTTTAGAATCTGCACTTTTGGAGAGTGACACTGTAATGCCAAATATATCCCCCAAGAGGCACCTTTATTTTAATCCTGCACAACGCCATTTCCTCCTCATCAGAAACAGTCACTAACCAATTTCTCTTTTCATTTTCTGGGAACTCTATTTTTTCTTTCCGTATGTAAACGAAAAACAAAAAATAAGGCCAAAATGTAAAAAGCTCTGCCAGACCTGAATTAATAAACAACAACGATTGAGTGGTTTTGACCCTTTCCTTCGGTCTCATTCTCAAAAACTGACAGAAAAACAAGGTATGACCTGGTAACACAAAACCACCTTGCTATCATATTACTTCCTCACTGGAAATGAAGTAACAAAAATTTAAAAATGTAAATGTGTGGGACTGTTAAAATCAGATGCAGCGATATCCACTGAAAAATGTGGATACATATCACAGGAATCTGCACAACTGGACCTGCAGAGCAACTATCCAGTTCTCTAGAGGTCATATAAAATACTGCAAACTTCAGCAAACCCCACACAAACTATCCCACACATTGCACCACAAAGATCCAACAGTTTGCTACTAATGGTGCTGCGGTATTGCTGTTTCTGTTCCTTAGACTGTTAAAGCGCTAACTCAAGTTTCAGGGCCAGAGTTCGGATCGAGGATGTGTGAACCATACATTTGTGTGCGGTGCCCCCTTTCTCCTTGTGTCTACCTGTAAACATGAAGAATTGGGAGCAGCAGTCTTCCTTTTATAATAATAAGAAAACAGAAGAAGTGAGATTGAATGGGGTTTTTGGGGTAGGCACTGAGTAGCAGGAGTTGGAGCAGAAGCTCTGCTCTGCTAGAGAAAGAGAATGCATGAGTAGGGAGAACCCGTGGTACAGAATAGGTGAAAGAGACCTGAAGAAACAGGCATACAGAGACGTCCCAAATGGTTCTAGTAATTCCTTTAAAAAATACAGGCTATGCTGCTAGATCCTTGGCTGATATATATCAGCACAGCTCCATTTAATGAAGCTATACCATTTCACACCTACTGAAGGGCTAACCTATAATGTTCAGAGATACTAGAGGAGAAACCAGTACCAGAGTCTCCATACTTAACAGTGAAAATCCTGAATGCTAAGCCCCATCTTCAGAGCACAGAACTGAGCTTGTTGGAAAAAGAGGGGAGGGAAATTGAGGAAATTTTCAGATCAAAAAACAAGTTCTGCTTTCCATCAGAAAAAAAAAACGGTATCAAGAAATCTGTCTGACCAGCAGTTGCACAATAGAGAGTTGGCCGAGCAGCAGTTAAAAACCTGTACTATGGGCCCCCAATTCTAATGAATGAGAGAGGCAAAATGCCTGAGGAAACCGTCAGAATTCATGAAGATAGCACAAAGTCGAGGTTTCCATTGCTTCTGTGCTAGTGAGAGTATGGCAGGTACACGTTCATATGCATTCATAGGGTTCCCTATCCAAGGAATAAGCTCATTCATTCTTGTGGTAATTAATGGGTTTGGCTAGTTGAGTGTAACCTTTTGAATGAATAAAATTCTATCAAATCTACAAAAAAAAGTCATATTTGTTTGTATATTGCTGAATGGAGGTGATTAATGCTTTGTGATACTGAGAGGCTTTATTGCAAATGCAGAGGAAATTACCTTTTCAATGACATATAAAATGACTTTCAACTCTTAGTAGTCTTAAAGGAATTCAAATTCGATAGTTCATCTTTTCTCTCTTAACACACACATCTGAGACTTTTAATTTTGCTTAGATTATACATTGCCCATCTCATTAACAGACACCGTCTCTTGTTTTGTCACACTCACGGGACTGGTGCAAAAAATAACTTGCATCAGATGCAGGGGTTTGGACTTGACTTACAGTATGAGGCCTCTTCCAGCCCAAATGTCATGGAAAGATTGTCTTGCTAAGAAAAACTTATACACCAGAGGTGGAGACCTACCCTGAGCACAGGGGTTTGTGTCCAAAGTTCACACAGATTAAAAAGTGAAGGCTTTCACACCACTCTCTTGTGTAGGAACCCAGCATGGAACTGCACCATCCCAGGAGGAGCACTGGAGAAACTGGCCCAGAGGTATGCACAATCTCTCCCAGTGTTACTCCTTGTACACAAAGAAGTGAGCAGATTGCTCATTTCCCGGCCTAACCTGTGGCCAGATGCAGGGGCCATACCATAATTCTCCGGAAAGGGTTGTTTGAACTACAGGAAGGAATCCTACATCATTTTATGTTCCCTGCATGAATAACTTGGGGGCATGGCAGGTTGAGAGGTATGAGGGGAAGTGACTTGCCCAAGGCCATGCAGTGAGTCTGTGACAGAGCTAGAAATAAAACCAGGTCTCCTGACTGTCGGTCCTATAACCATCTACTGGACTGCACTGTTTTTTCTATTAGAAGCATGTGAATTGTACTTCTACTACTTATAGTGAAATAACATGGAAGCAACACACACACCCCCTGGAGATTAATGCTACATTCAAATGTCAGTAAATAAATTTATTTTGGTAACTGCGGCTATAATTGTAGCTGATGCTTGCATTGCTTCCATCCTGTTAGCTTCGCAGTTGCCCAAAGCCGTAATACTTTCAAATAAATTGCCATGATTTCTGATAAATGTCTAGTGATGGCTGGGTTGGTTTGTTTGTTTTAACACTTTCATATTAAATAGAAAAACACCTTCAGAAGAGATCATTTCTGCTGTGTAGAGTGAAGACATCAACAAGAGTATTTCAATGTACTGTTGTGACCAACCCCTCACTCCCCTTCAGTGCCTGGGCACTTTGTCCTTTCCTAAACACTCAAAATGCACACTATTAGGGACAGCTTTCTTTTTAAGACTCTTAAGTCTCTTAAGACTAATGCAGTGCAACTTTATTTCTGTGGTTCACCAACCATTACCCTATTTGATCCTGCCAGAGTTAGTCATTTTCATCTGCTATATCTTGCATTTGCATGCGCTCTCTGTATATTGTACAAAGCAGCTATCAAGAAAAATTGGCTGTGCTACTATAACGTACCCATCCTGGGAGCCTATCTTGGGTGAGGACACATTGTACCTTTCATATGTGCTTTCATTATGATGAAGCAGCAAATGTATTGAGAGCCAATTCATCCCCACAGGAGTAAAGTTTCAGGCAGAGCGACAGCGGGAAACCCAAGAAATGTAGGTGCTGACCAAGTGCAGTCCTTCTGGGTTAACAAAAACAAGAATCCTACTGAATTAAAATGCTAGGGCAATGAAATCAATTTACAATCTCTCATATTTCACCTAGTTTCTGCTTTGTTTCATCTAAAAGCAATTCCTTGGCTTTGTATTTAGAATGCACACACTAATTTCTTATCCTTCATTCTGATTGAAAGATTGTTTTCATGCTTCAGTTGACAGTATTTTGCTTTTTCCGTTTCCTTTTGTCCCCCCCCCCCACTTTTTTTGGTAAAGGAGGTAACAACTTCATTAGAAAAATCAACAAGAAGCACATGCATCGAATCAATAGATAGGGTTGAAGGGATTAGATTTTATCAGTCAAGGTGGGTAAATGTCAATTTCACTTTAACTCACCAAAAAATATTTCCATTGATAACAACAGAAATGTACAGATAGGCAAAACAAGAAAAATGCTCCTTGAGAATTTAGATTTAATTTAGATTAGAGTTTGATTTAAGGATATTTACTTTGTGTATTTTGACATGTGATGTTGACAAGAGAGAAGACAGACTTCATCGTATGGCACTTTGCCAAGATGGGGGGGGGGGGACATCAGTTACTCTTTCAGACCAGAGGATGAGCCAAGATGGCAGCTTCAGGGTACAGCTTGAAAGAGCAAAAGGGGCTCGATCCTGCCCAGTGCTGAGCACTCTCCTTTTCCACTGAGCCAATGATAATGGAAGGTGCTTGCAGGAGGGAGCCCTAAACTCTTTGGGGCAAGGACTTAGTATATCTCTGTACAGCACCTGACACAATGGGTCCCAATCTGGTAATAGCCTTTAGGCACAATATAAATATAAAATAATAAATAATATTAATAAAAATAATAATGAATCTAGAGAACAAATAATTGCTTCAGTAGCTCAGCAATAAAAAACTGATGGGACATAAAATATATTAAATTAAAGCATTGTAAATTCAAATACAAATACATAACCCTTCTCCCCCCAAAAAGCTAACTGCAAATACTATCATATATAACTGCATCAAAATAAGTTTTATAAATATTTTATTCTAAATAATTCCAATATTTGACGTATTAGTATTATTTCCACCATTATCAGAATAAAATGAAACTATATGTTAGCCATACCCCGGTTGGGGTGACGGGCATGAATGAATGAATGAAACTATATGTTAGCCAGGTATCTTATAGGGCCTGCATCTGCTCTCATCTAAGTCAACTGCCCTTAGTTTCACTGGAAGCAGAATTGGGCCTACACTGCTGCATTCATTAATAGGTCTCCATAAATGTCACATTTTTATTTTATTAGTGAAAGCCACATTTTATAAATTAACAATAAGAGCATTTTGTATGTATAGTCTTTGGCCCCCTGTTGCGACTTGGAATTCCTGAAGGTCATATAAAATAGTCTATGGAAAAGAAAAAAAAACACTTTGCAATACTCTTTCAGAGTATCTGCAGTAAGAAGACAATAGACAGCTGATTTGTTACATGACTCTGAGGACAACTACAAATGTTAAGACCACAGCTAATTGAGTCTGACAATGAAAGGAATGCAACTGGTTCAATACTGTATCTACACTAGTTAACTCTTTTGTGATTCAAGTCCAAGAGTACACATTGTTCTATTTCCTCCCATTCCTCTATTCTAGATTCCCTTTGTTACTCTTTATCAATGGAAAAATCGAGGGAGGGATTTCCAGCTGGGAGCCCAACAAAAAAACAGGAGGCTCAGACTGATCTGCTCATTCGTGCTGCAAGAGGAATTTTAGTGGAGGAAATAAATGAAAACTACACAAAGAAAAAGCCATGACCTAAAATTATTTTGTTATCAGAATATTAAACTGCTTTCTATTCTCAATATGTTTCTTCTCTCTGACAACAATAATTCATGAGTTTAAACAGAGTTTCTTGCAAATAAAGCATTTGTATTAAAGGGTGCTCTGGGCTAGCATTCTAGGTAAATTTAAAAAATGAGTTAAAATTGTATCAGATAATATACCTGCCTGTAATTCCCCTTTATAATTTTTTTGAGTTTATATTCACAATTTCCTACTTTAAAAATGTTTCCCCTGCCACTGTTGGAAGACCCAAACAACATGGGGAACTAGTGAAACTGAGTAGACAGTTCGTCAATGCACTGAGGCCATAGCACAATCCCATGTCTACGTTTGGCAATACAGCTACTGCAACTGTACATGCTATTTGGTTGGCTGGCATGTTAATGGCTATTTTGGGGCCTCAATTACAGTTGTAAATTTAGATGGCATTTTTGAAAATTTGGCCATATGCAGTAAGGCCATTTTCAAGGTAGGTCAGTGTTTAGAATTAATGGCCTAACAATGTCTCTAAGTTATTCAATATATATGGCTTTAATTCTATTATTTTTTATAAATGAAATGTCTCTGGTTTAAAATGACTTTGTATTCATTTTTAATAGAGAATTCTTTTATTCATCTACTACATTATCCTTTCAAGAAAATTATCATACTCAACTATAAGTACTTAATGAGGCACTAATTAGTACTCTTGGTTTCCCCCATTTAAAATTCCATTGAGAAATGAGGTCAGAAACCTGGTTTAATATATGAGACACTTCTCTGAGTTTGGAGGAAAAACTACCCAAATTTGACATATACCTGTCATCATTTTCCTAAATGGACAGCCCTTTCCAAAATGCAAAAACAACACAAAAGTAAATCTCAATTAGAAATAATTCTCTAATGCAAGCAAACAGCAGTGATCTCAACATGATAATAAAAAAAAATCTGCAAAGCAACTTACTGGAGCAAGTTGGTCTAGCAATGTGTCTCTTCACTTCAACTTGTGAATGGATTTAAATGTTTCCTCACCTTTCATTTAATAGTACAAAGACAACTCTTCCCACTTCAATAAGAGTTTCTTGCTTTTAGATATGCAACTTTCCAGAGCATTATTTGAAGGGATGGTTGTATTGTAGGTTTATTTGTAAAACAGCTTATACAGTGTCTCACTTCCATCAAATGCAATAGTACAATGAAAGTGCAGCCCCGCCTTTCTTCCGCACAGAGGCTCTGACAGAGCCCTGGCTTCTTGCCAGCAGTTACAGCTCTTGCTGTTCTTTGCAAGGGGAATGGTAGGCAAATTAGAGGTTATAAACATCTCCAATAGCAGGGGAATTCGTTTAGAACTTGTAAATGAATTTCAACATGTTAAAAAAAAAATCAGATAGTAACTTTGTAAACTGAAAATATGTCCACAATGTTCTCAGGAAATTTATGCCCAGTCACCCATGAACTTCAGTGTTGTATTTGCTCCACACTGTATACTGATTGCAACTATTTAAAAACTGCTCTGTCAGGGGGGAAAAGGTTTCCTTTTGGCATTGACTCTCTTGCAAGTTCAAAAGACACATATGACCTTAAAGCTAAAAGGGGTGCTGGGACAAGTGCTATCATTTTAGACACATACAGTGGGTATTTAAAAAAAAATAGGAAACATTTATTTTAATCCCCCATCTAAAAAAGCACGAGTAACAGTCCCAATGGGAGGGAACAAATCTAGAGAGAAAGACTCTGGGCAGCAACCAATATTGTTCTCCATAATGTAACCTGAATGATTCTCCCTCCAGCCTCAGCCAGGCTGCAGAAATGGAAGCAGCTGGGGACAATGGTCTGAGGCAGTTTAACACTGAAGCCTTAGGGGAGATGGGGAGAGTTAGTAAAAGCTATGGGAAGATTAATACTGCCACATAAAGAAGAATGAGAGATCTGATTGATGATGGTTCCTTATTGCTTCCCTACCTGTATAACTATGCTGTGGCAGCCCCCTGGTAGGCTCTAAGAGACTTGCATGCATTAAATCCTGTGTCCTGTTTATTGTTATATTTTACTTAGACTAGATGTCGGAGTCTATGTTTTCAGCAAAGGCCATGTCAAGTAAGCATTATTACCACATTACCACAGTCCCTCTGTGGATAAACACAGAACTTTCATTTATAGCACTGCTCCCGTAGTTCATCAATGTAAAAGCAAAAGTATTCCATTTTATAACACACACACACACACACACCCCCAAAAGCATCCCTGGCATCCACAATATTTATGTTACTTTCATTGTTAATGCCATTCCTGTAAATTTAGCAGTGCATAAGATGACATTGATTCATATCACAAGACACAGAGTACGGTGCATAAGGTCATTAGATACCATTTGAAATGACATGACATCATATGCATTTAGGAGATAACATAACTAAGCAGATTATGTACAAATAATTTCCAGTCACTATGTATCACCTTCATAGTTGAAGACCCAGTGCAATAAGTACTTATTCCAGCTGTGGCTAAAACAATAGCACCAAACAAAGTATTTGATGCTAACAAGAATGAAACATTACAAATTCTTCAGTCTGTATCTGAGAAAAGGGACTAATGATGGTCATTTGGGTTCTGCTCATGTGTGTTTTCCAGTCTTTTATTTCACAATTTAACTTGTTCTTTTACGTAGTTTCTAGAAAAGCCTGGTTAGCAGTCAGTTCTCTCTGGGTACATCTACACAGAGATTAACGCCCTGCAGTTGGCTGGCCTGGGTCAGCTGAGTTGGGCTTGCAGGGCTCTGGGGCTAAAAACGGCTGTGTAGATGTTTGGGTTCAGGCTTGAACTCTGGGACCCTCCACACTCTCACAGGGTCTCAGAGCTTGAGCTCCAGCCCAAGCCTAAACAGCAATTTTTCAGCCCTAGGGCCTGACCCTCACAAGCCAGCCACAGGTTTTTTATCTCCATGTAGATGCAGCCTTAGGGCTTGGCTACACTTACAAGTTGCAGCGCTGGGAGTTACAGCGCTGGTCATGCAGCTGTGTAGGGCCAGCGCTGGAGTGTGGCCACACTGACAGCTACCAGCGCTGCAGTGTGGCCACACTTGCAGCACTTTCCAGCGCTGTATTGAGAGGTGCATTGTGGGCAGCTATCCCACAGAGCACCTCGTCCCGTTTTGGCGCCGTTTTGGCGCTGAGTATTGTGGGAAGGGGAAGGAAGTGTGTGGGTCATTCCGCTTCCTGTTCCAACGCCCCGTGGTGCATCGCTTCACATCCCAGCATTCTGTCTTTCCGGCAACGTTTGGCGCCATTGTGAGTGTCTTTCTGTTTTACTCTGTGTGTGAATCGCGATTTCTGTGGGAAATGGAGCCCGAGCTGCTGAGGACTGTGCTGATGAGTGTCGCCAGCACAACACGTTTGGCAGTCGAGCTATTCCTTCAGCTCCAAAGTGACAGCGAGGAGTCTGACGATGATATCGATATCGATTCTCCTGCCGCGTGTGACACCAAAGTGCTTGTGGCATTCACAGAAATGCTCAGCACCGTTGAACGCCGCTTTTGGGCTCGGGAAACAAGCACTGAGTGGTGGGATCACATCGTCATGGAAGTCTGGGATGACGAGCAGTGGCTGCAGAACTTTCGTATGAGAAAAGCCACTTTCATGGGACTGTGTGCTGAGCTCGCCCCCACTCTGCGGCGCAAGGACACAAGATTGAGAGCTGCCCTGACGGTGGAAAAGCGGGTGGCTATTGCAATCTGGAAGCTGGCAAATCCAGACAGCTACCGGTTGGTCGGGAACCAGTTTGGAGTGGGAAAGTCGACCGTTGGAATCGTTTTGATGCAAGTTTGCAAGGCAATTAATCGCATCCTGCTAAGAAAGACCGTGACTCTGGGGAGCGTGCAGGACATGGTGGATGGCTTTGCACAAATGGGTTTCCCTAACTGTGGAGGGGCAATAGATGGGACGCATATTCCTATTCTGGCCCCCCCCACCTGGCATCAGAGTACGTTAATCGAAAGGGGTATTTCTCTATGGTTCTCCAGGCGCTTGTGGATAACCGCGGGCGTTTCATTGACATTTACACAGGCTGGCCTGGAAAGGTGCATGATGCACGCATCTTTCGGAACAGTGGCCTGTTCAGGAAGATGCAGGCAGGGACTTTTTCCCAGACAGGAAGATCACAGTAGGGACGTCGAAATGCCCATTGTGATCCTTGGAGACCCCGCTACCCGTTACTGCCTTGGCTCATGAAACCCTATACAGGGAAGCTTGACAGGAGCAAGGACCGGTTCAACTACAGGCTGAGCCGGTGCCGAATGACTGTGGAGTGTGCTTTTGGCCGTTTAAAGGCACGCTGGCGTTGCTTGTATGGGAAGCTAGACTTGGGGGAAAGCAGCATCCCCGCGGTTATATCCGCTTGCTGTACCCTCCATAATATTTGTGAAGGGAAGGGTGAAACATTCAGTGAGGCATGGACCACCGAGGTTCAAGTCCTGGAGGCTGAATATGCACAGCCAGAGAGCAGGGCTAATAGAGAGGCCCAGCACAGGGCTTCAAGGATTAGGGATGCCTTGAGGGAAGAATTTGAGGCTGAAAGCCAACAGTAATGTTTGCTGACTTGCATGGGAGTGAATTGCACTGTTTACACTGTTATTCTATTATCCCTAAAATGATTTGCAGTGCCTCTTTCTTTACTGGGCTAAGGTATCTTTCACTATCTGCTATAATAAAGACTGTTTTCAAAGCCAAGAATTGTTTTATTGTAAAGAAAAAAAATTCCTTGACAGACAGACAGACACACAACATTTCATGAACACAAGAGGGAAGGGGTGTGGGTTGGTGAACTGTACAGTCACAAGTTTGCATATGTCCTGTCTGGAGTGCTGTTTAACGATTCCTGCACTTCAGGGTGCATATACTGCATGGTTATGGGGGTTGAGTGCAGAGGGTAAGGATGGTAGGTATCAGGGCTGGTTGGTGAACGTACAGGTGTTGGAGGCAGCTGGTGGTGGTAAGAAACTGAATGCTGGGGAAAGGCGGTTTGAGCTGACATTGGGGCACAAGGAAAAAAGCTTTGGGACGGGGGGGGCTGTGGGGCAGCACGGGACTGCTCTGCCTGCATGGCTACGATAGCCTTGAGAGAGTCCGCTTGGCTCGACAGGATCTCTAGCAGCTGGTTTGTGCTTTTCTTCTTTGCCACAGCGTTTCTACGCCAATGTCTCTGGCGGATCATGCTTTCCTTCTCTCGCCACTCCTTCAGTTCCTTTCTCTCTGCAGCAGAGTGATGAAGAACAGTCTTCAGCATGTCCTCTTTGCTCTTTCGGGGATTTCTTCTCAAATTTTGTAGCCTCTGTGCTGTGGAACATCTGCCCACTCCAGGAGTCAAGGTCACTGTAGAAATGAAACATTTAACAGGGGCAGCATTGTATCCACTATCTCCAGACATGAATTGTTACACTGAGGGAGTTCGCACTTCAACATTCTTTTCCCACACGCATAACACGACAGAAGCCACGAAATGGTGAGTGAGGGGTGCTTATAGAAGGAGAAGTGGGGCTTGATTGATAGAAGGGGGCTGGTTGCTTCGGGTAATCTGGAGTGATAGAGGGGTTGAGTGAAGATGCAGCTGCAGGGGTGATCTTCACTATCTACCTATCTCTTCACTAAAGAGTCTCCCAACATTTTTCACAGGAGTTAATCCTGCAAGATATCTCCCTGCTGCGAGTCACTAGGGGACAGCGGGAGGCTCTTTTACAGCAATGTGGATTCCGCCCGGGACCCTACGCGGCTTGCCTGTGTTCAGAAATGATCCCCCCCCCACTCGCGGAACAGTGGCGCGGACGCGTCAGCGTGACTGGGACAAGAAACACAGTGGCTCTCCCTATAAACCTGCGCAGGCATATTGCCCATGCTCTGGCTGAAACTTTTGCTGAGATAACTGAAGCAGATTACCGCGACGTGATAGACCACATCAACGGGCTATTCCACATCTAGAGGCTGGCATGCATGCAGCCATAACCCCCCTTCCTCTCCAGAAACATTTCCACCCAGAAAATAAAAGCTGCTTACCGGTAACCCGCTCCTCTGCTTGTCCTTCTGCAACTGCTGGCTGCTGCGATTGGGTACTTTCCTCCTGGCTTGAGAAGAGCTCCTGGCTGCATGCCCACTCTGGGGTGTCTTCCCCCATCCCAGTAGCTTCACTCGTGGTTTCCTCCCCCCCCCCCCGCCTCCGCCTCCTGTCCCCCAGCCTGCTCAGAAGTGTCCATCGTTATCCTGGGATTGGCAGTGGGGTCACCCCCAAGTATCTCGTCCATCTCCCTGTAAAAACGGCAAGTCGTGGGGGCAGCTCCGGATCGGCGATTACCCTCGCGGGCTTTGTAATGGGCACTCCGCAGCTCCTTAACTTTCACCCTGCATTGCAGTGCGTCCCGATCATGGCCCCTATCCAGCATGGACCTTGATATCTGCTCAAAGATATCGTAATTCCTACGGCCGGAGCGCAGCTGTGCCTGCACTGATTCCTCCCCCCAAACACTGATGAGGTCCATCAGCTCGCCATTGCTCCATGCTGGGGCTCGTTTGCCACGTGGAGGCATGGTCACCTGGAAAGATTAACTGATTGCACTCCACACCTGGCTGCAGCAAACAGGAAGGAGATTTTTAAAATTCCCGGGGCATTTAAAGGGCTGGTCACCTGAGGCAAGAGCAGTAGAGTGCAAACTGATGAGCAGAGTGGCTGAACAGGAATTCTGGGATAACTCCTTATTCCCTGGAGGACACTTAAAGCGCTGGTGAGTGTCCACACCTGCTGAGCAGCGCTGGATCACCAGCACTGCACTCCTTATACCCCTGCCGGGATGGGTTTTCAGCCAGCGCTGCAACCAGGGAGTTGCAGCGCTGGTTGTGCCCTGCAAGTGTGGACGGGGTGTAATTGCAGCGCTGGAAAGCCTCCACCAGCGCTGCAACTTGTAAGTGTAGCCAAGCCCTTAGTAACAGAAAAATTCTGCCCTCTCCATACCCATGGAACACCACTGTTTTCAGTGTGGCACCATAGTTAAAGGTAACCTACAAAGTGGATGAAGAACTGGAGGGAGAGTGTTGCTCTTATTTTTAACGCTTTATAAGGTGGTGCTGGGGATGCACAGTGCAGAGGATGTGAAAGGGGTGTGTGTGTGTGTGTGTGTGTGTGTGTGTGTGTGTGTGTGTGTGTGTGTGTGTGTGTGAGAGAGAGAATAAGAACTGTCTGGTAGGTTTTTGCTAACAGTTTTCTGGATGATTTTGCAAAGCAATTTAACAAAATGCATACTGTATATTATAACACACAGTATCTGTGCCTTGGGCCTCAGGATGCAGAACAAAACTTTATAATGAATTTCCTGATTTCTGTTCACTCACATTCTCACCCTTAACACTGTATTAAAAACTTACAGCAGAACTTTGCATTAATAATTGAGATATCTGTTCCAAGTTAATGGATGAATTATTACTTTAAATTAATTAGTGAACAAACAGAAAAAAGCAAGCATTACAAAATATATTTTAATTGGAGTTTCATTATTTAGACGAATACCTCATCACGTACTACTAAATGTGCTGTAGTATATTGTGTACAAATATTAAAGAATCTCGGGCTCCAATTCAGAAAATCGTCTCTGTTCAGAACTGCATTTAAGTATCTGTTTAACTTAAACACCTCCTTGACTTCAATAGGCTTTAAAGTGCTATCTTGAGTTGGGGTGGACTTAAGCACATGCACATGTGCTTTCCTGAATCGGGACTTTCGGATTGGGAAAACAGACTACAGTACTTGGATGTTTAATTTATGATGAGACGGGAAGATGAATTATATCGTGTGAAGATTAGCAATGTTGTACTGCAGTTGTCTGCATGGAAATTGTACACAGAACATTGTTATTCCTTCACTGTGAATATATTAATTTTACATTCCAACCTATTTAATGTAAGATTTACATAACAGTGTAAATAATTTTATTGTACATAACACCTAAAGACGTTTTGAACATGAAAAGCAAAATTAGTTCACAACAGAACTATGCACCATTGCTCTCTAATAACAATACATTCTATGCATATATCTTTTCCGTACTGTAAAGTGCTGTCCATATGCAGGAATGCCATAGCATGATAGGCTCTATTATAAACTGAGCAATGTCAACAGGAAAAGCACAACAACACTCTCACTACCTCATCATTTCTGTATACATTTCATTCACTGATACTTCAGGTGGCTGGTTATTTCTGCCATGAATCCTAGCAACTGAGCAAAAGAAGTGTTTTATTTGGAATTCAAAATTTCAAAAAGAAGCCAGGAGAGGAAAATATAATGATGTTTGTCTGGTTGCAACATTAAATAGGAATTTGTTCGTATATCAAGGATACTTTGCAGAATCAAACTGTCAGTTTTAATACTAAGAAGTGAAGCGCAGATATTAACCAAAGTGATATTATAAAGGTTTTACTAAAAATATATTACCAAGCATATATGCAATATAATTCCCCCTACAGACCTTCCACCTGAGGAAAAAATGAAGGGTCTAACTCACCATGGTGTTACTCCAATTTTACATTCACGTAACTGCTGGAATCAATGGAGTTACCCAGGCTACCCCATTCCCCACAGATTTACAGTCACGCTTAGGTTAACCTTGTGCATATCAGCATGCCATGTGTACTCAATGAACGTATATACTGTGACATGACAAACCTCAGCAGCATGGGGCACGCATTAAACACGGATGAAATCCTGGTCCACTGAAGTCAATGAGAGTTTTGCAATTGATTTCAATGAGGCCAGCACACTGGCTATGCAAGTTGTGGCTTTGCCTGACACGTACTGCATGTCAGCAGGGCACTAAAAAGGTTAGTAAACTAATGTTTTTAAATTATTCATTAATCTCACCCTTCCCTTATTCTCCAACCTCCTTTCTTATCCCCTATACGTTGCCTCTTCTTCTCCGCTTTCTCCCACCCATGATCCACTGTTGTATGTTCACTGCCCCTTCTATTTGCCCGCACCCCAGTCCCCTCTGCCGCTTTCCCAACTGTGCTCTGCTCTGGGTGCTGGCAGTCAAATGAAATTTACTGCACTCCTGTTCTTTAAAGCTTTGTGAAGTAGGACTTTTGTCAACTACACTGGACTGCCAGCACCAGGAACAAAGCACAGAAGCTGGAAAATTCAAAGAACAGACCAGGAGCTGCGCAGCTGGGGAAAGGAACACAACAAAACAAGGGAAGTGTCCTTTCCCAAGGGATACTGGGTGTCTAAAATCAACATGCCCTGAGCAGTCCACAGGGAGGAGGAGATCCGGGACCTCAGGTTAATGAAAACTCTAGAGAAATTACACTGACATCACCAACCATGACAGCAAAGCCCTGCTGGTTTGTCACCAGAAACTCAAGGTGGAATTTTTGTTATGAGCCTAGAATGTTTCTGTCTGAAATGTTTCTTTGTGAACTGATGTACAAACAGACATTAGTACCAACAATGATATTATGGAGATGTCAGTAGCGACTCCACAGCGAAGGTTAATTTGAAATTTGTAATTTAAAAGCAGAACTTTAAATCCTTCTGTTTCACACTTGAATGATTAAATTCCATCTCCAAACTTGGCCCAATAGCTCTTCACAGAACAATTGCATTTCCAATGTCAATTTTTGGTAAAATATTTGCTACCCCTTGCAGAAAAAACATTTTAAAATGCTCCCTTTGCTATAATTTGACACTCTTTTCCTACACATTTCTTTGGGTTCCATAGTTAAACAGTCTCTCTCCACAGTGCCAAGGTTTCAGCAAATCAAGTGCTCCACACAGTGCTGCTAACTCAATGCAATGGAGAGTCATGATAGTGGTGTGACGGGGAGCCCTTGATTCACCGACCACCCCACCCAGGGATTTCAAGCAAGGTTGCTTTTCAATATGACCCCATGTCAGGTTACCAAAATAAACAAACCACCCTTCAGCACTTGACCCATCAACTTCATTTTGTTCTAAAGTTACAAGGAACTATATGGTTTGAACATGAACATGGTCCAGTGCACTGATGAGCTCCCTGCTATGATGCTAAAAATAGAACAGAATTGTGCAACGGGGGCGGGGGGGGGGGGGAGAGACAATTCCAAGAAATCTTTGGCTCATCCATTATTATGCATCAGGTTTTTGGAGCACAGAGCAGAATGCTGTCAAGACAAAAATGACAGGATTATTTTCTACTCTCTCAGTGATGTCAATTCTTTCAGAACCTACAAGTGCTGAAAAAAATTAGCAAAATGCTAAGAACGACTTTTAAGTTTTGGAAAAAGATCTAAAAAAGACAATTGAAATGAAACTCCTACATGGGCGTATGCACATATATATTTGAAAATTGAAAGTCTCAGCATTAGCAGTCTTGCACCACCTCTGAGTCAGGCTTTCAACCAAAAGCATCAGACATGGAATCCAAGTGGAGCTCTGTGCATATATAACAAACCTACTGTACGGTGTGATTTTTTTCCCTATATAGTAAAGGAGTAATCCAAAAAGAAAACCTAAGAAACACAAATAGACTTCAACACACAGTAGCAAACTTAAACCTTTATAGCTGACAGACTTTACTGTCCAATTAGCTTTCGACAAGCAGACAGACCTTTCAGCAATTTTATATCTAAAAGCTTTCAGAACAACATGGCGCTGGCTAAGTACAACAGCAGAAATGGCTTACATAAAATTCTGAAAATAACATTCGCTCTAGCACGCCAACACACTATTTTTAATTGTGGCTCATTAACGATGTAATAGAAG
Organism: Mauremys reevesii; assembly: GCF_016161935.1. Classification (NCBI taxonomy): domain Eukaryota; kingdom Metazoa; phylum Chordata; order Testudines; family Geoemydidae; genus Mauremys; species Mauremys reevesii. The sequence goes on along the minus strand of NC_052624.1, from coordinate 177,811,729 downwards.
AAGAATTATGTTCACTTCCACTCCCATTCCATCAATGCAGTGAGATAATAATGCTGCTGTGCCATACCAAAAGGAATACTTATGCTTTGTAATTTAAGTAATCTAATTGAAAGGCAGAATGCAGTGATTCATTCCTTGTTCTATCTGCAACTGTAATGTGTTTTTGCCTATCACAGGGCTCAAGCAGGTGCAATAGGGTGGTTAATATAAAATGCGAGTAAAACAGACCTGGGAAACAGGAACAAAAAAGTCAGTTGAAGCCCTAAAACCTTTAAAAAAAAAATTTATTGCAAACCAGGAGAGCGTCACAGAAACAGCTTGCAACTGCAGGCCTGCAAGGTTATTTAAACCAAGTGAGGGCTGAGACTGAATAGGTGCGATGAATCACACCAGAAAAAGAGTGAAATTCCACACAAAAAAGTTTGATCCTTTCTGTGTAGCACATTGTGTTTTATTTGAAACTTACCAGAAAGAAAAATAATTGTGTCCCTTTTTGTGTTTCGGACCAGTGCTGTACCTTCCAGAAATGAAATCATGAGAACCACAGACTGGCTTGTCGGCTTGCTGTCAACTTTGGTGTCTAGAGCTGTCATTTCCTTTTGACTTAATTTCATCTCTAAATCATGCCATCTTTAGAAAATACAATAGTTGGCTTGGCTTTTCTTAACCATATTTTAAAATTGGGGCTAGATTCCTTTTGGAAGAAAGAAATGCTAAAACCAAAAATGTAGTGGGTCTCAGCATGGTATAAGGACAGTGAGCTTCCACCCTATTGTGCCACTTCACAGACATACATTTTGGCTGCATGCAGGACTCGGTGCAGATCTACACTTCGGAAACACAGCCATACTCGATCGACAGTTCACCTCATATTTGTGGCTTAATCATTTTTAAATCGCAACAACAGAAAATAGTTGGAAATTTGCATGGTACTGCTCACCTTAAATGTGTCTCATTCCAGCCTCAGAAAAAAACCCACACTTCTATAGTCACCTAATTCTATGCAAACACAATTGCTTTCTCAACAGGGATTATCGCCATCTGATGTGCTGTTGAGGTAAATTTGTGTTGACAGACTTGGGTAGGTATAATCCAAAAATATGCATGATAGATTACAGTATTGAGCAGTATGGTATTTAGAAAAAAATATCACATACCAGACATTTGGGCCAAATTGGGATGAATGCCTAAGCATAAGAATTGGAACAGCAAAATGTCATTGTGTGATATTGGCATGCAGCCCCTTTATTTAAAAAATATTGTAGCATTCTGCAGTCATGCTCCAAAACACTACCATTTAAAACAATGTTACTATAAGACAAACCCTGCAACATGAGCATGTTGGGTCTGATCCAAAGCACACTGAAGTCAGTAGATATCTTCCATTGACCTCATTGGGGTTTGGATGAGGCCTATTAAGAGCAAACAGTGCATGCAAAGAAATGCCCACAAGAACTGCAGGGCTTAGGAATAGAATCTCCAGCTTTACCATCCTGTGCCCGTTGAGAAGCACAGTTGCAAGCACTACTGCACAGTAGAAGGGATTTGGCGGGAAGGTGTGGACACAGCCCAACTGCTCCCCACCACAAATAGTGCGTAGGTCTTGTGGATCCATGCACACTGTGGACCCTTTGGCCATGCCCTCATCATACCCACACACCACCCCTTTGGTGGAGTGTGAAACTCCACAAAGGAGCAACAGAGTTCCCTCACACAGGTTTCTGCTGCTTGATACATTAGCAGAGAGGAAATAGGCTGTTTCCACTGTGTCTGTGCTACTGGCCTTGCAGATTCAATTAGGTTTTGAGCCATTACTCAAGTAAGTTTTCCAAAGACTATTTTGCATTTTATCTAAAACCCCTTTTATCCAACAATCTTTAAGTGCTTTACAAAGAAAGGTAAATCTTATTCTCTTTTTAAAGATGGAGAAACTTGAAATGCACAGAGGATAAGGGGGAAAATGGCACAAATGGCAGTTAGGTATCTCACTACCTATTGTGCCTTCGAAAATCTCTCCTAAATGACTTGCCCAGGATTACATAGCAAGTCAGTGGAAGAATCAAAGTACAACCCACTTCTTCCAATTCCAAATCCCTGGCAATAAACACTGTACCACACTGCCTACTTTAAGACTATTTCAGTGCTTTTTAACATCAGATGCACCTAAACACTAACTGATATATAATCCAGCAATACCGCTCTCTGGATTGCTATGCTCTGCCTCTTTAGAGGCTAGGCACTATTGCACTGAATGACAGTAAAAAGAAAGGCAATTTACACACACGTTTTTCAGCAGTGTTTCATTGTGGCATACCAGCATGTCGTATGACATGGATTAGGAGTCATACCATAGTTAAAAAAGCCTTTCACTGACATGCATGGCCCAAAATTCTGCAATCCCATCTCATCCTTTGCAGAAGTAACATCTACTGCCTTGTTTTGTTTCTCCAACAATTGTTGGCTGCAATACAGATACTCAAAAGTTGGACGGCCAACAAACAAGCTTCTCATGGTCCTTTTGGTATTCATGATGTTATCAGTGAGAACAAAGGATACACAGAATCCTGAACACACGTTTTGGCAGTTTACTAGATCAGGGAATGATTTTCAAATATTTTGTTTTTAAATACATTTGTTTGTAGCTTTAAGATATTTTACGTGTGCAGCTAATGATAAAAAGTCTTTGGCCAAAATTGTCCAACCTGAATCCTTGAAGTCAATGGATGATGCAAATGTGCAATCTATATTTAGGAGCCTAACTTTAAATTACCCAGGTTTGAAAAAAAATGTTCTGAGCTTTTTGGTATTTAATTATTTAAAAAATATTTTACTTCATCATTAAAAGAAAAACTGCATCCATTCTTCTAAACTATAGTCCAGAAGTAGAACGTTATTAGGAAAAGGCCAAATTTATTGTCAAAAGAAGTTCTCAGTTCATTCATGCTTACAGGCGTCTCCTATCTTCTGACAGGTCAGTAGATCAATGCCAGCTTTCCTTTGCATAACAACATGAACAATATCATAGCAGGCTTATATGTTACAGATGAAAATACTTTATGTCTCACTGTAATCCATTCATTGGTTTATGGATCCAAAGTCCCACAGGAGGGTCATAAATCCACATAATGTCCCTGAGTACTGGATCTGAATCTCTGACGTAGCTGGAAGATGAGTAAAACCACAAATAGCCAGACAACTCCCTAGACACTATGCAGCTACAACGACTGAAGAGGCCTATGAAGGCAACGAGTGCACAGGGGAAAAACGAGCAGGGGGAAAGTGTGCAAAGATCCCTATATATGCAGGAGGGGGAACAAAGCCAAGACAGTATGATTCATAGATTCCAAGGCCAGAAGGACAACTGTGAACAGTTAGTCTGACCTTCTGCATAACAGGCTAAAGATCTTCCCCAAAATAATTCTTGTTTGAACTACAGCATATCTTAAAAAAAAAAAAAGATCTAATCTTGATTTAAAAATTACTAGGGATGGAGAGTCCGCCACAACCCTTGGTAAATTGTTCCAATGGTTAATTACGCTCACAGTTAAAAAATTGCACCTTCTTTCCAGTCTAAATTTGTCTAGCTTCAACTTCAAGCCATTGGATCGTGTTATACCTTTCTCTGCTAGGCTGAAAAGCCCATTATCAACATTTAGTTCCCCATGTAGTTACTTATAAACTGTGTTCAAGTCACCCCCTAACCTTCTCTTTGTTAAGCTAAATAGACTGAGTTCTTTGCCTCCATCATTATATGGCATGTTTTCTAATCTTCTAAAAATTCTCATGGCTGTTCTCTGAACCCTCTTAAATTTCCAACATCATTCTTGAATTGTAGACACTAGACACTATATTCCAGCATCAGTTGTACAAGTGCCCAGTACAGAGGTAAAATAACCTCTCTATGTCTGCCTGAGATTCCCCTATTTAGGTATTCAGGGATCACGTTAGCTCTTGTGGCCAAAGCATCACACTGGGAGCTCATGTTCAGCTGATTATCCACAACTCCCAAATCTTTTTCAGAGTCACTGCTTCCCAGGATGGAGTCCCCCATCTTGTGAGTATGGCCTTCATTCTTTGTTCCTAGATAAATACATTTACATTCAGCTGCATTAAAATTTATATTGTTTGTCTGTGCACTGGTTACCAAACAATCTGTATCGCTCTGTATCAGAGACCTGCCCTCTTCTTTATTTACTACTCCCATAAAGTTTGCAGACAACACAAAAATTATCAGTGATTTTATGTTTTTTTTCCAGGTCTTTGATAAAAATGTTAAATAGCTTAGCACCAAGAACCTGTGGGATCCCACTAGGAACACATTCACCTCCATAGTCCCTCCTTCCTTTCAAACCCATCTGTGTGACCACTAGGCAGCTGGAGCATCACAAGTCCACTCAGTGTAGCACAGTATAGTCCAAAGTGGATTGGCCCACAGATTTTGGGCTTCATGGGGCTTTAAGGCCATGCCACTTAACTCCTTCAAGACCCTGCAAAATCCTCACTGGACAAGAAAGTTTTAACACCAGAAAGAGGCTGGGCCTATTAAAAAAAATACATCTGTGTGATGGGAGTTCAGAACCAGATAAAGTGATCCACAGGTCCCTGAATCAGTGTGCTTTTGCCACAAGTGTGCTAAAAAACATGGCTTCTGCACTTATACAGCATTGATCTTGGGAAAAGAAAGGGGCAGGTCACAGACAGGCAAAATGTTATTTAATAACACCGTTTTATGACCTGTGGGCTCCTCCAATTTTATGGACGAAGTTAAAAATCACCCTCTACTAGAAATGGCCCTAAAACACAAAGTTCAGATCTGGATTCTAACTTTCCCAAAGTTGCAAGCAGGTTTTGGGTCAGAGCCATGTCTAATCTATACTACTATGCCTTTTATGGCCTTTATAATGAATAGCCTCACTGCGGGATCACAGTACTGGTTTCATTCAGATTTACATTGCTCTTTTGAAAGACAATGCACATGATTTAAAGAAAGTGTTGGAAACTTTTCAGATTTTGAATATTTTGCCTTTTGTGGTTTACAGCCCGAGTAGACAAATGCTACTTCAGCTTCAAGTCATTTAATTTTTATATGGCTTACTAATAAATGAAAATCAGAGGGACTGCTCATCCGTATTAAATGGAACATACCCATCAGACACACTATAGGCAGCCTGTATCTCCCTGAAACCATGCACTGTGTTGTTTCATGACACTCACTCAACCACACACAATAAAGCTCCCTCTTCTCCCTCCCCAGCACCTCCCTTTTACAAAAGCTTACACTCACACATGTAAACAAATGAACAATTGCACTATGTGTCTGGCAGCCTGTAGCTCTCCTTCTGATTCACAAAAGGCACACCCCATTGAAAAGATCCATATGCAGGGAACTCTAAGCAAGCACACAAATTAGCAAAGCCTCATTTCCACTTAACACAAGTTGCTTTGGTTACCAAAGCAGCTCTTGGGGAAAAGCGGGGGGGAGGGGGGGGCTTTTTCATTAGTTGACCAAAAAGGAGGCCAACCAACGATATCTTCCTTCAGAGGCTACAGTAATGTAATGGTTTGGGAGACCTGAGGATCAGGGGCTGGGAGGTAAATTGTAGGAAGAGCAGGAAAATGGAAAAGAAAACTAGCACATCTTGAAGGGCTCAGATCCCATGATACACTCCAAGTGAAAAATAAAATGCAGAAGAAACCCAACCCTGCCGCCCAGTTGACATCCAATTAACTCACTGACATCCACCAGGGAACCTTATGTTCTATACACACAAAAGGGTGCACTATTTCTTTAAGTCCTCCTGACAAGGAATCCAGAAAATGGCAGAAGTTGCCATACAATTTTTATGCATTTTATAATGTAGCTCATGTTGCCATTGTATTTTCCTTTCTCTAGTACCCCTCCCAAAAATGGTCTTCCACACCTGTCTGAGAAGAAAACTAAACAGGACAAACCCATTGTGACTGCAAAAGAAAGTTGTCCAAATGATTTAAAAGGCCACACAGACACACTGTCGTTCCCCTGTACTTTATAGCCACCTTTGTCCTTGGCTCAGAAGAGAAGGAGGAGGAGCGGTTACTTAAGTTGTACAGTAATGTGAGTGCTTCCAGTAGTGTCACTGTGGGTGCTCCACTTCAGGATATACCCGTGCCCATGTGCTCTTGATCAGAGATATCTGTCAGCAGCATCTGCAGGTCCTTGCCTGTGCCCTAGAAAACGCTGTGCCCCAATATAAGGGTACATAAGAAGAGGTGGACCACTACCACTTCAGCTCCTTTTCAACAGCTAAAGAGGTTATTTATCTTGTACAGTAACTGGAGTTCTTCGAGACATGCATCACTATCGGTGCTCCACTAGCTGCCTTCTTTCTCCTCTGCCTCCAAGTCATTTGCTAGACCTTCATGACTGAGAAAGAACTGGAGTGGAGGCAGGGTCTCCCTTCCCTAGATACCCTTATACTAGGGCACAAGGGTGTCTAGGGCGCAAACATGGACAATTCTGACAAAAATCTCTGATCAAGAGTGCATGGGTGCATATATCTTGACATGGAGCACCCATAAAGGCACGACTTGAAGAAAAACTAGGAGGATACTGGGAAAGGAAAACTATGTGGATTACATTGCACCAGGGTTAAAAAAACCACACAAATAAAAGACATCACACTGGCCTGAAATAATTGTAGATCCAATATCTTATGGTCCACAAAGGGCTAGAAACAAATGAACGTTTTGTATCACTTCTTTTTCTTAGCGTATGCGCAAGGTGCCTCAGGTGGCATGTAACCAAGATTCATCACCCGATTTAGTCTGCTGGGTGACTCATTAGCTTCCCTGGAATATCAGATAGTCAAGACAGGTTGTGAGATCATAGACTCATAGAATCATAGAAGATTAGGATTGGAAGAGACCTCAGGAGTCTCTTCCAGGAGGAGATATCAAACATTAGAAGTGCGTTAAATTGATTCAATATCTTCTTCTTGCACTAGCTGAATTCTGACATGATTTTTATCACCTGCTACCTGAAGAAAAGTTAGATCTAGAAAGCAATGCTTTTTACCACCTGAAGGCATGGAGGAAACTAAGCAATCAGATGGCATAAAGTAATAATCTTCAGCAGTTTGCAAAGATTCTTAGTTATTGGAATAGTATGAATGCTTTCAGGACTAGTACAATTTTCCAAGCAATAGCCCTAAATCAGTGACCAAAGAGGAAATACGTTGATCCCCAGCGCTGAGCCTGTTGATTCCAAAACAAACTTATAAATCAGTGTCCATAGGCCTGCTATGCTCTCCTCCGCTCTGCAGCAAGGAAGGGAGCAAACTTGTGCAAATACCATCCAGATTAGTCCGGGCAATATGAAAAAGAGGACGGGAAAGGGATACACTGTGCATTTTACCCTTCCCCGCCATGCTGAATGCAGACCCCTGTAATCTTGCTGTAGGATTTTGATCAGCATAGCTGGATGGGGCAGAGGAACACAGAGGATATGGCAGACGCCAAACACATTTTCCCCTTCAGCAACCTGATGTTCCAAGCTGATGACCTGCTCTTCCATCTTCTCCTTTCCGTTCACGGTGCTGTTTTTGTGTGTCTTCTTGGAGCTGATCAGTAACTGTTTGCAGTGCTGTGGTGCACTGGAAATCCTCCTGAGCGTTAAGGCTGCTCCTTACAACAAGAACGTCAGTTCCATGGCTTTTCAACTTCCCTTTTTGAGAGCTGAGTAATTCTCAGAGATACTAGTGGCAGTCATGCTGCTTGAAGAAGGGGGAATGAAGGGAAAGATGCAGGCACGCTATAGAGATGCCCCAAGATCTGGCGGGCTGGTGTTGGAATTCCTTGGTGGTTCTCATGGTCTGCACGGGCCTGATACCACATTCCCTGCCCCTTCCACACCATGGCTAACCCTTGCCCGATGAGAGAACACAACAATTCATCCATGCCCTCAACTGTGCAGGTTTCTTACAGTAATTTTTTGTCTCCAAACACCTGTATGTGGAATGGAAGAAATGGTTTGGTATTTCTATTCAGGAAGGAGGCCACAGGATTTTTTAATGATTATTTATAGTATTATCAGGATCACAGTTTTACAACTGTACCGTATTTTCACCCTTACTCAATACAAAAATTCAGTCATTTCTTTTGAATTCAAGCAAAATAAAGGCCTGGAAAACGAAGAACAAAGATGAAAGACAAGGCTCTTCACTGAAATTCATATTTAAACCCTCTTTATTCAGGAAATGCTAAAACAAAACAACACAAAGTGGTCTGAATGTCAGAAGTGCTGATTTTGCTGTTACCCAAATATTGATGCACCATTCATAGCTCTGGTTCAGAAAGGAGACTTTATGTATTGTTTTAACAGCACCAGTTTAGAATGTCACCAACAAAGCAGTTAAGCCAGGCAAAATATTAAAGATAAAATAAAATTAACAGACTTCTGTAAGAAGTCTGATATTCCAGGTGAAGATTTTTAAAATATATATAATTGAAAGGTACCTTCCGCAGACTGCTGTAAAATCTGATTACTGATGTAAGTTCTATAACAATAAGAGATTATATAGGCATTTTCCTACAATCCACTATATTTTATACAATACCTTTCTTTTTACAGGATCGTATAATATAGTCTCTTATCCCACAAATACTTACGCATGTGAATAACTTTAAATATGAGAAGCATCATTGATTCAACTGGGACTAATCATTTGCATGAAGTTAAACACATGCATACGTGTCTGCTGGATAGTGTTTGCTCAGGTAGTTAATTTCAGAAACAGAACTACATATTTTTGTTTTTTTCTCTGGTTTTGCCATTAAAATTATGTTATTTTCTCACACACACACACACACACACACACACACACACACACACACACACACACACACACACACCCTATCAATGCAGGTTAAAAAGACATCATGAGATTCAAAAGTGAATAATGATTACATTAATTACAATAGAATTTGTGCCAAAACCTTTTCCGTCACTTACCTCAAATCATCTGAGAGTGTTTCAAGATGCAGTCATAAGTCTTTCTTTTTCCCCTCAGCACACTAGACATTGCAGCACTTTTTTCTGATGTCTTGTATTAATACTTTTCCATTGTGCTCCAGGATACTTAAATAAAAACAAAAAAAGAAACACTCAGAATGAAAATGTCACTTCAAGTGGTTGGTAGGTGGCTCAGGGGAAATCCCTGACCTCTCTCCAATGTATATTTTATTTCCTAAAGCAACCATGTTAACTACCCAGAGTAAAAGCACTCTGATGACTGTTCTGTAGGTTGTCCTTTCTCCCCCCCAATTGCCTTCAACAAAGGTCAAGTATTTTTTAAAAATCATGTTCTCTGGTACACTATACTGTAATATTGTGTGGTCATTAATGAACCAATGAGTACCTCATTCAACAGAATACAAAATTGCGTGAGGGAAAGGAAAGAACCACTGTAGATGCAAATCAGAAAAATGTGTTGTGTTAAATAACAAACTGCTACAGTAGATAGTGATCATTCATGATTATTATTTAAGGAAGCTATATGTGAAGTTTGATTGACTGCCTAAAGATCTACACCATTCACTTTGTCACATTAATCTTTTTTAATACTAATATGTGGGAAAATATCAGACCAGACAGTAAATAGGTACAACAATATTTTGGAATTTACAGAACACAAGACAGATTGGCTGAAGGAGGGAGGAAAGAAAGGTGGGAGGGTGAGTGAATGAGTGAAACTGCTGACTCTCTGATATGATACAATTTTGATATTCCCCGCCATCACCAAAAAGGCATGAATGTTTTTGATTTTGAAGTAAGAGATTAGGAGTTACATCAGCATACTCAATCTCCTTTTGATTGTAGTAAATCAACGGGCCATGTTCACCCTCATGTAGAGCCATTTATGACAGGGACGCATTTGGTCCAGTATTTAAGGTTTAAGCTGTCTCTTGCAGTATTAAATGACTCAGTGCTTTGAACCAGCACTGAGTTCATTTTCTCTTTGAGAACCCTTCATCCCATTTCACAATCCCCTTTGGATTCTGGGCATGTTAGTTATTGTTTTATAAACAAATTTTAGAACTGTATTTGGAATTGCTATACAAAATGTATAGCTAAATTCTCCCCTCAGTTACACCTGTGAAACCCCCACTGAAGTCAAGGAAGTTTCACAATGTGACTGAGGACAGAATTTGAGCTTACGTGCATTTAAGCAAACCGTTTGTTTGCTTTTTTTCCCGCTATGTCGGACAGGCAGCACTGAATAATTTTTTCCATTGTTTTTAATTAAGAAGTGGAGTCATTATCCACGTCTCTCTGGGACTCTGCATTCTTCTGCAAACAAAAAGTAACTTTTCCAAAAGTGGTCAGTGATTCAAAAAGTAAAATCAATGATGCTGCATCTCCAGTTGTAAAAAATACTGGGAACAAAAACTGATGTACTTAAGAGAGGGTGGAAGTACCCCTAAACCCTTTGCTACTTTTCTTTTAGTATCTGCACAGAAACAACATGCATTTCACCAGTCCCTAAAGCAGTTTACACATTACATACAGAATCCCAAAGCTCCTGTTTAAGTAACTATAAGCTGTTCCTGCACAGTCAGGCCCACTAACCTGTGGGAGCAGGATGAGACCCTTTAAAGCTGAGACCCTAATCCTGAAAAGCCTGGAAGTTCAAAGTTAAGGAAGACAATCTGTCTATGCCTCACCCCACCTTGCAAACAGTATTAATTCAAGACAAAATGTAATGGGCATGAGTTACTGGCTATCAGCCTTTACTATGAACTTCCTAGCTTCCCTCTGTGTTTGTGTCACAGTCTTTGTGTTATTTAAATGTAAGAGATGGACGGTTGTATTTTAAGATCTACAGGAACATAAAATTATTTTATTCTTACTTTCACCTTTATCTTTAATTTTTTAAAATAAATAAATAATGCTCGTTTACGGCCAGATTCCCTGCTCTGCCACAGACTCCCTATGTGACTTTGGGCCAGTCATGTAACATAACATCTTCAGAAGTGTCCAAGACTTTCAGTGAGATGCAAACTCCTAAGGCCCAGACCCTCAAAGGTATTTAGATGCCTAACTCTCAATGGGAGTAAGGCGCCTAAATACATTTGAGGATCTGAGCCTTAGACACTTTTGAAAATGGCAGTTAGGATCCTAAATCACTTACATACTTTATAAATGTTAACTTTAATCTTTCTGTGCCTCAGTTTCCCATCTGTATAATGGAGTCAGTAGTATGACCCTACCTCGCAGTGAGGAGTTGCGAGGATACACATAACAAAGATTGTAAGGCACTCAGATACTATGGTAATGGGAGCCAGCACCAAGCACAATGGCTAGGTGATAATAAATAAATATTATTACTAACAGCAACAATATACAACTAAGTAGGTAAGTGACAGACACTCTTAACACATGTTAAATAGCACCTTAATCAATAAAACAACCCACTGACGTCCAAAAGACCCCTTGTAGAGAGAGGTGCTACTCAAAATAAGTAACAGTATCAGAATCTGGTCCTTATAAAATACAAACTAGGAAACTCTTTGCTGGGTTGTACTTTTATCAGCACTACTGCCTTTTCCAGAGCTCTCTGAGCAAAGCCATCCGTGGAAGGCTGCATGGTTTCATAGTAGTCACAGAACTGTTTTATAGCTGCTTGAATCCAGAAGCTGGAAAAACACCAAATATCGCGAGAAAAAACCCAAATATCGCGAGATTTCTGATAAAACGGTGTGAGTTGGCAACACTGTTAAAGAGTCTTTCTGCTGGATTGCTTCATACTTGCATTTGTCTGAGAGTGTTGTCTGTGCTAAACTGACCAAGATAGTTTTCCATCCCCTGCAATTTGTACTTAATCATTTTAACATGTCTGACTACAATCAAAACCAACGAAAACCACAACAGTGGAAACAAAGAATCAAGAAAAGAAAGAAATTAAACCCCAGGATGCACTACACAGGAAGAGTTAGATCATGCCTCCCCCTGTGTGACTGCACGGGGGCTGGGAAGAGAGGGTACAGTGAACTGCTCCCCTGCACAAATGCTCTCACACTGACGCAGACAATCCATCTCCAAGTACTGGGGGGGAGAAAAAGGGTGGGAATGACTAGAACTGCCTGCACTACTTACTACTAGCTCCAGAGGTGATTCTGGACAGGGAATGGGCAGAGCCAGGCTCCACTCCCATGCTTATCAGGATGCAGTCAGGGCCAGACTAGGATAATCCAGAGCCCTAGAGATACCCCCATGCCATCCAAGGAGGGAGAAATGGTGATGGCCAGATTACTCCCCCAGACAGTGGTGGGAGTGGCAGCAGGGTGCCTTTTCCTCCACTCAAACAGTGGCAGGGCTCCTCACCACAAAGAGGGGATATGCTCTGCTCATGTACATAGTACTAGTTGGCTTCCTCTCTGGCATTAGTGTCTGCTGCTGGTCTTCCCTGCACTGGAGGCTGTCTGCAGACTCAGACATCTGCTGCACACGGATTCTAAACATCTCTGCAAATGAGAGGACCAGAAAAATACATTCTTTTTAAAAAGAGACCCTGAAAGCTACGGTGGTGACTTTATCACATGGCTTTTGCAGCTGTGGCCCTAAGGCACATGCCTGTTGTCTACAAGCCTTCATCCAGCCTTGGCTGGAGTGTTTGCTAATCATGTTAAAAGATGTAGCAAGCCCTGTGCCGCACCATGCTTCTCCTTGTGCCCAGGAGGAGGTGGGATTGTGTCTTTCAAAGACGTAATCTCTCCTGACACCACCACTCAGTTGGAGACCTCAGACGTGTAGGCGGCAGGAATAGGCCTTTGTTTTAGAATTTCTGCCTAGGTACTCCTTCGCCACAGTATCTAAGCATGTACAGCGGGGCAAAGGGGGAAATCAATACATTACAAACATGAGGTCCAGTCCAGGTAATACCATCATGATTGCTACCACTGAACTGTCCGGGAGGCCTATGCGCTGAGGGATTGCAAAACAAGGCCCACACTTCACTTGCTTTAAAAAACCTCTGAGTTCCGATATCAGAACCACTGCACTGCCACCTCCTAAATGATTATTGTCTACACCTCCTATCTGGACAAGCTGGTGCCGGAAATAAGGTTCTTTCATAAAGCTTCGATATGCACATGAAAAATGAAAAACACTATAAACAATTATAACTGTCTGAGGTAAGTACACAGTGTGAGAGAGGTAGCATACTTCACTGTAGCGAAATATGTAAAACCTGTGTATGATCTGCATACTTAAATGTAGGGCCTCTAGAAAAATTAAGAAATGCTGTGTCCCTTGAGATGGATTTTGAAGGGAGCAGAGCAGCTATCAGAGCACACAGCCTTGAGGTTCTTCTCTCTCTTACTCTCTGCCTTAAAAAAGAGCTAGCTCAGCATTTAAAGAGGAGATCTGTACCTTGAACTCCACCCCACCTGTAGGCTGGCTATGTTAGGCTGGATTTTCAGTAGCATGTGTTTGTTTATTGATAGGTAGTTGTCCACAGAGTGAACAATCTAGGTCACTTAGCTATGTTAAAATAGATTTCCCCTCATGCCATGGGAAACAGGTAATTTTAGCAGAAACTTTCTGCAGCATCCTTTGTTACAGGGAACACCAGAGATGACATCATTAACATTCTTCAGCTCTCCGGAATTGACCAGCCTCCGACCAGCAGCAGCACCAGAACTAGCAAGAGAAGATAATGCTTTTGGACTCCAACAAGGCCATTAGTTGCAGTCAGGGAAGCAACAAAAGCCCTAATGTGGAATAACAAGGACCTGGGCGCTAGAAGAATTGGTCAGATTTAAAAGGACTATTTAAGCCAACCCCCTTCCTTTAACGAGAAGGAGATAGGATACGGAAGTAGATGAAGTTCCCATGTCAGCTGCCATGCCACATATTACTGACAAGATTTATAATTGTTTCGTGTTTTGTTATTCCCCCGTCATCTGTATTTCCACTTCCTTTTCTTCAGCATGAATCACTACATAAGAACGTCAACAAATAATGGGATTGTAATCAACTCTGTGGATTGCTGACTGTCCAATCCAGGAAACAAGGTTTGTCACACTTGACAGACTGACTCTCACATGAACCCTACTGGGGTAATAGCACATTTTTTTAAAAGATGTGTAGTATAGCATTAAGTACATACAATATCGAGACAATATTTCCACAGCACCTCACTATAGTAGTGCCTCAGTTTCCACATCTGTGAAACGAGAATAATGATGCTGACCTCCAATATGAAGCAATTTGAGATCCACTGATGAAAAGGGCTATAAAAGAGCTAGATTTCATTATTATTAAAGTATAAATTATATTCCTTTTCTACCTCCAAACAACCACAGCCACAAAAGCTTGCTTAAAAACAGAACACACTAGTTGGGTAAAAAAATCCTTAACTAATATCTTATTATTGTTGACCTCAAATCAGCAAGAACTTGAGCACATACATAACTCCAAGCATGTGAGCATTGACTTCAATGTGGTTACTCACATGTTCAAAGTTAAGCACAAACTTAAGGGCTTTGCTAGACCAGGGCTGTTATTTGATAAGCTTCAAAAGTGTGTTTGGTATTGTACAAGTCCTAGAAGATGATATGGTCATTGGCCCTTCCAATGCAAGCTCTCTTTCAAACTTCTCAATACATCCGTTCTTCTCTGAGGCCTACTCACTCTAATCTCCTCACGGTAATATCTACAAAGAAAAAGGAAAAAAGCTAAGACAGAAAAATTATGAAATGCCTAAGATGTGGCTTTTACTAACTAAAGCAATTACATGATCTAAGGCCTGGTCTACACTACAGAGTTAGGTCAACATAAGGCAGCTTACACTGACCTAGCTACACTAAAATGTAGCTCTGACCAATGCAACTCGCACACTACAGTGACTTAATAATTCCACCTCCTAGGGCGTAGCTCTTAGGTCGATGCAGTGTCAGTGTAGACACTGCGTTGCATACAATCGACTGTTCCCCCTTTCAGAGGGCATCCCACAATGCCCCACACTGACAGTTCAATCAGTGCAAGCATTCCTGGTGAGGATGCACACTGCCAACACAAGGAGTGTAGCGTGGACGTGCAAAAGTGATTTAATTACTGAAGTGGCTGCATGTCTACATAACTTAAGTCAATATAATTTTGTAGTGTAGACTTGCCCTAATTGCTGTACACTCTTCTCCTTCCTTCCACTTATCCCAGAAGGTTTGCTACCTTCCCTGAGGGAAGGTCAGTATATTTTGTGTGGTAAGTGCTATGTACACTTACATCACTGTATTAGTAGCATGTCAATAATAAATAAAATGGTGATAAAAATAATAAACTCAGCCTTAAAATGGAGAGCACTACCCTGAAATCTAGTCAATTAAAAAAATAAATAAAAGGAGTTAAAAGTAGTTTCAGGTATTATGCCTGCCCCATATTTTGTGGTTTTACAACCACATTTCCCCGGCTTTAACAATGTTCTTCTCTCCCCTGTTGCGGTGTGAAAGATGCACAGAAACATCAAGGGAAACTGACTAACTAAATGATTATATAGGGGAAAACTGTGAAACTGACTATACACGAAGTGCTGTCAAAAGCCCAACCCTAACAATCTGGAAAACAAGAGATATCACTCTTCTCCCCCCTACCCTTCCATTTCAGTAACAGTAAATTTTAAGTGTAATTTACAAAGATAGCCAGCAGAATATTCGAGATAGAAGTATGATTGTTATATTAGCAGTCTAAGTCTGATTTTATGTCACTTGTCCTGGATATTTCTTTTCAATATGGATTTCAAATGCCCCTTCCAAATTTCCTTAAATAGAGCCCCAAAACACTGACATTTCTCCCCCATAATCCATGTAATGAGAGAATCTTTCCACCTACATAACCAACTATTCTTGCTGGAAACATTCATCCACCAAAAGGGGGAAGAGGTTTGTATGCTTTTTTACCAATGTATTTTCCCTAGCAGTAACAACAGCCTAATACAAAATGTTTTCTACCAAGTAGCTAAAAAGTAGCTGGAGACAAACTCCCAAATAGCCCTGAGGTAAGAGGTAAATCAAGCAGAGTTGATCATTCTCTCTGTTCCTCTGTAGTTTTCCCATTCCAGATTTGTCAGCCATATGGTGACACTAGATAAAATTCACCCCCATGCAGAAGCCAGTGCAACACCTGAATCCAATAGGAATACTTATGATAGCCTCACGCTACCTGCACAGGCCTTCTGCTGGCTCTCTCCACAGGGGTGAATTAGACCCAATGTTAACAAGGTCGGGTGCACAGAATTCACAATTTCATTACACCGGCAATTTCAAAGGGTCCCTTTTAATGAATGAAAAGGATGAAGGCAGTTGAGAGGCGTGGTATGCTATAAATATTCATCCCTTAGTTGCACACTCCATTTCAAACTAAAGTGAGCTTTTGTTTGTTTTATGACAAAAAGACACTTTTGTTTCTGGATAGTCAATCAATGAGATATGTTATTCTAATAGGGTGTATTTTTAAGACACAGCTTAGTGCCCTATTTCATTGTCTCATACCTCTTAGAATAATCTGAAAGACTAAATATTAGGATCCTGATTTTTTTATACCCAACCTCCATGAATGCATCTGTCATTTTGCATCCACTATCAACTGCATGCACAAAGTGGAGAGAATGACCCAGGCACCAGTGCTTTAGGTTGAGACTCAGGGGACCCAGGTTCAGTTCCCAGCTCTACCAACTTCCTGTGTGACCCTGGGCAAGATATTTAGTCTCTTTGTGCCTCAGTTTCCCATCAGTAAAATGGGAATAATAGCACTTACCTGTGTCACAGGGCTATGGTGAGGATTGAGAGGTGCTCAGATACCATGGTGGTAGGGCCCTATAAGTCACTACCTTGGATAGAAAATTATGGGAGTAGTAGAGGGAAGCTGGATTTTAAAAAGGCCACAAAAATAAAACTAGAAAATCATGCTGGAATTAAAAGAAAGGAAAACACATGCATCTAACATTTAAAAAGTTCAGTGTTTCAAAATGATAGTGCCAATTCTATAAGATTACTGAATATCAAATCTGAGCACAGTTTTACTCAGGCAGATTTAAATTGAGATTCACTTTCCTTCTGTTGGTTTGAGATATTGCATTCTGTATGTGATTACATTTGGTTTACGTGGATTGAAAATGTAATCTTTCCATTGACCCATTTCTTTAACATGTTCAACTTACTATTGTAATTTGTAATATTATTACATTTCAGCAAAAGAAAGTGGGACAACACTGTTCTTGCGTGAGACAGGAAAAGTGTATCTGTACATCTATGTAGTAAAGAATAGATTAGAATTTGGTGTAGTTGAAACAGGGCAAGTAGGTGTTTGGGGGTTTTTTTGGAGATGAGGTGAGGTAAGGGTTTTTCCCCTGGATGGGCTAAACAGGGTGTTTTTTCTTAATATGATTCATAACATGAGTTAGATAGGGGCAGCGTCAGGAATAGAGTAGGTTAATGGAAAATTCATGATGTTGATGCTTATTGTTATGAACTCCTTTCTGTGTTGTGGCTAATGAAATTTAAAAATAATAAAACCAGAATTTCTTTTTATGTCTATTATACATTTTTACATACACGCACATGCTCGTATTAACCTTTCACTGGAATGTACCTTAATCTGTACTGTATTTATTCAGAACACTTCCCACAAATTACAGAACATTTCTTATGCTACTGTCACCACTCCAACATAGCTTTAATTTCAAAGGCATCTGGTATAGGTTAAAAATTATGGTGTTCTTTTAAACATTCTGCATGGTACACTCCGTTTCTTTTCTATATCTATAGTCAGTGAATGGAATGCAGCAACACTCTGCCATTGTGACCGGTCTGCAGAAAACGAAAGTAACCTTAAACCAGCCACTTCATAGTCACTCACGGCCGTTTGAAGCAAAGCTAAGCAGTGCAACTATCTTTCATTAGTGCAAAAGAGACTGAAAAAGAAAACTCCCAGCTATTGCTTACTGACACATTACTAAATAAGGCTAATTATTATTTTCTCTCTCAAAAGGAATGAAATAATATTTTAAAAGATATACACACACGCATATTCCTCTACACACACACACATGTATGCCTACATGTGTAATTACTTTTATATTTTACACTATAATGGATTTTACACCATAATGCATACACACAAATGGCATATATATTTACATGCAATATAAACTGGAATAATTCATCCATTTATATATAATTTAAAGCCTTGAGCACAGATTAATAACTTCTAAAAGCGAGACAGGACCAGTATGATCATCTAGTCTGACCTACTGCATAACACAGGTCACAACATTTCACCAAGAAATTATCCTTCCCTGCTATGCAAGTAGATACTGTCAAGCACAATAATTTGCAGTAGAGCATATCTTTTAGATAGACATCCAATTTCAATGTAAAGACTTTAGCAGGTGGCAAATTTACCACTTTCCTGTGCCTATCTATAGTTAATGCTGTTTCTAATTAACATTTTTTAAAGAATGAAATAATTTTACATCAAACCATTTTCAGAAAGTGAGGAGTTTTCTTCCATCAATATGACCAAGTCTATTTAAGAGTTTGTGAGCGCATGACTGTTTCAGTGAGAGTGTACACATTAATATTACAAGAGTACATTAAATACATTTTTCCTCAGACATGACACTTTAGAAGCCACCCCCTTTTTATAATTCTGTCTATACATTTTATAAACTACTCTTAATACTCTCTATTTAAAATCGAGAGAATACATGGTGGCTGATCAGTTCCCATAATCATGAGATACAAATATGTTTGTTAGAGAATTCTCTGCATTCTTTCTGGGCCCTCAACAGTTACTCTTTCTCACACACATACACACACCATTCTCTCCATTTTATATCCCTTCAACCTCAAGACTCACTCACCATTTTTTTGGCTAGGAGAGCAGATGGGTCTCTTTTCAGAGCCAGTCAACATTGTGTGTAGGGCTGGGGCCTAAAAGAGCACTTACACACACAGGCTTTACTTTAAGGATGTGAGGGTGGGGCTACTGACATCAGTAAAGTTAAGCATGTACAAATGCAGGACTGTGGTCCACACTAGTCAGAGGAGTCACTGTTAACTCCTTGTCCAGAGGGGCTGAGCATGGTGTCTCCTCGGCTCTCTAATCTCCTGCTACTTCAAGGAGCAAGAAGCCAAAACAGGAAACTGAAACAGAAGGCCCAAACAATGCAAGTAGGCCACCACATTAGTGTGGCACACAACTTCACTTCTCTTACTAATACTTCCTGTTTCAGGTATTTGTAATATCTTTTTCCAAGACCATGCAGCAGCTGCCAATTACTACTAGAACTTGGTATGCAACAGCTCATGTATATGAAAATGTTCAGGGGCAACAATATACATAATTCAAACAGATTTGTGAGACTCTATCTGATTTCAGCTCATTAAAGAAGTCCCAAGCACCTCAGTCCTCTGCCTTAGCAGTTTGTCTTTGTCTTCTGGAAATATTTTACCGATTATACGGAGTTGTTTATGTATTTTGAAAATATAGATTATCCCATTAATCATTCATTATATGACAGTAAACTGAAGTTACTGCAATTATATAACTTCACATGCTCATACTATATACCTAAGGCAAGCAGAGTCAGCAGAGTATAAAATGAGGTTATCAAATAGTAACTGATTTAAAAAGTCAAAACTTGGACTGCAAAGCAATCCAAGCTACAAAGAACAAACCAAACACAGTGCTGTCACCAGAATCACTGAAGTTGCCTCAGTTAGGCCTAAGTTTGTATGTGAAAGCAAGGAGGCCTAGGAGGGAAATGGACACACAAGAAAGCAGAGCCTGATACACATTCTTCAGGATGTGTTAACATCACCTAATATTCATTTCCCACAATCTACACCAAAATGTCATTTAACCCAAATCTTATTTTAAAATCTACCATCATCCTTTCTCTTTCATTTTCTCCAAGTTGTCTTTGATCTTGCCCAGTTCAGAATGCAAATGGTAAAATTTAGATCTTTGTCCTGCCCACAGATAGAAGAGAATGTGTGCCCCATACACATGAGTGCAGGATCTGACTCTTAGACTGGAATGGCCTAACATAACTAGTCCCACAGTTGTCAGTTCTATTTCTGAATGACAACCAACCTGAGTTTGACTTGTGGAATCTCCCTTCAAGTCTCATCCCCCATCTGTTCTCATTTTAATTCCCTGCAACTCCAAATAAGTGCCACCACAATCCAAAAACTTACAGCAATGCCATTTTCTGTATGAAAGTGGCAATAACACTTGTAGCAAAACAGAAAAAAAATAAAAAAAATTCAGAAGTGTGCATGTGAGATTCATACTATTCAATGTTCAGGGAGAATTCACAGTTTAACATAACCATAATGACATAGTATGTCACACTAACTGACAGGAAACTGGTTGTTTTATTTAGGGAATTGTTTTATAAACTATCTCTATATGGATATAAATTGGCAGTCGGGAAGTTTAGGCTTGAAATTAGACGAAGGTTTCTAACCATCAGGGGAGTGAAATTCTGGAACAGCCTACCGAGGGAAACAGTGGGGGCGAAGGACCTCTCTGGCTTTAAGATTAAGCTTGATAAGTTTATGGAGGGAATGGTTTGATAGGATAACGTGATTTAGTCAATAGGTCAATAACGTGCCACCACTGGTAATTAGTACCGAGGGTCAATGTTGGGATATTGAAAGTCTTTTTCCTGAGTGTCTGGCTCGAGAGTCTTGCCTACATGCTCGGGGTTCAGCTGATCACCATATTTGGGGTCGGGAAGGAATTTTCCTCCAGGGTAGATTGGCAGTGGCCCTGGAGGTTTTTCGCCTTCCTCCGCAGCATGGGGCAGGGGTCGCTTGATGGAGGATTATCTGCTACTTGAAGTCTTTAAATCAGGATTTGGGGACTTCAACATCTGAGTCAAGGGAGAGAATTATTTCAGGAGTGGGTGGGTCAGCTTTTGTGGCCTGCATCTTGCGGGAGGTCAGACTAGATGATCATAATGGTCCCTTCTGATCTTAAGTTCTATGATTCTATGATATAAGGTGAAATCCACCCAAGGCTGCAACTTTTGCAAAAAGACAGCACAAAGCCTATCTAGCACTTAAACCCCATTTAAAACCAATTTTGTTGATTTAAAGGGTGTATAAGCCTGGGGCTGTGTGACAAAGTGAGAATTTTCTGAAATATTTTATGAAGACTATGTTTGCCTCGGTTTCCCTCTGAACTTTGCATTGTTTAAAAAAAAAAAAAGAGTTTAAGTCTCCTGCTAAAACAGTGAAGGAAGGATAAGTGTCATAGGGCTGGATGGATGGAATGAATACAGTCATTAAACAACCAGCTGAAACAAAGCCCAAATCAACAGAGCAACTAGCAAGGCAAAGAGATGCCCAACAACTGAACCATCAACATCTAAAGGTAGAAAACTGCAAGAAGACAGACAACGTGGAGGGGAAGAGTGAGTGAAAACAAGAGATGCCATCCATCACAGTTTGGCTGGCTCATCATGGCACTGGTTTGACCAGACTGGACTACTATGGCTTAACTTCTGCCTCTGTTTGCTAACCAAAGGACTTCCAGATTCTCTGTGCCAGGTGACTAATAAGTGCTTACTTTGTTTTTGAAAAGGCTACCTGTGTCGCTGCAAATATACACTGAGAGCATCATCCCCTGAAGGGCTACAGTACAAACTTCCCACAGGTGGGGCCGGAGTCGCGGCAGGGAGCCATGGAGCGCTGATGCCGAAGGCCCAGTCTCCTAGTTTTGGAGGCTGTGGAACTGTACAAGTCCTTAGGGGCCAGCACATTAAATGGGTCACTCCCAGGGAGACTGGGTACAGGCTGGGGCATAGACCAGACCCTGTGACATGCTAGTCCTCTGCGGTGAATTTCATCCAAGCACACCCCTTCACACAACATAAACCCCAATTTAGCCATCCACTGGAGATGACAAAGAGGGTAGCTGCACAGAAGGCTCCTCTGCACTGCCTGGTGACGAGGAGGGACCCATTATTGGTCCTGGATAGATCTGCATGGAGCAGGCAATTAATTTATGTGAATCCAATGGCTTAAAACTCCTGCACAGGGGCATGCTGAAACTATAGCCACCATTCCAGCTAATAGGCTGAAGCAGACTGGCTGCTGTGTCCATTCTTCTAATCCCACGCAGTTCCCTCTACAAACCCTGATTATTCTGGATTTGTGCAGGAAGAAGTGAATTCAACCTATGCTGCCTATATATTTGTGTGTGTGTTTTAATACAGTGGCTTCTGGATGCACTGTAATAGTGAAAGTATTATCAACTTTTGTACTATATTGTAACCATTTTCTGGGATTTGTAATTTGAGCATCAAATTTAGAGCCAGACAAAAACTTCTCTGGGTCTAGACGGTCCATAGACATTGAGGTTTGTTTTTAAATATAAAATAAATAATAATAATAAAAAAGTTTGTCATTTTAAAATCATATTGTATCCAACTGTCATTTGTTAAATTATACAGTACTAGTCAGAACTTCTGGTGACAATATAACCCACAAAATTGAAACTTGAGTGGTTTGTACATGTCACCAGAGCCTGGGATGAAAATGCAGCCTTAGAATGCGGGTGTATTTAATATTTTATAATACTTTTGTACCAGCATAAAAGCATTCACTTCACTTAAATTAGTTACTCTCTTTCTTAAGATATTGTATCCGTTTGATCTCCTACAAATATCTGTCTCTTTTCTTCAGATAAAATAATGCTGGGTACTTTTGAAGACAAACTTTTATTAGAGTATATTATTCAGAGTTCTTTTAAACATTTCAAGATACATTTTCAAATGTGGGCACAGTAGGTGCAACTACAAAAATATACCCCTTTACTCCCCACAAAACCCCACAGCAGCATGCTGAGGAACAAGGGCATCATTAAGGATTTTTCTGGGGTAACTGGTGCCTATCTGAGTATGAAAACATGGCATCACACTGTAAACCAAAATGGGCCAAATTCTCCTCTCAGGTCTGGTCTACACTATGATTTTAAGTCGAATTTAGCAGTGTTATCTCGATTTAAGTCTGGACCCGTCCACACGACGAAGCCCTTTTTTTTTCAACTTAAAGGGCTCTTTAAATCCATTTCTCTACTCCATCACCGACGAGGGGATTAGCGCTGAAATCGGCCTTGCCGAGTCGAATCTGGGGTAGTGCGGATGCAATTCGACAGTATTGGCCTCTGGGAGCTATCCCAGAGTGCTCCATTGTGACCGCTCCATTGGACAGCGCTCTCAATTCAGATGCACTGGCCAGGTAGACAGAAAAAGGTCCGTGAACTTTTGAATCTCATTTCCTGTTTGGCCAGTGTGGCAAGGTGCAGGTGAGTGCAGATCTCTTCAGCACAAGTGACCATGATGAAGTCCCAGGATCGCAAAAGAGCTTCAGCATGGACCGAACGGGAGGTACGGGATCTGCTCGCCATATGGGGAGACGAATCCGTGCTAGCTCAACTCCGTTCCAGTAAACAAAATGCCAAAATATTTGAAAAAGTCTCAAAGGGCTTGAAGGACAGAGGCCATAACAGGGACACACAGTAGTGCCACGTGAAAATTAAGGAGCTAAGGCAAGCCTACCAAAAAAACCAGAGAGGTAAACAGCCGCTCCGGATCAGAGCCCCGAACATGCCGCTTCTATGATGAGCTGCATACCATGCTAGGGGGTGCAGCCACCAGTACCCCAACCCTGTGCTTTGACTCCATCAATGGAGAATCACGCAACAGGGAAGCAGGTTTTGGGGATGAGGAAGATGATGATGAAGAGATTGAAGATAGCTCACAGCAAGGAAGCGGAGAAATTGGTTTCCCCAACAGCCAGGATGTGTTTTTCAACCTGGACCTGGAGCCAGTAACCACTGAACCCACCCAAGGCGGGCTCCCGGACACTGAAGGCGGAGAAGGGACCTCTGGTGAGCGTACCTTTGTAAATATTAGACATGGTTTAAAAGCAAGTGTGTTTAATGATTAATTTGCCCTGGCGTTCGCGGCCAGTACAGCTACTGGAAAAGTCTGTTAACGTGTATGGGGATGGAGCGGAAATCCTCCAGGGACATCTCTATAAAGCTCTCCTGGATGTACTCGCAAAGCCTTTGCAAAAGGTTTCTGGGGAGGACGGCCTTATTCCATCCGCCATGGTAGGACACTTTTCCACGCCAGGCCAGTAGCACGTAGTCAGGAATCATTAAAGAACAAAGCATGGAAGTGTATGGTGCCAGTTTTTGCTGGCATTCAAACAACATCTGTTCTTTATCTCGCTGTGTTATCCTCAGGAGAGTAATATCATTCATGGTCACCTGTTTGAAATAGGGTGCTTTTATTAAGGGGACATTCAGAGGTGCCCGTTCCTGCTCGGCTATTTGGCTATGGCTTAACAGAAATGTTCCCCTCTGTTAGCCACGCAGTGGGGGGAGGGATGAAGCATGAGTGATCTCTCACATCAAACCAGCAGGCCCTCAATACAAGAGGCAAAATGCGACCTTGTAACAAAAGCACGTGCTATGTAATGTGAACAGCAAGGTTTAACGTGAAAGAGTGTACCCATTATTCTATAAAATGTGTCTTTTTAACTACCACTCTCCCTTTTCCTCCACCAGCTACAAATGTTTCTCCTTCACAAAGGCTAGTGAAGATTAGAAAGGGAAAAAAACGCACTCAGGATGAAATGTTCTCTGAGCTCCTGCTGTCCTCCCACACTGACAGAGGACAGCAGAATGTGTGGAGGCAGACGATGTCAGAGTGCAGGAAAGCACAACAGGAACACGAGGAGAGGTGGCAGGCTGAAGATGATAGGTGGCGTCAGCTTGCTGACAGAAGGCAAGAGTCAATGCTCAGGATGCTGGAAGATCAAACTCATATGCTCCAGCATACGGTTGAGCTGCAGGAAAGGCAGCAGGAGCAAAGACCGCCACTACAGCTCGTGTAACCAACAGCCCTCCTCCCCAAGTTCCATTGCCTCCTCACCCAGACGCCCAAGAATGCGGTGGGGGGGCCTCCGACGACCCAGCCACTCCACCCCAGGGAATTTCTCAAGCAACAGAAGGTTGGCATTCAATAAGTTTTAAAGTTTTTAAGTGCAGTGTGGCCTTGTCCTTCTCTCCTCCCCAACCCCACCCGGTGTTTCCCTCCTCCCCCCACCTCTCCCGGGATACCTTGGCAGTTGTCCCCCTATTTGTGTGATGAATTAATAAAGAATGCATGAATGTGAAGCAACAATTACTTTATTGCCTCTGCAAGTGGTGATCGAAGGGGGGAGTGGAGGGTGGATAGCTTACAGGGAAGTAGAATGAACCAAGGGCGGGAGGGAGGGGTTCATCAAGGAGAAACAAACAGAACGTTCACACCGTAGCCTGGCCAGTCATGAAACTGGTTTTCAGAACTTCTCTGATACGCACCACACCCTCCTGTACTCTTCTAACCGCCCTGGTGTCTGGCTGTGCGTAATCAGCAGCCAGGCGATTTGCCTCAACCTCCCACTCTGCCATAAATGTCTCCCCCTTATTCTCACTGATATTGTGGAGCGCACAGCAAGCAGTAATAACAATGGGAATATTGGTTTAGCTGAGGTCTATACGAGTCAGTAAACTGCACCAGCGTGATTTTAAATGTCCAAATGCACATTCTTCCACCATTCTGCACTTGCTCAGCCTATAGTTGAACAGCTCCTGACTACTGTCCAGGGTGCCTGTGTATGGCTTCATGAGCCATGGCATTAAGGGGTAGGCTGGGTCCCCAAGGATAACTATAGGCATTTCAACATCCACAATGGTTATTTTCGGGTCTGGGAAGAAAGTCCCTTCCTGCAACTTTTGAAACAGACCAGAGTTCCTGAAGACACAAGCGTCATGTACCTTTTCCAGCCATCCCATGTTGATGTTGGTGAAATGTCCCTTGTGATCCACCAGTGCTTGCAGCACCATTGAAAAGTACCCCTTGCGGTTTATGTACTCGCTGGCTTGGTGCTCCGGTGCCAAGATAGGGATATGGGTTCTGTCTATCGCCCCACCACAGTTAGGGAATCCCATTGCAGCAAAGCCATCCACTATGACCTGCACACTTCCCAGAGTCACTACCCTTGATATCAGCAGCTCTTTGATTCCACTGGCTACTTGGATCACAGCAGCCCCCACAGTAGATTTGCCCACTCCAAATTGATTCCCGACTGACCGGTAGCTGTCTGGCGTTGCAAGCTTCCACAGGGCTATTGCCACTCACTTCTCAACTGTGAGGGCTGCTCTCATCTTGGTATTCTGGCGCTTCAGGGCAGGGGAAAGCAAGTCACAAAGTTCCATGAAAGTGCCCTTACGCATGCGAAAGTTTCGCAGCCACTGGGAATTGTCCCAGACCTGCAACACTATGCGGTCCCACCAGTCTGTGCTTGTTTCCCAGGCCCAGAATTGGCATTTCACAGCATGAACCTGCCCTATTAACACCATGATGTGCACACTGCCGGGGCCCATACTTTGTGAGATGTCTGTGTCCATGTCTATGTCCTCATCACTCTCGTCACTGCGCTACCATCGCCTCCTCTCCAGGTTTTGCTTTGGCAGGTTCTGGTTCTGCATATACTCCAGGATAATGCGCCTGGTGTTTACAGTGCTCATAATCGCCGCGGTGATCTGGGCGGGCTCCATGATCCCAGTGATATGGCGTCTGGGCTGAAAAAAGGCGCGAAACGATTGTCTGCTCTGACGGAGGGAGGGGCGACTGACCACATGGCTTACAGGGAATTAAAGTCTACAAAGAGGGCGGCTTTGCATCAAGGAGAAACACAAACAACTGTCACACTGAATGGCCCCCTCAAGGATTGAACTCAAAACCCTGGGTTTAGCAGGCTGTTGATTTCACGGAGGGAGGGAGTGAAGGAAGGAGGAAGCAAATGAATACAAAACAAATCGGGTCTATTTCTTGTTTTGATCCACTCCATCTATCTTTTACATCTTTAGGGTGGCAGCAGACGGTGCAGTTCGACTGCTAGCCATCGTCATCTTCTGGGTGCTCAGCAGAAGATGGGAATGACCTGGCTGAGTCACTCCCATGTCTGCCCAGACACCCCTGACTGACCTCACCGAGGTCGGTTAAAAGCGCACCTAGGAATACGACGACGACGGCTACCAGTTGTAATGCACCATCTGCTGCCAAAAGGCAATGATCTGCTGCTGCGTAGCAATGCAGTCCCACATCTGCCAGCACCCAGGAGACTTACGGTGACGGTCAGCTGTGCGGGCTCTGTGCTTGCCGTGGTATAGCATCTGCACAGGTAACCCAGGAAAAAAGGCACGAAACGATTGTCTGCCATTGCTTTCACGGAGGGGGGGAAGAGGGAAGGGGGCCCTGACGACATGTACCCAGAATCACCCACGACACTGTTTTTGCCCCATCGGGCATTGGGATCTCAACCCAGAATTCCAATGGGCAGCAGAGATTGCGGGAACTGTGGGATAACTACCCACAGTGCAACGCTCCGGAAGTCGACACTAGCCGACTTAATGCACTTAGAGCATTTTTTGTGGGGACACACACACAATCTACTGTATAAAAACGATTTCTGAAAAAACGACTTCTATAAATTCGACCTAATTTCGTAGTGTAGACATACCCTCAGTTAGAGTGAGGACTCCCCCAATGGTTGCATTGGTATCACAGGAGAGAAAACTTGGCTCAAGGCTATAAATGACTGCAGTTGGTGAGGTTATATCTAGTCCTAATGTATTCAGGAAGGACAAATCACCAACTTCTCTAATGTCAGAAAAGGTCACAAAACTGAAATGTCACCAAAACATAGAATATCAAAACTGCCATTGGAGAAAAAACTGAAAGAACAAATTAATTTTATAAAAAGGCTTTCAGCCATTTTTCATAGGCACAAACTGTCCCAAAGCAGGCATTCCCCCAAGCAAGCCACACATACACAGGATTTTAGTGAAGGTTGAAGACAAGCCTTCAAATGGGCTCCATGAGCAGCCCCAAATTTGAGCCCAGATTCAGCAGAGCACTTAGAAATGTATTCAGCTTTAAGCATGTGCTTAAGCCCCATTGACCTCTCTTGGGCTTGAGCACATAAATGCTCTGCTGAATCAAGGTCCATAAAAAGACAATGCAACTCCATTTGTTAATTTGGTTACTCTTTTAGATTAATGAACTGTTTTGAGAAAGATGGAGGGCCTTTACATAAGGGAATGCATGCAGTTAGAACATGAAAGTTTTAAAGGTTTGCAGAGTCACCACCATTTGGAGCTATAGAAGAAACCCTGAAGTGACTCCATGGCTTTTCATCACCTCCAGTAGATTTGAAGAAGCGCAAAAGCCTTTTTGGCAACTTCACTGAGCTGCAAACTGCTCTAGAAGTTCTGTAACATTTCAGCACTTCCTGGGGATTTTAGCAGTGGGCCGGCCTTGCAGCACAAACAGAGATTAATAATTTTCTAATGTATAGTAATAAATAATGTATTCCCCAAAAGTCCATAAATTAAAGCTATAATTTCATCTTGGTTCTGTGATGACACCAGAAACCTTGGATGGAATTTTAGCCTTGTAAACAGCTGGGATACAAATTATTCCTTAAATTATGTTTGGAGAGTTGAAAATGAACTCAGAAGTTCTAAAGGAATTGCTAGCAAGTAATAACATGTAATTACAAGTAGAAAACAAAATTATTAGACAGATATTATTGCCGTGTAAAATTTGTTATTGGAAGCAGCATCTCCCATTCCTGAAAAGCCCACTGAATGTATTGATAGCAAACCAAAAAAGGCTAACAAAAACTTAACAGTTCATACAGTACCAGCCCCCAAACAGTGACGCTGCCCATGATGATAAATAAGAAAGTGAAGTCACAGTAGTGTCATAAAGCCGAAAGCATATGCCAACTGAAACTACACCAGTAGTTTACACACAAGTCAAAAGTGTACCCAAAAGGTACACAACAATTATCAGGAAAACAGCAAGCATAAGATATCAAAAGAAAGTCATAAAACCCTGCAACTTTGTATTCCTATCTGACAAGAAATCTGCCAAACAAACCAAAGTGCACATGACAAGAAGTTGATTTTTTTTGAACAAATATCAGAGTTACAGAAAAAACACACTTCAAACAATGCAAAAGTTCTCAAGAAAAAAAAAATGCTCCTTGTAAAAACTCCCACTGCAAATCATTCAAGAAAACAAGAAATCATGGGGAAAACAGGATAATTTTGATGACTGTACTGACAATGGAAACACCCATGTTAATTAATTAATATTTGTACAGCAATATTAAGATAGAGAGACACAATATTATAATCTAAAGTATTAAACTGTATTTACTATGGGTGAGATCCTCAACCCCACTCTAGCCCTTTTTTCACCATGTAAAAAGACCAGAGCAGTGAAAAGGGGAACTAAACGCACCTGGAAGTATATTTCCCTGGAATGGGCACTGCAGAAGACAGCCAGCTTCCAGGGTCCCCCTCAACAGCAGTGGCATAGGGGGTATGCCAGCGGCAGGGCTAGTGGAGGGGTGTCAAGGATGGGACCACAGCCCTGCAGAGAATTGGGACAGTACTGTAACCCATATGGCAGCCATTGGAGAGGGCTATAAATTAGACCAGCCCCTTAGAGCCAGGGCCTGTCCAGCTCCTGGAGCAGCTCAGGAGAAGGAGGGTACAAAGCTAGCCTGTAAGCTTTGTGCCATGCCTGTTAGAAGGTGCAGCACAACATCTCATGTATGAGCCCATGGATCCGAACAACTTACACAAACTGACAAAGCACACGACAAAGACCCTCTTGTGGTCTAGCATAAACAGTGTTGCCAATTCGCAGGATTTTATCACACCAATGACAATATTTGGTCCTTTTCTTAAAGCCCCAGCTTCTGGATTCAAACAATTATGTGTGAATCTCAGTTTTATTTTTTTTAAAATTAAGTTCCTAGTCCTTCTGCTTACAGAGAAAAGCTTGAAAATATGACCCCTAAAGGCTATGACCACAAAAAGACAAATAGAAAGACCCAGGAAGTTATCTTTTAAAAAAACAACACCATAATTTTAAAGCCCATTATGATGTGCAGGGGACCTGACTCACCATTTCTGAGCGTTCGGGCAATAACAGGTTTCCTTCCTCCTCCCCTACAAGCTATGACCCATCCCACCTCCTTCCCCTTCCACTTCCTTATTTTATGGTATATAATGTTTGAACATGGGTGCCTAAATTTGGGTTCTTAAATCCATATTTAAGCACTTAAATAAAAATGGCTGCATTTTCAAGGTGCTGAGTACCTGCAGGTCCTTTTTCCCTTTTTTTTTTAATTAATTGTTTAGGTGCTCAGTACTTTTTACAGTTAGAACAATTCTAGTTAAGTGCCTAAATATGGTTTTAAGAGCTTAACCTCAATCACCCATTTTTAAACATCTTGGCTTTTATGCTTGCTCATATATAAGAAAAAGGCAGCACACAGCCAAGAGAAAATGCAATTAGGATAAAAAAAAACAAAAACACCACAATCAAAGCCTAACACTTCATGCCTTGATATCTACACCAGAAGCACATCATCACCTCTAAATAGCAACCCTGAACCTACTAAAGAAACTTACATAAGACATGACTCAAGAACCAAACCAATGAATGTCAAACATTCAGAGATACTGTACCCTTTGCTCTCAGTAGTAAAGGAACAGAAAGTGAACATCTACAACAGAGATCCCTGAAATGGAGAAAAATACTGATGAAGTCGTCTTGGGAGAATCAAAACCATGCAGAAGAGCTAAGCTACGGACTTCCTAAGCACATACTACTGGAAAATCCTAATCCAAATGCAGTCTCAAGGTCTCTCATCTCTCAAAAAACGGATGTGTGCTCCAGGAATAAGGGTGACATCAACATGCAGTTTCATTTGTCTTTATTACTGAGTAATATTGCCATGAATCTTAGGGTAGGAGGTAGCTTGCTAGATGTCCTGACTGGTAGGCTACATCACCCATGGCAAACACCTACCAGGAGATGATGGTTCAAAGACAGGGAATAAAAACTGGCCTTGTAACAGAGAGTGGCGGGAATTTAGAACCCTTTCTAGTCTGATTAGAATGAACATGTCCATGTTGATGGTCTGGGCCCAGCAGTGAGGAAGGAAAGAAATCCACACAGAAAATCAAAAGACAAAAATTAAAATAGTGCTGAAAGTAAGAGGGGAAAATAACTTGTGTAAGGGTTAATGCTATTTTATTCTATTCAGATTCTTACACCACACCCATCACCAGGACATCTGTGATTGGTACAAATAGAAGGGTTCCTAGTACATTTTCCTCTTGATATACAGGCAGCACTTGCACTTTAATTAATATAGTCAAGAAGGAACCACACTACCTAGTGTTCTAGAAACTAATCCAAGGCAATATTCGTACCACACATATAACATCTATTTTCAATGAATTCACAGATTCTGTCCAAAATAACTGTTATGCAATACATGAATTGCATGTGTCATAACAATGAAATACTAAATGTAACAAAAGAACAATTTAGAATGGTTTTCTAGAAACTTGCTGGTCACAGTACAATACTTGTACTTTAAAAAGGCGTCTTATAAAACAGAAGTATGTATTCTAGCCTGTTAATTGGTTTTCCTTCCTTGCTCATTAGCACAACAACTAACATAAAAGACTCTGGATTCTTTCCGTTTGAGTCAGGCCTCCTAAGTAAAATACTAGCAACAAAGTAATTTTCAAAGTGTGGGTAAACCAGGTAAGGAAGCAGATTTTCAGGTGGACTGTGCCATTACAGAAGGAACAAGAGGAGTGATTCCACAGCTGTCTCCATGTTTCTGTAAATAAGCAGGTTCCTAAAAAAGAGTGATTGCAATTGGTCAAGATGAGCTCTATGGTGAGGAATCCTGTAGTGGTATCATATCCAGGGATGTGAACTTTGGTCACCAACTTAAATCTACATATGGCAAGCTACCACCTGCTTCAAACCATAGGTTGAAAGTGTTGTGAGCAATAAGTAATAAAATGTGGGCTGTATCATGTGGCAGGATATAGCCAGATTCATTCTAATGCCACAAACCAAAAAATATGAAGGTGGGGGCCTGGGAGGAGGAGAGGGGAGGGAAAGAAGAGCATGTTTATGTGTCTGTTTCTCTTTAAATGTTTTCATCACTGAACATCCAACCTATTTTAAAAAAAATACACATTTTCAAACCTGAGTTATCAGAGAGAAAAAAGAAATTTTTTATTAGCATCAGTGGATTGTTTAAATAAATGAATTAAAAATCTCGAGACATTGCCTACGTTGACCTTTACAACCACCAAAAAATGGATGGTGGTCTATGCGCCACTGGAAAACATTTCCAGTCATTGCTAGTACTCTGTACTGCCATGTGGGAATCCCAACCTTCATTTCCAGAACTATATTGCTTATATCTTTGGAGGAAGGGAGGGTGTGCTGCAACATTCCTTAATTAGTGTCATGTTTCAGAACTGTCTTATGTTTGCCTGTCACCCGAAGATCTTGAAAATTGAATACAAATGATGCACAAGTATTAAAAAAATACTCAAAGCCTGACAGGGGTCCCCCAAAACAATGGCCACCTAGCAATGTTCTGAGTAAAAACAAAAATGTAAAGTTAATATGAGGGACAAAACTGTACACATTATGTAATTTAAAGTTACATTTGTCAAAGATGGCTGCCATTATATTGGCTGAGATGATCACATAATCCTCCTATGAGCTAAAATATAACAGTCTAGGTATGGGAAATTGCAGCTTTGGGAATTATATTCCACTGTTTTCTCACCCTACAATTATTTTAATGATAAACTTCAATTTCACTCAAACCTTATTATTGATAATGATCCACTCAAACTTATACTGATAGTTAGATTGATATTGCATGCATACACAAGGCTTAAAAATGTCAGCTTGCCAGTGGTGAGTGTAAAGATTGCCCTGGTGAGCATAGAAGCCTAAGACAAAGACAGAATTGAATCTTTCATTTAAAAATATTAATTTTCTAGCCCTTATGGTTGCAAAGAACCTTTGAAATATGAACTGTGCATATGAATGTAAACTGAGGCAATGCCATCCAGAGCCTGCAGATAGCAAGCACCAGTCTCTATGCTGTTCCTCATTGCTGTGGCAAAAAGCAGAAGAGTGAAATTAACGAGACTCTGGTCAGGTTCACTGTTGTTATTTAGAAGGCTGCACAACAGTGAAACTGGAAAATCTGATCAGTTTCACAGTGCTGTTGCCTAGGAAATACATGAGCAGCAGTAGCAGGTGGCATTGGAGTTATTCTTGGAGGAAAAGAATCCCCAAAGCAGAGTAACCTCTGCCCTCCCTCCTCCTTCCAACACCTACTAACTAGAGGCTGATCCAAATATGAAGCCCCAAAGCAGGGTCACAGGACAGCATGATAAAAAAGTCTTCAGAGCTGGTCCACTTCCCAGAAGCTGGACTTATCAAGACGCTGAACCTCTTGGTGTGCCGCTGTTGCTTTTCACACTTCTGGCTAGTATGTACTGCAATTTTTTTCTAGCCAAGTATGCTTACACATGCAGACACACAAACATTCTTATGTACATATGTATGACGTTAGAGACACTCCCTCCCAATGTAGAGACATTGCCAAACTAGAATCTTAAGAGAAATGTTTTTGGGAAGATAACACATATTAACCTTTACATATTAGAAAGTCAGGAGGCAGAAGCTAAGTGTTCCAGTCATAACAATAGTGGTAAACAGATTATGAAATTAAAGGTTTTACAAAGACACCAGGGTTTTCCTCCAAACACTTTTGGTAAAGGACCACACTCTCTTTAAGGACAACCCTGAGCAGTACCCAGAGAAAGGCAGATGTTACCGTAATTAAATGTCTCATCGAAAACATATCACCTCAAACTGTGTTGCATTTGCCCCCATGTATTGCAAACCTAGTCTGGGATTCTCTGCCAGCAATCTGGAGAGTCCATGCTTTCTGGCTCTCAAAGCTAAATTTAGAATAGGTTTTTTGTAGTCAGAAGCTGCTGACACTACAGAGATGAAATACACCAAATTACAAAAAGATCAGCCCTTTAGTGGCAAAAGATAATTGTTCATTCTGGCGAAATACATTTGAGCTATCCAAATACCTGAAATGATCAATTTTGGTTTTAAGACGTAGGATGCTCTGCCATGAATTGCTTCAACTTTATTCATGCTAATATTTAATTAAATGAGATGTATGATAGTGTTAAGAAACCTCAAAAACTAGTGTGGAAAAAGAGAAATGAAAGATGTAATGCTATGAGTAAAACACTGTGATTTTCCTTGGAATAAGAGACACATTATTGGGCATGTTAGGATTTGCTTCTCAATTTAAAATAAAGTTATAGGCATTTTCAGGCACTTCTATCCTCATTCTTGATGTTGTTCTGTAAACGAAACAACAAACAACAACTTGTCCTCAATCAAATACTTCTGCTGCATTTGGAAACTTTACAGCTCAAGTTGGAGCAGGTGACATTTGTGATATCAGCCAATAAGCAGGATTTTGCTGCTGCGGTTCAAATTTATCGTCTAGCTTGTTTAAACCAAAAAACTAAAAAAAGTTGATTCCCGGGTAAGAACTGAGAGCCAGAACCAACTCATGGGAGGGGAAGGAGCCTCCCTACCTTGTACATCCAGGCAGAGGCCAGGGCCATACACAATACAGTAGAACCTCAGAGTTCCGAACACCTTGGGAATGGAGGTTGTTTATAACTATGAAATGTTCGTAACTCTGAACAAAACATTATGGCTGTTCTTTCAAAAGTTTACAACTTAATACAGCTTTGAAACTTTACTATGCTGAAGAAAAATGCTGCTTTCCCTTTTTTTGTAGTAGTAGTAGTAGTAGTAAACATTTAATACAGTACTGTACTGTTTGTTTGGTTTTGTCTCTGCTGCTGCCTGATTGTGTACTTCCGGTTCCAAATGAGATATGTGGCTGACCGGTCAGTTTGTAACTCTGGGGTTTGTAACTCTGAGGTTTTATTGTAAACACAAAGGGCCAGATCACAGTAAGGCCCTTTTGTGCTGCTCTGGTAGTGTTGAGGGGCCATAATGCTGCCCTAAGTGAGAAACTGGTGATTCTTCCAGTGTGGGGGATTCTTTGGCTGGTGTAGAAAGACCTCAGCCAGTTCTACACCACCCACTGATGGCCCCGGCACAAAAGGCATACCAGCGGCAGGAGGGTGCATGGGCAAACCCACTATGTTCCTTTGATCTCCAGCCAGTGAAAGGGCCCCTATGGGCAGCTGTGAATTGGCATGACTTAGGGCAGCCGTGAAGCTGATCTGCTGCAGTCTGAACTGGCCATCCCCAGGATCGAGGCAGCGGTGTGAAACCACCTTTTGTCCCACTCCCTAAGGGGCACCAGGCACTGCGACTGAGGATACAGCCCAGGCACCATACAGAGATAGTGTCTCCAGCAGCTAAAACAAACCCAAAGGAGATGAGGAGGGCCTCAGCTCTGACCCTCCCCAGACCAGAACGCATGCTGCATCCTCCTATGAGACATAGCGGTGGCATACTGGCACCCTCCTCTGGCACTCAAGAGGCACAGGAGTGACTCTGCACAGCTGCCAACACAGGCCTGAGCCTAAAAAGCACAACAGATGCCTGACTAAAATTCGGTTGTTGACATGTGGAGTTCAGAGAAGAGTCAGACTAAAATTTACTGGGATCTACACACTATGGAATGAGGACTTTTTATTTTTTATTTATTTTGATCTTCTGTCATATCAAGAAAAAACATCCCCATTCATCTTCCTCCATCATTAAGCACATTAGACTATTAAACACATGCACTGTTTACACAGCATTCTCTCTACCCAAAACCCATCCCAATTATCTTCAGATACAAGACTGGCCCACAATCCTGTGCCTGAATACTAAGCCAAATGAGTCCTCAAAGACAACACAGTACAACTACAACTTTTTGGGATGAGGGAGGAAGAGGGAAATGAGAGAGGGACTTTTATAATGAAACAAAACCAAAACCAAAAAAAAAAAAGATACACTTGATCCTACCATGAGCTGGGCTCAGACGTTTCCCCTGTGGGGGGGAAAATGATCCTTACTGCTTGATAGTTTTTGTAATGTTTTCTTTTTCCTGTGCAACTTTGCTTCCTGAAGAATGCTTATATAAAAGACGTGACATTTGGGAACTGAGCTACACTGCTTTGTGAAAAATTTCTGGCAAGGACCCTGTGTGCTGTCTACATTTACTACATTTATTTATTTATTTAAGCAGAAGTCAAAAGGAATAGCCCATCAGATTAATCTACCATGCTGCCCTGGTACAAGATCTGCTTTAAAAAAAAAAAGGGGGGGCTGGGCAATGATTCTTTTGGGAAGTCTCAATTTGTTATGGGTTGTTTCCAACCTCAAACTGCAGCTGCTTTAGCCTGATGCATCTTGAATCTCAAAGCACGTCACAAACATTAATGAATTAAGTTTCAATTCTGCTCTAGAGGAATGTATTACTACACACCTATATTATGTATGTGGAAACTGAGTCAGAGAGAGATCCAGGGCTGGATTATGTCTTGACTTACACCATAGCCAGGAGGTCTCCCTTCTCATTGCACAGGGAGCAGCCACATTCCCTGTCTTTGAACTCCCTGCATGCAAGGACTTTGGGTGTCCAGCTCCAGCAGCTGTGTTAGACAACCCAAAGGGGACATGGAGTCAGGCCATATCCCTATCCCTGCAAACAGGGGAGTTAGTACATGCTGCATCCTTTCAACACCTCTGCCACCCATGCAGATCCCCCTCCTCACTCATCCTTCCTACCACAAACTGTGGCTCAACAGATAAAATGCAAACTCTGTGTTATTTGCCCATGATCACATGACAAGTCACTGGCAGCATGAGGAACAGAACCTAGAGGAGAAATGTTGGCTCCACTGAAGTCAATGGCAAAACTTCAATTGACTTCAATGAACTAGGATTTTCTTTAGAAGTCTTGACACCCAGTCCTCTGCTCTAGCCTCTAGTACACACTCTCTCTACAAAAGCTGGTGGTAAAACCTATACATTTGGGCTTTACAATAATGTATTTTTTTTTACATTGAACAGAAAACTAGGCATTTGTCAGATGCAACAGAATATTTCATCTACAAACAATTATTAATCACGTTTATTACGGTAGTGTCTAGGGACCAACTGAGATCAGGGCTCCCTGACTCTCTCTGCTTCAGAAATGTTTTAAACAAGTTGGACAAAAAATGCACCCAATTTTCAAAGTACAGAAAAAAATTACAACTGAAATTGTTCATTCTATAAATGTGTTAACTAGCCAAAAATGCATCTCTGCATTCAAGTCAGAGGTTCATAACAATTCCCAAGTGATGGCATTGATTCGATCTCAACAGATGAGCAATGGCCACAAGGCCTCAAACCTGTGTGGAAGTTGCAGAAATGTCCTCCACTAGAAGAATACAGGAAAAACACCAGAAAAGTCTTACAACATCTGGCTTTTGTCCTTTTTTCTTTCCTGTTTTAACAATTTTTCCTTCAGAAATGGATTTCTGATCTTCTTTTCCAAGACAGTTTCACCGTATGTAGTTTTCCAATAATATCCTGCAGTCCACATTCAGACAATCTGACGTTAGTCAGTCCATCGACTTTCGTGAGAGTTGTATCCGGCTAAAGACTGGAGGGCTACTTATCAATTGTACCCAAGATACTGAGACAGGAAACTCAGTAATCTGTTTAACTGATTGTAGCGGGGTGCTTACCCCGCTCCTGCCCTGTAGGACTTAAAACAGCCCAGGAGAGGGCTGTTGCTGGGGCGCAGGCTCAGTTGTGGCTATGCCCCAATCAGGCTCAGCTGGCCCCTATAAGGGGCTGTGAGCCAGAAACCCAGGCAGTCCCTCTCTGCATTCAGAGAGAGAAGGGTCTGGCTGCAGGGCGTTTAACCAGGTATCTGGAGTGCAGCAGGGCTGGGGAAAGGCCAAGGGAGCCAGGGAGCTCTGGCCTAGGAAAGCCCCAGGCTGCGGGCCTAGTAAGGCCTATTAGGTGCTGGGTTGCAGGGGCAGCCCACGGGTAGCCAGAGGCAGCAGGTCCAAACCCCTTTGCCTGTGATGAGTGGCTTATACTGCAGTCGGCCCCAGTGAATGGGGCTAGATGGAGACTGGGCAGTAGCCAAGACTGAGGCAAAGTGGGGATAGTGGTTGGGGGTTCCCCTGGGAGGGGGAGACTCAGACTGAGGGGTGTATGGCCAGAGGGCAGCACCCCAGATAATGGGGCATCGGGTCTGGGAAGGACATGGGGGCCAACAACAGGTGGGACACCTGGCCTGCAGAGGGCGCTCTGATGACTGGTGAGCTAATTCCTGAGACAACCAGCAGGAGGTGCCACAGTGCTGAGTCCTGCATGTTTATACTGATACAATACACTTTTTCCATCATCTGTCCACCTCTCCCTCAAAAAAAGGTTGGGAAGTCCAGGACTCAAGCTGGACTAAGGGCCCAATCCTGGTCTCACTGAAGTGAATGGCACAACGCCCAAATCAGGAGAGGACCAAGCCCTACATGAGGGCATTCAATTCTACATTTTAACCTGAAATCAGCACTTCCGTGCTAATTTGAAAATCCATATGTAGACTAGGTACCTTGATTTAGGTGATGATGCCGGAACTAAGGACCCTCAGTCAGAAAGGAAAAACTGACAGTTGTCTGAAACAACTGCCCATCTTATTTGTCAAAACACAGGCAAGCCTGAGACCCAGAGGGCCATGGTTATGTGCACATAACTTCTACTGAAGGCAAGAGTAGCTGCATGCTTTTATCCAAGGGCAGAATTTAGCCCTCACATTTTAATGACCACTTCAAAAAATAATAATGAAAAACCCAACAAGGCAAAATAAAAAAAATACTTTCCACCAAACTGATGTGAACATAAAGAAGACACTGCCTGTATTGTTGCCCTGGGACGCTCATTAGCCCCCATCACACAATACAGACTCTTCATAGAAGCCAAAGCTACTCAACTCAAGATTTTCTAGAGTCGGGGGTTTTTGAGGGGGGAGACTTGGGAGGGATAGGGATAGGTTGTTGTTGACTTATCAAGTGAAAAAACAAGTATGAGTCATGTAAAGGTAACTCAAAGTGTGATGTGACTGCAATGAAGAGCCAAGTAGACCGCACGGCATGAGTCAGCAGCACAGATAAAAAAAAAAAAGGTGATAAGAAGTAGATGCAGCTTGTCTTTATTAAA
The DNA here is from genome assembly GCF_016161935.1 of Mauremys reevesii. Classification (NCBI taxonomy): domain Eukaryota; kingdom Metazoa; phylum Chordata; order Testudines; family Geoemydidae; genus Mauremys; species Mauremys reevesii. The sequence continues at coordinate 177,772,490 of NC_052624.1, read as the reverse complement.
ACACTGCACGACATAGGCCACCACCCTTTGGACTAATTAAAAGAAAAAAAGAGATGTCAGACTCATGATTTTCCCCAGTAATCCTGTAATTCTCTTCATGTTTTAAAAAACCTGGCACACAGATGTTAGAAAAGCTGCAGGAGAACAGCTGTAAAGGGACCCATGCTCACAAATGGGTGGGGAGAAGTAGAGATCTGGCCCTCTTTATTGCAAGGCCATCGAAGAACCTCCATCCAACCAACTCGCAGCTGAGGGGAAACGTTAATTATTTTGAAGGGGTGAGTAGGTTGGGGCAGCAGGACACTGGAGATGGCTAGCAGCCAACCAACTTGGCATGCTCCTGTCAGCCAGAAAGATTTCCACGTGGAAATCTGCATGGGGTTAAATGACGTACATTGCAGCATTCTCACTTCATGGCTTCTGCATGCACCTGCAGTGCTGGGCATCAGTGGCAGCCTGGAGAGAAGCTGAGGTGTCCAGAGATCTGCAGGGTTATGATTTGACTTCCCTGCAGATCTTATTGCTCCACAAGACTTGAAAGCTGCAATTCCTGCTTCTGTTTACTACTCTAAAACCCAGCCTGATGAGGGAAAGATTCTTAGTTACTCCACAAAGGTTTCCAAGCACCTTTTCCTCTTCTCTCATGGGCTTTGCTGCAGGAGTGTAATATTTAACCCCAGAAAATCAAGCTGTACATTCTTGGTTAGAGGAAGCCCCAAGGTCACATCTGAGCCCACATCGTCTGCTAAGCAGCACAGAGCACCACTACTCCAACCACGGCAACGGCTTTCTGCAGCGGCTCTCTGCTGTAGCTTTCAGATCACCTCCTATACATCTTTTGACCTTGGTTGGAGAAGATGAGAACTTTTAGTTCACTGACGTGACCCTAGCAGCTCAAAGGAGCTGCAGAGAGGATTTAAAAAGGCTAAAGTTAAAAATCAGCCCACAGGGGGTGAGGTGGAAGGCAAAACATTCTATTTTTAGATGCAGGATCCTGATTCACCAGGTTCACCTAACTTCCAAGGGCAGTACAGACTTCAGTGAGTAACAACACTGGCAGAAAATCTGCCTTGGGAGAATGAAGTTTATTTGCTTCTTTTTCTTTTAGCATAGGCAATCTGAGCAGCATAAATTTAAGCAAACTGGCTTTACACCCAGGTATATACATCCACTGTTCCTATTTAGGAGAGACATTCCCTATATTTTAGCAAAATATATTTTTTCATTTTCCCAGTCTGCCCTGCCAAAATAAGCTTCCTGTGCCCAAGTATTTCAATGGAGTTAGAAGGTGTGTCTATTTTTTTCTCTCCAAACTTCCTTATTTATAGATTTCAAATGTTGGCAGGTATGCCCAGGAAAAGCAGTTGCTGGGCCTAACACAACTCTGCAAAGCGACAGATCTGTTGTAACAGACTAACAGGCAGAGACAGCAAAAAGTTGTGCTTGCCTTCTTTACATATGTCGGTGTTCTTAAAATGCAGTTTTATGGTGATAATGACAGTAACTGGGTGTCTAAAATAAAGCAGGACTACAAGCCAACACTTGTGCAACCCAAGTGACAGCAGAATTTGGCTCTATGTTTTGATCACATACTTTTTCCAAATCAAGCATGTACATTCCAAGAACAAGGTAGAGGGATTGCTTTCCTATGCATTAGACCAGGAGGGGGGTCAGTATGTAAGAAAAGCAATGAAGTTAGTTTTTCATTTCCTGCCTATTTTAATTTTGTCTACAGGCTTTGCGAGCTGCTACTTCCATTTTCTGCCCTGACAGTGGAGGAACTGCTTTCTTTACCAGTTTACAGAATGGTCCTTTTAGCTATTTTTAATATAGTCTCAAGCTTCTGACATCCCCTCCTCCCCCCATTAATTGGCTACCACTTTACAGAATCAGACAGCAACCACAAATCACTGTGTGAGCCTCACATTTAGTAGCTGTAGAGATAAACATACCTTCTTATTAGCCCCCCACTGACATCCTTATATTTTTTTTAAAAAGTGCTGAATTAATGAAAGTGAACATGAGTTCTCAACACATCCACTCTTCATTAGCACTTGAAGCCTCCAGTCATCCCAAAATTCTTTATACACTCAGTTTGATTCTTTTCACACTTTTCCTCCCTTGTTTTTGTTTTTCTTTTAACTCATGATGTGAGAGATTCACGAAAGGCAAAGCAGTCTGCATCTGTGCACAGAGGGCACAAAGACAACAAATACAAAATAGGCTCAGAATCCAAATGTGGACTCAGTAAGGATTCCCTTTCTTTTTCCACCCAGAGAAATTTCTGTATTTACATGATTCCTAGCATGAGGCTGTTTGGCCTCCAGCCTCAAGGTTGCTAAATAAGATACATGGGACAGCTAATAACAACCATTACTGCTATCACTGCAAAAAGCTTCGCATGTCTCTAAGGCTACGCAGGCATCACTGGTAACACACACTCTGTAAATCTGCTTTCAGGCAACTGTCCATCTAACCTAAGATCTGAGCTACAGCAAACCCAATGTGATATGCCCTGAATATGAATGTGGATCAGTGGGGGATCTGCAAGAGGGGAGGGAGAGGCAAAGGTGTAAGTGATTCATTGTGGAAACCATGTTGCAGGGTGTTAACTAGCAATGCTACACAGAATATGTGCAGTGAATGATAACCTCTTAGCCTGTGTGAACTGTGACTGGGAACTGTGCCAGAAAGCGAGTATACTACAGGAAGCCGTGGCTGCAGAAGAGGGAAGAGGGGGAATCACCTGATCTTCAGCGTCAAGCTCTTCTCCATTAACTTCTCTTTCTACCACACCCCAAGTGCCTTCCCCAGCTTCCAAGAATTTAGCTAAGAAGACAAGGAATGACAGACAAACAGCACGCCAGGCATAACTTCACATGCTGAGGGAAGAGAATTACCTTGCTTAGTACATATACACTTAGCTGACCTTTGTAAAGCTTTCTCTGATGAAAAACAGTGTGCTGCACCGGTGCTCAATGTTAATCACACTTGATCCTGCACATGCCTTTAAAGTTTACTTCTTTTCATGCACATTCTTGCAGGGATCAACAGCACTCAGTTCTTCAGCACTGCTGTGGCAAAGGCATACTAAGGTTCTGGACTAATAACAAGCATGTTTGCTTGCACTGTTGCAGCATCATTTTTCTGAGGAAGACATGATGTAGTTTCAGCATCTCAGAAGTAAACTATATCATTTGTATGCCTAATGCCGCTAAATGATGAAGTATGGCTTTGATCCTGTTGCCTATTTTACAGTTGAGTAAATTTGAGGTACAGAGAGGACAAGTGACACATACAAGGTCCCAAGCATTATGGGAGCATACATGAGAAAAGCATTTAGACAGCCTGACTCTCAATACTCTGCTCTAACCAGATCTACAAAACTCCTTCTCTTACACTGGGCTCTAACCAGCACGTTTCACATTGTTACTAGCTGTTACACACGTTGACTAGCCGTCAACAATTTTACATACAATTTGTAAACATTAATGTTTACATTTACATCAGCGCCACCTCTCTTGTGCAAGAATCTATTCCTAAATGTCAGTCCGTTAGTGTATAGTTTTATAGAATGGAGAAATGGAGACGTACAGAACACCCCACAAGCAACCACATTTCCAACAGGTTCCAGGAGGTGTGTCTCTTGATCCTGCCCTGTTGAGTTCTCTCCTATCCCTCAGATCAGTGCTCCACTCCCCTCTTACCCTCCAGGCTAAGGAATAGCTGGAGTCAGAGCACCAACCAGAGGGAGAAATGTAGACTCACATGTGGGTGCACAGATAGCACACCAAAGGACTAGCACTGATTAGCCCTTCATTCCTCAGTAGTTGGGATGCCAGGGATCATAAAGAAGATGGTTAGTTTATTTACATGTGATCCATATAGACAGGGATAAACCTATATCAGTATTTCAAAATTGTGAATAAAAGGAGAGACAGGCACAGGGGGCTGAAACATATTTCCATGTGCGTATGTGTGTGTGCGCACACGTGCATGCACACACTTGTGCTGATATCACACCAAATATGGGTAGTGGGTGAGAGGACAGGGTAAACAGCAAACAGACACTCAGGGGACAAGCACAAACTGGTTACCTAATGGAGGTGGTCTTTCAATAAAAGTGGAGCAGAAACATTGTCTGAGGGGTTACTTTGAGGGAAATCTCTAAAGACAGGAAGTTATCAAATGAAGAATAAACTTTTGTCCACTGTGATCTTGCAAAAGAAAGCATTTGCTTTTCTCCCCTCTTCCCCTGCTTCGTCAATGGCTGGCAGCATAAATGTGGTGCACCACTGTACTCCACTAGCTGAAATCTGGGGGGGAGGAAACAAGTTAGGGGTTTGTTTTTATTTAATATTTTTCTTGTGCTTCACAGATTGGACAATGGAGAGGAACAACTCACGTACATAGCAAAGAGGTAATTAACCATCTCCCCACCCCCAAATCAATATATACGTACAGGAAAATCTATGTGAAAAAAACAACCACTATAAAACTCCACTACATTCTGAAGTACTGTTGACTTTACTATGGCTGGACTCTATATCTAACACGTGCTGACTCTGTACATAATTTCAACAAGCGGAGCTGATCAACATCACTTCCTTTATTTCTGTTCATGTATTTACAGGAACAGCCTTTTGAAACAATCCAGTAAAATCAGCTTACTCACTGATTTTTTTTTTAAGTAGAACAGAGAGCAGAAGGATATCATCATCTTTTTGTGCATAAATCAGCTGTCTGTGTTACCACTTACGTGTTGCAATAATTAATTGCCAGTATCATGTGATTCTCTTTCTTGAACTATATTCTGTCTCCACTGTGCATACTCTGTGACTCTGTACTAAAGGACTTTACACTGTATTTACTCTGGACAATAAAACTTAAAACAATTTTGATAACGACAGGTACTGAACAAGTATCGATAATCAATGTGTCAGAATATAATGGAGGGAATTTTTAGTGTAATCAAATAGACGGCAGAGGCATGACAGTATTTCGGACAACAGGGGTGAAACTGCACAAAAATTACAGCATACCCATGTATTACACCTAACAGCGTCACCACACACTTTAATACCTTATCTGTTACCAAAAGCAGCATGGCCGAGCAGATAGCATTTCTGCCACGTCTCAGCTCTTTTAAATGTTTCCCAGACATATGCTCCCTACTGTGTACTATGCTATGCTGGCCATCCATAACCAGGCAAACAAAGTGGAGAAGGCATCCAGCTCCCAGCACAGAGTCAACAGCCAATAACCATAAGCGGCTCCTGCAGCCACAGGAGCAGCAGTATAGGGTGGGGGTGATAAAGGATAGTGTTTGGGAAATAGGGAGAGGATGTGGTAGATGGTAGGTGAGTGGGAATTACTGGCTCCCCCTTCACTGACAAAAATAGTGATGCCTTCTGGCATTGCTCACACTTCCATGGAAAGTGAATTGTTCCCAAGAAAATGCTGATTCCCTCGGTGCTGATGTGTTTTACTGGAGTTGCGATATTCTGTTACACAACCCAACCAGGAATTCAATATTATAGGCTATTTGGTACATTTTCAAAATGTAAACCAGAAGTGACAGCAGAGCCCGACTGAGTTACCAAGAATGTTAACACTGTGATTTTAGAAACCAAGAACACTTCCTTTCTTCTTCCACTTAGTCCCACCACAGTTTACTCCAGTGCAGTATTCTTGATGAAGTTTTACCAGCACAATACAGAATAAATTAACCCTTTTTAGTACATCCATTTTGAATCTTCAGTGATTATTACCATCTTCATCTGTGGATTTCAAAGCACTACACAGACAGCTTCTCAACCGACCTGTGAGGTAGATATGATTATTATAGGCATCTTGCAGGTGACTGAAATGAGGTGCTGGGTGGTTAAGTTACTTGGCTAACATCCCAGAGAAACAGGAGAAAAACTGGGAACAAAACCTAGGAATAACAATTCCTAGTCCTCCGCTTTAACCAGTAGGCCACACTCTGCCTCACAAAGATACTTGTCAGTCTATACAAGAAATACCCAGCACAGTTAACGAAATATCTCCAAACAGAGAAATATTTCCAACTGGAAAAAAAATCTTTTTATATCTTCTAGGAAACGCAAAATGCTAATCCTCTGGAGAGGCTCCATTTCATGTAGCTATTTTCTAAAATACACTTTACATGGTCAGTATTTCCATAGTGGAAAACCCCACAGGGACATAGCCTTTGCTTACAGCAGAAAAGTACCAAAAACATGATCACAATTTACAACCAAGCTTTCACCAACTCAAGAAATCCTATTCTTCACCCATGGCAAACATCAGTTCATGGCAGCAGTAGGGAATAAATCCCTGTCAATAAACGTCAAGCAAAGCAACTATTGATCATTGCATTAAAAATTAAATTAAAATATACGTTAATAAAAGAATTAAGAGAGCATTTAAAAAAGCGCCACACTCTCTGAAATCAGAAAAATCACGAAGTCTGTCAATCACCCCTGTCAAGCCAAGGCAAGGGGATAAGAAGAAGCAATTTACAACAGTGCAATGTCATTATATATTATCTGATTAGTGGCCTAGGTGTTTGCTATACTCCAAATCTGCTACATCACACTGACTATGCGCTTAAGCATTTGCTGATGCCCACTCCTATTTTAAAAGCTCTTTAAGCACACACTTAAAGCACGTTTTATTTTTTTACAAACTTCAGAATGTGTAATTTCCATTGTCATGATGTCAGCATTCCTAACCAAGTCAATATTTCACACAAGTAATTAACATGTGACCTATTCCTGGGGCTACATAAAGAGTACCCCTCATAATCAATCTCAGTACCGGATCAGGGAGTTGACCACTGTTGTCCCAACCATTCCTCAGACTGACAAGAATTAGCAAATGAAGCGAACAAAAGGTGTGAACAAAAATCCCTCACCCTGAAACAAATCAGCAACTTGAGGTGTGCAAAAAATTCTGATAGCCTCATTTTGGGCCTGCTCTTGAAAATTGCTGGCCAGTTGCAACCCCTATTAGTCTCAATGGGAGCTGCAGGTATTCAGCACCTCTCAGGACCATGCTATTTAAACTCCTTACCAGTATTTAACGATCATTTATTTTTAAGGCCCCAGCCCTGCGTTCGGATCCACATGCACACAGCCTTGAGCCTGCTGCAGCTCCATTCACTTCCAAGGAGCTCTGCCTGCATGGGTCCATTTTTCGGAAAAGGTCCTAGGAGCCCAGCTTTGCAGATCCATTTGTTATTGTAAAGCCTTCAGGTCAAACTTCGATTTGATGTCTCACACTGGTGATACTCACATCAGATGTAAGCCCCCCAGTGCTTTATAGGGAGAGACTTTCAAAGGCACTCACTTTCCCTTTGTGACTTTTGAAAATTTCCCCTTTGTACAATAAATAACTTTTACAATGTAATAACTTATACTACAGTGAAGATGAGAAAGCACTGAATATTCAGGCATAGACCCAGGAAGTGAGGAAAGAGAAAGACACTCCAAACCCTTGTTTATGCTACAGTTCTCCAAAACGATAACACAGGGAACACAATGTGTCATCCAGCCACAGGCAGCGCAGATAGCTATGTTCTGAAAATGCACAGCTGATTTAGTACTATTCAATAGAGCAATATGGAGTGACAGTTCATAAAGCAAGAGTTTTTGCTGCAAGAGAGGGAGAGAGAGAGAATTTTGGTCCTGTTGTAGCTAGCTCAAAAGTCAGCTGAGTATAATTTATCTGGTATATAAAACTTGGGGTGGGATGGGGGGGAATAACTGAAGAACAGTACAAAGTATTACTTACTGACTAAGACACCCAGTACAAACAAGAGGTTTTCCCACTCTCCCTCATGTAAAACTACTCCTGAAAAATCCAGCTACTGAGCTATTGCGTGTCTTGGCCTTTTTACTGATTTCTTTCATAGCATAGTAAAAACAAGAAGGAGATAACATTAGATGCATTAAAGATACCTCAAGTTAGGAAATTCTTGTGAGTCCTAACTACAATCAAATTCATTTTTGTATCAGGATTTGCCAAAAGCCAGGTATTAATTGCTCCTACTGTAAAAATTAGCTCTCAGCTGTTGCAGTAACTTGGTACATTTTCCTTGATGCAGCTGTAGCTGCACATTTACCTTCCTAGCTGCTTCCCCTCACTCACAATCTTTGATCATGCACTATGATTTAACATCTTATGCACTGAGTTCCAGGGAGATTTGCTATTCTGATTGCCTCTCTCTTAATAGTTATGCAAATAAATACAGAAATTATATATATATATTGCCTAGCACACGTGTCCACTAATTTTGCTCATCGTTGGTTAGCTTGATTTAATGTGGCTCGTGCCTAGTAATCAAGAGTAAAGTGGATCACAGCTTAATATAAAGTGCTGTTAATCTTCCTTTTGCATAATGCTGGTATGCTATGGCCCAAATACCACAGATTTATTTGATGTGTACATGCTTTCAAGGCATTAGTAAACAAGTTGTGGTCCATTATGAAAGAACATCAGAATAAACATTTTTGTAGCGCTTTACATACACCATACTGAAACATGCAGTGTTAAATATTTCCGTTTGTGCATCTACAAAAAGTTTGCATTTCTGCAGCTTGTTTCAGAGAAAGATCAGCCATTTCAAGAATTTTGGCTATATAAATCCTTGTTGAAAAAAGGACTGTTGGTAATCATTTTTCTTATCAAGCTACACTATTATTTTAAACATTATCAAAATGTACAACCAAAGTTGAATCCATTAATTTTGTTTTGCTTTTTATTTGTTCCACTCCTCATAACATATCAATAGAAAGAAAATATTTATACCTGGGGCCTTTTTAAGTCATACTCTATTAATTCACACTTTTCAACAAAAGAACTCTAAGAACTGTAATTTCTAAAACAGCATTATTGTCATGAAATATACTACGGAACATTTACACTATGAAATACCATAAATACTATAAAGGAACTAAATCTGTCAAATTAGCGTTCAATCTATATTATGTGAGGCAAGTTCTTTGGTTTTTTGACCATTTACATTTTTCAAAATTCAGCCATTTACAAGGTGTCTTCCGGTCCAGCCATTAGTACAAATAAAGGCCTAACACTAGATGATCACATTATAAAACAACAGTAACTACTTTTTAAAAGCTAAGTTTCAATCCAGCAAACACTTATCATGTGAATAGTCCCTACTGACCATGGCAGGGCTATGCACATACATACAATTACTTATGCATATAAGTGTTTTCAGGATCAGGGCCCTAGTGTGAATCTACACACGTAAGGACATAAGCAGTGAAGTTGTACATAATCAATAAGCGAGCCATATAGTCATAACATTTAGCAAATTTCTTTACGTACTAAAAGAAAACTGATTCAGTGGTTGGACACTGGCCCGGGTCTCGGGAGACTTAGGGTATGTCTACAATGCAATTAGACACCCAGAGCTGGTGCATGCCAGCTGACTCAAGCTAAGGGGCTGTTTAACTGCAGTGTAAAAGTTCAGGCTCAGGCTGCAGCCTGAGCTTTGGGACCATCCCACCTCACACGGTCCTAGAGCCCAGGCTCCAGCCCAAGCCCAAAGATCTACACCACAATGAAACAGCCCCTCAAACCGAGCCCTGCAAGCCCAATTGCAGTATAGACGTAGCCTTACGGTCAACTTCCTGCTCCACCACAGCCTTCCTGTGTAACCCTGGGCAGATTATGTCCACTGAAGTCAATGACATAGCTCCTATTGACTTCAATAATACAGGATAAGACACCTTGGTCTCTCCATTCCTCAGTTCACCATCTGTAAAATGGGGATAATTGTCCTCACAATAGCTGTATGAGCTAGGGAAGTACTAACAAATTAAAAATTGTGAGACACTCAGATACTACAATACAGATAATACCTTAATAGTGGCCAGATAATTACCTAAAATAAACAGATTCAGTAAAGTTTGCTTAAACTATTCTGGTCAGCTGTCCTTAATTCAGCACAATAAGAGTTAATCTGAACTGATTTTTTTTTTAATTTTTTTTTAAGACTGGTGTTGAGTTCACATTTTTTTGTTATTATTTATTTTTAGTAGCTAACAGAATGAACTTCCTGTTTTAACAAAATTAACAAACAACTTCCAAACCCTCTGAGACCTGAAATTCTTAAATCTTAAATCCATTTAAAACAGCAACCCAGCCAAACAGTTCAACAAAATACTTCATGTTACCGTATGTCTATAACGGAAGACAAAAGGCTCTGATCTGTAGAGCTGGTACAGTTCTACAGCGTGGGAGGGGTCCCAGCTGTGCAGAAGGCACAAAAGGGCCTCAGTTACCCCTCCATGCCACAGAGCCCTGCTCCCAGACGGCCATTTCCATCTAACCCCATGGGGATGTTGAGGCAAACTGAGGGATCTACAGCTACTCTGGGCAGACATACAAACCAACCACACTGACCGGGAGGAAGTCCGAACAACAGTTCTTTCTTACTAACAATCTACTTTACTTTCAAATAGAGTCAAATGGATATTTTCTTTGTTTATATACATTTTAAGAGGGAAAAAAATGTAAAATGGCAGCCATGTTTATGAAGTACAGCTGCCAATTTTTTAGCATCGTGCTACCCTTTTAAACTGTAAGTGCTATCGCTTTATATTTACATTATTTGATTTTATTGGATCACTTCCCGCCTTGTGCTTCCCCTCTTCCTTGTAGCTCCTCCCACTTGTTCTCTCTTCACAGCCTCCAGCTTTTAAACTGCTCCCATTGCCCCAACCCTTTTGACGTCAATGGAAAGGCCCCCACTGATTTCAGTGGCAATTGGATCAGGACCCTTGCCCTGGTCTTCTGGATGGAGTAGATTGCACATCAATGCTTCTCCTTAAACTGACCAAAGAGAGGCTGTTGAGCAAAGTATTTTCAAGCAGAGTTCCCACCTGTTGGCTGGGAGAGTGGAACCAAGTCTCCCACATGGCAGTTCATCCTCTTTTCTAAAAACAAGCTATAGCACATGGGCACTTATACATGGTCTACTGATAGAAAAGTAAAATTACTTTTTCAGTCAGTGATGCACAATAGAAATAGCCACGTGATGCTATTTTCAGCTGATTGCAATTGCTAAACAACAATAGAAAAAAGTATGAAATAGAAATATACAATATTCTATGGACTCTATTTTGGATCTCTGAGTCTTACCTGCACTGGGAGGGAGAGAGGATAAAGAGCACTACCTAAGCATTGGCCTGTAGAGATATTATGCCTGTGCAATAGAGGTGTAGGATGCCACAGAAGTGCTAGAAAAGCACAATTAGGAGAGGAAGTTGCTATACCTGTACCACAGGTGTTGCCTGCAATTTCCCCTAGCACTGCTCTACATCCTTAGACTGGTTTGTAATAGTGAGACCATAGCAACACCTCAACATCGTGCTCTCCCTCTCTGGGTCTGGAGGGCTGCATTGGCTAGCCTCCTTCAATAGCACTCCTGGGGAACTAGTAACCGTATTGTGGCTGCCTCTCACATGGATGCACTGGGTTGGGTGAATGGTCTCCCTGCACATGGTCTTCCACAGCATGATTAGAATTTAGCTCTATGTGCGGTAGAGTTTTTTTCGTGTCTTCAGTACTTTGTACTTCTTGTTTCTTCTGGACATTTCAATCTCCTTCTAAAAAAGCATGTTTTTCAGCTGGTTCGCCTAAATGTCAGTCTGACTGTTCAGGAGTAAATAACCTCTTCTGATGACTCCGCCACTGCATGTTTTCATTCCAATGTGTTATCATGAGTTTCCTAAGGAGCAAGGAAGAATGCAGATCCAGATCTGAACTTCGCCAGAGTTTCAGACTGTTGGGTTCTGTTGTTCTGGGCTCATCTCCAGCCTGAAGTTAAAATTTTTAAAAATCTGTTTGGAGTTTTATCCAAGTACAAAGAAAGTGTCTGAATTATATGTTAAGAGTTGAAACATGCTTTTTTATTTCAGAGTAGCAGCCATGTTAGTCTGTATCCGCAAAAAGAACAGGAGTACTTGTGACACCTTAGAGACTAACAAATTTATTTGAGCATAAGCTTTCGTGGGCTACAGCCCACTTCCATACCTGGATATCTCAAAAATGACCAAATGGAATTTTATCATACATTATAGGTATGGCTGGATGGAGGGATGTGCGCGCACATACATACACACAATTTATTTATTGACTTTTGGACTGAGAATAGGCAAGGAGACATTTCAGTCCAAAGGGTAGTTTTTTCAGAAGATTGTAAAGTGCCTTGAAAATAGCATAACTATCGCTGTTAGCACAATGCTACAGTACCTTTACTGGAGATGCTACATTTTGAACTTTAACTGTTAAATTCAATTACTTTGCTGCAAAGAAATGTTTTCAAAATTACTCAGATTAATTGCTTTATCAGAAGATCATGATGAAAATGTTGTTGATCAAACAAATACAGGTAAATTCAGAGAGAAAAGAAGTGATGTCAGCTTATTAAAGATTTACACAATAGAGGTAAAAAAAGCTACACAAAATTCACCTGAAAAAGTGTATAGTAATCAACAGGCTACAATATATCCAAAATGCATATTTTAGGATTTAATTTTACCTCAAGGATGTGGCGATACATATAATACAAACCAATTGACCTCCTCTCTCATACTATGCAATTTTTTAAAATCTGAGTTTAATGGTGATAATACTTATGAAGTGGGACTTGTGTATTTAACTATATATTTGTCTATATGCAGTACAGTATGTAGCAGCACAAATTTAAAGGGACACTATCAGGTTATGTTTGGTAGCTCAGAAAACTTGGCATTAGGCATTTATAAAATATACCTACGTTTGGTGATATTTAAAGGAATTCCAGGCTTATTGAGGAATTCCGTGAGCATTTTCAGGATATCTGCAAGCTTCTTAGCCATAAAATTGCAGGAGGACAACAGAAAAAGAGAAAAATGGTGGGAAAATAAAGGCGAATAAGATGATTTTTGAGTACTCAATGGGCACCCAGAGTGCAGGCCCAACAATGCTTTAAAATGATGTCTCCAAACAGACTTGAAAGATCAAGGACCATATTTACTAGTGCTAGAACAGGGAAGTGTAAACTACGTCTTCGGGGCCCAAGTCTATCCCCATACTGTGGGCCCATTACAATTCTTTTTGCAGCAAGGGGTTCCCCTCCTGTCACAGGACTGGCAGAGAAGCTCTATGCCACTCTCCTGTGCATCCTCTGGCATGGGAGCATGTTGGGAGCAGCAAGAGGCCAACGTTTCTTAGAATTACATTGCACAGGGGCTGTGCAAGCCCCCACCCCTGCCAAGCAGGCCCCAAATTCAGAGGCCACCTTTACCCTTCCCCCGACCTGGCCCAAATCTCCTGAACCAGCATGAACATGCCAGCAAGCATAAACCTGAGACGTATTTGACACAGAAGCTATAAAAAAATAAGGAACGGTCTCACAATGATACAAGGTTTATTATTATGCATACAGCACCACAGAAGGGCAGAGTGCTTTACAGCTGCCTGGTTCTAGACCGATGGAGCTCTGCTATTGGCCAAGGTGTCACATGACCCTGTGAACTGAGAAACCTCACTAAAGAGGAATTTACACTGCAACACGATTGCTCCAGACCAGGAAGTAAAGTGAGACTCAGTTTGAAAAATGCAAGCTAATACATCGGGGAAACGTAATCTGAAACACATGTGGTACAGCAAGCAACCCATTCTCTAACTGCACAGTGCAGGCCAAGCCTGGGGAGGCCCTGTGGGGTGGCACTAGTCAGCAGAGTTTGTATTTTGTTAGTCTGGGAGCTATATAGTCAAGAGGACCTACAGGGCCTTGACTCTGCCTAGAAGCCTCAGAGAATTACCTTTAGATTCATTACCTGCAAGTCCTATCTCTTCTGAGCAGGAGGGAATTCAGAGAAAAGCAATAAAAATTATGTGAGGGCTGAAAGCATTGGCTCATCATGAAATATTAAAAGAGTTAAGTGAGTACAGCTTGACTAAAGGGTGGAGCATGTGCATTTATAACCATCTGCAGAGTGTAAGAACCAAGAATGCAGAAGAGCTATATAAGGTGGTACGTAGAGTTGTAACCAGGAGTAATGGGATACAGTTAAAAAAAACAAAATATTTTATTTTTATATAGCACTCTTAATCTCAAATGGGATTGTCAACCCTCCCACACTGGCCAGGAGTCTCCCAGAAATGGCCTTGATCTCCCGGTGCCTACTGAAAGCTATCTGGGAGATTTTAATAGGCCATTAAAAGTCCAGGTGGTGCACAGTGAGGTTAAGGCAGGCTCCCTACCTGCCCTAGCTCCGCGCAGCTCCCGGAAGCAGTCGGCATGTCCAGCTCCTAAGCGTAGGAATGGCCAGGGGGTCTCTCCATGCTGCCCCCACCCTGGCTGGAAACCGTGGCCAATGAGAGCTGCGGGGGCGGTGCCTGCAGGCAGGGGCAGCACGCAAAGCTGCCTGGCTTTGCCTCCGCCTAGGAGCCAGACATGCCAGTCGCTTCCGGGAGCCACCCGAGGTAAGCGCCGCCCAGCTGGAGCCCACACCCCTCACCCCCTCCCATACCCCAACTACCTGCCCCAGCCCTGAGCCCCCGTCCCACACCCAAACTCCCTCCCAGAGCCTGCTCCCCAAGCCTCCTCCTGCACCCCAACCCCCTGCCCTAGCCCTGAGCCCCCTCCCGCACCCAAACTCCCTCTCAGAGTCCGCACTCTGAACCCCCTCCCACACACCTTCCACATCCCAACCCCCTGCCCCAGGCTCAGCCCAGAGCCCCCTCCCACACTCCAAACCCCTCGGCCTCACCCTCCAGTCCAGAGTCTGCGTCCCCTCCCACACCCCAACCTCCTGCCCCAGCCCAGTGAAAGTGAGCGAGGGTGGGGGAGAGTGAGTGACGTAGGGAGTGGGGATGGAGTGGGCAGGGCCTCAGAGAGGGGCAGGGCAAGGGCATAGCCTCGGGGCAGGGCAGGACAAGGGTGTTTGGGTTTGTGCACGTAGAGAGTTGGCAGCCCTAATCTCAAAAGATCCCACAGCACTTCAAACAATATTTACGATACATACAACACAACACTACTGAAATGAAGCAGGCAACTGGCAAAACAATGAGTGGTGAGGACAAGAGGGGAGAGATGAAAACCTGGCCAAGGGCTCTAGGGCAAATTCCAACTCTTAGGATAAAGTGCCACTAAATCAGCATTTCTCGAATGCAGCCACCAGCAGATATTTTTGTGGCCATGACAGCCCCCAAAGCTCAGGGATGGAGGGCAAAGCCGTGGCCCCTCCCTGAAGTGCTCAGCTGTTGCTCCTGAATAGCTGGAACCAAGGGCAGCAAGATGCACCATCTTAGTGTTTGCGTTGGTGCAGCCAGCAGGGATCGGCGCCCTGCACCGCACAGCCTCTGCAGGGGCTCTGGGGAGCGCCTCTAGGCACACATGGGGCCGGCGGGCACAGCACCAGAGGTGGCTCTTGTCAGTGGAGGCGGCTGCGGTGTTCAGTAGCCCCCGTTCCCACCCAGCCAGGGCAGGATTCCGCAGGTGGCTGGTGAGTTCCCGACCCACATTCCCCAGGGAGGGCTCTTGCTGAAGAGCTGCGAGAGGCAGGGACAGAGGCCACCAAAACATTTGTTGTGTGAACCCCAGCACTAAATCTTTTCCACATATGCAGTGCAGATAGGACCTCAGATTTTAAGGTTACATCAAAAAGACATGTCCCTCCCCCTCCCCCCCATATTCAATTCAGTAAACTGAATGGTACTCCAAATGTCTATCTTGGAGGAATGAATGGCTGAGCCAACCTTGCCAAGACTTGAACGTATGGTTCTGGGCTCTAAATTGTATGGGTAAGTATTTCAAACCTGTAGCTTAGATCACCAACTTCACCCCTTTCAGCTGAATACCAGGCAAAACTTCCCAAGTGCAAAATCTATTAGACCCCAATCCTGTAAACGCCTTCTCTCTCACAGCCTATCACTTCTCCCTCCCCTACCCCCATAGAGCAATAAACCTCAACTCCAGCAGGTGCTGCATTCAGCCAAGACATCGCAGCACTTCAGGCCCTTTTATGAACAAAAACAGCAGGCAGATGAGAACGCTTTCCGGGTTACAACACTGATTATAGATTTTTAAATTGCACATGGATACAGGTGGGAAAACCAACTCTCCTACAGGTAAATGGCCCACTTTGAAACAAACTATTTAATAAGCATTTAACAAAGGATGGCTGTTTAATGTGGACATAACGCTTTTAGTTGTTTACAGAAATCACAAATGTTTTAAAATGTGAATCTACAAATTCTACAGCATATACCATTTGCATTAGGCTATTAAGTACACATACCGACTGTGGGTATGCAGAATATTGCACAGACTACAGAGGGTATTATTTAAAAAAATATATATAAATCCCCATTGACACACCGGACCAGTGTTCTGCATTGCAAGGCCTGCGAGCCAGTGGTGGCTCCCATCGACCCTAAGTGCGGCTCCCTAAGTTCCATCTAAGCTGTGCGGCCGCACAGCAGGCTATAAATAGCCGTACAGCAGCTCTAAAGGGCCACACAGCAGGGACCTGGAGAGGAGAGAGGTAGGGGGTGGGCGGGAACTGGGGAGAGGAGTAAGTTGGGGCTTGCAGTGCTGCTGTGGGCCTCTCCCCTGGCCCAGGAGCTCACTGTGCTGCCTGCTGGCAGGATGGAGACAGGCCCCTTCCCCCGGAGCTCCTGTGCTCCCTGCCAGGAGGGGGGAGAAGAGGCCCCCTTCCTTGGAGCTGCTGTGCTGCCTGCCGGCAAGCGGGAAAGAAAACACCTTCCCCAGAGCTTCCATCCTGCCAGCAGGGAGAGGGCTGGGAGGAGTTCTCTGGCCCCAGCCCCAGGGCAGCCTGCCTGCAACCCAAACTCCTCATCCCCAACCCCACCCCAGCTCCCGCATACACACCCCCCTGCATCCCAACCCTGTGCCCCAGCCCTGAGCCCCCTCCTGAACCCTGAACCACTCACCCTGGCCCCACCCCGTAGTCCTCACCCCCGCATCCCAACCCTCTACACCAGCCCAGAGTCCCTTCCTGCACCCCAAACCCCCTCAACCCCAGCTCCACCCTAGAGCCCTCACCCGCAGCCAGAGCTCTCACACACACACACCCAGACTCCACCCTCTGCCCTACCCTGGGCCACCTCTCACACTCCGAACCCCTCGGCCCCACCTGATGTGGCTCTCACATTGAAGGTTTTTTGCCAAAGTGGCCCCCACTTCAAAAATAGTGAAGAGCACTGCACTAGACTGTAGTCTTAAACAACGATCCAAAGATTAAAGCATTTTGTATAAGGCATGCATTGGAGCAGTTACCATAGTCTGTCAATAATCCATGGTTGGGCCCTAATATAAACACAACAGACATTGATAGCTCCATAGGAGCTATTTCCATGCATCACGACAACCATTGGGGATTAGGAGTATTGCACAACTCCCGTTCATTTTTTTTCTTAACTCAGCCATGTCTAATATTACAGCACATTACTTTGTTTTTTTCATCTTTAGAGAGCTGATCCTGCCCCATTGACTTGCACTGACTTCAAAGGGACAGGAGAAGACCCTATATTAGGAGATTAATGTTATTTTAACAATATATTTTTTGCATTTTTGTGCTTATTACAAACTTAGGCCCTGATTCAGGAGAGCACTTATGCACAAGTTTAAGTGCTGTCCTAAACAGGGATGCTTTCCTGAATTAGAGCCTTGGGAACCCTTTTTAAATGGGTCAAGGTTTATTATACAACTAGCATACGGTGGTACATAAATAATCAGCAACAGTGGCATCCCATCATACACAAGGCAAACCCTGCAGACAGTGGCAATTCTGTACTTTTCATCCAGAATGGAATAAAGGCCCTGATACTCATGTGAAAATCTGGCTGTGGGATAGGGAAAACCTATTGCAGATGATGATGCTTCTTAGCCCCATATGTTGGGCTGGTCACCAGTTAAGTACTTTGCAAGTAACAGAACAGGCAGGCTACCTGGGCTTGATTCTCCACTGCCTTGCCCCCGAAGGAAGCATTTACCTCTGTGCATCGTGGGTGTAAAATACTAACAAACCAGAATTCTCTACTCATACCACAGACAGCATTTCAGACCCACTTTCCACAGGTGCAAGTGACTGTGCAAGGTGCAAGGCAGTAGAGAATCAGGCCTCCGTGGATCAGACTGTGTGCCTAGTTCAGATCTCAGTGGTTAAAGGGGAATTGCCCTAACAAATTAAACAACTCATGCAGTCTAAAATGTGTGTCTGAGGCCTGGAGATGTTGTGTAGTGCAAGCTTAGAAGCAGTGAGGTCTTTTTGCTTTATTTTTTTTTTTAAGTGTGCTGTTTGGCCACCTTTTGGTCAGGAACTGCGAGGGGAAGCAGCGTAGATCCATTCTGTCAGCTATACACTTTCTCGGATAACCCTTAAAGACTGTTCCCAACCAGTTTACAACCCTTGTATGCTGCCAAGGCAGACAGGGCCCATAATACACAGATGCCAGCTGACTGGGCTAATTTCTTCTCCTAGTTACACCCAAGCAAACCAGCTACTACGGTGAAGCTATTTGGATATAATAGAGCAGAATGTGGCCCCTGTTGCATAATTTACTGAAATACCTACAAATAGGAGTATATCAGTATGAGGAGCTGTTTAAAAACTACACACACATACAGCTCTGTTAGCCTGTCTGGTAAGTGGTTTGTGCCAAGAGAAGTGCTGTACAGTTAAGAGCAGCTCAAAACTGTGCTAAGACTGCATTTGCATTCTGAAGATAAAACTAACATTAATCTTGTCTGCGGCAGAGGGGGAAGGGGAAGCGCCAAAGGTGTCAGATGTACTTCTGAATGAAAAAAAGAAAATCAGAAGTACAGACCTGATCTCAGAAGGAAGGTTGCCAAACGTTCTCCTCCAACCCCGAAAAGAGAAACCTTTTAATAAGTTTGTATGTAGTTAAATAGATAGGGTCAAATTTTCCTACCTAGTCAAGGATCCCACATGGAGTGACACAAAGCTAAACCACCCAAAAATTTGCTATGCAGCCCTGTCCATAACAGGGAATTATCCACCGGTGCTATCACCACTTCAGCTGCCTCAGTGGCTCACAGTGTGAGTGAAAGCACAAAGTGAAACAACTGCCAAAAGTCTCCCAGAGACTTGTCTACACTAGGGTTCCCACCATAACTCCAGAGATGAAGCAATGGATAGAAAATTCCTACATGGCCTTTGAAAGACGGCACTCTTGGCTGCTCTCCAATTTGCACCTGGTCCCCATTTCCTTCCCACCTGCCCGCTTTGGCTTGAATGGCTATTCTAGGAGCGCACATAGGAAATAGTCCTTGCACTCCCCCAAGTGCACAGGCTGTGTCTGTCCCTGTAAATGCAGGGGACTAGCTGAAAACACCTTGTGCTCCCATCCCAGTGAGGTACTTGCACAAGAGCCTGGCACAATCTGGCAGGAGGAAATGGGGGAGAGAGGCTTTTTTTTTTTTTTTTTTTTTTTTTTTTAAAGAAGGTCTGTACCAAGGTATTAAAAAAATAAGAGCAGCTTCCTGCTAAAGAGAATTCAGCAGCTAAAACTGGCTGGTCAAGAACAGATCCTTTAACATATCTCAAATGACTTTGAGGCTGATTGGCCAGTAAAGCAGACATCTCACATGTATATGTGCATGCTCACATGTATGTATGAATGAATTCAAACCACCTGGTGGTAGCACTGTGCTACTTACCATTTTGAAAGATACCAACTTCAATAAAGAACAAATGAAGACACAAATCTCTCTAGTTTTGTCTTTACCCATCTAAGGGTATTCCTAAAATGGACACAAAATGTCCAATCCTGAAAGATAACTTTTTCTCAGTTTTCATTAGGCATTTCATTTTCATCATATGTGAAGCACTTCAAAACTGTTTTGTTCTTATCTGATCAAAATGCTACCTTTCCCTTCCAGTCCAGGCTTTTTTTGTGGTCAGACTGTTTCGGTATCAGTATTAATAATTTAAATGTCAAGTATATGACACTATACATTTCCTGTACTATTTAAAAGCTTTCAGAGCAATTATTTTCTGTGAAATATTTAAACCATAATCTTTTGTTACCTGGTTGCAAATTTTAACAGTCCTAACAGTGACAGAATAGCACTTAAACCATCCCTACACAATTTTACATACAGATGTACTGTTTTGTTATTTTAACAATACCCTTGCATTCCCTTGAAATATTTATTCTACTTTCCAGATACAATACATATTTATTCTTTTTATGGAGTGCTATTCAGGATTGTATATCAATTGAATTTACAATGTTTAATATGTAAGACTTCTGTTTCAAATACACTCTACATTTGATACCTACTTTTAGTACTGAGTGAATCATCAAATGTTCCTTGAATATTTACAGAATGTATTATATTAAAAAACAGCTTTCAATTTTCATATTTTTTCCTGTGTTTCAGTACTCACTTGAGTTGATTGTTTTTGTAATTATCTAAACTGTGATTACTTACCCTTGCTTATATTAGATATTTTTATTATAACTTGTAGGTGTCTTAAAAGTAACATATATTAGTGCTACATAGCTCAGAATGTACTAAATTGCCACTCACTCCTACTGAGCTGGGCAAAATTTGGAGAAGCTTTCATATAATAGTACAAATTGCAAATAATGAATGCCTGTTCCCTTATTTAAAAAGATATACATGAATTATGGGAATATATTTTCCTCTGAATGAAAGAATTACTTTACCAATAATGGCCAAAAAGCACGTTGAGTTTTCCATAACAGATACAACTTTTAGATAATGTTTTCACCTCGTAGCTCATAGCGCTGAAAAATTAGAATGAAATATTCTGAGTAATGCAAAAAAGTTACGTTACTAGTCTGACTTGATCAGACTATTACAATCCCTAAGTTTCCTGATACTGAACAATGAGAATGCACCATTGTCTCAACTGCTCCTCTGTTAACAGCTGCAGGCCATATTCAGCTCTCATTTACACCAATATGAAATCCAAATTACATTCACTTCAGATTTAAACCAGCATAAGAGCCTGATCCTGAATTACTCAAGTCAATGGAATGTTGCCATTGATTCAAAGGAAGCAGGGTCTAACACAGCAGAATTTGGCCTTGCATGTCTACAATAGTCAATATCTGTGAATTATAACACTTGCAGTGACTCTATGTTTATAGGCTGTCAATATTTCTATTATAAACTCTGTATTTGAGGAGATTTGTGTGTTGGTCCCTAACAAAGTTTTTCTTTAGTCAGTTGGACAGAGTTGCTCTTAAGGCACTTCCATCTCCTTCTGGGATCTATAGGCTAGTAACCGAATCCTGATTTTTTGCATAGCATAATGGGACACGTATCACCGGGCCAGATTTGGTTCAGTTCCTTTGCTACAATGTGTTTGTAGATGGTTGTACAAGGAAAATAGTTTTAGGAAAATCCAGGATTTTTCCACAATCTGCATCTGTGATATAAAGTAATCTGTTTTAGAAGACACAGAAGTTTAAACAGGAGCTACTAAGTGCTGTGCACTGTAACTCTTCATAATGCTGTTTACGCTGCATTTGGAATTATAGATTAAGTAATACAGAACAAGATCCCTTCTGCCTCCCTATAGAGGCTGTCCAGACTGAAGTTAGTGATCCCAAAAGCCTTATAAAAAACACAAGGAATAACATCAGCATCCTGGCCAACATCCTCCCCGCCCTAATCAAAGAAACAGGTTCTAAAGTTTGGTCTTTTGTTGCACACATAATGGCAGCTGTGTTTATCTACAGTCCCTGCACTATCAGTATCTAACTCATTATTTTTAAAGTGTTTGAAATACCCTGAGCATGAAAAGGTACTATATAAAAACAAATTCCATTCTACAGTATGCAATTCATACTACTGTTAATTAATTCACATTCACAACATAAACTGTAACAGTTCCAAAAACTCCATTATGGTGTATCCTGAGAATAGGTATAAAAATAACACACAAAACTTGGCTAAACCCTAACAAGTCTACTGATACAATATCAATCTTCCCCAAATAAGCCTAAGGTCTCTTTCTCTTTCCTGCCCATTTGTTTCTTTTCTCTTTTCTTTCTCTAAAAGGGTCTGTCTTAGACCCACAAACTGCAGGGATCACAGACTCATACACTAATTGGGCTACAATACTGGGTCAGAATGAGAGGAGGAGGGGAATTATCTACCTTCCTGAAAAAACTTTGAAGTGAAGAAAAAAATGTTTATGTCCTTAATTTTGTAAGTCAAATTAAGAGGGGACCTATGCTCCCTTCAGTTATGCAGCCTAGCAGAGAGAAAAATGACAGAATTAGGGCACAAAATCCCATTAACATTTAGAAGGCAGGAATGCTCCCTCCTTCCCCAAGCCCTCAGATGCCCCTCTAGGTCTTCTCTTCACATTCAGCCTGTGTGGGCTTTTGGAAGCAGAACTGGTAGCACAAGGGATCTGCAACATGCTCCCATTAACACCCCACAGATTTGTGGGTGCCAATCTGCATGGGAGTTAACTTTCCTAAAAGATGATTATCTCCAAGCCCTCCGTCTCCCCCTGCCCCCATCTTTACTGAGCAGTTGTTGAGACAGGGACATCTGATGGTAGTGTGGCTGACTGAGGCTTCCCAAAGCAGTGAAGTCAGGTAAGCCGACCATGCATGGGGTCTGCGATATTCCGCTCTGATTTTTCCCTGGAGTAAATGGCAGTCTGTGCAGTATGAAGAACACATTTACAACCCATTCTGAGAGGCTGGTATCCAATTTACCACCCCACACCTTGTTTGAAGAATATCTCAAACATCTAAGCTGAAGCTGACATACTTAGATTGACTTACCGTGGTGTCTTCACCGCGGTGAGTCGACTGCTGCCGCTCCCCCATCAACTCTGCCTGCTCCTCTCGCGGCGCTGGAGTACAGGAGTCGACGGAAGAGTGCTCGGGGGTCGATTTATCTCGTCTAGACTAGACCCGATAAATCGATCCCCGCTGGATCGATTCTGGTAGTGTAGACATGCCCTAAGGCAGTGAAGCTATTTTAACTTAACTTTTCCTTAAGGCAGAATGGGTCTCAGGGTTTGATCTCAGTATAGACAGACAGACACACACAGTCAATATGTATATGCACACAGACAGATTTGCTTTCAAAAACATCCACAAATCCCTTTAAAGTCAGTGGGGTTAGCATGGATGTAAGTGAAGACAGAATTTGACTCATTATTTCCACATCATATATAAACAGCTATTTAAATGTACTTTTTTTAAAAAAGAAAAAAAGAGAAGAAAATCTCAGCTATTGAGTAAACAACACCTGCATACTCATCCAAGTATAATGATTCTGCAGCAGACACCTATGTGCCTACCTGTACATCAGAACTCTCCACTGACTTATCACACTGCATCTAATAATGGTTTATAACAAAGATGCACCAACTACTTGTGTTCTTACCAAAATATAATACACTTCACACTTATATGTTTGTTTTAACTGTTTATTTACCTTCATACTTACCTGTATATATCCCTAAAAACCACAGATAAGAATTTTTAATATAAATAAATAAAAGAAAAATCAATTGCTACAGTTCTGGAGCAATGCACCGCTAGCCAGAGATAAGCCGTGTTCAATCCAACACTGCATGCCTGCTAGCAAGGAGGAGTCCCATTTTAAGGCCTCGAAAGCCCTTGGAAAGCTGTTACTTGGCTAATTATGTTCTCTGTCAAACGGGTAAAGTTTCAGAGTAGTGTGCATAACAGATTAGATGCATGACTCCCAGTATAGTTAACAGGAGTTGTAGGTTTAACCTCCATCACACATGGCACTGTACGTGCCCCAAAGTATCTTTCTAAACATTACTGTATAAATAATGGGGCTGTTTGCAGTTGAGGGGAAATTAAAAACACAAATTTAACCCAACGGAAATGAACTGGTCTGATGAACTTTTTGTAGAGAAAAAGTGAAAAAATGGTAACATTAGTGGTTTAAAAAAACCAAAATGGACAACACATCTTTAAAAGGGGACAATTTGGCATCTGCAGTGTGTACAAGATGTCTTCATACACTTTTCTGATTTCTTGCCAGTAACTATTCAAAAAAGACCACTTAACAAGCAAACAGGTCTTCAGCACAACAAATAATAAAAAAAGAGAGCAAAGCTTGTGCTATTTAAATACCATGAAACATTTTGCTAATCATGCACAGATGGAAGTACAGACGCTTCTGCCAGACGCCTTGTTCAGAAACTTTGCTCTATTTTTAATGATTTGATGCACACAGGACCTGTTTGCCGATTAAAAGGACACACTGCTTTTTATAAGGACTCCATTGACATGGAATTTAGTCAGTTAAAAAACATGAGAGCATTAAAGTAGTTACACCTTTCTCTGAATCTCCACTAATAATATTTGTAGATTTACAATCACATTTTTCTGTTTTTTTAAAATGGTTCTCTCACCTGGGAGAACTGGCTAACTGACAATACAGAGCAAAGTAAAACTGACTACACACAAAGCTGTCAAATGCACTAAGTAAACAAACTGGGGAAAAGACATTTTTCCTGGTAATCTCCTTCCGTTTTAGTAATCTTAGGCGTTACTTGTAACAATAATAGGTAATCAGTATGGCAAAGGGAAGGGTCAGTTTTAAGTTGACAATGTTCCTTTAAGTCCAGAATGTAATTTTCATGAGGAGAAATTGTTTGACAAAACCTATTATTAATTGAAATGTTCATTACATTGGTGTGTTAGTCAATTACAACTTGAAAGTCATACTTGTCTGAAAATGCTGCATTGTAACAAGTAACATCTAAGATTGTTATAACTGAAAACTGTTAGCAACTCCCACCAACCTATTTTCTCAGTCTGTATATTATGTGCATTGACAGCATTTACAGGGTAGCTAATTTCACTTCTTCCCCATATCATACATTTTTTCCCTTACTGAAATGAATCATATAAACAGCAACAAAAAATAGTATTTTCAGTTTCAGAAGTTAGTCTTTTTTTTTTAATCAAGTTGATGGTATCCATTTTCCTTTTAAACTTTTTTTAAACTACACCCTTGAACTTTTTGCAACCCACCACTGCAGCACTGTGTTCCTATAGGAGAATCAAAAAGTGAAAACAACTAGAAACAAAAATGAAACGACCTAACCTATTCCCCTCATCCAAAATGAAGTGCTAAGAGTAATCACATAGCATGAGCACAGAAAATTAAATAAGATTTTAAAAATTATTTCAGTTTTAATAATCTAAGGTACTATTTGTAAGATAGCTAAAGAATTGTTTTTATTATACCATTGTGTATTTAAAATAAAAATCACCCTTTAATTTGTGGGCTGAACAGCACACAAATTGTATGACTCCCAACCCACACCTAGGCACACAGAAAGCAACTGAATTACTTTTAAACTGCTATTGTATAATATTACAAACAAGTGAAAAAATGCAACTAATTTGTTAAAGACCAGCTGACAATCCTGAAAAGCAAGATGACTGCTCAAGAGACACTGTAGGTGAAAGCCACATAAGACTGGCAGGGGCACACAGGTTTGAAAATACAATGTTCAGCCAAAGAAACTGGCATCCACAATGAAGCGTCAGAGGAGAAATAAGGATTTTCTCTTGAGTGAAGGGGGAAGGGTGCATGGAATGAAAGGCCTGTCCAGACAGCTCATTTGAACTCTAGATTCAGAACTTGATTATGACTAATAAGGAAGGAAGAGGGGTAGATGAAACAACACTCAAATTTGCACAGTTCTGCACATATTATTAAAGCTTTAAAATCCTTCAAATAAGAATGGAAAGTAGACACTAATCAAGCAGAAAAAAGGGGCAACAGAGAATCAGAATGCTATACAGGCAGTGAACCTGGTGAGACAGGAGTAGAAGTGGGTCAGGATACCTTGCAGCTAGAACTGCTGAGAAAAAGTGAAATTTCAGCAGAAAGGGAGGTAAGAAGACGAATGAATTGGCCAGCAAGGAAGCATAAAAATCTGGAAAAGGGGGTTGATAGGGTGAACTTTTGTTTTAAACTTTTGTTTGCCAAGTTAAAAAGCTGAAAAAACATAGCCATGTGAAGCACAGAAAGGAAAAAGAAATACAGAAAACACTTAACTGAGGAACATTTTTATTCCCTATTTACGGTAAGGAAAAGCAGAGCTACAGGCAGCTCATGTACACCAGCCATAAACAAGCAGTGTCTGATCAGCTATGCTGACCTGCCAGCAACAGTTCTGAGTTTAAAGGGCTCAGACTCCCTCTGGAGACCTTGGTCCAGATCCTACATAAGTTTTACATGAGTGGAGCTCCATTTAAGTCATCAGTTTAAGACTGGTATAATGGAGTAGTGAATCAGGCTTCCAGTTTTTAAACTGCTATCTTTGGCTTAGCACCTTACAAAATGCAAAACACTCAAAGTTCACATTAAACAAGATAAGGAGCAAAATATCTGGTTGTCGCAACTCATACTGGACAGTGCTATTAGTTTCAGTGAGATACTCTACCTAAATAAAAGCTTTTTAAAATGGCACCAAATACTATAACTGCTCCCCATTAAGTCTAGCCAGCTTACAGTTCAGAAAATTTGACAGTTATAGCTATAAACATAGCTGAAGTGTCTCTTGGTCTGCATTTCTTCCATTCCTTTTGTCCACAACAACATTCAACAAGTTGAACTCCTTACAAAGACTACTTCTGTTCAATGTAATAAAATGAATAGTCTATGACTATTGTCCATGCTGCAATTTTAATTTTCTTTAGGCTCCTTTCTGATTGTACTCTCAATAGATATCAGTTAGTGTCATGCAGTACAATCCTGTGAGAAATGTCCTTCTTTAACTCTGACACCACTTTAATTCACTCATCTTGCTAGAATATGTATATTTCTTGAATTCACAACAGAGCTGAAATCAACACGAGTGCAAGTTACTCAGTACTTCCTAAAATCTATACAGAACCTTTATGTCTCTCCCCCATCACAATAGTATCTCAGCACCTATAAGGCCTGCACTCTTATTTTGTCAGCTTATACAACTATGGAACAAAATACAGACTTTCTGGGGTGACAGCGTCTTCCTCCTTCCACCCTACTGATGCTGTAATGTCACATAGGCTATAGGACTACATGCCATATATATACGCTGCCCACAAGAAGAAAGATGCAATGTGATCTTTACTGATTAAGTTTCGGCACTATAGTAAAGTATAGGTTACTGGATAGTGACAAGTACCATCATTATCTTTTCCCATAAAATGGAATGTAGACCTCATATAAAACACATTCTATAGCCAGAGCTGCGAAATCAATTATCTGCCCAATATTTAATTAATCTACTACAGACTTCATAAAGTAATCAGTAGCTGTTGTTCCATAACTAGGTAACCAACAAATACTAGGCCAGACCACCACAGCAAAAGCCCAAGAAAACTCAGCAAGGTTAACCTTCCGGGGTGACCTGTAAATAATCCCCTCAAGGGAGAGAAGTCTGGTGGGGCCACAAGTGGGAGGGTGGAGAGACCTCCCAATCCTACAGATCCAGGTGATTGACAGGAAAGATCTCCCGCAGATCCATGGAGGCAGGCAACAGGCATGGAAGAGCTTTTTCTACTTCACTGGTCATCACCCCCTTTGGCTGCCTAGCTTCCACATGAACCATGTTGCTGCTGGTGGGGTCCCCTGACCGCGGCTCAGCAGTAGAAGTAGAGGGAATTCAGGGGGAAGGACTACAGCTCCCAGTTGTATTACCTCCCATCCTGAAAACAGGGGTCAATCTATATTTTCATGCGGATGTCAGGAGGTTGGCAGCGATTCTGAGAAGACTTTATCTTGTGGTGATGTCATCTTTCTTCAAATCAGATTCTTAAATCTTAAGTGACTAACACTAAAGTAATCTCTCGCATTAAATGAAAGGTCATATTCCTACTAGACCATTTTACTTATAGTAGCTCACATTAGAAATATGAATGTGCATGTCTTTTGGACCTAATTTACCTCAGTATACTTTAGCAATTGCTAAGAACAATACCTTTTTTTCAGAAGAAAATACAGTGGGCCAAATCCTGCAGTCCTTACTCAAGCAAAACTCCCACTGAACTCAAGGGGAGTTTTGACAAAGTCAGGAGTCCAAGATTTGGCCCTTCAGGAAATGTTGGGGTGTCTCCAAGGTACTGTGAAGAAGGGCCAAGATAGTTCATGAGACTGGCAACTTTTCCCCTTGAGGTAGCAAATTCAAAATCAGCTGAGGTGAGTGACTTAAAGTTTTCAGCAGCTGGTAGCTGCTTAGTTGCCTTTGTAACATGAGTCTCAATCCACATCATAACTGGCACCTTTATTATAGGCTCAGCCATGAGCCCAAAGAGAATGAACGACCCCTGCTCTGTACAAGTGATCCCTACAGATCAGAAATTAGGCATTTTGTTCAGGGGGAGGCTGCTCGCTACGATGCAGGTTGTACCTGTTTTATGGCTATGTCAACGATTTTAGGCCCAGATCCTCAAAGATATTTAGATGATTAACTCCCATTAATTTTAATGGGTGTTAGGCACCTACATACCATTGAGGACCTAGGTCTTGGTTTGCAGGACTGGACATACAACCACACTTCAAGACCACAACAATCATTTTCAAAAAATTAAATAGTCTAAAAATTCAGTCTTTTTGGGGGGAGAGTGAAAGAGCTTTTAGTTACCATGCCCCTTTAAAAAAAAAAAAGCATTTATATTATGTTCACAATTAGTGATATTTGGTAAAAATCAAAGTTCTACATATACAAATTTATATTGAATGTGTATGTTTACTGAACTGTACGTTAACTATTTAAGAAAGTAAAACATTCAATAGGAAGTTTGTGCAAAAAAAAAATCAAACTACTTGATTTTTCCCCCCGTTGACAATCAGAAACAACATTTCAGAGTCACAGCAAAAATAATTGCATTATTATTATAATTATATACTTGAAGCCACCTTTAATCAACTTAATTAATATTCCTTTCCAGGAGAAACTTTATTAAGTTTATTAACACACTTAAAGTGGATTGATCTGTTTGGAATTCTACATTTTATAAACCTTACAAATTTGTAAAATCACTAATTCCAGTTATTAATTTCACAAAAACATGAGCGAAGTAGTATGTTCTAACACATTTTTCTCACTGATTAACTAAATCTATGACAATCCTTGCAATGACTGGGCAGGAGGGATCCTTACGAACTTCTAATAAATCAGCAAGTCAGATGATGCAATATCGTGCAAGCTAACACACTGCATACTTCCTGCTAAACTACAAGAAAAATAGCCCGATTCTCAGCTTCTCTGGTCAGATCAGCAAAAACAAATCTCGTGGTATCAACAAGCATGAGGCAATGGCATTCATTAAAGTTAATGTACAGCCCCAATCCGGCCCCCACTGAAGTCAGCGTTAACACTCCCATTGAATTTAACAGCACAGGATCAAGCCCTAGATGGAGGAATTTCATAGACAGATATGTATGGGTTTCTGAAACCCACTTTGACCTTACCAGGAACTTCACATGCAGACTAAGGTCAGTATATATCCCCACGCCCAGTGCTGTATCTAAGCACTGCTGGACTCGTGTACCCTCAGGGAAGAGTGCAATATTGTAGTTAGAAATGAGGGTGCTGGACAGTTATAAAGCATTCCTCAGCCAGAAATGGGTGTTGCTGTGGCCACCACACCAATGGAATGTAAAAGGGGATGGAAGAAGAATAACGAGACAGGTAAAAATGGAGAAAACAAAGTGATATTTTTCCTTAAGTATCACTTATTTTGAACAATGTTGTAATAACTAAATAGAACACACTGAAATGTAAAATAAATATTAGACAATGTAAAAGATGGGTATTTCTTGTTTTTTGTTAAGAATAAGATTTTGTAAAAAAATTATTTGGGTGGAGGAGCTTTGCAGGGACTGGATTGTGATGCAAAAAGACATGTTTTCATGAGAACTTATTTTTAACATCTTTCCAGGATTCTGTTTCATTCAGACCACATGGCTAAAATAACAAATGCAATTTCTTTTTGGAAAATACTCACTATTAAGCCTACCATTAACTGTGAACTGTTAACGTGTTTTATCGTGGTTTCAATGTTCCTATGGCAAAGCTGCATTTAGAAAACAAAGCTAACCCTAGTCACACTCCGTCTTTTCTGAAGCACAGATTAAACACGGTATTCTGCTCAACAAGCCCATCACTGTTAAGTAACTCATCAGAAAATAAAGAGGGAATTACCAAATGGGAATTGCCAAGTAATTAATTCTCTGAAGCAGATGACATACAACTATCAAAGGAAGGGGCTTTCCTGCTGGTCATATGTCAGAGGTAGGGCCTACTAAGCTGTAAATAAAAATGCATTTTATGTAATAGAGCTATGGGGTTTTTTAACTACCAGTAGCACATTGAAAATAAACATGAAATTCTGTTTAGTGCACTAATCCACTAAAATCTGTTTTAATGTAAGGAGGGGAGGGTTGCTCATGCATACAATGAAATTTCTAACTGTGCTGGATCCACCTGCTGTTATCTGGGGAAGGCTACGCATACAGTACAGTACCAGAGAGGTGATGTGCTCAGGCACTAGGGAAGAGGAGAAACCCTTTTTCTATCACATTAATTTGAAAAAGCACTCCCTACTGGGCTGCTAGGATGTGACACTGACAATGAACAGCACCACTGGGAAAATATTCATTGGTAGAAACAAACTGAGCATGACAAACAGGAATTATCTTTGTAGTTTTACGTAACCATGTTTCTTCCTAAAAGTTGACTCTCAAGTGTTTACATTCACAAGAATATTTAAATATACAAAAAAAAAAAACAAAGGCCCAAAATGTGTTGTTATTAGGACATTCACCACTGCATTCCAAAACATGGTGTTACACACTACAGGCTTGTCTACACAAACATTTTGTTCACAGCAAGCTGGGGTCTGACTCTATCCCACACCAGCCTGCCACGCATTAACTGGCCCTGTGCACTCTGCTGACACGCATTAGCAGTTCATTAATATGTTTTGATTTAGTCCTCTTTAAAACCAGGTGGCAGTGGTACCAAGGAGGAAGGATTTCAGGTCTCCTCTTCTCCTACAAACACATTGTCCACCAGTGAAATCCCAGGACCCATTTACCTCAGGTGGCTGATCCTTTTTAACCTTAGCCATAGAGCCCCAAGTTTTTCACAAATGCAAAATAGTATGAAATAAAACAACAACAAAATTACGCAGCAGCAGCAGCTCCTGTCCCTCCCCCCTACCTCCGCCTATGAGCCAGACCTGCTGCTGGACGCCTCCGGGGCACAGCGCGGTGTCAGAACAGGTAGGAACTAGCCTGCCTTAGTTGGGCAGCACTGCTGGCGAGACTTTTAACGGCCCAGTCGGTGGTGCTGACCAGAGCCACCACGACCCAGTGCCTTCCATTCCACGACCCAGTACTGGGTCGCGACCCGCAGTTTGAAAACCACTGAGCTAGACAGTGTTACCTTTCCCAGTATTAAACTTTCAAGTCCTATCACTTACAATCCAATTGTGCCTCAATGATGCTCTGACGATGGCAAAAAAACTCTGCCAATATGGTCCGATGGGAAAAAATCATTCTTGACCCCAAAACAGGTGACTGGTCAGACCCACCCCACCCTAAATAACACAGCCTCTACACTGCACCCACCTAGGCCTTTCCCATGACCCGCTAGTGGGTCAGAACCTACTATTTGGGAAACATTGTCTTAGAGTAACTTCACTACTGAGTTAGCCTGAGGTTTTACCCAGCTGGTGGCCTAACACCCCATCCATCCACACACACACAAAAACTTCTCTCCTGAGCCAGCTGGGAGTATGAGTTAGAGCCCAGGTTCTGCTCTCACTCAGGCTGGTAACCCACCCACTTTGCAGCGAGGATGCAGGCTAAACCATTAAAGTGCTGATAGTCCTTCATTGCCTTCCCACGATTTCCCTGTGTGCCCAGAAGGACAAACAAATTCTCCCACAATTCACTGGGAAACAATCTTAGAGCAGCTAAGCTTAGCGCATAACAATCAACCACGGAATAAGTTCCCAGGGGCTCTAGCGACACACATGGATTTCTGCACCATCAGTGAGGACACAGTAACACAGGTATGGCTGCTCACACCGGCCTAGGCTAACCTGTATGCTCATACCCAGATGCCATCACCCAGGCTAACTCTGCCATGAAGACATACACCCTCCAGGTGCATGCATGTACAAATCCAATAACATGCAATTATACAACCTGCACACACAAAAAGATGAGTGTGTGCACACGGGTGGTGCGGATGTGCAAAATCAGAGACCATTTCTGACATTTTGGTCCTAAAAATAAGAAAAAGGTTCAATGTCACATTAAAACTTATTCTGCCTAACACCTCTGAGATGATAAACGTGTTTCTTTAAAGTAAGTTAAAAATGATGGGCCAGATGTTTCTCCACTGCCTTGCATCTTGTGTAGCCATTCACATCAGTGCAAAGTGGGTAAAAAATACTATCAAATCAGAATGGTAGTGTTTTCATATTCACTTTGCACAAGTGTAAATACACATACAAGGTATAAGACAGTGGAGAATCAGCTCCTTGCTTTGTATACAAACCCATTTATTTACTTATGTTACTACTAAACCTTATATTGTTAAAAGTGAAAGAATTTTTTTAATTGAAGTTTCTTTGTTATTTATGCTGTCCAATTACTTTTTTCTTATCTTTCTAATTAGAAAAATAAAGTCAGTGAAGACAGTTTCACTTTCGGGTTCTGAATGTTGCAATGTTGATAAGCCAACCAGTGCAAGAAAATGTTTCTGTGGAATTTCAAAATAAAGAAGCATTTCTGTTCATCGTCAGTTTTATTCAATCTTTGAAAATTTATATTTGGGGCTACATGTAAGTTGACAACGTCCTTTTAAACCTGGTGTATACATAGCTATTTATGTTACACTGATTTTTATTTTTCAAAAGAGCACTTTCAATTCTTAAAGTCGTGGTCAAAACTTCTCTCTCATATATTCCATTTAAAAAGTGACATTGAAAAACATCTTTTTAAAGTAGAAGCAGGAACCCTGAACCATGGCTCAAATCCTGGCTTATGTGACAAGAGAACACGACTTCAGCATTCCTATCTTAAGCACATCACAAAACTCCACTCAATTTATCTACATCAGAATACCTTCAGACAATTTGGCATGAGACTGGCAGGCTTTGTTCAAGAAAGACCTAGGAATGATAGAGCAGAGGTATAGAGTTGTGTGGAGAAGATTGCAAAGCGCTTCCCTGTGAAATGCCAGTCTGCACTATTAGTTCTTCATTTTCATGTACATTAAATTTACTCCCACACTTAAATACAAAACAAACAATTAAAAAATTAAATGTGATTTCCAATTACTATCCAATTATACCTAGTTCAAATCCATCTTCATTTTCCTGGTACTCTTAGCTCAGTCAAAATCTCCACCACCGTCTGTTAGTCCTCCCACCACTATGGCCTTCACATGTAAAAAGAAAAAGCAGAACCAGCCAGTAGATAGAAGAAACACCAACTCTGCACTCTCAAATGGCCAGCAGGGGGCATTAATAACTTCCCCATACGGACAAATCACATTCTCCTTTTACTAAAAATGATTTATATAAAACCTCTGTCTATAAACAAGCTGTAAATGAATATTCAGCATATGTTAGAAACACACCACATTTAAAACCAGCTGAACATATCTTACATAAAAGGGATACCATGTTAAGCAATGTATACCCATAGCTAATGAAACTTCACAAAGTACAGTAAATGAATTGCTACAAGTGGGACAGTTGCTACAGAGTCAACTAGATGTCACAATATGATTAACAGATATCACATGAATTGAACAGTGGAAAAGATTAAAAGGAACTCTAGCTGTTAAAATGTCCAGTATTTCAAACAAAATTCTCTTAACACAACTGTTTAAAAGGAAATGGAGTCATTTGCCTACCTGAAAGGAGGCAATGCATGCTCTGAACAAATAAACACCAACTCTCCCTATGTTTTTTAGTTTTAGTGAAAATTAATCAAAGACAGGGTTTAAAAAAGCTATTTTAATAACTTTTTTATTCATCCTGATGTCTTTATTCAGGCAAAATGATTATTAAAGTCAGTGTAAGTTTTATCTAATAAGAACAGTACACACTCAAGACTTGAGCCTACAAATTCTTAAACGAGTGACTTTACTACTTTACTTGCTGCCGTAAATGGTATTATTCATGTGAGTAAAGTTGCCTGTGTTTGTAGAATTAAGCCTTAAGTAAGGACTTCAGGATTTGATCTTATGTATGTTAAATCAATGGTGCCCAATATTTTGTCCATATGAGGGACACAAGAGAACATACCATAAGCCACCTAGTTTGCATTTAGTGGAGCAGACTGCAGCCACCCTCCTCCTTGGTAAAATAGTAGAGTAGGAGAGGGCTATGGTCTCAGCTCTCATCTTTGACCTGTGCAACTTGTCTGTGGCCACTGGCCACACTACAGAACTCAGGGTGACCAGACAGCAAACATGAAAAATCAGGATGGGGTAGGGGGTAATAGGAACCTATATAAGAAAAAGACCCAAAAATCGGGACTGTCCCTATAAAATCGGGACATCTGGTCACCCTAACAGAACTCCATGGGTCACATTCCATCAGTTGCAATGCTGGGGATCCCTGTTAAATCAAATGACAAGGATAATGTCTGTAACCAGCCAGTGTCCATCTAGTTAACTTTTACATTATTTACTCTGATACACACTGGGCTTGATTTTGATCTCACTCTGGAGTAAATCAGGAGTAAGCGCTGAAGACAGTGGAGTTAAACCAATGTAAAACTGATGTGACTGAAGAAACAAGCCCACTGTATTCAAAAATATATTTGGTCTAAGGTCCATTAAGACAACCTTAAGCATTCTGTGGACAAAGAAAGCAGTATTATATTTGTATTATGCCTATGGCTAAGAATCAACTGTATTGGACATAACAAGGTTATTTTTATGCAAAATGTTTACTTAATAATTATGATATTGTTTTTAATGCAATCATAGGAAATATCAGATGCTAGAATATTCAAGGTGACTTAGCAATACATTATGGGTAATACAATGTGGGCATACTTAAATTTGATTAATATGCTATAAAGCACTACTTCTTCTAGCTATTAGTGTAATAATTTCTATAAACAAAAACAGTTTTACAAAACCTGAGCTAATTCTGGACAAATGAAGAGCTCTGCGGAAATGTTAATGCCTTGACAAAAAGATTTGTTCCACCTGATCTCCAAGCCAACATCTGCTATCAAGTAAATTTTCTGAAACTGAAGGGTGAAAATGTGTTAGGGTGCTTTATCTGGCAATTTAATTCTCAAAAAGAATAATCCTCCAGAGATGTAGTGGTTACAACCTGCCCCCTCCATTCTAGATGATTACTGTACACCATAAGAGGCATGTCTTTACATGCAACTACATGCTTAGACTACTTCCCTTTAAAGAACAATACCCCATCCTGCAGTCACAATAAAATGTAAAATTATGTACTGCACACTTTACTATGACATACTGTATACATTAAAAAGTTATTCCACTACAGAGACTTTCTGATCAGCTTTTCATCAACAGAATACTATAGTAACTCAGTTTTCTGGGTTTAATAAAAACAAAAAACGTACTTTCAGTTTCTGAATCTAATTCCCCAGCTTAATTTGCCATATTATTTAAAAGAACAGCCTATTTTCTTCCTGCAACCTGTATATTTTTGTTACCATTAGCAGGATAACCAATCCCAAATTCTTAAAAATCATGAGTCAGGGCCATGAGATAGGCTTAAAAACCATGAGACTCAAATAAATAAGAACATTTGGGTTCTTTTTATTTGCAGTCTGATTGACCCCTAAAGGCTCAACACATTTTCAAGCTCTTCTCCACAAACATATGAGGTACAAACTTACTTTTAAAGTTGGGGGGGGGGGGAGAAGAGAAAAGAACAAAAAGCTGAGATTGTCCTGTAATCACATCACTGCAGAATCTGGGGATATAAGCAAATCACCAGGGATCACAAGACTTGCAATAATCATGAGAGCTGACAACACTGCTTAAACCAGAGTAAAAGAAAGACTTGGGTATGTCACTAGTGACTGGTTATCCATGGTTTTAAGCAGGGCCAGCCCTAGACCAAATGCACCCCAGTCAAGCAGTGTCTTCGGCACACCACCCTCTTTCCCCCCACCATTTGTTAAACTTTTGAATACTTTATACCGCCCCGAGCCTAGCACCCCCAAGCCCTGCATCCCAGACAGTCACCTGCCCCTAAATCCGGCCCTGGTTTTCAGGGAGAATCCGCATGCTTTCTACACAGGAGGAAATCAGGAAGTTGAAAAAGGCAAAGAGTCTGCAAGCAACACAACCCACAACAACAAAACAAAAATTGCCAATAAAAGTACAGGATGGATTTCCATTATTTTATGCATGGCAGTCTATGACAAAGCTCAAAGGATGAAAGCTTTTTATACATCTCATAATCTTTTAGTAACCAAATACATTTTGACCTAAGGTGAGATAAGAACCACTGATCTGCAACGCAGCATCCTACAAGGCTGAGATTTGAGACACAGGTAATATGATTTGCTGACTTGGGTAATACCATAATAGTTGTTATTTATTTATAAAGCACCCCCATTCCTGGTCATGTTGAGGTAGAATAATTTTGTGTCAAATGAATTATAAAAACATTTTAAGGTGTCCAGGTTTGCCAAAAGAAAGGGCAGTATACACTCATGAGAGAAATAAAAAGCATTAAATCCTCACCTTGTTCACAAAGCATCTCTCTATGTGAAGAAAAAAAATGATGGTCGTCACTGTTCTATGGGAGCAAAGAAGAAATTCACAGCTTAAACTGCTTCCTCATCTGGCTTCGCCGGCAATGTGACTGTTGATCTAGAAGTTGAGGAGATGAAAACCAAAATGAAAAAAAAAAATCAGTTAAAAACCAACCAACTTAGCAGTGGCCATACAAGTGCCAAAATAGTCCTGTGAAGATTGTGAGGGGTTCTATCCAGCGCAGAATAATTCATAATACTGAGGGTCAAAAACATCAAAAGATTACAGAGTTGTGTCTGAGTTACAGAAGGATGGCAATTCACTTCCAACAAGTGACACAACTAGAGTGAAAACCAGGACTCAGAACAACAAGCCTGTACTCAAAAAGCACATTGATAAGTGTGCTGTTTACATCTTACACCAGCTTGAGCCTATCAGGGACATTTATGATCTTCACTGGCTCACTAGTATATCTTCATGAAACACAAAAAGGATCTACATTTCATGGGTGTCCAAAAAGACAAGTCATTCATGCACAATGTAGCTGAAATGACTAAAGATGTGCACTCACATGTGTACCCATTCTTGTGTGTGTTCGTACATGGCCACTCTTCCTGCCAGCAACTATGACACAGATGTGCACTGTCTACTGCAGGCTGGGGCTAAGGAGCGTATGGTTCTGAGGAACTGACATGTGGCAGAGAGCACAGCCCATTTACTGTGTCTCTATGTGCTTTCCAAAATGTGATATTGGTGAGATCAGAAAACATAAGTCAGTTGTGATGACAGTCTTCACTGGCAGCAGAACACAATTTCTTTGAGAGGCATCATCCAAAAAGCAGACCATATTAAGGGGATCTAGATAAAAAAGTATTAGATTTTGTGGCATTTCCCCAGTTCTATCATCTTAATCCTGGCATGCTGGAATTAATGCTTTTTACTGGAAATTCCCAGTTAATATAAACAGAAAGTATACTATGACAGAAATATTTTTCTAATTCCATATTTTTAATCATTAAAAATTACAGGGAGCCAGCATCACAATTCTGCTGACATCACATATCAAACAAAATATGTTTTGCTTTTCCACTTGGAACCTCACCAAATATTTTTTGACACTCTTTAGCAGGACTACTATTCCTCTGTCGTGTGGCAGTTTTGTGTTTGAGTTTGAGAGCATACTTATGGCCCCTGTTCATCCAAGGACTTGCACACATGTTTAACTTTATGCCAGTACTTAAATCCATCCTTATTCAGCAAAGCACTTGCAGGATTTAAGCATGTGCTAAAGTGTTTTTCTGGATTGGGGCCAATAACACATTCATGCACATAGCTATTCATAGTAGAATACAACACTATCACACAATATAGTTGTAGGAGAAAATATAGTAAAGTAATAGCTGAATAACAAATACACTAAGCTCAAGAAGAAACCAGACTTACTTGTCTAGTTTCTGTAACTTCCAAATACACTTTTGTCTGCAGAGTTGTTAAAATTAAAATATATATATATATATATACACACACACACACATATATATATACACACATATACATAAACACAAAATATATCTCAGCTAAATCAAAATGTTACCACCTTAAACTTTTTCCCCACATTTTTTAAAATGTATGACTTTTGAATATCTGTTACATGCCAGAGCCCAAAAACATTTTGTGTGTGTATGTTCTCCCTGTCCAAAGATAAATATACTAATTTGTCTCACTCAAAGTTCTGCATAAGGTAAAATTAAATGACCAGGTCAATATTTTCAGTTTTAACAGCTTAGTGTATTAAATTTCTTAGATGCAAAATTCACTGGCATAGAGCACACCATTTCTTGGGTCTGACATGCTTTCCTATACCAAGCCTGCTGTACTTCTGTTTGTCATGCTCATTACATTTTGATTTGTTAAAGTAGACCTGGTTATAGCAGTCTCAGCAGAGAACTCCAGCTGAAGCTGTTCTCTGAACTGATTAAGTTGCATGAACTCTACCTGAAAAATCTTCCACAATAGTTAATCACTCAAAAACCTGTATGATCAGCTAGCAGCCTCATAATGGGCTGTCTCATATTCTGAACTACAGTTGAAACCAGGGTACATTTCAAACCACATATGCCATTTTTATATACATTTTTTAAACCAAAATATACCTTGTTACTACACCTATTAGCAGACCACAGCAAAAGTATTATACTATATGAATAGCAATACAAACATAGTGGGTTACTCCTGCTCCCTTTGAAGTTAATGAGAGTTTTGCCATTGTATTTCAGTGGGAGGAGGATCAGGTTCTGAGTTTTGATTCTCTAGATATATTACTAATATAAACTATTTTCATATTTCAAGTAATTAGATGCTTTTCAATTGGCTGCATTTAACGGTCTATTTTTTTTAAAATTAAGATGAAACAAGGCTATCGGATAGATTACAAAAAGTGGTTTTTTTTTGGAGGCAAAGGAAATTCAGGCCTGTTTTAAAAGCTCCTTTAAAAATCACACCATTTTTGTCACACACTGAAATCCAGGGGGAAATTTGTTTTTCACAAGTTCATATAACGTATTTTTAAAAATACTTACTCTGCAATGCTGTGAGCCACATTATAAGCAATTTGTATAAGAAGCATGATTCAGTACAAAGGATCGTACAAACGGCAGGAGTCGGTTTGTATGGTTATTTGACTTTCTCCAGTCCCATTTTCCTAATTCCCGCCATACCTAGCCCAAAACCAAAATGACTGATGAATGTTGTACAAAGATGATGATACAACACCCTTATTTTACAAAAAAAAAAAAAAAAAAAGAAAGAAAAAAAAAAGAAAAGCCCAAATCAGCCAGTGCATTAAAGAGTTGCACTTCAGAGTGAGAAACTGTTCATGAACTTCCCCATGAGAAAAAATTCCTCTGCTTGGCAGACAGACAAAAACCTGCAGGCTCAGTTACACTGCAGCTGGGATTGTGAGCTGGCAGGCAGTGCAAGATTTGACCCACAGACAGGCATTACTCCTCTTGTTACCTTCTCCAGTCTCGTACTTCAACATGAGAGCTATTAAAATGCCTGTTTTATTATTATATTTTTTGGATACTATTAAGCTCCAGCAGTTAAGGGCCTGATCCTGAGAGGTGTGGAGTACTGAACAATTGGGAATTGTGAGTACACGTCACTGCTCAGAATCAAGCCATTAAAGCCAGAGGTCTAAATTCACCATTGGTGTAACTGGGAGAAACGTGAATGGAGATGTTAGCCACTTATGCAAGTGGTGAATTCAACTCCTCCAGCACAGTTCTGAAGTCCTTACTCCAGTCAATAGCAGTTTTGCCTAAGAAAGGTGTAATAAAGACTTCATGATTACACACAACAGGACAGATTCTGAGCTCCAGTACTTTGAATGTGTCCCACTGGAATCACTCCAGATTTACACCAGTGCAATAGAGAGTCACATTTTGGCCCATTTTAAAAAATATATATATATTGTTTCTTAAAAGACTAATATAATAGTGTAGTATTCAAACATGGACATTAAAGACAAAAATATTCCTCAGTCAAATGTATTTTTAAATCGCAGTAAACAACCTGAAGCTCTTTATATTCTTAAAGTGCACTTTTTACACTGGAGAAAAATGCATTATAAACACTGAAGCAAAAGGCCTTCAACTGTATGCGATGATGAAAAAATATCTTCTAAAGTAGTATGAAAACAAATGTGAAAGAGCTTACTGTTATCAGAAACAAACTAACCAGTATTGAGTCTGTCACAGATAAAATAGCCTTGGGTTTTTAGTTGGTTTTATTACAGTATATATACACCCTACGTTTTTGCAAGGTGAAAATGCAAATTCAATTACCAAATAAAACATATCCAAGGCCCCGAGTCTACGAAGAATTATGGACATGCTTAACTTAATACACTATCCGTTAAGTAATACTGGTGATGTGAATTATCAGTGACTAATATAATTTAAGTTAGAGCATGTAAAGTTAAGCAACACGTATAGATTACGGCAGGTTTGGGGCCTACAATATTAACCCTTTTAATGGTGACATTTTCACTACTTCATACATATGATTTCAGCCTTCAAATGGTTAAACACCCAACAAATCAAAAGCACCAGATTGCAAAAGAAGCTTTCAGATACGCTTAGGAAAGACTTTTAAAAATTAACAAAACATTTGTTGATTCATTAACAATAAACACGGGTGGAACTGGTAAAACAATTTCATTAGCTAACAAAATATATTTGCATACTCTGCACACATGTAAAATCTGACAGTCCAGTGCTGTAACAGCTCAGAAGTATCTTTCATAAAAGTTCAGTGGTTAGGAAATGTCATAATATGCTTAAATATTCTCCAAGAAGACATAGAAGTGAGCTGTACAGTCTGTCCAACATAAATACTGTACATACGCCACTTGAGGTAGCCCAGTCACAAGACAAACACACCTGAATGGACGATGAATACTGTCTGTTACCATGGCAGCCTGATCTAATTACATGACTGATCAGGGCTAGAGTAAGTGCACTGAAAACCTATAGCACTGACATGTATCTACATGACAAGAGAGAGACAGACAGAGTTGAAGAGAACCTATGAACCTTTGCCTTCTATAAATGATGATGAGATTAAAGCCATCCATTTAAAAGAATTACCGCCTGAAAAATATTGGGCCATTTTCATGAACAAATTGGAGGGCAATACTATAAAATCATAACTTACTATTAAAAGGTACCTTGCAGCATCTCAAAAATAACTACAGTGGGATATTTTTTTCTGTCACTCTCAATTATCTCTCCCTCATTCATAACCCTTGCTCCACAGAGCTATAAAACTGAACTGTCTTCACCACCCAAACAAACAGAGCTACATTAACATGAAATCTGAATTTTCCCTTAACTGAAGGTTACATCAGAAGCTAAAATGAAAAGACCTTGACTTCTCTAACATGTCAGCAAAGTAACTGGCTATGCCTGAACACATCTGACCTGTAACTAACCAATACTGCATAACATATATAACAATGATCATTAAATATTAAATATAACTTGCATTATGAAATATGCATTTCTTTATCATATGAAACATAAAATGTTTCAAAAACTAAGGTAATCCACATTCACAATTCCTTATTTGTACATAAAGAATATTTGTAAGAAACAACTGTTTACATCATTATGTTAATTTCTGGGACATAATAAGGAATGCTTACAATTTTTGCTAATTGTATCTGGAGTCCAGGATCACAGGGGAGAGATGCAGTTTGGAGTCCCTATTGCACAGCATACAGTAAACAAAATAAAAATAGCTTGGCGTTCTTCTTATCCATAGTACATTATATAACCGGCTTCGGAC
Source organism: Mauremys reevesii (assembly GCF_016161935.1). NCBI lineage: Eukaryota > Metazoa > Chordata > Testudines > Geoemydidae > Mauremys > Mauremys reevesii. Next base: position 177,730,302 of record NC_052624.1, on the reverse strand, counting down.
TTGTTTTCTTTCTATTATTACTCTTCAGTAATTTCCCTCATCTTCAATGGCATGGAAACAGTTCCCAATCCCGTCTTTTTATTATCATCATCATCATCACTACTACTGAAGGAGCCAATGTTTTCTAACAAATTTTAGGTTAATCTCTAATAGTCTTAGAAATGATTATATTCCTTGATTGGTTTGTATGTACTAAATAAATGATTATTCTGTTACTGTGTTTTATTTAAAAACCAACCCAAACAAGGGGAGCTCAGAGTCAAGAGAGCAATGCATACCTGCAACATAAATTAAAGAGAATGCAGCAGCCACAGACACAATCAGAAATGCAGAGAAAAAAATATTGCTATATCCAAGGATAATCACATCAATTCTTTAGCACCAGAGGCTGTTGCTAATCCCCTCTGAAGAAGCTAAATGGTCTCTTTGCTTTTAGCCAGCCCCAGATCTCTCTCCCTGGCAGGGACTGGAGGAGGGTGAAAGCAGGAGAGGCTCTGCAGACAGTGTGAAGGGGGAAAACGGGACACCCAGGCCTCCCCTGACCCCCCGGCACTAGCCCTCCTCACTCACTGCTGGAAGCGCCAGCTGGTGTCTCCAGCCGGCCTGGGCCGTGAGTGCAGCGTAGTGGGTCCGCTGCTGAGCGCATTCCCCGTCCCAGCGCCGCCTCTTCCCCCTCCTCCTCGCTCCATTCACCCCTCCGGCTGCCACCCTGACCCAGCCCGTACTACACAGCCCAGCACGGGCTGGCCCGGCCGGCGGCAAAGCCTCCCCCGCCGCAGCCCGCCCAAACCCGCTGTCGTGCAAAACTCCAGCCGCTCTCACTTGCCTCCGCGCCAGCTAATGCACCAGGGGCAGCCACAGCCAGAGCCCGGCAGCAGCAGAGCGAGTGTGAAAACGCCACCCCTCCCCAGCGCACACACACACACACACACACACGCGTCCTCTCTCCTCCCAGTTGCGGGGGGGGGGGGGCTGAAAGCAACCCAGACACAGGGGTTACGGCTGTCTCCTTGCCTGTACCCCCTCCTTTCCCCTGCCTCCCCCCCCCCCGGAAGACATTTCTTGCATGCACAGAGTGCAACGAATTCCAGCCACCCCCCAATGTCCCTCCACCTCCCCCCAGGATCGCAAAGCCATTTTCTGGCCTCCAGCCTTCCCAGGGCTGGGCTCCCGGGCTGGGCTGCAGGAAGGCTGAAGCCCCGGTGTGGGGTGGCTCGTCCAGTCCCCCCCCGGTGTTTCTCCAGCTGGAAAGCGCTGGAGGTTTTCAATCGAAAGGAGGACAGACGCCGGGGAAGCAAAAAGCAGAGAAGGAATAAAAAGCCACTTACTGCCAAGTGTCAAGGGAGGTGGGGGCAGAGAGAGAGACTCACACACACTGTCTTGCTAGCTGATCACAGGGCTTGGGGGCGGGGGGGTTATGTTGGTTGTCTTTTCTCTCTCTCTCTCCTTCCCCCTGCAGTGACACAGGTCCTGGATATCTCCACCACTGTAGTAGAAATGATGTCTGCGGTACAGCGCTCTCTCTCCCCCGCTCCTCTCTCTCCAGTATGTAAATGTGTAATAGAAGCCAAATATGGAGCAGTTGGCTGCCTCTGCAACAGCTCAAGGATCCTACTTCATGCAAAAGGGACGGGGGAAGGGAGGAGAGGAGGAGGAGGCGGCACGGCAACACTTTGGCAGGCGGCCAAGAGAGCCACACAGATTATTGCATACGCACCACAGAGCCGGGCCAAGCCAGTCTTAACCCTTTACACGGCTTCTGCCCAGTTACGGGAAGAAAGGGGGGGTGCGGGGGGAATGTGGTGGGGTTTGTTGGTGTTTCTTCCACCACTGCAAAAGGCAACGTTTGCCCTCAAAAGCACAATTAAAATAACACTGATCATCCGCTGAGCTTCTCTAAAGACGATCATCTTGGGGATCTCAAAGCACTCTGCAAACAGTAATGAAGGTGACCAAGAGATTCACTTGTTTAATAGAAGAGAGCCCACTAGGGATGCCTGCTGTCCTTTGGAAATGGTGGAGTGCTAATTTAGGGAACTCCTGAAGATCAGCCACTCAATCTCTCACCATGAGGCCTTGAGGGGATCGTTTTCCTAATTAGTATTAGTCTTCCAGGGACAAATCTTCAACTCCTATTGGAGTTGCTTGGCAAAAGGTGCCTACCACCTAAATCAAGTCCCAAATGACCTTTACTCAGATCCCTTATTAAACAGCAAGCAGGGGCGGCTCCAGGCCCCAGCACGCCAAGCGCATGCTTGGGGCAGCATGCCGCGGGGGGCGCTCTGCCGGTCGCCAAGAGGGCGGCAGGTGGCTCTGGTGGACCTCCCGCAGGCATGCTTGTGGAGGGTCCACTGCTCCTGCGGCTTCGGTGGAGCATCCACAGGCATGCCTGCGGGAGGTCCACCGGAGCCGCGGGATCGGCGACCGGCAGAGCGCCCCCTGCAGCGTGCCGCCGTGCTTGGGGCGGCGAAATGTCTAGAGCCGCCCCTGACAGCAAGGCGGCAGATAGATTTGGACCTTGTATAAACAGATACCTTTGGGTGCTGACCACCTTTCCGGACTCCCTCATACGCACTGTGCCAATTACACTTATTCTGAGGCTGAACCTCTCCCAACTATTTATTCCCCAAAGTAGAGCAACTTACCTCTCCTCTCTTGCATCTGACGAAGTGGGTATTCACCCACGAAAGCTTATGCTCCAATATACCCGTTAGTCTATAAGGTGTCACAGGACTCTTTGTTGCTTTTTACAGATCCAGACTAATACGGCTACCCCTCTGATACTGTACCTCTCCATGATACTCCGGCCTCCGCTTGTTGCCCAGTTCTATCCTCCTGAAAAAATGACACAGGCCTCAAGGGCCCCATTACCATAGGTTGGGGCGGGGGGGAGCGGAGTAACACATTTAGATGTAAGAGCCAAAAAGAATGTCCTCTCTGTTGACCCCTAGGCTGGATTCCTAGAGAAAAGCACAAGAGAAAGAAACTTCAGCTAATAAGAAAGGAACAGAATAGCAAAATTAAAACTAAAAATGTTATTGAAGAAATGAATAAAATCAAGTTCCATACCTTCAGGAGCACCAGGGCCTGTGTGTGTGTGTGTGTGTGTGTTCGTTGTAATATACACTAAGCCCACTGGCAAGGCAGTGGGGTTCTAAAGGAGCTACTGACTCTCTGCTTGGGCATCAGCACACATGGGGGCGTAGTGTGAGAGCCTCTCTCTTAGCTGACACACTGGGGATTGAACCAAAGGCATGAGCTGATACAGTTTGAGATAAAGCTCTGTAGCTGGGGGTATAAAAACCAGAGGCCTCTCTAGATAAAGGCATGCTAGGCACCTGCCTAGAGTGGCAGATCTGACCTGGTAGCCCCCCGTCATGATGAAGGGGTGATTGGGCCAAGACTGAGTGGCGCTGTGACCCTATGTGCCAGGGTGCAATGCCACTTGCTCAGATTTGGCCCGGCTGCTCCTCCATCATGATGGAGGGGCGGCTGGGCCAAATTTGAGTGATGTGGAAGATGGCACGTTGACATGTTGCTTAGGGTGGCAGACTCTCTTAAACAGCCTTAAACAGCCTTTGATAACAACTCATTTCATCTCTGGATCAGCACAGATGGAGATTAGTAACACACTTACCAGTGGGTTTCAATACCAGGGTTAGAACATGCACAAGGCAGCTTCTGATGCAGAACAAAACCATTCAAAGTCGGCAATGGGGAAAACCCAAAACTGACATTATGCACATGCTCCAGGGAGCTTTGCTGGGCATTGTGGGATAGGTGCAATAATCCACAGGCCATGCAATGCTTGTAGGGAGTGCTGTGCGTGGACCCTGAGCACTGCTTGTATCCAAAATAGGGTGACTAGTGTTGACACTCAGCAGTGCTGCAACTTGTACCAGTTCCCTCACACCAGGGCAAGTTACAATATGGCAGTTTTCTAGTGTAGACACACCCCATGTGTTGGTGAAGTGTTTCTATAATCTTAGTGGCTACATGCACAAAAAAAAATCACGACTCTAAACTGTCAGTTTCTGTGGATAGATCTGCAAGGTAATTCCTTATAAAAATAAATATCTTGCATAATTATACTATAATAGCTGAAAAGAATGTGGTAATAACATTGTACAAGTCAGCGGTTTTGATCAATAGGCAATAGAATAGCGTATACTGTATATAGCATAGCTTTATAAGGCATAAAATCCTTTATTATTACAATGACTAAAACTTTAGTTAAGGTTCCATCATATGAAACCTGATGACATTTTCTGTTTTATGAGTGCTTTGGGGAAAGGAAACAGCAACAGGCCAAGACATTTGGAGAGACATGCAACTCAGCACCTCAAAGTAGTGAATCTGCAACAGCAGCAGCCAAGCAGACATCAACATCATCCTCACCCCGCTAATGCAAGATTCATTGATTGAATCAAAGGGAGGGAGTGAGGGAGTGTGGATTACTGAAAATCAAGTGAAAGCTCTAGTCAGTTCTTAAAGTGGTTTGAAAAAGTGGGGTGGGGGGGGGTCTATTATAATCTGGGAGCAGCAGCTTTGGCAAAACCCGTGCTTAAAATGCACCCCTCAGTGACCTGACTTGATTAAAACAATATTTTTTTTTTGGCTGGGTCTGCAACCCCTTGCAATCCCTAATCCCATACACCCACTTTAAGCACTGCCTCTAGTGACACTTCAACCCCTTCATCTGGGCACAGTTTTGAATATGCTGCATTCCCCCATTACCTTTTTTTATTTCTCTAGTTCAGGATGTTACCTCAGTAGAAAGGAATCTCTCATTCTATGTTCACCTTGCCAACAGGTGTGGCACACGCAGAGAAAAAGAAGCCATGTTCATGCTGAAGCAAGCTCAGGGCAACCTTCTTCTTTGCAGCAGATAAACATGAGAGCCCTGTGTATATCTATATTATTTGGCTATAGAGTTTGCTGCAGAAACTTTGCTGCAGAATTGTGCTCCAGAACCTAAGCTTTTAAATCTCTCTCTATATTTCTAGCCCTCATGGATTGATGCATAAATTGATGCAGTGTTGTCTTCCTGAATCTGCAGACAGCCTTTAAGCAGGCTTTGGGAGGTGCCACAAATCCAAACTGCCAGGTGGCAGAAATTCCAACAGTTCCTTACTTAACTGCTGTTCCTTCACCATCTTCTGACAAATTCTCTGGGGCACTTATAAGCTGTCATCACAAAAACCTTTAGCATACCAAAACTAAAAAATAGGAAGACAGCTTAAAATAAACTGAATTTAATGCTAACATAAATAAGCTACTGCACTGATCGTATTACTAATTATTATATTTAATGGATTACACAGCTACATTCAAAAAAGCTGCAGCAGAATTTGCAGCTTCCTCAGCAACCAGGAACTTTGCCACAGAGCACAGGTCCAAGTTGCCATGAAGTACAAGAACCCTTAATTAATGCAGAGGAGCTGGGAGGCGGGGACATAATGTGACCTTTTCCAGACAACTGGCACAAAAGGCCCGGTTAATCCTTCAGTCTTTATTCAGGCAAAATGCCCTGTCGACTTCAGCTGGGAGTTTTGATAGAGTAAGAAGTGCAGAACTCAGCCTCAAGAGAGGCGGAGTCATTTGCTTCAGAAAATGAACATTAACAGCTTCAGGATGAAGACTGGGTGGACAACTTTGCTCCTCTGGCACAGTGGAACTTTCTATAGTCAGTGTAGGAAACAGAGCTTTGTCTGTGCAGTAGTCAGAGCTTTCTCAGGGGCTGGTCAAAGACTGTGGAATGAACTCCCCCAAGAACTAAGGACCATCACAAGCCTCACCGCCCTCCACTCTAAATGTAAGGCACACTTCCCTGAGTTTGCCTCTCTCACAAACATAGCAGCAAGTGAGTGCACATATATATATTAGTTTTTAAAGATTCCAGAACAAAAACACTGTGTTGCACACACTTCTGCCTCTGGGAAGAGGATGAGAGAAGAAACTTGCAATAGACGTTAGTCACATTGCTTAATGCACTACTGAAAGGTGCTCAGATACCGAGGGGACGAGTGCAGTATAAAAACCTATATAGTACAGAATAGGCTACGTCTGAACAGACATCAAGTATTTTATTTACCGCTTATGATATGCTACAGATGATATGACTTCCTACTGAATTCATTCATGACTGGAGGATATTAATCAATTTGATATACAAGATACACAGTGCCCAGAAAAAACCCTGTGTCAACATGCTGGTTGTAATGTGTCATCTACAGTATATATTTTACACATCTAATAATGACAAATGGGAAAATGAGAGGCATAAGATGACTGGATTTTTTTAAATATAGTTTTTAAAATTCAAACATGCACGAGTTATTTCAGCTCCTTCCAGAGAAGTAGACAAGTGATTATTCTTCACACTCAGCACATCTTTAAGTTTAAAATAATTGATTATTAGAGTCTAAATTTTAGGTCTGTCATAAAATGACGTTGTTAGTCTCATTACAGCCTCTAGTGGACAGTAGTTATCCACTTCACAGAGCTGTCACACACTTTTGCTTCAGATGACAGGCATGATCAAAGTGGAGGTTAGTATGAGAGAGCATAAACACACGATCATTCTCACCCTATGGCAAAAATGGAGTTCTGAATAAGAGCAAAGGTTTGTTGGCATTGGTCTATACAAGGTTTTGGGTTTGTGCAACCTTTAGATAATATTACTGGTTTGTGAATAAACTGAGAACTTCTGCTATTCATTTCAATTTCAGACAGCTTTCATAAAAAAAACCCTAAATTCATCTCAAATATTTTTATAACAGAAAATATTGGTTGCCATGTTTTTGGCTTAAGTAAGATGTTTTTATTCCAACTCATAATATGCTGACTGTCCAATCCACCTCCTGTCTATTTTTATCCCTCTTGCATTCAGATAATTTTTGCTAAAGTAATTTTATTATTCTTGCACAGACATATGTAGTTGATTTAAGTTATTTTAGCAGCTTTAACAAATCATAATTTAGATTAGAGATGGCCAATTAATTTTCCCTCAAGGAAGCTAAATATGTAGCTCACCTAAACAATCAAATATTTAAAATATGTTCCTTTACTTTACTTGGAGCATCATAAAATATGACTAAAATATTTATTTTATTGAGCATTAGCATAAAACCTAAACATATTTCCTGTCGGAACTCAAATACTGATTATTTTTTCTCCAGAGCACTAAATGCCATTTTTTCAGATGGCAAAATATTCAATTCCAAGTCACAGAGAACTGACACTGGCAAAAGCATCTCAAATTAACATTGAAATGAGAGCATAGCATTCATAAATCAGTAAGCAAATGTGTAGTACTACAATACTATTCAAAGAGAAAAGTATGGTGTAAATCCTGAAGTCCTTCACAGGCAAGACTCATTGAAGCCCAAAGCAAGGAAATTCAGAGTTAAGGCTGTCATTCTTTACCTTACCCAATGCACCTAGGTATTGCGGAGGTCTCTGAACAATAAGTCATTCTACATATGTGTGATGGAATATTTAGGCACTAGAATGTTTCATTCTTATTTCTCTCTGTTTTAAAGGAAGCTATCAAGTCCCGTTCTCCCTCCCACTCCCCCAAACACTAGCTTCATTGGGCCTAAACTGAAGGTAGCAAACTTCAAACTGGAAATAAGGTTTCTTTCTTTTTCCTTGTTTTTTTAAACACGGAGGATAATTAACCACTGGAACAATTTGCCATAGGAAATCAGTAAATTATCCATCCCTGGAAGTTTTTAAATCTAGACTGGTCTCTCTCTAAAGAATATGGTCTAGTTCAGGCAAGTCTTTGGAACTGATGCAGGAATTGCTGGGTGATGTTCTATGGCTTGTGTTATGCAGCAGGTCACATTAGATGAGCACATTGGGCCCTTCTGACCTTAAAATCTATGACAATCTATGAAAAATGATGAGTGCCTCCTCAGAGGTGGTGTGTGTCATCAGCTCCTATTAAAGGCCATGGAGATTTAGCCTTCCAAAGCCAAGATGCCACTTCAAATCCAGCCCAGGGTTCTGACTCAGCAAGGTGCTGAGCATGTTCAACTCCCTCTGAAGTCAATGGGAGTGAGGGTCAATTGAGGATACTCAGTGTCTCTCAGGAGGCACTGAGCACTTTGCAGGATCAATCTCCCAGTGAGCTGTAACTAGACACTACGTCCTACGTGAGGCGAGTTGATGGTCTCAGTCCAGTTCCTAGTGGAAAGGTATCCATGTAACATAACTGACACCATTAGACAAAGTGGGTGAGGTAATATCTTTTATTGGACCAACTTCTGTCGGAGAGAGAGACAAGCTTTCAAGCAACACAGAGCTCTTCCTCAGATATTACTTTACCCACCTTGTCTGTCTAATATCCTGGGGCCGACATAGCTACAGCAACACTCCATACAACTGACACTGTTGGCAGTCTCAGCAAAAAGGTCAAGGAACTAATGGAAATTAAACTACCTTCTTATCCCTTGAAGTAGACCCTCTGTAATGGGGTTAAAGTACATTGGGAAGACAGAGTGGGGAAGCTTGCCATACCTGTTCTGTGGAAATTATTATTTTAGCTTCCAGGACTGTCAAGCCAGCATGTTAGCAAGGATTAATAGTCACTTAAATTTACACAAGGGACTTTGGAAGACTGCAGGGTACTGATCATCCCCTGGAAAGTGCTGGGGACAGTCAGCTCCCACTGATTTCAGCTAGAGGTAAGGGCTCTCAGGTCCTTCTCCTGAGACATGTAGCACCTTCTCATCAAATCATACCATGTGAACAGAAGTTTTTATCTGCAAATTCTCTTGCCTGTTTTTCTGTTGGTTACTAGTGAGCTGGTCTACTCTAGACAGATTAGATTAGCAGCTAGCTATCTGATTTTTAGGATTGGGAAATAACACAACATTTTTTAACATATTTTATTGGTGTGCAGTACACATGGGCTCTAAAGTCGGTTACAGTCTGCCTAGTAAATGCTGTACATGTTTTGATAAGCATATTGATTTTGGGGAAAACAAGGTACAGTTCACCTGTCTGAGCAGATCTAGTACTTTGAAAGTGTGGATTTTTGCCACAATAGACCATAATGGTTCCAACAGAGCAGTTCTGGTCTGCTGAACAAATCCTTCCAACTTCATGGATCATTGACCTAAGAGACCTTCAGAGTTATGCTCCACTGTGTCAAGCCAACTGCCACGTATGTACATTTTGTCCATATACTAGAAATCCTGATGATATTTTTTTGTTGCGAAACATTTCAACATATGCACAAACACCAGTTTCTAAACCTCACTATAGACAATTCTAATTTTAATTTTTTGAATTAATCATGGGCCCATGCTGTGAAGTTCACATCCAAATCCAGAATTAACGTTTACCAAATTCAGTCAGAACATGGAGATCTGGGCTTTTGCCTTGGACTCAGAGAGAGAGAGAGAGAGAGAGAGGTCCACACCAGTTGTAGTCCAGGCCCATTTCTATTTTGTACCTATCTTTTTATCACATTGTCAAACAGAACAAGCAATGTGTAGCGTGCTGAAAACCAGAAAGGTCAGAACTATAGGAATCATTTATACAGATATGAATATGCCATTTTCATTCCCAACAGGTATAACATAACATAAATCTGCCGCCACCAGACCCATAGGAGTAGCCAGAATAAGGGCTACAGAAACAAAAACTTAAATCAGGACTCAACCTTCACAAATATAAATGTGGGGTGAACATATCACCTTACCCATTTAAGCTTGGTTCTCAGCCAGGGTTGAATTTCTCATGTAACACCAGGATCACAACCCTGACAGTAGCACAGCTTGTGGAAGAGAGAACCCTTTAGTTTGGACTCTTTGATGAAGAATCCTGAGTGTAGTAGACTCCAGCCACCCCAATGTCATTCCTTCCCCTTAGAGGTTGCAGATTTTTTCACTTCTTCTGTGTGGTCTGAGTGAAGTTGCCAAACAGTTTAAACCAGCCTGGTTTATAGTAAAACAAGATGTATCAAGAAAAGAGACAGAAAGTCCTATTAAAACAATAGAAATTATATGTAAAACAGTCCCAGTCTGAAGTTCTGTAAAAGTTCTGAGTTTGTCTACTCAGAAAAGTTATTCAGAACTAAGGCAGGGTGTGAATTTAAAGCGGCCTAGTTATTCTAGAGTAACTATGTGTAGACAAGCCCTAAACTAGTTTTGAACTAATTTGAGTCACTACATCTCCTGTAACTTTGCCAGAGGCTCTGGGTCTATTCCAGGAGTGGGTGGGTGAGGTTCTGTGGCCTGCAATGTGCAGGAGGTCAGAGTAGATGATCATGATGGCCACTTCTGACCTTAAAGTCTATGAGAGTGCCTATCATTTCTTCAGCTTCCCCTGTTCTCTCTCTCTGCTTTAGTAGACCAGCATGTCAGAGACCCAATCTCTGGTCTGAAGGCAGGCACCATTCCCTTCCCGTATCAGGTGTCTTGTGTCTCCTTCCTCCACCCATCCTTGTCTTGCTGGAGTTCCCCAGTTATATCTTTCAGGTTACTTTGAACTTACTGCTCCCATGCTTATCCTCATAGGATATTTATTTTATTCATTGACCCATTTGGATTTAAAATAATAAAAATATGCCTATCCAAGGATCTAGGCATTCTAGCACCTAATTAATAATACAGTACAATCTCAGCAGTGTTAAAGCAACCATTTCAACAAGAACTCAGCCAGGCACCTATAGAAACACCACTACCATCATCATCATCATCATCATGAGAAGCATACTCTCCACCCTCCCTAAAATTCTCTCAAGCAGGTGTTTTTTGCAGCAGGCCCAGAAGATCAGCAAATTGGGGCTATTTCAGACCAAGGGGAGGAGCAAGTCCCAGGGTGGGTGGAGTTTTCACAGAGAGGATCCTGCTAGTGGCTCCTGCCCTTTTATAGCCAGGGGGATCCAGCTCGAGTGCCCCTTCTGATCACAGCTGTGGCAGTATGGCCCAGGGAGAGAGGCAGTCCCTCAGCGTCTATAACAATCTCTCATGTCATGTCCATTGTATATTCCCTAAATCCATCTGGGATTATAATTACTGCTTTGGATAAACCATTGGAGGAGGGGGGGGTTGTTTACCCTATTCCTCTTTTACATCTTAAAACGTCACATTGAAGGTGGTTCCACACAACAGTTGTTTCACAGCTCACATTCCCATCCCCCCTCCCCCACCTCCAAGGGCTCTGTTTATTCTAGACTAATGACCATGCTTCACATGTTAGTGGTGCTAGCTAGTACTCACTGCTGGATTTAAAGAAACAGAGCTCATATTTTCTAATAATTACCTCAGCTTTATTTCTACTCCATGTGGAATATGACTTCTTGAGAGATGAATGTTGATCTGTCACAGCACAAGCTCACATTCAAACTGGCATGTTGACTGGAGAGGGAGGTCAAATCCAGTTCTGAGACACAGCAGTTATGGGATGGACGTATGGACAGATAGACCCAGGACTCGGAATCAGGAACCCCCAGGATTCTAATCACAGTCCAGACCCACTCTGTCCCACTCTCGGAGCTTTAGGCTTGTCACTTAACCTTTCTCCTTCCGTTTTCCCATCTGTAAAATAGGTTTTGTAATATTTACCTGTCTGTCTCAAAGGGAAGCTGCAAGATTAATGTTTTCAAAGCGCTATACAACATATCCACAACATATAAATACAGAACTTCATCTCTTTCCCCTAGTTTAACAAAGGATACTGCAAGGCAACAATTTCACATGCCGAAGGCAAAGCATAAGATTTTTAACTTAAAACAAAGATGAACGTATGGCTCAATTGCGGTCTAATTTTTTTTTAAAGCAACATATACAAACAAGTTCTCGAACTGGCAACCCCCTCCAGTCTACTCCCCTATCAAACCAAGAGCTTTATGTTCATTCCAGTTCTGAAAATCCCAAGTGGTATGGCATCAACCACTGCCATTGGGCTTTCCTGACATTTTGCCTGAATTTTTGCTTTCCTACTTACATCCCATTTCTCTTACATATGCACCTTTGTACCACATTAAATAAATCCTCCCCCTCCTTGGGCCACAGTTCAGCAAGTTTAGGCACATGCTTACGCACTTTAAGCATTTGAGTTGTCCCATTCTCTTTATTGTGATGACTCATGCACTTAAAGTTAGGCATGTTCTTAAGTACCTTGCTGAATCAGGGTCTTAGTGCTTACGCCCCTCAGATATCTATACACTTATGTCCCAGCCTCACATTATAGCCAAGCTTAGCTTCCTGGGAGGGAGGTTATTTTTTGTTGCTCCTCTCTGAACACTTCCCGATTTGTCAAGATCTTGCTGGCAATAATGTGCCCAGAAGTGAACACAATAGATACACAAAGAGGAACTGTTACCTTCTGATCTGTGATATGATGCATCTGTATACACATCTCAAAATATGGCTTTTTGTACTGCTATACAACTTTGCAAACTCATCTCTGACTTGTTGTCCACTCTGACTCCTGGGTCTCTTTCTGCATTAGACTTTCCAGGTTCCTCCCTCCCAGAGAACATCTGTGTTTCAGGTGACTTTTCTTTACATGTATTAACCTGCACATCTTCAAGCTGAATCACATCTTGTTACTCTCTGTCCATGTTCCTACCACTCAAAGTCCCTTTGTATTGCTACTTCTGTGTCTTCAATGGTGTTTGCAAGTCCTTGCAATTTAATATCATCTGCATAGTTCATTAACATGCTGTTCAATCCCTCTTCCAGATACTGATGCAGATCCTAAATAAAGGCCTCCCTACAATTCATGCCTCACCCAGCTAGAAAACTCCTCTCTCTACATCAATTCTTTCCTATGTATCATTACCCTTTGTTTAATTACTGCCCCTCAGATAGTTTTCCCATTAATGTGACAGTTTTCCAATATAAACCAGTTTGATTTTTTTCAAGTAAGATTTCATGTAACACCATATCACATGCCTCACAAAGATTCAAATGCATAAAGCTCCTGCATTCTAATCTTTTGCAATTCTGCAAGAATAAAAATAATCATATTTATGTGATAATATTTGTACTTTATAAATCACTTATCACTCACAGTTCCTATATATCCTTTAGCCCACGTTACTCTGCTGAATAAAAATGTACAGTGGGGGAACAAAAATATCAACTACAAATTGTCCACATAATTTTGTAATAGTCACAAAGTTCACACATATCCCCCCAATTTGTAGGGGGGGGATGCAAAGAGGGCTGGTCCCATGAAGACTGGTCCCATCCTTCTCAAGATCTGGGAAACATTCTCCTCTGGCAGGAGACCTTATATTCTTCTTCAGAGGAATTGAAGTCTGGTGTTCCTTAGGTCTGGTTTACACTTAAAAATTATGTCAACATAGCTACGGCACTCAGAAAAATCCGCACCCCTGAGGAACATAACTATGACAACCTAATCCTCATTGTGGATGCAGCTAGGTCGACAGAAGAATGCTGCCGTTGACCTAGCTACCAACACTCTGAGAGGGAAAGTTCCTACAGCAACAGAAAATCCCCTTCCATTGCTGTAGGAAGCATCTACACCACGGCATCACAGTGGCCTAGCTACCACGTGGTAGGTGTGCCTCTGTAGCACCCGTAGTGTAGACATGGCCTTATTTATGGTGTGTTTTAGGTTTTGCCTGCCTACCTTCTTACATATTAGTGAACGTTAATACTTCCTGGTATCATATCATGTTCACTGAATTTCTTAAATTTCTGGTAAATTGCTTTCCAGAAATCTAGTATCCTTGTACTGATGCATTCTACGAATTCATTCTGTATTAGCTGAATTCAAGAAGCTCCTGGTCACCAGTTCTGAGCTTCCTTACGTTTTGTATATTCTCAGTGAGTAGGAAGAGTATGTGGGATGTATTGCTCTCTGGCTGCAATCTCCATTGTCTGGATATTAAAAAAAATTGGCTTTGTACTTAATTCCGGACCGTCTTTAACTGTGAGTGTTTGATGGTGTCGCCTACCTGTTGGATAGTTAAAATTCCCTGTGACTACATACTGTGGTTTCAACTACTATGAGAATTGGTCCAGTAATTTCTTATCCTCTTTCCCCACTACTCCTACTGGTCCATAGCTGATGCCGATTGTTCCTTGTTTTTCCACTCCTTTTATCTTTACACAAATAATTTCACCCTCACCAGTCTTCGTTGTCAAAGTGTAGTTGGGTGGCATTACAAATACTTTGAAATATAGCTCTCCCTCCCTCTCCTCTAGCCTTTTTCTCTATCCTGTTTATTGATTAATACCCCATCTTCATTGACATTCCTGTTACGAGAATAGCTCACCCTCTTTCAGTAATGTCCACTAGATAATACTCTCCACCGTTTAGTTACATTGCTACTGGCCTGTTTCCCATGCTCTTTGCATTTGTGTACAGACACTCAGCACATTAATACTCTTCTTAATCTTCATCTTTTGTTTCAGAAAAACAAACAAACCCGCCTTCTCTTTGTATGCTGGAAGGACATGCTATTAATATTAATTAATTTATTTGAGGTTGGTAAAAGAATTTGCTCCTGGGCTGAGAATGTGAGTGCCAAGTTTCCTGCCTGCAATTTGCCATGGCTCAGTAGTAAACCCCTGAAAATAAGAATTTCAAATGGAAATACTGACAGGCCTTTTAACTATGCTATAATAAGCTGGGTGTTTTATCCTGCATACTGCATGTTGTTACACAATAGGAGCAGATCATAATGTGTATGGAAAACAAACACAGTTGCTTTAGAGTACACTCCTGTCTCAAACTGAGCAGGCACAGGAAGTAAAGCAAACTGGAAAAAACAAAAGACTCTAAGGTCAAGATCACCACACCCAAACTTAAACTGTTCTGTTATAGACTTGGGCACAGGGATCTTAGAGAACATGCATTTGAATAATTTTCCTTTGATCAGTTCTCCATAATAGAGGGGTGTAGACAGTCTGTTACATTGCTCAATGAACTAATGAGAGTAACTCTGCTTTAGGTTTAAGGATTAACATTAATGCTGTAGTTAGTTTTATGTAGAAGAATACTGCAAAAAGTATAGTACTTACAATATATGCTCTTACCTGTTAATACTACTAAACTATGTGCATTTTGTAGGTACACTTGTCAAGAGCTGCATAAAACACATACAGTGTTAAATTATGTTTGTGTCCAAGTTTTGTATGTGGGTTAGTAGAAAGACTTTGAGGTGCAGAGTGCTCATAATCCCAAATTACTCCAGATTTACACTAGCATAAATAAAGCCAATATTTGGCCCTTAGTCTTTGTGGAAGTAAAAAAAAAAACAAAAAAAAACTGTCTCTCTTTGTACAACAAGATAGTTGGCAGCCAGGAAAATGACTGAATCATATGCATAAAATGGAATCTTTGGGACTTAAACTTAGCCCTTCTGGGATGTGGAACACATGCTTAAATGCCATATATTGAACTGCCACATCATGTCTATTTTTACTAATTGAGTTTACTTACTTGTGTTTGGGCACAGTACCAGCTACTCAGCAACTTGAGGAGATTAATGTCAAACCTTCACTCTATTTAGAAAGTATAGGCACTCTAGATTTACAGCTGCTTATTCTGAGGGTGGCTGATTGGTGATCCTGATACCTTCGAGTAACAGATGGCTTTGTGTGTTGCACTGATAATGAAAATGATATAATTTGCTACTTAATAGTAGAATAAGGCAAAGCTGCAAGTAGGAAAAAAGCTTCATGCTCACCTTCCTACCAATGAAAGGCTTTAAAAGCAAATGACAACAGACACACTTGATGGTTATTGCTTGTCTTGCAAATTCACATAAGGTAAACCTTTCACAAAGAACTCTGCCTGAGTTGGATTGTAAAGCACTGGCCTCTGTAACATTAGAATTTATAGCTTTAATCTTCTTAAGAACTGCATGGCTTTTCTCACATGCAGTGAAAACAGACGATGTTTCTGTGATTAAAACTAGTGAGTTGAACTTTGCTTGTTATTGGCTGGAAGCATTTGGAAAGCTAATAAAGCATTCCATTCAAACCTCGGCATTTTAGTACCACAAAAGAACCAGGTTTCTCAAAATGCAAGCCTAAGTCTAAAGGACACTTTTTGGGAGGAGATGCTAGAATTTGATTGTTAATGAAGTTCCCAGTGACTTAAAAATAGATCAAAGGAAAAGGCAGGTAAAATGGAACAATAAATACTTGATGTGACCAGAAATGTGAAATTCTTTATTATGTAAACTTTATGACATTTAAAGATATTTCTTCTTATTCTCTTAAATTGTGTGTTTATACACACACACACACACCTCCCCCCCTGGAAAAAGTACACCACCCACCATCGCCACTGACTAGCCGTGTGATTTTGGACAAGTTCCTTGAGGCCTGATTTTTGGAAATGCTGAGCACCCAACAACTCCAGCTGAAATCAGTGGGAACTGTGGGTGCTTATGATTTCTGAAAAAATCAGACTCCTAGCCTCACCATCTGCATCTACTTGAGAAAAGACTACGCTACAGTTCCAGTCAGAGTAGGGAGCCTAATTACAACACAGTTATGCCCCGACATGTTGTCAGAACCCCATTTTGATTTGGCCTGCGTAGACATGTCTGGGACCAATGTTTCCTTACTGGAGGGGTAACAATCATGTTGAGGGTGTGGTGGTACAAACCTGAGAGTTGAAGCATGATTTTCTGAACATGCTTCTAACAGGGTTTGATCCCATCTATCTTGGCAAAGCTAACCTGTGTGGTGACACCACATTTGGGATGCAACCTGGTAACTGAGCTCCACTGTGGTAACTGACTGTCGTGTAGACAGCCCTGGCTTACCTTCCTCACAAGTGTGTAGAGCTGAGGGTTAGTTAGCTAATGCTAGTTCAGTGTTTTGAAGCTAAAAAGTGCTAAGTATTAGGGAAAATTAATAAAAGAAAGCACAGCTGCTGTGGGGGTTCATTCAAGGGTTTTGATTTATTAGGAAGGAAATATAATCAAACAGATTCTCAAATGCTTCAAACTGTTTGTCCCCATCTACACTGGCTAATTCAATCATGCTTGAAGCTGTTTTAGGCCTTGTCTTCACTGTGGCTATAACTATGTCAGAGGGGTCTAATTACAATGCACTTACAAGTTGCTGTGTAGACGGGACCTAACCTTGTTCCTGTAACTGGGTTCAAACTCTAGAATGTCAGTGGCTTTAGACACAGAAATATTGTTAGCTCCCATCTACAGAACAACCTTTAACTGGGTTTTAACCGGGGACTGGTTACAATGCAAGTGCGGAGCACGTAACTCAGCTGTAGTATAAATGAAGCCTAAAAGGGTACAGTAGCTTGCAAAATATGGTGCCACAGTAGACAAGGCCAAAGAGTATTTGTGTTTGTTATGCCACTCTGCCAGCCAGCCCTTTCACAAAGAATTCAGTTTAACTGTTGAACAACTTATAGTGCTCATACCAGTGGCTGCTAACGTTGCTGGTTTGCTTTATTTTTGCGACACAGACATATGAAGAGGTATCTACTGTAACAGATGCTTTTTGACAGTGCGAACTAATAGCACTCAGACTTAAACTGTAAATTATAAACAACTCCTTTCTAAGCACAAAATGAATGCACAGAATGGGAAACCTTGTCAGCCAGGATGTTAGTAAATCAAGTTGAAGAAGACAAATTATTCACTAAAGCTGAAGTAGCCAAAATTTTATCCAGTTAGCAGTACTGTCATTAGAGTTCTTCTGTTCTTTGCTGTAATTAGGAGAAATGAAATAGTGTAATTGTAAGCAATACACATTAGAATCAGCTGTGTATTTCCTTTCTAAGTAAAAGCAAGTGAATTTGTTCTCCAGCCCTCCCCCGTAAAAAACTGCTACATAAATACTTACTACTAGTAAAATGTCTAGCCGCAGTGAGACAGTCATTTCCCAAGCGATCTCGTAATTATGTTTTCCCCCCACACCACCACAGACAAGGCCATGAATTAAAATTGACCTTTGTTGGCCCACTGGTACAGCTGCCATGTATTTCACTGCAAGCCCGTTGGCTCTAATGTCCAGTAGGGGAGCTACAAAGGAAACTGAAAATTAGTTAAACACAGATTTTTTGCTCAGAATATCCCCACTAACCTGGCTGAGAAGAGCCTTCAAAACACACAGGTCATTTTTTTCTGACCTTTTAAAAATACATTTCCCCCATCCCTCTCTCCATGAAATCCTTTTGATACTTCCGGGGTCACTGATGATTTTACAGAATGATGCATTCTGGATGTCACAATTACCCTGGATTACAAAGGCTGCAATAAGACTTCTGGTATTTGTGATGTCACCAGTCTGAGTCTTCAGTGAATCAGGAAGTACAAGAGGGATTTCACAGAGGGGGGAATAGGATTAAAACTAACCTTTCTGTTAAAACTTATTTCTCTGCCAAGTGCCCCCCATAGCTGGGGTTGTGTGGGGATGGTTAGCACAGACCGATGCATAGGCATGTGGTGCTGTGCAACTTATAAAATCAGTCATAGCTAACCACTTTCTTAGACACCAGGCCAGCACACATGTATGTGTAGCTCAGCTCAGAATTAGGTTTTCAAGGCCTAATTCTGCCCTTCTCAAGAAACAAGTACATTGGAGAAAAATGTTGGCAGACCTCTGTATGTGATCAGGGCAGTGGAATTTATACCACATTCTGCCTTTTGATTTTTATGGATCTGGCTGTGGGTGGGGTTTCCATGCTGATGACAAACGTGGTCAGGTTTTAACCCACACATTTGGATGTATACTGTATTTAGCGAATATCAGGGGCCTTATTCTAATTACCCACTCCAGAATGGACTCATTCGTAACTCTTTTTCCACACATAACAAAATCCAACATAGTAACTGTGATTAGCATTATGAAGAATGAACAAAATTCAGCAGATATTTCAAAGTTCATGCAAGTATACAAAATAATGAAAGACCAGTAAATACAAAGGGCCAGAGCCTGACCCAGGACTCTTTCAGAGGTACAAAGAGGATGCTGGTTAACCCTCTGATGCAAGAGGAATGCCTTAGTGGCATAATGCTGGCTCTATGATATCCAGTCTCCCCAACCCCTGACATATACTACTAGAGTGTTGAGAGGGCTGTGAGGATAGAAGCAGATGAGTCAGAGTGCAGTGTGAGCGGCAATCTTTGGCCCACAGTAGGAACTGCTGTAGCCAGCTTAAGTTACAGCCATTTGTGGGCTGCTCTAAGTTACACCAAGGACCAAACTGAGAATCAAGGGAGCAGAAAGATGACTTAGCATAGCCCTTGCCCAAAATATCAGAGAGGGATGAATACCATAAAAATGTTCCTACTAGTATGTCAAATGGACAGGCAGCATGGCCTGGACCTTATATCCCTCTTGCAGCAGCGGAGAGTGAGGTATTTGGAAACAAGAACTGGGGCAGTGCACACTGTACCTTTCTGCAGCTGCACTAAGGGCCACTGCTAAGTGCTCTGCCTACCTGAACCATTCTATATGCAGCTGCCCTCCACAGGCAGAATGGTTTGGAGACCCTTCACTTGACTGCTACAGGTATGCTCATGTCCCACCCTACTCATTGCCCAGTGCAGATTGGGAGGCGGTGGAGGGAGGCAAGTAAGACAGGATTCATCCCCTTATTTCATAATTGTTATAGTTTACAAGTGAACTCACACTATGCCTTATTCTAGGCAGCGCTATTAGATTCTCATTTTAGAAGCATAAAAAAACTTACCGAAAACCAAAAAACTAACAAGCAATGGGCTCAGTTATGCCAATTTCGTTCTGTCCTTGTTTTCACATACAGTGTACTCTATACACAGTAAGAAGCAGTTTTTAGCTTGTGGAAGTTTAGATCAATGTGCAGTGGTGTTGGACTCCCATGCAGGTAGATGTATAAAATGTTGAAACCATTTAGCATCTCATCACATTAAAATTTCAGTCATTCATGCTTTCTAGAAACAGAAGGCTCAAACCTGGAGTCTTTATTCAGGTCAGCTACCTATAGCTAGTAAGGGAAGTTTTGCCTGAGTAAGAGCCTCAGGATACAGCCCTTAAGTTTGGCTGCTGAAATTTGTGCTTGATTTCAAGACCAGCTGTGTTAGAAGCTTATTACACCTTAGGAAGTTTTAGTAAATGTAATTATCATGCCATGTTTCATTTAGTACATGGTCTTAGCATATGCTTCAAAATATAATTTCACAGAAAGACTTATTCTAGTGCTGTTTTATTATGCTTTGTACCCTTTGACTATGGAACACAGATGACGATTTGAATCCTGATGTAAAGCTTACAGCGAAAAAACTACCACTAAAATTAATAGAGCATAGTTACTGAATGGTATTTCATATACAATTATCTTCTCTGGAGTGTGAACAATGCTGCGGCAAACAGACTATGGGTTGCTTCATTCCTGTGATCCAAATTTTGTTAACCAGCTGATGTCACCAGGGAGACCTGAAGTCTTTATAATTACAGCTCAAGGCCTGGAGGGGGAAAAAAAAAGGATTAAATTATGCTTCATACATTCATTCAGGGAGTTACCTGTGATGGCCTCGTAGCTTGTTTTGCCTGTTAGGAAAAGTGAATTAAGTCTGTATCCAGATCCTGTTTTATGAGTGACATCTCAATTTACTTTTATGCTGGGGGGGTGGGGGGGAAGAGTCCTTTGTCACAAACAATTGTTTCCCACAATGCTGCAGAATAAGATGTAAATAAGGCAAAGAGTGTTGGATACAGCTTCCAATATTCTACTAAGAAGGGGGAATTTGTTTCTTTCATCTTCCCTGAGAGAAATAATTTAGGTTCTGCTCTGTACTAAATTAAAGTGTTCTGTGCAGTTATGTACATGTACAGCTTTGGAAACTGTTCCTGCTTCTAGGTCAAGGGCTCTCCCTGTGGCTTGGTGCCAGGTTTATCCCTGGACTCCCATAATCCCCTGAAATAAATCAACTTTCCATTGAAATCCTCTGCCAGTTCCACTTCAAACTAAAATGTGTTGCCTGTAGCATGATGCTCTTCTATACCTTTTGTAGCAAAAGAAGGGAAATAATGTGGACATTGTACACTCCAAACACTTCCATGTAATCCATGTTGTGTATATTAAAGGGCATCTTTGTAATGTTGCACTAACCCCAGATTTCAGCATTTATTATTAGAACTAAGGAAATGCCTTGGATTAAAGGAATGATCTGATTGATTGGAAAGGATCCTAGTCTGTGTGCCTCTCTCACTTCAAAACTCGGGTTGAAGCTACATTATCCTACTTCCTAGCAAAGGCAGATGATTCTAGTGGATGAAACTATTTAAGATTTTGTTCCCTACTATTTGTTCCCTGTTCATTTCCTTTTCTGTTCTTTTTAGATTAATATAAATAATCCTACACAGGCTTTCCGTCCCTCTGGAAGCCTAAAGGCTGTAGCTGCTTTCAGAAAGCTAGACTGCTTTAACCGAAGCTGCAGCAATTTGGAGAGCAAATGGTGGGATGCTACTATGACTCGTGGGGAACCTGATCTGTTCAGCACTGCTGGAAGTTTTGAATATTAACAATAAAAAGCTATTGCTATTTTCCAGTTAGTGCCGAGTTTAATACTTTCCCAAATGGGTTCCAATCAGAAAACATCAGCATTCCTCCTAAAAGACGGATGTTTCTGGAAAGGCCTGCTTCTCCCCAAGTCTCAGTAACTTCAAATGGTCTGTCAGTTAAATCATAACAGCCTGGTGTAAAGCTTCCAATTTTTTGACAACATTTATATCCACCTTGTTCCTACAAGGCCCTAAAGCTGATTGTGTGTAATCCTGAACTGAATGTAAAAGAAATATGAAAACCCATCATGATTTTACAGGTTTCCAAAGGATATGTCACTAAATAAAAAGGCCTGGATTTTTGGCATGCTAATACACCATATAAAAATAACAGCTAGTTCTTTAAAACAACAAAAATCAGAGCCAGATCCTGCTCACTGAAATTTCCTGCAGAAAGCCTGGTAATAGTTAGCAGCTCCTCTAGAATCCTCCAGATTGTCAGAGGCAGGGGCTGACTCTAAGTGGCACCACGTTCCCTCTGACTGCAGAATCGTTGCTGAGTTTGAGACTGTGAGGTTGGAGGTTAGAGGAGGGGCGTGCGGCGGGGGTGAATGAATGGTCAAAGACATGGCAGAGCCAAGAGAGAGTAATGCAGCTCCTGAGACTTCTTGTCCTACTCTTTCCCTGCTCATGCCATTCTGTGCATCATCCCCCTTCAAACCTGTGGGGCTTGCCCCCTGTAAAATAATGCTGAGCTTATCCATTGTGGGCGCCCCTCCTCTGTGCCTCAAGCCACCTCTGAAGATGCAGTTTGAGGAGGCCAGGCCTGAGCCAGTAGGACCAGGCCTCCCTCGGGAGCCCCGGGATGAAGGTACAGAGCCTCTGCAAGAATCCTCCGGCATGCGATCCAAAGGATTCTCCCACAAATCTTGGGATAGTTCTAAGTTTGAATGGCCACACGCCTTGTCTGCACCATGGTGTGCATGAGTGTTTGAGGGCAGGAGCCTTTCTCCCTCCCCACTCCCCAGTGAGCTCTCTTAAAGGAAAATCTGAGTTGCAAGTCATTCAGTTTCCTGGTCTTTCTGCAGGTTCCCTTCCCCCCCACCCCCCAGGTAATGCATGATGTGGGCTTGTGTGTTGTAGTCTGTTGTACACCTGGCTCTTGGAATTGGGTAGAGGACAGATGTAGTGAATAAAAGACACGCTTTTACAGTAACATATATACACATCTCAGGTGCATGAGCCACTCAGCTTCAACAGCTGACCGTTTGACTGTGGTTATACTTCCATTCATGTGCTCTGACTTAGTGTAGCAGGACACTGGGGAAGTTCGGTTGTTAAAAGACATGTACTATAGGCTCAAAGAATAGCTGTAATGTGTTCACCATAGCAAAATTAATGCCCTGGTATTGATTTTTAAATAGGACTGGGTGAAACTTTTTGAATACTGCATGCAGATGTGGTTGCCCCATCTCAAAAAAGATATAGTAGAATTGGAAAAGGTTCAGAAAAGGGCAACACAAATTATTAGGGGTTTGGAACAGCTGCTGTATGAGAAGACCATGACTTTCCAGCTTGCAAAAGAGATGACTAAAGGGGGATATGATAGAGGTCTATAAAATCATGACTAGTGTGGAGAAAGTAAATAAAGAAGTGTTATTTACTCCTTCTCATAATACAAGAACTAGGGGCCACCAAATGAAATTAATAGGCAGCAGGTTTAAAACAAACAAAAGGAAGTATTTTTTCACACAACACACGGTCAACCTGTGGAACTTCTTGCCAGAGGATGTTGTGAAGGCCAAGACTAACAGGGTTCAAAAAAGAACTAGATAAGTTAATGGAGCATAGGTCAATCAATGGCTATTAGCCAGGATGGGCAGGGATGGTGTCCCTAGCCTCTGTTTGCCAGAAGCTGGGAATGGGCGACAGGGGATGGATCACTTGATGATTACCTGTTCTGTTCATTCCCTCTGGGGCATCTGGCATTGGCCACTGTCGGAAGACAGGATACTGGGTTAGATGGACCTTTGGTCTGACCCATATGGCCGGTCTTACATTCTTAAACTGCATGGTTTTGCTTAACTGAGCCCCACATGGACATTTTCTCCATTAAAGTTCACCACCCTCTGAGCTTCATTTTAAGTGCAAACAAATCCCCAGACGGAAAGCAAACTCCATCAAAACCCATCATGTTTCATCTGGTTTCATGTCAGACCCCTAAACCTGTGAATGTAAGTGTGGAACTCTGAGCCGACCCAGGCTCATTCAGAGCTTGACCCAGGTTTGCTCCAATAGTCTGTGAACCTTTTAGAAAACCTGGTCTGAGCTGGGTTTGTAATCGAACACCAAACAATAATGATCATGTGACTTACCCAGTGTCATGCAGTAGGTTAGAAGAGGAGCCAGGAACAGAACCCAGAATCACTGGTTCCCAGTCTCCCGTTCTAACCAACAGACACACTGAAAGGTAGAATTGCCCCCCTCTAATATGACTTCATTGGGTACAACTTTGGCCAAACCACTCAAAATAACCATGTTATTTAAATCTTTTTTCTTTCTTCCATCTTCATTGTTTTAACAAGTCACATGACAAAGAATGAACAAACACTACATCATCCTTCAGAGGATTCAGCTGTGGAAAAAGGCATCCATTTAGCTGCAGGGTAGTTATTACTGGATAGCTTTGATTTCACTACACAATGCGTACTTTGTTTATTGAAATGCTTACATACTGCCTTGGGTGAAATCATCATCATGGCTGGGTTCTGGTATATTCAGAATATACCTCAATCTATTTTTTTAGTCTTCCAGTTCCCCTCTAAAAAAGCTGTGGCTGACCTTATGGCCTTTTCATAGTTATTCCTGAAGTCCGTCTCTCTCTCTCTTTTTTTTTTTTAATTCCATGTTGAGAGAATGCAATTTCTTTTACAGAACTTGGCTTGGTTGCCTGCCTCATCCTATGGCTCCTTTAGATAGCTATGTATTCATTTTCACATTCATGGTGTGACTCAATGGACAGTCATGTGGCTTATGGGACCAGCACATTTGACCTACACACCAGCACCACATAAATCATTTTAAAGTATTTGGGCTATACAACATGCTGTTCTTCCAGGATCAATGGTTAGTGCTCAATCCATCAGGGACTAGAAGTGCCTCATATTACTTTTAGCAACCCCTCTGACAGACCCCTGGAATGGCAGTGAGGGGCCTGGGAACTGTATCTAGTCTTCCTCCATTAATGAATGCCACAATGCAGAGATTTTGGAAAAACAGGAATCAAAAAGAGGGGAACAGGAATGTCAGGGCTTTGAGAAGAGAAGAGAAAAACCCCAACCCTTAAAATTTTGCATTTGTAGACTGCCATACAGAGTATGTTTTCCCATCCAGGTGTTGAGAATCCTGTGCACACCTTTGTTTCATCCAGGTTAATTACTATGATTCACTCTTTTTCAGACTCCCAGTTAGTTTTGTTTGCAGGCAAGTCTCTGCCAAGCTCTGCCGCCAGAATTATATCTAGCTCTAAGCTTTCCCACCGTATCACTCAGATATTAAGAGAACTTCCCTGGCTTTCTGTTAAACCTTGCACTGATTACAAAATTATTTTGCTTACTTAGGGCCAGATTCAATAAAAATTCTATCCAGCTTCCGCATCATGGTAGGCCGCAAAGCCCTGAAATATTGAGGTCTGGAAGTCTGCGTGGGCTTCCTGGCTTGGCTGCTGGGCAATGTTTTCACTGAGTCTGGTCCTAATGAAGCTTTTCAAGGTCTTGCTCCACATGGACCAACTGATTCTTTATCATCTCAAATGCAGATTACAATCCAGAACCTCTGATCTATGCCTCCAGCTAGGAACTAAATCCTTCAGGCCTAGATCATTTGCATATTAGACCCTCTGTTCCACAGAATGCCAACAGAGGCATCAGTATTATAGAAAAATAAAGCTCCCTTTTAAAAGTATTATCCAGTGTGTTTTGGATGCACCAGTTCTATATGAATGTAAGCAAATGTTAAAAACAAAAGGAAAATTCAGTAAACTATTCATTATCTATATTCATATGACTAAGCTACACATAGAATGTAGCTTTCATCCCCCTTAAAAAAATGTACAGATGTTCTATAGAAAACTGTATGAACAATCTTTAACCTCACGACTGCTATTATTTTGTAATAAAAGGCTTACAGCATAATGTGAGCTTTTTTTAGAATACAAGTTCCATGTGAGTACTGTGTTGTTAATTTAATATTAATGCAATGTACCAGCAAGAACTCTGCACAGAATCAGAGAGAGAAAAAAATCACTGTTCCGTGAACATGAGATCGGTGGCAATGATGGTTATGTCAGAAACCCACCCAAAATATAATCCACATGGCAGTGGGTCCAAACACAAGCATTTTCAGGACTGAACTGCACTACTCCCACTAATGTTCCTGCAGCTAAGTCACATTGTAATGCACTGAAAATGTACCCTTTGCTGACCAGTGCATAGCGTTTGGGAACAGTACAACAAAATAAAAAACAAAACAAAACTTACCAATCAAACGTCTGAATTTCTTCCGATTCTCTTTTGCTGAAACAATCATCAGTCACAGTTTAGTTGTGAGCACCTTCACCAAATTCCTATGTATTGCGAATGCTGTGCCTGCTGCTGCCGCACCAGCAACTATGGAACTGTAAACCAAATTCAAGTTTAATTCATACAGTCTCACCGTTAGCAAGCAAGCCTTCTCCTTTGCAACTTCTGCTGCCTAGAACACCTTTCCTCTATTTCTGTAGGGCATCAACTCTCCATCTCATTTTAAATCTCATCTCAAAACATATCTACCTACGTAATTATGGCTCCTTTCATTGTAATTGCTGAGCAACTCCCTGGCACCCAAACACAGCAACAACCACCTCTCTCTGTCTTCCTTCTGTCCCAGCCTATCAGGGAAATAGCTTGATTAGTCTTACAGGATTTACATATGCGTGTGAACATGTATGTGTGTAGAATTTACTGAGGGGAAGGTCTGAAAAGGAGTTGGGTATTTAGCCCTGGAAACGGTGAGGTCTCTCACAGGAGTGCATGCTCTACTGTAGGTCCAGCTTCTGGGAATAGTCCATCTCCCACACTCATGAGCTTTCCCCTAAGGGTCCACAGTTTCATTGTTCCAGTGGAATGTGGCTGTTGTGGTAGGGATTGGTAAGCTCACAGACAGCTAGCACCATTCCCTTAGAGGGCTTTAAATATCAAAACAGACCTAAAACTAGACTGTTCAATGAGGATTCAGTGCATACAGCAAAGTGCTGGAGTGATACGCTGATGACAATCTGTATTGAAAGCAGAGGAGCTGCTGCATTTGGTACCAGTTGGGGCTTTTTCAAAGCATGTGGCTTAATTCTTAGATACAGTAATTACCAAGCCTGTTGTCGCAATATTACCATGGCCACGCCTCTGTCTTATAGAGCATGGACAATCTTTTGGCCAGTTGTAGATGGAAGTGGATTCTTTTTTGCTGCTGTGGGTATTCTGGGCGTGCAATAGCACCAAGTCCAAAAAGGACCCAGGCCTGCAGGCCAATTTAGCAATCAGGTACAGATACCCTGGATAGTGGGGGTTGTTAAAGAGGAAGCAACTTCTTCCAAGTACTTCCTTCTTCCTACTAGCATCAGCTGGGGCTTGTCTACATGACAAATTTGCACTGAAATTTTAAATTGATTTACTTAAACTGTTGTAAAAATGCTATGGACTCTCTTATTTCAGTTCAAGACAGCCTTGTTTTGGTTTATCTTAAGGAATTTGGTTAAGAGAAATTGAAAGAAGCCACTCACCCTGAAAGACGAGCACCCACACAGGGCTTTTCACCAGTTTAACTAAATGTGTCTAAAACCAGTTTCAATTAATGCAGCTCTCTCCTGTGGACAAGGCTTGAGAGTCTTTCCTGAGTTCAGGTTTAGTCAGCTGCTCTTCATCCTGGTGCTGACTTCAGATAGGCATTGAGAAAGCTGAGAAGTGGTGCTATTTATGCTTGGCACAAAGAAGATGCAGACCTGGGGGCCATTTAGTGCTGGTGCATCAGCTCATCTTGTCTCACCAGCTCGCCAATGGCTGCTTACAGATGTTGAAAAACATGGATAAAAGGAGAGAGCCTTGTAAGACTCCAGAGATGAGGGCTTTGGTGATGGAGGATCAGTTGCACATTATGAGCCACTGTTCTTGGTTGGAACGGAAGGACTCAAATCATTTAACGGTGTTTCCATTCATGCAAACAGCTTCCTGGAGGCAGGATAGTAGAATTTAGTGGGCAACAGTGTCAAATGGCCAGAAAGATCTGGCAAGATGAGTATGGCTATATTTCTATTGCCTTTCATCCACCTATGTAACAAGTGCTGTCTCAGTACTGTGCCCTGCCTGAAGCCTTAGTCAGAGGGGCCCAGGATACTGGATGTTAACAGGAGGCATCAGACTGATTTTTGCTAGCTTGCTTAGAAACCATGGCAATTTCTGTGGATGGTGAGGGAGCATGGGATGCTTCAGTGCTGGATTGTCTATAGTAGGAGTTAAGGAATGATACCTTTACACCTTTGATTCTCTGCCTGTTCTATTATTGTACACTGAAGTGTTTTCAAACACTATAATTGGTATGAAAGAAAAAGAAAAAGTTGTCCCTCACTGTTTTGTATTGCTCTGATTCTGTTCCTTCCTGGTGATCTACTCACTCAGTAGGTCAGCTGATTGCTTAGATGGGAAAGCCCTAATACTGGACACTCTGTATCAGGGGGTGGGGCGGGGGAAGGATTTGCTCCAGCCCTGAATCTGTGGCTCTCTCTTCCCTTCCAATTCACTGTAAACATTTCTTGAAGAGAAGTCTCCTGCACAAAGATAGCTGTAGTCAGGAAAAAGCGACAAAGAGTCTTCTGGCACCTTATAGACTAACAGATGTATTGGAGCATGAGCTTTCGTGGGTGAATACTCACTTCATCAGACGCATGTAGTGGAAATTTCCAGGGGCAGGTATATATATGCAAGCAAGAAGCAGGCTAAAGATAATGAAATTAGTTCAATCAGGGAGGACGAGGCCCTCTTCTAGCAGTTGAGGTGTGAAAACCAAGGGAGGAGAAACTGCTTTTGTCGTTGGCTGGCCATTCCCAGTCTTTGTTTAATCCTGAGCTGATGGTGTCAAATTTGCAGATGAACTGGAGCTCAGCAGTTTCTCTTTGAAGTCTGGTCCTGAAGTTTTTTTGCTGGAGGATGGCCACCTTAAAATCTGCTATTGTGTGGCCAGGGAGGTTGAAGTGTTCTCCTACAGGTTTTTGTATATTGCCATTCCTAATATCTGACTTGTGTCCATTTATCCTTTTACGTAGGGACTGTCCAGTTTGGCCGACGTACATAGCAGAGGGGCATTGCTGGCACATGATGGCGTATATTACATTGGTGGACATGCAGGTGAATGAACCGGTGATGTTGTAGCTGATCTGGTTAGGTCCTGTGATGGTGTTGCTGGTGTAGATATGTGGGCAGAGTTGGCATCGAGGTTTGTTGCATGGATTGGTTCCTGAGTTAAGAGTTGCGGGAGTCGAGGACCACAGTACTGCAATCAACTGGTACTGTGTATGTATACCACTGCCCTCTACTGGACGGAACTGGGACTGTTCTGATTATTGACAGCCCCAGAACAGTGCTAAAAGCCAAAATATAGTATTCCTCTTTAGTTCAAATGGTAGGGCCTTATGCTTTTGGAACAGTGGGAGGCAAGTTGTATCCCCACTGTTCCCACAAAGTTTCCAATGGTCATACTGCACAACATAGACAATGGTGCATCTTAGGGAGCTACCAAGAACTCCATACATACAATTTAAAAAAGTGCTAGGAAAAAAATGGCTCATGGACAAATCATTGTTCTATTAGCATTTTTCATTAAAACAAAACTCTCCCGGCTGAGACTTACAAATGACCCTGCCAGGCCAAATTGTAGTAATAAATGCTGCAACTTAACTGACATCTCTTAGGCCAGAATTCTTTATTGCAGAGCATCCCGCAAGCTTTACTGTCTGGCCATGCTTCAGTACAAGCAAGGCACAATAAACACCACTGGCAAATGTCAGCTGTCAAACTCCTGTTTCATGTCCAGCCCCTTTCCCCTTTGATTATCACTGAGCATTTAGGTGTTTCACAACTGGCAAAGGCACTGCATCAGCCAGGATAGTGTTAATACCGTATGGAATAGATAACGCTCTGCTTTTAGAGCTGATAAAGGTCTTTGTCTCAGATTTCCCTATTTTTAAGCCACTATCGCATGGCTTTGAATGCTCACTGCTGTCACTCAGCTGTGGAAGAAGATACATGAAGGTGTTGTTTACTTTGCTCGGGATGGTTATTATTTCCCTTTAATGGTTTTATCATGTTTTGCCTCCAGAGAGATTATCAAAGCTGTATTTTACTGTATGCCATAGATCTGTACTCAAGAGTCACGTGAGTGGTGCAGTTGGGTTTCATAATGGAGTTCATGGAAGTCAACAGAAATTGAACAGAGGCCAAAGCAGAAAGCCATGTAGAACAGATGTCTTTACAGTGGATAAAACAAACAAAAAGAAACATTCAGAGTACAAGTTGGAACGATTTCCCTACAGTAAATCTTTAAAAAGCCCCAAACTACTGTAGTGGGAGGCTGTGCAACACATTCAAATTCCACATGGAGAAATTAAAACACATTTGCATTGGTAATTTAATAAAGAACTTATTGACCTAAAGAAAAATCATAGTGTAAGTCTTCTGTGAAGAAAAGCCTGATAAGCAAGCTCTTTAACTCGGTCTGGTAATGTACATTAATACCACTCTTCAGAAGTAAAAATATGTTACCTTACTCCTGATGTTAATTATCTTATCAGATAGTAAACACAAGGGCTGCCTGCCATGTATATAATATGTTAGCCTTGGAAAAGAAAAAAGCTTAATCTTTCAAGTAGATTTGCAACTGCATAAAATCTCTCTCAGTCCCTGGATTCAGTGCAAGCTTGTGTCTGCAGCACAACAAACTTATGAAGAAGAAAAAGAGGGGAAAAAAATAAATACAATTTTGACCTGAAATGCTCCAGGCAATTACTTTCTTTTGTATCGGTTTATTTTCTCCTCCCTCAGGATTTTGGAATGGCTGGGATGTTAAAGTATTTATCTGATATGGAGGGAAGCTTTTGCAAGCTCACATTACTAAAATCTATACCTTATACTGTAAACAGAATTGGTGTAAATAAAATACCATCACCAAGCAGCAACTGTGACCTGTAGTACTGATTCCACTACTACTGGGCTTCAGCTGACAGCTCAGCCTGAAACCCTGTATTCATCTTTATTACTACTTCAGCTGTTTTGAGAGCAGAAAGGCATGGAGGACTTGTCCTCTGATTGGCCAGAGGCTCTCTAACTTAGCAGGCTTGCACAGCAAATCAATATGCTGCACTCAAGAGCACAAAGATGAATTGTGAACCTAAGGCCTGTGAAAAAGAATGCACACTGTGTCTGGAGGACATTGAGAAAGCCATTTTTGTTCTGACAGAGACCTCCCAGACCATGCATGTTTGTGCACCAACTCCGTGGCACCCTTCCAAGCAATTTGTGAACCTGGGTTCACACCATTTTCAAAGTAGGTCATACACAGTAATCTCAGTTGAGGAGAGATACACTGTCAGCAACAGTCACTAGAGGCTGCAAGGAGGATGGCAGCTTCAACCAATCAGAGAGCTGGTGGAAATTAATAGCATGAGAGCCATGAAACTGCATGCTCCAAGGCCAGCTGTATCAAGGTGCTTGCCTTGTTCAAACAGCTGACAGACAAGCTCTAACAGACCCAGCCTCTTTGCCATTTATAGCTGTACAAGGACCGACTGTGCTCCTGGACACACCACCAGAATGGCTTAAATATTAACCTGAATGAAAATACAGTATGAGAAGAAATCTAACCTTTATTTAATGCTGTGTGCCAAATGGCAGGAATCACAGCTAATTCTGAATTATGAGATTTAAAGAAAAGGAATTTACGATAGGCTTTAGATCACAGCTTGCTAACATGCCTCTCTTATGCAACCCTCATTTGGATTTTAGAGTTATTTTAATTATCATCTTCACATCCAAAATGCAGAATCATGAGACAGCAGTTATAGAAAAATGATCTTTCATGACATTAATGGAAGGACTCCCGTAGCACTTAAAGTTTCCTCCACAAATAATGTAAATTTATCCCTTATTTTGTGTCTTTTTAGTCTGAGATTTGGGCATTGGCAGGTTTAAAAGTATTTCTTAAAGAGGATTCTCAGAAAAATGCATGCCCAAATGGTTTCTCTCTCTCTCTCTCTCTCACACTCTCTCTCTCACTCACATACACACATACACACACACACAAAATCCATCAGAGAATTATTAGTTTCATGCAACATCAACATACTGCATTCACATATAAACTCTTCTGAATACGCAGTCTTTAAACAAGGTCTGCAAATCATCAATTATCACTTAAAGCCATAAACCAAAAGAATGCCTGCAGATTTCTTTACTAAATTGTGACTTTTTAAAAAAAAAAGTTAATTTTAATCAGTTTTAAATTTCAACTCTTACATATATTCAGGTTTATTATTGAAATCAGCA
This sequence comes from Mauremys reevesii, assembly GCF_016161935.1. Lineage (NCBI taxonomy): Eukaryota > Metazoa > Chordata > Testudines > Geoemydidae > Mauremys > Mauremys reevesii. The sequence continues at coordinate 177,698,213 of NC_052624.1, read as the reverse complement.
ATAGTCAACTCATTGACTCAAGCAATCATTTTTTGCAATTTGATGAGCCAAAGAATGAACTTCCTTCCATTTGAAAAGCTGTGGCTCTTTTTCTGTGATGTGACAAATTGGAAATGTTACAAATATAAATAAGGGATTTCTGGATTTACTATGCTCTATGCAAAGCAAGAGAGCGCGTGCACCCAGACATGTTCTAGAAGGGGAGTGACAGCAGCCTCTCATCCATGAGACAGAGTAAATGAGAGAAAGGGTACAGAGAATGACCTGCTTTCTAACAAACACCTTATCTGACAATAGTTTCTCAAGGGAGTTGTAGGACACGTAGAAATAGGTAGCAATGTCCTAGTCTTATTAGATTATAGGTACTCCTGATGGCTTTTATTCAAAAATATTAAAAAAGAATAAAACTAGAAAGAGAGATCATTCAGTACATAATCAGAGATAGAATTTATAGTCTAACATAAAACATTATACTTTCCTGCAAAAGTCATATTGCCAGTGCATAATCAAAAAGCATATTTGAACACCCCCTTGGAGAATGAAGGAATGAATGGATGGATGAATTCTTAAATAGTCAGTTACAAAGAAAAAAAAACCTGACTATTTTTTCCATAAATAAAAAGGAAACCTGGATACAGTTACAAAGATGCTTTAATATTATATTGTTTCAGACTGCTGTGATTTTTTCTTCTTTAAGGTAAGGTATCCACACTAGACCATCTGTGGCATTAGCTGTTCGAAACAGAGAGCATTTTTAAGTACCAGGTTAATTTTTTCTCCTTCCCATCATTGCCTACAGCTTTTTTCGCCCAGCATGAACCCATTAATAAAATACATTTATTCAAAATCCCCTTTTAAAAAATGTAATACAGAGAGAAAGAAAATCCTGTGTGTTTTTCAGTGCAGCTGACGGTAAGTTAAAAACAAAACACCAAACCTTTTGGAAAGAGTAAGTCTGAAATTTCAAACAGGTCAGTAATTAGGCATCCACCTGAAAACTGAACACATATTCAAAGGCTTAATTAACAAGATATGCTAATTCATAGTGGATAGCTTTCACTCATTTTTTCATGGTTGGTCATTAAGATGTAAGGCAAAACTGGAGCCTGTCAAACCTTGCTTATCAATTGAGGCGAAACACTCTAATCTTTCTGCAGGGTTAAAAGGGGACAGAGATTATAACAAGGTGATATTATGTTCACAAAACTGATCTGATCTTGCACTGCAGTGATATGAAGGCTTGCACGTCTGACATAATGGTGCCAAGGCTGGGGAATCTGAGGTTACTTAGTACTACCATACACCTGATCTTGTTCTTTTAGATGACCCAGCTCTAGGCCAGATTCTGATCTCACTAACCCCAATATAACCCCACTGAGCTCTGTGGAGCGACTCCTGAATTACACCAGTGCAAGATCCAAATCAGGCCCTTATTTTCTACATGGTAATTTATCAGTTAGACAAGAACAATGAGATGCAAAGGGATGAGAATTTGCCATGAAATGCTCTCTGTCTGCTTCAGAATATGCTAACCTACCTCACTGGGATGTGCAAACTTAAATGCCAAGATTTATTTTTATTGTCGCCAACCTTTTATAAGACAGGTTGGTTGCCTGAGTTACATTAATGTACTGAATTATGCAGTGATGTCACAAGTACAGCTGTGATTGTTCAGAGTCAATACACCTATCAAAGGGTAGGACAGCTACCTATATGGCTGTTCACACTGCATTTTGAAATGAAAGAGGGTCCAGAAGGTCTCTTAAGCAGGGGCAAAGTGTAACTACTCATTTTCAACCATACCACTTAGTTTTTCTTCTGAGAAGTAGAAATGGGCTTTGAGGTATAGATTTTTTTATCCAGATTCCAATCTAAATCCAAAGCATCCCACATTTAAAGTTGCTCAAAACAAGCTTCTTTGGTTTGATCCAGTACAAAGAAAGGGTCCAGCTGCAAAGTTCAGATCTGAAACTGGAGCTGGATCCAACCCCTTCATCCTGACCGGGGGGTGTCTGAAGATATTTGATTTGGGCATCTCTGACAAATATCACTGTGGTACGGTACCTTTCTCTTTGGCCTGAAGAGTTGAATGTGCAGTGTCCTCTCATATCAAAAGACTATTGGAAAAGTGCAAATGGAATTTAAAACTGCCCTTAATGGGCAACTGATGATTGCCCTGGCGTGGATGATTTCTTAGCTGATGTTGCTGACTCTACACGAGCCCCTGCTTGCCCCTTGCTGTAGAAGTCTGTTGAGAGTATTCTGGGGAAGGGCCAGAGCACCCTTATGAGCCAGCACAGGTTAGAGGAGATTCTATTCAGAACAGGATGACATCACCAGGCCACTTTCAAACGGGATTAACTAAATTTGTCTGGAGGGAGAGGGGATCTGTAGGTAGAGACAGAAAGCAGGATTTGAACTAACCTATCTCCAGTAAAATGCACCTCTTTGTATTCTAACCAAACTTTTCCCATGTTAATTTTCAGGTGTGCTTGTGCCATTTCCAAAGTCTTCCCAGTGAATGCCCAGCTTCTCCACTGTGCTTGCGTTACTGCAGAGGCTTTCCATGCTACTGATTGGTTTACTACAGGGCTGGCCTTACCATAAGGCGAACTCAGGCGGCTGCCTCAGGTGCCAGAAGCCTGGTCTACACTAGGCGTTTAAATCGGTTTTAGGAGCGTAAAACCGATTTAACGCCAAAACCGTCCACACTAGGAGGCACCTTATATTGATTTTAATGGCTCTTTAAATATCGGTATTAACATATCGGATTAGGTTAGTGATCGACGGTATTGGCCTCCGGGAGCTATCCCACAGTGCACCAGTGACCGCTCTGGACCGCAATCTGAACTCGGATGCAGTGTCAGGTAAACAGGAAAAGCCCCGCGAACTTTTGAATATTTCCTGTTTGCCCAGCGTGGAGCTCCGATCAGCACGGGTGGCGATGCAGTCCGAAATCAAAATAAAAAAAGAGCTCCCGCATGGACCATGCGGATGTGATGGCAGGCAAATCCGTTCTATCAGCGCTCCGTTACAGAAGATGAAATTCAGAATCCTTTTTTAAAAATCTCCAGACAGACGCCATAGCAGGGACTCAGCGCACTGCAGCGTGACAAGCGTAACGGAAAGCCAAAGAATCAAATGGATGCTCATGGACTGGAGGACTGAAGCTCTCCCACAGTTCCTGCAGCCTCAGTATTTACATTCTTGGCTGAGCTCCAAATGCTTCTAGGGTCAAACACAGTGTCCGCGGGTCAGGCATAGCTTGGCAATCTACTCACCCACCCCACCCACCCCAGAAGCGAAAGGTAAAACAATCCTCTGACTCTTTTACATGTCACCCTATCTTTACTGAATGCTGCAGATAGACGCGATAGTGCAGCACTCAACACCAACATCCTTGCTCCCCCCACCCCCCGCCATGGGTGGCTGATGGTACAAAATGATGGAAATCCATCCTCATCATCAGCCTCAGCTGATGGTACAAAAGGACTGGTAACCGTCCTCGTCATCAGCCTATTGGCCCTAATTTTTTCTGGTGGATGGATGGTGCAATATGGCTGGTAACCATCCTCATCATAGCAACAGGGGGCTGAGCTCCATCAGCCCCACCCTTCATGTGTAAAGAAAAGATTCAGTTGCCCCTGGACTAGCAGTGGGATGCTGGGCTTCTCTCCTACACACTGCTTAATGTCCTGTCTGGACTATCATAGCAGCTGGAGGCTGCCTTCCACTCATTTCTCACTAACAAGTCAGTGTGTCTTATTCCTGCATTCTTTATTAATTCATCACACAAGTGGGGGTAGCCAAGAAAGGCTGGGGGAAGAACAGAATCAACAGGTGGGGTTGTTACAGGAGCACCCCCTGTGAATAGCATACAGATCATAATTTCTGCAGGCTCTGACACAGAGCAGCTGTGCTCTCTGGTTCTATGATACGGTGGTTCTCTAGTACACTTGCCTATATTAGGCAGCACTGATTCTATTTTTAGATACCAAAGGAGGGATTGACTCAGGAGTCATTCCCAATTTTTTGCACCCTGGCTGATCGGCACTTATGACAGCAGCAAATGGTACAAAGCGATGGAAGGTGCAATATGGCTAGTAACCAATCTTCTGGCTGATCGGCCAGGGGCACTAGCAGCAAATGGTACAAAAGGAATGGTAGCCATGATCATCCTCAGTTCCAATTTATGGAAGGGTTTGGATGGTGCAATATGGCTAGTAACCATCTCTGCTGTCATGCAAAAGCAAAAGCATGCTTCTGTGTAGCGCTGCTGAATCGCCTCTGTGAGCGGCATCTAGTACACTTACGGTGAGAGTCACAAACGGCAAAACAAGCTCCATGATTGCCATGCTATGGCATCTGCCAGGGCAATCCAGGGAAAAAGCGCGAAATGCTTGTCTGCCGTTGCTTTCCCAGACGAAGGAGTGACTGACATTTACCCAGAACCACCGCGACAATGATTTTTGCCCCATCAGGCACTGGGATCTCAACCGGAAGTTCCAAGGCGGGGAGGCTGCGGGAACTATGGGATAGCTAGGAATAGCTACCCACAGTGCAACACCACCGATTTAATGTGCTTAGTATGGCCGTGCTCCACCCGATTTTATAAATTCTGTTTTACAAAACCGGTTTATGCAAATTCGGAATAGTCCCGTAGTGTAGACGTACCCAGACTGTGTGTGTGTGTGTGGGGGGGGGTGCCACTAGGACCCAGAATTGAGACCTTTCAAAGTTTTGGTCCAAGCGAGGGGACATGGGGGTGTCATTTGAGCTCCACACCTCAGGTGCCAAGATATTGTGGGCCGGTCCTGGTTTACTAGACCACACAGCTATTGTTGATGAGACAGGACCTTCTCCAAGAGGTCAAATGCCCAAAACAAGCAGAAGGCAACAGAAGATCTACATAGTAAAACTGCAGTCTGCATTTTTAGTGCATTCACCTCCTTCTCCATTTCTTGTCTTGAGATCAGTGGCTCTGGGCCGAACACATACCTGATGTAATTCTACTGAAATCCATGACTGAATGCAATCCAGCAACACATTTGGCTTAACTGCTTTCCGTGGCTTATGGATGGTGGAAAGGTATACTGACAGGTGTCTAAGAAACTGCAAGTTTATTGTAAGCACCCTGATTTCCTAGATGCCAGCTGTTTGTCACCTCAGTAGTTTTCCCTTTACTTTCTATTGTTCTCTCATCATCCTCTTTTCACAGAGACATCAGTTCGAAATGGAGAGAGAAGGCCAAATTCTGCTCTCAGTTACAGTGGAGTAAGTCTGGGGTACAGAAACTTCAGTGAAGTCAAGAGATTGATGATGAGGTAACTGATAAGAGTGTGGCCAAGAGCTTTCAAAAGCTACACTTCTATATTATCATTGACATTTCTGACCATTCCGTTGTTGCCAGCTGGATTAACAGTTTTAGGTTACTGTTTTACATCTCTTAGGCCCAGAGTGCCAAATTATAGCTGCGGTAGCATGGGTGAGCCCAGGGGCAGGGTGTAGTTCAGGGCATGAGCTCATTCTCCCAACCAATTCTCTCACACAAAAGACAGGCATAGTAGGAGCTAGCTCTGCCTACAGTGTTCACTGCCCAAGGGGTGAGAGAGTATCTAATTTTTTTTTTTAACACCGTGTGTTACCATGCTATCTGAGCACCGCAAAGGCTTATACCCTCAGTTTAATATACAAGGGCTTTCTGCTTCAATGTTAATAGAAATTACATGTTAATCCTCATGGTATTCATTAAACAAGGCTTGAAAAATCCACTCATACACTCGCCAGATGCAAGGAGAAGATTTCCTGGGCATATGTGGGGAGTGGTCTAAGCCATGAACTCTTGCAGAATCTAAACTTTCATTTAAAAAAAAAAAAGTCTTAAGCCTCTAACTCTTAATGGTTGCAGAGGAAAACCTTCCCAAACACCAGACCAAATGTAAACTGATGCAGTGTTGTCTTTCTGGGTCTACAGAAAATCTGATCAGTTTTACCAGTGCTGTTCAGAATTTTGCAGTGGAACTCCCAAGAGTCAGGTTAGTTTCACGAACAGGAGCAGAGGCAGGCATTAGAATTATTCACAGTGGAGAAAGACCCTGAAAAATAAAGGTTGAGGGAAGGGTAGAGAAACAGAGATCTCCTTTCTCCTCATAGAAGTGCAGAGGCTGGGGGAAGGGTATAGTAAAAAGATTCTTTCCCTCTTGAAGCCATCGGGCGGGGGGTGGGGGGGGAGGAAAAAACAAAGCCCCTTCCCTAGTTCAACAGGTAGAACAGGTATAATCTTCTAGTTAGTGGGTGTCAAAGTTGACATGCTAACTAGAAGATTATACCAAAAAAAGAGCCCACAAGCAGGCTTTTAGGATAGCCTCCTCGCACAAATCTCCAAATCTGAGAAGGTGGTAAGGTAAAGACACTGGGTTTCTCATATGGCATTTAGCCCAAAACTTCCCACACCACTGGCTATCTACCTCAGTAGATGTCAGGTAAATTTTTTCAGCCCTACTGAGATAAGAATAGGCCCATTAACTTCTATTACCTCCTATGGAATGGTGAAATATCAGTCTGGTGCCAATCAATGCAATATTGTTTATACCAGTTCAGGTTATATTTTTTGATGAATGGAAACATGCAAAATAATACAATTAATGAGTCCTAATGTGGATTTTTGATTGATTACTCTTGTCAAGCCTTGCCCACCCTACATCTTTCCCATTTAGTGCCCTTTTCCCTTGACAGCTCTCTCATTCAACCAGTCAAGTGAGGGAGGAAGGTGCTGGGTACAGTACCATTGAGTTGGTCAGCTGGAAAGTGGGTCCAGTATAATTCCTGAAGCTGGCACTTTTCTTACCATGAAAAATCAGCATTTTGTTTTGTACACCATTTCTTTTGGCTGGGAGGCCTTCAGTTTCAGAATTCTATTGCAATAGCCACCATATCTAACTTTGTAGTATCAGATTAGTTAATGATGTTCGGAAGTAAACTGGATCAAGGAGGAAAAGCAAAACAAACAATACAATATTTTAGGGGAGGTTCAGGACGGATAGGAGAGAGTAATGTTAAAGACATCATCCTAATGCCTGTAGAAAATGGTCACTGTAATTAATACATTGCAGGTGATAGGCAAACTATGTGCACAGACAAATATTTTAGGTTAAAAACAGCTTGTAAATTCTCTTGGAATCATGGCGTGAAAACATATTTCACATAATTACTGAGCAGATGTCGAATGGATTATCTAGAAACTGATGACCAAAGTACTACTGATTATTGAAATAGTCTGTAAAGAATATTATTTTTAGATGGAGCAATCTGAATCAAACAAATTTAACACAGCAGGAAGTAGCTGAGGGAAAAAAAGCCATCTAGTGGACAAAGTTGTAACCATGTCCAACAAAACAGTAAATTCTTCCATGTGGAAGATCTATCATAGTTTGTTTTTTTGAGTTGCTGATCCACAAAAGAGTAATTTGTAAAGAAATGTTTTGGAAGTCTTGGGTACAGTAGTGACTATTGTATAACAAACTGCATACTTGCTTCAGTACAGGATTTTATACCTAATAATCTTAATGGCTAAGAATTGCTACTCAGCCTTGTTTCTGGGGTTCAAAAGCATATTTCTTATAATACTTTGGGGATTGTCATTCCATTGGTTATGCCTTTTTATTTATCTTATCTCTAGCTGCAATACTATGTGCCAAGCAGATTGGCATTGCCACAGGGTTAAAAAGTTGAGTTAATATTTAAACTTTTATCCCTTTTGTTCCCTGAAAAGTCAGGTGCAAAATAATGAGAAAAAAGACTGAGTTTTTAAACAAACAAACAAACAAACAAACAAACAAACAAACAAACAAACAAAACAAACAAAACAAAATACATGCCACTCTGAAGAGTTCTGTACTAAAATTATCTTTGAGATTCCACAGGAGCCTGTAGGGTTCTGCCAAATGTCTCTCCATCTTCTAATAAGCAATAAAATAATAATAATTTGCATTTATAATCTGTCTTTTATCCAAGGGTCTTAAATCATTTTGCAAAGATAGTTAGGTTTTATTACCCTCATTTTAGTAGTAGGAAAACGGAGGCAAACAATGTTAAGTAGCTTGTCCAGAGTCCCAGTGAGCCCATGATGAAGTCAGCAACGTAAGCAGACCCTTGCTCTAACCACTAGATCACACTACATCCACGGTACATAGATTTCCTTAATTTCCCCTCTGCGGAATCTTGCAAATCTCTTTCTGTAGAGAAAATAGTTTCACTTGTCTCCACCAGACATTTTATCATTGTCTCAGAGACACACGCAGTAGTAGTCAAGGGCATAAATGAGTGCCCAAGTGTCACAGAGGCCTCGTGACCCTGTTCCTCAAACAGCTTTCCTTACCTACTAAATGCATGTCTTGCTTGGGACTCTTTCACCATCCTCTCCTCCCAGACAAAAATATCAGAGAGTCCTGCGTAATTTGTTATTTGGGACAGGACCTGAGATAAAGGAAGTCTGGGGACTAAAACATCAGTCAGCTGTTTAAACAGTCAGTCACAAACATGCAGGCACTGTTCACCTCACGCCCATCTCTTCTCCTTGTTAACAGAAAAGGTAGGGAGAAGGAAACAAGAAGACCGCCCCAGATAATTTACAACTTTCATTGGCCATTGCTGCTGAAATCCCACCTACTGGTTGCAATAGCCCCTGGCTTATGCAATGAAGAGAATAACCAAGCCCACTGCCAGTCCTTTTTTCACTCTCTCCCTCCCCCCATGTTGGTGACATGAGAGAATTACAATTATAGCTTTTTATCCCAGCATGACTCAGTTCTTCTTGGAGCTTCACCACCCATTCTTACCCTTTCCCTCACCATCACATATCCAGTGTTTGGCCACGTCACTTTTCAGCTATCACTAAATGGTAGAAAATTATCAGTAGTATCCCCATAGGTCTCAGTATTAGAGCAAGGATGCAATTAACACAGCAGAACAACGAAATACATACGCCGATACAATATCAACATCCTCTACCATATCATGAATAGATAACTATAACTCCTGCTGTCCCAGGACAGCTTAATGACTATTTGACATATCATTGTCTAATCAATCATTTTTCTGCTAGAAGCTAGTGATATTGTTATAAATTTATTGAAAGATCCTTGAAGAATGACTTCAGCTGAATTTTAGAGCAGAGGAATTACCATACTGGATCAGACCCAAGGTCCAGCTAGTCTAGTATCCTGTCTTTGACAGTGGCCAGCATCAGATGGTTCAGAGGAAGGTGCAAGGAACCCCGGAGTAGGAAGATGTGGGGTAATTTGCTCCCCAAGAAGATCCCTAGCAGCGAGAGATTTGTTTCAGTTAAACCAGAGGTTTCATCTCCTTTCCAAAGTCCTCTTCGTTAGTGTTAACAAGAATAGCCAGAGTTGTTATAGTTATCCATTTAAACACCCAGTTCTTTTTGAATCTTGCTAAACTCATGTCCTTAATGATGCCCTGTGATAATGAGTTCCAGAGTCTAACTTCTCATTGTGAGAAAAAATATTTCCTTTGGTCAGTTTTAAAATTTGCTACCTTTCAGTTTCATTAAATGTCCTTCCTGTTTCATAAATACTAGAACAAGAACAGACGCTCCTGATCTACCTTCTCTGTACCGTCATTATTTTATATACTTTTCTCTTCTATATACTTTATATACCTGCCTCTTAGGGTAGGTCCCTGCTTATGGCCGCAGCTAGAGTACAGACACTGCATGCCCAGCCAGCATGGATATGAATAGCAGTGTAGATGGTGAGGCACTATTTAGATGAGTAAAGTGAAGATACACCAGAGCCCTAAGGTGTGTGCTCTACATAGTTCTCTACAAGCCCAAGCAATGCCTCTCACATGTACACTGCTAGTTTAGTAGTGTAGCATCATACGGGCTCCACTTTGCTGGAGACTCTCCCCACCACTGCAAAAGACTCCAACAGTGAGAAGAGACTCTGGCAGCTCCCCCCCGACCAGAGCCTTTCACTGCCAAATGTACCTACACACCTCAGTGCGGACACAGCCTGCCTTTCATTGTGGCATGTAGCTACATATACCTTACACGCCACTGCAAATGTAGACAGGACTTTACTCATTTCCTTTTTAAGGCAAACAATACCAGTCTCTTCATAAAGAGACAGGGTTTTAGGATTTGGCCCCTTAGTCATATTTTTTAATCAAATAGTTTATTATTTTAAAAAGAGTAACAAGGTGAAGAAATAGAACACAACATATATTACTCTGCTTGTAAGCTCTTTGGGGCAGGGACAGTCTTGTTGTTCTGTATATGTGCAGGGCCTACCACAATGGCGACCAATACCTGGTTGCATTACAGTAGCACCTAGAGGTGCCAAATACTTAATAAATTATAAGACATAGCCACATTCATCATATTCTTAAGAGATTAAAATGGAGTAAAGCATGGTTTTCTCCTTTTTGGAACTTGTAACAGAAATTTTGTACTGTTGTTTTAAAGCTTTGGTAGGGTGACCAGACAGCAAATGTGAAAAATTGGGACAGGGGATGGGGGAGGGGGGGTGTAATAGGAGCCTATACACGAAAAAGGCCCAAAAATTGGGACTGTCCATATAAAATTGGGACATCTGGTCACCCTAAGCTTTGGTATCTGTTTCTGGAAGTGGGGAGAAGCCAGTTTTCAAATACTCGTGAGACAAACTTTAGCTCTTGCTGAACTCTGAAGGTGAATTTGTTTCCTTTTACTTTTCAAATTTTCTCAATAGCTAAAGAAACCTACAAAGCCATTTTAGAGTTATGCCTCTGTGAAAAATGTACATGCTTCTGGTTTTGTTTTTTTGTTTTTTTAAAAAGCATCCTCAATCATTGTAATTATTCCTTGAGAATGCTTTTTAAAAAAGCCACAAAAACAAAAAAAACCAAAACAAACAAACAAAAAGAAACAGTGCCATTTTTCACAGCTACAAAAAACTCTATAGCAGCTCCAGAGCTTTCTGTGAAACTTAACAAAAAAATTGGCTTTCAGATGAGAACTGTAAAAATAGATCAAAAACCAATTAACTGGCCCACATAGCAAGAGACAGGTGTGCTTTCCATTGGATATTTATGCTGTATAAAGACAACATTTTATGACTTTTACACAGTTTTGAGAGGAATATAACTATCACAGGTTCTCTTTTCCATGTACTTCAATCCCACATCCATTCAAACCCCTAACCACTGATGACGAAGGTTGAAATTTTTAATTTGGACAAGCCAGCGAAGATGCACTGTTGTGGTGTAAACCTGGGTGTCTATTAAAAGGAGTGGACCTGTGGAGGCCAAGTCTACAATTCAAATATTTTCCCGCTTCTCCCAGCTAAAGAGGCCTCAGAAATCTACTTACAATGGATGAACCATGGTAACTTGTCTCCAGCGGTATACCAGAAATAAACTCTCATAAAAAGTGCAGTCAAAGAGGATGTTGGATACACCAAAGCTGATGAAATTGCTCTAATTTTACATCAGTGTAAATGAGAGCCAAATCTGGCACAAAGTGGTACATTGTTTACAAAGGCAAAATGAAATGGAGCAAGTATGAAAATATAAATGGTTTATACAGAAAATTCTTCACTGAAGCCACCTAAAACTTCTTAGTCTTTCTGGTAGAAAGCACAATTACAAATGGAGAGGTCAAGATAGACCTTATTCAAACTTTCCACCCACTGTTAGTATTTGTATTATAGCAGTGCCAAGAAATTACACATGAGATGGGTCCCCATTGTGCTAGGCACTGTACAAACACAGGGTGTTAACTGAACAGAGAAGACAGACAAATGGTGGGAGTGGAGAAAGAACTGAAGTGTCTTTTCCAAAGTCAGCCAGTGACACAGCCAGAGAAGAAGCCAGGTCTCCTGATTCCCAGTTTAGTGCCCTCTCCTCTAGAGGACATGCTGCCTCCCATTACCTTGAGTGCATCTACAACTCCGAGTAGTTTGGCATATGGACGCTGTCTGAGACTGATAAACTAGCAGCATAGCTTGGCTTTTAAGATTGACTCCCTCACTCCACTAACACCATCCCTTCTGTGGAAAGCTCCAGGCCATTTCAGCCAGGTGGCACTGGCCTTCTACTTTAACTTAAAAATTACCTAATTCTGGGATCCATCCTTTTAGATTGTGTCTGTTTTAATTAGATTCAAAAGCAGTTTCTCCACCTTGTTGGGAGTCAAGCAGCCCCTTTTATTTCTGGACTGCAAATTTAATGGCTCTGACCTTGAGATAACGAACATCCATTCTTATCACTAATAGAACTCAAATAGCTTACTTCAATTATTAGTTGCACTTTAAAAGAAAATGAAAAAGCGTCTCTCAAGGTTTCCGAGAACTACCTTATAAAACAGTGTTGTTCACTTTATTTTGCACGGTAGGAATAGAATGCAGTGCTAGTTTTCAGGATGAAGTTTTGCTTCTGCAGCAAAGCTTGCTGAATCTCTCCCAATCTTGTGCATAAACACAGTTCCTTTCATCCTCACCCACAACAGCTTCACATTTAACAACAAACACTTTGTCCAAACCATGGGAACAGCCCTGGGTACTAGCATGGCTCCCCAATATGCCAACCTCTTCATAGGCCACCTCAAAGAATTTCTTGAAAAATGCACCATGAAACTAACTATATGAGATACCTGAGATAGATCAATGATTTTTTCATTCTCTGGGCAGACAACCTAAACTCCTTAGATTTCCACCACAACAACCAACACACATCCAAACAAACACTCTCTTTCTCTCTGGCACTCTGCCAGTCAGCATCAACTTCCTTGACACCATGATTAGCTTAAACAATGGAATATCACAAACAACTACACAATCTGTGCAAGAAACCAACAGATTACCACACTTACCTCCACATATCCACCAGCCACACACAAAAAAAAAATTAAAAAAAAAATTGGTCATCGGCTCTGAAGAGAAAGTCTAGGATAAACATATAAACACACTGAAAACCTCCTTCACTAAACAAGGACACTCCACCAGAAAATTAGATCACATCATGGAAAGGGCCATCCAAATACCACAGGAAAACATGCTTCAAAATAGGAAACAAAAAATCTGTGCACACTCCTAGTTGTCACCTACCACCCCACACTGGAACTCATATGGAGCATCATCAAAGAGTTAAAATCCCTATTTGACGATGATCATCACATGCTGAAAAATCTTTCCCAAACCCACTCCTCTGGCCTTCAAACAACTCCCCACAACCTCTACAAACTCATCAGAAGCAAAGCTCCCCCAGACAAGGACACATCTACTCAAAGCAGCACCAGACCCTGCCAGTACAACATTATGCAAAACCTGCAGACATATCTCCAATGCTATGATGATCAATACCCCTCAAACATTCCTTTGAAGATCCATGGGTCCTACAGATGTTTATCACAACATGTGGTGTGCTTCATCCGGCACATCAAACGCCCTGACAAATATGTGGGTGAAACTGAACAATCACTATGCTCTTGATTTATCATTTTTCTGTGAGAGTTCAAAAGACAAAAAACCACCCTATCATCCACTGGAGAATGCTTTTCACAAAGCTAGCGCTCCCATATTTGCTCTTTCAATACTCAAAAGAAACCCGTGCAACATCTTCAAAAGGCAAGCTTGGGAATTTAAATTCCTAACTCTGCTAGACACCAAAAACCCCCATGGATTTAACAGGGACACTGCTTTTATGGCTCATTACAACAATTTTTAACATATCACACTGCCTGCTACCTTTATTGCCACTTCAAACTCTTTATGTACAATTATCTACACCCTGCCCCGCAATTGCCTGCTTCAGTTCAAGTGACCACCTCCAACACGCATTACCCTTTCTTCTTAACAACCTCTCCCAACTTGTATTTAGCTCAGACACTCTGCTTCCTTCCCCACACTGGAAGAAGAGCCCTGTATAGCGCAAAAGCTTGTACCTTTCACCAACAAAAGTGAGACCCATAAAAAGATATTACCTCACCTACCCTGTTTTTCCCATATCCTGGGACCCAACATGGCTACAACAATAATGCAAGCAATTCCCAAAGACAGAAAGCACTTATATAAAGAACAAGATAGATTGCTCCAAGCCTTCAAAGCTTTTAGGAAATGAAGGAAATAATTCTCTTATGACAAATCATCAGGCACAGAACTAGAAAGGCACAGGAAGGTTATGTTTACTGTATGCATGAGAGGACTTTGTAGGCTTTTAAATAAGAGCTTGACTCCAAAAGGTGCTGAACACGCTCGGCTACCGTTGACTTTGGTTGAAGTCTCTGGCTCCGGTCCCAAATAACTCCCAATTGTGCTGTAAAATGTACGTGATTGCCATTTAGGGCTCCCTAGCCTTAGATATTCCAGGGTATTTAGGCATCTAACTCCCATGTAAATCAATGGGAGTTAGGCACCTAAATACCTGGAGGGAACTAGGCCAAAAAGCCTCCACATGAGGTTTTCCCTGTGACAATCATGAACATCAGGAACCAGAGAGAGTTCCAGCTTATTGTACAAGCAGTGAGTGACTTGCTTTCTCAAATACAGCTGCTTTCCTCATCAGAAAACTAAAAATAGTTCTGCTCCTAGCAAGCTGGTTTCCTTTTAAGCTTTCTGCCATATCCATTTGTGTATTTCATTCAGGGTTTCTGCATAGATATGCCGTGGCGATTCTATTTCAGCCTTTAAATACATTCAAGAAATTTTTCATTTCCCTCCCCCATATTCACTCCAGATGTCCTGAACTGTCCAAAACTGTTTCATAATAGTAGAGCTCGCATTAATATTTTGGCATGCGTACCATTCCCATCTGCTTCAGTATTTTCAGGAAAAATAAACTTTTTCCAAATTGTTAGCAAATAGTGACAATTAGTTTAGGTTTTTAAATATACAAGACTGGGGCTGATGTTCTTCTGGTGCTTCATGCAACGAGAGCCAAGATGCTGGAGTGAGAGCGCTGCAGAGCGATGTCCTGTTTCCGTATACTTCATAGAGCAAAGAGCAATGGCAGCGGGCAAGCTTCCCCATAATGTTCTGTCAGTGTGCTCTAATCCTGAAATGGGTAACCAAGAGTCTACAGCCCAGTCAGCCACGGGCCTCTATGCTCAGGCTGACAACAAGGGTGTCAGTTGTAAGGAGAGGGATGTTTTATGAGGTGGACAATTGTAGTCTGGGAACTAGACTGAGGGTACGTCTACACTACGGGACTTATTCATTTGCATAATAAACCTTTTTATGGGGCAAAAATCATTTCGCTGGTGGTTCTGGGTACAGCCTCACCCCCTCCTCTTTCCTCCCCTGGCAGCAGACAACCGCGCGCCTTTTTTTTTGCTTGGAGAACCACTTTCGCATGCGCCAGCAGCATGCAAGCATGCTCAGCTCAATACCGCCGCCGGGATGTTTTAACACCTTTCGCACTCGCAGCGCTCGTGCAGAGCTGTACCGAAACGAGGCGAGTGAGAAATGATGAGCTTGCGCGATGGGCACAGTGATGCGTGAGTCGGACAGAATTGGAACAAACGAATCTAGCGGGCCCGAGCGCTGATGATGGCTGATGGTGGATCCATCCTGCATTGATTCTTGATTTTGGGCCTTGGGGGAGCACTGGACTGACTGGACCGCATTGTTGCAGTGGGATTGATGATGATTGGTGGTGGCTGCAAAACTTTCATGCAGTTTGGGGCACACTTTCATGGAACTTTGTGACTTGCTTGCCCCTGCCCTGACCATAATACCAAGATGGCAGCACTCAGTCGCCTCAGAGGCGGTACGAGCCCTGGTAGCCAAGGGGACCAGACTAAGCGCCAGTGAGCTACCAGGAAGTCGAAATCTACGAAAAGAGTTGGATCATCTGCTGTGGAAAAAATCTGTGAAAAGGCTGCTGAAAATCATTGTGAGCTGCTGACGAAAGGTTGCAGGTGGGGATGGCTTTGCTGCAATGGCATTGGACAACTGCGCTGGCATGGGATGGAGACCCATATCCTATCTGCCTATCTTGCACCACAGCACCAGGGCACCAAGTAACGCAAACATTTGGGGCAGTTTTGCAAGCTGCAAGCACTATGGACAGGATCACAAGCAACGTCACAACATCACAAGGGTTGTTGTGTTAGGTTCGTGTGGCCTCGCCTATTCAGAAGCACTACCAGAGTTTAACAAGAGCAGCAGCAGAAAGGAAAGACAGCAAAGGGAATAACAGTTGGAATGTTTAGAATGCCTCTGTGGGGCCCACCCCGCTGCACCCATGGCTCCTGCCATACAGATGCAGCCTGGGCAGACAGCAGGTGTCAGGCAGTTACAGGCAGTCTGTGTGCAGACAGGCTGAGGAATGTGCATTTGGCTGGTGGTGGTGCAAAGTGCAGGCGCTGACCTCCCACACCTGACACAAGAACGCAATGTAAGCCACAAACCAATGCTGCTCCAGCTTGCTGCTTGTGCTCTGCTAGAGGCTTGTGGGAGTAAGAGTGGTGCCTGGAGGGTAGGGTTGGGAGGCTGAGGATTATGCGCTGGCACAGGATTAGACAGAGCCACACAGAGGAGATTACCAGAGAAGCGCTTTGGCAAGCGAGCAGCGAGAAAGCTGAAAACGTACACTTCATCAATGGAGGTACAGTGTGTGATTGATGTTTGGTGATGACCTTGATCAACTCCTGACTCAGCTCTCCCTCCCCCTCCCCTCCCTCTCACAGCTGCTCTAATTTATAAAGCATAAAAAGCATATTTTCTTTATTGATTCATTATAAAAAGATTCAAAGAGGAGAGGAGGAAGAGGGGGAGTGAGGGAGAGAGGAGGAGGAAAAAAAAAAAAAAGACAGGCCGTTAAAAAAAAACTTTGGTTGGGGTGTCCACACGTCCTTGGGGCGGGGCAGGGGAGCTCCGGGGGGAGCCTCCCCACGTGGTGGCATCGCTTGGGTGAGGAGGGTAGGGAGGCAGTGGGGGGGGAGGGCACTCCTGTGAGGCTGCTGAGGCCTGTTGTCCCTCTGCCATTGGAGCACGTCAGTTTAGAAAGAGAGCAGCCCAGTTTGATCACGCCCCGCAGCCCACAGTGAGTTCCGCTACCTCACCTGAGGGTCCTCCTGCCGCCGCTGCTCATCCCTCATCTTCTCTGTCCCTCCTTCTCTCTCTTGAACTGCTTCCCTCCCTCCTGACATCTTTCCCTTTTCTCTAATTCATGTTCCTTCCTCTCAATATTCATCAATATCTCTTTATCTCCCCTTTCTCATCTATTTTAAGACTTTTTAGGATGGAGGATTTGAACCTTCCTTGGATGGAGATGGGATGGAGGATGGAGGCAGGATGGAGATAAATATTACAGGAATAAAGAGATACATTTTCAGATACACATTTCACATTTCACATGTTACACTGTTTTTCCACACATCATTCATTTTTCATCACACT
Source organism: Mauremys reevesii (assembly GCF_016161935.1). Lineage (NCBI taxonomy): Eukaryota > Metazoa > Chordata > Testudines > Geoemydidae > Mauremys > Mauremys reevesii. Next base: position 177,680,814 of record NC_052624.1, on the reverse strand, counting down.
GACATTCCCAGCAAGGTCAGTGACTGCTTGCAGCCTCAGGGTTACCATCTTACAGATCACGAAGGCAGCTTCTACAGAATTCAGCTTGCATGCACATCAGGTCCTTGCAGCAGAATTCAGCTCTCCCAAACGCTAGCTAATGCTCCGCTTGCTGCAATACCCCTCCCAACCCCCCTCCCCACCCTTAGCTTGTCCCTTAGCTTGGGGGCTTGTCTGGGTGAACAAACAGAAAAGAACATCGGACCTCCCTCCCTCCCCTCTCGGCATTTCCCGGATCCTCCTTTTTTCTTTGCCGCTTCCACCCCTCTGTTAAGAAAATTTTTCCCCCCTTTTTTAACCAGAAATAACACTTACCCATCTTAAATCCTGAAGTTTTTATTGAAAGATGATCACTCACCATAGAGACCTTCCATGGGATAAGCCACGGAGCCAGTAGCGATGCCAGCGCGGCGCCAGCCATCGCAAATGATCCTGATTACTTGCTACATGCTGATCTTGGTAAAGTGTCCAGTGTGCTCTGCTGGACTACCATGGTGGGCGCAACAAGGATGCCTTGCCCCCAGACTGCATCAGAGATTACAACCCCACCTCGAATCCACGGGTCAGGGGTGGGGTACGCGCAGCCCCCCCAATTGCATGCTGCTCTCTGCTCAGCATAGAAGCGGTTTTCGACCTGCCCCGACCTTCCATTGCTTTTTTGTTTTTTTTCTGGTAGGCTTGTCTGAGCTAACTTTTTTACTCTCTGCACCACTCCCCTGCTGTGGCCTTTAGCCATAGCTTAGCTTAGTTTCAAATACTTTTTCATTCGCCTTTTTGAACGGCAGTTCTGTTAGCACTGAATCCCTCCCCATATAGCTTCATCAGAGCCTCTCGAAGCGTTCCATGCTGGCTGCTCTTTTCTTCTTTCAGAGCTGCATGTGCATTGTTAACTGTGCTGATGAGCTGTGCCTGTGATGATGAGCTCTCACGCTGGGGGAAGCAGGAATGAATTTCAATTTCAAAAGTTCTCTTCCTCTCCTGTTTACGTCTGCATCCTCCAGAGCGGTCAGTGGTGCACTGTGGGATACGCCCGAGGAGGCCAATACCGATTTGCGGCCACACTCCCTATTCCGATATGTTAATACCGATATTAGCGCTTCTCTCCTCGTCAGGCAGGAGTACAGAAACCGATTAAAAGCCATTAAAAATCGATATAGGTGCCCTCCTAGTGTGCTGGTTTTGGCGTAAAATCGGTTTTACGCCTCTAAACCGGGAAAAACCTAGCTAGTGTGGCCTGAGATCACCAACTCATCCAACCTAAGGTACTGAAAAGATATTAGAGTAAGGCCTTCGTCACTCCTGACATGGTCAAGCTTCAGAATTAGCAACAGAAGGACTCTGCAGACCAAATCTGTCTTGCCTTGCTCTTGTGAAAATTCCCACTGGCTTCAAAGGGATACTTTTGCAGTCTCACCGGTGGGCTATCCTGCTGCTCTCATAGAAATCCATGGGAGTTCTCCACACTTAGAAATTCCCATTGATTTCAAAGGGAACCATACTGGGGATCTGGATACACATTCAACTCACTACAGAGGGCCAGCACAAAGCCTTAATAGCGCTTAAGTTTGAGGGCTTATGTGGGACTTAAGTGAAGCAAAGATCTAAAACTGGCCCTGTGTCCAGGGGTGAATTCCATCCAATGTCATTCGGGCAAGCAGGGTTTGGCCCTTTGTCTCATTCCCTCTCCTTTGAACCATCCAGTCCTTACCTCATCATCAGTCACAGTATTGTATTTTTGTAGATAGGAAGCCAGTTCAATTAAAACAAAAAAAGTGTTACCCAAAATTCCAACCTGAAACATTTTTGGAGGCTCCAAAGTTTTGTTTTAGAATTGTGGTGCACCTCTGCACTTCCTGGGGCTGGAAATATGAAATACACACTGTGAAAGGCCTTTTTTTTTTTTTAAGTATTTCTAACCTGGCTGAAGCTAGGACAAACTGGAAATCTCATAAGCAAGCTGGTAAAACGGGAGAGTCCCAGACAGGAGACCTTTAGGGTATGTCTACACTGCAATTAAACACCTGCGGTTGGCTAGTGTCAGCTGACTCGGGCTTGCAGGGCTCAGGCTGAGGGAGTGTAAAATGGCGCTGGTAGATGTTCAGGCTCCGGCTGAAGCCCAGGTTCTGGGAGCCTTCCACCTCAAAGAGTCTCGGAGCCCAGGCTTCAGCCCAAGCTCAAAGGTCTACACCAACTTTATAGCCCCACAGCTGGAGCCCAAGTCAGGGTACGTCTACACTACGGGATTATTCTGATTTTACAGAAACCGTTTTTTTTAAAACAGATTGTATAAAGTCGAGTGCACGCGGCCACACTAAGCACATTAAATCGGTGGTGTGCGTCCATGGTCCGAGGCTAGCGTCGATTTCCGGAGCGTTGCACTGTGGGTAGCTATCCCGTAGCTATCCCATAGTTCCCGCAGTCTCCCCCGCCCATTGGAATTCTGGGTTGAGATCCCAGTGCCTGATGGGGCAAAACAGTGTTGCGGGTGATTCTGGGTAAATGTCGTCACTCAATCCTTCCTCCGTGAAAGCAACGCAGACAACCATGGAGCCTGTTTTGCCTTTTGTCACTGTCACCATATGTGTACTGGATGCTGCTGACAGAGGCGGTACTGCAGTGCTAGACAGCAGCATTCATTTGCCTTTGCAAGGTAGCAGAGATAATTACCATCCCTATTGAACTATCTGCTGTTGTAAATTGGCGATGAGATGATGGTTATCAGTCATTTTGCACCGTTTGCATTTGGAAATTGGTGATGACGGTTATCAATCCTTTTGTACCGTCTGCTGCTGTCATGGGTGCTCCTGGTTGGCCTCGCTGAGGTCGGCCGGGGCCCGGGGGCGCATGAACAAAAATGGGAATGACTCCCCGGGTCATTCCCTTCTTTATGTTTTGTCTAAAAATGGAGTCAGTCCTGCCTAGAATATGGGGCAAGTCTACTAGAGAACCAGAGAGCACAGCCGCTCCGGGTCAGAGCCCCAGAGATCCCACAGAAATGATGAGCTGCATGCCATTCTAGGGGGTGCCCCTGCAATGACCCCACACGTTGCTTCCCTCCTCCCCCAATCCTCCTGGGCTACCATGGCAGTGTCCCCCCATTTGTGTGATGAAGTAATAAAGAATGCAGGAATAAGAAAAACTGACTTTTAGTGAGATAAAATGAGGGGGAGGCAGCCTCCAGCTGCTATGATAGTCCAGGCATTGACATTGCTGCTATGATAGTCCAGGCAGGACAGAATCTTTTCTTTAGACATGAAAGGGGGGCGGGGGCTGATGGAGCTCAGCCTCCAGTTGCTATGATGAGGACGGTTACCAATCCTTTTGTACCATCTGCTGGGAATGACCGGGAGTCATTCCTATTTTTACCCAGGCGCCCCCGGCCGACCTCACTGAGGCCAGCCAGGAGCACTCACGGGCTGATGATGATGATGGATAGCAGTCATATTGTACCGTCTGCCACCGGGGAGGGGAGGGGATGCTGCTATTTAGCGCTCCAGCACCCCATCTACCAGCAGCATGCAGTAGACATAGGGTGACATTGAAAAAAGGCGAGAAACGATTTTTTTCCCTTTTCTTTCGGGGGCGGGGGAAGGGTGTAAATTGACGACATACACCCTGAAACACCCAGGAAAATGTTTTTGACCCTTCAGGCATTTGGAGCGCAGCCAAGAATGCAAATGTTTTTCGGAGACTGCAGGGACTGTGAGATAGCTGGAGTCCTCAGTATCCCCTCCCTCCCTCCATGAGCGTCCATTTGATTCTTTGGCTTTCCGTTACGCTTCTCACACAGCACTGTGCTGAGTCCCTGCTGTGGCCTCTGTCTATCATAGCCTGGAGATTTTTTCAAATGCTTTGTCATTTAGTCTTCTGTAACGGACCTCTGATAGAACAGATTTGTCTCCCCATGCAGCGATCAGATCCAGTATCTCCCGTATGGTCCATGCTGGAGCTCTTTTTGGATTTGGGACTGCATCGCCACCCGTGCTGATCAGAGCTCCACGCTGGGCAAACAGGAAATGAAATTCAAAAGTTTGCGGGGCTTTTCCTGTCTACCTGGCCAGTGCATCCGAGTTCAGATTGCTTTCCAGAGCGGTCACAATGGTGCACTGTGGGATAGCTCCCGGAGGCCAATACCGTCGATTTGCGGCCACACTAACCCTAATCCAACATGGCAATACCGATTTCAGCGCTACTCCTCTCGTCGGGGAGGAGTACAGAAATCGGTTTAAAGAGCCCTTTATATTGATATAAAGGGCCTCATTGTGTGGACTGGTGCAGGGTTAAATCGGTTTAACGCCGCTAAATTCAGTTTAAACGCATAATGTAGACCAGGCCTCAGTGACACAGACCAGTCACAGGCATTTAATTGCAGTGTAGACATACCCACAGATAAACATCAAAGGGGATCTGAACTTCTGAACTGTTAGAGGAGATTATTCCTAGAGTCAATTCCCCCACCCTGTGCAGATGTGTTATCTGGTGAATTTTAACTAATACAACTTTTCTACTATAGGCAGGCTGAAACTTTCCCATGCTGGTGAAGGTAATTAAATGAGAGCACCAGTTCTTGTTCTCTATGCTCTGAGCTGCTAAATACTTCCTGAGAGGTGCAGTGTATTCACAAATCCTGTGTCTTTCCATGGGAGTTGAGGGCACTCAGCACCTCACAGATTCAGATCATATGTTCTTTATGAATGTTCTATGACACATAGTCCTGGATGGTTTCTATGTTACTAAATCATGTAGGTTTCAACTTTTCTTAAATAAAAAATAGTAACCCACAAGAAGGCCAATGTAAATAAGTTCATCTAGCCAAATTCTGCTCTGAGTTATGTTGGTGTACTCCCACTGCAACTCCAACCAAGAACAGAATTTGGTTCACTGTGGGAGTTTCCCCCTTCTAAATGCCACATTTTGCAACGTTGTTTTATTTTCTGGTTCAACATTAAAGTTATCAAACTTATTAACTTCTTCAGCTAACTTAGCAATACTAAATGCAAAATGTTTCCTGCACCTATTAATACAGTTTATTAACAATTAACAGTTTTGAAGATTTGGATGAGTTAAAACAGCAGCAGCAGCATCCATGTGGGACTAATCTTCCCTCGACAACTCTTATGGTTTGAATTAATAAATTCTTTCCATAGGAAATATCTGTGGAATGTCTCCAACACATCCAGAAGTCAGTCCTTTTATTTTACTCAGTTACTGGGAGCTCTTAATACGTCTAAAATTTTTCTCATTTTATATTTTTTAAGATATATGAATTTTAGATTTTTTGTTCATGTGAGACATGCTAATTTTGGATGATCTGTGATAAGTATGATTTTTTGAATAACCGCAATAACAATTATTAGTATTAGCACAAACCTATAAAAACCCATCTCCCTTCCTTGTAAATGGATGTCTTATTGCAGCATCTGGTATGCAAAGTAAGGATGTTTCACAATGTACTACGGTTTTTTAATTTGCTTTCTGGAGTACAATTCAGGCTATGAAAAACAGCAGATTTTGTTGTTTGGCTACTTGGCCAGTTCATGATCTTCTGGCTTCAGGAGTAATAGCTTCATGAAACCTTGCAGAAGTGCTCTGTCTGTAAGGGTGAGGATGAGGACAGTGAAAGAGCAGGAATGAACCACCATTAGGGCTTCTTAGATGATGGGTTGAGACTCATGATCCAATAAGGCAGTGGTTCTAAACTGTGGGGCATGCACCCTACGGGGTGCATGTTCGGGAGGATATGGTAGGGGGGGAGTCAGCCCCCCCATAGGGTGGGGAGGGAGCGCCACCCACCCCAGCCCTGCCACCAGCCTCACCTGTGCCTCCACTCCTGGGCGTGGTCCCAGATGCAGCTCTGGCCCTGGACCACGGCCCCCACTTCTGGCAGGGCACAGGTCGGGTATGTGGGGCATGACCAAAAAAGTTTGGGGACCCCTGCAATAAAGGTGTAGTAGATGAGTAGATAGGGTACTGCTGGCTAGCGGGATGGCAAGAATACTGCACCAAGCATACATCATGAGACATTGTGCAGCCAGAGTGAAAGTGTTTTCTTCCATCCCAGGGATATTTCCAGGCCAGTGGCTAACTCTCATGGTTGCCCTGCCTCTCACTTTCTCCTACGTACAGTTCGTCAGTGAGTTACTACATCTGGCAGTAGGAGCCTCTGAAATTCTGAATACAGCTACTACCTACAGCACGAGCATTAAGATGTTCTTTAAGCACCCATGCCCTAGTTTTGGTCTCCCTTCACCTCCCATCAGGCCCATTTCCCACCTCCTTCCCATGCCCTAGGGCAAGTTCAGAGGTTTGTTCACAGGCACATTCATGTGTTTATTTCTCCACAGTATGATGAAGCTTCTGTGCATTAGTGCTAAGCAAATAGTGAGAGCACTAGTGTTTTGGACCCTGCACTTGTATTCCAGGAGCACTCAACACACTGCTGAATTGAGCCCTATAAAAATACCTGCTTTGGGTATGCTCAGAAGCCAGCAAACATAATAGATGTTCCCCCAAGAGATTAGTAATAGATAAAGTAATCAAATGAGAACATCTTGATGTGACCCAAGAATTTGGATACTTAAAAAAAAAATTACAGCTCAAATTCTTTATCATCATAGACTTAGGCCTGGTCTACACACAGATTTTGTACCAGCACAACTGTTTTGGTTAGGGATTTGATTTTTTAAAAAACCAAATAGGCATACCAGTACAACCCCCCATGTAGATGCAGTTATACAAGAGATATGCAAGGATGGCAAATAAAAGCCTGGTGCCTTTCTCCCAAAATCCATAGGGTAGGAGCCCTAATTTTAACTCACAACAGTAAAATAATGTAGAGCCCTAGTGTAAGAAGCAGCATCTATTGCTTAATTCACTGATTCAATACTTTGAATTGAAAATGCTCAGCAGGCCAAGTTAGCCATTGATACAATGTCCATAGCTTTGGTTTCAGAGGTGAGAGAAAATATTAAAGATGATCTTCCACTAAATTTGCCAGTTTGTGAACATGCAAGAGAAAACACACTTCATTTGACTATGCCCTGATAGTTGCAGATCAGTCCAAGCAGAAAGCAGGTATGACTGAGTGGGTGTTCTCATTTAAGTCTTAGCCATTACCTCATGCTTCATCCCTTCGGTTGATAGCAACCTTGTCACACAGCCAAACACCCAACAGGCATAAACAAGGTTGATCACTCTGATTTTTATGGTAGAGAAATGTACATAACAAAATCCATCAATTGCCACAGAGATAAATCCAAGACAGCAAATTACACTCTGTCTCTCACCCCCGACCCCCCATCCCCAACAACATCAAAAGTTATTTTGTTGAGATGTCTGCAACCTTAAAATAGGTTAGTTTGGCTTTTGAGTTATGGCTTATTGAGATGTCTACACAAGATTACAGTTATGAGTTATTTTAGATTGTTAATGGATTTTCCTGTTTGACTTTCAGATTGATCTAATCGACCAATATTGTAAGTTATGATTCCCATATTGCTAGATACTTAGTAGTTTTTTGATTCGCAGGCAAAAGAATCTAGTATGAAATAGTGTACATATGTATCAGATTGATTATGTGAAAACGATCTGTCTTTTTATTGTTCATGTGGTGAATATGTTTGTCTTGTGAAAGTTAAGAGTTTTATTTTTTGCCTCTGTCTTGGATTTACTTCTTATATGCCTGCCAAAAGGCAATTTAAGACATAGTTTACTGAATTGTTTTAACTTAGTATGTTATTGCTTTCCTAGTAAGCATTGTAGAATTATTGCTGGTACAATAATTCCTACAGGTCTCAATCCTCCAACCCTTACTTATAGGAGTAACCCTTAGCTAATGCATTGACTTTAAATTCTCTGGTATATGTTCCAATAAAGTGACTACTCCAATGAATAGTGGCCTGGTTAAGTATACTGAACTTACTATTATTAAAACAAACCTAATAACTCCAATCTTATACTTCGTAATTAATTCCCATCCTCTTGAAGTGCATGGCTGTTGATCAAGCTTGTACACTATAAATAAAAGAGGAGCCGAGGTGGCGGGGCAGGTTGGCTGCCTCAAGTATGATCCCATCTGAACCCTCAGCATATACTAGGGTGGCTAGTCAACATGGCTACTCTATTTTTAGCTTGCTCTCTCATTCAGAGTTAGCACTGGTATGTCTGCTCGAGCTGGGAATCACACCGCCAACTCTAGGGTAGACATACGTGTAGTGTGTTAGAATTGATCAGATAATGCTGTAGGAGCAATACCACTGCAAAGTTAAGAGGCAGCCCCTGAAATGATTGTAGCTAATAATGTAAATAATACAGAATGAATGTTAATACAAGCCTTTCATCTACGGAACTAGGCAATGGGAGTTTCACATGCAGCGCTTACAGGATCAGGCTCAATTTGAAACAGATGATTCATATGGTACTGTAGATTTAAACAAACAGCACATATATCCTCACTTCTAATGAGAAAAGTATTCAAAACTTTGGTAGCAATGTGTATACCTTGCAATATGTAAAAAACTACCCATGGCACAAAGAGGAAAGCCTGGCTTGGAGCTTGTGTGAGGTGCAACCCTACACATTCCATAATCTGAGTCTTTCTTTGTGACGTGCAATATACACCGCTACCTCAATAGAACGCCACCTGATTCACAACACGAATTTGGATATAATGTGGTAAAGCAGCGCTCCGGGGGAGGAGGGGGGCGGGGCTGTGCACTCTGGTGGATCAAAGCAAGTTCAATATAACGCGGTTTCACCTATAACGCGGTAAGATTTTTTTGGCTCCCAAGGACAGCGTTATAGCGAGGTAGAGGTGTACTACTAGAGGAACTGGTATCAGCTCTTAGTGATGGAATTTCCAAATGGTTTATTTGACTTAACAGCTTTGTAGTTGAACAGACCCCAGATGAAGGGACAATGCTATTTTGATGTGGTTTTACTGGTAGCAACCCACAGAAAAGCAAGCTCTTCTTCTGCTCATACAGTATTGACAGTAATTTTATCTGTATTAGTAATTCAGATCTCCTTTGTGCCAGAAAGCTACCTCTGTTCTACAATTATGCCCATATTAGATACCATGAATAAAAACACATTTCACTGGTAAGGTTCTGTTGTATAAAAGGATTACAGTGCGTATTGTGGGACTTATAAGCAAAGTTCACTTCTAAATATGGGGAAGAGCATTGCTGAATCTCATCCATAGAGAATTGCTTTTGTGCAGCACAACAATCCTGGGAACATGTAAAGAAATAGAAAAAATTGTGCACAGGAAACTGGTAAACATAGAAGCTGTTTTTTCTGTGCTTTCTTAGTACACAAATGTTTATGTTCACCAAAAACAGCCGTCATTGTTGACTGCTCCTGTCAATCATGCTAAGTGGGCTGGCCAGTGTGAGCGATAAAGATTGAGAGTAAGGGTCCATTTATACTACACATTCCACTACAACATGGAACCTGGTTACAACATGAGTCTAATGTGCAGCATAGACTAGACCTTATGGTGTTTCATAACTAGACTAAAGTCCTGGACGTGACCAGTCCAGTCACCACTACAAATTGGAACAATGCTGTGACTGAGTGAGTGGACAACTGTGTTGTAATCAGATTTTCTGGCACATTTGCATTATTAGTGTGGACAAGCCCTGTTAATCAAAAATCTATCTCCCCAATGACCTTATCACTCTAGATAAGCTAGCCAGAGACTGTGATCCCCATGGTGTTACTCAGACATTCCCTGTGCAATTGTTCAGGGCAGGTGACTGTTCTGGGGGCCAAGGCTTTTGCGGGGAGGGGTCTTGGTCAAGAACATCAGTACATCCCCCTATTGCCTCTTCAATTAATGGGCCAATCACCGTCCTAGCAGCACAGCTGAAAGGAAAACAGCCTCTCTTGAGTTCTTCACTGGGCCCCAACACATGGTCAGGCCAGCCCTTCAACTTGTTGCTACTGAGCCGCTAAATATGAATTGGTTTCCCTGATGTCTAAGTCAGAATTCTTTGCTAGTGGCATGTGTAATGCAACAATTAATTTTACAATAAGCATTTGACATTTATATAACTAGGGATGAGAGAAAATTTCCTTCAGAACTAGCTTTACAGATGAATCTTCTCACTGTCTAACAAGCTTTTCATTGTTTTTCCATTTCTCTCCATGGTTGAGGAGAGACATGGGAAAAAAAACAACCTCTATTCAGCAGTTTCCCCACTCATAATTCAAGAAAGAGAGTCATGTATTAGAATATAGATAATTAGCTGTGACTGAAAATAATAAGTTTGGCAACGCATATTCTCCACTACTGCTCAGAGTAGCCATTTATCGTCTTGCATACTCTCCGTCAAGGCTAATTACTGCAACTGTAATTAGTAACCTGTTGAAAGAACAAAAGAGGCAACTAGCTACGCACTTAAATAAGTACATTGCTGTTTCTAATAAGATCTTGGGAGTCTCTCTTTGGAATACATTTACTTACTGCTTGTGTATTTCCAGTCTGACCCTCATAAAATAACAGAAAAGGAGGGTTATCTCCTCTCAGTAGAGATGCTGCCAATCATGCCAAAGCGTGACAGTAATAAGAAATTGCAGAACTACTAACTTTAGTATGTAACTGTCACTTAAATCAGCCTCTGTCCTAGATGACTGGCAGATAACTAATGTAACGCTGATTTTTTTAAAAAGGCTCCAGAGATGATCCTGGCAATTACAGGCCAGTAAACCTAACATCAGTAGCATGCAAATTGGTTGAAACCATAGTAAAGAACTGAATTATCATATATAGATGAACATGATGTATTGGGGAAGAGTCAACATACCTTTTGCAAAGGGAAATCATGCCTCACCAATCTATTAGAATTCTTTGAGAGTGTCAACAAAACGTGTTGACAAGGGTGAGCTAGTGGAAATAGTGTACTTGGACCTTGTCCAAGGCTTTCTGAAAGTCCCTCACCAAAGGCTCTTAAGCAAAGTAGGCAGACATAGGATAAGAGGGAAGATCCTCTCATGGGTCAATAGTGGGGTGGCCCAAAGATCTGTACTGGGACCAGTGCTGTTCAACATATTCAGAAATGATCTGGAAACAGGGGTAAACAATAAGGTGGCAAAGTTTGCAGACTATGCAAAATTACTCAAGATAGTAAAATCTGACTGAGTTACAAAGTTACAAAGGGATCTCACAAAACTGGGTGACTGGGCAACAAAATGGGAGATGAAAGTCAATGTTGATAAATGCAAAGTAATGTAAACATAATACCAACAATAGACACAAAATGATGGGGTCTAAATTAGCTGTTGCCACTCAAGAAAGATCTTTGCATTGCGGTAGATAGTTCGCTGAAAACATCTCCTCAATGTACAGTGGCAATAAAAGAAAAGTAGCCATGTTAGGAACCATTAGGAAAGGGACAAATAATAAAAGACAGAAAATACCATAATACCACTTGTGACAAGGCACCTCCTCTGTCACACCAGATTTAGCACTTCCCTCTCTGGGGGAAGGATAATTCAGCCCCACTCTGGACAGTGTTTGGTCTTCCCTCTCTGTATTTTCAAGATAGGCCTCAGGGGAGTCCCAAGGAGGGCTCCTCCATCAAATGGAAAGAAGCCAATTTGCAAACACAAAACAAAGGGGATATCTTTCCCTGCCCCCTGGCTGGGGTGGTGGTGCGGGGTGTTGTCCTTTTGTTGGCCCTACGGCACTCAGCTTTGGTTGTTTCCCCCGGTAGTGAGAAGAGCAGCCACTCACCCTGGAGAAGCCTATCTCCCTGCTGCCACTAGCCTTGCAGCAACTTGTCTCCTCTTCTCTTTCAGCAGAGGTTTAAAAAAGATCTCAGGCAGCCCTTAATTGGACTCAGATGTCCCTAATTGACCTGAGGTAACCCCTTCTCAGCTTATAGGAAAAAGAACTTTTATCATTCTAGGGCTAACACACCTGCCTTCCACCACTCTCATGCAGGGGTTCTTTGTGACTGTGGGGCTTATTTCCAATCCTCCCTCCGTTCACGCATCTGGGCAGAGTTCCTCTGGACGGCATCCGCTGGCTCCCTTAACACCTTCGAGGAGCAGTGGGCGCTGTCTGGGGTTCTCTGCTCAGTGTCTCCTTCAGGTTCCCTTTGTTTGACCCTTTGACATTCACACCTGCTCGATACATTTTTGGTTGTCCCCCGTAATTATTTGAGTTCCTGGACCTTGTGGATCCTCCCCAAAGGCTGGGGGAGGGTCCTTTCGCAGGCTTGCTAAAGGACCCTCCCACTTCCCAGAACCCAGTAGGACCATTCTTGTGCAGCTGCCCAGCCTGACTTTGTCACACACTATATAAATCCATGGTACACCCTCCATCCCCACTTTGAATACTGCCTACAGTTCTGGTCACTTTACCTCAAAAAAAAAATTAGAATTAGAAAAAGTACAGAGAAGGGCAAAAAAAATTATTAGGGGTGTGGAACAGCTTTCATATGAGGAGAGATTTAAAAGACTAGAACTGTTCATCTTAGAAAAGTGACTATAAAGCAGCCCCTTCTCCTTCCCTCAAGTTTCTTCTTGCACCACCTCCAACATGCTCCCTGACTACTGAATACTGCATCCCCTCCACTGGTCCTCAGAACCTTGAGAACTAGAAACTTAAAAAAAAAAAAGAATATTGAGGTTCTCACATAATCAAATGACCCTAGTAACTTGCGTTTTAAGAGAAACACCAAATATGAGATTTGACATCTCTGGCACCTTCACCTCACACAGCTCCCCTGCTCTCCCAGTGGAAGTGGGAAGGTAGAAGCAAATGATCAGGAGGGGCCACCCACAAATAGAATCCCAGCTGATCCAGGAGACTTAACAGCTCTGGGCATTCTATCAGCAGAGAGAGAAGCTAAATTGCTCATCCATTTCCAGATTGAAGTAGGCATTCATAGACTAGTGATTATGGTGTTTTATAGGGAGGAAAAAGACACTTATGTTTGCTACGAAATCTGCTCTGTTGCAAATAATACAATAAAAGCAAACGCAAAAAAGTTACAGCAAAACTAAGTCATCAAGAAAAGATCTTAACTAAAAGCAATTTGTTATTGTGACTTAATGTTTCATAAATGATTTCAAGAGGGATGTTTATTGCAGGATCTGAGACCTGCAGCTGTATAAAATGTTAAATAAATTACAGAAGAATCAGCAAAAATTATCTTGCATGAAGCAACTCTGAGATGCATCTTTAATCAGCACCTAATATCTTCTCATGTATTCTTTTTTATTGTTAAGTAGGACATTTACCATTCTGAAAGACAATGTCAAGCTAGGGTGCCAAATGCCAGTGGAATTACCTATTCTTAATTGTCTTTTTTATCTACTGGTAAAATGTTCAGATACAGACAAATTGTGTTGTCTTACACATGAAATCTTTTCTGCAGTGTACAATGCTGCTACAATAAATTCTACTTATTAGCTGCAAAAACAAATCTCTTTAATGGGATTGTTGAAATATCACCCTGTTGCCTGACTCAGCAATCCAGTAGCTGCATGTTAAAAAAGAGGTGAACCAAATCCCTTTTAGTTCGTTTCCAAGCAGCACTGACACTGGAGGCAGGTCTCCATAGCCCACAATTTGTTTTTCCAAACTGGGTCACAAAGAAATGCCTGCAATAAATTGTAGGCACCACTCCACTTGGAGAATAAGCTATAGCAGTCCTAAAAGACAAAAGCCCTTCAGTATGTCTAGGATTTATTTAGTGTTACTATGTCCTCTTCAGGAAGTCTGCCTTCACATTCTAAATTAGTTGCTTTATACTGCATGAGACACAGGGAAAAAGCCCACACATAAAAAATATCCAAAGAAAATATTGTCACACAGTTTGGTGAAAAGCAGAGAAGGACTTAAGCCAAAAACATAAAACCAAACACTCCCCAAACTTTAAGAATCTGGACTCAAACTTCATAGTTATTCCCCATTTCTATGACAGTTTCAGAAAGTTTGGATCTGGATCCAAACGTTGGGCCCCAAACCTGTAAATTGCCAAGATCCTTTTAACCTCAGTGACCTGTTTCTTATGGTTTGTATAATTTCTACTCGTGATTATGCTGTTCAGCCACTAAAGCGGGGGTGGGCAAAATACGGCCCAGGGACCGGATCCGGCCCATCTAACATTTCTGTCCTGCCCACAGGCTCTTTGGCTGCCCCCTTGTGATCTCTGGGCCGCTAAAAGTCCCGTGGCACAGCAGGGTGCTCAGGCAGGCTGCCCACCTGCTGTGGCTCCACACAGCTCCTGGAAGCGGCTGCCTGCTGCTGGCATGTCTCTGCACGCCCCTGGCGACGGCGGGGTGATGTGGGGGTGGAGGCGGCTCCGCGCACTGCCCCCAGCACTATCCTCACAGCTCCCTCCCCACAAGGGGCACGCAGAGACACGCCAGTAGCCGCCAGCCGCAGCCGCTTCCAGGAGCTGCATAGGGCCACAGCACGCAGGCAGGCAGCCTGCCTGAGCCTTGCTGCACTGCCGGCTGGGAACCGCCTGTGGTAAGCACCTCCACTGGTCAGAGCCTGCACCTTGCATCCCTCCTGCACCCCAACCCCCTGCCCAAGGTCAGAGCCCCATCCTGCACCAAACTCCCACCTCAGCTACTCCTGCACCCCGATTCCCTGCCCTGCTCAGAACCCCCTCCTTCATCCAAACTCCCTCCCAGACCCCGCACCTCCTCCATTAATAGAGTAGAAATGTGCAGCCCGTGACCACTTACCAAAATTCATGGAGTGGCCCCCCCTGTGGAAATTATTGCCCACCCCTGCACTAAAGTGTTTGTGCTATGTTGAGGAGACAGTATAGTTCTTGGCAACAAAGTTTAAACAAAATGAGCTTGCTTCCTTTGTATTGCTCTCCTCATTAATAAATGCCTGTTGTTTAAGGAGGACTGAATGGATTCTGACATTTTGATTAAATCTGTAGTCTAAAGAAGGGGGAAAAATTATTGTAAACTATCATCCATAGGTAATGTTTTGTAAAAACATACAAACATGGATTTAAGTGTTATAATGTTCAAGATGAAACAACATTCAAAGTATAGGTAGGCCAAAGCTGCAAAACTCAAGATTTTGATCCTGCATGCAAGTCCCCCAAAGTCTGGAGACGTTTGTATTTTAGTTCAGTCTGTAACGTCTGAGGCCTTTTTCTGCAGCCACATTAGGACAGCAGCAGCCATGAGCCCAACAGCAGGAAGTCACATCCTCACATGCCTTCTAAATTATATTAAAACAATGTTATATTGGGCTGTTCAGAAGGCAATCCTGTCCTAACAATACCCACAACCACCAGATAAAGAAACAGATCCTAAGATGTTTAAAGAAAAATGTTGTTTGATAGCATCCTGTCTGGCAAGGAATCGCGTAACAGTTGTGATTGTGAAATCTATACTTCTTTATTGTTCGGCCTTTATGGTTCCCCCTTCTCTATTGTTTATCTCTATGGTCTCTGTCTGATTCTTTAATTGTTTCTGCCTGTTGCATAACTAATATTGCAAGATTTAAATCAACTAAGGTGGTGGGATATGATTGGTTAAAGAATTGTTTTGTAATGGGCTAGGATTTAAAAGAAAAATACTGTTTTGTAGTACCTTTGTTTAAAATGATTGGCTGAAGTATAGCTAAGCAGGACTTGAGCTTAACTATGTAACTGGGATCCAAAAGGAAGTTCTTTGGAACTTAACTCCAGGATACAGCCCCAGGATCAGACCTCAACCCTCTGCCAACTCTATCGTGCAGAAGCTGGAGTCCCCAGATGACCTGATACTGACTGGCCAGAAGGGAAAAGTTCGTCTGCCTTATTGAGAGTGGTAAGCATTTTATGCTGAGCGTGTGCATTCTGTTTCGGTAACTGTTAATAAATAGAGGTTAACAATATTACTGTATAAGGCTCTTTCACTGGTAAAAGGCCCTGCAAACCCACAGAAGAGTACACCCTGACCCCTAGGAAGTGAGTAAAGGTGGGTGCCCTAGAGAGTGTGAGTAACGAATTTGTAAGGAACATTTTCAAGAGGTATGTCTAGATAGTCACAGGTCTACATTAGAAGCGCTACACCAATGTGGCTGTATCGCTGTAGTGTGTCTGGTGAAGACGCTCTATGCGGATGGGAGAGCGCTCTCCCATTGATATAATTACTCCCCACTCCATGAGAGGCAGAAGCTATGTTGGCAGGAGACTCCTTCCCGCTGACATTGCGCCGGTGTGAACAGCGTTTAGGTCACTGTAACTTGTGTCGCTCTGTGTGTGTGTGTGTGTGTGTGTGTGTGTGTGTGTGTGTGTGTGTGTGTGTGTGTGTGTGTGTGTGTGTGTGTGTGTGTGTGTGTGTGTGTGTGTGTGTGTGTGTGTCTTTTTCACACCCCGAGCAATGCAAGTTAGATTGACTTAACGGTAGAGTAGACCTGGCCTTGGAGTCCTGATGTTGCAACCTGAGTGTTCGGAAGCATTTAGTCTGAACTATTCTCTACATGCAGGAGTTATACCAGTATCTAAGTTAAATATTTCAAGTCAACTCTTTGGAAGGTAAGTGGAGTCAATTTATCAGAAACTAATGTGATTTTTTCCAAAGGCCCTGTTTTAGACAGACAATGAGCCAAGGATGAAGTATCTCTTCTTATATTTTTCCATCCACAAAGAGTCACTATGTACTTTCAGCCTGAATAGATTTTATTTTAGATAAATTAAAAAAAAAGAAACCTTTAAATTAAAAGAAGGTTGCAAAGGTTGAGTGTAGACCTCAAGAGTCAGAAAAATTTATAATGCCCATGAAAATTTAGCTCTGCCTCTGGGTATAACTAACTACAATGCAATCTTTAATTGCATGATTATAATTTTGACACTACATAATGTTTTGGATTTTTACTATCAGTTTCTCCTAAGTAGCAAGATATGGTTCTCCTCCATTCTGCTTGTTTTTTTTTTAACTAGAAGACATTATCCAGAGGGTGCTGAAAGAGTCAATATAGGTATCATTACATCCTGAAGTAGTGCTGCCTATCTGAGTCACTTCTTTAGGTTATTAAAAAAGCCCTTACTTCTGTTGTAAACCTATGGGCTTTTCCGAGATCCTTCCTCATGCCAATACCACAGCAATGTGACAGCATTTCACAGGAGGCACTGGTTTTTCTATTTGCCCATTTGATTCTAAAGGGGAGGCTATATGTTATGCGATAAAAAACAGCGTAGCGTTCATTCTTGTGAACTGTAATGGGAACAATTGCCTGGTACCAATGCCTAAGGCATCCTGTATGGGATGAAAATGCCTTTCAGCTTACTACCCATTGTGCAAGTCCTTGTGTTTCTCAGTTTCTCCAGTTCAGGACAACAAATGTAACTGTCTACTACAAACACAGAATTTCCATTACCCATTGTGAAAACTCCTCATTCCACCTGACAAGAAAAGCATGTTGGAAGGGATCACGGGCTATTTAGTGTTTGACATGTGAAGCAAATAGTACCTCTTCTTATAATTAATGCATCCACACCATCCAAAATATTCTGTCCACTTCTTTGCTTCTATGTGTCCTCAATGAAGGATCTTTGTCATTTGATATTAGAATGGTGGTTCCTCAGTTACTTTCATCTTGGTTATAAAAACTAGAATGATACAGAATTTATATGGCACATTGAATGGATTAAAACTGGCTGAATGATAGATCTCAAAATGTAATGGTTAATGATGGTTCCCCATTTAACACGTCTGTTTCCAGTAGAGTCCCACAAGTATCAGGTTTTGGCCATATGCTATGTAACATTTTTATCAATGACCTCAAAGAAACCATAATATCATCACTGAAAGTTTGCAGATGACTCCAAAATTAGGGAAATGGTAAATAACAAAGAGGACAGGTCACTGATACAGAGAAATCTGCTTGGTTAACAGCACAAACAATATGTGTTTTAATATGGCTACATATAACTGTATACATCTAGGAACAAAGACTGTAGGCTATACTTGCAGGATGGGGGTGGGGGGACACACCTCTATCCTGGAAGTAGTAACTCTGAAAAAGATTTGGGGACCATGATGGATAATCAGCTGAACATGAACTCCCAGTGTGACTCTGTGGCCAAAAGAGCTAATGTGGCCCTGGGAGGCATAAACAGGGAGATTTTAGTAAGAGTTGAGGTTATTGTACCTCTACATTTGGCACTGGTGCAACCACCACAGGCATACTGCGTCCAGTTCTGGTATCCACAATTCAAGAAGTACCGTATATACTCGTTCGTAAGCCAAATATTTTTGTTAAAAACGTGAGGCATCCAAGAGCGGGGGCCGACTTATAAATGGGTCTACACCAAAATTTGATGATTTAAAACTATATGGCAGGGATTGGCAACCTTTGGCATGCTGGCCGCCCTTCCTGCCGCTCCCATTGGCTGGGAATGGCAAACTGCGGCCACAGGGAGCTCCACTTCCCGCAGCTCCCATTGGCTGGGAATGGCGAACTGCGGCCACAGGGAGCTGAGGGGCTCCATGCCTGCAGATGCTCCAGGTAAAAAAAACCGTCCCAACCTGCCAGCCACTTACCCTGACAGGCTGGGAGCCAAAGTTTTCCAACCCCTGAAATATAGGGTTGGCTTATGAAAGGGTCATACAGTTTTTCTATTTTTGCTTATCCATCTTTGGGGGTCTGCTTATAAATGAACAGGCTAATGAATGAGTATATACAGTATGTTGATAAATTGGAGATGGTTCAGAGAAGAGCCAGGAGAACGATTAAAAGGATTTGAAAACATGCCTGTTAGTGATGTGCTAAATAGACTGAGCTCTTTGAGTCTAACAAAGAGAAAACTAAGGGGTAACTTTATCACAGTTAATAAGTACCTACATAGGGAACAAATATTTAATAATGGGCTCTTCAATCTAGCAGAGAAAGGTGTAACATGATACAATGGCTGGAATTTGAAGCTAGAAAAATTGAGGCAGGAAATAGGTATATATTTTTAACAGTGAATAATCCATCACTGGAACAATTTACCAAGGATCAGGGGGGATTTTTAAATCAAGATTTTTTTTTTTAAAGAAAAACATCCAGAGATCTGCTCTAGGAATTATTTTGGGGAAGTTCTATGGGTTGTGCTATACTGGAGGTCAGACTAGATGATCACAGTGGTTCCTTCTAGCCTTAAAAATCGATGAATCTTTAAAGATCAGCTCAGGCATAACTGGTAGCTCCCCATGGACCCACCAGAGCTCTTCCTCTGTCAGGTTGGACAGTAACATTTATAACAGACATCTCTGCTCTTTTCATGGTGTCTGATTATTACTCTGATTTTTAAAGCAAAAATTCATTCTCATCTGAACAGTAACAAAACCCCTTCACCATATAACAATAACTTACAGTTACAAACTTGTAAGTTTCCACAGCTTGGTACACAGGATCTCTGTTAAATGCCCAGGCTGTTGCAGCCCAGAAAAAGAATTAATGCCTCTTGTCCCATGAGAAGGTAGTTGGTGCAGGCCAATACAGAGAAACTCTGAACACAGTTGCCTACTGTGGCTTGTGCATGAATAAATAACTTTAGTTCTGCCAGTCTTTTAACTTTCTTATGCATAAATATCCAGGAAAACAATTTCACACCTTTCATAAATACCAACATGGTAAAGTATTCAGAAGGTGCAATAAGCACATATGGTTATCCCAGAACATCAGTCACCTGTGGATATAGGTGTGTTTTGTGAGAAAGCATCACAATCCCACCCCCCATATGCCATGTATAGCGGGGTTTATAGTAGAGTCATAGTAGATGTTGAAATGGGAATAGATTTAGTGACTAGAGAGCAAAGAAGGAAGGTCTTGTGGTTAAAGCTTGGGCCTGGGAGATCTAGGCTCAGCTCCTGGCTTTGCTACAGACCTCCTGTGTGACTTTGGGCAAGTTATTTATGGCCTGATTTTCAGAGGTGCTATGAATGGCTTGCAGATGTTGAAGTCTGTTCCTGCAGTGGCTGCTCTGCACTTTTGAAAATAAATCAGGTCATTTAGGTCTATAAAAATGGGGGGGGGGAAATGGTTTACCAGCACTTCAACTCCAGTATAGACATACCCTTAGGAGCCTGAGGTGTAATGTCCAGCTCAGGAAGATGGATCCATGCTAGCTCTGATGGAGCTAGTGCACTAAAAATAGCAGCGTTTTGCAGCTGCATGGGTAGCAAAATGGTCTCACCTTCCTGACTACAATCCTGCCTGAAACCCCAGGTACATACTTGGGGCAGCTAACCTGTCCTGCTGCTGTGGAGCCACAGCTACATGGTTATTTTTAGCATGCCAGCGGCATACCTGAGCTGGAAGGTACACCTCCAGCTCCAACGTGGACATAGGAGCATCAGTAAAACTCATGTAGGATAAGTGCCTAAGGGCATGTCTATAATAGAGCTAGAAGGTATAAATCTGAGTAGACATACCCAGAGTAGCTCTGATGGAGCCCGTGCACTAAAAATAGAAGTGTAGCCATGACAACACAAGCAGCAGGAGGAGCTAGTTGCCCAGAGTACAGTCCCATAGGTATGCACTTGGGGCGGCCAGCCTCTCCCACTGCTCACTTCTCTTGCTAGAGGGCTAGTCCATTAGAGCTAGTACAGGTAGGTTTCTTCAAGCTGGAATTTACACCTTCTAGCTCTAGCATAGACATACTCTAAATCTTGAATGTACTGAAAATGAGATTGGGAGCCTAGGTCGTTCAGGTGCTTTTGAAAATTATCTCCAAAAAACTGGCTGCAATTGTCTAAGATTCCAAGGGCAGAGTATGGCCAGAACACTGCTCAGCCTGCCTCTGTCTGCCTTAGCTTTCTTCTGCTTTTATCATCATCCTACACACTCTCCTGACCCTGTTTCTCCCAACCCTTTTCCAGTCCTACCCCAGGCCATGGTGGGTGCTCCACAGGGTCCAGAAGAAGTGGGGTGATGGTGCCACCACCATTTTAACATACCTAATGTGGTGTCTATTGTGAATAAAAATTAAAGCTAGAGCAGCATCGGTTCTAGCAGAATGATGAATGTGGACATCAAGACAAATGAATCCGGCATAATTTGAAGCTAACTTCATTGCCAGTAGCAACCATATCAGAACAGTAGTCTATCTAGTCTAGTGTACTTCTGACAGTGGTCAGTACCAGACACTTCAGAAGGAGATGTGATTTCCCCTATGGAGAGGTTGTTTAATAACCATCCACTATAGGGGGTGTTTCTCCTTAACACCAGCTGTTTACTGGTAGGCTTATGAGCAGGAGAGTTTACATCTCTTCTAAAACAATTGTAATCTTATTTAAAAGTAACTTTGGAGGTCTTCATTATCCATAGAAGGGTATAATCTTTATTTGAATCTTATTGGACATCTAGCCTCAATGGCATCTTTTGGCACTGTGTTCCACAGGTTAGTTATGTGTTGTATAAAGGGAGTACTTCCTTTAGATCAACTTGAAATTTGTCACCTTCAAGTTCACGGAATGTGCCCCTGTTCTGATATTATGGGAAAGGATGAATGGATGCATCAAATTAACTTCCTCTGTACTATTCTTTAACTGATACATTTCTAGAGCCCTCTAACTATCTGTAGGCACAGGTCCAGATTCACAGAGAGCCCTAGCAACAGAAGCGCCACTTAGACATTGGTGGTGCAAGATTCTTACAACTTCTCCCCTGCTGGGGAGCTCAGAGTTGGCCAGCATTACCCCAGGACTGGCTGTTCTCACTGGGGAGGGACTGTAGCTAGAGCAGCCAGTGGTGCATTATTTAAACACATGCACACTGCAGCTCCTTTGGTAGGATAAGTGCATCATTAAACCACCATTAAAATAAAAGTTTAGTCTTATCTGTGATTAGGGATTTTTAAAAATATAAACACTGAAAAAATACTGGCTGCCTAGTAAAAAGTGGGGAGGGAGTGGTCTCAAATTACAGCCAGGCAAATGGGACCAAGAAAAGAAAAAAAAAATCACACTCTGCTGCTGGCATACAATACTGTAAACAGGTTGCATAGTACCTTCTGCCTTTCCACCACATTGCAATTCAAACACTGCTCACATACGGAGTATGAACGTTCTTGTTCAAATTCCCATAAGGTTTTTATTTTCTTTGCTTATTGACAAAACAGTAAAAACACTATGTTGAACAATTTTTTGCAACAAGAAAACAGTAATTTGTCAGAATGATTGAATAAGCCATAACTCAGTGGAACCACAATGATATTAGCTTATGGCATGTAACAGAGATAGCTCATTATATGGCTACAGAGGGGAAAAAAGATTTTTTTTTAAAGAAGGTGCCAGTTCATAAATGGTACACAGTATTATATGCACAGAAAATTTACTTGAAAAGATCATAAAGAATGGCCAAGAGATATTAAATTTGGTTTTTCCATTTATCCCCTGGACATGACGCAAAGCAAGGAGAAACCTAATGAAACTAAAAAGGCGGTGAATATTAAAAACGATTCAAGAAAATACGTTTTTATTCAATGCATGAGTGGAACCTGTGGAACTCATTTCCTTAAGATATTATTGAAGTCAAAAGTTTATCTGGATTACAAGTAGGATTATATGTACAAGAACAATATTCATAACAACATAGATTAAGGGTAAAAATTTAAAAATCAAGTTCCATTTTCAAAATTGACTTAGGCACTTAGGAGCCAATGTCAGGCATGACATTTTTATGCAGCTTTTCAGATGTAGAGATTTTGGAGCAAGCATGGATTACATTCAACTCTCACCCTGTGTGAGATCACATGGGACTTCCTTTGGCTACCTGATTTGTCTGCACGTGAAATAGTTAGTCTTGGCTGCATTTGATTTTTATTTTTTTCTAATTTCAGCAATTAATATTGATGTTTATTTTGAAGAATGTTTTTGACCTTTTAACTATTTTTACAGTTAGTGGAATTTATGGTCGGGGGTAGGGTTGGGAGTAGAGCAGTGCTGACAGCAGGGGACTATCTGGGTCATAAAAAGGGGCCCAAGACACAGGGACAAAAGGTGCAGGGGAGGCTGTAGTCCTGGCCCAGTGAAGCAGACACTGGTGGCCAGGTCTGTGAAGAGGAGAAGGAGCCGTCCCCAGTCACAGGGTGCTTCTGAACAGTTCCTGCCTGGAGATGGCTTCCACATTGGTGAATGAGCAAGTGGGGCCATGACAGGGGATTTACAGAGAGCTCTCTGCATGGTCATGGGGCTGGCAGCACCTGGTCCCTGCAGGTGCAAGGGTGCAGGGAAGGTTGCTGTTGGGGTAGAGCAGAGATCCCCGGCCAGGACGGCAAGGAGGAGGATCCCCAGCTGCAGAAGTGGCCACCCCACTGCTGAATGACTCCTGTCAGGGCAGGAGTCACCGATGGATATTCTTTTAGTTGATTGCAGTGCATCAGTTGAAATCGATGTTTACGGACATCTGTCCATTAAAATCAAATCCTGCCAAGCCCAGAAATAATCCACAGAACTCTCATGATAAGACCCAACCCACTCTCCCCAAAATCCCAAAGTGTAACAGGTTCATAGCAATTTTCCATGCTCCCTCCTGGGACAATTCTCACGTACCTTCCCAAGAGTTCATCTTTTGCCCTATCCCAGACTCTTTCTGCCTTTGCTCCAGGGCTCCACTCTCCAGACTGTCTCCCTCACAACTCTTCTCCAGTAGCCCCAAATCAGGTCTTCCATCACAGAGCTCCTCACATGGTTCAACTCAGCCAGGACTTCCTACTTGTGAGTCCTACCCCTGCTCCTATGATCTGCAATCCAGCATCAACCCTAGTGTGGAAGAAAGCTGAGGAATCAGAAGACACCATAATCAAGGGACAACTAACCACAACTCCTTGGGAGGCGGGGGTGGAATCAGCACACACAGGGCAAGCAGTAGTATTTGGTAGAGCCAGAAGATAACAGTGGTGGGTATGCAGGATAAATAGAGGATCCAGTGTTGCATGGAACTTTCAGTCCTCCCTGTACCCTGTAACAGGGGTGCACTATCCAAGTAGGCCTAATTCAGCCTAGCTGCAAGCAGGTTTAAGGGAATATTTAACTTGTAATCAGATGGGGGAGTGCAGCTTATGTAGACATACCTGAGTTACCTTTAGTTTAGCCAGCTCATGTACTGATAGCAGTGAAACCACATTAGCATGGGCTTCAACGTGTACTGCACAGGCCTGCCTGGAACCCTGGATAATTACTTGGACAGATAGCTCGCTCTGACATCCAGGCTGCCGCAGCTTCACTGCTATTGGTATCTGCGCTACCTAGATTAAAGCAAGCTTCCGTGCGGCTACATGCTGCAACCACACCTCTGATTGCTGTGTAGACTCGCCCTAACTCAGTTGAAGTCATTGGAGTAGTAACTATTTCTGCCAAGGCTGAGCCCAGCCACCTCTCTTTCTGTTTCAGCATCTATAAAATAAGAGATTCGTACAATGCAGTGTTGCTAGCAGATTTCATTTATTAATGTTTATGCAGTGCTGAAAATGTACAGCATTCTTCTAACATTTGTATTCATCTGTGGTGGTAGGAGATTTTCAACACTGAGATCATTCTTTTAAATATCCAAATGATATCAGAGGCAATAAGGATAGAGAGGATCGAGCGCGATTATCTGCTGCATACACATGTAAATAATGCAAATAATTTAGATGAAGACATTTATGTAAAATTTCATTTTCTGTTCAGAATAATAAGGCAGTTGTGGCTAAGAGGGATGACTTGCTAGAAATAGTAGTAGAAATTGTGCTATCATTTTTATATTGTACCCCCCCACTAACAGACTGGTTTTGAGTGAATATTCTCTAATCTGCATTTATATTCTTGCATCTATATCTATTATGCATCACATGTTCACGAAGCTGAGTGTCTGATCATGCATAGATGCTGTTTAGAGTACACAAAACTTTCCTGGAGCGTTTCCATTTAGAGAAGGGAGCAGACTATCATAATGGTGCAATGGTAAAGAAAATCCCAAATGTCCAGTTGATTTCCATTGTGGAATATGAATGTCATATTTTAAATAAATTCAAGTACAGCAGCAGTCCTCTGTCAAGCACTGGGAACAGGCTTCCAAGAACATCAGGTAAGGAGACAGCCTTCTCTCCCTCTGCTACTGTTGTCCAATTTAAACTGCAAAGAACTTCAGAGGAGAATTTACAATAGTCTCAAAGATTCTTATTAAACACATTTGTGGCACTACAATTTCAAAGTGTACGCCTTTTTCATTTCCAAGACACATGTCCCACACTTGTCCCTCACTGACAGATTACACAGGGCAAGGTAATGAAAGTCATTGTACGTAAACAAAAACAAAAACAAAACAAAAAACAAAAAAAGGAAAAAAACCTAATTTCAATTTCACCTTAAAATGTTAGCATCTGTGGGAAAAGTTATTTACCAATTTGACATAAGATGGACTAGTAAATATGATGTTACATGGCTGATGTACTTTTAGTTGTGTTCAACAGGGGACACCATTCAGGATTTTGAAGAGGTAGATTTAGGTCTTACCATTTTATATCTTGTTACTGTGCCATTTACAAGAATGGACTTGCAGTTTTGATTTTTCATAGGGACCAAATGGGAATGAGGCCGATGGGAAATTCCTCAAGTAAGAAGCATGTAAAATGGAGCAAGGATCTCAGGATTTGGCCTATAACAATAGTGACCAGATAGAAGCCTGAGACTGTTTTGGGCCAAATTCATCCCTGGCATGACTCCGTTTGAGTCACTGGAGTTACGTCGGAGAGGACTGGCTCTTTCTGTCTAATAAATATTGTATGAATACATGCTTGTAAAAAAGCACTATAAAGCTTCTTTTAATAGTATGTTTATTTTCATTGGATGGCTATTCCACCCTTTCCCATGAGATGGTAATGAGAGTGGCACAGTACATGAAATTAATGTGCTCCTGCTACTGATATCACAGGTGGATTTGCAAAGACATGTCTACTACTTATGGCAGCATGTGACCAAAAGTGGTTACCATCCAAAGGTTGTTCAGTTCCCTACATTAGTTTGTTGGTCTCAGTCCCGTTCCCTGAGAACAAAAGTCCACCTCACAACACCCACCGCCACCGGCATCCTTCATGACAGTCTCAGCAGAGAAGTCAAAGTTGACTAAAAGGAACCAGGAGTGTTAGAATACCCTGACAATGGGCACAATATAAATTCATAGATGAGAGACGATAGAACTATCTTGTAACCCTGAGCGGTGATCCCCTACAAGTTAAGGGTGTATCGACATTACAAGGAAGGGAGGAGGTTCCCAGCATGTGTGCATTGAGCTAGCAGGCTAACAATAGTACTGTAGCCGTGGTAGCATGGGCAGCAGCAGGGACATGGGCTAGCCGCCCCAAGCATGTACCCACAGGACTGAGGTGGGTTTGTGCTTGGGGCAGCTAGCCCACGCTACTGCGCATGCTACCACAGCTACACGCTAGCCTGGATGAGAGCTAGCATGAATCGGTCTACATGAGCTGAGAATCACATCCTTGGCTCATAGTGTAGATGTAGCCTAAAACACACTGGCAGTGGGAGGCACTAGGAAGCTTGCACTGTCTCTGCCCATGCTGTACATGAGGGGTGGCCAACCTGAGCCTGAGGAGGAGCCAGAATTTACCAATGTACATTGCCAACGAGCCACAGTAATACGTCAGCAGCTCCCCAGCCCCACCCTGCCCCCCCATCAGCTCCCCTCCCCTGCTCCCAGCGCCTCCCACTCACTGGCAGCCCCGATGATCAGCGCCTCCCCCACCCTCCACGCACCTCCCAATCAGCTGTTTCGTGGTGTGCAGGAGGCTGGGGGGGAGGAGTGAGGGCATGGCAGGCTCAGGGAAGGGGGCGGGAAGGGGTGGAGTGGAGGCAGGGCCTGTGACAGAGCCAGGGGTTGAGCAATGAGCACCCCCCGGCACATTGGAAAGTTGGCGCCTGTAGCTCCAGCCCCATAGTCGGTGCCTATATAAGGAGCAGCATATTAACTTCTGAAGAGCTGCATGCGGCTCCAGAGCCACAGGTTGGCCACCCCGATGTACATGTTCTGTGGCTATTAGTCTGATATCTTTCAGGAGTGCAAAGTCTTCACACATTTTAATGAAAAACAACAAAAACCATGACAGCATTCATGGATCTCTGCTTGATGGTGGAGTTCAGTTACCTTTCTCTCCATATTTTGGATATTTTAACTAAATAATATCAGTACTTCACACTTATGTGATGATTTTTATCCCTAGCTGTCAAAGCTCCTTACATAGGTGAGCAAATATCACCATTTAACATATATCGTTTGTACATTTTATAACAATACAGAATTAAAAATATATATATATATGGATGTCAGTGGACAGTGAACGCTCAACTTCCCCATCTCATTAAGAGGATTTTCATTCTGTTGTTTGTGAGCTTCTCAGATCCACTGATGTGATTAAAAATGTTTCGGTCCCCTAAAGGACCATGTTTTAAGGATTATCACTACTCATGATGAGGAATCTTGCAAGGTGCTGAGCAACCCCTGAGTGTGCACATCCCTCACCGATTCCAGCTGCCACTGAGATGATGCTGAGCACACTTGACTGCCGTTGGGCTCAGGGGAACTGAAGCCACTTTGCACCTCTATGATGATTATAAAGTATTTCACCAGGGTGTCCAGAGAGGTTCAGGGCCCCATTGTGCTAGGCACTGCATGCGCACACACAAAGGCATGGTCCTGCCCCCACAGAGCAGCTTGTGGTATTTGGCCTTATTTGAATAAGGCAGTGCTAAGTCTTGTATACCCAAATAAACTTTGGCTCTACCTTCTTCTGCTCTTACCCATCATTTTTCTCCTCAGATGGCAAAATGAAATGGAAATGCTTTACTTTGTAATTCTATAGCACTCTCCATCCCAGGATTTCAAAGTGGTTTACAAATATTAATGAATGTGAGGTATGGAAGTACTATCCCCATTTCAGATGGGGAAACCAAGGCACAATTATCCAAACCCACAGAAATTTATGATACAACTGGGAAGGGAATAGAGATCTCTAAACTCCCAGTCTCGTGCTTTAATCACAGCCATCCTTCCTCCTTTTTAAAAGTCCTTTTTCTGTCCCTACTTTGTGAAATGAATAACCACCAAGGATCTGATTCCCAACTGCCTTCTACCTTGTGTAGTCTTTCACACCTGTACAAAATGCTACCAATTTACAACAGTAGGTGGAAGGCAGTGGAGAAGGAGGCATCATTTAGTATCTAATGGACTGTTAAAGCATTTGGGTTTAGTAGTGAGAGCCCTGTGAAATTCATTTATGTTTTTATAATTTTTCAGGAATTTCCTGTTATGATGTTTGATCCTGTTACCAGGGAGGTGGGAGGTCCTGGGGGGAGAAGTGCTCAGACTGGGGAGGAGGGAGATGCAGAATAAGCCCATCCCAAACTCATCTCACAGAGGCAGCACCTGTCCTGTTTGGCTGGGCCCAGTTCCCCACTCTGGGTGTTGCAAGCTGGCACATGGGTTTCCAGCAATGCTCAGGTTTGGCCACTTCTTTGTCATGACAACGGGGGAGGCAGCCAGGCCTAATCTGAGTAATGCCAGGTCGCAATGCCACTCACTCAGATTTGACCTGGTTGCCTCCCCCATCTGATGTAGGAGTGATTGGGCCAAACATGAACAGCACAGTGACCCTGTGTGCTAGTTCACAACGCCCAGGGCTGAGCCATGCCCTGCGGGACAAGAACCGCAGGAGCAACTTCTGCAAGGTGAGTTTTTTGTTTTAGACATTTTTTCACGTTATTTCACATTTGTGCAAAACATGGGGCTCTAGTGACAGGATGTTAATTCAAGAGGAATGCAGGCGACTTCAGCATCCAGTCAGATGAAAGACTCTTATGCCTTCCCCTGAGCAGTGATTGCTTTTGTAGGCCCCAATGTCAATGGGACTACTCCTGTCCTGAAAAGTTAAGCATGTTCTCAAGTACCTTGCTGAACTGGGGCCTTAGCTAGCAAACGAGATTTCCTTGTGCCTCTGTGGTGAGGAACAGGACACCAAATTTTGGGACCTGCACTAATTACCCTAAATTTGTCATCTCCTTGACATCATAAATGCCACAAAACACATTTTGTTCCCTAGAGCTCCACAGACCTCAACTAAGCATATGGACTGCTCGCTTACATTCTCAATATTCAGCCTTCTGTAGTAAGTGTATGTAGCTTAGTCTATGTGGTGTAAATATGTATAAATTTATACTGTGTTAATTTATGGCATGCAGTACAGAAGGCTGTGTGCAAGTTACATTGCAATCCTTCCCACGTTTCTGCTGAAATAATTCATCTCCTGGTCCTTTTCCTCATGTTTTCCTTAGTCTCGCCACAGATGTTTGGGCAGCTTGTGTTAGCGGGGAACGTGTATTAGAAGTACATTGAGGAATGTAGGTGATGAGAATACCAACTCTAGTGTGTGGTTACAGTTTAGAGGATTAACAGCACTGGTGAATACTCACTGATGGCTCAGTCCTGCCTTCTGATACACAGATACACATCACATCATAGCTTGTAAAGTCAACACCTGTGATGTAGCCCTTCTGTGCACAGAGGACTTCTGTCTCCAGGGTTGTCAATTCAGTTCCTTTCACAAATACTGCATTCACATATAAACCCAAATAAATTAGCCGCTGTGCTTCAGTAAGAGCCAGTTTCTCAAGAGAATGGGCACCTGCTTATTGAGAAGTAAAATTCAATGCTAAAAGCCCAGTCTTCTACATCTGCATGGGCATTGCACTCATAAGTAAACATATAACACCCTGTCCTCTTGTAGTTATGGCACCAAACTGGAAGACCTGAGTTCTATTTCCAACTCTCTCTGACTTTCTTTGTGGCCTTGGGAAAGTCACATCATCTTTCTGGGCCTTGGGTCCCCACCTATAAAATGGGGATAATTATACTTCCTTTCTTCCACCCTTTGTCTGTCTCGTCTGTTTAGACTATAAGCTTATTAGGGCAGGGAGGGTCTTTAACTGTGTGTCCAGTGGCTAGCACAATGGATCCCTAAGCTCAGCTGGGGAGTCAAAGCACTACTTGTTATACAAATAAGAATGCTGGAAGTTTTCATGTGGCCATCTTGAAACCTTTCTAGATTTCCTTCCTCTTTCTAATAGTTTCAATCACCTAGTCATGGAATTAAAAACAATACAGTTTCATTTAAATAACCAATCACACCTGGGGGCAGGGGGGAAGGAATAGAAAATAGAGACTGCCAATAGTTTGAACAACTCAGAGGATGAAATAAGTTCAAAGTGTTCAAATTATTTTTTGTCCATTGTTTAAATTAGAGTAGGATTACAGAAAAGTGACACCAAAATGGCTAAATTCATCATATGAGTTATTCAGTACAAATAATTCACCCAGACCTTAAGACGACAAAACAAAAAACTTTGTGGAACTCTTTTGGGGATTGCGACCCAGATCCTCAAAGATGTTTAGGCACCCAATTCCCATTGAAATCAAGGAAGTTAGGCACCTGTTCTTTGAGGACCCACCTCTATGGGTCTATACACCAGTTAACAGATTTTACTCCTGCCTATGTAGGTTCCCATCTATAACAAATCAAGTATGGCTAGTCATTTTTATTACATAAAGAGAATTAGAAATAAGTTATTTTAGTAAGTTGACGAATAACTTATTCAGAACACAGTGTGTGAAACACCATGACAGAATGGAAATTGATTTTCTAAAATGGGAGACTGAACTACAGCATTTTGTGACATGTGGTGTGCCTCTCAGGAAAGCAAATGTCATGTCACACATTTTATTCCCCCTACTGAGGCATTCCACAACCTAAATGGCATATATCAGCCTAAAAGCTAGTTTACGATGTATCCTTCACTATATTAAGAGGCAGGAACATATTAAAAATCAAATCCTGAAACTTTAACAAATGCAGCAATACATATTGCGCCAGTACATATTATTGCTTGATTATATGCCATATATACTTGCACAAGTCACAAATGGATTTAGACAAATTCTGGCAAGTCAATTGCATTTCCTAGTCACACATACTGGCTAAACAGCTTGGACTTTCCAGAAGTGCCCACAAAAAGTCCTTTGCTAGAATCACTAGACACACTCCTATTCCATTCATTTCCTCAAGGTCAAATAAATACTTTATGTAGGCCAAACTACCAGCTGGCACATGTGGATCAGCTCAGTCTCTTTAACCAGTTGCTACTTATTTTGTCCAGTCCACCACTTGAATACGAGTGAGAAATAGCTCACTCGTGTTTTAGGGATAATACTCCCCTCCCCCCTTTATAAGATTAACCATGGCACCGGGATTTCAGAGACAGCTTCCAAAAGTTTTACCCAAGCTAGCATACCTCTCTCAGAAGCACTCACACGTAGGCCCAGAATGCATCTGTACAGAGTGGTAGAGCCCTTCCCCAGCCAGAAACCAGATGGAGCTTTGGTCAGTGTGGGAAGCTGTCTTTCAGACAGATGTTATATATAAATTATTGGTGGAAATTATACATGGAGATTAATCCCATAATATGACAGGCTTATATTTCAGCATTTAACACACGACTTGCTGTTTACACTAAAGCAAATGTCTCACCACCAATGCTAAAAATATTCACACACCCAAGAACTTACAGGCAGCTTTCACCTGGCCTCAGCCCCATGGCATTTGGTGGCTCAGCTCAGCAGATTGCCAACAGCTGTGCTATGCCTTGAAGGTATCTGGTGCCAACAGCTAGCTACACTTGGCCGCTTTGCAGTTGCACCGCCAGTCCATCTCCAGCCTACGCCTTTTCACCAAGCAACCCACACATACTGTTGTCTCCAAAGAAATTGCCTTTAACCCAGTCCAGTGTTTCCAGCACACTGTCCTGCAGTCCTCCTCCAGCTCTCTAAAGGTGAGCTGCAAAGGCAATGTAAAGTGCACACACAGGCAGCTCATTTATGATTTATAAAGACAGCATTGTGAGGGTTTGCCCCAAAAAAACACCACAATCCCCGTGTTTTCTGAATGAGAAATAATGGGTCCTGGTATCTCTTTTTTAATGAAGATGAATGATGGTAACCTTTGGAGGACAACCCTGGAGATTCCTCAAATCTAAAGTTAGGCCCAAACCAAAATTGTATACTCCTGAATTTTGGTAGGCCTGTATCCAAGTTTTGGGCCTATGTATCATCTTTACTGAAAATTGGTTCTGAGCAATAGAGACTCTCCTTTGTCTCCCTCTAAATTAACTCCTTTCTCCTCCTGATTTTGCAATTTACTAAAATAACCAGTCTGCTAAAAATATTTTCTCCTTTTTATCTTAGCTCCTTCTCCTCAACTGTTAGTAAGCTGCATATAAGTACATGTTCCTGCAAATACTTCTTCCTGAGCCAAGTGCTCTCTAATTCAGTCTTTATCAGACTGAATTAAGTAGTCTCATTTAATTCAGTAGTAAGCACTACACAGTGACGGAAGTATTTGCAGATCAGAATCTACACTGGGAATATATTTTCTTTATTAATTTCCTTACTTATTAACAAGTTTGCACTTCATTTCTATCCCAATCAGAAGAATTTTGCTTTTGCCCTTTCCTCCTGGTTACTTTTTTTCCTTCTTCTACATTCCCCGACCCCCTTATCAGGCGGAGACGAAAAAAAAAGAAAAGAAGAAAAAAAAGTCTCACCTGCCAAAAGGTCCAGGTTCTCACTTCCTTGCTAAGCAAGAGCTAGAAAAGCTCAGCTGTAAAATTTCAGGGGGAAAAAAAAAGTGTGTGTGTGGGGTGCCGGGGTAACAAGCTAATGCTGGTCACAGCTCCCAGTATTCTCAACCATCCAGTAAATGATATCATCCCAAAAGGCCATTCACAGGTAGTCTGCACCCTCCTCTTCTTGCATGGCCACACTGAAAGTCTGGCTAGCAGTTCCATTTGTCCATCTGCTCAGGGAAGTGAATCTCTCTCAAGTGCTGAATTCAGGGAAATCAGAGAGGCCTCTCTCTCTCTCTCTCATTTTCTCAGCAGCGGTTCTGTGTAGGCTGCTTTTACAATGGACGCATAACACAGCCAAGGAGACAGCTTCTCAGCAGAACAATCAGGTTTCCCAACACTGATGCTTTGTATAACTCATTTCCACTACAGGCATATATTTAATATGTATTATTTTATTTGTATGGGTGTAGTCTTGTTAGTCAGAATTTACAAACACACACCATAAGAGAGATGGCTATGGCTATTTAACAGCAGCATAATGAGCATGTGTGTACACACACACTATACATTTCTCTTTTTGTCTGGTTGATTTTAATGTAGCAGAGTAACAGTTACTTACCCTATACGTGGTGATCTGCTTGGTGAGTAGCTTAGAGGTCAGTACTTTTGTGGAAGCCATCACTCAGAGACTGTTATCCATAGAAGTATTTTTTGGTACAGTGCACTGTATTTAGCTAGGTATTTATGCTGCCTATTGCCCTCGTATCAGAGGACCTCACAAGTGAGAGCCAATATTACCCTTACAACCTGCCTCTGAGGAAAGGGGTAAAGACTTTACTGATGGAGAAACTGAGATGCAGCGGTAAAGTGACTAGTTCAAGTTCTCCAAGCTGGTAAACGACAGCACCATGACTAGAACCCAGGCTCCCGGTCCAGTGTTTGATTCCCCTAGGCCACACTCACTAAATAAGCTGCTCTCTGCATGACTGAAGCGGTATAATTTGTTTTAACTAAGATGCCCATAAATCTGGCTGGCTGACAAATTATATGTGGTATAAAACATTTGCCTGCACTTATATTCATTTTATACTGTATAAAAGATGGATAACATTAAGCTTACTAGCAGATAAAATTATGATCCTCAGTCACGGTGGAGGATGATAACTTAACCACAGGAAGTATAGAAATTAGCTTCCTCTGCAGCCTACAAATTACAAGGTAATCTTCTGCAATTTGAAACCATTTAGGATCCTTGGCATTATATACTTGGATCGATTTAAATCTCACAAGCTGCTTTCATCTTTCCCTTTTACTGAAAAAAAAAATATTTTCACTTTCTAATGAGATACAGTACATGCCTACACAGCCTGGCCTTACTGCGACATTTTTCTTTGTTTTAGATTAGGTGATTGAACTACATTGAACTCAATAGGGCTAAAATGGCAAAGAATGAGAAATCCTGGTTACCTGAGTGTCTACCTAAGATTACCCTAAGTGGCAGGAAACTATAAGATGAGCATCCCCGAAGACAGAAGCTTAAGGTTTCCAACAACTCAGACACAGGTATGTCGGTGGAGATTTTTCAGTTGCATGTGGGACTCTTTCAGTTTACATCCAGTTTCTAGGACACCTGCTTTTGGAAGAGCGTCCCTCCAAATTCTGAAGACAGTACTTGGTGTGCATTAGGGCAGAGGAGGGAAGTTGGTAGATGCACTGCAGCAGTGGCAGTGGCAGTATTTGACATACTTCGTCAATGTTCATTAGACCCACAGTGAGCTTTCCAGTGATCGGAGTTCTTCTGTGCCTGACAAAGGTCATTATAGTTCAGTGCTTCTTCCTGGTGTTCCTCTTTAGACATTTCATACTTTACAGTTTGACTGGAGAATTGCAGAAGTTTGGTCCTGAGCACATCATGACTATAAGTACCAACACATTTCAATTGCTTTTTTATTGATTTATTTTGCATCATCAAGCTACAATCTGGCAAAAATAGTGATAGAAAATTCCCATAACTGTGATGAACCCGTCTTTAATGTGTTCACCCCAATGGCTTGTTTGATTAACTAAATTTTTTTGTATTCCCCTTTGGCCCCTCTAGCAACTGCTTTACATTTTAAGGTCTGTCTTTGCAACTGAAAAAGACAAAGGCTTAGGGTGAAATGCTGTGGGAGTTTTGCCATTGACTTCAATTGGGCCAGGATTTCACCCTTATTTTTTGGAAGAATAACCTGATCCCACAGTTATTCTTTCAAAAAACAAGGGTGAGTTAGGTGCCTAAATACCTTTGAGGAACTGGATCCTGGTGCCCTTTTTAAGCCTGTTGGAGCAGATGGTCCTGCCTCAGCACAGGGGGCTGGTGTAGATGACTCAGTTTCAAGGTCATTTCCAGCCCCACATGTCAAGGACTCTGTGAGCCAGTCTGAAGTTACTGTCTAAAATGTTGGTAACTTCTAATGAGTAAAGTGAATCAACTAAACCTAGGTCACGTGCAGTAGATCTTGATTAGATAGATCTAGTAAGCTACGTTTTCCCTCTTTCCTTTGTTTTCATGCGGCAAAACACATGAGGGTTTTTTTGGTACTCTGAAAACCCATGTTTTTAATGCTTCAGTATAGGACTTTTGTGCACCTTATCTTAGACTGGGGGGTTGGGGGGGGGGAGAAAGTGTTCCTCCTCACCTTTTGTGAATTTTAAGGCTGATATTCAATTTGTTGTGGACTCTGAGGCAGAGGAAAAAATAGGTTTTATAATAAAAACTGAGGTACATCCTTAACTACCAAGAGGCTAGCACTTCAAGAACAGAACAGGGGACTAATACTTGTTATGTGTTAGTCGGCCTTGGGTGTATAGAAAACAAACCATGACCCCTGTCCTGCAAACATTTCTGCACTTGCTCAACTTTACTACCGTGAGCAGTCATCTCTAATCAGAGTAGTAAAGTTAATTAAGGGCAGAAGTATTTGAAGGGTCTGAACTCATATTGTAAGCAGATTACAGAACTGCTTTATGTCCTTTTTCATTAACATGGTTCCCCTACATACTGATATGCAGACAGCAAGACCTTGGTTTTGGCAGCTAAACGCCACAACTGGGTATAGACCCATAGAGAGGAAAAGAGAAAAAACCCCATACTTCTGCAGTGCTTAAGAAAAAAAAAACAGCCAGAAAAGAGTTCCAGCCAACAGGAAATTCTATGCTTCTTTAAGGTACTACAGGAAGAGGTGATGCAAGTGAAAACGTCTCAGGATATTATCAGCAGGCAACCAAGCCTGACGGTAGTTATGGCTGAAGACCTGAAAGGAAAAAAAAATGCAGTGCTGAAAAATTTGAACATCACATAGTGTACCAGCTTCGCATTAGCTGAAGGTTTGCTAAACCAGAGAGGAATATTAGCATATTTTAAAAGAAAAGACTCTGACCTTTATTTTCAATCCCTTCCAGAAGGCCCACAAGTAAAAGTTGCATTCATCTGGTTATGTTGTCATCCAGATAAATTGTAGTTCAAGAGCTCTTCACATGCCACGTATAATCTGGAATTAATCCTCAAGGCCTTGTGCCCTGGTTTTTCTTGTTCTGTGTGCTTGTCCTTCCTCTGCTGGTTTTAAAACTTTCCAGTTTTGCAGCAAAAGTGCAATGAATTCCTCGAGTCCATTCACCCCATAAAGTCTTGAAAGGATCTGCCTGCTTAATGATCTGCCCCTTTTCCCATGTACCGTGCCCAACTCCCACAATTTTATCAGGAGTCTCACGATAGTTGATGTTTCATTTGAAGTCCCAGCACCTGCATTCATGTGACTGTGGAACAATCTCAGTTTTCATTTTTAAAAGAAAGTTTCTAGCCTTCTTGGTTGCTCAGAAAAGCTGGAGAACTAGTTGCTCTAGGGATAATCACCAGAAGGCACATAAAAAGTCTCAAATCATGAAATTTTAAAGCCAGTCAAATGAGCCAGGCCTCCAAAAATCATGAAGACTTGGAGTTGATGATACTGCCATGCTGTGTGTTGCCATAACTGCAGTTAGCATAGGGACTCAAGCTGCATTTCCCCCATCCCCCATAAAGTTTCCCTCAGTATAAGAGAGGGAGAGCTGTCAGCAGGGTATTTTCTCCAGGAGGAACCCTGACTTTTGGAACAACTCCACATTGTCCACAAGACCCCAAATCTCTTGACCCTCAGTGTACGCAGTAAGGCCCATCTATTTACCCTGGCTCTTTGAGAAGGATAAGGGTAAGTAGAGGGGGTGAGGGAGAGTTTTATGTATGTTTTTATTTCACCTTTGGTTAATCAGCATCTGTTTTGTGCTAGTTCCATTCTCCCCCATGTATATTTTCTTTAAGTTATGGCTAGGGCACTTCTAAAAACAACTAGCCTAGGCTCTGTGTACTATCAATCAAAACAAATAAGATAGCCTCTCTGATTCCCAATAGTATGATTTGCAGATCAGTAACAGTTTGTTCCAATTATACTGAAAGACTCACAGTGCGGGGAAGGAAGAGATTGACCACCTGAGATTATCCAGCTTTCACTAGATCTCTCAGACGTGTACTGAAGAAGTGCACCACCGCCACCCCTCCTGCGCACTCCCTTGCAGCTGAGTGTAGCTCTGCTGGGGCCTGCCTCACTTTCTCCCCACAGGGAGGTCATTTAAAACAGGACATCAAGGAGCAGCCAAACACTGTTTTACAGCACTATATCTCCCGTCAATAAAGCCTTTGGAAAGGAGCTGTTGCGTGGGGGTTTAAAGGTTCTTACCTCAGAGTCCAGATAAGTCCCAAAACAAAAATCTCCAGGTTCCAGCAGCAGCTCTTTCTGCTTTCAGGCCTCAGGCTTTTCTGCTGCCCGGAGAGCTCGGCAGGCTTTCCTGTTTGCTCAGGAAAAAGAACAGGAGTACTTGTGGCACCTTAGAGACTAACAAATGTATTTGAGCATAAGTTTTCATGGGCTAAAGCTGATACAGACTAACACGGCTACCACTCTGAAACCTGTTTGCTCAGGGTTTCTCCCCAGTCTCCTTGCCTGGAAAACTATTGCCCAGTTCAGGCTCCTGGGGAGAGTCTCTTCTCAGGAGCCTTTTTCAACTGAGCTCGCCTTTGCCTTTTATTTGGCCCCAGTGCTCCTTACTCAATTAACTGCTTTCCAAATACTTACAGAGACAGGGTGGATGAGGTCATTTCTTTTATTGGGCCAATTTCTGTTGGTGGAAGGTACAAGCTGTTGAGCTTCACAGAGCTCCTCTCCAGGTCTGGGGAAAGAAACCAGAGTGTCTGAGCTAAATTCAAATGGGGACAGATTGTTAAGCAGACAAGGTTAACAAATGCTGTAGGAAACCACTTAAAATGAAGAGGGCAATTAAGGGTGAAGAGGCAGTGGGGTGTGTTACAAATTGTTGTAATAAGCCAAAAAAACACTGTCTCTGTTGAGGCCATGGTTTTTACTGTCTAGTACAGTTCCTAGGCTTGCCTTTTGAAGGTGTTGTGCAGGTTTCCTTTGAGGACGAGTACCAAGAGGTCAGATAAGGACTGATCATTTTGTGCAAAGTGTTCGCCCATGGGCTGATATGCAGTTCTTGTCTTTTATCTTTTTGCTGTGTGAGTTTATTCAAGAACATAGCGATTGTCTAGTTTCACCCAGATAGTTGTTGTAGGGACTTTTGCTGCACTGGATGAGGTACAGCACATGTTGAGACAGGCATGTGTAGGACCCATGAATCTTGAAAGGTGCAGTGGTGGTGGGATATTGATCACTGTAGCAGTGGAGATATGTGTTGTATCAACCAGGCAAGGTACTAACAAACTTCAACAGGACTTCATTTTTAAAGTGGAAACCTCTTTACCAATCTGCTGCTGCACCCTCTGTAACTCTCACTCTGCCTCCTCAACTCCTCCCCACTCCTTCCTGTTTCCTGTCCTTTCAGACTCCCAAAAGCCAGTGCTCCTATTTCTAATAATTACAAGCAACATCTAAACACCACAATATGTCTGCAAGCTTTGCTTCTTAGTCAGTTAATTGTCCCCGGGTGGACTGGCATTGGCTCATTCCCTTCAGTGAAGCCTGTTACAGTTAGGTTTGGGCATCTGACCCCTTAAAGGGTCAGCCCTATGACAGTTATATTGGTTTTTTACATATATTTCAAAATCTGTGAGTGACCAGAGTGCTTATGAAAATGAATGACACAAAGAACTAGCTGGGAATAGAAGCCACCCTTCCTTATTCCTTGTCTCGCTCCAGTAAATCATTCCTGAGATCTCTTATTAAACACAATTTTGCTTGTGAAGTAAATCCACAATTGAACTGGGGTCCTCCAAGATGAAAAGAAAAATAATCAGTGCATAGATTCTCTGCCACCTATGCCATTTTCAGTGTTTTACCTCTGGAAATTCTGGTTTATTTGCACCAAAGTGGAAGTAAAATGTGACAGCACAATTGGTTAATGAACAAATTGAGAACACCCACAGTTAAACCAAAATTGTATGTATCTTTTATAGTCTGTCCCTCTAGAAATACTATCGTATTCCAACAATTTTCAAGAGAAAGAAAGCAGGAGACACTCTGGGAAGCATAAAGAGGGTTTTTTTATTTTTAATATTAGTAGTTTACAGCACACCACATGCTAGACATTTGGGTTAGCATAAGTGGTATGGATAAAACAGATTAAATCATATCCTCTTTAATTCTTGGTCAGAGTTAGACTGAAGATGACTGCATATTTTTGCTAGGGATGATTTTATGTCATAGCCATATAATTGTTGTGTGCTGCTGTGTCCCCACCCCCAAACACACACCATATCTTTGAAAATTACATTCTAAAGAGTGATCTATTTTGCTGGTGCAAACCAAAAAAAGACAACCATTTCTGTAAGTTCATTGCTCTGTTTTCTGCTTGTTCCTGCAAATACAAAAGCATAGACCTATCCCCCTTTCAAACAAAGAATGTTTGGGGATTTAACAATAATTCAATTTATATTAACCATCAAATGTTTTCCTCAAGGCTGAGGTACAAACAGATTACACACATTTTTCACGTGTGATTTTGTGTGTGTGTGTGTGCGCAGGCAGGCGCGGTAAGTGTTTCATTAAAACAAAGCAAAGCCCACTTCTTATATGAAGGAAGTTAAACCGCATGATTCCTTGTTCAATGGCTTACTAGTTTATCTAATTAATATGGATACTTAGTAAGGGTAGACAAACCAAATCAATGGAGACTAGCAAGAAAGGGAATAAATACACTGAGGATAGATGATGCCTTGGAGACATCTTGGCTGAAGGAGTTGATATTAACTAGAATAAGGCTTAGAAAGGGGGGAAAAAATGAAAGTCCATTCAGAATAGTGCCACCTGCTTTAACAGACTGATGTGACAGCAAGAAGATGGTAAATTTAATATTTCCATCAATACCAGACTGTGACTTATACTTCCCTATGCTGTGGGGTAACCACAAGCATTGAAAAAGGAATACAAGAACATTCTTGCTAATGTGCAGATCCTCATCTGATGTAAATTGTCATAGTGCCATTGTATTTACACCAGCAAAGGCTCTGCCCCATAGAAACCAGCTAACTGTTTAATAAATGCTCCCATTTCAGATGATAGCTTTTGTGTTACAGTTCCTTAGATGTTTCAGTAATTGGCACACTAAAAATAGATTAAAGCGCAGACACTTACACATTCATTCAAGCTTTAGCATCATTTACAGTGCCATTGTGCCCTGTGAGCAACATCAAAACAGTCATGTTAGAAAAGTTGTAGGCGTTGGGAATTGTCAAAATTTCCTGAGCTAATTATTATTATTTAGTATTTGTACTGCAGCTGATCAGGTGTGGGTCCTATTGTGGTAGGAACTGTACAAATACGTGGGAAGATGAGGTGGTCCCAGCTATTTCACCTACCATAGAGGTTAGGATGGGATGGGGACCAGTACATTATCAATTGAAAACTTACTTTTGGGTGGAGGCTCCTCAAAACAGGTAGAACAGACAATGAAAGCCAATGGGACTTAGGAGCTTAAGTCTCTTCTGAAAATGGGATGTAGGCACCTTTGAAAATTTTACCCCCAATCATTTTCTTTGCTTTAGATGTAGAATAGCTACAAACACACTAATGGGGAAAATGTACTAGAAATTGCAACATTAATTCAAGTTGAATAGGATTTTAACTCACTACCTTTGCAATATAAAGGGAGACACTGTCTTTGCTGCCCAGCTATGGGAATGCATAGTAGATGTTAAAATTGCCCACCATGAGATCCTTATATTAATGTGAAATTAATGCACATAGAATCATAGAATCATAGAATCTCAGGGTTGGAAGGGACCTCAGGAGGTCATCTAGTCCAACCCCCTGCTCAAAGCAGGACCAAACCCAACTAAATCATCCCAGCCAGGGCTTTGTCAAGCCTGACCTTAAAAACCTCTAAGGAAGGAGATTCCACCACCTCCCTAGGTAACCCATTCCAGTGCTTCACCACCCTACTAGTGAAAAAGTTTTTCCTAATGTCCAACCTAAACCTCCCCCTCTGCAACTTGAGACCATTACTCCTTGTTCTGTCATCTTCTACCACTGAGAACAGTCTAGATCCATCCTCTTTGGAACCCCCTTTCAGGTAGTTGAAAGCAGCTATCAAATCCCCCCTCATTCCTCTCTTCTGCAGACTAAACAATCCCAGTTCCCTCAGCCTCTCCTCATAAGTCATGTGCTCCAGCCCCCTAATCATTTTTGTTGCCCTCCGCTGGACTCTCTCCAATTTATCCACATTCTTCTTGTAGTGTGGGGCCCAAAACTGGACACAGTACTCCAAATGAGGCCTCACCAGTGCTGAGTAGAAGGGAATGATCACATCCCTTGATCTGCTGGAAATGCCCCTACTTATACAACCCAAAATGCCATTAGCCTTCTTGGCAACAAGGGCACACTGTTGACTCATATTCAGCTTTTCGTCCACCGTAACCACTAGGTCCTTTTCTGCAGAACTGCTGCCCAGCCATTCGGTCCCTAGTCTGTAACAGTGCATGTGGAAATTTAATTAGAATAATTTATTATATTGGTAACAGAGTTAAACAAAATGTCCTTCGGTTTGCTTGAAGGCCTCTGTGCACGCAAAATCTCATGCAATCAGAAAAGCATGTGTGTTTGGTTTATGTTTGACCAAAAGATGGTCATCACACAGCCATAAGAGATAGTAATGGTACATATTTCACCATCTTACAACCAATGGTCTGGATTTTTTTTTAAGACCTTGAGTGACTGAGCATTTCGGAGTCCAGGTGGGTTTAGTAACTCCTTTTATTTCTGCTGGTAGTGTCAGTTTTTCGTGTCTAATGCTATAGCTAACACTTGTAGCCTTCCAGAGACTAGTGGAGGAAACATGTT
Organism: Mauremys reevesii; assembly: GCF_016161935.1. Lineage (NCBI taxonomy): Eukaryota > Metazoa > Chordata > Testudines > Geoemydidae > Mauremys > Mauremys reevesii. Next base: position 177,638,782 of record NC_052624.1, on the reverse strand, counting down.
TTACAATCTTTTGCTAGTCAGTCACAGTCTGAGAGTTTATTGGTTAACTGCTGCTTACAAAAAAAGCTAGGGGAGCACAAAAGATTGCTTTAAGGACTAAGCCTCCTGCCTTACTTAGGTAAAATTCCCATTAAGTCAGCTGTGAGAAAGGACTGCAGGTTCAGGTCCTTTATGTAGGCCCTACTGTATATAAAACAGTGAGGTCCTGATTTTCATGTGCACTAAGCTATTCTACTCACGTAAGGGGCCCTAAATTTAGGTTTGGGCGGAATTATTATTATTTTTTTTAATTTCGACAGATAATATTGCTGTTTAATTTTTTGAATTTCAACATTAATGGTCATTAAATAATTATTGTCTGCATAATTTCCTGCAAACGTGAAAATGTACGTTGATAAAATTAGGGAGAAAAACCTTAAAGCTTTAAACCATTAAAACACAAATTGTCAACATCACATGTCAAAATATACAAATATCCTTAAAGCGAACTCTAACAAGTTCTCAAGCAGCATTTTTCTTACTTTGCTAACTGTACATTTTGATTATTATGGACAAAGATTTTTTTGCTCAGTCTGTGTGCGTATGGTGAAATCAATGTTTAGTGACATTTACCGACAAAAATCGAATCTTTCCAAGCCAACTTAAGGTAAGTGTAAATACAATGATATAACATGAATTTACTGTAAATGAGAAACAGGCTCTGATATATTTCTTAGTGATGGAGTGCTACATTTTTAAAGTACAAAAGGAATTTAGAATGCAGACACCATTCCGCAGCCACAGAGTCACAATTTGGGCTAAATCACTTCAGTATTTTTTTCCCCTTTAAAACAACAAGCACATTTCTGTTCTGTTTTTATTAGTAACAACTATAGACCAAATTTTGCTCTCAGTGAGAGGGGTGTAAACCCACAGTTACTCTGATGAATCAGATTAAGAACTGACAGGGATTTGTAGGGGATCTTAATGCATGACAGTCTCTGTTAGCAAGAGTTAGGCTAGCTGTAACCCTAATAACGCCAGATTTGTAGAAGCAAGGATTGTGTAAGGCAAGTGAAAAAGAACTGTGTAAAAAGTTGTTGCAACCTTGTGTCAATAATAAAAAATCTAGACTGGCATCTAAATAAAAGTAAAAAAAATAATATATCAGAATGGCCTATGTATAAACAAAATGCAGCTGTTGCTTATTATTGTATGTAACAAAGGGTATAAATGCTTGCTGTAATTGTTTACCTGTAGAGAGACCCGCCTAGGAGGGGGAAACCCTGTGTCCTAGCGCACTCCCTCCCTCTACACAATTGTAAAAAGAAAATAAAGTATCTGACTGCTGCACCCAACCAAAAAGTGAGAACTAAGTTTTTCTCCGACACTTCACTGAAAGCAGAATTTGGCCTTCAACATCCAACTGGATTGAAATAGACATGCCACAGAACTACTAATTTTATTTATGCAGCTATCTCCATATCAGTAACACCTTATGTTTATAGGAGTTGTTGGTAACAGCACATCCTGTACTTTTTATATACGTAGCTCCACAGTTGTATTTGGCAAATTAAAACATCTGAAATATAATATGGACAGTAGGAGCACTTAGCACAAAGGGTGAATTTTAATAAGATCTTGTTAGCACACAAATAATAAGAATGTTAAACTCTCAGAAGATGTAGCACAATACTCTCACTATACTATTTTGACAGGAGTCTGTCAGATTATCATTTAAAAAACAGTTTTTCTTATGTTACTAAAACATTTTAGATTAATAAAACAAAGAAAAGTAAAAACCTAAATTTATTTTTCACTATTTATATTGTGTTTCCTTTTTGGAATCCACCCAATGTTGACAATGAAAGCAGATTAGTCAGTTTCACTTTAGTTTCTAGTCACTTTCTGGTTTTCATGAACTAGCACAATGAGGAAATGTTTGGGATACCATCACTAGAGAGGAACAATTTAAATTCCAAACCAAATGTATATTTTTAAATTAATAAAATCATTCCTCCCATTAATGTTACATTTTCTTTAAAAAAAAAATCCAAAATAATCAACCCCAAAAGTTTGGGCCTAAACTAGCTGGCAGAGCATGTCTTTCAATAAATGACAGCTCTTCTTCAGATAACTATATAAACCTTATTAGAAGCAGTTTATGCTGTTTCATTACTTAGAGCCAAGGGGTAATTTATGTCAGTCACCCGGAGCTATCCCGTGGAGCATTCTTGTTCCTGTCCTACCCCCCAATCCAACACAGTATTACTACACTGATCCCACTGACAGACAACTCTTTGCAATTGACAAGGTATCACATGTGCCTTTAAAATAAGAATTTCCTGTAACAGGGTCTCCCTAAACCCAGCAGGGAGACCCTGCCTCAGTTTCCCTGTACTCACATAAGCCAGCAGGTCATCTCACTAGCCCAGGGGTAGGCAACTTTTCAGTGGCACTTTCACTGCCCGGGTCCTGGGCACGTCCGGGGGGGGGCTCTGCATTTTAATTTAATTTTAAATGAAGCTTCTTAAACATTTTAAAAACCTCATTTACTTTACATACAACAATAGTTTAGTTATATATTATAGACCTATAGAAAGAGACCTTCTAAAAACGTTAAAATGTATTACTGGCACACGAAACCTTAAATTAGAGTGAATAAATGAAGACTTGGCACACCACTGCTGAAAGGTTTCTGACCCCTGCACTAGCCACTGACTCAATGAAGCTCCCATCAGTAGTTCAGTCCTTTTCCCCAGAGATGCTTTTATTGTTCAAACATAATCACTATTCAGCATCAATCAAGACAGGTAAACCAGGTCCTGCCATGTGGCCCCTCCTAAGATCTCTGCCTCAGGGCCAGCTGCTGCTGTGGTACAGCAGGTATCCCCAGCCAGCTCTTTCTCCTAGCTGGTGTGGCAAGCCCCCTTCCAGGTCATTTCCCTGACTCAGGGCCTCCTGCAGGAGCCACCTGAAACTCGTCTTAGTGTGATGGTGGTTGGCCTTTTATTCCACCAGCTGGGAGGCCGCTGATTAGTCACAGGTGGCAGCAAATCCCACCCCCCCTTAAAGGACTCACCTACCCTGTGACAGCTCCTAATCAGGGTGTACTAAAGGAGGAAGCGTGATCTTGTAGTTTACACACTGAGCTAGAAAGAAGGCGCTGTGAATTCTGTTCTCAGCTCCACCACCAACATCCTTTGTGACCGTGGGCAAATCACTATCTCTTAGTGCCTCAGCTTCCTGACCATAAACTGAAGATAATAATACTTCCTTTAGCGGTCTTGTCTACTTGAATTGTAAGCCCATTGGGGCACAGACTGTATGTGTTTGTACAGCACAATGGGGCCATTATCTTGTTTGGAGTCTCTAGAATCTACTGTAATTTAATAAAAACAATTAGTACTGGAAATATTTTTATGGCTGGATCATTTTAAAAACTAAACATTGAAAATGATAATCATTCTCTTATGGCTTATATGATATAGTTTTACCCTTGGTAGTCATAGTTTACACTGACACAGTTCCAATGAATATCAACTTAACCCCCTTCTAATAATAACTGAGAATCATCTTAGATGTCAGATATTTATAGTTGCCACTTTAACTGATCATACTGATGCAGATATTGGAAATGTTATTCCATCTTGGCAATGTGAGTGAAGTCAGAAGCAGCAGCTCTAGGTTAAATTTAGTGTCCTTTCTCAAAATGTGGTATTGAAACATTCAGGGACTATATGTGTTATTTGTACGTGTGTGGGAAAAAATGTAAGTGCTAGAGATGATTCACTGTCAATATCAGCTTAAAAATATAATAGCCAGGCTTCTTCACATTGAATAATACAGTTCTCTGAAAACAGTCGCAGTGAAAACTCTTAAAGCTCTAGATAATTTGACATCACTGGGACTACTTGTAGAATAAATTATCATTCTGTGTGAGGAAGGTTGACAGAATTTGGCCCTAAATATTTAGCTGAATCAAATGTGACTTCTAAAGCTGATCTGAGCAGAGTGGTGATGAATCCTGTAGCTTTCCATTTTGAAATCACAAACATCAAATGACCAACTTCTGCTTTGTTCCTCAGATTTCTCTTGTTAGCTCAAACTGGAGCTACCCGCTTCAGCAAAGTCAGCACTGAGGTAAGTGTCTCGTTCTCCTGGAGTCAGATTACACAGTAACAAGGAATTGCTGGCAGTCTGGGACAGTAAACAGTTCTCCCATGTCCAGGATGATACCAGAACAGATGATGATAAATAAGTCACTTCAACCGGGATATGAAAAATGATCCATTACGTAGCTGTAATGAAGCAAATGCCATCTTGGAAAAGGCTTGTCCGAACGCTTACAGGAGAGTACGAGAAGCTTCTGGCTCAGAATTGCCAAGCACACTGAACGAATTGGTGACTTACTAATTTCACACAGTGGTTCTCTACCAAGTGCCCTCTCTTGAGCTATTAGCAATACAACAAGTAAAATGGCCTCTCCCAAACCCATCCATTAACCTTCCCAAATTCACTCTTAAAGTATGTCTACACTGCCAGGGCTGGCCTTACCATGTGGTGAACTGAGGCGGCTGCCTCAAGTGCCAGAATGTGGGGGGTAGGAGGAACTGGAGGAGCCTGAGGTGGAGGGGGAGCTGGAGCTGCCAGCAGCCGAGTACCCGGATGAGCTGGAAGGACCAGAGGGACTCGCTCAAGGGACGGGGTAGGGAGGAGCCCAGGGACAGAATGGCACAGTGCGGTGAGTCTATTTGGTCAGCGTGTTGTGGAGGGACCCTACTGACCCGGTGGCGGGACTCTCACCCTGCCACTGTCAGGGCCCTGGGCTGGAACGCAGTGGACTTGGGTGGGCCTGTGTTCCCTACCCCGGCCAACCCGCCTTGGGTAGCAAAATCCCGATAGGACTATAGACTCTTGCCGGCGCCCCCCTGCCTAAGGGGTGCATTATAGACCCTTGCTGGCATCCCTCCCTCCGCTAGTTCCCTAGTGACAGACGATGCAGGCCGGCCAGTAGGACAGTAGCTACCCACCGCCCCCTAGCGGCTCAGTGGGCCAGCTGACGCAGGTCACAGACCCTGAGTGTAGAAAATTGTGTCTGCTGCTGGTGCACATGTATTCTCTCTGCTCTATATGCACAGAGATGATGGAGTGCTGTGCTGGAGGGAGGAGGGCACAAGAGACATAACAGGCAGGCAGGAGAAAAGGTGAGAGGGAATAACAGAAAGCAGCAGGAGCTTCAGGGAGAGAGGGGAGGAGGAGCCTGTTATGTACTTCTCTAGCACGCCCGGGAGCCTGGACTGATTAACACCAGCTTCTCAGGGAGCTTCCTGTTTCCTGCTGCTTCCCTGAACCCACTTGAGGAGAACAGGCAGCTAACTGAAGTAGTAGGAGCCAGTTAGGCCCTTAAGATGCTGATATCTTCCCTCACTCAGGCCCTGCTACCAGCCTGCCTATTTTTCCCCTTCAATTGAGTGTTGAGAGCCACTATAGCTGGCACAGAACAACAGTCATGAGTGAAAGAAGAAAATGCGCCTCTGGGGTAGCATTCAGAAAAAGAAAGAAAGGAAAGGAAGCTTTTCTATCTAAGCAGGAAGGAGCTCTCCTGAGATACATAGACGCAAATGTTCATGGTGAGCCTTCCAGCCCCAGTGAGGATGTGAGTGGTGAGGAGATGCCTGATCTTCCTGTTAGTCAGAGTACAGGTGACCTGGCAGCTACTGCAGCATCCATATCTCCATCTCAAATGGATGTAACCATGCACATTCCTAAAGAAAAGGGTAGATCAGAGAAGAGTGTGGTGGAGGCGCAAGAAACAGCTGCTGCTGAGTTTAGTTCCTTAAGTCTAGATGATCCAGGACTGTGGACCCACTTAAGCAGTAGCCTGCGGGTCTTCCTTGTACTGCATGGGCCACAGCAAGTGAAAAACTTCATGTTTCCCAAAGACAATGAAAATAGAAGTTTCCATCCAACACCTTACTGGCGTGAAATCCCCATTGGTGACAAAGCGGAGAGGCCATGGCTTATGTACTCAAAAACCCAGAATGCTGCATACTGTTTGTGTTGCAAATTCTTCCAGTCTAATGTTCCAGCCACATTGGGTTCTATGGGAACAAAGGACTGGAAAAATCTGGCTAGAAATCTGGCATGCCATGAGAAGGCAGCAAATCATCAGAGAGCATTCCATAGGTGGAAACAGCTTGAGATGAGACTAAGGTTAAAGGCCACCGTAGATAATCAGCATCAAGAGAAGATTGCATCAAAGTCTCTTTACTGGCAAAATGTTCTGAAAAGGCCCATTGCCATTGTGAGAATGCTTGCTACCCAAAACCTAGCACTGTGTGGCACTTCAAATCAGCTGTATGTGCCAAACAATGGAAACTTCCTTAAAATTGGGGAGCTGATGGCTGAGTTTGATGCTGTACACCAGGAGCATCTAAGAAGAGTCACCACCCAAGAAATGTACATACACCACTACTTTGGAAAAACAATTCAAAATGAGATCATAAAGTTACTGTCAACAAAAGTCAAACAGAAGATTGTGGCTGATCTGAAGTCAGCAAGATATTATTCTGTTATTCTGGACTGCACACCTGATATCAGCTATACGGAACAAATGACTTTAATGGTGCGTTTTGTAACAACAGAACCTAGTGAAAATGTCCCTGCAATGGTGACTGTCAGAGAGCATTTTCTAGAATGTATTGACATTGATGATACTACAGGAGCTGGTATGACAAATGTGCTTCTTAAAAAGCTGGAAGATATGGGAATTGCGATAGCTGACAAGAGAGGTCAGGGCTATGATAATGGTGCCAACATGAGAGGAAAGAACAGAGGAGTGCAGACACGGATCCAAGAGTTAAACCCTCGAGCTTGTTTGTCCCATGCAGTTCTCATTCATTGAACTTGGTGGTCAGTGGTGCAGCATCAGCGTCTAGTGAGACTGCTGAATTTTTTAATGTAATTCAAAGCATTTATGTATTTTTCTCTGCATCAACTCATCATGGAGGGCCTTTCCAAGAAACTGGAGCTGCTGAGCCACAGACCACACTAGTGCCATGAGATGCTGTAACACTCACTTGCACATCATGAGCAGAACCCAAGTGTCCAGTGATGAATTACATATAGAGGGTAGTGGCTGTGGCATTCCAAAAAGGATTGTGAGGAATAACTATCAGACATTGCCTCCTCCCTCCATGCTCTCCTATGACCAGCTGTCAGTAACTTCAGCCTAGACAGGGAGTCATCAACTTCATTCGCAGGCTGTGAAACATCAGAGTAATCAAAGACAGGCTGAAAACAGTCTATAGGGTGTCTGAGTCCATTCTTCCAAACAGTTGGATTCTCCAATATCAGGGCCTATAACTAATGAGTGATCCTATATGACAGAAACACCCCAGAAGCTAGTGATTGTTGATTCCCAATTCTGGTGTGGGAGTACATTGCAGAAATGGTGGATTCTCACTTCAGTCAGCTGCTACAGTCTGAAGTTAACAGATATTCAGAAGGGATTTGGAAATACAGTTAGTTGCTGATCTTCTTTTCTATTTAGATACTGGAAGTGTCTAAATCTTTACCAGATCCACCACACACAAAAGTAATCAGTATACACAGTTGATAGTAATGATTTCTCTGTGGGCCATCACATGAGCAGTCACCAAAACACATATCTAAACTCACCCTGAGCTCAGACAGGCATTTGTATAATTTAGAAAAATAAATACAATAATTTTAAAAGAACCCCATGGTGGAGCTTTGCTATAGGCCCCCTTCCTCAGGCTGATTCAGAATGTACAATCAGGAACCTGATTCACAAACATCAAGAATCAGTTCAAGTATATGTGCCATGTTAACATGGGGTACTGTACTCAGGACACAGGAGAGAGGATGCTACATTGGCACACAGGCCTGCTTTTCAAGTACTATGGAAGTAGTTATAATACACCAGTCAAAGAGCCTCCCAACACAAGGCTTTGAGAGGCTGGCACTAAGTACTTGTATCGTAGGTTTCATCTCATGCCAGAACATTCCAAAAAACTCAAAGTTGCAGAGCAGGAGTCAGAACCCTGCAGAGCAATGTACCAGGGTTCCAGTCTGGGCAGGGGTCATGCTTTTATTAATATGTACACATCATCCTTACTCTCAGGTGATGTTTGAGCCTGTCCCTGGAGAACAAGAAAGGTCATCAGAGCCTTTAATGTCAAGAGGTCAATACTGCTTTCAGGAGGATTCACTGAATTTTTGGAGAGAGCATCAAGGACATAACACTTACCCTTGTAATGATGGTGTTGGAGGACAGCAGCCACAGCAATGGACTTGGATCTGTGACTAGTGACGGGTGGGGAGCGTGCGAGGATGGGACAAAATGCATCTGGCTTAGTCCTTCAGACAACACTCCTGTTCCATGACAATATTGCCTTTCCAGTTTGGAGACAGCGCAGCTTGTCAGAGTCTAGCGCTCCAGTAGCTAGGACTCCGTTCTCATTGATAATTATTGTACCAAACTAGTGTCCAATCCTGTACCAGAACCATCTCTGGGTAGAGTATAATTAAATTTTGCAACATGAGGGGAAGAACACAGAGTGTTTTAACTTGGTTCTCAATCTTTTCCATATCGAGCCCCCAGTTACAAGAGAAGTTCTGGGATTTCCTCCCATAGTTACATCCCTATAGCCATAAGAAAAGGAAGGTAGCTGCCCTCCTTTTAGACATGGTTCCCCTTTGCCCTTTTGATAAGTTCATGACCCCCCCATGGAAGATTGCCACTGCAAGGTTGTGAAACCACAGTTCTAGCATGTTCACTTCTAAACTAAATGTGCTGGGAGGGGAAGAAGCATTCCAGACTCAGGTGAGCTTTTACTGTTCTGATCTTCGCTGGTTGGAGTTGATCCATTTCCTCCCCCCAATAATGCTGCTATGGAGCTGTGCTTCTGCTTCAATGAACCCCACAAATGTAATTTGCAAATCTCCTCTCTCCCACCCCCATCTCCTCCAGTATAAAGCCAGGTAGCAGCTATACTGGTGCTAAGTCAGAACACTCCCTTTTGGTTGGAAACTCCTCAGCAAGTAATTACAATAACTGACCAAAGGGCTAGTATTATGTGATCAGTTTGATGTACTTTTTCATTTGCATTTTCCTCTTTCATTGTTTTGCATTCGGTAAATACTGGCAAAGTAAATGTTAAGATGTCATGTCTCCCTCCTAGGAAGTGATTGACAGGCCTTAAGTGCTGTGGGTTTTTTATAACCAACATGACTGACAGCTTTTAAGTGGAAAGCAGTTTATGCAACTTTCAAATGTTAGTTGTCTACACGAATAATATGAAATACTGGATTTTCTTGTATCTATCTAATAGTGTTTCCTACTGTGCTGGCAGCCACTGTAATAACTCAACTGTTAAAAATAAAAGTCTGCACAGTTCTAAGGCTTCCACACTGACAAAAGGAAAAGAAAACTAGTGCATATTCCTCAAGAACTTGGATTTCAAAGCATTACAGAGTTAAATAGGAGATTTCTCTTCAGGCTAGGGTTGGCTACAGGAAGATCCTTACTTATACAACAAATATTTCTATTTAATGTTTTAAAACATTCTGCATCATACAGTATGTCTACAAATCTAAACCAGGGTTATTCTCCCATCAATGTATCATGGAACCGAAGTGGTTAATTTCCATACAATTTACTCCTGTAAATCCATCATCTTGCTCCACTCATCATTAAAAGAACAAATCCCTCAATGGTTTGCATATGAATTTTGGCCAATTATTATTAAGCACTAGTAGTGCACATGATTTACCAACACAGACAATTCAGCCTGTGCCCCAAGATTTTACAATCCAGTTCAAACACAGACAAGATGGGAATAGCTCATGCAATGCCAGCACGAAGTAGAGACAGTGGAAAACTCTAGCAGTGGTCTTTTTCTGAAAGGCTTTCCAGAAGAAGTGGGTTTTTAAGGAGGAAGAGGTGGTTGTATGGAACTCCAGTACCAATGGATCTTGTAATGTTATCAGTTATAAATACTTTCATAATGAACGATCCTAATTCTGTATGTGTCTCATACAATAATAACATTCATAAACATGAACACTTAGGCCTCAATTAATCAGAAAATATATTCTGCCTTCTGCGCAATGTAAGCCCCAGAAGGCCATGTGATACAGGCTCCACAAGAGGTCATGCTATTCAGGCTGCCTTCTGCAGAAACGCAAAGGACGCCAACCTTGCGCACTGGGGAGTTATGATGCATATCAGAGAAAGAGTCCAGAAGACAAAGAACTCTCCTAACTGATCTTGTATCCATCCCTCTCCCACTGAATACCCTCAGTGAAGTATAAAGGGAAGATGGACAGGTTCCAGAAAGCCTATGGGCTAGAAAGAAGTGAGTGGGACTTTGCTCTACCTGCCAGTCATCAAAGTAGTAGGTTTCCCCAATGCTGTTCTCCCAACCCACAACATAGCCATTTGATTTGGGCAAATAATAGGAGGATCTATAGCCTGATGGGTCACCGTCTAAACTTCAGAGCTCTGCTGGAGAGATGTCTCCTTGAAATTTCCTCTCTGCTGGACTGAATATCAGGCAGAAAAGAACCTTTGGCATCAAACCAACAAGCTCAATTGCCATATGTGACAACCGGGCTCAAGGGAATCTGTGATGCCACTGAGAAGGGAGTGTCCTGGGACACCACATAATGTTTAAACCATCATTAAATAGCCACTGTTGAGGGTGTAAGTACTCCTCTGATACAGGGAATTGGTTTCATGCCTGTAGCTGGAGACCTGTATAGGTTCTCTTCTGCTAGGTAGGGATCTTTGTTCAGTTGCCTCTAACAGAGAAACTGACAACTAGCCTGGCATGAGACCATTTCTGTGCACTTTCTTTAGTATAATGCAAGATAATTATAGTCACATTTTCCATGTTCATTTGCACAAATTCTAGCTCTGGTTTTTTAAAGCTGTACAAGAACATAATTTATTAAACCTACTACATAATCTATCCTAAATAATTACACAATTTCCTCTTTCTCACTTTCAGAGAACAGACAATAATCAGGTTAGGTTATCTTTATAACCCTGACCTTATAGTTTCTCTTCATTTTCCTCTCCAGTCTTTCTTGACTTCTCCTCTAATTCACTTCCAACCGATTTAATATACCCAAAAAAGAAAAACTGTACAGAGATAAATCATTTTACCTTGGAAATTTGTCTGTGTGAAGAAGAAACAAAGCACTGCCCTCAAAAACTTAGCAAATTACTTTAATCTCATGTATGGAGCAAGTTCATTTATTTTCTTTATATAAGAGGAACAAATTTCATGATGCAAATTGTGCCCTGAAGGAGAGCAAAACAGTCCAGACGACTAGTTTTATTTCTTTTAGAAGCAAATAAGTGAACTCATGTAATTCCTCTGAGTGAAACAATTGCCCATGTTTTGGAGGTCAGTGGTTTATTTGTATAGTACTTGTGTCCTACAGCCATTTTTTAAAGGCATGTTGGCTTACCTGCTGGCTCACAAAACCCTCATCATTAATTGGCTTGAACACATGTAACAATAGTGACTTAACTGGCCACACTTTGCACTGGATGACATTTTTTGAATATTTAGGGATGCGAATTACACCCAAAAAGAAATTAGTTGAAGCCCTGCAGAGTTCTGTGTGGCTTTTCTGTTTTCCGAAGGCTCATCCCACCCCATCCTCCTCACAACCACAAAGGGACTGTAATGAGAGGGAACATGAACCTGAGGTAAAGTGGTTGTAAGAAGTGAAAGCTTTTCAAAGCATACAGGCTGAAAATCTTTCTATAAGTGACTTGAATTCAGGATACTTTCAAAGTTAAGCTCACTCCTCCTCAAAGCCAGGCAAGGTGGCACCTCTTTTCAGACCAAGACAGGCCTGGGAGCTCAAATTGGATTTGCATGGTTATCTATTGCAGCAGTATATACATCTACTTTACTTTGTATAAAAAAGAAAAAAGTGTAACCAAGGAAGATTTACCATACAATATTTCATTTGGACTCTGTTACACATATTGAGTATGGCCAAGGATATCACTGAAATGAGGATTACAGAATTTGCAATGGACATCTGAGGATTAAAAGGCAATCGGACACTGACATTGCCGCAATATCTACCAATACACTTCTTGAAAAAACACAAGTAAATATGCTGTATGAAACTGACAAGGATAGCATCTTCTTAGACATACTGTACCAGAACAGCAGTCGTAGAGACATCAGTGATAGGATCAGGAACAGTGTGAAATACCGAGCAATGCCAGGGAGAGGCAGGTTCAGTGATGCTGCTATCTAAAATCAGGTGGGTCAGGTATCAGACTTGGCCCACCAACCCACATTGATCAAGCATGATAAACTTGTAACAGACTCCTTCATCAGGTTAGCTGGCATGCAACAGGATACCAGCATGAAGCACTGAGGTCAGTCCCTCCTTTGTGCTCCTCTGCTGACGACTGTAGATCCAGAATGGTGGTGCCAGGGGAAGAGATGTCCTTGTGACATTGAAGAATAAACTGTCGGGGGTGATAGGTCTGCGTGGGAGCTATCTATTGGCTGGTGTTGTTTACTGGATAAGACATATTAAGTTTTAATTTTGCTCCCTCCCCCCCCCCCCAACTATGGGATCTGTTGTACTCTTCTGGCTGGGCTGATTAACATTGATCAGGCAGGTTTCCTGTCTCACTGTAAAATGTTATGCATGAAGGCCTGTTGACTGAAGTGCCTGTATTGTTTGTAGACAATGAGATTTCTGTGAGCTTCCCGGGTTAGGTAATGAGCCCAGGTCCTCCGTTGCCTTCGCAAGAGATATGGGGGTGGGACTGAAATTAATAGGCCTGATCTTCCCTGTTCAGGGACTGCCAGATTGCATTCAGTACGCCTGCAGTGACTCAGAGGTTCTGCACTTGCACGAGGGAGTTGGCGTTAACCTTTTGTGAACGTGTGGATTTGTATTTAAAGGTGTAGCGGGGGTTAGAGCAAAGTAATTTTGTGTGGATGGAAGATGCCCTTGAGAGCAAAAGTGCAGAACACTGGTAATTTGCAACCTTAAAGAGGATAAAGATATCATAGATCCACCCTTGCAAGTAAAGGCAGAGGGAGAAGATAGTAGTTCAGGAGTTTTTGTATAGTCAGGTTTGTAAAAGTGAACGAGCTCATAGAAACTCTCTTTTTACTGCTGCTTTTAAAAAAGATTTGCTTGTTTTCCCAAATCCCTTCTCTCTTGACCTTTCTTTTACATATTCTAGCTGTGTGCTGGAGGAAATAAGCACATAGATTTCCCATCCTCTGGGGAAATTTAGGTTGGCATTGCGTAGCATTCTACAGCTTGCCATCAGCAGCATGGCATTACTATCACCACAGCTACTACTGCTCTTCATCCATAACAGCCTGCTGACATAGATCTTGAGGGAGCCCTTCTTGTGCTGATATTCTGTAATGATGTTACCTGCCATGGGGCTTTGGAATTCTGCTCTCCCCAGCAAGAGAAAATGAAACTTCATTGTATTTTGTTTGACAGGTCCATGCATTGTGTAAAATTAAAACCAAGTAAACTCAATTCAGTGATGAATAGAGGCATGAACAGTATCCTCAGGGCCAGCATTTCCTCGCCTATGAATCTCCATCAACTGGTAAGGCACTGAAGATCAAGTCTTCCTGAAACAATCCTAAGTGAGTAATAAATCCCTCCTCTTCGCACTTATTTGTAGCAGCAAAGCATAAGTATAGGAACAGGCGCAGTAGGATAGGATACGGTGCACAGAACTCATTCAGGGCTTAGCAAGAAGGGTGTGAAACACTCTCCTGGACTAGTCAAAAGACCACAACTTCACAATTAAAGAATCTGATCAAGGAGAATTTAGCTGAGACCAAATGTGATGAATTAAGATATAGAGGGATGGCCTCCAAGAAGCTGGCAATTTGGTGTGAGGATGGAAGGAAAAAAATGCTAGCTGAAAAAGACTCAGCCTGGTTTCCTTTGTTAAGAAGCCAGGCTAAGGAAGCTTTTTGTACTCAATATAAAACTCTCACAGTGAGCAGCCCTGTTAGTTTGTTTTGCCTGGAACCCCAAAAATCCCAATTGCACCAGTCATTTGGGCTTCGAGAATCTGTAGTTTTGTCCTGTTCTCCAGCGTAACTCGCCTGATCTGTCTCACAGAGCAACAGCCCTAATAGCAGTTCAGCTTATTTGTCACAAAACCTGACCAATCATTTCAGCTGCATCCTCACAGTCCAGAGTGACTGAACTTGTAATGTACACTTTAGCCAGGCCTAAAAGAGACTGTTATTGGAAAACCTAATGCAGTCAATAGGATGGGGTCTTGCAAAATCTAGTTCTCTGATTTCTACTGAGATTTTAAAACAATGGTGGTGACAAAAATGCAATTATTCCTAAATGAGGGAAAAGAAGAGCCTGGTGGACAGAATGAACTTTTTTTGAACCTTAAATTCATTTCACTTCAGATTCTGAGAGCAGATTTTGGCTGCTTTTTCTTTTATCCTCACCTGTTTATCCATATTCAGGGCCTTCCTTGTATGTTCTGTGGTTGTGGCATTTTCCCCATAAATTCACTCCTTGATGCCCAATTATGCTCCAGAATCTCAACGTTCATTTAAAAAATAAATGATATTTCTAGCATGTATGGTTTCAAAGATAATTTTGAGAACATGAACTGAGGGTAAACTGATGCAGTGATTCAGCAAGAGTTTGCAAGCCACCTTAAACCATAGCTCAGTGATGTGACCTGCTTCATTCATCTCAGCTGAGGACCCACGGACTCCCCAATTCCATGGCTGCAGAACGTGGTATTTTTCCAAGATGCCACAGCATTCAGCATTTTTACTACTGAAATCACCAGTTTGCTGCAACCCTATGCCTGACAGTTTGTTTCCTTTCTCCATGTTCTGCCTTTTGCTCTCCAGTTTCTCACCTAGACGAAGTTAATTGGATTACAGTGTATGTGTAATGCCAACAGACTCCCGTTGAACCGGGGGCCTCTGGAGCTTAGTGCATGAGACTCTACCGCATGAGCTAAAAGCCAACTGGCTGGAGAGTGGTCAGTCTCTGTCTCCCTCTCTCCCTCCCTCCACCACGCCCTGGAGGTGTGTGGGTTACATATGCACCCTGCATTATTCCATGGAGCAGAGTAGCTGGGGAGCTAGAACTGGAGTCCAGTTTGAAGCCAGGGTGTGAGGGGATCCAGAAACATAGACTAGACTAGACTAGACTAGACTATGTCAGCTACACTTCCTGGAGAACAGTGCAGCAGCTGCGCCTCATGGAGATGAGATACTGAACCTGACTGCAAGGTCTTTTCTTCCCTGGCACCCATGGGTGGAAGGAGCTGGGCCACTTAGACAACATTGTAGCAATCCTGACATATGGAGCTAGGCGGCCTGGAAAACACAGCCAAAACCTCATAATTGAAAATAGTCAGTCAAATATAATTACCAACATAGATTAGGTCAATAAGTGTTTCAGCCAGAGCTCTGTGTGTCTGAACTATGGGATGGGGTGGAGAGATGAAGATGAAGGGTATTACCATGGAGATAGGACAAATACATAGCAGTGGAATTGTGTCCCTTCATGACATGGCACATAGAGGCTATCATTATATCTAGTACCATCCTTGCAATTTCACTGAGGATCAAAGACTGACCAAATCTTTTGATACAGTGGTCACCTTTAAAGTTCAGTCTTTGCCACTGGTTACCAAACCATCTGTATTTCAAACACGGCCATTACCTTCCAATCTAGGCACAGAAAAACATTGCTGTATCACGGATACCACTGTGATAACTTTAAAAGCTAACCTTTTAACCACTGTGTCACCTGCATAGGTGGCATCGTTATTAGAGAGGGCTTTTCAGGTCCTAAACGATCCCAGACCTCCCTCTCAACAGCTACGCTATCTCGCATCATGCCAATGACTCCAGTTCCCCAACTAGTCATCCCGAGTTCTTTCCCCACAACCCATGCTATTTTTGTGTTGCAAAATAATTAGTTCTAGACATGGGTCCAAAACAAAACTCTGGATCCAAACACCCAGATTTTAGTGAAAGTTTGGATATAGAACTGTATTTTATAGCTTGGGATTATCTCTTCTCACTTCTTGATAAAATAACCCTGGGGCTTGTGTAACTAATGAATATGGTAGTACTCAAATGCCTACTTATACCCTGCCTCACCTCCCATTTGTTATGTCTCCTCTTAAACTAATAATGTAAATTCTTTGGGAAAGAGATGGTTTGACTTTGTCGACACAGCACCCAGCACAATGGGGCCCACCTGGTTGAGGCCTCAAGTTGTACATAATATGAATTGATGATAATAAAGTACTGCAAATTCCCCTGCCGTTCTATGAAAACAGGATTTGCAGAGCTGTGATAAGGAACATGTAACTCGTCCTGGGCAGGAGTGCATTTTAGCCATTCAAACCGAAGATGGTAGCCATTTTGTTTGATGGAATTTTGTAAACGACCATGGTAGTTGAGCCCAACACAATGCAGATAGAAAAGAACATGGATACTCTAGTGTTTTCCACAATTTAAGAGCAGTCCGAACAAATGTTTTGATATCTCCTGCTAACTTAGGGTGACCAGATGTCCCCATTTTATAGGGATAACCCTGATATTTGGGGCTTTTTTTAATATGGGCTCCCATTATCCCCCACCCCCTGTCCTGATTTTTGCTGTCTGGTCACCCTATGCTAACTGTATCTGATAAAATGAGAGCAAGGGCTGGTCAGTACTTTTCCTGTTATTGTCTAAGAGCAAAGAGCTAAGAATAAGAAAGTATGTTAGGGTCACCTGCATAAGCTTTTAAATTTAAACACAGAAAATTCAAGATAGGTTTCATTAATGTCTGACAGTGAACTGGGGGAAAAAAAATCTTCAACACATTTGTAAGAAATGAAAGCTACATACCAGATACAATGAAAGCAGACAGTTATAAAATTGATTACAACATGAAAATTGTGGGGGAAGCAGTATCGTCTTCTTGTTAAAGCACACAAGCAATAATATGTCAGGAGTCCTGCATTCTAATCCCACCCCTGATACTTACTGAGCAATTTAGTCAAGACATATAACCCCTATATGCCTTAGGCTATGTCTATGCTAGAGACCTTACAGCAGCACAACTGTACTAAAGCAGCTGCGCCACTGTAAGATGTCTTGTGTAGCTGCTCTATGCCACCGGGAAAGATTTCTCCTGTCCACATAATTAAACCACCCCCAATGAATGGCAGTAGCTACATTGGCAGGAGAAGCTCTCCTGCCAACACAGGCCTGTGCACATGGAGCTTTTGTTGGTGTAACTCATGTTGCTCAGGGGGGTGTTTTTTCACACCCTGAGCAACATAAGTTATTCTGACATAAGTGGTAGTGTAGACATAGCCTTAGTTTCCACCTCTGTAAAATAGACATAGTAATACTCACGGTGTTAAATCCATGATGTTTCAGATGGTCTTGGAGAGCCATGCATGGAAGAGGCTATGGAAATGCTAACTGTTGCAACAAATGTGCCCACTTTAGACTTCACAGTTGTTGTTGTGCTGCACAGCACAGCCATTTGGAATTATGGCGATAGGAGGCATAGATTCCAGATTCTCCAAAGCACAAGCTTCTACTACTAGAGCTAAAGGAGTAGCTGTTAGCAGCCGAGGCCAATAAGCAGCTCTAGTTTTATCCAATAGTACACTTAGATACTAGTAGCTCATTACAATTCTTTGTTGTTAATCAGTACTTTATATACAAAACAAATATGAGATTTCAACATTTTAAGCATTTCAACTCTATCCACCCAACTCAAAAAGATCCAGTAATCTAACTGATCAGCAGAAACAAATGTTCCATGAGTGAATACTCCACAGACCAAATCATGCTAAACTACCAAACTGCTCATAAGCACTCAGACACTTCAGAACTACCATCTCAGACTTAAAGGACACAGCCATATTGCACAATTTGTTTTTTAAACAAACTCAGGACGAGCAAAACGATTACAGAAAACACTGCAGCTAAGCCAAGGAACGAAAAGGCAATACCAGCATTAACATATGTTCCCAGCAACTCAACCTCCTTTGTGTACAAAATAATGCTAATAAGAGGGTAAATTGGTTACCACAATAAAACAGTGCAATGGAAAATGCCTAAGCAATGGTTTTCCTTAAACTGGATAGACAGGACTGTTTCCGTATAGTGGCTTAAAATGTGAACCTATAACTATACATTGGTATCAGTGAATGACAGCAGTTATTTCATCTGTGATGCATTTATGACAGGCCACCAGTTTTTGGAATGGGTGTGATACAGACAATCTGTGAAAAGTCTGGTATAGTGAGACCATGAAAAATATGAAAGATTTCTGGAATAAGTGAGCATATGTATGTCTCCGAGTTTCTAAGAAGGCTGAAGTATGAGAATTCCAGTCGTGGGGACTTTTGATACTGTTCCAGTTGAAACAAACTTGCAATAAACCCTGTAGAGAGTTTCATTCAACAGGATGAGCTAACCAAGAAAACAGTCATTTCTGGCTAGTTCCTCAGCATTAGCAGCAGCTGTGAACTCAGTAAACAGTTCTGTTTTCTGGTTGTCAAAGAGCTGCTAAAGCAGATGTGAAACTCATCAAAAATAGGTCACAGAAACACAGAACATGAAAGGGAATGCATCAATATCAGAGCAATCTGAAAATAAGTAACACTGGAATATCTCAGCAGTGGTTGTAATACCACACTGTACCTAATACATAACTGCAGCTTACATCAGATTGCCTTCGTGTGATTCATACGATAGGACTTTCTATGTACTGTACTCTGTGCATGAATAAGGGTGTGGTACTATTAGCAATGAAGGATCAGATTTTAGATATATGTACTGTAAACTCTTTGCTTTTCTTAGATTCAGTTTTTCTGAGAGGTTCGTTCATTCCTGATTCTCTTCTCAAACACTGTAATTATCCCAGCCTGAGATAAAGCAGAGAGCTGAGTGGGAACTTTGCCCTGGGTTATTGTGCCTTTGCCACTACAAACAGAGTACAAGTTCAATCTGTTTGATAGGCAGTCCCCCAACAACGTTCATCTGTAAATGAACTGAAATCATAGCCAATAGGCTGATTAAATACAATTTTCAACCTGTGGGGCCTAATCTCAGCAGGGTTACTCCTGTTGGACACTTATGTGGATGTCTTTCTAGTGCTCTCATTCGCTCTTCAAAATAGTTTAACTCCTCTGTTAACAGATATTGAGTTGAATAAGATTTAGCCTTAAAGGTCACTTTCAAAGGAAAATAAAGGGCTTGTGGCCTGCTTTGCTCTTTTTATTGAATCAAGGTTTGTTTTATCTGCTTGTTGTTTATGTAATTGGTCCTGCCTGGGCCAATGGCAGGATCTGAACCCAGGACCTACAGTGCCAAAAGAATGAGCCTCTGCAGCTATCCTTAAAGAACTATGTTTCAGGCAACCATGCCGTGGGCAGTATAGCCTAGTGGTTGGAGTGGATGTCAAGGCTAGTGGTTGGAGACAGCACTGGGGACTGGGCTTTAGAAACTAAGGGCTAGAGTCAGAGCTGGAGACTGTTGTCTCAAACCTGCACCAAGGGTCAAGCTAGAGGTCAGGAACTGGGTATCAGAGCAGAGCGTCAGGCCGGAGGTAGTGGTCAGAAGCCAGAGCCAAGGATCAAGCCAGAATAACTTAGAGCAAGGAGAGTAACAGGCAAGGTGGGGGTCTCAGGCAGGGCCAAGGGGAGCAAGGCACCGACAGCAGGAACAAGGCATAGTCAGTGGTGGGTGTGAGCATTGACCAGTCAGCAATCTGCTGCTGCTAGCTCCAGAACCAGCCTGCTGGCCCCTCCAGCCAATCAGGTGGTGTTGCCAATCAGGCAGCCTGTTTCAGGCCGGCTGCACTTATGGGGTGCCTCGAGACTAGCTCTGTGCCTGCTGGCCTGGCTTCCTAATACTAGGTCCCATAGCTTGAAGCAGAAGCAGACTCATCTTCCTCTTATGTAGACCAGCCAGTGCGGGGTGGAGGAGAGGGGGCAAAGACCCACTCACTCCTAGTGTGTGTGGTTACATTTATATTAGAAATTTATGGGGGACATGTTTATATTAAATATAAAAATAAAGTTAAAACCTGAATTTCAGGTTGTATGTTTATCTCTGCTGGAAGACTCTACAGAGTACTGGAGAACTAATAACATTATGACATCACTGAAACTGCAAGTTATTGAGAAAAAGGAGCGATTTTAGTCAAACTCTAAAAATCTGTCTTTGGCTTGTTTTTGTTAGTAACAATTTAACTTCAATGTCTAATCAACTCTTGGGAGAAAAAATGTCTTATGTAGATCCAACCCCAATGTCCCTTCAGTTAAGATGTGAGAGCTCAAAATGCACATCCTCAAAGACCTCCAAGAAGTTCTCTAACAAAACCAATGAAGACCAGACTTGGTATGGCTGATATTTTGGAAGGACTCAAGGCTTAAATTCACATTGGTCTCCTTGGCTAAAATCTCCCTTCGTTGTTGTTCAGCACACATAGTGCCTGGATGATGTTCTCTGACTCCCACTGATTGTTCCATTTCAGTGGAAACTGAATTGTAGCTTGTAAAGTGTGATGGGAGTCAAAGTTCCCCTGAGCAAGTGGCTCCTCAGGCTGATGCGGTTAAGGTACATCAGTTTCATAACCAATGCTACATGGGGTTAGACCAGCATCACATCCGACCAACTTTGGCTGCCTTAACCCCATGGATCAAGTACCCATGGGAGGCTAAAATATTATTTTCAACAAACGTGTGAAACTTTTTTTATGCAAGAAAGTGCTTGGGATTTTTTCCAGGAAGTGGGGAATCTGATGGTACTGGTCCCAGTAACCAGTTTTCATCACCAGAACCAGACAAAGAACAGGGTGGAGGAGGATGGTGGACTAGATGAGTTCTTGAGATCCCTTCCAGCCCCACATTTCTTTGATTCTTGTTGTGATGGGGTCCCTGGGGTGCAGCCTGGGACTGTGGGACCGCTGTGCCCCCCTTAACTCTCTCCAGCCTGGGCTGTCTCTCACAATACTTTGCTAGTGACCAGCAGCAAACCCCTCCAGGTGCTGTGATCACTCAGCACAACAGCATGTAGAGCCTCACACCCAGCTATATTGCATGAATGCTCCCAGGGCCATTCATGAATCACCAAGAAAGGCACCAGAGCCAAATATCCCAGCTCACAGCACTGTACTTCAGGAACATACCATCTTGCACTGCTCAAGATGAGCAGTGCACATTTATTAATTGGTTCACCACTTCATCAATGCAAAGTAGATATACACCAGCCTTTGCAAAACCTGAGCAGATTTGCCACACACTTCATACAAACTCACTGGTAAAGATAAACAGTTAAACAAATGTATTGACTATAAAAGATAGATTTTAAATTATATTAAGTCAGAGGCAAAACATCAGGGTTGGTTACCAAAAGAAAAGAAAATATAACCACACGGTCTAAACTCTCAACCCTATTAGACTGGGCAGCAATTAGACTAAGCAGTTTTTCTCACCCCACTGGATACTGCAGTCCTTAATATATAGATTTGTCCCTTAAATCTGGGACAATCTCCTCTGTTGGAGTCTTCAGTTTTCTTCTCAGTGTCTTTGTTGCTTGCAGCCTAGGTGGGGGCAGGAGAAAGGCCCCGCATGTGGCCTCTGTGTCTGTTTTATAACCTCAGTCCCATGTGCTTGGGGAGCACAAGTCCAGGCATGTCTGGGTGGATGGCTGAGTCTCCAGACAAGGTTGAGCAATTCCCCTGGTGTGGCTTTATGCAAGTGAGTCATTGCATTGTAGCTCCCTTGCTGGACAATGGTTGTTTGTGGATTGATTGATACCCCGCCTGTGTGTTGGTAATTTCCCTTGCTGTTGCCTCTGGGGAGCTAATATCTGGCTGATTCCCCAACTTAAAGCATGTTTTAGTGACAACCATACAACACGATTCTCATAACTTCATATTAGATGGCAACTAGTTAAGAAAACTTGGCAAATATGCAGCTGAGGTGAGTACTTTTCCACTGCTCCAGGCTTGTAGCTGAAATAGTAGAACTCTGCATCCTGGAACCCCCATATTCCTCATTTTTATATAATCGTGATCTTACCTTCCAAGGCATAGTTTATGTGTATCGGGGCAAGGTTATGATCTGCTGAAAGTCATTTCTCTATCTATAGATGTATATTATTAATGCATATGAAGTTATGAGAATCGTATTGTATGGTTGTCACTAAAACATGCTGTGCATTGGGGGAATCAGCCAGATATTAGCTCCCCAGAGGCAACAGCAAGGAAAGTAACCAACACCCAGGCAAATTAGATGGCAACTAGTTAAGAAAACTTCACAAATATGCAGCTGAGGTGAATATTTTTCCACTGCTCCAGGCTTGTAGCTGAAATAGGAGAACTCTGCACCTCTGTAATTTGGATTTGTTCACTCAGTTTTACTTTCATTTGGGGGCTGAATATATATACACCCAGCAGGAAGTATACCCAAATAAAGTATGATGCCTACAATACACATTTCATTAATACATTTTGGAAACCTCAGTAATGTTTGGCATGTCATCACAGCAGTTATAGATTGGGTTTTATTTCAAAAATTAAGTTGAAAGATAGGACACCTAGACAAGTATACAGATAAATACCACACTACTAGAAGTAGGGTGGTTAATACCTGCATTAAGCCTCTGAAAATGCCCACTGTAGATTTCAAGTTTCCAGAAACCCGAGCAGACTGAGCTGTTGAATAAGAGTTGAGTGGAGCTGGTTAGAAATATGGGAGAGGAGGAGTTTCAATGGAAATTTTTTTAAAGCACAAACTGAAGATTTTTGTCCCAAATCCCCAACATTCAGTTCTGAAATGCTGCCACCAGGCTTAATAGGAGCTGTGTTTCAGTTACTTCATGCCCTCATTCTCCTGTATGGACTGGGCTCCTTGGCTGGACTACACCTCCCATGATGCCCAACGGTCACCCCTCTTGCAGAGCCACTGCCATGCCTCATGGGAGATGTAATCTGCCTGCAGAATCTAGTCCATAGAGGTGACTAGGAACATGGAGCATCTAAACTACAACACCCATTAGGCACCATGGCAGCATTTTAGAAAAAAATATTTCTGGTTTTCAGGTGATCTGCAGAAAGCAGACACTTTTTGTGAAAAAAATTTAATTGAGTCAAAAACCCAATTTTCCATTGAAAAACAGTTTCAGTGGAAAATTTTGGACCAGCTCTAATGCTGAAGGCAGTTAACAAATATGCTGTATCTTCTCTACAGCCTGCCCTTCAATGCTTACTGTGAATAATTTCATTATTCATTTTCATAAAGAAGAGACCATGAAAAGTACAAAAAGGTAAATGACTTACAGCTTGTACATTTCCAAATACTGCATGCTTCATGGGCTTTCCAATAGAATTAGGCAAATTTACAGTTTGTCAAGGCTGCAAGATCAGACAAACTCAATGCTTACTGAATAGAGTCATAAGTTTTGTCAAACTGAAGGCAGAACAATTCCTTCCTTCAACTCAACTGGCATTGTGAGGAATAAACATAGAAAAACAAGGTCATTTTAGGCAACAGTTTGAATGTTTCTCTTTGCCATAGAAGCTGTACAGAAAGCAGCTAGAGTGAAATCCTGGCCCCACTGAAGTCAATGGCAAAACTCCCATTTTACTCCTAAAATGCAGTCTATGATTTTTCTCCATATGGCAGGCCCTGAAGTCTTGCAGATATAGAATGCTTCCACATGAAGTGAAGCAGGGAAAAGGGAGGAGGAGTTAAAGAGATTTGGACAGAGACTGGGGATAAGTTTTGAGGGGTTCTGTTATCTCAGAAACATGTTAAATCTGTCGGAAGAGCTGGTCCAAAAAAATGAGAAAAAAAATCCAGCAGAAATTTCAGAAATTCAAAATATTTTTCATCCTGTTGTATTTTGTAACAGTTTGTTTTTTGATTGCCAAATTTCTGTGAATTTTTTTTTAACGGAATGAGAAAATTTTGAAAACAGAATGTTCTAGTTTAAAATAAACCCCACATGCCACGGAATTATGTTTGCCATACAAAAGTTAGACCCCAATCCTTCAATCTCACATTCTCAACTTTATGTATCTGAATAATGCCACTGACTGCTCTAGTGCTAAAATTTAAGCATGGTTATGACTGATTGTAGGATCATGGCCTCGCACAGGACCAATATAAAAAACAGAAAACAAAAAACGCCAGCATTTTGCTGACCCACACCAATTCTTTTCATTTCAAGTTTGCAACAAAAGTTTTCAAAACTGGGAAAAAAATGTAAAAAATTGAAATGCAAAAAAATCTGTAAAACTGTGGCAGGAGGGGCAATTTACATTATTTGTTCCAAGAAATCCAGCCATTTCTACTTTTGAGGGATATTCATTTTTTGGCCCCATAAATGTACAAACAGCAATACATGTGTTTAACAGTGAGACCATTCATGTGGGTAAAGTTAAGCATGTGCATAACTATTTGCAGGCTCAAGGACCTAAAGCTTAAAAATTCAAACATGTATTTGAGGGAATATGTGATTCTTTAATAAGAGATATTCTCATAGACAGCACACAAAGTGATCATGTAGGTAGAGATTGCTGTAAGAATAGGATTTAACCTTAACCTGAGGCACAGATATCCAACCAGTGAAATTACTAAAATGAAGATTCAGATTTTAAGTGGCCTGGTACAGAATGGGCAGCTAGTCCACCTTTCATGTCAGAAGAGAAAAACAGAAATGAAGGAAATGAATATGACAATCAAAATAGAAATAAAATGGGTCTCCGACTGGCAAAAATGCCTGTGCACAAAATGTGGTCAAGAACATAAGCCAAGAAATTGTTCAGCATTTGATCAAATATGCCACCATGTGCCATCTGAATTAGGAATTTAAAAACCTGCGAAGTCAAGAAGCTGGTTTAAAAGCTACTTGCTGTAAAATCTACAGAATACATACCGAGAGCAGAGACAGCACATTGGGCGAATGCTCAGATGTCTTTCAAGGCCAATGATGTCTGGAAGGAGAATATCATACTGAAATATCAAATCAGCAACTCCAGAGATCTGTCCACCAAAAAGAATTCCATTCATCTTAGAACAGTGTTTCCCAATTTTTCCATGTTGGCAACCCCTTATTCAAGGTAAAAAATGTTCACAACTACCTTACATTTATTGTAAAAGAGTATATATATATATATATATATCAGTGATGAGCGTGGTACAGAGAAGACGTATGGTTCAGTTGTTAGGCTGCTAGCCTGGGACTGAGGACACCAGGGTTCAATTCCGTGCTCTGCCACAGCCTTCTTGGGAGAGCCTGGGTAAGTCAGTCATCTCAGTTCTCATCTGTAAAATGGGGCCAATAGCACTTCCCTACCTCACAGAGGTGTTAGGAGGATAACTACATTACAGACTGTATGAGGTGCTTAAAACATACTATAGTAATGGGGCCTTGGAGGGCACCTTTGTGGCGTGGGATAGCCCTGCAGGCTTCCTGTCCAGGTGCTTTGCAATAACTGACTCTAGGATCACAATCCTTTCATGGGATGTTATTTATTCAGTCTTTTACTAGCTACAAACCCTTTAGCCACTGCCCCAGCCCTTTGTCTCACTGCTTCAGGAGTCCCCCCATGCTCCTTCCTGGGGCCCGTGTGATAGTCCAAACATGATTCCACCCCCTGACACAGTCCCATAGCCCTCCTTCCTTTCAGCCCTTCCCAGGCCCTTTTCAGTCTCTCCTGCAATCCTTGGGGCCCCTGGCTCTTTCAGGAGCAGCGACTCCCCGGTCTTGCTTCCTTCTCTACAGTCATTCCTTCTCTCTCACTACCCAGCCCTCTCCCTTATTTATCCCAGAGGCCTGATTGGGTCACCTGACACATTCCCCCCCCCCCCCCCGGAGGGAGGCAAGTTAACTGTGTCACAGGCAGGGCTGGATTTCCAGTTAGGCACAGTAGGCACATGCCTAGTGGTGCTGGCATTCTAGAGGTGCCAACGAATCAGCAGCAAGAGCGGGAAATTCAAAAAGTAAAAAAAGGGAAGCAGAAGAAACTCCCGCCTGCCTGCTGGCTCCTCTCTGCCCCCTGCCCACCAAGGGCTTCTCTCTCCCTCCTCCCCGCAAAGAGATCAACAAGGTAGGAGCGCGCATGGGGTGCCAGGAGCTATGCGCGCTGGAAAGCGGCATCTCCTCCTGAAGCTGGGTGCGTGGGGGGCCCCCTTGGCCAGAGCTTCCCCCCACACACACAAGGCCAGATGCTGAGTCTCACTTGCCCCGGCACCCCTTGGGCTGGGGACAGGAGTTGGATTGCGAAGGGGCTTTGGGAACGGGAGCTCCTCTGGGTCCACTGCCCCCCCCTCCCCATCTGTTCTGTTTAGCCAGGCTCTAACCTGAGAGCTAGCATCACTCAAAGTCTTGCTGGGTCAGCTCACTCACCCCTGCTCCGCGTCCCGGGGTCAGTGGGGGTGAACTTTCTTTCCCCTGCCCTTTCTTTTCCCTTCCCCCACCCCTTAGGGGGAGTGAAAGGCAGCTGCTTTTCCCACTAACCCACTCCTGGTGCCTGCCTCCCTGGAGCTGAGCCACCTGGGACTGGTGCAGAAGCTGGACCAGACTCAGCCAGTGGGAGGGCTTGGCTGTAGGCGGGGGAGGGGGCACTGAAGATGCTGTCCCTAGGGGTGCATAAGGCATAAATCCAGCCTTGGCAACAGGTGAGACTGATGCCCTTCTCCCCTTAAAGAACTAGCCATCCTTTGACAGAGGCCAGGTAAGTTTCTCCAATAAAGAGAACAATGGTAAGCTTACATAATTTGTGTACGTGTTTTGACAGGTTGACAGAGAATACTTGAGCTTGAAGGACAAGGGAGAGCAGGAGACCAAGATTTCATTTGCTTTAGATTGTAATAACATTTTCAATGCTTTGCAAGCTCCGCGTTTGCCTTTTGTGATCATGCTGGGGGTTGTGACCCCACAGTGGCGAGACACTGCCTTAGAAGATCATGAAAAAACTGAGCTTAATTTTATGGAAAAAATGGGAGCTATTGAAATGGTAGAACAACTAAGCACCCATCTGCTTTCTCACAGGTCTGGACAACATGGGTGCCAGTGTGCCTACCGGCCCCCTCTTGCCCCAGAGCACCACATGGGGCAAGATCCTCACAACCACCATCACCCAAGGATGTGGCCCCTTTAAGGCATATGCTTTCCCTGGAAACTAAGCTAATGCAGCCAGCGTGGAGAAGCTCTATGTGACTGGATGGAGGCTGGGGGGAACGTAGGATAGAAACAGGGTTTAGAGGCTGAAACTCCAGGAACAAGTGACACCACTGAGGAGATTCAGACACCCCTTAATTAACCCATCAAACCGCCTCTGACATTTTAAGGTCATGGCACAGATGCCTGGGAAGGAGAAGAGAGAGAGAAGGAAAGAGGGAGAAGGGTATAGCAAGAATGAGGAAATATACAATTATGTTTAAATATACAAAATTGTATTTTGTATCCCTCCCCCCCTTTCTTCCTCTGGGTTGTTTTGTATTTGTTATCTTTTGAGATGGTAAGTTCTTAGGGGCAAGGACTGGGTCTTTTGTTTGAGATCAAGCATAAAAAATTCTAGCTGAAAAGAGAATTTTCTAGAAAGTGATGAGGGAACGAAAGCAAGGAGTGATAACAAACCAGTTGCCAGCCTTAACTGTAGCACGCACTGAGTAAATTACCAAGTACCAGCTAAAGGCACCAGTTCAAGTTGCTACACTGAGAGAAGATAAAGGATCTATTTAGGAGGTCACCATAGTATAGACAAAAATGTAAGATTATTATGATATAGATAAAAACTAAGGCGGGAATATAGTGTAGGATGTTGTAAACTACTATAAACTAAGCAGGAGAAAGAAAGAAATAGACATGTGGCTACAACTCCCTCAGCACAGGGCTTAGCAGTTGGCAGGGAGAAGAAGCAAATAAAATTCCAGAACACATAAATAGAAATATCAAATATAAGTTAGCGAAAACTATTCTAGCCCTCTATAAGATGAATAAATGAAGTGTCATATGGAGTCTTAGGGCATGTCTACATTGCCCTGCAGACACAGTTCAGACTATGACAGAGTGAAGAGGCCTATTTTAGTGCAAACTCAAGACCTTTAAGCTTGCACCCACAGTGCAGCACTTTGGTGCACATAGAGGAGATACAGTGCAGCACTTTGGTGTTATTTGGTAATTTACCTCCACTTAGTCCAAACTGCAAGGCAGTGTAGATATGCCCCTAAGTGTAGCTTTGATCATCCTATTATAAAAAGGCAGGTTGAATATTATATTAAATGCTATGCATGTCTTGGAGAGTTGGTGCTGAGTTTCTGCTTCCAGTCTTCACCCCCAAAACAATGATGGTGGTGGCTATAGTGACATTAATAGCACAAAGGACTAATAGAGGACCCATTGAATGGGTGGATCAATGACTACGGTACCTACTCATGTTTCTCTGCTGGAAAGCAATCCACATGTGGAGATTTAAGCCTGTGTGGAGACCCAGTGAAGACAGTGGTGTGTTCGACGTGTGTGGATCATTTATCAGGTTTAGGAGTCTAGGGGCAGTTCCAGTTTGCACAAGTTGGCTATGGTCCCCAAAAGATCACCTACTGAGTATGGTTTGCCAGAGCATGCTACACTTTAGCTATTCCTGCTTTCCACTATTCCCTGTCCCCTGCACAAAGAGCTGTGGGAAGGGAACCATAGGAGTTGGCTATACCAATTCTATGTCCAGCGTGAACTCCTGCATGCCAGGGTATTCCCCAGTAGGCAACTTGTGGATGGTTTCTCTTTAAGTGGTGCAAAGGGAACAGAACAGGACAGAGAATGTGCCCCAAAGTGCTGACTGAGTTTTTTGAAGCAATGTGTTTGTTGCTCAGGCTGAAAAGGGTAGACACCACTGCGGTATGATGTCTTGCAATATCACCACTGAAATCCTCAGACTATGTGAACTCCAAGGCAAGCCTTCAGATTTTAATTCAAAATGTCCTAAAACTTTTAAAATATCAATGCCATATGAAAAGTTTTGGATTCTGCATATTTTTAAGAGGTGCTAGTGTAATATTATTATGATACTTACTGCAGATAGGATGATGGGGAAGAAGGTTCATTTTAGATCTTGAGATGTAAACTCTAATAGTTTTTCTTCAGTTTAAAGTGTTGCTGATAAGGATTCTTGGCCTATAACATTAAGCTGTAAATGTCATACAAAGGACCTGATCTTGAGAGATTATCCCATTAACTTAAATATGTACTGCAAGTGTTCAGCACTTTTCAGGATCAGGCCCAAGTAGGCCAAAATTTACTTTACCTGTATTTTTACCTTTAAACCATGTAGTAGTAGTAATCTCTTCTTATTCCTTTTCCTCCCTGAAAGAACAGATGCAAATATAGTGAGAGGGTTTATGGTACTTTACATCTTGGACAGACGTATACCAAGCTATAGTTATACAAATCTTTATTTCCTACTATTTAGAGGGCTGTCCCCTTGAGGATTCATATTATTATGTGATATTATCAATGAACAAACATCAAAATATAATAAAACCTTGTTCCAATTTGCAATACCAGGCAGAGTAATTTTTCCTGCTACATTCTGTAATTATCTATTAAAGCTGCATAGTGTAGCCTGTAGGTAGGAACTTATCTATCCAAGTAAGTATTCAGCTTTTCCATCACTTTGATAAAGAGAGATCAGTGTGAAAAGAAATGCTATGCTAATTTACTTGTTACCCATAGAACTCCAGTGCTTCTGAACCATTGTACTAAGGCGGCTGGGAGAGGTGGGAGGAGGAGAATATGTTGTGTTAAGTTAAATAGGTTTTTAACTCTGGTATTTTGTACACCGTGTGTGAGCCAAATTAGCTAATAAGCTAAATAAATCAAAAAATGAAAGTTATCTTTCATTAAAATCACAGAAATTTTTTCCAATTAAGTTTAAAGTGAAAATACCTGTGATAATGGTGTTTCTGTGATCAATGAAGCTACATTAAAACAAGCAGCTTTGCAAACCAAGGCTCACTAAAATGTTGACAGACCATTCTGCTTATACGTTATTTCAGAAAAGATTGGGGTAGGTGCATTACCCCCCTGAAAGGCAAGTGAAGTGTAGCAGCCTTGGCATTGCACCTTATGTGTCTGTTTTCACTATAGTCAAAGAGCTCCATCTGCTGGTGGAGGTACTGACTGGCTCACAATAAACATATAAAAAAGCATGTATGGTTATTTGTTCGCACTAGGATGGTGTAGCTCATTGGGCCTGAACTTGGTCCCTATGAACTGGTTTGCATTTCCATACTAGGATGGAGGCCCTTTTTCAGAAGCAGAGTCTAATTCAATTATAAATCGGTTCAACCTAGTCCCAGTTCACAAAGATACTTCTTTGGTGTTTTTTGTCTGTGAATGTGGGTTCATGTCAGTCCATATAAAATAGTGTGTCCCATGCAGGGCCAGCTCCAGCTCTTTTGCTGCCCCAAGCGGCGAAGAAAAAAAAAAAAGATAAAGCCGCGATCAGCAGCACTTCGGCGGCAGCTCTACCACACCACTTCAATTTTTGGCGGCAATTCGGTGGCTGGTCCTTCCCTCCGAGAGGGGCTGAGGGACCCACCGCCGAATTGCCGCCAAAGACCTGGACGTACCACCCCTTTCCATTGGCTGCCCCAAGCACCTATTTCCTGCGCTGGTGCCGGCCCTGGTCCCATGGATGTCCCTCTCTCCCTGTCATTTTGGCAAACTATTGCTTTCTTCCCTCATTGTCTAAATGGACATCTGCTATAGCATTAGTCATCTCCTGTTGGAAGAGCAAGGCCGCGGTATGAATTTGTCAGTAAAAAGTGCTTGTTGTATGCTCACTTTCTGGAACTCTCTGACACACCTGAGCTCTGTCAGCGTAGGTGCTGGGCAACCCGTCAGTCCTGAACTTGCCTTGTTCTAGTACATATCAGTGGCTAGGGTCATGGCCTAGCAATCAGGAATCAGTCTGTTGCTGTCTCTCTGTCTTGTCTCTTTAGACTGTAAATTTCTCAGCACAGAGACTGTCTCTTATTAGGTGTTTGTACAGTGCCCAGCACAACCGGGTACTGTCTCAGCTGGGGCCTCTGAGTGCTATTGTAATAACATTAATAAATAAAGCCCTACCAAAATTACACTAAAAATCTGTAGACTGCAATAGAGAAAAATCCTTCCTACCTTTGGTTACCTGATGTTCAGCAAGTGACTCAAAGTCCCTCCTATTCTCTGTCTGTGGCACATAATGGTGTAGTGTCCTGTGGGCTGTAATGCTTCAGTCTAATTTCAGTTGTTGGGTTTGGCGTGTGGGTGCCGGGTGATGTGGTTGGCCTGTGATATACAGGAAGTCAGGCTGCATGATCTGATGGTTCCTTCTGGCCTTAAACTCTCCGATTGTATTAAACTATTAATTAATAAAGGATCACACAAAGCCTGGGAACCTTTGCTGGCCTTGTTCCATAATGTGTTAAGACTAATTGGGTTGGAACTGCTGACTTCCCCATGTTAGAATTACAAGGGGAAAAATGGCAGAGCCCACAACTCTAGCATGCCTCCATTCTGGAAATACACCACAGTGCGTTTGTGACTTCCTCCTAGGCAAGGCCCAACTCTATTTGGTTTCTTTTCTAATGCCACCGATTGCAGATTTCTGCTGTCTGGTTGTTTATGCTCTTGGGAGGAATGTGGGTTTATATTTTGTTTCTCATTATTTTCAGTTAACGATCCCCAAGGTCTTCAGGCCTGAGCCTACAAACTGAACTTCATTATTATAATCATCAACCCATTATGATAAGAGGACAAGTTGCCCTTCATTTATTTTAGCTGGTTAAATAGGCATAAACTCAGGTAACCTGTATTGCTGTTTGTTCTCTGTTCAGTTAGTCTGGAGTGGCACAGCAATTCATACTTCACATGTATTTTCTATTGGATCCAGTGTTCCCTTCCACACCATCTGTACTCATATTGTGGGTACCAGGCTATTGGATTAATGGAAACATTGATTCCATAGCAGAAGATCCTATAATACTGATGGGATCAAAAAGTTCTGGCAACAACACTTTTTTTTTTGGAAACAACCCCAGAACATTCAGGATCCTAGAATCATCATTTTTGTTTTCTTTTGCATTCCTTTCAGTTTTTGAAAGCAACAATGCTCTTTTTAATCTCCAGGTCAGGGTAAGCAATCTATATAATGCCTACGTAATCCACTCTAGGAGAGTATGTGTCTTTGTTCCCCTCTAGTGGCCAGTGCACATGGGGATTAAATTAGTCTGCTGCAGCTGCCAGTGAGGGGATATTGTCTCCTTTAATTCCAGAAGTAGTGACTCACACTTTTAGCTGTCAGCCCAAGGGCGGGTCCGTTAAATCTACTTCCATCCTGTTTCCTGAGTTAACTTTGTACAGGCCCATTCCCAGGATGATCCAGTCTCTTCTATTGCTCTTTTCCAATTTTTTTAAAGTCCTCCCAAATAATATGAAACAAAAAATATATGTGACAACACCCTCATCACTGACGTTTTTCCTGATTACTGCCCTGAGCGCCTGAGGCAGAGTGCCACAAAAGTTGGTCTGCCATGGAGAATGTCTAGCCTTGCCAGCTTCTCCACCCTCAGGGCCACCCTTTAATTAGTTATATGGCCTGAATTCCTTACCCTAATCCATGTTAGCAAGAAACAACCCTCCAGTTCCCTCTACCACCCATCTCTCCCTGCTCCCCAGCCACAAAATAAAGCGGAACACTGGTAGACTTTTCCCCTTCCCTAGAACAGAACTAAAGTAAATGGAAGCTGTCTAAAAAAGTATGTAAAGCAGAGGTGAAAGTAAGCTGGTGCGCTCCGGTACGGCATACTGGCAAGAGCTGGTACGCTGTACCAGACTGGCTTCCCGAGGCGGCAATTTAAAGGGCCCAGGGCTCCGCTGCAGTAGTGGTGGCTGGGAGCCCCTTGCCCTTTAAATCACCGCCCAGAGCCCCGCTGCCGCTACCCCAGGGCTCCGGCTGCAGGGCTCAGGTGGCAATTTAAAGGGCTCGGGGCAGTAGTGGCGACCGGATCCCTGGACCCTTTAAATCGCTGCCCGAGCCCTGCTGCCAGAGCCCTGGGGTAGCGGCAGCAGGGCTCTGGTGGCAATTTAAAGGGCCCAGGGCTCCAGCCACCACTACTGCTCTGGGCCCTTTAAATCTGCTCCAGAGTCCTGCTGCCGGAGCCGGCAGAGATTTAAAGGGTCTGGGGCGGTAGCGGTGGCAGGAGTCCCGGGCCCCACTACCAGAGCCTTGGGGTAGCAGCGGCAGCTGGGACCCCCTGGGCTCCGTTGGCAATTTAAAGGGCCCAGGGCTCCGCTGTGGTAGTGGCAGCCGGAGCCCCGGGCTCTTTAAATGGCCCCAAGCCCCGGAGCTCCCAGCCACCTCTGCAGCTGGTAGCTCCAGCAGTGATTTAAAGGGCACGGGGCTCCCAGCTGCCAGGACTGCAGCCGGAGCCCGAGGCCCTTTAAATCTTGATTTAAAGGGCCGGGGGCTTTAAAGGCCCTGCCCCTTCCAGTTGAGGCCCCGCCCCCTGCTCAGGACTCCAGAGTACTGGTAAATCCTTAAAGTTACTTTCACCCCTGGTGTAAACCCACACATTTTGTAAAATATTTCTGTGTGATCTTGCTTGAGATTCACTCTCAGCATCCTGCATTTCCACAAGCTCTCTGACATGAGTCTGAGCACCAGTGATCCCGCAACTAAATAAAGGGATGTCTACACTGCAATGACATGGTATTGTTGCAATATATAGACATACCAAATTAGCTTTAATCTAGGTATCTTGGGTACCAATAGCAGTGAAGCTGCAGCAGCATGGACTTCAGCACGAGCTAGCCACCCCACCCCG
The DNA here is from genome assembly GCF_016161935.1 of Mauremys reevesii. NCBI lineage: Eukaryota > Metazoa > Chordata > Testudines > Geoemydidae > Mauremys > Mauremys reevesii. The sequence goes on along the minus strand of NC_052624.1, from coordinate 177,604,866 downwards.
GGTACCAAGTAGGCTTGTACTATCTGCGCTGAAGCTTGTGCTGCTGCAGCTTCCCTGCTATCAGCATTCAAGCTAGCTAGAATTAAAGCTAGCTCAGGCATGTCTACACATGCTGCAGTGTAGATATTCCTAAGAGTCATGTCAAGCAAATGGAATTTACTCCTTCATCTTTGTGCGTAGTTTTCAATATATTAGAAGATGCTGAAAACAAGCAGGCAGCCAGAAGTCATTGTCTGGATGTTTTTTGGCAATTGTGGTTTACTTTATACCCTTTTAGGGGGCTATTAGGTAAGAGGAGGGACCAGATTTTGTGCTGTCTTGCCCACTGTGACTGTAACACAGTGTAAGTCAATGCAGAATTTGGCCCAAAGTGTATTCATGTGATCTTCAGAGGCATGAGGTGAAGCGCAGTGGGTGATGTACTGGGATTCTATAAATGGAAGTTAATTATTCATGTATGAATTAGCTTATGAATATTTATGCACGTATGCCTGAATGTGAAATACATCCAGATTTATATAATACTATACCAGTACACACCACTTTAGCAGAGGTGTAAACAGACAAGTGAGATACAAATGCTTAATTCGTTTAAAAACACGTACACATCTTCTTGGCAGATTTTCCACATTCACTTGAGGACAGTGTTGTGAAAAGCAGCTTTGCAGAGTAAAGTGAACATTTTGTCATTCTAGTTGCTATTTTAAACTAATCTATATTCAGACTCAGAGTTAGAAGGTGCATCATTCAACTGCAGAAAGAAACCTTTTGTCCTTCCCTTTAGCCTCATGTTCTCCTGCCCTTCAGCCCCATGGTTTCAGCTATTTCCAAATTACATACTGGAGGAGTTTTTATGCCAAGAGGCTGGCATAGAGGCAAGGAAGAGGTGAGGTGAGTTATTCCTTATACAGTATAACTGCTTGTGATTGTCTTCTTACTTCAGACTAATAGGGTAATTTCTGGGCCTGGATTAATTTAGGTGCACTTGCCCGTGTCAAACAATATAAATTGTTACCATTTTCCTTATTCCATGTTTCAGTTACAAAATATATGCCCTAGAGCAGTGTTTCCCAAACCTGGGATGCTGCTTGTGTAGGGAAAGCCCCTGGCGGGCCGGGCCAGTTTTTTTACCTGCCACATCCGCAGGTCTGGCTGATCCCGGCTCCCACTGGCTGCAGTTCACTGCTCCAGGCCAATGGGAGCTGCTGAAAGTGATGTACTGACCGCTGCTTCCAGCAGCTCCCCTTGGCCTGGAGCAGCGAACTGTGGCCAGTGGGAGCCGCGATCGGCCGAACCTACAGATGTGGCAAGTAAACAAACTGGCCCGGCCCATCAGGAGCTTTCCCTACACAAGCGGCATCCCAAGTTTGGGAAACACTGCCCTAGAGTACTGTATTTTTTGTCACGTGGAAAAGCTATTCTGCAACTGAAAAGATCCTTTCCCCAACCTTAGGGTCATGTCCAAAATAAACAGTCCCTCAAATTCTTCACATCCAACATACACCTCTACCCCGATATAACGCTGTCCTCTGGAGCCAAAAAATCTTACCGTGTTACAGTGAAACGACGTTATATCGAACTTGCTTTGATCCGCCAGAGCGCGCAGCCCCCTCCCCAGTAGCGCTGCTTTACCAGGTTATATCCAAATTTGCGTTATATCGGGTCGTGTTATATCGGGGTAGAGGTGTATTAATTTAATTTCACTTACTACCACCACCCTGTAGCATCCTTTATTGCACTTATAGAATCATAGAAACATAGATCTGGAAGGGACCTCAAGAGGTCATCTAGTCCAGCTCCACCCACAATGCAGCAGCAGTAAGTGTATCTAGGCCATCGCTGACAGGTGCTTGTCTAACTTGTTCTTAAAAACTTTCAATGACAAGGATTCCACAACCTCCTCAGGTAACCTATTCCAGTACTTAACTATCCTCATAGTTAGAAAAAATTTCCTAATATCTAACATAAGAATGGCCATATTGGGTCAGACCAAAGGTCCATCCAACCCAGTATCCTGTCTGCCGACAGTGGCCAATGCCAGGTGCCCTGCCATCCATCTCCACCCTCTGACAAACAAAGGCTAGGGACACCATTCCTTACCCATCCTGGCTAATAGCCATTAATGGACTTAACCTCCATGAATTTATCTAGTTCTCTTTTAAACCCTGTTGTAGACATAGCCTTCACAACCTCCTCAAGCAAGGAGTTCCACAGGTTGACTGTGTGCTGTGTGAAGAACTTCCTTTTATTTGTTTTAGACCTGCTGCCCATTAATTTCATTTGGTGGCCCCTAGTTCTTATATTATGGGAACAAGTAAATAACTTTTCCTTAATCATTTTCTCCACACCACTCATGATTTTATATACCTCTATCATATCCCCCCTTAGTCTCCTCTTTTCCAAGATGAAAAGTCCTAGCCTCTTTAATCTCTCCTCATATGGGACCCGTTCCAAACCCCTAATCATTTTAGTTGTCCTTCTCTGAACCTTTTCTAATGCCAGTATATCTTTTTTACATGAGGAGACCACATCTGTATGCAGTATTCATAGATCTCCCTTGCTTCAGATTATGCCCATTACTTCTTGTCTTAGCTCCAATGGATATGGAGAATAACTGATAACCATCCTCTTTATAACAGCCTGAACATTACGCTGTCAACTGCCAACGGAGGAGCACCTGTCACATGCAGCACTTTTGCCATGCTGGGCCCATTCCTGAGAGTTGTCAAATGGGATGATGCAGTCATACTCCCCAATTGCCAAATTCTGATCATTCCCACCTTGATGCCTACTCTGCCATCTGGTTTTCCAAAAAAATAAACAAACAAATCAAACATATCCCTGCCCTCCTTCAAAGGACACAACAGCATTTCAGTGTATTTCAATACATTGTTTCAGCATAAGTATTTTGTAACAACTTAATGAAATGCTATGGTCGGTCACTAGCAGACTTGTGCCTTTAAGATCACTTTAAGCCCTGTGAAAGTCCAACCCAGAGGTGAACGGTCTCAAAAACCACTGCCCCCAGCTTTCAGACAGGTAGCCCCTCCCCCTTGAAAACATGGCCATTTCAGACAGGTAGCCCCTCCCCCTTGAAAACATTCTCTATTGTCTTTCAAGATGGTGATGGAAATAGAAAAAAAAACTTCAAGACTCCCAGACATCAATTTTATGAGACACTAAACTAGCTGATGCAGTTACTCCTTTTGTAACAAGAAAGATTAAACTGGATCAGCAGAGGCACAGACAAGGATGCCTGTGTTCTGCTGCCTATAAATAGGATCACCGCCTTTTAAAAAAATAAACAGCCAGCTGTTACAACTAGACAGCGAAGTCAAGGCAGCAACTGAAAGGAACAGTTGTTTGCTGAATAAATCTGTGCAATCTACTCATGCTTTAATTGGGAAATTCTGTCCAGATTAATTTTAGATGAGAGGTGATATTAACATGAGCTCTGAAAGGTAAAAAGGGTAGAACATGCTCTTCAGGATAAGAAATCTTGTAAGTGATATTTTCTAAGGCCTGGTCCACACTAGGACTTTAATTCGAATTTAGCAGCGTTAATTCCAATTAACCGTGCACCCGTCCACACCACGAAGCTATTTAATTTGACATAGAGGGCTCTTTAGTTCGACTCCTGTACTCCTCCCCGACGAGGGGAGTAGCGCTAAATTCGACATGGCCATGTCGAATTAGGCTAGGTGTGGACGGAAATCGACCTTAGTAGCTCTGGGAGCTATCCCATAGTGCACCACTCTGTTGACGCTCTGGACAGCAGTCCGAGCTTGGATGCTCTGACCAGCCACGCAGGAAATGCCCCGGGAGGGAGACCCTCTCTCAGTACCAGCGCTCACACAGCGAACGGGAGGACAGGTGGCGTCAAGAGGACCAGCAGGCGACTCAAACGCTGCTTGGACTAATGAGGGAGCAAACGGACATACTCCGGCACCTTGTGGATGTTCTGCAGGACCGCAGGCAGGAGGACAGAGCCCCCCTGCAGTGTATCTGCAACCGCCCTCCCCCGCCACAAAGTCCCATACCCCCCTCACCCAAAATAACCAGAAGGAGGGGCGCCAGGGGCCATGAAAACTGTCACTGCACCCCAGCAGAGTGCTCAATTACCCAAAAGCTCTCATACCCTCAATTTTGAGAAGTCCTTCCCTTCCTGACTCACCCAAGCCCCAATCCAAGTTTCATCCCCTAACTGTCTAGTTAATTATTAAAAATACTTTGCTGTTAATTACTGTTTCCGTCATGTTTTTTTACAGAAGACTGTGTTTGAAGGGGGAGTGGGGTGGGGAAGGGAGTTGGTAATTGTATAGGGCAGTCACCTTTACCAGGGTACAGACACGGGGGCAGGATCAGCAGCAGGTCACACACACAGTGCAGTCAGTAGGCACCCTGGTCGGTATGGGAGGTAGTTTCCAGGTTCTGTGTGGGTGGCGGGGTATGTGACTTTGTAGCGGGGGAGGGCGGTTACAGATCTTATGCAGCGGTCCTTGTCCTGGACCGCAGGGCCACGCAGCAGGGGAATCTGTAACCGTCCTCCCCCGCCGCAAGGTCACATAGCCCCCGCACACAGAGTCCCAAAAAGGAGGGATGGCAGGCTCCATTGAAACAACCAGTCCGGCACTGCGGACCACTCTAGGAGCAGGAGCCTGTCATTCCTCGAGTTTAGAAGCGGTCTTTACATCACCACACACCCTACCCAGCACAGTCTGCATCCCAGTTTCAACCCTTTAACGCAAAGTCATTAATAAAGAAACCTTTGTTAAGTAACAATGGAACATGTATTTTATTTTTACACGTGTGTTGGAAGTGGGGGAAACGGGGTGAACAGGGTATGTAACTGCAGAGGATAGTCAACAGTAACTGGGTAAAGAAACAGGGGCAGGTTCAGCTTCTCTGTAAAGAAACTCAACAGTCACAGGTCACGCTGATCGCTGGTACTTGAAGAGTTCCTTGTCGCTGTCCAAGGTGCCTGTATAGGGCTTCATGAGCCAGGGCATTAGTGGGTAGGCTGGGTCCCCAAGGATCACTATAGGCATCTCCACATCCCCAACAGTTATTTTGTGGTCCGGGAAGAAACTACCTTCCTGCAGGCGTCTAAACAGACCACAGTTCCTGAAAACACGCGCGTCATGAACCTTGCCTGGCCACCCGAACGTTGATGTTGGTAAAACGTCCCCTATGGTCCACCAGTGCTTGCAGCACCATTGAAAAGTAGCCCGATTTCTCAGCAGCTGACTGTGGAAGAGGTGGACGATAAGGTGCGAGGAGGTGAAAACGGCCATAACTGCAGCGGGCTCCATGCTCGTAGTGCTGTGGCGTCCGCGCTGTCACTGACCAGAAAAGTGCACGAACAGATTGCCCGCAGGCGCTTTCAGGGAGGGAGGGCATGATTGACGGTTCAATGATGACAGTTACCCAAAACCACCCTCGACACATTTTTTCCCCCAGCAGGCATTGGGGGCTCTACCCAGCATTCCAATGGGCAGCGGGGACTGCGGGAACTGTGGGATAGCTTCCCACACTGCACCGTTTCCAAAGTCGACGCTGACCCCGTTAGTGTGGACTCACAAAGTCGAATTAGTGTCCTTAGTGTGGATACACAAATTCGACTTTGTACGGTCGATTCCACAAATTCGAATTAAGTTGAATCAAACTACTCTTGTAGTGTAGACATACCCTAATCTAAAACTAGCATTTTCCTCACAGATTCCACCGACAGTTTTAGCAGAGAGGCCAAGAACTGAATGGACATAGAGAGAGAGGATGGTTGGATGCTAGCCTGGGGCTTGCAGAGCTGGGTTCAATGCCTATACCACCACAAACTTCCTGTGTGACCAGTTCCTCACCTGTAAAATGGGGATAATACTTTTCTTCCTCACAGGAGTGTTGTGAGGAGAAATACTTTAAAGATTGTGAAGCACTCAAATACTCCAGTAATGAGGGCCATGTAAATACCTTAGACAGACTGAACTATTCTCTTAACCCAAGAGTTCATCCCTCCAGAACAGGCCTGAGGCAGATTGGTGGAGCAGCATGGAGAAGTCTGCAGCCCCATTACTCACCCGTGTTGTACATGTCTTGTGGAGCTACATTTACCACTGATTTCAGTCTCAGGTGATACATGAGAATGTGCCATTCTCGTCAGGAATAAGGGAACGCATTACCAGAGTGTAGAGTACTTACTGGAGGAAAGAGAGGAAGATGCAGCAAGCAACACCTGGTTGTAAAACACCCACTTTACAGCTGCAGCTGCTTGGGTCCACCAAATTTACAGGGCTAGGCCCCAGAAAGGCACATTGTGTGAGTAATTAGCTACAGTTAGTTTGGACCAGGAAGTCACTAGGGAGAGCATGGTTCTTCTAGGAAATGGGCTATTTTTACAGTGTGCATTCCACCACAGTATCACAGCCAACAATCCAGCATCCTTCTAAAGTTCTAAGTTCTCTGTATTAACTACACATTAAAAAGCTACATTAAAAACATTACTGAGGTTGCAAAGTCAAGCACTCAAAAGTTAGGAAATGTCAGAATTAAGGTTGCCTCTGTAACCAGTGATTTTAACATTCCAATCATGCAAATCATCCCAACAGGTTTCAATAATACCAATTTATATCAAATTTCCTCATCAATGAGACTGTCTAATTCCACTTGCTTATTCCCCAGTCTCCTAGTATTGGTGTATAAACAATTCAGTTTCTTCTCTACACATTTCTTTACCACCTCTATTTAACCTCTTCACAACACCCTGAGTTTGAACTACATTTGACCCCTTAGCATGCTCCTTTTGCACGTTTAGTGTAACACTCTCCTGGCTGCTCTACTATTCTCCAACCATTAGATTACAATGCCCACCCCCACATCTGAGAGTCAGGCTGCCCCATTGGTACAGCCCCCTCTCTCACTGCAAGGTGTCACAACAGCTCTGAGGCTGTAGTACAGGGGTAGGCAACCTATGGCACAGGCGCCGAAGGTGGCACGCAAGCTGATTTTCAGTGGCACTCCCACTGCCCGGATCCTGGCTACCAGTCCGGAGGGCTCTGCATTTTAATTTAATTTTAAATGAAGCTTCTTAAACATTTTGAAACCTTATTAACTTTATATACAACAATAGTTTAGTTATATATTATAGACGTCTAGAAAGTGACCTTCTGAAAACATTAAAATGTATTACTGGCACGCGAAACCTTAAATCAGAGTGTGAATAAATGAAGACTTGGCACAGCACTTCTGAAAGGTTGCCAACCCCTGCTATAGTACAACCATGCAGCAGCTTAGCTCCACTCCCTGGCTTGTGGTGGGGGAACCCATTCCCTGAGAGTTTCTGTGAGCCAAGCCCCTATGGGGTGAGGGAAGGGAAGGTTCAGTCATCCCAGGCACAGTGCACTATGAAAGGGGTATACAAGAGCAATGCTGATGACTGATATTTGGCCATCACCCCAAGACAGTGCTAACAGCATGCTGAAGTTCAGTGTCTGGCATGATGTGTACAGTAGACCATAGTATTGCACTGAGGGCAAGGATGGGTTAGCTGTAGCCAGGGAGCAACTCCCAGGGTCAGACGCTTCCCCCCATTGGCAGGTGTAGAGGGAGAAAGACCATGTCTCTGCAGCTGAAGTAGCACAAGATTTCTGGCTTTGCAGCATGCTCCATCTGAACCCTCAAGCCTCCCCTCACAACTCTGTAGCACTGACATAGCAGAACCTGAATAGGAGCAGGGGAAGGCCTGCAGGCCACAGTGACCTCCCCTCATGTCCTCAGCATTTCCTCTCAGAAATCCATGTGGAAATCAATGTTGCTCCAAACACAGAGCTGCTCAGGGTTGTGCAGCTTCTTGCAACACTATGCAAAATTATCAGTTTGCAAATCTCCATAAAGCCTTACACTGATTGCTCTGGGAGGATTCCCCTGAGTAGTTGTGGGGTGGTAGGACTTTATTCCTTAACTTCTCACAGTAGGGCAGTGGGAGAGCCTGTAGCGACTCAGAGGCAGCTTTGATGTGGGGGAACTGGCTCAACAATAGGAACCTAAGTGGTGTGACCTATGGCAGGAAGGAGCCAGGTGGTTGTTGGAGTGAATCTAGGGGGAATACTATAGCATGGCTGTCTATTACCCTTTAGCTCTGCTTCTTCCCACACCCATCTTTGGGGCAGGTGTATCACTGCCTTCTTACCCCTCAGTGCTTCCTGGGGGCTGGAAACCAGCAAGAGGAGCAGAGAAGTTGCTTGCTGGCAGATGAAAGATTTATTGCAGCATAAGTCCTCCTTCTTCCCAGAGCCCAGAGGAGTGTGTGGCCTTCAGCCAGGACTCTACAAATGCATCAGTGGCCTACATGTCAGTGTCATGGGAGATGGCACTTGCCATCTGTGCAAACAGCTTCTTCTCTGCTGCTGGGGCAGGGAGAGAGGGAGAGAGTCCAGGTGCAGTCTGGCTCCTCCGTTGCTCTGAGGAAGCTTTGGGATCAGGACCAGAGCTCTCTGGATCCTCAGGCTGTGCAGGTTTGGAGGCATATTACTCCTGCCCAGTCCATGGTACCCTGATGTACTCCCCGACCAGGGCAGTGTCAACGGGCAGCTCTGCAAGGGGAACATCGTGCCGCTCTATGACCCTATGTACTGAATGCCTCCCTTGCAGATAGTTCACAAAGAGGATGGGAGCTTACTATTGCTACCACCTGAGGCATTTATTCGGTTCAGTTCAAGTTGTAGAATTAGGTGCTTAGAGATTGAACTGGATACTTCATGCTCCTAAAAGTGACCTATTACATTTAGACATCCCCTGCCTTAAATTATACAAAGATTGTTTAAAGTTTAGAGCAATAGTAAAGAGACACATTTTAAACACTTCATTGGGCAGGAAAAAGCCCTCAATATTTATTTCCTATTTATTTCCAATGAACTAGCTGCCAAACTGCTTTTTCTCAGCACTGTTGCCAGCCATCTTAGTGAGTTTCCTGTCATCTCTCTTCTCGCTGTGGACACTTGACTGCAGCAGCTCTGCAGATGTCCCAGCTTTGCTCTTTAACGTACATTCACCACTTGTTTGGATGGAGCTACATGTACCATTGAGTTGCCTCATGAAAACATCTCAATCTCTGTCTATGGACACAGGCACCAGCAACCAATTCCCCAAGCCAACATCCCCTTTGCAGTAAGGAGGGAACTTAACCTGGGTTGTCTTAGCCATGGTGACTCTTGTAACTCCTCTAGCCCATCGCCACTTGGCTCTCTCACATTCTGCTAAGTGGCCGATGATCTGAGGGAAGAGAAACCCTTTGTTAGAGAAGGAAAATCTCCTCAATGGAACACTCTGTCAATGGCTCCCAGAGGCCTTCCCCATGAAACCCAACTGTGCATCCCTAGAATTCCCACTGGGGAGCTTTCTGCTCATTCACTTGTCACCCATTGCAATGGTCTCTGACAGTGGGAATGTAGGGAGAGGAGAGTCACTGCAGACGGTCCCCTCTACAGCTCCCTTGACAGGAGGAGGTTTGGTCTTGTGATGTAAGGTACAGGTCTGAGAGTCAGGGCTCCTGGGTTCTGTGGCTCTGGAAGGGTGTGTGGTCTAGTGGGTGGAGCTGTATTGGTACCGAGATTGGCTTCTGCTTCTGTCAGTGATGCTGTGTGTAACTTAACAGCCAGTCACTTTCCCTCTGATCCCCAGGTAATGGGGATAATAGTGACCAATCCTGGAAGGCTGGGAGGGGTCATGAATTAGTGTCTCCTCATCTCTAGCACCTTCCACCCAAGCCTCTCAAAGCTATTAGGTTTAGACAAACCTTCTTTCCAAAGCTAACTTCTTGTGCATCTCCACTGGCCAGTGGAATTGCACACACAGGGTACAGTCCAGCCCACAAGGTTCTGTCTTGGTAAGAGATCACCCATTCAGATGAGGCCTATTCCTGCAGACCTCATTCACACAGAACTGCCACTGACAGCTGTCACAACAGTGAATAAGATCGGCAGTATCTAGCCCTGGTATCACAAATTCAGCCCCAGATAAATACACCTTCTCCAGGGCACAGCAACAATAGGGGCTGTAAACGATTTCAGATCCCTGCAGCCTGCAAAGAAAGGACCGGTTCCTCAGTGCAAAACACTGGCCCAGACCACAGGGGCAGCAGGTTGGTCTCTGCCATCAGGACTCTAGTGACAAAACACAAGCCTTGTTAGTCAGAGCTCTGTGCATTGGAGGGGTTTTGCAACCCCCATGCCCTTACGTGGAGCAGCCATTTCAAAGAGGCTGCTTCCCAAATGGGTCAGACAGACTCTCCAATAGGCCACCAGTCTTGGTTGACACTGACCTGGGGAAGCTCTTGCAAGATCCTCAGTTTTCTGCTCCAGGCCAGGATGTGGATGCGCTGGCTGGTTGTTGTTCAGGTGGGACATTAATTTACGGACTGTTGCATGGGAGTGTGGTCCAAGCACAGGACTTGGAACCAGAACAGTCGCAATCTGCCTCCTTTCTAGGTCTTGGGGAGCTCTTCACCGCTCCATCTCTATCCCTTCTTCTGTTAAAACAGGGCTGATTTCTTTGATAGTGTATCCAGGCTCTTTCTACTGACAAGACCCCGGATCATGTTCTGGTGACTTCCCCAGTTTCCCCTCCTGACCATCCAAACAGCAGCTGCTGACATGATCTTCCTTTCCTGGTGCTGTCTTCCCCACTTCCCCAAGTCTGGCTCTGGCTGTCATTTTTTCATGTCCAGTTCAGACTTCTTCTCACCTCAAAAGCTCCCTATACAAATGCCCCTCTGTGCCAACATCTCCACCTCAGTCATCGCCTCCTCTCCCCCCACTCCCATCTTACTGCTACTTCTTCCCACAGCATCCCCTGCTACTGGGAAGGGCCCAGCAACCTCAGCTCAGGCTCCCCTTTCTATTCATTCCATCAGACTGACCCTGTAGCTCTCCTACACTCCTAGAGTGACCACTTTAGCTTGAGTGAGAGGGGCTTGTGCTACAGGTCCCTGGTTCAATCCCCACCAATGCCTGTGGTGATTATAGGTGGCCATGGTTATACTTACCTATCATTGTAGGTTGTGTAGCCCATTCCTGGCCATGTGTGGTACATCTGCTACTGTGTCCTCCACTGTGATGTAGTTCCCTCATCCACACAAGGACGTGGCATATCAAAGTCAATCCATCAGCTCTCATCTGGTCTTAACCTCCACGATGGACGGAGAGCCCTACCCTGACCACAGGAAGACAGGGTAATGTTCTTCAGGGGAATCTGCTGGAGCTCCAGTCTGAAGCTTCTTGCAGGCAATAGAGTCCAGGATCATTACACCTCCTTTGGAGATGCTTTTCCTAGGAATAAAATTACCACAGCACAATGAGAACAATGTCTGAGTCCCAGGGCTGTGATCCAGGGATAAGGGATGCTCTCAGCCAGGCTATGTACCAGGAACTTGATCTTTGTCCCAACAGCCGCAATCACAGAGATGAGTGAGTGGTTCCTACCTCCGTGAGAGGTGTGTGATTTGCCATCTAAGCATCACTGAGAACCAGCTGTTCTCACTTGACAGATGAGGTCATGGCTTCCCAAGCTGGGCCAGCTGCAGGCTCCATTGATGTAGGAGGCATGGACAGATCCCAGAGCCTGGAAGACAGAGTGGGGAGGAAGGCCCTTCTCATTTCCTGTTCAGAGACCTCCTTAGAAGAAGGGTCAAGAGGGGAGGGGAGAATGAAGGGGAGGAAGTGACTATGCCCCTGTGGGGAAGGCAATAGAGTGGAACTCAGCCCAGTTCCCAGATCTACCCCAGGTTTAGGTGTGACCTCAGAGAGGTCACTTCATCACCTCATTCCCTGCCTTTAAAATGGGGGTAATAGTTTCCTCCCCTACAGGGGGTGAGGGGAACACAGTCCTATTGTCGGCGAGGGGCTTGAACACTCTGGGGGTGGATTGTGCCAGGGTGAGGGAAGGGACCCAGAGTTTGCTCTCTACAGCCAGAGGAGGAGGATGGGATCAGAAGGTCAAGGAAGGGGGATGGGGCAGAAACTGTTGCCACAGACGGGGCTTAGGAATTTGTCAGTGCCAAAGGCTCGGTACTTCCATTCAGCAAATAGTTTCCCTACTGAGAAGACCCCTCCTGTCATCGGCAGTCTCCATAATATTTGTAGTTCTTCCTAGTGTCCTTTAGGTGCCCCCTTAGTTCTTCTTGAATGTGGTGGCTTCATTGAACCAGGTTGTCATCTGGCAAGTTTGGAGAGGCCATCGGTAGTGTGGGATGAAATCAGGGGTTAATTTATAGTTAGCAAAAAAAGGTGTCATTGGCATCATGGTTTGCAAATTTGGAGCTGATCTGTTCTCTCAGCCAAAGGTACGCGGCCACAGGGAATGAAGCCTGCCATCTCGGTCAGTTGATCTATGATTGTCAGTTGTACCATGTGGCCATTTGATTCAGGGAGTTCCAAACTGAATCCGTGGTTCCAAACTGCCATTTTGTTCAGAGCCTGGTAGTCTACACAGAGTCATAGAGTCCCACCTTTCTTCTTTCCAAAGAGGGACGGGGTCCCTGTGGGAAACGCTGAGTGGTGAATAAACCCTTTACACTGTTTTTCTTGATTACACACCGAGAGAGCCACCAGCTCTGGTTCGCACATTGTGTAAATACGGCCAAAGGGAACTGTTGCCCCAAGTTGTATGTCAATAGGGCAGTCATGCTCTCAGTGCAGAGACAAAGTGTCCACGTTTTTTTAAAATGTCCAAATAATTCTGGTACTAATCAGGAATGCGAGGTGTCAGTCCAAAGAACGGTTCACTACAGCCAGTTGCTGTGAGCCCTGGTACATACAGGGATGGACTCACTGCTGTCTGGGAATGGGCCTCTGGGCCCAGGGACTCGATGCTGTTGCCATGGAGACAGGCCTGCCAATAGCGCTTGGACGGCAAGCTGGTCTTCTGGGTTTGCCAGAGAACATGGGGGTCCTGTCATGCTAACCAGGTGAGCCCACAGAAATGTGGGGAACATATCACAGCGAATGTCAGCATTTCTTTGTGTGCCTGGGTTACCACTTTCAGGGGCACCATCACCTGAGTCACTAGTCCTGAGGACAAGAGGATCTTGTCAATGATTTTCACAACATCCAATGTGACTTCTGCCGGACAAGATATGCAGACCTAGGGCTGTCTCGAAATTTGTGATATTGTCTGCAACCCCAGAATAAATAAGTGCCCAATGCAATGGCCCCTGTCATGTTTCTCTGGAGATGCACAACTGAACTGGAACTTGGAGATGCGGTAAGGGCCTTGGTGGACCCAGCTGGATTTCCATGAAAACTTGGGCTTGTTTGTTTCCCGATACTTTTCTGGCTGGGGTCCATGAGAGGCCGGAAGTGAGTGCATGCCCTGTCTTGCCACAGTAGAAGAACAAGTTATTGCGCTGACTTCGCTCCCTCTTCTCAGTGGTCAAGTGTCAGTGGACCACATCAACCTGCATAGGTTGAGGGGATGAGCTCAAGGGTGTTAGTACAGAACCTGGGTGAGGCGGCTGTGTAACACCCTCCTCTCTTTTCTTCCCTGCACTCACAATAGCAGTTCTCAATGTGGATGGCTAGATCAATGAAGCTGTCCAGGCCTGTGAGAGTTTCTAGCTTGGCTAATTCCTCCTTGAACACTTCACTCAGTGCACAGTGGAAATGATAAAACTGAGCCACCTGGTTCCACTTAGCATTGGCCACAGGTCATCAGAACTGCATGGTATACAAGCAGCCTATGTGCCTGCTAGAATTTTGGCAGCAGAGCTTCAGCCAATCATAGGAACGTGCTCCAGTGTGTTATTGCCAGACAATTTGGTTCGAGTAGAAGTGAGGCCCAATCTAGCACCTCACCGGTCAATAAACTAGTTACCAATTCCCCCTTAGCCTGAGGGGTGGGGCAGGTCCAGGGGCATAGGCTGGTTAAGAAACCCCTACATGTTCAGTCATTTCCATTGAACCATGCTGGTAGAGGCACCACAGGGGCAGGCTCAGTTAGCAAGGCCATTGTTCACACCTGGTGTGATGTGTCCCTTCTTGCGTAGGGGCCACATACTAGCAAAGGGCCTATTTTCTGCAAAACATTGCACCACCTGGTGTCAGGTGCTGCTTCCTATAATTAGGTCTAGTAGTTGGAGCATAGGTCACAGTTAGGCATAGGATTGGACCTGGGTGAAGGGTGGTGCTGGAATCAAGACCCGGGGACAGGGCGAGGTCAAAACCAAGATCAGAGTCCATAGACAAACCAGAATCAGAACTGGAGCCAGAGACCAGGTCCAGGCCAGAGGTCAAAGCTGGGTGGTCAGAGTCCAAAGATAAGCCAAGTCAATATCAAGCCAGAGTCCAGATTCAAATAGAAATTTGAAGCTGGGTAGTCAGAGTCTAAGTGTCTGGGGAGGATCAGAAGGGGGAGACAAGGCTGCACTGGGTTAGTGGTGGGGCTGGAGGAGGACAAGGACAATACTGAGCCAGAGTTCGTAGCCAACATCTAGAGCCAAGGGTCACGCCGAGGTCAGCAGTTAGAGACTGGAGTAGAGGGTCAAGCCAGAGTCAATAGCCAGGAACTGGAGGGCAGAGTGGTGCATGGAGGCAGGAACCAGGAACAAGGCGGGGACTGGCTCAGCAGAACGGCAGGGATCTGCTTTGTTCCCTAGATGACTTCCTGGTACTCCCAGGCGCTGCCAACCTGGAGTCCTGCAGATCTAGGATCAAGTCACATGAATCCTCACCTGGGGACTCTCTTCCTAGGAATAAAAGAAGGACAGCACAATGACAAAATGTCTCTGTCCCTGGGCTGGGGGAGCTCCCACCCCAGATATGTGCCAGGACATCATCTCCATCCCTAGCTCCTGTATATTTCACACTCAGAGACTCCCTAGAAGGAGTGGAGAGTAAAGGGCGGAAAGTGAAGCTGTCCCTGGGGGAAGGCACTAGCCTGGGATCCAGGGCAGTTCCCAGATTTACACCCAGGTTTGTGTGACCTGGGTCACAGCCCTTTCTGTGTCTAAGTCCCCACCTGTCAGATGGGGAGGATCCTTTCCTGCCCCAGGATGCTTGGGGGGGGAGTTTCATTCATGGCTGGGAGGGGTTCAGATACAATGTGGTTGCATTAGGTCCCTGGGGTGGGTCAGACATTCACGAGCTCATGGGTGACAGAGGCCATGGGAACATTTGAGTAGTGACCACAGGGGAAGGGCTCCATGTCAGGCCACCAGTCCCAGACTGCAATGATTATTGATGATAAATCCTGGTTCTATGGATGGGAGCAGGAGCGAGGGCACAGAGGGCAAGGCCAAGAAAAAGGAGGGTAGAGAGAACCTATGGCCCAGACAAACGGGATTTGGGAGCAGAGGGCAGGCTCCGCTTCACCCACAAGGGAGATGGCTTCTCAGTGCTGTGGGCTCTATCTCCACTCCCACTAACCCCTCACCCCCATGTACAGTGAGACAGAGCAGTATCTGCAGCAGGGCGTCTGAGCTGCTGGACAGGTGGGGGAGGGGCCCTTTAAGGGTGTCCCATGGGGCACAGGCCCTGTAGCACCTTGGACATCTGGCACAAGCATCATTCTGATGGAATAGAGCTGGGCCATCACTTTGTCAGTAACATCCTCCTGCTGCAAGGGAAAAAGGATTAGTCAGAGACTTGGACACCCCTTCGGCAACGAGAGGTATCAACAGCACCTGGAGCCAGGAAAAGTTCCACCCAGCCCTCCCCATGTCTGAGGGATGGATTCCCCCACCCAACCCCCAGATGGACTCTTGTCCCCTCTCTAGTCACCTCCAACCCCACTCCCACCATTGTAGAGTGAAGCTCCTGCCCCCATTCCTCTCAGTCCCCCCATGAGAGCTGTTCTACTCCCAAACCCAGCTGGGGAAGCAGCTCAGCTTCCCACAATCCTCTCAGCCACCCGCTGCCCCTCCAGCTGAGGCATTGGGAGGCTTTTGGCAGCAGGGAACTGGGGTGGGAGGAAGTTGAGACCTTTCCCCAAGTGACCTCTGGTTCTTATGGTGAAGCCATGGACGGTAGCTCTGGTGAATGGGGCACATGGGCAGCCTCTGCTGACTGAATCCTCCAGTTTTCCCAGTGCAGGCCCAGCCTGGCCAGCAGCAGGGTGAGCTTTCCCCAGCCCACGTGCCTCGACCCAGCCTGGTTAGTCTTTGTGGCTCTTTCAATCCTTGGTCTCCAAGGCTGCCAGTGACGGGGCAACTCTGGATGGTGGCTCGGATGACATGGACACTAGACCACTAGGAACTGGTCTGAGGCTATGAAAGGCTGGCAGAGGTCACTAGGGGAGTTTCCTGCCCCTAGCATGAGCAATGGCAGCTTGTCCTGTTGATCTGACGTCTATAATTAAATAGCCTGGCTGAAAAGCTGGGTCCAGGGGTGAAAGTAACTTAAAGGACTTACCGGTACTCTGGAGTCCTGAGCAGGGGATGGGGCCTCAACTGGAAGAAGCGTGGCCTCATCCCAAAGATAAGCCAAGTCAGTCAATATTGCCAGAGTCCAGAGTGGATAAGGCTTTCAGGGCTCACGCAGGTCCCACTCTCCATGTCACCGACATTCATGAGCCTTATGTATGGTGCATTAATGCAGCCTCCAGGGTCAGGCTGTCCCCAGCCATTTAGGTGCCCTACGCAGTCTGCCCATGGGGCGGCTGTGGGGCCCCAGCCAGGGCTGGGGCAAAGTTAGAGACTGGAGTAGAGGGTCAAGCCAGAGTCAATAGCCAGGAACTGGAGGGCAGAGCGGTGCATGGAGGCAGGAACCAGGAACAAGGTGGGGACTGACTCAGCAGAACGGCAGGGATCTGCTTTGTTCCCTAGATGACTTCCTGGTACTCCCAGGCGCTGCCAACCTGGAGTCCTGCAGATCTAGGATCAAGTCACATGAATCCTCACCTGGGGACTCTCTTCCTAGGAATAAAAGAAGGACAGCACAATGACAAAATGTCTCTGTCCCTGGGCTGGGGGAGCTCCCACCCCAGATATGTGCCAGGACATCATCTCCATCCCTAGCTCCTGTACATTTCACACTCAGAGACTCCCTAGAAGGAGTGGAGAGTAAAGGGCGGAAAGTGAAGCTGTCCCTGGGGGAAGGCACTAGCCTGGGATCCAGGGCAGTTCCCAGATTTACACCCAGGTTTGTGTGACCTGGGTCACAGCCCTTTCTGTGTCTAAGTCCCCACCTGTCAGATGGGGAGGATCCTTTCCTGCCCCAGGATGCTTGGGGGGGAGTTTCATTCATGGCTGGGAGGGGTTCAGATACAATGTGGTTGCATTAGGTCCCGGGGGTGGGTCAGACATTCACGAGCTCATGGGTGACAGAGGCCATGGGAACATTTGAGTAGTGACCACAGGGGAAGGGCTCCATGTCAGGCCACCAGTCCCAGACTGCAATGATTATTGATGATAAATCCTGGCTACGTAGCTGGGGATTGTGGATGGCCAGCAGCACCGCCTACAGGAAGGATCTTCTCTGGCCTTCTGAGAAGATCTCTCTGAAGACCTAAAACCAACAGCACCTGAGCCCTTGGCAGATTGCCCAGAACCAGGCTCCAAATCCCTCTAATGGCTCACATACAGGGTAGGAATCCTGCTGTGGGCTCTATCTCCACTCTCACTAACCCCTCACCCCCATGTACAGTGAGACAGAGCAGTATCTGCAGCAGGGCGTCTGAGCTGCTGGACAGGTGGGGGAGGGACCCATGACATGCTGGGAATGTGTCCATGTGCATGAGCCTGACGCGCTCTGGAATGTAGCTCACAAAGACCACACAGGGCCCTCTACTGCTTCCAGCAGTGATATCTCCTGGAGCTCACAAGCTAAAGGGATAGGGCTTTCAGGGCTCACGCAGGTCCCACTCTCCATGTCACCAACATTCCCATGAGCCTTATGTATGGTGCATTAATGCAGCCCAGGGTCAGGGCTGTCCCTAGCCATTTAGGTGCCCTACGCAGTCTGCCTGCAGGGGAGGGGGCTGTGTGGGGCCCCAGCCCCCCCCCCGAAGTTCTGGGAGGCAGGAGCTGTGGGGGGGACACTTTTGGGGGCACACAGGCCCAGAGTGGCCCGGGGGATTAGCAGGGGGCCGGAAACAGCCTGCTCCGCTTCCCTCACCCCAGCCCCAGCTATGTCGCCCGGGGGAGGGGGTTTGCGGGAAGGGATCACCTCCCACACTCACCAGCAGTGGCGGGAAGCGGAGCAGTCTGGCCCCAGCCTGCTCTATTCTGCCAGCTCCCAGCTGCAATGCTCCTCTTCCAGCCACCGGTGGGAGCCGGGGGCGGTCCTTTCCCCAATCCAAGCAACATGGCTGGGGCCAGGGCAAGGGAAGCAGAGCCGCACTCACTGGTGGCAGGAAGCGGAGTGCTGCAGCTGGGAGCTGGTGGAGTAGATCTGGCTGGGGCCGGGTTGCTCCGACTCTCGCTGCTTCCGGTGAGTGTGGGGTCGTTGGGGGAAGAGGTGGAATGGGGCCAGGCCGGGGGTGGAGCAGAGGGGAAGGGGAAGGGGAAGGGGCAGGGTGGAGGGAGTTGTCCGGGGCCCCACACACCCCTAGGGATGGCCCTGCACCTTGCAGTGGGCACAGCCTGGGGGAGGGTGCGGGGGGGGGCGGCCAAGGGATAGGGCTGGTCACTGGGGCTGGTGCTGCCACATATGCAGCACGCAGCTGCCTAGGGAACCATGAAATATGGGACAATTTGGTGCCCCAAATTTCATGGTGCCCTACCCAGCTGCATATGCCTAAGCACAGCCCTGGCAGGGAATCCAACAAGGATCTTGCTAGGCAATTGCTGGACATGTTGCCAACTCAGAGACATACACAATGGCTCCCCTCTCAGACACTTTGGTGTCAGCAATGGAGAAAGTGAGTAGAGCTGTATGCCTCAAGAAACAATCCTGCATTAACTCTATGCCATGTAGCAATGGATCTATGTAGCACACAGAAATCAAGGCCCTTAGAAAGGCTCCAAACCACGATCCTCAGTCTCTCCCAGCTGAACTCTGTCAGCTGGAAATAAGTAGCTGGGTTTGTTACCCCTCTTCTGCAGTAGTAGCTGTTAGAGCCGGGAAAATGGGGATAATAGTTTCCTCCCTCCCAGGGGGTGAGAAGAGGACAATCCCATAGTTGGCAAGAGACTCAGACACTCTGGGAGTGGATTGTGCCAGGGTGAGGGAAGGGACCCAAAGTTTGCTCCCTTCAGCCAGGGTGGGAGGATGGGATCAGAAGGTCAAGGAATGGGGCAGAAACTGCTGCCACAGACATTCTTGAATGTGGTGGATTCATTGAACCAGGTGGCTAGCTGCTGAGTTCGGAGAGTCCGTTTGTAGTGTGGGATGAAATCGGAGGGAAATCTATAGATAGCAAAAAAAAGTACCATTGGGTTTGTGGTTTGCAAATTCTGAGTAGCGTAGGAGGGTGGGGGAGCAGTTCTCTTGGTTGTAATTAAGAAAAGCAACATAAATATTGCTCCAGTACTGGAGCAGTATTGCTTGCCATCTTGCCATTCGTCTGTGGGTAGTATGCTCAGGAGGCATTGGTGTGGATGTTTAGTAGCCAGATAGTTTAGCGCCAGAAACAAGAAATGAACTGGGGCCCTTTATGAGAAGTGATATGGTTAGGAAGCCTATGCAGAGAGATGACATTTGTTTCTAGGAGCTGATCTGTCCTCTCAGACGAACGTACATGGCGACGGGATGAAATGTGCCATCTTGCTCAGTTGATCTATGATCAGGGGCGGCTCTACAGTCATGGTCGGGACCATCCCCAGGATGCGCCCCCCCGCGCGCGCAGCCGCTGGTGGAGCCCCCCCCCCGTCTATGATAGTCAGTTTTTCCATATGGCCATTTGATTCAGGGAGTTCTACAATGAAATCCATGGCAATGGGTCTCCAGAAGCATAAAGGTGCCAAGAAGTCTGGTGTGTGGTGCCTTCGTGCGAGTGCAAAAGTCACGTGACTGAACATAAGTCTGAATTTCAGCCCACATCCGGCAGCACTAAACAAAGCAGGAGGTTAGGCAGTAGGTATTGAGGCATCCAAAGCGCCCTGCAGGAGAGTTCTCCTGGTTCGGATGTAGTACCTTCGAACGGGAACATCCTGGCAAAACACACATGCAGCCTTCAGTTAATGTTATTGTGTCCTACATGTCCCATTCCCTGGCCAATGAGTCATCCCACGAGGCTGATCAAATTAGCATGATTAGAGCTTGACGTATGCAGAATTAAGTACGTTGTGGGCCTTAGGGAGCTAGGGCTATTCCTGGCTAGCTTTCTCCCCTTCTTGGTTATATTCTCCATTATGGACAGGGCGTCGGCCTGCCCATTCTTGGTTCCCGGTCAATAAGTTAAGTAATCTTGAAATTGAAGCAGGAGAAGAATAAGATCTAGCTTAATTGTCCCTCATTCAGTGCTTTGGCCTTCTGCAGATACTGAATATGTTTGTGATCAGTATAAACTTGTGCTGAGTATCGAGCCCTCTTCAGCTAATGACACTAGTCTTTAAATGAGGATTTAATCAGAAGCAACTGATTATCACGGCTCTCATAGTTTTGGTCTGGGGGAAGGCGGTGAGCCTCCATGAGTGTTATGCACAGGGGTGCAGCAGGTGCTTGAGGCCAGCAGGTGCTTGGGGCCTGAAAAAACACAGTCCCGATGGCCATATTAGATGTATCAACTTCCATGATGAATGCTCCAATTGGATCGGGGTGCTCCAGAACAGATGCAGCAGTGAAGGCATTTTTAGCTGTTTGAGGGCTTCTTGGGCCTGGGGCAACCAAACAAATTGGGCGATTTTGTGGAGGAGAGCTATCATGGGGGTTATTTGCTCTGTGAATCCTGGGCTGAAGCAGTGGTAGAAACTGATGAAGACTAGGAAGTGCTGCACTTCTTGAGCACTCTGAGCTACATCCCAGTTGCGAATGGCTTCCATTTTATTTGGATCAATCTTAACACCTTCTGGGGAGAAGATGTGTCCCAAAAACTCTGTGGAGGGTTGGCTGAAGGTATTCTTTTTCAGTTTTGCATATAGACCATGCTGCCACAACCTCTCCAGGTTCTGATGTGGTGCGCGTGCTGCTCTGGGCTCTCCAATAGAAGTATGTCATCTAAATAGATGACAATGTATTGATCCAGAATGTCCCCAGATAAATCACTGATGAAGTGTTGCAAGGTCACGTAGCCATGAGTCCGTCCAAATGGCATTACCAGATATTTAAAATGTTCATAATGTGTTGGAAATCTGTCTTTCCACTCAAATCTGTCCCCCACCCAAATGAGTATTAGATTCTAAGTCCCTGGAGGTCTAGTTTGATGAATATCCATCAGATTTCATGTGATCCAATGATTCTGGGATTAAAAGCAGGGATTCAAAACTGTCACTTCGTTCAGGGCCTGGTAGTCTACAGAGAAGTTCAGATTCCCACCTTTCTCCTTTCCAAAGAGAGCCAGGGCCCCTATAGGACATGCTGAGTAGCAAATAAACCCGTTGGATGTTTTTTCTTGACTATATGCAGGGAGAGCCACCAGTTCTGGTTCGGACATTGGGTAAATATGGCCAAAGGCAACTTTCGGCCAAGGTTGGTGATCAATAGGGCATTCTTAGTCTTGACACAGAGGCAATGTGTCTGCATTCCTTTTGAAGATATCCACATTTGAGTAGGGGTTGGACTAAATGACCTCCTGAGGTCTCTTCCAACCCTAATCTTCTATGATATCCCTAATATTTATCAGGAATGTGGGGTGTCAGACCCAAGAATAATGGAGTAGGTCCAGCAGCAGAGGCTAGTTAAGGAAACCCCTGAATTTTCAGTCATCCCCATCAAAACACTGCAGTAGGGGCACCACAGGGCCAGGCTCAGATAGCAAGGCTATTGTTCACACCTGGTGTAATGTGTCCCCTTTTGTGCACAGGCCACTTACGTGCGGAGGGCCTGCCTTTCTGCAAAAATTTGCACCACCTGGTGTCAGGTGCTGCCGCCGATAATTAGGTCTAGTGGTTGGAGCGTAGGTCACAGTTAGGTATAGGGCTGGGCCTAGGCAAAGGGTGGTGAGCGAATTGAGATCCAGGGTCAAAACCAAGATCAGAGTCCATAGACAAACCAGAATCATAACTGAAGCCAGAGTCCAGGTGCAGGCCAGAGATCGAAGCCAGGTGGTCAGAGTCCAAAGGAAAGCCCAAGACGATATGAAGCCAGATACAGGTGGAAGGTCAAAGCCAGGTAGTAAGAGTCTGAGGGTTTGGGGAAGATCAGAAGGAAGAGGCAAGATTGGAGCTGGTCATTGGTGGGGCTGGAGCGAGACTAGAGGAGGGCAAGGACAATACTGAGCCAGAGTTGGTAGTCAAGATCTAGAGCCAAGGGTCATGCCGGAGTCAGCAGCCAGATACTGGAGACGAGGGTCAAGCCAAGTCAATAGCCAGGAACTGGAGGGCAGAGCAGGGTGATGCATGGAAGCAGGAACCAGGATCAAAGTGGGGACTGGCTCTACAGAAGGGCAGGGATCTGCCTTGTTGCCTAGATGACTTGGTACCCCCATGCACTGCACATCTGGAGCCTTGCAGACCTGGGATCAAGCCCCATGAACCCTCACCTGGGGACTCTCTTCCTAAGAATAAAAGAATAAAATGTCTCTGTCTCTATCCCTGGCCTGATCCAGGGCTGGGGGAGCCCCCACCCTATGTGCCAGGAACCACATCTAGCTCCTGTTCATTTCACACTCAGAGACTCCCAAAAGGAGGGGAGAATATAGGACAGAAAGTGAAGCTGTCCCTGGGGGGAAGGCACTAGCCTGGGACCCCTGCAGTTCCTAGATCTACACCCAGGGTTGTGTAACCTGGGTCACAGCCCTTTCTCTGTGTCTTAGTCCCCACCTGTCAGATGGGGAGGATCCTTTCCTGCCCCAGGGTGCTTGGGGGGAAGTTTCATTTGTGGCTGGGAGTGGTTCAGCTACAAGGTGGGTGGATTAGTCAGACATTCACAAGCTCATGAGTGTCATGGGCCATGGGAACAGAAATGTTCCCCGCTGTTAGCCATGCAGTGGGGGGAGGGGTGAAGCCATTATCCCAGAGAATTGGGTGTGTGGGTGGGGGATTAATTGGGTTTCTGCTGCACATTAACCCAGAAGCTGCAGCCCCTCCTTTTAAATTGCCAACCCATTTTAAATGGCCAACCCAACGGCTGCTTGGTATGGGAAATGAGGGTGCTGCTGTTTGAAACCATTTCCACATGTTATGAAGGTTAAAGAAGCCAAAAGACTGTGGCTTACCATGGCTGCCTGCAAGCTGAATTCTGTTGCCCAGCCCTGCGTCAGTGATCTCTCACACCAAACTGACATACCCTCAATAAGAGGCAAAATGCGACCTTGTAACGAAAGCACATGTGCTATGTAATGTTAACAGCAAGGTTTACCGTGAAAGAGTGTACCCATTATTCTATAAAATGTGTCTTTTTAACTACCACTCTTCCTTTTTTTTCCTCCACCAGCTGCATATGTTTCTTCTTCCCAGAGGCTAGCGAAGATTAGAAGGCAAAAAAAACCGCACTCGGGATGAAATGTTCTCTGAGCTCCTGCTGTCCTCCCACACCGACAGCACAGCAGAATGCATGGAGGCAGACGATGTCAGAGTGCAGGAAAGCACAATATAAATGTGAGGAGACCTGGCGGGCTGAAGAGAGTAAGTGGTGGGCTAAAGATGATCGGTGGTGTCAGCTTGCTGACAGAAGGCAGGAGTCAGTGCTCAGGCTGCTGGAGGATCAAACTCATATGCTGCAGCGTATGGTTGAGCTGCAAGAAAGGCAGCAGGAGCACAGACCGTCACTACAGCCCCTGTGTAACCAACCGCCCTCCTCCCCAAGCAGAAATGTCTAAAATATCACCTGATCCTCTCCCTTGTCCCCTGGTCTCGCCCTCTTCCCAACCCTAATAAAAAATAATCTTCACAGCTCAGTATTTAAAGCCATTGGGACATTTTTCCTCATCTATGTCTAATCAGCACCACTTACATGGATTTTATGACCCTGATTCTGACCTCACTTGCACCAGCATTGTACTGCAGTGCAGTTACTTTTCATTGTGTAAGAGCCGGATCATGCCCAGAGTCCAAAAACAGCAATTAATCCAGAAAAAAATAATAATAAAATTCTTTTAATACCCAGAGTGACCTCACCGAGAAGCCGAACAGCCCTGAAGACAAACCACGAAGCAGAGCACCTTCTCTCCCGGCCCTGCCCAAACATCCAAAAAACAGGTGAGAAATTTCTCTCTAAATATTAAAAACAACAGTGAAGAATGAAGATCAAAGAACCACAGTAACTACAATCAAAGGGCTACAAATGCCCTTGAAAAGGAACTAGCTATGAGTTTATATGGGGGGAGGGAGAGGGAAAGGAGCAGGGTAATTGATGGTTGCAGACCAGAGGGCACTTTCTGCTCCTTATTGCTATGATGCTCTCACCTGGGAACTGTTCTTAAACATTTACAAATATTCCTTCTCTCTCTCGGTGCTCCTGACTGCACGTCAGAGGCACTTCAACTCAGGAACAGGCATCTGGGTGAAAAATCTTTGCATAACTGCCATTAGATCAATAAACCACACATTATTCTTTAATGGGGTGACAGGTTCTTCTTATTGAACATGTGAGACTATTACTGGTATTAAAAAGGCTGCACATTTGTTTAATTTACTCCAAGGACCAGAATATCCAATATCTGGCCACTACACTACATTCAGCTGTATGCAGCGCTAAGATGACAAGCACCATACCTTTAAAAGGAAGCGGGTCCAGTGCACTTGTGACTGTACTTGGTCCCAAATTGGGCATAATAGAAGGCACCTGTGCCTTATAAAAGAGGAAGCGGAGACAGAGTTAGAGGTCTCCTGCCGGTGAGTTTGATACACCAGCGTTACAAGATTCCAGCCAGGTACGGCTGGGAATGGCCTGCTAAAAGCAGGAAATTGACTTGGACATTGTGGCCTTTTTTGCGGGGGGAGGAGGGGGACTTTGAATTTTGTTCTGAACTTTTATGTTAATAAACGCAGACCCTAAGGAGGGGTGTTTGAACAAGGAGCCTGGAAGAAGGGAAACAGAGGGAGGATGTCTACAGAATGACTTCAGGCTGCAAAAGGATACTTGAGAAGTGACTGACCCTGTTGCACACAATTAGGGTGACCAGACAGCAAATGTGAAAAATTGGGATGGGGGTGGGGGGTAATAGGAGCCTATATAAGAAAAAGACCCCAAAATTGGGACTGTCCCTATAAAATCAGGACATCTGATCACCCTACACACAATATAAACCTACATAGTATCATGCATGGCTCTGGAGAAACTTCTGCTCCTTGATGGCTTCTGTTCTATGTATGTTTTTATA
The DNA here is from genome assembly GCF_016161935.1 of Mauremys reevesii. Taxonomy (NCBI): domain Eukaryota; kingdom Metazoa; phylum Chordata; order Testudines; family Geoemydidae; genus Mauremys; species Mauremys reevesii. The sequence continues at coordinate 177,579,522 of NC_052624.1, read as the reverse complement.
CTGCGCTCCTCACCATAGTGTCTGAGCACCTTCCAATAGTGATGTAAGCAATGTGACAGGACATCTGTCACATATTTTGGTCGTTTTTTTTTTTTAAAGAATATATACTTGTTCCTATCTCTTCATATCAGAAAAAGGCTGTTTTTGTCAATGTTCTTTGAACTATTGCATGTTTGAAGGAGGAAGAAGGCGTAATATGGCTGAACATTAAGCAGACAGTGACAGTTGATTATTAGTACTTGTATTTCAGTAGCACCTGGAAGCCCAATCAAGGATCAGGCCCCATTGAGCTAGGCACTGTACACACAGAATGAAATGCCAGACTGTGACACCCTGGGGAAGGTACTGCACTGGTTGTTTCCTATCGTCGTAATACTGCCCGCCTCTTTCCTCGTGCTCTGATTCTAATGGCCCTCTCTATCCCTTCCTTTAAAAGGACAAGCCTCAAACTGTAACAACCAATCTGAGATTCCCCTCTCTGAATGCTCCCCTCCCATTTTAATTTCACTTAATTGTACTCTAGTCCAGTGTTTCTCAAATGCCGCCACTGTGGCTGCATGCAACTACCACGGGATTTTCTTGCAGCCACAGCCTCCGGGGCTGTGATTGGGGCAGGGGAAGCAGTGGCCCCTCTCCCTCCCTGGTCCTCCTGGATGCACTGTCTTGATGTTGGTTGCTGGGCTTCCAGTTGGGCCCTGCCCCCCTCTGGAGACACTTGAGGCACAATGCTGGAGAAGCAGGCAGCTGGTGAGTTCCCCACCTTCCCACGGGTGGTGGGGCTCAGGCTTTGGGCTTCAGCCCAGGGTTGGCATGGAAGGCAGGCTCTGGCCGCAGGGCTTTGGGCTCCAGCCCCAGACTCTGGCTGTGTGGCTTTGGGTTCAGTCCCCTAGCCATGGGGCTTCAAGGTCCAGCCACCTGCTGCCTCCCCAGCCAGCCTCCCCGCCCCCATCGCCTCTGCTGCCTCCCCCGATCTCCCACCCAGGGCTTAATTTGTCCCCAGACTTGCTGGGGCTGAGTAAGTCTGTTGTGAAAAGTGATACTTATCTATTTGTTAATATCACTTTTCACAACAGACTTACTAGCTAGCCAGGGGCGGCTCCAGGTATTTTGCCGCCCCAAGCACGTCAGGAAGGCTGCCTTCGGCGGCTTGCCTGCGGGAGGTCCCCAGTCCCACAGATTCGGCGGCACGCCTTCGGGAGGTCCGCCGAAGCCACGGGACCAGCAGATCCTCCACAGGCATGCCGCCGAAGGCAACCTGCCTGCCGCCCTCGTGGCGACCGGCAGAGCACCCCCTGTGGCTTGCCGCCCAGGCATGCGCTTGGCGTGCTGGTGCCTGGAGCCACCCCTGTAGCTAGCAATAAGTAAATGACAATGATTTGGATGTGTATGTGTCCGTATTTATTTGTAAAAGCAGCAAAGAATCCTGTGGCACCTTATAGACTAACTGACGTTTTGCAGCATGATTCACCCACGAAAGCTCATGCTGCAAAACGTCAGTTAGTCTATAAGGTGCCACAGGATTCTTTGCTGCTTTTACAGAACCAGACTAACACGGCTACCCCTCTGATACATATTTATTTGTTTTTCCTAAAGGTAGGTAACTATTTTAGGAAAAAGTATGAGAGCGGCCACCAGCAAGAGTTGGTGGCTGCACTCTGAGGCTATCAAATAATTTATCCTGAGAACCCCTGCTCCGGTCTGTTCTCACAGGCCTCTAGCCTTTGCACCAGATACCTCCGCTCAGGCAGCAGCCTCCCACAGGCCAGGCTCAGCTAAAATGCTGGCTGACTTTTTGGTGGAGGTGCAAATCCCCGTCTCAAGAGATTGAGGGGTTCACTTCACTGCCTTCCCAGCAGGGCATCTACCATCCCCTGCTACTATGACAGTGAGGGGAAGAGCAGGCATTACTAAGGATAGGCAATACCACATTCTTCCCACCACATTCAGTGCCTAACCTCTTTGTGCTAGCCTGACATGTATAGTGGTGTCACACTCTACTTATGCTCTTCTTACTAGGATCCTGTTGCTTTGCTGATCAACATATTCATGGATATTCATAGCAATGTATTCCTCTATTAACCACATCACCTAATTCTGTGTATGTCCCTTGGCTCTATCATCAACAACAGAGGCTCTGACACATTTCTTCTTGTACATAAGTATTATTCATTGGGGGGGTGGAAGGGGGGATGAGGTGCGACACTACAAGAGAGCATAAAATAACCCCAGTGAACATCAATGATATTAGTTTTAAAAGTGAGCAATTAAAATACAAGATACCAGAGCTTCCCATATTATGACTGTGTGTTTGCATTTTTCTTTTTCATTTACAACAGTAACAGACTGTTCTGTCTCACTCACATGGCTCTTCATCAGTATACTTGCAAAACAAGTGTCATTTGCAGAGAGAAATCAACAGAGGGGCTGCCAACAGCAGATAAAATGTGATGGTCACATCGTTATTGCCCAAACAAAATGTTAATTCAGAAACTCAACAGCCTTGCAAGACTCTTCCGAAACCTGCTTTCTGAGCACACAGTGGTACTGCAAACTGTTTAATTACAACACTTCATGTTCTACAACTCCTGTGGAAAAACTAAGAGCATCATCGTTCTTAGAAATGTACTGATGAGTCCTTATTACTATTTATTTGTAATGCAGTAGTGTCTAGAGGCTCCAACTCATTGTACTGGGTATGGTACAAACAGAAGAAAAAGATGAGCCCTGCTCTCAGAAGCTTATTTATAAAGCTGTGTGGTTCAGTTGCTCTTGTCTCTCCACCCAGTATATGGTTCAAACTAGGTCTGGCCAATGTGATTTTTTTTTTAAACCATTATCCAGCAGAGCCCCTTTGGCTTCATTCAGATGTCAAGGGCCAATACTCAGCTTCCTGTAATGGTTTGTCACCTGATCTTGCCTTAACAAATTGGCCGAGTCATCTGTGAAAATAAGCTATGAGGCTGCAGCATCTTGTATTCTCCTGTGCAGTACTGCAGTGTGCTACTAAAAATAGCTGCCGCCTTCAGCTCCAGAGTGGCTGCTTTCTGAAGACAAGTGAAATGATTTTTGTACTTTGCGTGTATAACAGCCTTGAAATATTCTACCGTCCTACTCATGCAGCCTGAAATTCACCCTTGGGCAGAGGGCCAACACAAAGCTTATGTCCCACTTAAACATTGCTTGTCCCGCTTTTACTCTACACAGCTGTTTTTAACTCTTCTTCTTTGGCGCGTTTCTGTTTTGTAGGTTCCATAATAGTCTACATACGTCTATATTGCTGATAAGATCTAAGTTCCTGTATTAAACAGTGCAGAACATTTTGGAGGTATCAAGTGACCGCTTAACAAAACTATATTTAAACAATGAAATTCTAATCTCAGTTAACCTGATGGGTAACCCCCCACAATTATGTCACTGAAGTTGCGCCAGGGTAAAATTGGTGAGAGAGCAGAATCAGGCCTTGTGTTTCTGAACTGCTTTTGCACAGGGGTTGAAATTCACCTCTGTGCAGAGAGACAGCAAAAGACATACACGCTCCTTAAATCCCACTTAAACTCTATTTTTGAAGTGGTGCGTAGACTGTGCAGGCTCTTTGCCTAGGGATGAATTTCACTCCTCTGCAGTAGTAGTATTACTTAACCTTCTTATATTGCGGTAGTGCCTAGAGGCCAACCAGTTCAGGGCCTCCTTGAGCTAGGGTGACCAGGTGTCCGTTTTTTGACCGGAACACCCAGTTGAAAAGGGACCCTGGTGGCTCCGGTCAGCACTAAGGCAGGCTAGTCCCTACCTGTCCTGGCTGGCACCATGCTGCATGCACCCCACAAGCGGCCAGCAGATCCTGCTCCTAGGCGGAGGTGGGCCCCCACAGGACTCCGCATGCTGCCCTACCCCAAGCACCAGCTCCACACTGGGAGTTGGAGAGGGTGGTGCCTGCAGGCAAGAGCGGCACATGGAGCCTCATGCCCCACCCCCCCCGGCCTAGGAGCCGGACCTGCTGGCTGCTTCTGGGGCACATGTAGCACGGTGCCAGGACAGGCAGGCAGCCTGCCTTAGCCCCGCCCGCTGCACTGCTCACTGTGAGCTGCCCAAGGTAAGCCCACGCCCCAACCCCCTGCCCCAGCCCAGAGCTCCTTCCCACACCCTGAACCCCTCATCCCTGGCCCCACCCCAGAGCCCTCACCCCCTCCTGCACCCCAATGCCCTGCCTCAACCCGCAGCCCCTCCCGCACTCCAAATCCCTTGGTCCCACCCCCCAGCCTGGAGCCCCCTCCTGTACCCCAAACCCCTCATCCCTGGCCCCACCCCAAAGCCAGCACCCTCACCCCCTCCCACACCCCAGCTCCCTGCCCCAGCCCAGAACCCCCTCCCACACCCTGAACCCCTCATTTCTGGCCCCACCCTGAAGGCCACCTCCCTATTAGAACCCCCCACCCCCTCCTGCACCCCAACCCCCTGCCCCAGCCCAGTGAAAGTGAGTGAAGGTGGGGGAGAGCGAGCCACCAAAGGAGGGGAATGTAGTGAGCAGGGGCAGGGCCTCAGGGAAGGGGCGGGGCTAGTGTTTGGTTTTGTGCAACTAGAAAGTTGGCAACCCTACCTTGAGCTAGTCACCGTACAAAGAGAAGATTAGACTCCCTGTCCCCAAAAGCTTACAATATAAAAAACAAGACATAAAGGTGGATGAAACAAAAGGTTCAAGGGGTGGGGAAGAAGGAGTAACAAAAATAGTAGGCTGTGCCTGATTCTTAGCCATATCTGTGAATGAGATGACCCAGAGATAGGGAGAAGAGGATAGACCCCAGAGGGACACCCACTGAAAGAGGGAGAGGAGAAGAAGAGGGCCTACCACATAAGGCACTGAAAAAATGATTCCAAAGATAGGAAGATGGGTGAACTAGAGTGCCTTGTGATAAAGGAGGATATTGATATAATAGGCATTACAGAAACCTGGTGGACCGAGAGCAATCAATGGGACACAATCATTCCGGGGTACAAAATATATCGGAAGGACAGAACAGGTCGTGCAGGGGGAGGAGTGGCACTATATGTGAAAGAAAATATAGATTCAAATGAAGTAAAAATCTTAAGCGAATCCACATGTTCCATAGAATCTCTATGGATAGAAATTTCATGCTCTAATAAAAATATAACATTAGGGATCTATTATCGACCACCTGACCAGGACAGTAATAGTGATGATGAAATGCTAAGGGAAATTAGAGAGGCTATCAAAATTAAGAACCCAAATAATAGTGGGGGATTTCAATTATCCCCATATTGACTGGGAACATTTCACTTCAGGACGAAATGGAGAGATAAAATTTCTCGATACTTTAAATGACTGCTTCATGGAGCAGCTGTTATGGGAACCCACAAGGGGAGAGGCAACTCTAGATTTAATCCTGAGTGGAGTGCAGGAGCTGGTCCAAGAGGTAACTATAGCAGGACCGCTTGGAAACAGTGACCATAATACAATAGCATTCAACATCTCTGTGGTGGGAAGAACACCTCAACAGCCCAACACTGTGGCATATAAAATCATGAGTGATGTTGAGAAAGTGGATAAGGAAAAGTTATTTACTTATTCCCATAATACAAGAACTAGGGGGTCACCAAATGAAATTAATAGGCAGCAGGTTTAAAACAAATAAAAGGAAGTTCTTCTTCACGCAGCGCACAGTCAACTTGTGGAACTCATTACCTGAGGAGGTTGTGAAGGCTAGGACTATAACAATGTTTAAAAGGGAACTGGATAAATTCATGGTGGCTAAGTCCATAAATGGCTATTAGCCAGGATGGGTAAAGAATGGTGTTCCTAGCCTCTGTTCGGCAGAGGATGGAGATGGATGGCAGGAGAGAGATCACTTGATCATTGCCTGTTAGGTTCACTCCCTCTGGGGCACCTGGCATTGGCCACTGTCGGTAGACAGATACTGGGCTAGATGGACCTTTGGTCTGACCCGGTACGGCCATTCTTATGTTAAGAGAGACAGGAGAAACACAGTAACTGCTCTGTGTCATTTGCATGGCTCTTCCACTAATCTACCAGCAAATAAATAAATAGCAATTACAGAAAACAATTAACATGCTACTGCTTCTTCCTGCAGCAAAACATATATGATGGTCCAGGGTTTTTTTTTTATTTTGACTATACATATTTAGGAAAATTATACTTGAAGGGTTTTGTATTCCAGGCCTTTTAAAAAATCTCTTTTGTGAACAACAGCAGATCTCTATTTAACTGCAAAGACTTCATTTCAGCAACTGTTTTTAAAAAAATATTAATGACTGTACTGAGTTTAATACATGAGGGAAAGCAACTAAATTCAGACTCTGACCAGTGTGTTGTGATATTTGGGCCTATACATTTACCCTAATTGTGAACTAAACTGTGAGCTCAACTGTAAAAAGTGAGTGTAAGTTCATAATATGTCACAATTACCTCTCCCAACAAATGTTAGGACTAATTCAGATTTTTTTTTCCTTTTGTGCCTTTTCCCATCAACATTTCTCCAACAGTAAGGTTGCAAGTGAAAATCACCGCCAGAGACAGAAGCTGCATTTTCTATCTTTGCTATTCTTTTCTCTTCCCCAGATCTAACAAAAAGCCCTACCTCAAGGACGGTGCTAATCATTCCTGGTAAACAAGAACAGTGTGAAACCAAAAATAAATGAACCAAAATTGGTGTGTCAGAAATTAGGACTATTGGTGGACAAAATAACAAAGAGAGGGGTATTCCCCACATCAATTGCATTTGGGGTCCTTAAAGTCAGAGATCTGGGGAAGAAAAATTCTCTACTAGATTGAGCTTCACCGTCATGGCTGCCACTCCCACCACCTCCTGGGGCACCCCCCTGGACCTTCTTCATGCTGATCCTGAAAGATGTCCTGACCAAATGAGGCCAGAGAGAGGGAGCCAGATGGCATCACCACCTCCACTGGCTCCCGCTAAATCCTCAAAACCACTTGGGATGTGAGACTGTCTCTCCCTCTTGCACGCACGCACACACACACACACACACACACACACACACACACACACACACACACACACACACACACACACACACACACACACACACACTGTTCCTTTTCTTTCCCATCCGTCTCCTTTTTTTTTTTATGTCTAATAAGACTCTGGCTTAGCCACCCAAGACTACAGTATATATTGTGCGACACTGCTGTAAGCCTGAGACTTTTTGCCAGGTCTCGGAATGGCTAATCAGACCATGTACTGTGCCTGTTTTTCTCCAACAGTAAGGTTGCAAGTGAAAATCACCGCCAGAGACAGAAGCTGCATTTTCTATCTTTGCTATTCTTTTCTCTTCCCCTTCTCTGTGAGAGTTTTGTTTTGTCTTCTAGGAAATGGGATCAGACTTTAACAATGACAGCTCCAGCCCAACTCTATTAATTTCTTCTCTTTTCCCCAAAAGGACAATTATTACCAGCTAAACAACTGTCGAACAAGGGTTGTTTTTTTTTTCTTTCTAAAAGCTCTTGCCAGCTAAAAGGGAAAGGGAACAAGGGATGTTGATAAAATGAAAGCCTTACATAATACTTCACATTTCAAAGGCTTTAACTGTTTTTCCTTCTTTTTTCTATCTTGAATAAAAGGTTAAAAGGATGTTTAATGATGTGTTTGCCATGGTACTAAGCAGCTTGAGGTCTCTGTATACCACACCTCTAACCTTGTTCAATGTTGGACAGTGATTGGGTTATGTTTAAACCTTTGACTTTTTGGGCCCCTTTATTCATCTAAATTAACACAAGTCCCTAGAAAGCAGCTATATTATGTGCTCAATGTTTCATCTTCAGCAGCATCTTAAATCCAGTATATAGCAGCTGTATTTGGAGATGGGCCTAAAGCAGAATGCTAGATTCAAACACCCACAAACTTCGGCAAAGTTTCCATCTGGATTCTACCTTCACCTCTATAATGGGTCATGCCAAAGCCAGGGCTCTCAACACTTGAAAACCATCTGTAGGTTAAAGCAAGGTGGCTGTTGCTCTGCCAAGCCTAAGGACAAGGTGAGTTGGCTCTGGATCACAAAGTTCTGGGAAAGAGGTTCAGATACATGGAGCCAGCTTTGGCCCCTCTCCAGTTGCATTTGGTTGTGTCCCTTCTTTCCTGAGAGATTTTCAGTTCAGTCCTGAACACACAAACATTCTCAGGAAAGCTCCCATCCCAACTAGGATCAGTAGCTTGTATAGAAAAATAAAGACAATACTTTGTCCTTTTTAGGGCTTGTCTACAGGAGGAAACCTACCAGCATTACTGCACCACTATAGTTATACAAGTATAACTCCCCATGCGGATGCTTCTCTTCCAGAATATGTCCCCATGGGAGTTCTACTGGTATAACTATAGCAGTATAATTACAGCGGTATAGTAATGCTGATAAATTTCCCAGTGTAAACAAGCCCTTAGAAAGCTGCCAGTCCATGCTTCTTCTAGTATATGCAAGGTGAGGCAGGATGGTTTCCTGGTTGTCACTGCACCGAAATGCAAGAGATAGACTAATAGACTCTAAGGCCAGAAGGGACCATCATGATTATCTAGTCTGATCTCCTGCACATTGCAGGTCACAGAACTTTGCCCATCCACTCTTGTAATAGACCCCTAAACTCTGACTGAGTTACTGAAGTCCTCAAAACATGATTTAAAGACTTCAAGTTACAGAGAATCCACCATTTACACTAGTTTAAACCTGCAAGTGACCCCATGCTGCAGAGGAAGGTGAAAAATGCACGGCGTCTCTGCCAATCTGGCTGGGAGAAAATTTCTTCCTAACCCCAAATATGGTGATCAGTTAGACCCTGAGCATGTGGGCAAGACCCACCAGCCAGACACCTGGGAAAGAATTCTTTGTTGTAACTCAGAGCCCTCCTCATCTAGATATTTGCTGCTAGTAGTTGCAGATCAGCTATATGCCATTGTAGGTCTGAGTTCAGTTCCCAGCTCTATCACAGCTTCCCTGTGTGACCTTGGGCAAGCCACTTACACTCTTTACCCCAGTTCCCCATCTATAAAATTGAGAATGACACTTCCTTTCTCCCATGTTATACCTATCTTGTCTCTCTGGAGTATAAGCTCTTTGGGGCAGGACAGTCTGTTACTGTGTATTTGTACAGTACCTAGCACAATGAGACCTCTATCTCAGATAACTCTTGGTTCCCTCCATCAAGCACAAAAGATAGATAGAAACAAACAGATGGTACCAAGTTAAAAAAGAATCACTCTATGATGATCCAGAATGAAGGATGATCCAAACTTCCATAACATTTCTGACCCAGCTGATGCAGCAAGGATAGGGCTTTATCCTGCCAGTTTGGCCCAGCCCCATTTCAGGGGTAGTGTGGAGCTGCACTGCTCTATGGGGAGCAAGCCTAGTGCCATGGCCACTCATGGGGTGCTGTGCAACCAGGCCCGTCCTCAGGATTTATGGGGACCTATGCAGTATTATGAAACTGGTGCCCCTATGCCCGTGGCAGCCCAGGCTCACATGTGTATTTTAGATAAGGGTGGTCTTTTGAAGGATTTATTTAAAAAACTATATGTCTGAAGAGCCAAGCATTTAAGGCTAAAGATGAATACTCAGATGGTGCATCTAAAAATCTATGCAAGGATTTTTTAGAGATTTGATTTTATCATCTTCAGCAACACACTAATGAATATTTTTAAAGCACATTTTAAATTAAGGGCCTGTAGACTAACGTTCTGAGTAAATATTACAGCAATGCACAACTGTTTTTATCAGTAAATTCAGAAACTGACAGTATATACCTGGGGACTGGCAAACACGGGCAGCTGCTTGGGATCCTGGGAGGGGCAGTGAGTCTATTTTAACCAGGACCGTTTTACTATTTTCTATTGTAATAAAAGCTTCTATTTATTGAAAAAAAATGGCTGCATTACCACTTGAATGGCTCTTTAACCATTTCAAGGTTGTGCTAATAGGTCTGGCAGGCTGGAAGGCTTTTTCACTTTTAAGTACTAGATCCCCTCTGGAGCAAAAAGAATGAGGAGGACTTGTGGCACCTTAGAGACTAAGGGCTGGTCTACACTGGGCGGGGTTCGAACTAAGATACGCAACTTCAGCTATGCTATTTGCTGAAGTCGAAGTATCTTAGTTCGACTTACCTGGCCGTCCTCACGGCAGCCAGTCGACTGCTGTGGTGCCCCCGTCAACTGCGCTTACTCCTCCTGCCAAGGTGGAATACGGGCGTCGATTAGCGGATCAATTTATCGCATCCAGACGAGACGCGATAAATCGATCCCCAATACATCAAACACTGCCCGCTCATCCAGCGGGTAGTATAGACGTACCCTAACAAATTTATTTGGGCATAAGCTTTCATGGGCTAAAACCCACTTTAGCCCATGAAAGATTATGCCCAAATAAATTTGTTAATCTCTAAGGTGCCACAAGTACTCCTCATTCTTTTTGGTGATACAGACTAACACGGTTACCGCTCTGAAACCTCTGGAGGAAGACTCACCAGGCTGCAGCAGCCAGCTGTGGTGGGAGCCTACAGGAAGAGTCAGAACAGGGATAGGAAGAGGCAGGAAGGAGGACACTAAGACCCAGGGATGCCCCAAATTTTCAGGTGCCCTATGCAGCCTTGTATGCTGCGTATGCCCAAGGACAGCCCTGGGTGCATCATACTCTCACTATATGCCTGTGAAGGAGAGACTGGGGCCATGGCCATGGTTCGCCCCTTTGAGGCATCATTCACCCTAATGGCACATGGGGAGACTGCAGCTGTACCCCAGTGCTGGGCAGGGTACAAGGTGTGGTTCCTTGTATCCTCTCTCATCCCCACCCCACTCACCTACAGAACAGCTTGGCTCCATCTGGCCCCAAAGAAGGAGAAATGTAACAGAATTGCAAAATTTGGATCCTGATATCGAACCCCCTATCTCTTCAAATGTGGAGCTTTGGTATGCCCCATTACAAGGATATGGCCAGCCATGAGATGCAGGTCTGGGTTCAGATTCTGATATCCCCTGCACTCCCCACATCAGAGGGGGTGTTTAATTTGGGCCAAGAACTAGTAAGCAGATCCTGCTGCAGCTTCCATTTCATCTCTGGGCTCTTCAGCATTGGTGTTGGAACACTCTGCATGTTTCTGCACCGCCAGAATCAAATAAGCACAACATTCCAGGAAACCCGGCTACCTGTATCGCTATTAGAATGATGTAATCCTCTCATTTCGGGGAGGAAAAATACTGACCCTAACAACAAACTGAACGGAGGCCTTTTAAACCCTCTCCTGCCCTCCACATATCCGACGCAAGGATGTTTTGCCCCTCCCCAGCTTTGCCTATGTTGATATTCCAAAAAAATCCATGGTGAATGTCTCTGCTAAACCAGAGGCTGCCTTCATATCTCGTGGTCTGCAGGGTCAGAAGCAGAGTGTTCCTGCGGAGACCCAGAGCATCCACAATTTGAAGACTGTTGGCAGCTGAAGCCCAGTAGAGACTGACAGACACACTGAGATCTAGCTTGGGGAATTTCAGCGAAGGTGAAAGGTCCTGTTGTGATTGGGGAGATAAAAGAAGCATCTGGGTTGGGAATTGAGAGAGCCTGGGAGTCAGTCAACATCACTGGGGAGAGGGGGTCAAGGGTCAGTTTGAACTGGGAGAAAGAAACTGAACTGGAGGCAGACAAGATTGGAGGGGCAAGCTTCAGATAAGCATCATTTAGTAACTTTTGGGGCTTCTTTTAGCTGGATACAAACAGGGCCTGGATATTGTGGCCCATACTTTAGTCTGGCCAAGCCGTTCTCAGCACAGCAGTGGAGGCAGAGGCAAAAGTAGCTTTATGCCACATTTATCATAACTCAATCCTGATGGCTGCCCTAACTTACACTTAGCTACCAACAGCCCCTCCTCAGAGTCCTGCTACATGACAATTAAATGAGATGGACAGGGATCCAAGCTCACTCTTTAAACTAGCACCACATACACACTGTTACGTCATGTTACTAGAATGAGAAAAAATTACATTTAAACTCTGCCCCTGACCAATAAATAGTACAGTAGCCTGCTTTGTCTAAGAATAACAACTTGTTCTTGATGCCCTGGGCAAGGTCAGTGTCGCCCATAAGGGAAACACTGAACATTTCTAAGATTCTCAAATCCTGCTTATGTGCTGCCTCTCCCTATACTGCTATGTCTCCATGATGGACTCAAAGCCCCAGTGGCTCCTTCATGCATCCCTACTGATTATAAAAGTGTTATGCTCAACCAGTCACGGAAACAGAAACAACACCACATGACTTATGTGACCAATTACAGTGAACTAAAACATCTTGAGTTTTGAGGATCGATAGCTCCCAGCGAACTATTCAAGACCAACCCACAGAGTATTTAAACCCTCCCCCCCACACCACACCACAACATTCATTTAGTTAACCTGAACAAGTGCATTTGGGAACATCACAATCTGCACATGACCATTTGTTAAGTAGATGGAGAGAGGCTAAATCCACGAGTAAATAATTTGCTGCAAATGTGCTTAGCTCTGCTTACTATCTACCTCATGGGTGTGGAGAGTCTTATCTCATTAATGTCAGGAAACTGCCAGCCATCCTTGGATTTACATTTCTATGTAAGGCTCTGATATGCTTTAGTCCAAACAGAAATTAATTCAGGGAAAACCTATGGCCTGTGTTATGTGGGTCAGATTAGATGATCACAATGATCCCTTGTGGCCTGGGAATCTGTAAATCTATGATTCAGCAAAGCACATGCTTAACTTGACTTCAAAGGGAGTTAAGCAAGTGCTTAAATTTTTTGCTGAATAAAGAGGAACATAAGCATATGCTTTGCTGAAATGGACACTAACTGCAGAAAATTACTACTTTTAAAAAACATATTTACGAAATCTAAATTTGGGACCAAAGCTACCTGACACTGTCTCTAATATTATTTCTATACTGATACTTTGCTAGAAAATACTACAGTATGATACTACCATTATATTAACATAAGTGCAGTTAATATGAGCATAATTGCTGTCATGTACTTGCTATTGTTATCACTGAGATATCGTTGCCCTCTGCTGGTTTTGAGTATTAAGACACAGATGTCTCAGATCTATAGTGTTTTATAACACTGTGGTGAGCTAAAGCAAGGTGGAAGAAGTTGGTATACAATTAATCACCTACTACTACCTCTCACCAATATTACTTATGCAGAGACGAAAAAAAACCTAGTTGGTCGGTTTCAAAGACATATAAACACTTTTACTTAATATCTGTGCAATGAGAAATCCCTCTTTCCCCTTATGGTTTTGTCTTGGCTCTCGGTCATCTCTTCACCAGCTTCCAACTGGCTGCTTGAATAACATCTAGCAGTGTAATTGGCAGGACCAACTTCTTATGCTGCAGTCAGACACTGGAGGATGAGAGCGGTGGAGTGTGTTGATTTGATACAGCACTCCTCGCTAGGGACAAGTCTATAATAAATGACATACAGGCAAGGACCACTTCATCCGCTCCAGCAGTGTGGCTACTGCTAGGTTTTAGATACACAGCAGCAATTCCGTGCCAAGAGCTTTTGGGAGTGGGAGTGAGGAAAAATGATTTCTTCAGTTGAAGCTACAGGGAAAGTCTGCAGGCAGAAATGTAATATTACCTGAGTGGGAATTCTTGCAGAAAACCCAAACTCCCCTCTCCCCCTCCTTAAATAGCTCTGAATGCCATGCAGTCACCATGGAGAGATTACACACAGCATTGGGATCAAATACAGCACTGATATACAATACGTACACACACTGCCAGTGACAACCAGGGAACGGATTTCAGCTGCACTGACAACAATCAGTTCTGCACACGCTGCAGCCACCCACAAAAGCTGCAACCGAGCTCTCTCAAAGGTCAAACCTGGGGCCAGACCCTTCTTTAGGACTCACCCTGTTAGGTGTTCAGCATCTCTGGGGTGGTTCTGAATGCCTTTAACGCCCACTGGGCCAAATCCTTAAAGATGTGAGGCCCTTACTGCCCTGGAGGGGAGCTCAGCCCCAGCATGACTTATCCTGGCAACTCAGTACAATGGATTCATGAGCTGCCCCAGGCTGCTGACAAGGTCTCTATAAGTCCTTTCCACTGCCTCCACAGTGATCCCATGAGGGTTGCCAACCCTCCAGGATTGTCCTGGAGTCTCCTGGAATTAAAGATTAATCTTTAATTAAAGATTATGTCATGTGATGAAACCTCCAGGAATATGTCCAACCCCTAGATCCCATGGATATGGATGACTGAGGTTAGCACTAACCCCTACCGAGCCCCCAAGAAAATGAAGTTGGGGAGGGAGCCCCATTCTTGCTGACTGAGGTCTTGTCTATTTTCAGTGTTGCACTGCGCTTAAAAACAGATTTAGTCAAATTAGGGCAAAAAACACAGTGTGGATGCTCTTAATTCTATTTAAATCAGGCATATTATAGGCAGGGCCACCTATTATTGAGGTTGCCAGACACTTCCCATTGTAAAACCCTGTTTTAAATTGTTTGTAACTTTTCCCAGCTTTAACCGTTTGGGCTGAAATTTTCCACACCAGATGTCTGCCTCAGGCTAATTTTTTTGAAAAAATTCAGCCAAAATGTTTCAGTTGTTTCCAAGACCAGGGGAAAATACATGTTTTTCTCAATGTTAAAAAATTCTGGTGACCTTTCCTTTAAGAAGCTTTAGCAACCACCATACTTTGAAATTTGGCAGAATTATGACCTTTCTTTGAGAGATGTGCTTTTTGGTGCCCGTGAAAATCCACCCAAATGTGGCCAATTTATAAGCCTTTAAAAAAAAAAAATCACATTCTGCACATGCTCAGTCCAGACTTCAAATTTTAGGCACCTGATCTGAGAGCAAGGAGCATGTCTCTCCTGTGCTCTCAATGACCATTCCCTCCCACCAATGAGCATGGAGAAGGAAGCCGCTTGATTTGAATGCTGATAGGACAAGATATGGACTGGTGTGTGGAAACAGTTTACAACAAGGTGCCCAGGAGGGCAGAACTGAAAGCTAGCAGGGGGAGGAGAGGAGCTCTGGTTCATTAATTACAGAGGGTAACTCGCTCAAGTTCACACCCACTCTGGGTTCATATAAGAATCCAGGTAGGTTTTTCTTGTCCCTGTTCAGGACGACTCCCAGCCCCCTTCTTCTCATGACAGCAGCCCCTAGATCTCCTCCTTAATGTCAGGCTCAGAGGGTACAGCAGATAAGCCTTTTCTTGCTAGGAGGCAGGAGGCAGCATATCTGATAGGCCCCTTCCTGTAGCTCATCCCATCTGGCTAGGAGGGAGGGGAGCCTTGCTCTGCTCACTCTGCGAGACTCCTGGTCGCGGGCCCTTAAAGAAACAATAGTGGGATTTCCACACACACTACTTATTCTCAGGACCACTTCCTCTCTACCAGTATGTCCTAGGTCCTTGTATATATCAGACCTCCCAGAATCGTAAAGGGCCACGCCACATGACAGTGTTGTGCTGACCCCTAGGCACCACTGCCCTTAAGAGGGCAGACTACCCTGCCATAAATCAGTTAATAGGTATAATGCCACATGCTGAAGAACATGTAGCAAAGTGCTTGGGTCTTACAGGACCAATAAAACTTGTTGTGTACTGCACCTCTTAACACCACCCATTTTTCTCCAGTATGGTTTGGGACTTTGTGGGCACATGGGAGGAGAGAGGTGGCGAAAGTCATATACATTTGAGAAGTCTTGACTCCTGTCCAATATGTCCAACCAGCTTGCAAGCCACTAAACTGCTTGGGAAATTGTGTTTACTGTTTATAAAGTATATACAGTAGAACCTCAGAGTTACGAACCACAGAGTTATGAATGGACCAGTCAACCACACACCTCATTTGGAACCAGAAGTATGTGTTAACTGTAAGCTACTTAAAAAATTAAGGGAAAGCAGCCTTTTTCTTCTGCATGGTAACATTTCAAAGCTGTATTAAGTCAATGTTCAGCTGTACACTTTTGAAAGAACAACCATCACATTTTGTTCAGAGTTACGAACATTTCAGAGTTACAAACAACCTCCATTCTCGAGGTGTTTGTAACTCTGATGTTCTACTGTATTTCAATTTCCTCCACTCAACCCCAGCAATTTCTTAAAAAGTTGCTTTTGATTTTGCAGTGATTTTTTCCCAACATTTATATCCCACAGATTTGGCTTTTGATTTCATTTTCACAAGACAAACCATAAAAAGGCTTTTGATTTTTAAAAAATAAGTAGTTTGCATTTTTTCCCTTCTCACTGCTAAATATTGGCCTTACTCTTCTTTTCTCTCTTCTGTACCTCACACGAGCCCTCCTGTTCTGTGGACTTACCTTCTTATAGGAAGGCATCCTGTATTTATCCTTATGGAAAACTCCCGTCCCCTCCACCCCAATATGCACACACATTTTTCAACCACCTCTACAGAATGCTTTAAGGCCCTGATCCTGCAAAGGCTTATGCATGTGCTTAAATTTATACACTGTGATCCAGCCTCATTAATTACAGAGTTATAGAAATGTAAGACTGGAAGGGACCTTGAGAAGTCATCATGTCCAGTCCCCTGTGCTGAGGCAGGACCAAGTATTCCTAGACTGTCCTTGACGGGTGTTTGTCCAAGCTGTTCCTAAAAACCTCCAATGATGGGGATTCCACAGCTTCCTTTGGAAGCCCATTCCAGAGCTTAACTATTCTTATGGTTAGAAAGACTTTACTAAATTTCCCTTGCTGCAGATTAAGCCCATTACTTTTTGTCCTACCTTCAGTGGGCAAGCAGAACAACTGATCACTGTCCTAGCAAATTAACAGGACTTAATATATTTGAGGACTGTCATCAGGTCCCCCTTTGGTCTTCTTTGCTCAAAACTGAATGTGCACAGTATTTTTAACCTTTCCTTATAGGTCAGGTTTTCTAAACTTATTGTCTTTTTTTATTTTGCTTTCCTCTAGACCCTCTCCCATTTGTCCACACCTTTCCTAAAGTGTGATGCTCAGAACTGGATACAGTACTCCAGCTGAGGCCTCACCAATGCTGAGTTGAGCAGGACAATTAATGGGAACTCTGGTATCGACTTCAATAAGTGTAGGATCAAACCTTGTAAGACCATTTGCACAATCCCTAGTGAAAGCCTACAGCTCCTACTGACTTCAAAGTAGAGTGCATTAAGTATGTGTGTACAGGCTTGTCTTCACTACAGGGGAGATCCATGCTGATGTAATCGATGCAACAAGTGTTGGTTTAGCAGGTCTAGTGAAGACCTGCTAAATCAACAGCAGAGCGCCTTCCACTCGACCCTGGTACTCCACCTCTCTGAGAAGAGTAAGGTAAATTGACCAGAGAGCATCTCCCATCGACTCAGCACAGTGAAGACACTGGGGTAAGTCGACCTAAGATACTTTGACTCCAGCTACATTATTCACATAGCTTAGGTCAACTTATCCCGGTAGTGAAGACAAGCCCTAAGTCTTTCCAGGATCAGGTTTTAAGTGTCCACATACTAATAAGCAAGATTCTTTTCACTTCATAAATATGACATATGCAAACTGCAACACAATTTGTTTCAGCCTATATAAAATACTCACTGTCTCTTCTCTATTGTCATTTATCTCACTTTCTCTTTACATACCCCTATCAAGCATAACTTGATCTACAAAATGCAGAAGCATGATTCATAAAGCATTCCCGATTTTGATTATATAATAACTTGAGATTTTAACTTATGTTCAATCAGCTTTGTGTTTAGTTATTTACATTCAATTTCTATTCTCAAACTTTACTATTTTGTTGTTGAAAGAGCAAATATAAAGATCTGTGGCTTATTGCTAAGATTAAATAAATAATTGTTTATGGATTTTTTAAAAATCTTTTGATACTGCATTGTTATTGTTACAAGTGCCTAATCACAAAAGCAAACAAGCAACCAGATCTGCATAGCACACTGTGATTCATGCTGATTAATATACTAATAAGAAATAACATTGCAATCTTATTATATTATGATCATATATATTCTATAAACATTTGCTGGAAAAACTAAAAGTAATATTTTTATTGGGCTAAGCCTGCACTCCCTGTCAACCAAAAGCTGCCCCAAAAGTCCAGTCTGCAATGGAGTTACATTGATATAAAAGGAGAACAGAATTTACCATCAGGAGAGAGAGAGAGAGAATGTCCTTGAAATGGGATTGCATCTCAAGGGTCTCTGGATTCACAGTTATTGGCAACTTTAGTTTGCAGGCATTCTCTTTTACTTCTGGGGTTCACCTGATCCTCACATATGGACTAACCCCACTGACTCATGCAAAGTACATACGCATGTGTCATGTAAACATCTCCAGGCAGTTCCATCTACCCAGAATGACCCTGCTACTTCAGTTCTAAAGGAGATAATTATGGAAATCTTTGTAGTGGGTTTTGTGATATGAACCTGAAAAAGCCCACAAACCCTTTTTAATTTTATGATCCAGGTCTCTAGAAGTGAAAATCTCCTCACTGGCTCTCAGTAAGAGATCAAAATATGCCAAAAAAATAAAAAAAAGAGGAAATTTTAAAAACAAAGAGCAAATTCTCAGTGCTCAAAAGAAACTAAATGGCTGATTATAGCAACTTTATGGATATTGGGAGATAATACACTTGTTTTACAAACAAAACAATGAGTTATCAAAACATTGCTTTACCAAGACATAGCAGGTTATCACCTTCATCATTTTACTTGCATGTTGTACTTCTCTTCCCTACCATTTCTCTGTTACCTTTTCTCATATAAGCTTTTTGAGGCAAGGACCGTGTATTCTTTTACGTTTGGAAATTACTTAACCCTGTGGATGGTAACAGAAACAACCAACAATCATTAGGCTCTTTAGCATTTCCAAATACATTTGAAAGCTCTATCCTTGGTGTTCGCTAATCTCCTTTTCTGTTGGACTACACTACCTCTCCCTGAAATGCAGAAGTTTTGCCAACAAGTTACAGTAACATAACCCACAATATGACCCTTGGAATTCTAGGTTGGGTGGCTTTTATTTTCTGCATCCTTTGCCATTACTAAAAACGATGGACAATCACAGGTGATGGAGGAATCTGGGTAGAAATTGCAGTTTGGGAAAAAGTTACATGAAAAAGTCTTTTTTCCCCTCTAAAAAGCCTGGAGGCATCCTGCCCTCTTGTGTGACCTGCAGAAACTTGCTGCTGTCACTCCAGTGCCCGCAGCTGGCACAGGGAAGCCAGGTTCCCTCTCACCATAAGGTGAGATCACCTGGACATAGGTGATGTGTGTGTACTGCAATCTTCCAAACTCTAGGAGGAAACCTTTTGTGTTGTCATTTATTGTAGCAACAGGCCCAGGCAACTGCCTGAGTCCCTAGTGACCATGCACAGCCGAGCTCCTCCTGGACCTTCAAAGTAAGAGAAGAAGGTGGACACGGTCTTGCCATGGGCTGCTGCAGTTCCAGCAGGGCAGAGGTGCTGCAGCCATCAGTCAAGGAGCTGCCGAATGGGTGGGGAGCCAAGACCCAGGTAACAACTTTTCCCAAGCAGATGGGGAACAGGGTGTTACAAGAGAAGCCTGAGTGGGTGTGTAGGTCGATAAGTAGGTAGAAAGAAAGAGCTTCCTTTGGGCAACTCTTTATATCAGCCCTTAACACAGAGCTCACCCAAGCTAGTAAAAGCCTGCATTGCAGGGGCACAGACAAGGCAGGCTCACTGTATGTCTGTGGATACGGGTTTATTGATTTTAACAATTCTTTATGGAGACTGGAAGGTTTTTGTAATGCTCTCCCTCACTCCTCTAATTAAGGGTGCTAGATCCCTCTAGATGCACCTCCCACATCAGTGATGAATGATCACATGTGTATAGGTAAGTCTGACCCAGGAGGTTATATATTACAATGCCTGAGGACACTCTGGAGTGGCATGTGCACATGAAGATGGTATGTTGCATATTTGCTCATCTGCTTTGAGAGGTTATGTTGTGCTATGGGAGCGGACAATGGATTCGCCACCACGTGCAGGCAAAATTTTTTTAGCTGATGTCACGTTTCAATGGGTTCAATAGTGTGTTCTGTATGCAGCAGGTGCGCAACTTTCTTTACAGGGTTTGTGTCCAATCATTGAAGGAAGTTGCAAATGTGTCCGGTGTCATCCTCTTGCTAAAAAAAGAGAAAGGGCATGAGTTCAGGAGAGTGGAACTCTAAGCAGCATGTAATGGGGAGAGTCCAGATGCAGGCATTGCCCTGTCACCAGCTTTGTCAGTACCAACTGCACACTGTCATGGACACAGTATAACAGAGGGCACAGAAATTTTGCCCAACCAAGGGCTGCCTGAGCCATTTGCTGGGAGCATAAGGATCGTGCTTAATTGGCATAAAATGGAGCACACTATTGTTGCCCTTCTTGCTATTGCGGAGTTAAGGCTCATGGAGACTACAACCAAAAGCATAAAAAATAAAATACATTTAAGGCCCAAGCCTGCATTCCTTGGGCACCCAAAGCTGCCACTGAGTTTAGAATGAGGAAGGCATGTAAGATGGGATCCTTAGTAAGTGATTATTTAAGGCTCCTGAATGTTTATTGTGGTCACATCTTCCTACATCGTTCCAAACAAAGCTTCATTTAGAATTGTTTCAAGACTTTACCTTTTAATGTGATCAAGGACACAGCCAGGTGTGAGGTCACTGCTTCCGTTCTTGAAATTCTTCTTCATTTTATTACCATAGCTGATAACCTATGAGAAAATGTGGCTCACTGTCAGGACATTTCGGGAGCAGCACAGATGCACAGAGCTGTGTTCTGCTCCGCTCTAAGCCTGACGCTTTTATAGAGCTATTGTAGGAACTGTCTGCTTATAAATGGGGTTAAATTTCCCCAAGTGTCTTTCTCGTGTATTTATTTCTTTTTCTCGCAGGCTAATAATGACCCATCTCAGAGAGCAGCTGGCTCCACCCTTCGGGATGCGTCCACCGGGTCAAAAGGCACCTTAGACAGTGGAGTAAAACTTGAAGATGAACTCAGTGGGGGAAATTTACCTGGGGAAGGTCCAGAAAGGTCACCTTCTCCCAGAGAAAAAAACAACGGGCAAAACACAGGTAAACAACCGAAAACCTCGTAGCAACCAAAAGGAAGAAGATACAGAGCCATTCACCCCTTTGAGGCCAGTTGTGCAAACAGTTACCACACAGTGCAATGTAATGTCCCATTGACTCCAAGCATTTGCAGAGCCGCACTCCCTAATCAGTTGTTCAAATCCGGCCCAAGTAATATCCAATTACTGGTTTTAACTCTGTGTGACTCAATGCTCCCGATCGTAATAGCCAGTAATTTTCACCCTGGTTGGCAGGCTTGTTGAATAGATCATGGAGAATGAACTCCCACGTCGCTCCTACACAAGGCCCCGCACTCCCAGTCAGGGTTGTGACATATTGGCATTGACCCTGCCAGTGTTGTTCCTGTTTTGTGGTTAAGCAGGGGAGTAATTTGGCCTTTCACATGCACTAAATTCACATTGAAATTAAGGAACAAAACGGAAATAAATATTTAGGGGCAGATCCTCTGCTGGTGAAAACTGTCATAGCTCCAGCGAAGGCAATAAAGCTATGTAAATTTTTACACCAGCTAAGGATCTACCCCAGACTGTGTAAGTGCAAAAGGGAACATTCAGCTTTGACCCTTGTATAAGTTTAAGATACTTTGGCAGTGGTAAGAGTTGCTAAACTAACAGCAGATGTTGGTACACATTAAAACACTTATTTTGCTGTTTAAATCCCGTATTTGCCTGTCTTCTAAGTACTAAGAATGGTTTGAATTTCATAAACAAAATTAGTCAAACTGAAAGGCTAAAGTAACTGTTCTTTGTTACAAGCAAGGTGTGTAATAAAACAGTGTTTCCAAGGAATAAATACTAGAGTAAATACTAGAGTTTGCTGCTTTTTAAAAACAACTTAAATTCCATTCCCATGTCTCTTGATTTCCTCCACATTAAAATTAAACAGCTGTATTTGCCTGAGAACATTCTGTGTAAGATATAGAGCTAGACTGATAAATCTAAATGGGTAAAATTGTGTTTTGGGGTAACATGTTTTTAACTAACTCTCTCTCTCTCACACACACACACACACACACACACACAGTTAAGGAAATATGTAAGTCAAAGTCATTACAGCAAACTTTATTTGCCCTCACTGAAAATACTTGGAGCCCCTCAATAGAAAAATGCTATGTAAGCACAAAGGGTTATTACTAGCATTCATACTCTGAGGGATGAGTGCTTTATAAATATGGATTGTAGTACTAATACTTTTAAGTCATATTTTGTGATAAACATCATTGTTTGGTTATGTTTAACTTCATATTTGTCCCTCTCTCCACTCTGTTGAAATCATACAATTAAACATTGCTTTATATTTTACATCATGAATCATAGTTTTGATCACAGTAATAAGTAAAATATGTTGAGAAAATGTCAATGTGATTACATCTTTTGTCATTTTTCTTGCTATATTTAAAATACTTTTATGGGGCCTATTATAATGAGCATTATACACATTTCCTAATTTTTTGTTACAGAAAAGCAAAATATAATCTATGTTCCCAAGACATCAAGGTCCTGCATTCCAGAAAGTTTGCTGAACACACAAATGCATGCTTGTTTTTCACACACACTATTGAGTATGCTCACATATATACAACAGCATGCAGGCAAAGGATTTTTCTTACCTGCACATGTGTGCCTGCAAACTTACTGGCCAAAAATTGCTAAGCTATTCATAGGGTCACTCATGTAGAAATATAAAGTAAGAGAGACTAAAAGACCAATGATACTTTTGAGATTACAGTTCACAAAGAGTCTTCAAAAGGAAGTTGGGAGTGGCTAACTCATTGCTGGGAAAATGTTAATTTTAAATGGGTGTTACGCAATATGGCCCTTTGTTAACTTGAAAGAGTACATATCCTTTTAGCACACTTAGTCTGTGAGCACATAAGCCTGTTTTTGCTGACACATTTTTTGATGCTGGTTGGAAGGCTGGCCCCCTCTGATTTTTGGGTGACAGCTACAGAGGACTGGTAAAGTCATCTTTGGGCAGGTATGATCTCAATATTCTGAAAAAAAATAACCCTATACAGGCTTATTGTTCTTGTTTTCTCACAATAAAATACATCAATCGGATTTTCACACCACTCATGAAAAAGTGACAGATGTCAAACAACTGTCATTCTGATGTGGTCCAAGTCTACATCTCACAAAAGCCCTCACTTTTGCTAATGTAGATGGTGTAATTGCAAACCAAGGGCTGCAAACCTGATCTATCTTGGCAACAAACTGTTCCTTGTTTATCATTCATGTCTAATGTGTGGAAACCTAACGGCAGCTTAGAAGGGTTATCAAAATAATTTTTTATTCTTAATTTCTGTTTATAAACATATAATTAGTGCAGAAAACAAATGTAATCAGACGCAAGGGCGTACACTTTCTTACAACCAAATATAGGTCTTGGAAGCATATGAAAGGTTTTTGTTTCAATTTCATAGAGTGCAATGGTCTATAGAAAGCTCATTGCTAATGGATAATCTAATCTCATCCAAAATTGGTAGAGCTCTCTAACTGGCTCAATGAATATTTTAAAATCTGAATTACAAAGACTCACTAAGGCCTGGTTCAGGAAAGCATGTAAATATTGACTTCCATGGGACCTCAGCATATCCTCAAATGCAAGTGCTTTCCCGAATAGGGATGCTTTCCTGAATGTCAACCTAAGAGGCCACAGTGTGGGATTCATCCCATGCAGACGGCCAGCACAAAGCCAGTACTTCATTTAAGAGCACTTAAAACCTTAATGCAGAGTTTAAGTGGCGCATAAGGCTTTGTGCATTGGGCACCCTCAGTAAATAAATACATGGAGAAGTTACAGGATTGGAAGTGACATTGAAATTAAATTGGCGAATTGATTTCAGCTCTGTGCGAGTAATAATTTTAAACATTTTCTTTTTAAAGACATCATGTTACTCAGTGGTGGATTTGTCAATAAACTGATGCACTTACAGGAACGGGAGAGACAAAAGTCATCAGATATCCTTGAGGAGCTAATGATGCAGGGAATAATCAAGAGCCAAAGTACAACTTTTAGAAATGGAGAAGCAGATGCCAAGGCAAGTATCTTATCAATGCCATTCAAAACCTTAGACAATTACTAAAGGCCTGATCATGCAATGAGCTCTATACTGATCCTTCACTGCACCCACATAGAGCCCATTGCAATTAGTGCAGCTCTATACAAAACTCCTTTCAAGAGAGGGACCTACGTGATTTAGAATAAGAAGTTGGATGACAGAGAAATATACTATTAAGAAGCTTATTTTAATGCAGAAGACTCTGACCACAACTTCTATTAATTTGTTTGCACACTCCCATGCTGGCCATAGGTGGGGAGTTGTGCTGCTTGCCCATTGTTAGAAATGCTCACTGGAAATTGAATATTGCTGAATTGTTTTTCAAATCAGAAAATACGTGGCAGAAGTTAATTGACATAATCTACTTTCAGTCTTTTACTATTTGAGGTTGACAGTTACAGCTAAATCAAGATTTTGGGGATGAAATATCTGAGTCTCTGAGTAATCCACAATTCCTGTCAGATCCCACATCCAAAATTTATTTTAAAAAATGAAATTCATTTTTATGAAAGCCAGATTTGAACAAAATCTGTATCACTATTTATTTTAGTAAAATATGGTGCTGCTTTTTTCCCCTGTACCTGCACAATTTCTTTTTCCTGTCAAACATTATTCTAGGGACTAGATTCAAGATAAGTTCATGGATATCCACATGTAAGGGAGGGGAAGTTCACAAGAAGCTCATGGACAGTTTGTGGATTCAAACAAAATGTGATCAAACCACTGCTGGTTCATGGACATAGCTCAAACCCAAACCAAGGATAGTTTTGAGTAGTTTTGTGGTTTGAGGCAAACCATTCACACAGCTCTAGTCTTGACTACTTGTGTAATTAAAGAACTAGAGCTTTGTACAAGAAAAAGTACTTGGGTACTTGCTTATCCGGATTGCAAGTCTAGGTATGGAAGGAGAGAATGCTCTGTGCACATCTCTTCCCCCCGGCAAGCAGCTGGGGAGTGGACGGCTACAGCCCTCCAATCTGCGTTGAGGGTTTCTGTGGAGTGTGAAGGATTAGGTTTGCCTAGTGCCCCCCACCCCCACCCCCGAGCAGGTTTTTGTATATCTGAATGGGGTTTGCATTCCTCTTATCCCCTCTCTGGCTAAAGTTGGTTGCATTTTTTGTTCATAACCCGAGAGCTGTCTGCTCTATTGTTTTTTTCATACTAATAGCTACTCAAGCATTCAGATTACATGTTCCATTTTATTGACTTCAGCTAACCTTTATCTGTTCTCCTTTGACGTTTGTTTGTTTTCCTCAAGGATATTTTTTTTAAATCAATTTTTTATTGGAGGGAGCAGGTTTCATTTCTAGCCATCTTATCACTTAATATTTTAAATTGGAGCTGAGTCTGCTTCCTTCCTGAGCAGCCTGACAGCAGGAACACAGATTTGTCACCAGGGTGTTAACTATCAAATATTCCTCAGTCACATTGGAGAACTTGGCCTGCACTACATCCTGTAAGAGCAATCTACTCCAAGACTACCACTCCGTCGTAGCTGTAAAGTAGCTGACTGGGAACATAATCCCAAAGGGGTATTACCAGAGAAGGTTCCAAACCACAACATCATACCACAGCAGCAAACTATCCTGTTGTGAAGGAAAGATAGAAGAATAAGAAACCAATATGGCTGCATCTGGGGCTCTTTAATTACCTGCAAATCAAAAATGAATCCTACAAAAAATGGAAACATGGACAAATTGCTAAGGATGAGTACAAAGAAATAGCACAAGCATGTAGGGACAAAATCAGAAAAGTTAAGGGACAAAATAAGTTACACCTAGCAGGAGACATGAAAGGCAATAAGAAGAGATTCTATAAATACATTAGGAATAAGAGAAAGATGAAGGAAAGTGTAGGTCCACTGCTTAGTGGGAAAGGAGAGCTAATAACTGATGACATCAAGAAGGCTGAGCTGTTTAATGCCTATTTTGCTTCAGTCGTCACTAAAAAGGTTAATTGTGACCAAACACTTAACACAATTAATATTAACAACTCGGAGGAAGGAGCACAAGCTAGAATAAGGAAAGAACATGTTAAAGAATATTTAGGTAAGTTAGATGTATTTAAGTCAGCAGAACCTGATCAAATTCACCGTGGGGTACTTAAGAAACTAGCTGAAAAATCTCAGAACCATTAGGGATTATCTTTGAGAACTCATGGAGGACAGGTGAGATCTCAGAGGGCCGGAGAAGGGCAAATATAGTACCTATCTTTTAAAAATGGGAACAAAGACCACCCAGGGAATTATAGACCAGTCAATCTAGCTTTGATACCTGGAAAGATACTGGAAAAAATTATTAAACAACCAATTTGTAAGCACCTAGAGGATGATAGGGTGATATGTAATAGCCAACATGGATTTGTCAAGAACAAAGCATGCCAAGCCAAATTAATTTCCTTCTTTGAGAAGGGTTACTGGCCTAATGGATGGCAGAGAGGGAAAGCAGAAGATGTGATATATCTTGATTTTAGTACAGCTTTAGACACAGTCTTACATGAAATTCTCATAATCAAACTAGGGAAATGTGGTATAGATTCAATTACTACAGAGTGGATGCACAACTGGTTAAAAAAACCGTACTCAAGAAGCAGTTATCAGTGGTTTGCTATCAAACTGGGAAGATGTATCTAGCGGGGCCCCACAGGGATCTGTACTGGGTCTAATACCATTCAATATTTTTATTAATGATTTGGATAATGAAGTGGAGAGTATGCATATAAAAATTATAGATGACACCAAGCTGGGAGACACTAGAAGTACTTTGATTGAAGGGCAGGATTCAGATTCAAAATGACCTTGATAAATTGGAAAATTGGTCTGAATTCAACATGATGGAATTCAACAAAGACAAGTACAAAGCACTACACTTAGGAAGGAAATATTGAATGCCTAGCTACAAAATGGGGAATAACTGGCTAGGTGGTAGTACTCCTGAAAAGGATCTGGATTTTATAGTGGTTTACAAATTGAATATGGGTCAATAATGTGATACAGTTGTGAAAAAGGCTAGTATCATTTTGGGGTTTAGTAATAGGAGTGTCATATATAAGACACAGGAGGTAACTGTCTTGCTATACTCAGCACTGGTGAGGCCTCAACTGCAGTATTGTGTCCAGTTTTGGGGATCACACTTTAAAGAAAAGCTGTGGACAAACTGCATAGAGTCTAGAGAAGAGCAACACATATAATAGAAGGTTTAGAAAACCTGAGCAATAAGGAAAGGTTGAGTCTTGAGAAAAGGACTGAGGAGAGACCTAGACTCAAAGACTTTAAGGAGAGAAGGGACCATCATGATCATCTAGTCTGACCTCCTACATATCACAAGCCACAGAACCTCACCCACGCACTTCTGTAACAAACCCGTAATCCGATAATAGTCTTCAAATAGCTTACAGGTTGTTGTAAAGAAGACAGTGATCAATTGTCCTCCATGTCCAGTGAAGGCGGGACAAGAAGTCATGGGCTTAATCTACAGCAGGGGAGATTTAGGGTAGATATTAGGAAAAAATGTTCTAACTACAAAGATAGTTAAGATCTGGAACAGGCTTCTAAGGGAGGCTGTGGAGTCCCCACCATTGGAGGTTTTGAAGCACAGGTTAACCAAAGTCAAGGATGGTCTAGGTATACTTGGTTCTCCCTCAGTGTGGTGGGGATGGGCTAGCTCACCTCTTAGAGTGCCTTCCAGCAGTGCATTTCTATGATTTAAAACTGGATTTTGATCACTCAACATTTGGGAGTACTCAGATATGAAGTTTTGGGCTGCCCTGGCACAAATGCAAGGGGCACTTGCAAAATCTGGATTCAGCGCTAGTATCATGGATGGAGAGGAAAGAGGTGCACCACACACATGCACAAGACACCGCTGTGAGAGACTTGCACAGCTGGTTTCAAGAATATTTTGCACAGAAATATTAAAGACTGAGCCATCCCAGCAGCAACCCATCCCTTCTATGCTTACATGCCTAGTCTCAACAGTTTACACATCTTTTAGGCCTTCTCTAAGCTTTCTTTCTTTTATAGCAGGGGTGGCCAAACTGTGGCTGTTTTGCAGTTAAAGTGTGGCTCTCAGAGCCCTCCCTTTACCCTCCCCCCCATTCTCTGCCTACCAGAGGGGAAGTTCAAGGCTTCTGCCCTGTGGCGGGATGGTGGGGCTAACAGAGATGACCGGTGCCAGCTGAGGGGGAGGGGGCACAATTTAAAGTTGCCTCCTAAATATCTTGAGTCATGCCCCCACCCCAGCATACCCCTGTCTTACCTTCAATGGTCCCTCCCTGCAGCTACCAGGTGTTAGCTCCCTGTGCAGCAAACAGCTACAAGTTGGGGTCACTGCTTTAGCTTCATGGGGAAAGGCAGCAGCAAAAGCAGTGGCTCTCCCTGCAGCTCCCAGCTGTTTGCCACCTCCTCTCCCCACAACTGCAGCTCCCAGCTTGCTGGTTCCAGCAGCTGCCATGCAGGGAGGGGGCCCGGTGGCATCAAGTGAGCGAGCAGGGACAGCAAACCCTGGCAAAAATTCCCATGCATCGCCTTTGCCTGCCCAGCAGGGCGGAGGGTCTCGGGGTTTCAGCCCTGCAAGGCACACCCGCTGGGGCTCAGGTCTTCATCCCTGTGGGGGACCCCGAGCCCCAGCAGATGTCTCCCACAGGGCAGAGGCTGCGAGACCCCCTCCCTTGGGGGGCTGAGGCCCTGAGGCCTGGCAGGCATCCCCCCAAGGGCTGAAGCCCCAAGCCCTGGCAGGCACCCCCCAGCTATTGAACTTCTGAAGACAGTCGTATGTGGCTCGGAGGGTCAGTAAGTTTGGCCACCCCTGTTTTATAGCATTTCCCATATTGCTCTTATTGATGCAGCTCCGCCTGTGGGGTAGCAATATTGGGAGTCATCAATGTTTTAATCACCACGTTGTCTTTCCCTGCACAAAGCAGGTCTAGGTGACCCCGTGGTTAAAATACCCACTGACTAGATAGCCGTGTATTCTAAGCATTGCTGCCGCCAGTGGAGCTACACCACTGATAGAGACAATGAGAAATTTTATGGCAATAAATCTAGAGTAGACAAGGTCAGAGAGAGACACTCTCTGCTGCAATATAAATTAGTCAATTGAATTCTAACACGAATCATAGAATCAAGAGAGCTACTTAAAATACTGATAACCAAGTTGCACTGTGTTGATATATCCCCCAGGTGATGGTGTTTCAGCATTTCAATACAAAAACATAACCATAATCAATACTCGAGTTAAGAGAGAACAGTTTTTCCTCCCTGTGCTTTGACGGAGTTTAGCTGAGTTTATCTATGAAGAGGTTTCTTCCTCTTTCAGGAAGAGTCGCATTAAACTTTTGTCCAAAATTCATAGTCCTCTATTTCCCCCCAATCCTTGCCATTTATACAGGAAGGCTGAACACTTAAAAATTATTATAACTAAATTATTAACAGCAAGATACCCACTTTCCGAATCTGTTTTCGGAATAAACACTACCTCATTAAGAGAGAGGCTAGAAGAAACTAACCGGAAAGCTATGGATTTCAAGTAGGGCAAATTGCAGGTATTTGATCCACTTATCATAAGTTCCTAATTGTCAATAGACTGTGCACCTCAATCATGTTAATATTTCCTCTCTGTCCATTATTGGCATCATTCACTTGTGGACTCCTTGAAACCCATTATGATGTCCCCTTACTGAGGAATCCAACTGGGAGATAAGTTTGGGGTTTTTTCCTGATTTGGGCAAGTTGGGAAGTGTTCTGCTGTCAGAATTTCCTGTTTAGTTAGAGTATGTATTCCACATTCACCATTGTTATGGTCCCCACACTTAAGTTTGGATAGAAGAAATAGCTGTCGAAATTGTAAACAGCAATTCAGAACACTTTGGTGCTGTGGAATCTGATACAACTTATAACAACAGCTTAAATGAAGCATTCTGACAAGCAGAAATCTCTCTCAACCACTTTCAGCCTTTGAAACGTAGGGGTTCTATTCAAATCTCATTTATTTCAATCGCCTGGATTCTCACCTATGTTTAATGAAAAAACTATAAGACTTTTTCCCATTTTGCATTGAGGGTTGGTTGCATTTTCCCCTCCTAAAGCTAAGAGTATGAATTGAAACTTGCTGCGATATACAGGCATGGAGTTTGTGGGGAGGAGAAGGGCTGCAAACAGGAAGTGGAATTTTTTGCCCCAGCCCCTCAGCTGTGCTGGCACTCTACAATACAAATAAGAGACAAGTTAACAGGGCCTCCACAAACCCAGTATCAGACCCAATCTCTGTCCCAGTTTCAGGTCCTGGTACTCCAGTGTTTCCACTTTTGGACACTGTTAGAATGGCCTTCTTCATTAATGATAAGACCACCATTTTCAGAGCTTCATTTTGTCCCATTTTAGGTTTTGATGACAACTGAACATGTCATTATTCATGAGTTTTTGGTGCGTCGTTTGCATGCGAAACGTCTCTTCAGTAGATCAAATTTCTTCCATTATAGTCACCTACTGATTTCCTCATCCACCTCAGTCGCATTAAGTGAATCATCCTCCATATTAATTGCATTACTTGATTCTTCTGGCATGGAAGCCTGACTTGCAGAGTTATTTGTGATAGAATCTGGTGACTGGATGACTCAGGGGACTAGTAACAGAATATAGAGCTTTTCACCAGAGGTTATTAGTTTGAATTCAATAGTTATAGAAACTTGTTGCAATTTGATATCTGTTTGGAAAATGGATAACTGGTCCCCATCCAGTTTTCCCATCACAAAGTAACCCCACTGTTATTGACAACGGGGAGGTCACAGTGAGAACAGGCATGGGAGAATGAACTTTCATCCTGGAGGTAGCCCACACCAGGTGAGGGTTGAGACAGATCGACAGGGCAGTGTGGGTTGCACAACTGCCTCCTATAAGGATAAACAGCAGAATTCAGTCTCTGAGGTTGTCAAACATAACTTCAGTGTCACAGCAGCAACCACTACACTCGGCAATAGATAGCTACAAGATTGGGCTGCTAATTTGCACATATTGAAAACAATTTTTAAGTGATTATAAAGTTACAACAAAATCTTTTATAAGCCTCTTCAGTGTCAGTTGCTTAATCTTCCCAATACGTGGGGTCTGATTGTACAGTCCTTACTAATATGGATACGACAGTGAAACTACTCACTTCAGTAAGTGATCACCAACAGGAGTAAGCTGCATAACTGAGTCTTTAGTTTTTTAATATGTTACTGCTTCCAGCCTTTTTTATGTCCAAGTTAACCACTTAATTATTGCACAAAGAGGCAGGAAGGGACACAGCACAAGTGGAATGAGATTTAACTCCTTCCAGCACCAGCTCCCACTACACTCATGATATTGTCATTTTTTTAAAATGTCTTTCCACAGAGTGAAGCCCTGGAAAAGCCACTAAAGAAACCACCAGCCAAGCTGGAAAAGCTTAAGATCGAAAAGAAGAAAGTGAATGCTTTAACAATGAAGGACATTAAAAATTCTGCCGAAGAAAGAAGAAAGGTAATTTAATTTTGCTACATAGGATTGTTTTGTCTTCT
The DNA here is from genome assembly GCF_016161935.1 of Mauremys reevesii. Taxonomy (NCBI): domain Eukaryota; kingdom Metazoa; phylum Chordata; order Testudines; family Geoemydidae; genus Mauremys; species Mauremys reevesii. Next base: position 177,547,818 of record NC_052624.1, on the reverse strand, counting down.
AAAAAACTCCCCCCATTTAAAATCTGAGCTAGTGGTGGCTGCATCTCTGATAAATGCTAGTAAAACATGCACATCAATGTCACAGGAAGGAGCATCCCTCTCAACAACAGATGTCTGCAGGACTGGGCTGTTAAGCTTTCTGGTTTTCAGAGTATGAAAATTGTGCTGAAGATAGGGACAAAAAAGGAGAATTCTAGAATAGCATTTTTTCATGTTCTGCAGCAAAATACATAAAACCCAGTGGTTTTGAGAGACATTTTATTTCTTTTGGGCAAACTGGCCAAATTCTGAATCAGTTGGAGTAAAATTCCAGTTAAACTCAGACAGAAAGGTAAAAGCAACTGTTAAAGTGAGTGTTCAAATACAGTTTATTCCTACTCCCCTCCCGCCCCCCATTACAAAGCAATGTATTTTTCAGACTAAAGAAGAGCAACTGAAAGAAAGACTTCAGAGTGACAGACTTTTTCCAGCAATTGCCCATCAAAATATAGCTGAGCTGAATGAGGAAGGCTATTCAACTTCAGAAGGTCAAGAAGGTACAAACATTGTTCAGCTTTTATCATTTGACCTGGAGACAGAGACTCTGCTGGAGAAGGAAGAAATAGCTGTCGAAATTGTAAACAGCAATTCAGAACACTTTGGTGCTGTGGAGTCTGATACAACTTATAACACCAGTTTAAATGAAGCATTCTGACCAGGAAAAATCTCTCTCAAACACATTCAGTCTTTGAAACGTAGGAGTCCTATTCAAAACTCATTTGTTCCAATCATCGCCTGGATTTTCATCTATGTTTAATGAAAAAAAACAATAAGACTTTCTCTCATTTTGCAGTGAGGGTTGGTTGCATTTTCCCCTCCTAAAGTTAAGAGCATGAATTGAAATTTGCTGGGTTACACAGGTATGGAGTTTGTGCAGAAGAAGAGGACTGCAAACAGGAAGTAGAATATTTTGCCCCAGCCCCTCAATTGTGCTGACACTCTACAATAAACATAAAAGACCAATATAATAGGGTCTTGCCAAACCCAGTGTCAGAATCTGCCCTGCCTCAGTTTCCCCACTCACATTAGAGAGTGGGCCACTTTGGTGTCCAGTGTGTCAATGAAGCTCCCACCAGGGTCAGTATTTTCTCCTTTGTTCTGAAGGATGCATCCATGGTTCAAATACAATCATAGTTCAGCATCAATCACGACAGGTAAACCACGTCCTGCCACTTGGCCTCAGAGTTGTTGTCGCTGCTGCCTATGCAGCAGGCATCCCCAGCCAGGCAAACCCCCTTCCAGATCCTGTCCCTGACCCAGGGTCTCCTACAGGAGCCTCTCAGGAGCTCCCCCTTAGTGAGCTGCGCACTGGCCTTTCCTCTCACCAGCTAGGAAGCAGCGAATTAGTCGCAGGTCGGGGCTAAGTCCACTTCCCTAGAGGGGTCATCCTACCCTGTGACAACAAGTTTACAACCTAATTGTAGGTGTGACAACAATTGAAAGTAACAGAAAAAAAAATGAGGAGGGAGGGGCAAGGAAGTGCTCGGGTTAAAGTAGTGACCCGGTTACTCCGTCTTGGCATTGCACACCTTGATGCTTCCATTAAAATGATATTTTTAATTGATCAAGAAGGCATGTGGGAGATTTCTTTGTTTAGGGAGGATGTGAGGGAGAAGAGAGTGGCAGGTTAGCAAATATGGATTGGGTGGGCATTGCATCCCAGGGACGATGTGTAATTAAAGAGAGGCAAATTAAGGGTAGGAGTTGTAACTAGCAGAACTCAGGGGTGGTGGAATTAGATAGAAGGCAAGGTCAGAGTGGGGGTACAGCCCTCATGAAAGAACAAGAAGTTTGAACCTAATGTGCAGGGCAATGGGGAGCCAGCAAAGGGATTTAAATAGAGGGATGACAGGGTCTGAACAACAGGAAAGGACGATGGTTTTAGTGGCAACATTCTGCGCTGACTGAAGGGAGGCAATGTGGGTATCAGGAAAGCACCAGCGAGAATCAGTGGGCTGGGGCTGAAGATAATTAGGGTACATGATTTAGCCAACAGGAAAGCAGAAGGGCTATTTTTGTGTGCTATTGTGAGGGTTCAGGGGGACTTATCTCTGAATTCTGTTTGAGATTGTGATCTCTGTATGTTTAAAACTCTTGTGATGGTCTTTACTGTATTCTTGAATCATACTTCTTGTGGCAAGGAGTGAGGGACTGGTGCCTGGGGGTCTGCCTGTAAATGGGCCAATCACTAAGGACAATCAACAACTGAGCTTTGTGGCCCAAGCAGAACAAATGGATGGCTGCAGCTGTAAAGAAACAGTGCCTGGAGCCTACCCAGACCTAGGGTAGCTGAAAAGCACAAGGATCTAGTGCACAGATCCAAACACAGCAGCCTGGTGTGTGTTCAACAAGGGGGAGCTCGACCAGGTCTATGTCAACTATTGTATCATGGAGGGAGAAAGTGCGAGATTTGGTCATGGACTGGATGTGAGGGAAGGGTAGAAGATTACCCTAGTGTCATGTGAATGGGTTGCCAAAAGGATGAAAGTTTTCAGCAGTGGAGAACAGTAGCAATACAGAGGCAGAAATGCTGATCTTCAGTTGATAACAAGCCATCCAAGATGGCAACTGCAGAAAGAATCACAAAGGTAAGACTGAACACAGACACAATTCCAGCGTGGAGAAATACACTGGAGAGTCCTAGCAAAATGAGAATGACTGAACTGATTTGAGCAGATGAGGTCACCCAAGAACTATGTCTAGAGGGAGCCAAGGACAGAACCCTCTGGGACTCCCGAAGACGGTGCTAAAAGTCCTGGGCTATGCTGCCAGAAGTTCTAATGACACACCCATGGGAAAGCGCAGCACCAGTGAGGACACATAGTAATTCAAGCAGGGCGGTGCAGTGTGGCTGCTCACTACCAGGCCAGGCAGGGGCGGCTCTACAAATTTGGCCGCCCCAAGCAATCATGCCGCCCCCGCGCGGGGGCAGCGGACCTGCGCGGGCATGACTTGCACTGGCTGGGCTGTCCGGCTGGCTCAGCTCTCCTGGACCTCCCGCGCGGCGCGGGGCGCGCGCGCGGTCGGCGGGCGCTCCTGAGCCTGCCGGTCATGCCTCGGGCCGCCGAGCGAGCGAGCCAGCCGGCCGCAGCGAACCGAGCAGGTCCCCGGTCCGGGCTCCCCGTCCGGGCCGGCGCGGGGACAGCAGCCCGCAGACCAGACTGCAGCCCCCCTGCCCCCCCTGCCGCCCCCCGCCCCCCCGCGCGCCTGCCGCCGCTGCCCCCTGAGCCTGCCGAGGCCAGGCTAACCCGGGTGCTCAGACACAGATGCCCAATCACCTGATTTAAACTCTTCAGGGAAGACATACCCTGAAGGAGCCAAGGGAGGAGGAGAGAGCCAAACAAAGTACTACCTAAAGTGACAACTATGAATAGTATTAATCTGTACTGGGAACTGTGCTGTTCAACATATACATTAATGATCTGGAAAACGGGGGTGAACAGTGAAGTGGCAAAGTTTGCAGACAATACAAAATTATTCAAGATCATTAAGTCCAAAGCAGGCTGCGAGGCATTACAAAGGGATTCCACAAAACTGGGTCATCAGTCAACAAAATGGCAAATTAAATTCAATGCTGACAAGTGCAAAGTAATGCACATTGGAAAAAATAATCCAAGCTATACATACAAAACAAAGGGGTCTAAATTAGCCATTGGGATCCAAGAAAGAGATCTTGGAGTCATCATAAATAGTTCTCTGAAAACTTCTGCTCAATGGGTGCTCCTGTCACACAATGGGTTAGCGCATGGTACTTATAGAGCAGTGCTGACTAGAGACCAGCTGAGGTAGTGAATTCAATCCTCACTTAGAACACTGGTTTTAATTAACCAAATTGCTTCACCCACACATTTAAAACACAAAACAAAACAAAAACAGCAGCCAAAAAGGCTAACCGTATGTTAGGAACTATTAGGAAAGGGACAGAAAATATCATAATACCACTATATAAATCCATGGTGTGTCCACACCTTGAATACTGTGTCCAATTCTGGTCGCCCCATTTAAAAAAGGATATAATGGAAAAGGTTCAGAAAAGAGCAACAAATATGATCCAGGGGATGGAACTACTTCCACTGAGGAGAAACTAAAAAGATTAGGGCTGGTCAACCTAGAAAAGAGATGACTAAAGGGGAATGTGATAGAGGTCTATAAAATCATGAATGGAGAAAGTGAACAGAGAAGTGTTATTGACCCTTTCACACAATACAAAGCCCAGGGGTCACCCGATGGAATGAATAGACAACAGGTTTAATACAAATGAGAGGAAGTATGTTTTCACACAACACACATCTAACCCAGATTGCTCATTGCCATGGAATGTTGTGATGGCCAAAAGTATAACTGGGCTCAGAAAAAGAACTGGATATGTTCACGGAGGATGGGTCATCAATGGTCTTAGCCAAGATGGTCAGGGATGCAATACCATGTTTGGGGCAACCCTAACCTCTGACTATCAGAATCCAGGAGTGGAAAACTCCATAATTGCCCTGTTCTGTACATTCCCCTCTGAGGTTGTGGTATGGGCAACTGTTGGAGACACGATACTGGGTAACATAGACCATGGTCTGACTCAGTATGGCAGGTGTTATGTTTGTGTGTTCTTATAGTAGTAGTCTATTTGAGTACAAGGCAGTAAAAGTGAAAAGTTGTAACGATTGTAACAATGCAGCATATGCAATGCTAAAAAGTCTTTCAAGAAAGCCTACTAGCAGAATACAAACACTTTATGAAATGATCAGAATGAAGACTCAGAACAATGCGTAGATTTTTTTTATAAATATTTATGACACCTGTTTTTGGTATCTATCTCAGGAGGTTCTATCGAATGCCACAATTTAATAATGCATGTTTTGGAAAAAAAAAATTTTTTTATAAGAAACTGCTGAGCTTTTTATACCCTTCTTATAAATGGAAGATGCTTTAAATATACCAGGTGTGAATAAAACACAAGTAAATTCATAGGAATGAAACACATTTTAAAACTTATTTGAACTTAGAAATCATTTCAAAATAAAGTTTAAATCTCTCTCTTGGAAAAATACGTGTGTATGTGTATGTGCATATATTTATATATAAAGATTTAAAATGCTATTCATTTATTTATTTATTGAATTATGTAAATGATTATTTGAAACCTGATCTAACTCCCAATGAAGTCAACCTGAATCTTTCCATTTACTTCAGTGGAAGGTGGATTGGGCCCTTGATACAAAAAAGAATGGTTACAAAGAGGATGAAGCTAGTTTGCTTTGGGGTTTAACAGTAAATGGTTATGTAATACTGCCAACTCTTTCCTTCTTACTTCTGCACTGGTAAGTGTAGAGAATGGAACATAACTTTTGAAGAAATCATTCATCAACTCGCTCTGTAGATGTTTATTTACACCATAGATGTTTCTTTAGAATTCAGAAAAGTTCTTAAACAACTGCTATAAATTAGATGCCAACATTCAGTGTTGTCAAAATTGCACATTAAAGGCCAGATCTTCAGAATTTAGCCTCAGGGTTTTTGAGCAAATTTGTATCCACGCTTACATGTGTCTGCAATTTCTTATCTTGGTCTCTGATTTGTGGGTGCAATATTGAGATCACAGGAATGGAAACCAAGTAAGGCTAGGTAAGGCCAATTTTCTGCATCTTGAAAGGTTCATTTTTCACCATGTTAAAAAAAAAATACAAACCCCAAAGGAAAGATAACCTGCTCTAGAATGAACTGCAAGCAAATCAGTGTCTCTATAGGCAAGATGTTTACCTCCTTCAGTGACCACAGTTGACAGTTGTAGGGGCTCATCTGTTTAATAGGAAGATTTAACTTAGACAGGAGCATATACATATATGAGTCTGCTTCAAACTCATTTTATTCCCTGTTTAGTGTTAAAGTGTATTCTGTTAACATGCCCTCCCTTTTTTTTTTTTTTTTTACCAGCCATAAGGGCGAGCAACACAGGGGAAGGGGCGGAGAGGAGTGAGCGGGGTGCAGGGTCTTGGGAAGAAGAGGAGGCATGAAGACAGCGCACGGGGAGAAGGGGCGGAGCAGGGGCAGCACGAGAGCGGGGCCTTGGGAGAAGGGGCAGTGGAAGGGTGGGGCCTCAGAGGGAAGGGGCAGAGGAGGAGTGGGGCCTCAGGGGCAAGGGCCGGTAGAGGGGTAGGGCTTTGGGGCGGTGGAGGGGCAAGGCCTTGGGGGGAAGGGGTGGAGGAGGGGCAGGACCTCAGGGTGAAGGGGGCAGCACAGGGGCGGGGCCTCGGGGGGAAGGGGCGGTCCGGGGAGCCTTCTGCCGCTTCTGGACACAGGGACTAGAGTACTGGTTGCAGCCTGCATGGATTGGAGACAGAAAGAGAGGAGAAGGAGCTGTGAGCATGACCCTGAGAGGAAGACAACGCCCAGGGCTTCTTGGGCACAATGCTTGCTGGAGTGGCAGACTTGGGTATTTCTGAGCAAGGAAACTGCCTGCTGTTGTTGTTTGTTTCTACCATGTTCAGGGAAACAGGATGCTGTGTACATATTTTGAAAATTAACAAGTTTACACCAAGAATATACCTGATTCATATAATAAATTTCTCATCCTAATGAAAACAATCTTGCAAGGCCCTGAATATTGGCTGACTGCTCAGGCCAAAGGGGGAACAATAACAGCAACTCTCTTCCCGCACCCCCCTTCTTATCTACGGTATGTAGGGGAAATCTACCAGTAGGTGTCACCACAGAGCATATTAACACTGTCTCATGGCCATAGCTCTACGCTTTTAAAATTATTCGTCTGTTTAAGTAATTGGAGTGCCCATTGCCAAAGACAACAATGCACTGCACAATTCAGCAATAACCATGAACCAGACCCAGTAGTTCAGTTCAAAGGGCACCGTTTGTGTTGCCTCTATGCTTCTGCTAAACCTTGCCTCCTGAAGCCTTGGGAATGACATCAGGTGAGCAAGTGCGCATGGCAGTACTGTACCAGCTTTGCAATAAGGGCATGGGTCTCCCCTTCCCCAGCATTCTTGTCCGTTAGTGCTAGCTGTCAGCTGGGAGAGAGACAGAGTCCCCTGGAGCATGGATGCCCTTGTCCTCTTACCCCAGAACAACTGTGGAGAAAGAGTGATCTCCTCAGCCCAGCACTTACTCACCTCCCCCCAAATACATAGCAAGATTACAGTCTTGTCTTCACTGCAAGCAACCGTTAGCTCAAGTTAACTCCTCTTGTTAGCCTAGCTCAAGCGAGAGCAGCCATGCTGCAAACCAACACTCGAAATACACAGAGAGCTTGGATTAGTAGCACTGAGTGGCCATAGCTACTTCCTATCATGCTCTGAGCTAATTCTCTCAGCTAACCACCTCCTCAACACAGCATCTCTGGTATGATTCATTGTGAGGGACAATATAAATCACACAGTATGTGACATGAATAATACTCCAGGAGATCTATATTATTTCCTCTTTTTCTCGCTAAAAGACAAGACACTAAATATCACAGAGATTGCCACCAGGACTGTAGCTGCTTCCATACAATGAGCAGCAAGCTCTGCACTGATTTTGCAGTTCTAATGCTGATTGGAATTGATTAGCGCTCTCACTCCCCAGCAGGTGGCACTCTGTTCCAGAGAAATTATACTGACTAGTTTGTAAGTATTTTAGCAAACACATTTAGAAAGCACTGGGGTTGTTTTATATCATGTTTCCTCATTTTTTGAATAGTCAACAAAATTTAGGACCAAATCATGGGACAGCACCATTTGGACATGTACCAGTGCTGCAAAAGTTTGTTTTTGGCCTTTATTCTGGCCAGCAACAGCCCATTGCAAAGCATCTCCTGTCTCCTTTTGACAAATTATTCCTATCCAGAATAGGAATAATCTCCCCTGACAACTTTCCTTCTGGAATTTCACAGAGACTCCTGTAGCATTAGCTTCTGATCCATTGTTTCTACCTCCCTTATTGAGAGTAGTGTGTAGTTGCAGATCAGAGCCCAATGGTAGCTCAGTGACTGCCATGGGAGGGGATGCAGAAGACAGCAATAGAGCGAGTAAGCATTCAGCACAGGTGACCCAAATTCTGTTGGGTGAGGGTCAGGATTGTTTGGATCCTTGGGATTTGCAGAGGTTTGAGGTTTTCTGACCCTGGCTATAGCACCGCTAATCCTTCTCTCTCAAGGAAAGAATGCAGCATAGTTGCTGTACCATCACCAGCATGGATATTTGGCATTAAATGTATCATTTCCATGTGTTTTTGTACAGAAAGGGAGGGTATTGCTCAAAACTTTAATTGGAGAAAACCAAATGTACACACATACAAAATTTGTTCTCCAGCACAAATCACATTCTTCAAGGATACTTAGCTAAAGAAATTCATGAACATTATTTTTGCTACCTGACACCAGACAAAGACAACTGAGGCCCAGGATTATAGAAAGAAGAATGAAAATTAAATGAAAATTGCACTTAAGTTATTGAATTACTATTGCTAATCCTAGCTCTCCAATAGGCAATTTCCTACCATTTGGCTATATTTTGCCTACAACAAGCACATCTATTAAAAGGCAGTACTGTATGTGCTGTTAAGGTGACTAGTTCAGGATGGGGAAAGAAAAAGTTCCTGGGCTAGGTTCTGCCCTCAGTTACATCAGTGTAAATCTAGTGTACACATTGCTCTCAGTGGGGATTTTCTGAGATTTACACTGGTGTAACAGAGCAGAATCTGGCCCCCATTGTTTGAAATTTTCAGGCCAACAGTTCTGATTGACTGGCAAGTTCATTTCTAGGCAGATGACAATAGTAGCTCTTTTCTGGACTTGGCCAGAGTTGTTCCCTTTACACTAATATTCTTCCTCTTCTGCCAAGTATATGCATGCCTGTTTGGGTTTTTCTCCCACGTTCCTCACTTTGTTCAGTTACTCATCTCGTGTTGTACTTCTCTCTGACCTAGTTCTTTTTCTCTTCAGAATGTGGGTGATTTATTATTCTTTATTTTATCCTTGCATGTCTCAATTACAACCACGCTGAGGGAAAACATGTCTTGTTTTAAACTCCCTTCCTTTTTGGCTATTCCAAGCTGAAACTTCTATTTCACTTGTGGACATGTAAATGAATTTGCAGAGCACTTGTATAATGCTGCACCAAAGAACCATCTCCAAGCACCTTGTGGGTGGGTTAAAATATGTACCTAGATCAGGATGTGAATTTGGCAAATGACCTCCAACTTCATAATGGCAAGAACAAACCCACTAGGACCTGAACTCCCTCAGACTTTGGGGTGTCCAAAATCTAGATTCAAAATTCTGAAACTTGAGCCCATCTCTCCTTTATAACCAGATTTAAGGGCAAAGCGGCTGAGTCCCTGTGAAGGGGTCAACTCACATCTGGCGCCTGCTCGTGGTTGGGCATGGCGTAGCACAGAGGTGGGCAAACTATGGCCCGCAGGCCACATCCGGCCCGGCCCCCGAGTTCCTGGCCAGGGATGCTCACCCCCAGCCCCTCCCTTGCTGTTCCCCCTCCCCTGCAGCCTCAGCTCGCTTGCTGCGCTGCCAGCGCAATGCTCTGGGAGGCGGGGCTGTGAGCTCCTGGGGCAGCACAGCTGCAGAGCCCGGCCTGACCCGGTGCTCTGTGCTGCGTGGTGGTGGCAGCAGTGTGGCTGGCTCCAGCCAGGTGGAGCAGATGTAGTGCTGCCAGCCACCAGTGCTCCAGGCAGCAAGGTAAGGAGGCACGGAGCAAGGGGGGGTTGGATAGAAGGCAGGGGAGTTCGGGAAGTGGTCAGGGGTGTGGATAGGGGTCGGGGCTGTTGGGGGGAGGGGACAGGGGGTTGAATGGGGGCAGGGGCTCCAGGGGCGGCAGTCAGGAATGAGAGGGGGGGTTGGATGGGGTGGGGGGATCCAGAGGTCAGGGGACACGCCGGGTGTGTGGATGGGGCAGGAGTCTGGGGGGAGACAGATAGGAGGTGGGGGCTGGGCCACAACCCCCTCCCCCAACCGGCCCTCCACACAATTTACAAAACCCGATGTGGCCCTCAGGCCAAAAAGTTTGCTCACCCCTGGCATAGCAGCTCTCCTTCCACTGGGGTCTCCTGCTGGAGGCTGCTCCACCTCTGCGGAGGCCTGCTTCTTACTTGTGAGTTGGCCCTCTGGCCAGATCATTTCCAAGTCTCTACCCTTCCAGAGTAGTCTGTTAACAAAAAAACCCCAAGGAAAATTAGAACAAACTGAGTTAGTAAGAGAGGGGAATGCCTCCCTCTCAGGGGGTCTCAGGGTCTGGTCTAGGGTGACCAGACATCCCGATAAAATCAGGACAATATTTAGTTGTTTGCCCTGTGTCCCGACCGATGTACGGTCAGGACACCATTTGTCCCGATATTTTGGCTTGGGACTGGAGGAGTACACTGGTGAGCGCTCACCTGGGGTCCCAACGGTGCTGATTTGGGGCAGCTCCCAGGAAACGGCGGGCAGCAGGACCCAGCAGCCCCTAGGCACAGGGGCGGCTGGGGGTGGTCTCTGCATGCTGCACCTTTCACAAGCACTGGCTCCATCATGGCCATTGGGAGCTGCAGGCGCGGACAGGGGGCAGACCCTCCACCCCCCACCCCCAGCTGCCCCTGACCCTGAGGCACTATGTGCTACTCACGCCCTCAGGTAAGTCCCACTCCCACAGCTTCCAGCCAATGGCAGCTGGAGCCAGTGCTTGTGGCAGGCGCAGCATGTGGAGTGGAGATCCCGCTGGCCAATGCTGACCCTAGGAGCCAGAGGAACCTACCAGGTGCTTCCCAGTTGGTGGGAACCGTCCCCCAGGTAAGCGGTGGGGCTGCAGCTGGGACCCTGCGCCCACGGCGGGGCTGCAGGCAGGAGCCAGGGCTGTGTGCTTGTGGTGGGGGCTGGGGCCATGCACCCCCAACCTGCGGCGGGGCTGCTCCCGGAGCCGGGGCCATGTGCCCCCAACCTGCAGCTTCCTCAGGCTGGGTATCCTCCTTCCCCCGTGGCTCTAGTGGGGTGGGGGCTGTGAGCCTGTGGCTGCCCACCCCCAATGTGTCTCAATATTTTATTCTTGTCATCCGGTCACCCTAGTCTGATCCTCTCTTTCCTGAGGGAGCGGCCCTCAGGCGGTGGTTGTCGGGGAAGCTCCTGACATCAGTTAGCCCTTTCCTCAGGAGCTGAGGGTTGCACGTCTGTTCTCTTCCCTGGTCTGCCAACAAGCCACCTGCCCTGCTCCACTTTTAAGCTCCTCCTCCAGCCTTTTAATGCTTGCAGGTGGCTGAGACCAGAGCAGCTTCTTAACCCCTGGTTGTCCAGTGTGGGATAGATTATATACCCCATCACAGTCCCCAAATCAGTCATATTACTTTCTAGAGTGATTACGTCCATTGTGATTCACTTTCCACCTGCAATGCTGCACCATCCTTTAACCTACTACAAGCGAACTATATGTAATCTTATTTTGTATGCTGAAATATAAATGCCATCCTTCTAATCTTTCATTAATGGGGAGTGAAAATAAACTTCTTTAGCTTCACTTGTAATTGAACCCATCAGCGATCACAGAGACTTCCTCTCAGATTTCCCTGCTCCAATTCAGAACAGAATGAGCATATCATTGCAACACTGGGGGCCAGATTCTGTCAGCCTTGCTTAGGTTGAGCCATGCCTTTCTCCATGTGTAGTCCCATGGGAGAAAATGTGACTACTTGTGGGTATGGAAGAGTGGCAGAGTCTGGGCTACATCAATAAGCAAGAAGAGGGTGTGCATTAATAGCGGTTGGTGCATTCCCTCTCATGCCTTCAGCCACCCAAGACATGCACCAATAATAAGCATCTGTGTAACTTATTGCTACTAGCGCAGAGCTCTTTGGTTTTAAAACAATTTCAGACCATGTATCCTTCCACTATGAAGTGTAGTTCATATAGAAGTATGAGATAAAATAGCAAGAGAAAGGGTATAACAATCCTCTCACTACAATTCTCATTATATTAATTGTAAAATTGATATAATTCATTTTTCTCCTTTTAGTTTCTCTGGATTAGTGGGACCTCTTCCCCCTCTTTCTATATCTCCATGAACCTGGCTGCCTTTTCAGTTGTGCTTTGTGGCCCAATAGCCCATTTTTCAACTAACACTTCCTATTGGAAACATACAGCATTGAAAATATGAATTATTCCCAATTTAAGCAAGTATATAACCTTACTCACATGAGTAGCCCCATTGAAGTCAATGCACTCTGGCTATTCTGGATTGATGTAATAGCCTATCAAGGACTGCTAAAAGCAAGGGCACATTACAACAGCCCTGTGGCTGCTCTGAATTATACCAAGAACTGAGCAGACCCCTAACACTGCCTAGAATTAAAGAACAAAGCTAACCCAGGAATGAAGCACTACTGAATCTGGTCCCAGGGATGAAGTGGTTTCATAACACGGTTTTTGTTAAGAACTCCATGTCAAGAGCTGCACAGAAGTAATTTGCAGTACACAACGACAAGCTTTATTGATCTACTGAAAGCAGGAACTATGCTACTTATTCTTCAGTGCCATCTACTGGCATCTTACCTGTTAACTATTTACATTTATATAGGCATATCATTTATAGAGCACATCTGAAATAGTTTTTATTCTGTGTGTGGTTCTGTCTATGCATGCAAGACCAAACTTATAACATGATCAGGGCAATATTGTGTAATAGAATAATGGGCCTTGACATGCCACTACTGGTACAGATGGACCCAACATTAAAAATCTGAATTGAGAGCCTTAAGCCAATCTGGGTTTCTAAATTAATTTTTTTAATACAACTTGGATGCTTCTGCTGGGAACTGGTGGTTTTCCTTCAGAAGAGTTGATGTTGTATCTCCTCTGGGTATACTTCAAAGAGAAACCAGCACTTCTCCTCCTAGCACAAGGTGAGAAGGGGCTTGGACTAGAGGTGAAAGTAAGCCGGTCCGGTCCGGCGTACCAGCAAGAGCCAGTGCGCCGTGCTGGACCGCACGGGCTTCCACGGCTGGGATTGAAAGGACTCTGGGCTGCCCGCGGCTGCGGGCAGCCCAGAGCCCTTTGAATCCCGGCCGTGTCTGAGATTTAAAGGGCTCAAAGCTCCCTGCGGCTGCGGGCAGCCCAGAGCCCTTTGAATCCCGGCCGCGTCTGAGATTGGCTCACTCATTTCCCTCTCTTTTTCCTTTTAATTAGGAAGGCACCAGCAAAAGGAAGTCTTGCTCCAGCCATCAGTGTAGTTCTTCTGAAGATACTATATCTGGGTTCAATCGCACTCTTTCCTTACTACTCTCCATGTTGTGACCAACTTTTAGTTAACTCTGGGAGCGTTATTCCATACACAAACCAACAGAGCTGTTGTGCAAATTCTGGGATGGTTATTTATGTATTGTAGGGGGGGTTTATGAACAAGTATCCTAGAGAACAGCAGGTCAGCATAACTTACCCTAGTGTACCAGCAAATCCACTCAACCACAATTAGTTTATCCAATTAACACTAGCACTCTTACCTAGAGTTTCATTATATAAAGGGAATTTTGCCTTTGTGGAATTACTCTGAAATAAAGATCCTACTGATATATAAATAGTGAAACAGGTTTACTCATTATCCCTTACATCCCCGCACAATAATCTAGATATTTTATTTTCTCTTATTCCTTCTGGATTCTATTTACTTTTTAATAAGTGATTTTAAAACTTTTTAATGCCTGAACACCTGTTGCAGCTTTTAGTTCCATTCTTCTTCTCCAGAAGCTTTGGGTAAATTGGTGCTACACTAAAATGTAGCAGGGATAAGAGATAAATATGAATCAGTAAATGTAGCAAAACCCAAACAAATATTTCCTTATGAAAATAGGTCAGGTGGAACAGTTAGACTCTGCTCCAAGTCAAAATCTTTACAGCATAACGAATTTTTCCTGTCCTGTGATTCAGCTGGGCTGAAGTGACTGCTTCCCTTACCTGGGGTACTGTCTGTACCTTGGAAGTACCTAGAACTATAGAGGTTCAGGAAGAGAGATCACTTGTATCATCTCCTGGAGATGCTTTAGCAAGGTTAGCCTAAGTCATACTTGAACTAGGCTGAGGTTGACCCTCCAGCAGGGCTGGCTTCAGCTTTTCTGCCACCCCAAGTAGCAAAAAACAAACAAACAAACAAAAAAACAGACAAGCGGCGGCACTTCGCGGCAGCTCAAAGAGGAAGAGAGGGAATGAGGGACCCGCCGCCGAATTCCCACCGAAGACCTGAACATGCCGCCCCGATACTGGATGGAGTGTCGCCCCTTTGAATTGGGCACCCCAAGCACCAGCTTCCTACACTGGTGCCTGGAGCCGGCCCTGCCCTCCAGTTCTGGATCAGTCTGTAGGATTGCAAAACGATAGCTTTATGCCAGGTCTACACCAGAAACCTTTGCCAATATAGTAATGTCACTGAGGGGTATGAGTTTTTTTTACAATAGTTATGCACTGGCAAAAGTCATAGCATAGATGCAGTTACACCAGCTTATTCCTCTCAGGGAACTGGAATAAAGGCACACCTGCCGAAGCCCTCTTTTGCTGGCTTGTGTCCCTTTCTAGCGTACACAAGCCTTAGTCTATTCTCTAGGGCTTCTGATTAAAATCTTGGCTCTGCTTGACTACAGTATTGTTTTTTGTCAGAAGTCATTTCAGACATTAAAGCCTCCTTCATTGTGGTGCAACAGCCACCATCTTGGCTGAGGCACCAGGGCCCTTCAGACTAAAAGCATGGGCAGCTAGAGCCTGAGCTAAAGAGCCAGTGCTCTCCAGCTGGGGCGGTAACCAACTCACCTCCTCTATGGATTGGCACAAAGGGAAATAGGTAACCGTGGGTTACACCAGCTGAAAACAATTTTCTCCTCCCCCCATTGGTACTGTATCCCCTTCTAGCCCCAGAGATGCATGTCTCTTGACACAGGAGAGCTACCCAAAAGACCTGATTGCTCCATGACCAGCTACTTACCCTTTAGAAATTACAGTATGTCTCTTGCCTTCCCCCCCCCATATCCCCTAACCATTCCTGGAAGCACTAGCTCCCTTCATGGGCTATTTAACCTTTCTGGAAATGCTGACTCTCTAAAGCAGTGTGACAGGTGAAAGGAAGCCAGTGAGAGAGGGTGTTTACTAACAGATAGCTCTCACTAGCAAGGAAACCTACTGATCAGAAGTGTTGTCTGCCACTCTACATCCCATGACTACCTCGGGATATTAATATACTAAAAAGGAAAAATAATAGTAAGTGATCATGTAGTTTACTTAACATAACACTAGGTGGAGCAGTGGGCAAATGTCTTTATTTTTTCATTATTCATAATGGACCATTGCAGTTTTTAGATAGCAGGGCTGGGACCTGAGACACAAAACTGAACTCCAGCTCAGACCTTTCTCAAAGCTCAGGGGTCTCTTGGTCTCTTACATGCTAACACCACACTTTAAATCCTAGTCTAGACTAGGCACAAAAGAGCAACTCTAATATGAGCGCCTAGCACACCATCAGTTGTGGCCCATGATGTAGGCAGTCAGACCTAGTGATGAGGGCAGTGGGGGTCATGCCTAGTGGTCGGAGCAGGAGTCAAGAGCCAGAGTTCAGAGCCATAGTCAAGGCAAACATCAGAGCTGGTGTCACAGTCAGACATGAAGCCAAGAGTCGGAGCTGGAGTCAGAGTTGGCAGTGCGGATAGAAGCAGCGATCTGGAAGAAAGCAGGAACAAGGGAGGAAGCCAGAACCCAGGAATCAGATGAGAAGGCAGGATCCAATACAACAGCCAGGAAGAGATTCACCAGGTTGCTCAGACAACTTCCCATGATTCCTTCTGGCTTAAATAGCTATTCTGAGCTCATTGGAGAAGCCAGATGTCTCCACCAATCAGGCATTTTATGGGTGGTGCCTATGACAAGCTGGGGTCCCTCAGCCTACACTCCTCACTGGTACCAGTAAGCTGCAAGGTAGTGGCTGCAGACTGAGGACTGCCTGGAGACTTGTGGACCTGGGTCTGAGGTCCATGAGCCCTCAATTGCACTTTGTGTTAAAAAAACAAATGTGGTGTATAGACACAGAGATAAAGGAATAAAGTTAACAAAATCCAAGTTGTGGACTTGACCAACACATCAGCAGCCACCGAGTGATGCACAGCACCATGGGCCCAAAAGTAATTTGTGGAGAATTATACCTTACCTTTATATCCAGTCGTTCACGTTGGTGCTCAATGCACTTACAGAAAATATCCAGAGAGTGGCTTTTTGCAGATGATGCAGTGCTTCTGCAGGAGAGCAAAGAGGAAGTGGATGAAGGTTTAGGGAGATGGATGTGTGTACTTGAAAGAAACGGCATGAAAATCAGCAGAAGTAACACAGAGTATACGGGCTGATACCACCTTGCAGGAAGACAGTGAGACTGGGGACAACAAATCCAGTAGGCCAGCCATTACCAAAGGTAGAGAAGATCAAGTACATAGGTTTGATAGTACAGGAAATTGGTGAACTCAGCAACGTACTTAGCAGGACAGGAAAGGCATGGACTAAATGGAGAGAAGCGAGTGGAGTGACCCATGTTAGGAGAACGCCTATCAAACTGAAAAGTAAGATCTACAAGACAGTAATTAGGCCTGCACTTTTATCTGAATCCAAATGCTAAGCACTGAGAAAGAGGCAGGAGCAGATCTTGAATGCAGTGGAAATGAAAATGTTAAGCTGGATGGTTGGAGTTACAAGGATGGACCATACTTGGAATGAATGATGTCAAGTGTGAAGTTGGTACCAATTATAGAAAAGCTGAGGAAATCCATGCTTAGGTAGTTTGGGCATATGAAAAGAAGATCAGACAAATATATAGGAAACAGACTATTAAATTTAGAAGTTGTGACAAAGTCCCTCCTCTACCTTGGTGGGTCCTGCGCTTCTTGGCGGATTTGCTCACCTCAGTGATCTTCCCCTCTGGTGGAACCCATAGTCTGGATCAACTCCTCCTGTGTTGGATCAGGAGTTGGGAAGTTTGGGGGGAACCCAGGCCCACCCTCTACTCCAGGTTCCAGCCCAGGGCCCTGTGGAATGCAGCTGTCTATAATGCCTCTTATAACAGCTGCATGACAGCTACAATTCCCTGGGCTACTTCCCCATGGCCTCCTCCAAACACCTTCTTTATCCTCACCACAGGTCCTTCCTCCTGGTGTCTGATAATGCTTGATTATATGATAATTCCTCAATCCTCCAGCAGCACACCCTCTCAGCTCCTTGTGCCTCTTGCTCCCAGCTCCTCACACGCACTTCTCTCCTCCTGCTTGACTGGCGTGAGCTCCCCTTTTTATATCAGGTGCCCTGATTAGCCTGCCCTGATTGGCTGCAGGTGCTCCAATCAATGTAGCTCTCTCCGGTGCCTTCTAGAAAGTTCTTAATTGGCCCCAGGTGCCTTAATTACCCTGGAGCAACTGCCATTTTGGTTCCCATGGTCCTAGGGATTTGCTTAGCCTGGGGCTAACATACCTGTTCCTGAGTACTTTCCTGTAGCCATCCGGCCTTGCTCCATCACAAAGTGGAGGGTAAGAGAAGGGTTGGAAGACCCAGAACTACATGGATGGGTGCTATACAAAGGATTTGATTGACAGTGAAGTTTGCGAGAAACTGCTTCAAGACAGACTGGAATAGAGAAGGACTCAAAGTGCCAGCCCCATATAGATGGACTAAGGCTGTAAGAAGAAGATTTATATTCAGCAGTAGCTCAAAAGTCTTACATTCCTCTATAAACATAAATTAAATAATCTTTATGGCACATACACAAGTATTACACCCACTTCACAACGCTGTCTATCCCATCCCATTTTAAAAGAAACACTTTACCTAGCACTTTCTCCAAGTGGCTATTTAGAAGACAAATGCTGCATACTTTGATCCACTTTCTCTACAGTTTTACAAAGCCAGTTAAAAATAGACCTAAGCCAGTGCACTGACCACACACACCAAATTCTGCATCTGCCTAACATGATAAATATTGTTTGTGTGCAGCTATTTTAAATGGGTGATTGCTCTGATTCATGAAAAGACTTTTTTTCCCACTCACTCTTTTTTTTACATTGATAACAATGCGCTAATGATTCTTGAATGACAAAGCTACGCACTAATTTAGCAATGCATTATTTCATTGGATTGATTAGCACATGTGAGAACAGATAATAAGCAATGTAAATCCTACAGGGTAGAGCTGTCATAGTAATCAATATATTCCTCTTATTTGAGTAATTGGTGTAGCAGTAGGAATAGCCTTAGAGCACTTCATCAAGCTCAGATACAGTATATGCTATTACATGGAAGGTTCTCGGAAACCCAGGAGATTGGTAATATAATTGGGTATGACTTGTTGATGGGAATAAATAAATAGTTCTAATAATACACGTAGAAAAGGCTTACATTCTGTCTCAGTCAGAAACTATTAGACGGGTATCATGTAATAACAAAACTGGAGCACAAACCTCCCATGTATCAGCAGGGGGAAAAAAGCAAAACAGGTAGTATAAACACATCACATGCGGGGGAGGGAACAATTGCTGGACAAGCAATTAAGGAAAAAACTTGTATAAAAAGTGATCAGTGCATCCTAAGAAAGGGAAGAAGATCCTGATTGCTTCTCCTTAAACAAGTTTGAACCATCTGAGACGCAACAAAAATGTAAAATCCTTTAGGAAGCTTGTAGATTCATCTTGTAGTATGTAATGTAACAAATTGGCTAATGTTTGCACTACTGAGTGGAATCAAAACTGTTCACTTGTATGTTTGTCATAAGCCCTATGCTGTTACTACAAAAGAGAATGCCCTTTTATGCTCATGTGGTAGGGGTCTGGGTGGAGCAGGAGGATTTGAATTCTGTTAATTTGTTACTGTGCTTTGTTTTGGAACAGCAAAATAGCTGCTTTATTGGTTTGGGGCAGCCAGAATGTCTTGGTGCTGGAGAATGTAGACTGAAGCAGCTCTGTGCATTTAAATCGGTTTGTGTACATTCTGGATTTCATGCTGGCCTGTTTAATATAATTATTGGAGTTTGTTTTCTGATCATTTCAGATTATGGGTTTGTTTGTTTTTTAAAGGGTGGGTGGTTGTGGGGAGGCATCAGTATTGTTATTTTGCCCAACCACCTCTTGGGAACTAACTTTAACATCTGTAAGTTTTTCCTGGTGATTGTGTGGGTTCTAACAGCAAGGGGCCTGAGAGTTGTGATAGATCCCATTTAATCTTTTGAGAAACATCTAAATTCAGTGGGATGGCTTGTTTTCTTTTACCATCTAAGGACTATTAGCAGGCAGGAGCCATTTTCCTCTGTTAGACCTTGAAATGATGCTTCATGCTTTTGTCACATAATTAAAATTAGATTATTGCAACTCCCTGCTGGCTGACCCTAGAGCCTTGTAAACGTTCCAGCTGGCCCACAGGCTCATAGTAGAAGGGAAGCTCTAAGCATATTTTTTCCTCTTTCCTCACTCATCTGTCCTGAAATCACTGCACTCTGCCAACTAAATGTATTTGCTTATTGCTTTCTGAGGGCAAGGAGCACACAGTTAGAGATTTGTATGCTGTGAGCCAAAGTTTGTCCCAGGCTTTCCTTGAAATAGTCTGGATCCAAGAACAGCTTTTAATGCATTTGCTCCTTGTTGGTGAAGTTCACTTCTACTCAAAGGGAGGTGGTTAAAAGGGGGGAAAAGCGCAGGCTGCCTCAGTGTTGAGTTCAACAGGACTACACATGTGGTTCTGCATTAGCAGGACTGGGCTCTTACGTTCATTGACTGGGGATTGAGACTCCCTGGAAAAATGATGCAGCAACTTAATCCCCTTCTATAAACTAGGCTATACTTGCAAACTGATGAGGAAATTTACAGTTTCGATTCCCATCAACAACCCCCCCTCCCTTCCCCCGCAAAAAAAAAAAAAAAAAAGAAAGAAACCCAAACCCAAGCAACAGTGTTTTTTTTTAACTAAACCTGAGTATCCTGAATCCAGTATGCTATTTTGTCTGGCAGAGTTTTTCAGTTTTTGATGTCAAATGTGATCAGTGAACATTAGTCCCAAATTCACTACTGACCCATTCTATAATATAAAGCATTTGGGTATGACCCCACCACCATTAATTGATTCAATTCAAAATCACTTTGATTGTGTGAGATTTACTGGACGTGGCTGTGAAGATCATCAAATAAAAGTTCGCAATAGGTAGGCTGACTTATTGTTAACATGGGAGATAACTAAGCTTTGAAGGATTTAACACCTTACTGGTAAATGTCGGTAAAGGTTGATTTCACCATACACACACAAATCGACCACAAAATATTTCCATCAATAATATATGAAATTTACATATTAGCAAAGTAAGAAAAATGCTGCTTGGGAACTTATTAGAGTTTGATTTAAGGATATTTACTTTTTTTGACATTTGATGTTGACAATTTGTGTTTTAACAGTTATAAAGTTTTAACTGTCATTAAATAATTACTGCCTGACCCACCATTATCTGACACTGCCCTCCATAATTTCCCACAACTGAGAAACCTTAAATAGATACAATTTTTTTAAAAATACTTTAAAATAAACATTGATATTATCCATCAAAATGATAAAAAATAAAATCAAATTCTGCCAAGCTGTGTGATAACTATATTACCATAGAGCAGTGTTTCCTGCTTGTGTAGGGAAAGCCCTGGCGGGCCGGGCCAGATTGTTTACCTGCCCCATCCTCAGGTCCGGCTGATCGCTGCTCCCACTGGCCGCGGTTTGCTGCTCCAGCCAATGGGAGATGCTGGAATCGGCATGGGCCGAGGGACGTACTGGCCGCCGCTTCCAGCGGCTCCCATTGGCCTAGAGCAGTGAACCGCAGCCAGTGGGAACTGTGATCAGCCAAACCTGCAGACACAGCAGGTAAACAAACCGGCCCGGCCCGCCAGGGGCTTTCCCTACACAAGTGGCGTCCCAAGTTTGGGAAACACTGCCCTAGAGGGATGGCAGCGTTTTAAAGCAAAAGAATAATAGTATTGTTTAAACTTGTACATGATCACCAGTCTTTCTGTTCACATGTGCCAAGAAGCACAAACAGAAGGTATGCTCCACAACCACCATCATCTCCTCTGTGCTAACAATGAATTTGTTACAACATATTTTGCAGGCCTGGCTGTCCAGAAGCAGGCAGAACTATGGAGCAGACATTGTAGATACAATACCAGTACAGAAACAGCCTGCTTAGCAATACATCCTAAATTATTAGGAATGGCAATATACAAAAACCTGTAGGAGAACACTTCAACCTCCCTGGCCACACAATCGCAGATCTTAAGGTGGCCATCCTGCAGCAAAAAAACTTTAGGACCAGACTTCAAAGAGAAACTGCTGAGCTCCAGTTCATCTGCAAATTTGACACCATCAGCTCAGGATTAAACAAAGACTGTGAATGGCTTGCCAATTACAGAACCAGTTTCTCCTCCCTTGGTTTTCACACCTCAACTGCTAGAACAGGGCCTCATCCTCCCTGATTGATCTAACCTCGTTATCTCTAGCTTGCTTCTTGCTTGCTTATATATACCTGCCCCTGGAAATTTCCACTAATTGCATCCGAAGAAGTGGGTATTCACCCACGAAAGCTCATGCTGCAAAACGTCTGTTAGTCTATAAGGTGCCACAGGATTCTTTGCTGCTTTTACAGAACCAGACTAACACGGCTACCCCTCTGATACTTGACATCCTAAATTATTGAACACATTAGACATGTTAACAATTTGCACTACGGCATTTAATCCTCTCTCTGTCCAATCATTTTTCTGAGTAGTCGCTTGTCTACTCAGGCACTGATTCCCTATTATATGGTGCCATCATCAGCCATGTTCTTGATTTAAACTCCTGAGGACAGAATTGCTGAGCACCAAGACTCCAGTTAAAGCCACTGGGAGGTGCAGGTCTTTAGCAGCTTTAAAAATCAAGCCCACAGTGCCCATGAAAGCTTTTATTTACTGTACACTTTTACACTCAGTGGGTTTTCTAGGTGCCTATAGTAGTACAATTTGTGTTTGTTGGCAACCACAAGTGATCACAAGCCCTATGTCTTATTTTCCTGTACAGTGAGGCCATTTATTAGCACACAAGTGTTAACAGGTGCGAGAAAACATAACATGCCAATGCAGAGAACACACTTGCTACAGCAGAGGTGGCATTTGCAATGCTCTTCTGGCTTCCTAAGGCAGCCATCTTTTCTTGGCACTCACACCACAGCAGTGCTGGCATACCACCTTTGAACAGGCATATCAGCCTCACAGACACGCATGAGTGTAGCAGTCAAGACATCATGTATCAGCATCTGATGTGTACCCGGAGGGCAGATTTCCCAACCTGAAATGTCAAAGCAGCTGTCTATCTGGAGGTATGCCTCCATGGTGAAGAGAATGTGTTGCCTCTGAGCTCAGACTTGGATTAAAACCAAATGGATATTGAATCCATCAACATTTCAGTGTCCCTCATCTCAGAAACATTCTGGCCTTCTGACCGTCTCGTTCTTCCACCACTCAATCTGATTTCCAGCACAGTGAGCTGAGCACTGATCGGATTGGACATCATGGGTGAAAAATGAGCAGTGTTGCGAGGTGCTGCTCCCACCCAGAGGAGGCAAATGCCTGGAAAGCAGTGGTCAATGTTTTTCTCAAACACAGGGTCTAGAGCCTGATGCTCAAGAATCCTGCTTTAACCTGCCATTGTCTGTGCCAGATTTCCTTCAGATATCAAAATCAAATAGTGACTACTGCCAGGTACTGAGGCAGAGTGGTAGTGGAGAGGGTGCAGGACTGGATCTTAGGAGACCTGGGTTGTATTCCTGGCTCTGCCACAGATCTGCTGGGTGACCTCGGGCAAGTCACTTCACTTCTCTGTGCCTTTATCAGGCAGGAGGGGCTCATCAGCCACAGCAAGCAGTCCAGATAGAAGGAAAACTCTCGTTTCAAACCAAAACAATCAGGTGGGCCAGCCAGTTTGAAAGATTGTGCCAATCACACATACTCTGTGGGTCTGTACCACCGACTCCAGCGAATGGAACAAGGTGAAGACGCAGTGAGCAAGCCAGCCAGGTACTACGCAGGAGGGGAAAGAGGTATTAAAAGATGCTCTTTGCTGCTGCTTCAGAAAGACCTGAAGGAGGCCAATTAATTTCAGCATGTTGAAAACTCAACTGAGGGGCCTGATTTTTGACCATACTTACACCAACTTTATTTTGGAGTAACTTACTGAATTCAATAGCGTCAGTCACTGACATATATCTGAGGAAATTTAGACCCACTAAGTATTTAACACCTACAGCATAAGCAACAATGTGATGCCTCTAAATTATAGAATTGCAGCATGTAAAACATTGAGTTAAACAAAAGGAGGTGGATACTTTATAACTGCACTAAAATGGGCAAGAAGTTAAACCAGTTATCGATGACAAGTAATTTTATGTTAGTGCTTTGGAGTTACTGTGATCAATATTTTCTCATTCAAAATAGCACAGGTGTCTTTTAAATTAGGGCATCTGGACACTGATCAAATCAGAGCCTCATACCCCTGACACAGTAAAATCTGCCCCTACCATGCGTGCTCTAGTTTTCATTCTCCAGGCAAGACAGAGCTATTATCCTTGCATTTTAACTCTGTCCTAATTCAAAATACAACTTCTAGTTCAATTTAAAATAGACATGGCAAGAACACTTGACATGCCCTGCATTCCTGTCAACAAGTGATAATCAAATTTCCTTGCAGGGCTAAGGCCGACCAGAAGACTTTTCTTTAACCCATCCGCTTACTACATTATGCTGAATTTCTGAGACACAGACGACATTTTTTCCTTGTGCTAATGAGGAGAAAAGAGAAATGACATACTTGGAGTGGGGGGAAATCATACTTCTCTGCAATGTTTTAGGGGTAATGTTACTATAATTGAAAGATCAGATAATTTCTCTATTTTATTCAGTTTGTTTATTTTGTACAGTCAGTTTTACTAATTCCCATGTATAACAAGTCACTTTCTCCCATTGTTTCTGCAAATCACAGACCAACAGGGAAGAGCAAAGCAGGAAATGTGATGGTTAAAACACAGCACTGCAGTGAGACTCAGGCAGGTGTAGTAGCTGAAACTACTTTTAATTCATTTTTTGTAATAGACGGTACCAAACTGACAGTATCCCTTTAAGACAGGGGTCGGCAACCTTTCAGAAGTGGTGTGCTGAGTCTTCATTTATTCATTGTAATTTAAGGTTTCGCATGCCAGTAATACATTTTAATGTTTTTAGAAGGTCTCTTTCTATAAGTCTATAATATATAACTAAACGCTTGTTGTATGTAAAGTAAATAAGGTTTTAAAAATGTTTAAGAAGCTTTATTTAAAGTTAAATTAAAATGCAGAGCCCCCCGGACTGGTGGCCAGGACCTGGGCAGTGTGAGTGCCACTGAAAATCAGATTGCGTGCCACCTTTGGCACATGTGCCATAGGTTGCCTTACCCCTGCCTTAAGAAATTGCTTGGGAAGTGACCACCAGGTGCCAAAGTGAGAACTCAGATAGACTCGCTTCTTTTGGAAGGAAGTAGTGCCTCAGAACCTGGACCTAAAGCAGCACTATTTGCCAGGGAAAGGGAGAGAGAAAACGAAGGTGGAGGAGGAAGAGAAGTTATCATTATCCTTCCCATGGTCTCCTTATAGAAATGTTTGTCAGAAACAAACAGGTCTGTGCAATACTTGGTTAAAATTATCAGTGTTTCTCACTCACTTGTGATCCAGACCAAGCAGAGTACTAAACGTATCCAAAATAGCATAGCATCTCCTATTCCTGAAGAGGGGGAAAGGGTACACTGACGTAACAGTTTCCAACAGCTGTCATAACAGTATGCACAGAGTCATTTTGGAACTGATGGACAACTGCCTCTTGCACATAAAGTGCTGGAGGTGTCAGCTTTCCACGACTGCAAGTTTCCAGCTCCTACTCTGGCTACTGTGTTATCAAAGCATAATCTTTCTGTGACTGTCTCAGTCCTCACTTTATGGAATTTACTTGTCCTTTCTGGCTTTGCAAAGGCAGACAAATGTTTATTCCCACATCTCTCATTTATTTTATTTGGCTTATTTCACCCTTTTTCGCATCAACTAATTCAGACACAATGGTCCTCTGCACATAGATGTGTGAACACTGCAAATGCAGGAGGGCACTGGTTTTTTGTATTAAGCAAATTCTCGTGTCATACAAAAGTTCCAAAGTTCTGCTAAAAATGGCATCAAGGACAAAAGTCACTAGTTATCATGGCAACAGGTACACTTAGAGATTTTAAAATACAGGGCTAAATCCTGAAGCCCTTGCTTTCTCTTTACTCAGACCACCTCTCGCAGACTCAGTGCAACCTTGCCTGAGTGAGGGCTGAGTAAAACCTGAGTAAAGACCTCAGGATTAGGCTCCACAGAATTTAAAAGATCATAAGTGCATAATGATCTCCAGGGGCTGGATTGGTCTCGCTCACAGAAAAACACCTCTGGGGAGGAAAATCCTGGGGTTTAGAGTTTTCCCCAGATCATTGTGGCAGGGGAGGGGGGAAGATATGTTGTCCCCACATACCCAGAACTGGGGAAAGGGGTTCCAGGCCCCCAGAACCCAAAGTTCCCCCAAATCAAGTGGCATCTGCCAGAGGCCCAGGTCCACCTGCTCTTTTTCCTCTCCATCTGCTCTGTGAATCCACCTCCTTGGCAGCAAGGTTTCAAGGGAGAGATTCTGCCAGGGCTTCCCCTGCCTCCTACTGCCTGTTGAAAGTGAAAGGGAGCAAAAGTCCCCCAGCACGGAGTTCTTCATGGGAAGCATGATGCAATCTCAGGATGCATTAACTTTTCTGTGGATTTCCAATGAGGAGATAGTGATGGGGAGGCTGAACAATCACCCCCAGCCTGTCCCCTCATATGGATCTCCAGGCCCCGGAGTCTGGCTCTCCATAGGTCTGGGGACATTTTGGAGACTATTGTGACTTCTGTGCTGCGAGGATGAGATCTGCACCTGGAGGGCATAACCTGTTCTTCTATCTCTAGTGATACTGGCTGAGGAGGCATCTTGCCCTTTTTTTGTGCTTAGGACATTCAGTGCAGGGGGATGGGCTAAATGACCTCTCAAGGTCCCGTTCAGCCCTACATTTCTATAGTTCTGTGATTGTACACAAGCCCCTCCAGGAAAGCTGTTTGGAACAAAAACTAAACGTTTTTGAAGATGCCCCCTGGATTCCCTCTTGCAGATGGTGACAGACTTTACCAAAAAAAAAGTCCAATGCAGAAGGTCATCAAAGAGCTTTAAATTCCCTCAAAGGATGCAGGGTCTGGAAAAATGTAGGAAGAGTCAGGACAAAGACAAAGCACTACATGTACTACCATGGAATTACAAAGCAGATTACCACAGAACACTGATCCTAAGCAAACGATGATGTGAGCAGCAGTAACTCACTGCTGGCAAAAGTCTTCACTGCATTGTATCCAAATGTACATGTCCCAGTAGATGTCTAAGTCATCTGCAAATGCTGGAGGCACATAAGCTTCATCTCAACTTGCAGGGAGCTTGGAAAGGTTTGCTGAAAGATTCCCATACCTTCTCCCCCAGTGACAAAGTCTGCCATAGGTATTGCTGCACCTGACCCTATGAGGGCTGACACTTCTAGAGATGCACTGACTTCAGTGAGAGCAGAAGTTACACAGATTGGAATAGGAATTAGAGATGAAAATGACTCATTAGAGACTGTCCTTGCCAAGGCAGCATGGTTTCCTAGACTGTACTTTCTTGTACTTTGCCCAGTCTAATTGTAAATGACTCAGATAATAAAACTCTCATGACTTCCCTTGGGGATATGCACAGCCTACTAGATTTTGCAGCTAGGACATTTTTCCTGACACTTATTAGGGGTGGTATTGGAGAAGCACCTTGAAGCCCTAACCAAGAATCCCCTTGTACCAGGTGCTGTACAATGCAGCCTGTTTCCTAGTAGAAGTTCCAGAAGACTGAAGAATGCTAATGTTGTGTCAATTTTTAAAAGAGTAAGCAGGATGACCCCAGTAATTATAAACCTGTTGGCCTGATATCAAATCTGGACAAGAGAATGGAGCAGCTGATACTGGACTCAATTAATAAAGAATTAAAAGAGGATAATGTAATTAATGCGAATCAGCATGGGTTTTTGGAAAACAGCTCCTGTCAAATTGATTTCATATTTTTTTATGAGATGACAAATCTGGTTGATAAAGGTAATAGTGTAAATGCAATATACTTAGACTTCTGTAAGGCATTTGATTTGATACTGCATGACACTTTGATTAAAAAACTAAAATGATACAAAATTAACAAGGTACACATTAAATGGATTAAAAACTGGCTAGCTGATAGGTCTAAAAATGTAATTGTAAACAGGGAAGAATCATTGAATGGGTGTGTTTCCAGTGGAGTCCTGCCAGAATTGTTTCTTGACCCCGAGCTATTTAACATTTTTATCAATTATCAGAGGGGTAGCTGTGTTAGTCTGGATCTGTAAAAGGAGCAAAGAATCCTGTGGCACCTTATAGACTAACAGACGTTTTGCAGCATGAGCTTTCGTGGGTGCATCCGACGAAGTGGGTATTCACCCACAAAAGCTCATGCTGCAAAATGTCTGTTAGTCTATAAGGTGCCACAGGATTCTTTGCTATTTTTATCAATGACCTGGAAGAAAACATAAAATCATCCCTGATAAAGTTTGTAGATGACATGAAAATTGGGGGAGTGGTAAATAATGAAGAGAACAGAGGTCACTGATACAGAGCTTGACGAACTGGGCACAAGCAAACAATATGCATTTTGGATAGGCTAAATGTAAATGTATACATCTAGGAACAAAAAATGTAGCCCATTCTTTCCTGGCAAGCAGTGACTCTGAAAAGGATTTGGCATCATGGTGGATAATCAGCTGAACATGAGCTCCCAGTATGATTCTGTGGCCAAATGAGCAAACGTGATCATGGGGTGCATAAACAAGGGAATCTCAAGTAGGAGTAGAGAGGTGATTTTACCTCTGTATTTGGCAACTGCTGCTGGAATACTGTGTCCAGTTCTGATGCTCTTAATTCAAGAAGGATGTTGATAAATTGGAAAGGGTTCAAAGAAGAGCCACGAGAATGATTAAAGGATTAGAAAACATGCCTATAGTGATAAGCTAAATTGGTTGAGCTCTTTGAGCCTAACAAAGAGAAGGTTAAGGGGTAACTTGATTACAGTCATTAAGTATCTACATGGGGAACAAATTTAATAATGGGCTCTTCAATCTACCAGAGAAAGGTATAACATGTTCTAACAGCTGGAAGTTGAAGCTAGACAAATTGACTCTGTAAATAAGACGTACATTTTTAATAGTGAGAGTAATTAGCCATTGGAACAATTTACTCATGGTTGTGGTGGATTCTCCATCACTGACCATTTTAAAATCAAGTTTGGAAGTTTTTCTAAAAGATCTGCCCTAGGAATTATTTGAGGGAAGTTCTCTGGCCTGTGTCATATGAGAGGTCAGGCTACATGAGCACAGTGGTCCCTTCTGGCCTTGGAATCTATGAACAAACAAGACAGACAAAGGGCAGGGAACTGAGGCACAGAGAGATAAAGTCCCCAATCCTAAAAACACTTACGCATGATGAGTTTCACTGATTTTGGTGGGCCTCCTCACATGCTTAAGGGTAAGAGTATGTGCACAAGTATTTGGTGGATCAGGGCCTAAGTGAATTGCACATGGGTACACAGTGAGTCTGTAGCAGAGCTGAAAAATGAACCCAGATCTCCCGAGTCCCAGACCAATGCCTCAACCATAAGATCAGCCTTCCTGTTACCTAGTTTTTCCTCTCCTTAACTAAGAACAATAGGATAAAATTATTTCCCCTATGTTATACCTCCTTAAACAATTCCTCTTCCTGCCTGGTGTTTCACATGAATTTCTAAGTTGTGTTAAATTTTGCTTCTATATTTTATTCAAGCCCCTTTTTTACAATGTTAACAAAACCTGAGTAAGATAGTTGAAAATTAAACAAGTTCCCTTCTCTCCAAAAATGTTCCCTTCCCTCCAAAAAGAGGAGCATTCACGAAGATGCCATCAATAAGTAAACACCACCTAGTATAATGTTTCATTTGTTTAGTTTATTGGTGTTGAGAAACCTTGTTGATTTATTTATGCTTGTATCTCATTTCCCTATTCAGTTTCGAAGATGAAGTAGGGGAAAAAATAGCCAGGGAACACTTAATAGGCTAAAGCCTCCAATCTGCTTCCCCATGAAAATAAACAACGAAATCACATTTTAACACAAAGATTTCCTCGTGTTACTAATTCTTCTTGATTCTGTTTAATGTAACCTACCTCCACTATGGAATGTATAATATTCTATGTATGAGAGCTAAGTAGTCTTTAAAACAAACTCCTAGGTATAAGTGCTGAAGGGATCCAATTTACTGTGGTGATTCAGAATTAACCTTACCTTAGACCCACCCTGTGCCATTGACACATTGGACAGTCCAGTTCCTCCACTGATTACAGTTGCTCACTAATTGTGGTACTTCTTCCCAGGTGATGCCACCACATTCAATATCCTCTGTCCCTGTCTCCTGCTAATTCTTCCTTGGCCTTCTTCACTTTCTCTTTCCTCCGTTGGGTACCCCCTTCAGTGCTTGCTTACCATGTCTCCCATTTTTCATACAATGTACATACCCCAACCACTCTGAACCTTTTTTCTTTGAGGATATTTTCTAACATGTCCTGGTCTATCAGCTCTCTTACTCTGACATTTGTTATTTTGTCTCTCCATGAAATGAATAATATCTTCCTCAGCCACCTGTGATGGGCAGCCTCCAATCTCTTTCTGTTAGCCTCTGTCATCGGCCAAGTCTCTGCTCCATACAGTAGCATGCTCAGTACAATAGTGAATTAAACTAAATCAAATTAAGGTCACTCTAATTCTGTCTAAGTGTGTCCACACAGGTATTTAACACAACAAATAATCTACACCAACACATCGTGTTCTACAGCAACATTTTGTAAGGACGTTGTCCTTTGTATACCACACACTAGCTCCATTGTAGCTGATGACAAAACCTATTAACTTAAAAGAGGCCTAGATCTGGCCCATGCGGTACCCTTGTCAGTGTAAATTCAAACAGAGTAATTAAGGAGAGGACATCTACAAAATATAACCTCACTTTTCTAGAACTCCCCTTTTATTTTTGTCTTTTGGTTGTGTAATATGAATTATCTTGCCATTTAAATTGTACTTTAATTTACTCTAGGCCAAACTCTGATGACAAAATTCCAACCGTTTCAATGGCAGCAGGCTCAGAATGCCTACTTTTATTGCTTGTGGAAGAGCATGCGGTTCTGAAGCCATAACACTTTGGGCCATGATCTCATTGGATCTTATAGGCTTAGCAGGGTTGGATTCTTGCCAGCATTTGGATTTGAGATTTCTAGAAAAAGCTACAGTGCTGCAGGAAGCCCTGGTGCATTAGTGCAAGGTGCTCTTTCACCCTGAGTCACTTCTGAAAATATGCTCGAGCACAGTGCTAGAGAGCACGATGTGCTGCTGGAGGGGTCATCTTTCAGATAAAATGTACAACAGAAGTTCTAACCTTTGGGGGGCACGGAAAGATGCCATGTTATTTTATCCCCCAGGGTAAGAGCATTAACTTTGGTGTCCTGGACAAATTTCAACACTGATAATTCTGTCTACCTAAAAAAATCACTATCTTTCAAATGGCGAAGTTAATTCTTCAGCGCCTCTCCTTTAAACAATGGTGTCATATTTGCTTATATAGAAGTGATTACACTGAGGTGGTGGATAAGTGACTTCATACAGACTGTATAGCACTACAGGATCCTTTTGAACTGCAGGCACTATGTATTGCCATAAGATGTTAATATTTCTGAAAAGAGTTTTTCCATGTAGCCCCAAAAGAGATACCAACTTGAAATCACTGTTGTTTTGGACATATTTTTACTTACAGAAAACAAGAGACTGCAAAATAAATTAGAGATTAAAGAAAGGGCTCAGATGACAAATATTAGAGTGATAACATACGGTAGATACCTCTGGAGTAGAAAACATAGATGAACTTACAAACAATTGGCTGAAATGTAACATCTATGCTCTTCTTACTGCTTACTCCTACATCATCACTAATCAGCTCAATATGGGCTAGAGCAGGAGTGGGCAAACTTTTTGGGCCTGAGGGCCACATCTGGGTGTGGAAATTGCATGCAGGGCCATGAATGTAGGGCTGAGGCAGGGGGTTGGGGTGCGGGAGGGAGTACGGGGTGTGGGGGGTGTGTGCAGGAAGGGGCTCAGGGCAAGGGATTGGGGCAGGGTGTATGAGGGGCCTCAGGGAAGGGGGTTGGGGTGCAGGACGGGGCTCAGGGCAGTGGTGCAGGGAAGGGTGCGGAGTGTGGGAGGGAGCTCAGGGCAGGGGGGTGGGGTGCAGAAAGGGGGCTCAGGGCAAGGAGTTAGGTGGAGGGGTACAGGTGGGGTTCAGGCTCCAGCCCGGCAACACTTACCTGGAGTGGCTCCGGGGTGGCAGCAGTGCGCACCGGGGCCAGGGCAGGCTCCCTGCATGCCTGCCCTAGCCCCGGCTCCGTGCAGCTCCGGGAAGCAGCCAGCAACACATCCCTGTGGCCCCTGCGGGAGGGGTGGCAGAGGGCTCTGTGCGCTGCCCTTGCCTGTGGGCAGGGCCGGCTCCAGGCACCTGCTTAGCAAGCAGGTGCTTGGGGCGGCCACTCCAGAGAGGGGTGGCACATCCAGGTATTCGGCAGCAATTTGGCGGAGGGTCCCTCGCTCCCGCTCGGAGAGAAGGACCTCCTGCTGAATTGCCGCAGATCGTGACTTTGGGGGGGGGGGCTCCTTGGGGTGGCAAAACTCCTGGAGCCAGCCCTGCCTGGGGGTACCTCCCCCGAAGCTCCTATTGGCCGTGGTTTCCCATTCCTGGCCAATGGGAGCTTTGCAGGAGGTACCCACAGGCAAGGACAGCGCGCGGAGCCCTCTGCCCCTCTCCCCCAGGGGCCACAGGGATGTGGTGCCGGCCACTTCCAAGAGCAGTGGGGGCCCCAGGGGGCCCCAGGGGTGGCAATCACACAGGCCGGATCCAAAACCCTGAGGGGCCAGATCCAGCCCACAGACCATAGTTTGCCCATCCCTGGGCTAGAGTGAAATTGTACAATCTGCTGAGTAAGCAGACTCAATCACAGTGCCTTCCCTTAATCCGAGGGAGAAGTAATATCAGTAGCTCCTCTGTGCTGGCTCAGCTGCACTGGCCAGCATGTTTGAGAAAGGAGTGAACAGATACAAGATTCCATCTATTCCCATTCATGTCCAGAAACCTGCATGGGAAGAGATGTAACTACCCTGTGGAGACTGCTCCCCCAGCCCACACTGGGACCCAGCAGGCAGGTAGCCCATGCAGGAGAAAAAGTGAACAATGCATGTTCTCTTACACACACACACCCCTGTGGGATTGTAGGGCAAATGACAATCTTGTCCTATATTTGAGTAGCCTGGCTGGTTGAGTGACAGTTAAATTCCATTTGCTAGGATGGCATAGTACAAACAATACAAGAAGTCCCTCAAAAGATTTGATTCCTTCTGTTAAAACAAAAACAGGCTAAAGTCAGGAAATGAGGATGTGGCATCCTATAAGTGTAAATAAGAGCCTGTTGGTTTCTAAGGTAGAGATGGAAGTCAGTTCTGCAGAGGCCATAAAGCACAGATTGTAGAGCAGGATGCAACTGCATGAAAGTCAATTGCTGAATCAAGAGCGGCAGTGGGGGTGGGATTCACAGGGCAGGTGACCATTACTTACAGAAGAGGTTCCCCAGTTGTGTGCCACCAACATGATAGCTGGCTGCACAGGTCCATGCATTTTATGCATTTTTCTCTGTACAAGGTGCATACACATTCACCTTCTGCTTCCTGAACTAAATACCTGATTTAGGCCAGCACAGATATATGCTATGCTACAAGGCGGATTTGAGGGTAATTTTTGCTAACTATCCATTTAATCATCTGCAATTATAATACACTGGGTTTAGTGACTTCTGTCATTTACCACCATCAATGTATTTCTGCACACTAGCCTTTAGGTATGTCTACACAGCTGTTGGGAGTGAATCCTCAGCCTGGGTTGACAGACTTGCATTGGTGGGCCTCTAGCTGGGACACTAAAAGTAACTGTATAGCTGTTGTTTTGATGTTCACCTAAGGCTGGAACTCAGGCTCTGAAGCCCACCCCGCCTCCCTAATCTTCAGAGCCTGAGCTGCAGCCCAAGCCAGAAAGTCCACATGCTATCTTTGCATAGGGTGACCAGATGTCCCGATTTTATAGGGACAGTCCCGATTTTTAGGTCTTTTTCTTATATAGGCTCCTATCACCCCCCCCCACCCCCATCCTGATTTTTCACATATGCTGTCTGGTCACCCTATCTTCGCATAACCCGCTAAGGCAAGGCTGCGAGACTTGCTCTCAGCAGCTGTGTAGACATCCCTTTATGTCTAATCTTGATACAGGGCCAGATCACAGAATATCAGGGTTGGAAGGGACCTCAGGAGATCATCTAGTCCAACCCCCTGCTCAAAGCAGGACCAATCCCCAACTAAATCATCCCAGCCAGAGCCTTGTCAAGCCTGACCTTAAAAACCTCTAAGGAAGGAGATTCTACCACCTCCCTAGGTAACCCATTCCAGTGCTTCACCACCCTCCTAGTGAAAATGTTTTTCCTAATAGCCAACCTAAACCTCCCCCACTGCAACTTGAGACCATTACTCCTTGTCTGTCATCTGGTACCACTGAGAACAGTCTAGATCCATCCTCTTTGGAACCCCCTTTCAGGTAGTTGAAAGCAGCTATCAAATCCCCCCTCATTTGTCTCTTCTGCAGACTAAATATTCCCAGTTCCCTCAGCCTCTCCTCATAAATCATGTGCTCCAGCCCCCTAGTCATTTTTGTTGCTCTCCGCTGGACTCTTTCCAATTTTTCTACGTCCTTCTTGTTGTGTGGGGCCCAACACTGGACACAGTACTCCAGATGAGGCCTCACCAATGCTGAATAGAGGGGAATGATCATGTCCCTCAATCTGCTGGCAATGCCCCTACTTATACAGCCCAAAATGCTGTTAGTCTTCTTGGCAACAAGGGCACACTGCTGACTCATATCCAGCTTCTCATCCACCATAACCCCCAGGTCCTTTTCTGCAGAACTGCTGCCTAGCCACTCGGTCTCTAATCTGTAGCAGTGCATGGGATTCTTCCTTCCTAAGTGTAGGACTCTGCACTTGTCCTTGTTGAACCTCATCAGATTTCTTTTAGCCCAATCCTCTAATTTGTCTAGGTCCCTCTGTATCCTATCCCTACCCTGCAGCATATCTACCACTCCTCCCAGTTTAGTGTCATCTGCAAACTTGCTGATGGTGCAATCCATGCCATCCTCCAGATCATTAACAAAGATATTGAACAAAACCGGCCCCAGGACTGACCCTTGGGGCACTCCGCTTGATAGTGGCTGCCAACTAGACATGGAGCCATTGATCACTACCCGTTGAGCCCGACGATCTAGCCAGATTTCTATCCACCTTATAGTCCAGTCATCCAGCCCATGCTTCTTTAACTTGCTGGCAAGAATACTGAATCAAAAGCTTTGCTAAAGTCAAGGAATAACATGTCCACTGCTTTCCCCTCATCCACAAGGCAGTTATCTCATCATATGGGCATATTGTGTAACTCGCCATAGCTCCATGACTTTGCTGGAGCTAATACCAGTTTATACCAGCTGAGAATTTCACCCACAGTATTTTTGATCCCAGGCTTCTTCATTCTGCATATACAAAATGCAGCCATGGAGCAAGTTACGTGGGTGTGGTGGTGCAGCCTACGGGCATCTGCCCCAGCAGGCAGCTCTGAGCACATACTGCTCTGTCAGTTACCAAAATGAGAGTGTGCATGCAATTCTTTGGATGCGAGTGGGACTGGGGGAGGGAGGACTGTATTTAGCCATCCAGCTATCATTATACGTGGCAAAAAAATGTTCAGGTGTCTCAAATGACGTTTAGATTTGTTAAGAGAGCTTTTTCTCAATTGCCTGTGGCTGGGACAGGCAGGTGTGTGGTGAGTGCCCAGCCTCAGCTTCTGCCTTTCACTCTCCAGCTGGCACCTCAGCTGGTTTGCAAGACCACATTTATTTGAGGTTACTCATTCCTCTGTGCTGCTTGATTTCCCTTTGCAGATCTTAGGAATGATCATTCTCTTAACACCCAACCTGTGACATGATGTGGGTGGAACCATACGGAAGCTTTGAATTTTTGCCAGGATCAGCGTGTGGTGTGATCTCTTCCGCAGTTACACCAGCTTGGGGCAGCTTTATTTTCTGCCAGGCATTAGACATCCACCTACCTCTAGCTTGCACTAGCACTGAACCACCATATGTCCATCTCATCTCACATGCCCCCTATTATGTGGGTAATGAACATTTCACCTTTTTTCCTCAGTCCATACAACAGGTTTCCCCACCTACAACTTGCTCCAGTTACACCTACTTATGTGTGTTCTGAATCCCCTAGAGGCATATCTTACATCTCAGGCCACACCCATAGTACCTATTACATTGCCATATACTAGCATGGTGACTTTCATCCACAGTTTCAATAGCTCTGAATTTTGGCCACTGAATAGTTGGAACTTTCTAAGGCTAGGTCTACACTGGAGGGGGGGGGCATCATCTTAAGATACGCAACTTCAGCTACGCGAATAGCCTGGCCGTGAGGACGGCGGCGAGTTGACTGCTGCCGCTCCTCAGTCGACTCTGTTTCCGCCTCTCGCCGCGGTGGAGTTCCGGAGTCAACGGCAGAGTGATCGGGAATCGATTTTATTGTGTCTACACTAGATGCGATAAATCAATCCCTGATAGATGGATCACTACCCGCCAATCCGGCAGGTAGTGTAGACGTACCTTAAGTCTGTTCCTGCCGTCCTTATCGAGGCAAGACTCCCACTGGGCTGCAAATCTAGGGCCTGTCAATCTGTTTAGGGGTTTAACTTTAAAATGATCAACAGAAAAAACTAGGCTAATTATCACCTGGCTGCTACAGCAACAGGTGCTAGATAAATGGATACCAGAGAAAAAAAATTCAAAACAATAAAGTCTGTGAAGATGGAGAAATAATCTCCCAAGAAAAGTGGTGGAAGCCTTGTAAACTGAGTAATTTCCAAGTAAATTTGCCAACGCACTTGAGAATATACTATAGGTAGTAATTGTACATTGGCAGGAAAATGGATAAAATTATGATGATTTTATGTCTCCTGCGCATAGATGTTAACATAAAAATGCAAGTGTACTTTTCAGATAGCAAGTCAACCTATAATAGGATTTAAGATTTGCGAGCATAAAGTCAGATTATCTCCTGTGTAATGTATATTGAACAGAGTGCTGATTAGACATTTTGTTCCCTTTTTTAGTGGGACTTTACTGTTCACAAATGTGATGATTACAAGACAAAGCAATGTCTAACGTTACCAGTTGAATACTTTCACAGTTTCAGGGCATTATGGAACTGTAACAGAAATACAACTCCCAGTAGCCAAGATGGTGTTTTTCCTAGGAAAACAAAAGAGGAAGTATTTGATTTTTGTCCTCAATCCTACATAATAATTGTAAGGGTTTAGGCCACAAGCATTCTGATGACATTATTACTGGTTCAAATATCCAAGACATATTAATTTGGTTATACTGTGACACTGTATACCAAATGTCCCACAGGTCATTATCACATGCTGAAATAAAGCATTGGCAAGAATGAATGGAGTGTAATATAATCAGGGGGGCTTTGTTGTTTTCAGCATCCTAATGAATGATTACATGACATCCACTGGTCTCGGACATGACAGGCATATGGTGTTTATAAATAAATAAAGAGGCTGACGATACAATTACGTTGATACCACTGAATTCAGTAGCTGGTAACATTTGGTAAGCTGGCAAGCTGTCTACTCCTAGTGATCCTGATAGAATAAAATAAAATGCCTCCGTAAAAATGATTAATTGCAGGTGATAGCCTTTGGGGCTTCTTCAGTTAAACTATGGTATTGCTTTCCCCAAAAGAAACATTAGACAGCCTTTTAATTTATATCTTCAGATGCATGACTATCAATTATTTAAGTTACACTACGTTATCATCAGCCACAGGTTTGTGCTTTTAATATCAAGGACCTCAGCAACATCAGCAGTATCTAAATTAACTGCCCATGTACTCCATCCCCCCTCCCTCTGTCGCTCGCTCTCCCCCATCCTCACTCACTTTCACCAGGCTGGGGCAGGGGCTTGGGATGTGGGAGGGGGTGAGGGCTCCAGCTGGGGGTGTGGGCTCTGGGGTGGGCCTGGGGATGAGGGGTTTGGAGTGCTGGAGGGGGCTCAGGGCTGGGGCTGAAGGGTTTGGAGTGTTGGAGAGGGCTCAGGGTTGGAGCAGGTGGTTGGGGTGCAGAAGGGAATTCGGCATATAAGGACTGCCCAGCTGGAGCCTATCTCAGGCAGCTCCCAGAAGCAGCCGGCATGTCTCTGCGGCTCCTAGGCAGAAGAGCCAGGGGCTCTGCATGTTGACTACACCTGCAGGCACCTCCCCAGTAGCTCCCATTGGCCATGATTCCTGTGCCAAGGAGCCAGATATGCTGGCCTTAGCCCCGCTGCGCCACTGACCAGACTTTTAGTGGCGCGGTCAGTACCAACACCAGGGTCCCTTTTCAACTGGGCTTTCTGGTCAAAAACCAGACACCTGGCAACCCTACATTTATAAGATGTACATGAGTCCTGTTTCCTCAAACAAACACCACACAGGGCAGAGGTGCAGGAACAAATTGTATAATGGGGGTGCGGAGAGCCACTGAATCAAACTATAAATGCTTTATATGACAGAAACCACTTCACGCGGCGGTGGGGGAGGGAAGCAGCACTGAAGTCAGCAGAGTTGAACAGAATGAGCTCAAAACCAGGTTCAATGAGTAAAATTTACACTCTGCTGTGAAAGATTTCTCTGTTAAGGGGATCTACACAGACACACTCAGCTGTATCTGGGTTCTGCAACACAGAGAGGATACACTATGCAATATTTGCATTGCACCACTGTTAAGATGTCAGTCTGGGGCCACTTAATCTCCCAAGTATATTTCACACCAAGGACTAAATTCTGCTGTTGTGTCTGTGCAACCCCATTAATTTCCATTAGCTTGTACAGGTGTAATCAAGAATACAACTTAGCCCCTACATTACTACTACTACTATGTCTAATTATTACCCAAGATATGTAGCCATTGAAGTGAAATTAGTGAATTTCTACTCTTCCCATCCTCTGTATTTCTATCATTGATACGGTTGTTGCTGTTATTTTCGGTAGTACTATGAAAACATGCCATCTCCTTGGTAATAAGAAAGGAAAATCAACAGGAACACAGAGTACATAACAGGTAGAAGAGAGGGAGTCTTAGGAAGCAGAAGCCAGTTTCAAAATGGCTACCTTAGGGAGGGAAGGGCTCTGGTTCTGTCAGATTTAAAGGGTCAGTCACAAAAAGGGCATGATGGGAAAAAAAATCCTTTAAGGACATAATCATGAAGTGAGAGAGAATAGTCAAGACCAGAGAGTCAAAAAGAAGAGTGGCCCAAATCCAAAAAGGGACTTAGGTACTGCAACACCCAGCTTTGTAGTACCTAATTTTTAGGTGCCTAGAAACTCTCAGGGCTGGTCCACACTAAGAAGCGGGGTCGAACTAGGGTACGCAAATTCAGCTACGTGAATACAAGAGCCACAGATGTCTGCAGAATAAATTATAAAATATATGGACATGAATCAACATTTAGGGGGTTATTGGTGACTAAATTATTTTCAGTTTTAAATTGATAATGTTAACAAATCAAACTTGTTAAACTGGCTAAAGGCCTGACAGTGAAAGGGAGGACATTACTCATTGTCTTCCCCCAAAACAAAGGTCATGTGTGAAATGGGTTCAAAAGCCTAAAACTGATAAGGCTCAATTCTGCCCTTGGATGCATCCCAGCAACCTCTGTGATTTAGTTCACATGATATGAAAGATATTTCTGGTGACTCCATAAGAAAACAAGTGCATCTCAAAGGATTGTTTCCTTGCTTAAGAGAAACCTAAACCCAGCTGAAATTCCCTGTAGAAGAATCCTCATCATGAACAATATCTGGCTTAATGCCTAAGCAACCTAATTCTTATGGAACCAAAGATCCTGGGTTCAAAACCCCTCAGGAAGCCCTTATTGCAGATTTGAAAACTTTAGTATCCCTAAATTAGGAATCATGGGGTGAAATTTTATGTCCTGAGTTATACTGGTGATCAGAGTAGATGACCAGAACAGTCCTTTTCCAATTAAACCCTGTTCAGTTAGAAAATTCCTGTTCAGTTCTATTACTAGGTGACATTTTTAGGAAGGATGCTGCTGAACTTTTTATGCTAAGTTTCATTATGCACCCAAAGCTAGTGCGTGATTGATGGAAACAGAAAAGCTGGTGACAGCCAATGCCTCCGCACCTCATCTAAATGCATAAATAATCCATTATATGAGAACTTGTTAGCTGCAGGAGAGACAAAAGTTAAAAAACTACCCCACAAAAAAGATCAGGCGGATCTTTGCATGGAAGGCAAGGATAGGAGACAGACGATAAATCTACTCTGTGATAAAATACCCATAAGCACTAAGTCTCAGCGCCTCAGTCAGCTGACTCATGCTCACAGGGCTCAAAACAGCAGGGTAGCTGTTCAAGCTCAGCCTGAAGCTCAGGCTCTCAGACCCTCCCCCCTTGTGTGGTCTGAAAGCCTGGGCTCCAGCCCAATCCCAAACATCTAGCCCCGCAGCCTGAAGCCTGAGTCAGCTGACCTGGGCCACCCGTGGCTGTGCCAAGCCTTTTTTATTGCAGTGTAGACGTACCCACAGAGACTGATCTAGTCACGGGTATAGAAAAAGTTAAAGCCTATGCCTGAGTGAGGGGTTTACAACAAAGGTGTCCTCTCATGGCAAGAGTTACAGAGAAAACAAGAACTAAGCTGGGCTTAGATGGAAAATGATTGCTTCTCAGGAAAGAGGAAATTATCAGAAGCTTGAACTGCATAGGAAATTGGCCCCCTGTTACTTTTATGTATATTTATTTAGACTTATAACAAAAAGCAACTATGCTATATTTCTAGGAGCATGCTGTAACAAATATTGTAAAGATAAACCAATGACAAATCTTGAATTCCCCTTGCCCATCACCCCTCAGAATTAATACATCATCTCCCTCCTTGGATTTACTTACACCTTCCCTGATTGAGACAGGTGCATGAGAGAGAACTCACTTGCTCACAGGTGGCCTAGTTTTTGCTCGTCATGGGTGTTTGGTGAGTGCGAGTTAGCCACTTCCTATCATGGATGGTCAGTAGGTTGATTATAACTTTAAACAGACCATAAACAACTGATCTTTCTAAACATGAGCCCATTGACTCAAGAGAGCAAAATATTTAATATAAAAAGTCTTTATTTTGTGGAAGTGTTTCTGCTTCAGTCATTTCCCCATCGCAGCCCCAAATAATTCACTCCAATAAGACATTTGTTCTGGGTCAAGGCCTCTCTAGTAAAACTACTGTGATCTATTAAAAGGAAGAAAGAAAACAATCCAGTGCAGAAGCTTTCTGAGCAAGACTTGACATCTTTTCCCTGGTGTGCTCTGTTTTATTAAACATTATACTATGGAACATACACTGTAAGTGGATACTTCCCCCCTATCCCTGTTATATAGCCTCATCAACCAATGGGAGATTGTTCAAATCTTGTACCCATCAAAAGGAATTTTTATCATGCTGTGTAAGTTAATATGACAGTGTTGCTGAATGTTGTACCCTTATTAAGCTTAGCCCCTGGTACTTTTCTCTTTGCTTGGTATTTTCAGGTGGTAAGTTGAGGCTCTGGTCCTGCAAACACTTACATATGTGCTTAACGTTAAGCATGTGCATGAGCAGTACCATTAACACCATTTTACACCTCACTTATGATTTCAATGGGATAACTCATGTGCTTAAAGCTAAACATGTGCAAGAGTGTTTGCAGAACTGGGACCCTGGTTGCAAAATAGAGAATGTTGGCTCCAATTCATTGTATAGCAAGCCCGGGTGACTAACTCACCTTTGTGGATCACAGTGTAGTTCCTGTGATTTTAATAAGTGCCTAAAAGTTAGGCACTGTGACACTCAGCATTTGCAATGCCTAAGTCTGTTCATGGATCCCACCTTATGTCCTCAATTAAGTGGAAAGATTATGACCACAAGGCTGAATGAGGATCTGCAGGTGCAGACTCCTCCTATCTGAAGGTTCATGGAAATCAATGGAACATGACAAAGGCAGGGCTGTCCCTAGGGGTGTGTGGGGCCAGGACATAGGCACCAAGTTTCTATCTACCAAGGGGGTGCTCCCCTCTGACTATGCCCAGGCCCTGCCCCTTCTCCACCCCTTCTCCCAAGGCCCCAGCCCCGCCTTGTCTCTTCCCATCCCCACTCCTCCCCTACCCCTTCCCACCCTCACCCTGCTTTTTCCCCACCCTGCCCCCTCCCCCAAGTGCGCTGTGCCCTTGCTCCTCTCCCCTCCCTCCCCCCCCCCCAATGCTGCAAAACAACTGATCAGCGATAGGCACAGGGGAAGGTGCTGATCGGTGGGTCACACCGACAGGCAGGAGGCACTGGGGGGAAGGGAAGGTTGGGCGGTGGCTCCTCCTCATCCCCCCACCCATCTGCCCCCAGCCTCACCTCCCCACCCGCCTTCTCACAAAGCATGGGGCCTGGGACAGTTGCCCCGATTCGCCATACCCTAGGGATGGCTCTGGATACAGGTAAAAAGGGCTGCATGTGCACAGCCCCTGAGGCCATGTCATATTGTCAGTTTTTAAGCCGATTTCCCCCTTAGCATCCATAAGGAGTTCTTCTTGAGTTAAAAAAAAAAGAGGGTATTACAATAGGGCCCCATGATTCAAAAATGTCTTCTACAACTTTGGCTTCCAAAGCCTTGGGGGGGAAAGAACTCAACATACCCAGAAGTCTATCCAATTTGAAATGTACAACTTGAAAAGTTTGGACATGGGTCTCAGAGCACTAAGTAATGTTCCAAGTTGACATGGAAGCCAAAAGCATACAAAGATAACTATCTCATGCCAGTAATGATCATGTTCCTCTAACGTAAAAGCTGGTAAAAATTTTCTTGCTTTAAAAAAAATGCTTCCAAGAAGAAACGTTTTATAAACAGGTACATTCAGTCCAAACACAATTTGTTTATGATCAGATTGTTAGTTTGTGATTAGGTCAACGTAGACACCATTTTGACTACAGAAGTGTTGCTAGGATTGAGTGGCACTTATAGCAATACAATGTCTCTTCCATAATGCTTTTCAACACACTTTAACCTTCCAGTTCTGTATATTGGTCTATGCTGAGTTTTTCTTTTTTAAAATATTTTTTATTTCTAACTCAAAAAGAAACAAGATAGAATAACTTTGTATGTGACACTACTAGAAGTGAAAGGTACTGCCACAAAGGAACTGCACCTGTCTCTTAAGGTAAATCATACATTAAGTAATTATAAAAAAAACAACATGTATTAGGGACAAACAGATTCCCTATCCAGGAAGTTCATTAATATTTTGAATCAGGAAACTGATATGGCTATTTACCAACTGGCTTAAGAACAACCATACTGGGTCAGACCAAAGATCCATCTAGCCCAGTATCCTGTCTTCCAACAGTGGCCAATGCTAGGTGCCTCAGAGAGAATGAGCAGAGCAGGTAATCATCAAGTGATCCATCCCCTGTCACCCATTCCCAGCTTCTGGCAAACAGAGGCGAGGGACACCATCCCTGCCCATCCTGGCTAATAGCCACTGATGGACTTGTCCTCCATGAATTTATCTAGCTTTTTTAACCATGAACACCTGATCACTGGAGAGAGAGGGAAAGACTTCTTAAACTGCAGATCACAGACCACAAAAGGTCTGCAGAGCCTTTCTTCCTGATGTGTGGATGGGAGCATTTTGAAAACCACCTATTTTGATGTAGGAGAATTTTGGAATGGAGGTGGGCCATAAGGCTTTGTTGTGTGAAGTAGCCTGCAGAATGAAAGGGCTACAGGTCCTCTACAGGTAAACTGTGTACGTTAATCCTACAGGGTGCACACATACTCCGGTAAGGGAAGCTACAGAGAGATCAATGTAGACACCATTTTGACGATAAAGTCTCACTTGCACATTGATAGGTGACTTCTATTTATAGCAAGGGCAGGTTCAAATAAAAAGGCCAAAGGGGCAAATGAGCTCAGAGGAGTGAGGGAAGTGTCAATAGTAGTACTAAGAGGGGTGTGGGGGAGCAGAAGTGAATAGCTTTGGTTTCCCACTACTATGCTGATGCACAACTGTCTTTCACTCACCTTTCTTTCCTGTTATGTCCTTTTCTTTCCTATAACCTTTTCCCCCTTCCTGCCTCTCCACTACCAATCTCCCACCTCGAATTCCCCTACCTGTATGGCACAGAGAGGAGTCCTGTGACTGTGATAGACACCCCTGGGGCTCTGAGCCCCCATCCTTGCCCCTCAGCGCTCTCTAGGTCTCTTCTTTCTCTCCAGTGGTGATTGCTAAAGGAAAAGGGGGCGAGTGAAGAGAAGGGCCGAGGAAGCTACTCTACCAGCGTCCAATGCTCCCACCGCCGGGGGAGCCAGGAGCGGGAGCGGCGATATTGCAGGACAGTGGCAGCTGAAGCAGAAACCTCACCCCAGGGTGTGAGCGAGCCCTGCCACAGAGCAGCCTCAGGGCCCTTCCCACTCACACCAGGCCGGGAGAATCCACCTCTCCTGCTCGGGCGGCTCCTGTCCTGAAGCGGAAACCTGAGCGTGCAGCGCTTCTCTCGGGTCCTTCCCTGCTGCCGGGCACACGAGAAGAGACTCAGCCCCACAGCTGTTCGCAACAGCTGTGTGTCCACTCCAGCTGCCAAGCGGGCCAATAGGCGGAGAAGGGCCCGCCCCTAGTGAGGGAGGCGGAGGATCCCAGGGTGCCCCGGCTTTTAGGGGAAAGCAAACAGGGAAAAGCCACTCCGTTGTTAGCGTCCGGGCCCTGCATTTCTCTCCAGTAGCTGCTGCCGCTGCCAGACTGGACTTTTTCCATCCTCCTCTTCTAACACCTACCTCAAAATTGCTGGAGGCTGCGGGGCTCTCTCCCTGAAAGTAGGAGGAGGAGGCAGCGGCGGATTGGTTTGCAAAAGGGAACGCAGTGTAGTTGAAAAGGGGGTTTCACTCCGGAATAAGTCCCTCTCCCACCACGTGTAAAAGCACCCAGGCGCGCACTACTCTCCCCGTTTGTTTGCCTAGAGCTGTCCGGCTGGCAGGGCCAGCGAACGACGCGGAAGATGCACACGACCCAGAAGGACACCACTTACACCAAGATCTTTGTCGGGGGCCTTCCTTATCACACCACCGACTCCAGCCTGCGCAAGTACTTCGAGGTGTTCGGGGAGATCGAGGAAGCCGTAGTCATCACCGACAGGCAGACCGG
This sequence comes from Mauremys reevesii, assembly GCF_016161935.1. Lineage (NCBI taxonomy): Eukaryota > Metazoa > Chordata > Testudines > Geoemydidae > Mauremys > Mauremys reevesii. The sequence continues at coordinate 177,503,201 of NC_052624.1, read as the reverse complement.
CAAGTCCCGGGGATACGGATTTGTAAGTCGTGGGGGTGTTTCTCCGGGGGATCGTTTTTGCCGCTGCTACTTCCAGCGGGTGGAAACTTGCTGCTGGGTGGCACTGGGGCTACGTTGCATTGTTTTTTAGTTTGGATCCGCTTTGTGGGTGGGAGGGATCAGACCGCTTTCTGGGGAAACTAAAACAAGCTGGGAAGACAGGTGAAGCCGGATAAGCGCCTGAATCCGGAGAGAAACTTCTTGTGAGGCAAAGGCCAGCATGCTGCTGCACCGTAGATCCAGAAGGCAGCTCTAGATAAAGGGTTTGTCTGATTGAGGGGGGGGAGGGTACTGTGTTTGAGGAGTTATTTAATTTTTTTGAGGGAGGGGGAAATGATCGGGAATCCCTAATGATGGGGATTTGGATCGTGGTTTGCACATGAAAAGTTATGTGCAGATTTCTGGTAACAAATTAGGCTAGCTGGCTGTTTACTGATATGACTTAGAAGTTTTATCTGTGGTAGTACAGGGGGCTCCTATACATGTACACACCTCTAATATTATACTGCAGCAAACTAGAAGCTTAAAATAACCGGATTTCTGTGTCTGTTTACCAATTAAGCACAGAACAATGGAAAAGAAAGGTATTTTTTGTACTTCAATGAGTTTTAAGCTGAAAAACTAAGGTCCCTTTATTTCTGAATGAGAGCATCCACAAGGGGATTTAATGTGCTTTAACTAATGCATTTTAACTTCTTGGGCCTTTCATTAATTCCTGTTAACGTTCAGTCTCTTCATGTAAACAAACCCGATTTATCTTAATGATTCAAACAAGCCCATTAGTTTTGTACCAAAAACATCTAGGGAGATGAAGCTTCATATTTTCCATGCTGTCTTTTTTTGGTGGGGGAAGCTGGTTGTTTTAGTGAAAAGGTGAATTCTGCTTCTTTTTCAATGGAAAAGGTGGTTTAATTCATAGCATTGTATATTGTTAAGGTCACCATGGCTGATAGAGCAGCTGCTGAAAGGGCTTGCAAAGATCCCAATCCTATCATTGATGGCAGGAAGGCCAATGTGAACCTGGCATACCTGGGAGCAAAACCAAGGATAATGCAACCAGGTGAGGAAAGTCTTTTTCTCTCTTTTCTCCCTCTCCTGCCCTTCAACAAAGTTTCTGAGAAGAACAAAACTTCAGTCTGAGTTAAAATTTAAAAAAAAAAAAGTCTCTGTCAGGCAATGCCACCACTTTCCATGGAGTAGTGTGTGTGTGTGTGTGTGTGTGTGTTTTAATGTTGTATGTAATCCATAACTTGTTGGCTATCTGTAAAAATGCTTTCATAAAAACTAAAGGTGTGCATGTGTACTGTATATAGAGGAATGCATGTCCCCTTTGAGAAATTTCCTCCATACAGAATTTCCATTTTGTTGGACACTATATTATGAATGAAATGACAAACACAATGTACAGCATAATTGAGGTAAAAGATTATTGCTAGGATACAGGAATTTCTAGATGTGCCCAGTCTTATTAACACAGTCGGTCTCCTAATGGGAACTTCTAAAACACATGGAATCTGTTGCACTGAATGAAAAAAGGAATGGATTTATCACAAGGCCAGATCAGATCCAAAACTCACTCACTGATTTCATGCCCTGTTCAATACCACAGCTTCACAGCAAAATAAATGGGATTATAGTAGTGCATTAATGTTCATATTTTAAAGGGGCCAGAGTTGAACCCCTTACTGATGTTGGTAGGCTGTTAGTCACATGAGTAGACCCATTAACTTCAGTGGAAATACTCAGGTGACTAAATACTCACACTGGTGGGTACCTAGTCACCTATGTGAGTACTTAGTTACCTGAGTATTCCCACTGAAGTTAATGGGTCTACTCACGTGACTAAGGGACTTGCAATCAGGCCCAATATGAATATTTCAGGAAGTAAGAAGTCAGTGTATATTACAGTATGAGTAATTCTACCCTTATGTTTGCATGCATGGCTCCTAATGAAGTCTGTAGAAACCACATATATGCATCCAGTTACAATCCAATTTATAATTCTTAGGCTTTAGAGTTAAGGACTAGACTTTGCTGCTAGAAAACATTTGCTTTTAAATAACAGTTAAGTGAAATTCTCCTAGTTGTTCCCAAATAAGTTGTCTTTTTGACAATTGGCAGGAGTCACGATAATGTACCTCTGCTTTAAATTGTAAAAAAAAGTATCCAAAACACTCATTCTGTAACCTGTGGGTCTTTGCTCTTTTTTTGAACATCTTTACTAGAGCTTGTTAGTGAAGATTCCTGTGTGTATAGCATAAATAAGCAGCTGATGGAATGCTCATATAGAGAATGTGATGTGTTTTGTTGGTAGGTTTTGCCTTTGGTGTTCAACATCTTCATCCAGCTCTCATACAGAGGCCTTTTGGGTAAGTCTATAAAACAGGTCCACAAACGAAGTGTAACCTTGGATGGCCTCTCACAGTACTGTCACTGATTTTATAATGCTGCCATTCAAATTTCCAGACTTAAAAACATATACCTTGTAAATATGTTCTCTTTGGTAATGCTCTAAAGACCACAGCTAAGTTGAGTTGTGTATACAAAGTATGCAGCCCTCCCAACCCAAGCGGCTCAGACTCATACCACCCTCTGATAAAAGAAAGTGGTATGACTTTATACAAGATCGCTGCGCCCCCCATTTATTTATTTTTTCCCCAGCTTGACTCAATGTTATTTATCTCTTTCTAATCTGACAGGGATCGTTTACAGTTAAGATAACTGATCAGAAGGATATGATGATAAGAGGTGGAATAGTTCTGTTTGGAATTAAACACTGTAACCAGTAGACTCAAACACAAACAAGCTAAAATGGTGATTAACGATGCATGTATGTTTTTTCATATAGTCAATAGACCACCGTGTGCTTTTTTTATTTATTTATTTTTTTACAGAAATGAAGTGGTGTTGATAGCTAAACTGTGTGCTTTTATTTAATTGAAAAAGCTGTAGTGAAAGTTTTTTGGGGGTCCTCTTAATTTTGTTTTTGTTGTTGAGGAGTGTTGACTTTGCCATGGGGAGCAAAGGGACTTTTTTTTCCTTGCTTTCAAGCTGTAGCCTGTGACTTTTTTTTTAACCATATTCGTATTTTGTATTGAGTGCTAAATTGTGTGACATCTTGATTTTTTTTAATAAAGAAAATCAACATATTGCTTGCATGTTTATAGTTATTGGTTTTGTTCCTTGAGAGGGGTATGAAGCTGTGTGGAGCTCTTTTGATTAACATTGTGCTTCCACTTGGGCTTTCTAATTCCAGTCTATAACTTCTCCATCAGACTTTAATATGTAGTGCATTTCCATTTTTTTTCTTTTTTAAAAAAACAAGTATACTATTCCTAAGTACTTCTAACACTTGCTTTTTATAGACCTAAAATTAGGAGGTGAAGTCTGCTTAAATTTTCTGTCCTGTACCACCTCACTAATTCATGCTGACTGGGTCACTGCAAAATAATGAATTTTGCTAATTTAATAAATAAGCTAACAAAGCAGGAGAATGCATCAAAGGATGTAATTTGTTCAATTACTTGACAAGTGTAGATTTAAGATACTGTATCTTGGTATTATGAAATGGCAGTAGCTGCTCCATAGTTAAAGTTGAAGCTAGCTTTCCATTAGAAGTTGATCATTTTCCTTTTGGAAAAGTTGTGGGGATGGGAAATAAGTCTTCCAGAAACTTCACATACAACATCTTATCTCACAGTAGAGTGGTTTAGTGGTTTTTTGGGAAGCATGGTGGTAATCAGGGAACTACATTTTCAAAAGTATCTGAAGCTCAATTATGATTTTTTTTCCCCCGCTTCTTATAATATCCCCAGATATGTGTTGCTGGCTTTGTTGGAGGGAAGTATCTCTTAATATTCTTGGAGAAATAGTGGGGAAAGTGAAAAGAATATGATAATAATTTGATGCTCACACTAAGGGAGGGGTTATTTAGAAGGCCATGAAAGCAGGGTTACAAAGAGGAGCTGGTGGAATGAGAAGGGATCAGCTGTGAGGAAAAGAGGAAGTACTTGCCTAGCATAGTAAGAAAGGAGGAACTCTGACTATATACTGCTTAAGGGACTTAATAAAAATGGATGCTCTTTTCCAATCCATCAGCCTTTTCTGGTTCTAACACACTGTATATCAATCTGAATTAGAGGGATACTTTGCAAAAAGAGGTGGTATGTGCTTTAAACTGGTATTCATTTTTATCCTTGTTCCCTGCACCTTTTCTGTTACCTCCAGTTACAAGAGATTATACAATCTACCTTCATGTTCAAGAGATGCACTTCCAATAATCTCCCACTAAACTCTTATTTTGATCTATGCATATATTTTAGGGGATAAAGTTAAGGCTGGGGAGAGCAGTGAAAACTGAGTGGAGTAATAGTGATGACTGTATGAGAAAGGGGAACAGGCTGGGTTATGTAAGGGCTAATTTTTCAGACATTTTAATGTTTGGGTCTGCTAAAAAGGACAGAATTTTTCTGTAAAGAGTAATATTTTGAGGTGATAGCTGGGCTCCATTGAAACATACTTTGAGTTTTAATTTTTTTCTGTGAATACTAGTAAGTGTACTTCCATATACTATGTAAAAGTAAGTAATATGGAACCTCAGAACTGTCCTCTGTAAAAGGGAGAGAGTGCCATTTTTGCATGTGAATTAATTAGCAAAGTGCAAATTTGTGAGGTTCTACTTTGCTCTTGTCAGCAGTGCTCTGTCAGAGTTCCACCTTTCAGACAAAATGCAGTTACTTTCAGCATCATATTATATCAGATTTAGTGGGAGAATATACTTACTTCTGAGTACGGTACCCCCCTCCCCTCCCTTTCCCTCCCCTCCCCGCTTTACTCTAGCTAAGAGAAGAGATGTTAGTTCCTGTTCATAAAATACTCATAGTTCTGGTTTATATTTTCTATGCTATAGAGGTTAATTCTCTCAACCCAAGTAACATTTCCTGATCTCATCCCCTCTTTACATCCAGAATCTCACTTACTATATGTGTGAGACCTAGCATGCTGAATCTGACCACAATCATGGAAATGTAGGTCAGGAAGGGACCTTGAAGAGTTCACTGTGACTCATAAAAGTATTGCTGTATATTGAAACACCAAATGCTGCTACTGAATTCATTTTGAATTAATGGTTTTTTTTTTTTTAAGATCTTTATTTTGTTCCATTGAGGTAGCTTTTCTTCCTTTGCATGCATAATTACCACTTAACATCAGTGGAACATTACATGCATGAAGGGAGAGGTGGACATAAGATATGAATAGTTAGATCTTTTTCCCTGTTTGTCTAAGGACTGATCCTGAAGTAAATGGAAAAGTTCCCACCGACTTCAGTGAGAGACGAATTAGGTCCCAAGAGGACAAGCTGGCCAACAAATGGTTAGCTGATATCAAACACTTGCTAAGTCACCTCTAAGTTTTACAAAATCCTAATAATTTGATTATTAAGGGATGGAGGGAAGAGTTCTGACCTCAATTGATAATTATAAGATCTGTGTAACATCAGGCAGCTGATCATTTTGAAACAGTTGTGAAATGAAACTGCCGTGGTCAAAGAAAACCGAATGTATATATTTTTCAATATCCTGCAGAAGGCACTGAGCACAAACTTAACCCCCAAAACATGCTTGGTTCTCTTAGTGTGTGTATATAACTCTTGTTCTGGTATAAGAAGGCTGTTCAATAATGAACTTTGAATTAAATCTGCTAGTTAATTGTACTTACAAAGAACTGATGAAGCAATGCAAGATCCAGAATAGAAGGAACAGGTCTCATGCACAGTCCAGTAACTACTAGTTCAAGAATTCAATGGTATCACAATTGTTCTGTCCATTAATACTGAATTCCTATGTATTGCAGCTATTCCAGATCAGCCTAGGCTGTCTTTTTGTTTCAGTTGTATTTTGTATGCATAACACTTACTATAATATATTTGGCAGTTTACTGTTACTTATACAGCTACTATAGTATTAAACCTAATCAATGTTCCAGCTTTGCAAAAGTATTCTTGCAGCTTAGGTTAATGAAAATCTTAAGTCTAATGGCAAGAGTACATGTATGCACCAAAATTATTTGGTGCTAAACATTGCCTTTTTTCTTTCTTTAAGGCAGTAGCTTGAGGCAATAAACTTATGTAGTACAAAATGGAAAAAGATTCCTTGCCATAAGACCATTGTATAATTAAAATATTGTCCCAATATTATAATGTCTGTTATAAAGTAGTAGGTTTTTATAAAAAGAGTGACTGTTTTATTAAGGTGTCCCAGCACAATGGGAAACTGAGGTCAAAAGATTAAAGAGCAGTGTTTCAGTGTCATTGAAATGTATGCATGCTTGCCTTTGCAGTAGATAGACGTTTACTTTGGCCTTATAAAGTCATTTTACTCTGCTTGAAACCCTTGTCTCATGACAGATGGATCAAAAATAGCCCCACTGCAGCTTACACTGTCAATCACCATATCTGAAACAGCATGATGGTGGGGGGCCTGCACAGGGTTCATGTATAATGCAGACTAAAATGCTGTTGTAAAGGGATAGTTTCGTAATTCACCACCTGTTTTATTTCTTGGCTTAAAGGAAACAAGTCACAAGGGTTTAAGTGGGAGCATGTGTATCTTTCAGTCTGGTTTTTAAAAAGAAGTTAAGTACATGTACAAGTGTTCTAAGAAATCCTCGGTAACGTCATTTGTGTTTGCACACAGAGATCTAGAAATGTAGTATGTATTACTGACTTCTTACTGTTTTAAAGTAATATTTAAGCCATAACTACTGCTGCCCATTTGCTTCTACGTGGATGTTAAACTGACTGTTGGGTGTTAAGTTTTTATAATTTAAAAAGCCAGTCAGATTTAATGCTTTGTTTTTTATCTTGGGATGAATTTAGTTGACAGTGTCCCATTTAATTGAACTGTTGACAACTGGAAGTAAAAGTTATTTTATTTTCAGAAAAACTGTCTGGCTCTTAAAGCTGGAGGAAGAGGACAAATGGTAGCTCGATGTTTACAATGTAAATATAATGCTAGAAGGCTGGAGTTGTCTTTAGACTCAGCCGGAAAGGGAAATTTTTAACTTTCATGCAAAGTCTAAGGCTCGGATGCTGCATTAGGAGCTGCAAAAGCAGACTTGTGGCTGTGTAGAGCCCCACTGACTTCAGTCCACTCATGGATCCAATTGCAGGACTGAGGGATTAAGTGTATAATGAACGTGGTATTACTCTACTCTAAAGCACGTCTTTAATATGACATGAGACAATGGAATGATGGGATTCATTTGTATGCAGATCTGTGTGATGTGAGAGGATTACTACTGATATCAAAAGTAGTTCAATCATGGGCTAGCAAGTTAAGGAAGCAAAGCTCTCTGATTTGGAGGAGGAAATGGGAAAGTGTATCTATTGACTTGTTCAAACAGTTATTTAATGAGCCATAAACTTGTTTTTTGCTTTTGTTAAACACCAGATCTATTTAGATTTAATCCTACCCCCATCTCCCAAAACTCTGTGCTGTATGTCTTGCATAGAAATAAACAAGCTGGCACAAAACAGGACATCAGTGGCCTGATAGTCAAACAGGTTTGACCCTTGTGTCCTTATGACCTTTACAAAAGTGTGATGCACATGTACTTAGGAATCACTGTTATGAATTTTAATAGCATCTATGTAGCTTCTCCTCAATGGCCTCTTGTGACCGAGTGAGCTGCACTATAGTTCGTTTGAAAAGTGTGATTCGTGCTGTGTTTACCACACTTGTGAACTTTAAACTCCTTTGTCGCCTGTGGTTTTTGGTTTTTTTTTTTTTTAATTTTAATCAGGGTGACTGAGGTTGCAGAGAAATTAATGTGTGCTGAGTCTGCATAGCAATCTAAGTAGGGTTGCCACAATACAAATGTTTTTTTAAACAAGAAGATTGGGGGGTGGGGTGGGAGAGAGTGCTGGGCTACAGAATTGACCAACTAAAAAACTGCTTAGCTGCATTATTTACTACTGGCAAACTGATTACAGTGACTACACTGTCAAATTGCATAGCTGTTATAATAAAACCTGTATTCATAACAAAGAATTTTACTAATAGTCAATGAGGTTAGTCAGAATTAGGGCAACAAAATCACTTACAAATTATTTTAAAAATAAACAATCCAAGCTTGGATCTGGAATAAACAAATTTAGCTTTTTTACAGATGTCTTAAGCTGACATCCCAAATACTGGCCCTTCTAAAGATTTTAAAGTGAACACGTTTAGTGTTGCTTGATGGTGTTATGTTTAATGCTATTAAGTCATCTCCTAATGCTCGGCTTTTGAACAATGCATCTCTTTGTGCTATTGAAATGATACATTGGTGTATTAAATAAATGTAGCTATTGTGGCAACCCTATGCTCATAACAACAACTAAATTGAGTTTGTTTTAGTTCTGAATATGGAAATAGCACTTAAAATTCATAAGTTTTCCACTAACTTTGTCTTCCATCTTTCAACAGGATACCTGCTCATTATGTCTATCCACAGGCTTTTGTGCAGCCAGGAGTTGTAATTCCACATGTCCAACCTACAGCAGCTGCTGCCTCCACCACACCTTACATTGATTACACTGGAGCGGCATATGCACAATACTCAGCTGCGGCAGCTGCTGCTGCCGCTGCTGCCTATGACCAGTACCCGTATGCAGCATCCCCAGCTGCTGCAGGATATGTCACTGCTGGGGGTTATGGCTATGCAGTCCAGCAACCACTCACTGCTGCAGCACCTGGGACAGCTGCTGCAGCCTTTGGTCAGTACCAGCCACAACAGCTGCAAACAGACCGCATGCAATAGCAGAGGGACTTGTGAAGAAAGATAGATCTCTTTCTTTCTCTTCCTTTTTTCCAGCCTTCCAATATAAGTAGTTAATAAGAGACAATTAACATTTAACTAAGCAGCTTTAAGAAAAGCTATGCTACTGCAAAGTTAAAGATTTTTTTTTTATTCCACTGTCTTCATACAGCATGCATCCAAATAATGTTGATATTAGGGTAGGGAAGGGGTGGGATGGGGGTACCAGTTTCAGGTATCAATTGAGAAGAAACAATCTAATGTACTGTCATGAAAGCATGGCAGGCGTAACAATGGGACTTTATATTTAAAAAAATAAAAAGTAAATGTGTATTTTTTACAGTATCAGGGAAGCAAACTGCCTTTTACAAGTGAGAAAATATTATTTGAAAACGTTGAACCAGGGAAAAAAATCAGTGAGCAATATGTAGCCTGTATCAAGTTTAATTTAAAAAAAATGTGTAAAGCACTGATTGTCATTTCTAGTTTTCACTGTGGCCTATAGAACTTTGTTTTAGTGAGAAAATATTTTCTCACTATCTCATTAATGGGCATCGAACAATCTGAGGAACATGGCCGGTTGATAAAATGGTGGACAGGCACCAAAGTTATTTTCTTATCTGTCCTCTGGATGAGTGGAACTATGGAGCAAGTGATGTGGAATTAATGGGCGCAACAGCTGTAGAGACAATCAATAACACAGACAGTTCTGGAAAGAACACATCACTTGTGCTCGTTTGATGAGCTTGTCACTTTCTAATCCCTCTCTCCATCCTGTTTCACTTTTGGGAAACTTTAACTGCTCATGTCAGCTATTCTGATTCTGAAATAGGATCAGCCCTTTACTACAACAGCCTTCTATATCTATTTATTGCATCTGTTCATGGTTTGTGAATAAAGGCAGGAAGAAGCTTGCTGAATTTAAACCTTTAAGAACTGTTTTAAGGGAACTTCTTTTTTTCCTTTTTTGAAACTTTGTACAATTTTAGTATCTATTTCAGAATATTTAAAAATATTTATTAGAGAACATACAGTACGAGACAACTTTTGTTACTGAGATTGCAGTTCTTCAAGGGTTAATGGTATGTGATTTATACTGTGCCTTAATTGTAATGCTATTTAAAAAAAATATTTATTTTGAAAGTTTTACTATGCTGCGCTCTAAAGAAAGCAACTTTAGATGTGACACTGTAAAATTATGTATTCATCTCATGGCATAAATTATTTAGCAGGTTTAGATGTAGCATATTAAATATTAACCTAATCAATTAAAGATGTTGACTTGGATTTATTTAAATTCAGTACATGCACTGTATGAGGGTACTCTTAAATTAACACTTTTTAGGTTTTTACATTAAATATTGCTAGTTCCAGGCTTTTCCCTCTTAAGTATTTTTTTCATGTAGGCCTCTCAAATACATTAGTACAGGTTGTTTTTTTTTCCACATATCTGTATGTAGACTATTTTTTTCATTTGCTTGAGAATGCTGCTTTACATTGTCCTGTGAAACTGCAATACTTGCAATTTTTATTCTTGACCTAATTGGAATTTAATATTTTACACTGTATTGGATTTTTTTTTATACTTGAATAATTTCATACAAGGGAAGACAGAATAGCATTTTTATGGACTTTATCCAATGTCAATGGATTTATTTTAAGTATTCTGAATACTAGCCAGTGTTATATAATGTAGACATGACTCCTGTGCTATTTATTCAGTATGTATATTGCCTTATAACATTTCAGATCTTCTAATCTATCACTTGTATTAAATATAATAAAAAATATTGTTGCATCCAGTCTATTTACATTTGTGCTCAACCAGTATTGGATGTCTTCTAACTGTAATTAGAAGCCTTGACTTGTTTGTAAAATTCCTGGACTGTGGGGAGAACAAGGTGTCACATATAATGGTTTCAGAGCTGCAGACTAATGTAAATGGAGCACTGTCAAATTATATTGAGCAAATCATAGAATACAGAGATGATGTAGGGTAGGAAATAAACTCTTTGGATGGAAAGTTATTAAACATTTAGTGCAAGGGAACATTTGAGGGAGGGTGCTGGTTTTTTTGTTTGTTTGTTTTCCTTTAACATTTCCCAACATTACAAATGGAAGCTTTGGAGAGTTTGGTGGTTAGCGTTAGTTCATGCTCTCTGGCAGAGCTCTTCTATCTGCTCATGATCAGCCCAAGTTGCTAATGACCAAAAACAGCTGCCATCCAACAACTAAGAGGAGCCTCATATGAAATGAATGGCAGCCTCAGCCAATGCTTACTGAACAAGTTATCCACATCCTGAAAATCACTACTGTACTATAATTGATGCTAATTGCTAAGATTGTAATGAAGAATGACAGAGCTGAAAGTTTGAGCATGGAGACTGACCTGCTCTCTCCTGGACGTGGTCTCCCCTGCACACTGGAGTGGTATAGAGCATGCTTCCTCTGTTGCTACGTCTGCTGCATCAGTTCTGTGGGTGAAAGTTGCTCTCATACAGCAGGTCAACACAAGGTGTATGTGCACTGTTGGAGTCTTATCCTGCAGGCATGAGTTGGACTTCAGTGGTGCTGATCTGCTGCTCTAGGGTAAATTTCACCTTGGGTGAATATAGGACTTAATTCTCCAGGACTGCTGCACTCACGTTCACAAGCATCAACTTCCCCTTCTAAACAAACAGTGAACTGCTCATAGTCTAGCAGGGACGGGAGAGAGGGGCTGAACTGCCTCCTGTGGGATCACCTGAGATTCATGGGCTCAGGGAGAAAAATCTTCTGTGCTTCTTCCTTGGGGATATATAAACACCCAGTAGAAGAATGAGTCAGAAATTCCTAGTTTAAACTCACTTAATTCTTTCCTACGTGTGTTAGGCCCACCGGGGAAAATAAGGGCCTAAATTCAGACATGGGATTGGCTAGCCTCAGAAATACCAATTCCTCCCAGAATGCAAGAAGAACACAGTGTCACACTTCCTGAAGCTCAGTGGCACACTAGCCTCCCCTTCTGCACTGGGCCACCATAGAACATGGAAGGGGGGCGGGGGCGGGTTGGGGAGCAGGGTACATAGTCATAGGCCCTACCTCTGTTCTTCCCTGCTGTTGAGGTGATGTGAACACCTGTGGGATATGAAGAGGGGACACACTGCACTCCAGGGATTGCTTTGTGACACGCCATTGCATGAGTTATGTAAGAGTAGAGAAAAGATTGTTGATTGAAGACCCTTTTAAATGTAAATCACTCTGGTACTACAGCTAAAATAACCTAGTGAAGAAATACAAACATTAAGGTTCCCACAGCAAAGTTAACTCAGGTGTGTTGCATGGACAGTATCTCCCATTTTTTATTCTTCTTAGTGTAGTATATTTTTATGCTATAAAATGTGTATATTTGCTGACCCACTACATATGCAATATGACCATGCTAATATTGCTATTGGGACCTAAACTTCAGAATGTCTCTTTCTTTTCTCTTTTTAAACTGTGCAACCTAAACCATTGCATTAACACAGATTTGTGCATTTAGTTGAGAGACAATAACTACACAACTAGCAATAAGTTATAAACAGTACAGTTCTGGAGTCTTACATTTTCACCCAACCCATAAATGATTTTACATAGCAGGGTAAGTAACATTGAGTCTGAGTATATGTATGTGTAGTTTTTGCTTTTTAAACACCCTTCCTGAAGAACAGATAGAATCTTAAAATCCAGAGCTTTGAAGTACTAGAATTAACATTGCTAGAGGAATTATAATTTTTTCATTCACTGATATTTGTATGTTGACATTTACAAGCTTAACTTGGTAGTAACATAGCTTTCTGTATTTAATTTTCTTGTTTTGTTTTGAAGTGAAAGAAAGGAAAATACCCTACTAGCACTTTGGTATAGTGCAACTATTTAAACTGTGCTATCTCAATACTTATGCACTAGCTGGGCTGCCATAGAGTTGCACAAAATACAATTGTGCAACTTCATAATACTGTGTGCAGTTACACAGTTAAAAACAGATACATTTTATTTTGCACCTGCATAAAAATACATTTTTTAAGATCTACAAACTATTAAATTTATATCTGAAATTTTGAAGTTCAGGCTCCTTTTCAGTTATTTGTGCACAAGTAAACATCTAAACATTTTCAAAGCAGAAAGTATCCATTTCTTTTCTGTTCCTGTAACTCAAAAACACGTAAGTGAAATTTTCTCAGACTTACAATAAAACAACCTCTGGGCAAAGTCTAAGCATATAAAGTTTAGCCTTCAGGGAATTTTTTGTAGAAGGAATGAATGAATGAATGAATGAAAACTGGGAATTGTGATAGAAGTTGAGTTCCAACTTTAAGTGTAGCATTAGCTCTTGTGAATGTAAGAATGAGGAGACTAGGATAACATAAGAAATGGAAAATTATTCTTCTTTTAAACACATATCAGTATTGTACAGCATCTGTGTGATAGGTTGGATATCAAGAAGACTTATTACAAGATACAAGTTTGGAAAGTTTGCATCCAGGTATATTGCTGAAAACAGTAGGGGGATGCTGTATGACTGAGCTTAGTTATTAAGGTAATGGCGGAGAAATGATCACAAACTTTCATGCTAGTGCTGGTAGAAGTCTTGCTTTCAAATTAGTATCTCAGTTGGCAGTAAGAATCCAAGGAGTATGTGTGCTGTATTGGCATGCACTGTGTGACAGGCTGACAATATCCTGGGTAAACTTTTATTGAATTAGGTTGAATGCCTTTGGGTCCACTGTATTAAAAATGCAATTGTGTGTGTGTGTTATTGTGGAATTGTATGCAACTCCTCTAGGAGGAGGGGGATGATGATGCAATTCCTCTAGTTATCAGGTCTTGGAGAGGTTCATATACTAATTCCAACTGGATTCTCCAAGGACCAAAAGACAGATTTTTTTTTTTTTTGATAAATAGCCTGGTTTTAAACACACTCCTGGCCTTCTTCCTGATCCAGTAAATGGACAAGACCAATCCTTATGGATGGGTTAGAAGGACTGGGCTAACAAGGCCCCATAAGACTGCATGCTTGTTCTGAGCTAGACCTGTGATGAACTTGAAACCACAAGGAAACCCCTTGGGTGGGGTTAACATAAGAACGGCCGTACCGGGTCAGACCAAAGGTCCATCTAGCCCAGTATCTGTCTACCGACAGTGGCCAACACCAGGTGCCCCAGAGGGAGTGAAGGACTGCTCCTCCCAGTGCCCATGTTAGGGTCGGGGTGATCTCTGGTAAGCTCATTGACATTGTATAAGTTCTTTTATTGTTTTTAATGTTTTCTCTGTAGTGCTTTTACCGTAAGAATAAAATAGGCCTGCATAAACAGCGCTGTCTGGTCACTATAACTGTGGGTGGTCATACTGTTTACCTTCTCTGAAGAGAAAGCAAGCAGGCCTGCTTGGGCAGCCAGTCTCTGCTGGGAATAACACAGTGAAGACAGGGAGCTGTTCAGTTAGAAGGAAGAGAGACCTGTGTTTCCACCCCAGAGATGTGACTGCCGGGGAAGCCAGAAGCAGGGCCGCCCAGAGGGGGGGGCAAGTGGGGCAATTTGCCCCGGACCCCGCAGGAGCCCCGTGAGCCGCTCCAGGTTTTCGGCGGCAGGCCCTTCAGTCGCTCCGGGTCTTCGGCAGCGGGTCCTTCAGTGCAGCGGAAGATTCAGAGCGAGTGAAGGACCCGCTGCGGAAGTGCTGCTGAAGCCTCGGAGCACTGCCCAGTGAGTACAAGCGCCGCAAGTGGTGGGGGGAAAAAAAAAGCCGTGATCGCCGGCACTTAGGCTGCTTTAATGCCGCCGCTTCATTCTTCTGCTGCATTTGGCAGCAGGTCCTTCCCTCTGAGAGGGACCCGCCGCTGAATTGCTGCCGAAGACCCGGCCCTGCCCCAGGTCCCCTGAATCCTCTGGGCAGCCCTGGCCAGAAGCCTGAGAGTAGGTGCTGTTGCTGGACCCCCAAGGGGAAATACAGGTGCAGTACCCCTGACCTATGACAAAGTGGAACTAAGACAGTATCTTGTCATAAGCAGCAAGTGCAGACGCCTTTAAAGGCATATATGAGTTTTCACCATGAGCTCAGCATGAACTACAATGAAACGCTCACAGAGACAAATTACAAAAAAAAAAAAAAAAAGCTCAGTCTAAAGCTGAGAGCAAGAATTGATCAGGTATAATGTCAAATGGTAAGAAAAAAATTGAAATATGGCACAGAGTGCTCAAAGCAACCAGAAATATACAGGGAGTATCAGCCCTTCACAATGGTAGGAGCTCAGTTCTGAAACATAGTTGTTTTCAATCGATTGGCCAATTTCCATGAAAACCTATGGAGTTGGGCCAGTTTATGCCAGAACTGAATTTGGGCCCATGTCTTTTTATTTATTTATTTTCCTTGTTTGGAATAAAGGACAAAACTTAATTCAGCACAGAGCATATAGAGGTGAAAGGCTAAGGAAAGCAGAGTTAATTGCTACAAGGCCCACTAGATCCAACATCACCAATTTGTTCAACCCCTTTTGGTTTTACTTTAGAAGTATACTGGGCTTAGTAGTTTTTGCCTTTGTAAAGGTGGGGACTCTGTGTTGTGTGTTCGGTTCTGCTGCACTGCATCAAAGGGTTCCAGCAGTGGTTCATTTGCTTTCCATTTCAAAATGAGTGAAGCAGTTGGGTTAAAACAAGAAAAACCTTGATTCCTTCGTCTGAAGTTGAACTGAGCAGCCTTGTGAAGTCTGAAAATGTTTAGATAACAATTCCTTCCTCCCACCTTCTCTCCATTATGTACTGTCTTCTGCACTTCCATAGGCCATCTGAGGCCAGAACTGGGGGTGCCGAATAGGAAATCTTAGCATTTTATACAGGGTAGGTCTCCATCTGTAACACTCGTTAGCTATCACATTGGTTTTCACACTGTGGGGTGTGCCCCCATGCAGGGAGCAATGAGATTATCGGCGGGGAGGGGTGGCGAGGACCTGACTGATTAAGAATTTTTTTCTTGTTTCTTAAAAATATTGTTAATAAAATAAGAATTCCTCTCATTATCTGGATCTCCTTCTGCTACTGCCAGGCTGGAAGACCTAGGAGGAGGGAGAGACGAGGAGCAAGGGGGTGTGGCCTTCCTGCACAAGGGGGTATTCCAACTTGTTAGTCTCTCCAAAGGCTGACGTGCATTCACTTCCTTGGGAGACTCTTGTGCATGTGAGCATGGGATTGCGTCAAGGCCAGAGGATCCTATGGCCTGTGAGTGATTCTGGGTTGTTCCCAGGGCCAGGAGCATGAGGATAGGGGTGCAACCTGGCTGGCTGTGTCCTGCTAGAACCATCCACTCGGAGTATGTCCCAGGAAAGGGACGTTCGCAGGCCAGGGAGCAGCGGGGCAGAGTGGTCGAGATGGGCTCCCAGTACCTTATCATTTTCAGAAATACTGAAATACTGTTTCTTACTAGGGTGGGCAGGGCACGCGAGAGATGAATCTGCAAAGTGGTGGGGGAGCGGGGCACAGAAAAAATATTTGGGGACTTCTGATCTATTGTAGGATTCTTAATAGTGCCCTTCACCACAGTATCTAAGTGCATTACATAGTCTTCACAACGCCCCTGTGAAACAGGCAGTTATCCCTCTTAACGGAGAGGGAAGCTGATAGGGAGACTCACCCGAAGGCCACAGAGGTTAGTGCCGGAGCCACAGTTAGAATCCAGGACTCCCTGGTTCCTTGTCATTTGCACAGACTACTATGCCTCTCCTGGTTGTTAGTGCAATATTTATGAAATACTGAAATCTGGAGACAAATCTTGTTCTCACAAGATTTCCAACAGGATTATGAAGACTCGGGATGTTTGAATAATTTGGATAAATTCTGGTTAAATTATGCAAATCTGGGGGGCAGGGCAGGCTTAACTGAATTAAAACTCTGGGTATTTCAAAGTTGCCCACCCCTATGATATTTCAAAGACCATTTTAGTCATTCCTTTGACTATTGCACTAAACAAAATACAGTGCATTTGTTCATCACATTAGTTATGTAGCACACTGAGTATGCTGCTCTCCTAGGCCAATGCGCTATCACTAACCTTAGAAGATTCATATTATATTTAATTTGCTAGTCATAGGTCATGCATACAAATCAGAACCACTATTTAAGGAAAATACGGTCTTTTTAAAATCCAATATTATTATACTGTAGTTTGCAAGTCTAAGCATATTTTGTTTATTTTTCATATGTAGTGGGTTTTTCCCTTGGTGAACTATTAAGAATAAATGAAAAAGGATATATTTGTTTTATCATATGCATTCTTTGAGTAACATCTGAACATAATAATGCTATAAATTGTCATTCATACAAGACAGAGTTCAACTGCAAAAGCATAAGGTAATTTTTAAGAATCTCTAAACTTTGATCTTTTTTAAAATGTCACCAGTTCCACTTACACTACTGTATCTTAGCCCTGGCTCTACTGTGACCTTATCAAGAACAGCAGTTTTCCCGTCTTGTATAACAACACCTGAGAACCTGCCACAAGAACTCAAAATCTAGATTGAAACCCAGAGAGTAGTTGTGGATTGTGAAAACAGAAGTGTGCTGTTCAAACTTCATTCATGACAGAAATGGAGGCGATATGTAGTTATGTTATAGATACTGTAGGAGCTGTGATGTAAATACCTAAGGATACGGATCTGTAACCTAGTTATCACTGTATAGATTATATTGGGGTTATAAGACTTTTTGGTGTGAATGTATTGATCTAATTTAATAAAGTTAAGAGCAACCAGGGAAGTAACACACTGACTTAAGATAAGATAAGAACACTTGAGTACAATCCTAGAAAGGCAATGGACCAAGCTATCAGCTTCAGAGACCCTGAATCTTGTCTCTAACATGCTGTAAGCATTGTTTTGCAATGCTGGGTCCTACCAGATCAAAAGGCTATGAATAAAGTATTTTGATTCTTGTGAAAGTGGGCACGTCTGAGCAGCTGTCAAGGGGACAGGCTGACAGAGAGAGAGAAAGACAATGAAGGACCTGGGAATGGTGAGCCTTAGGAAAAAGCAGGCATTGCATTTAGTTTGTCTTCTCTGAAACATTTCTGTTCTAAATAAATGGTATTTGCTGTAAAGAAGCTATTTGAGCTCTAATTACTACTCTCATTGCTCCAGAGGGAACAGAACTGCAGCATCTAGGCATAAGCCAGATCTGCTGAGGTTAACACAGTTGATACACGAGAACCTGCAACTCAGTGCCCAGTCTGAGTGGGAAAATCGCCTGATTCCACCTTGAAAGACGTGATGGCTCAATGTCGGAGACCTAAAAAGGGTGCACTTGAAGAGACCAAAAAGGGTCAGAAAGCTCAGTACCCTGCTATCACATGAACTCATCTAGAGACTTCCAATGATTCCAGATTCCTCCCATTCGCTGTGGTGTTATTTCTCACGATAGAATAGTCTCAGGTAATAATACTGGGAAGGAAAATGTAAAACCAGAATTTCCAGATCATTATTGGTTAAAAATTAGTGCAATTATTCCAGTTTTCATGATTCTCAAAGACAAAACCATAGAATCTTACAATGTTAGAGCAAGGGGAATGCAGGAGTTTGGTAATGAGACTATGGACCCTTTACTAGGTCAAATCTAGCCCAGGTTATTACATAGTCTGAGCTCTTCGTCATAAAGATAGGTGAGAAATTTACAACAACAAAAGTGTTGTGGCCTTCATAAAACAGAAATCATCTCAAGAAAAAACCAAACCAAAACAAACTTCACATCTTGGCTCACCAATCCCATAATTCAACGACCTCTCTTCAGAAAAGAGCTGCCATAGCTTCTGGCTGTTCCAGTGTACACAAACAGGCTCTGAGCAGCTGTGGTTGCTGCCATGATTTTTTTTTTTAATTATGAATGTGAGGGAGGGAGGATTCATTGGTTTTGTTTTTGTTTTCCTATTCTCTTTATTATAATGTGAATCAAGGAGGAAGAGCGTAGAATATTGTATTTTAGGTGCTGAAGGCCTCAGGTTCTATTACTGCTGATGACCGGTGGCATGATAGCTATCAGATTAGAGGATAGTGTCTCATGGGAAGTGGGTAGAATTTTTATAAACAAACTGGGCAAAACATTAGAGAAAATACTGTAGGAAGAATCCTGCCCTGGGAAGGGACAGATCTCGTGGATTCTCTAATGACTTTGAGAGATTCATTTCCCCTCCCATTTATTTCCCCTTCATTTTCCTTGGAAGACCCAACCGAATGGAGGACTGCCAGATTTACTCCAGATCATCTGTTACAGAATGGAGCTACAGACCAAATCTTGACATCTAAGGTAGGCCCAAAGATGTACTCCAAAAGCATCAGGCACCTCCTGCCCTATTCATGATCTAAAGCGGCTCATCTCCATTTTTGCTGGGTTCTATCCTTCCATAGGTAGATATCTGATTGAGGCAGTAAGGCCTGGATCCACAAAGGGACTTAGGGGTTGCAACACCTAACCTTTAGGTGCCTAGGAAATCACTGGACCAACACTGGGATCCACAAAGCGTGAGTTAGGTGCCTACACTCCCTATAGAATGAATGTGGGGCAAGAGGCAACTAACAATGGGATCCACAAAAGCCAGCACATTAGGAGGGGAGCTGCCTAAGATAGCCAAAAAGAAGCAGATGAGAGGGGCTAAGCCTCTAGTCCTCATGGAGTGAGGCACCTAAGTCCAGTCTGCAGGGAAGCAGCTATCTCTGCCTAAAGAGTCATTGGCACAGGCCGACTGGACCCTGGGTCTCCCACCTCAGTGCCCTAACCACCAAGTTATAGAGTGTCTCTATCTCACTGAGCTAATGACTATTTAAGTATTTATACACAGTGGAACAGCTTCAACAGGAGAGACTGAAGTAGACCCACATCAAAATATTCCATAGCCCAGGGGTTAGGCCACCCTCCTGAGAGGTTGGAGACCCCCTGTTCAAGTCCTTGAACTCAGTGGGAGTTAGGCACCTAAATACCTTTGAAGATCTGTGCATAGAAGTCTCACCTAGGAGTCTCCACTAGATGGACATGAGCCATTCAAGGGCTGGTGGTCACTTAAATCACAAGATTGACTGAAGAGGGTTCTTCTGACCAATCAGAAACCAGGGCAATTTGGTATGCAATTTGCCATTTCAACTAACCAGGAAAGAGAATGCATTGAGAATATAGCTGGGTAATGCCACCTCTATTGTTTATATCAACATGTATCTTTTTCCATAAGCATCTATACAATTTGATCATTTTCCATGAACCATTTTTTTTTTAAATGGAATCTACCTTTAAAACATAATTTAAAATATGAAATTCCCCACACCACGGCTAATCATAGGAACATTGGAGTGTCTTATGTGGGCATGCAGAAATCTCCTATTCCACATGAAGCTTATAATCATTTCCTCTAACTATTTAAATAAAAAGAGGGGAATGCTGGGGTATATATAAGGTTTGCAGCAAGGTAATCATTTTTAATGAATTGATTTGCCCTAACAAGAACAATGTCAGATTTTTCCATAGAAAAGCTTCTCTTTCAAAATATGAAATCAAAGGCTTCCAATTAGTGGAATGCCTCTGTTGTTTTTAACTCTTTCTTTGAAAATAAACACAGTGAGAAAGTTTCTTGCTCAGTCATTCCTACATCCATCACCACTGATCCTCCCTTACTCCAAAGCCTGCATAACCCTCTCATGCTTAAGCTTTGTTCTAGCTCTGCCTGTTTCAATTGGTATGTAGTCGGCTTGGATTATAAACTCCTTTGGAGAGAGGGCCCTATTTTCTTCTTTGTGTAATGTACATAGTGCACGCACAAATGCACACACATGCAGCCCTGCAATTTCTGCCACTATTCATTATGCTACCACCCTAGTTCATGAACTCCTAAATTTCTTCTCCTGCCCATAGTACTGTTGGTAATATATAGGTGTGCAAACCAGAGGGGAACAGTTTGAGTGTCTGGTAATTAAGAACTCAGGAAGGACATATTTGGGGAGACCTAGGACTGGAAGGGTTGTTGGTTCACCCTGCAGAGAGTAATTAGGCTGGTGAAAGCCAGGGTGAGACCTTATGCTTGTGGCAAGCTACTGGTGTCAAGGAATCGAACCATAGTTGCACAGCACAAAGGCTCCCAAAGTTACAGGGCAGGTGGTGACAGAATTCCTTATGGGTCTGGGTGGACTCCAAAACATCACAACAGGTCAGGTAGTTTGTAAAAGTCTGCTGCATAGTAGGGATTTATTTATTTTTGTGGGAACTTCGTTCTGGTCTCCATTTCTTCCTCCCCACCACACCCACACACACACACTCTTTCTTCCCACCCTCCTTCCTTGTGCTCTCTAACTGCTATAGGGATCTCTGGTTGTCTCTCTCTGTCCTCCCATGTGTTAGTTGAGTGTGCTGCAGCTCCTGGTCCCTTGGTTATCTCTTTGGTAAATCAGAGGTACCTGTGAAACATTGGAGAAGCTAGACAGCATGCCTGTAATTTTCATGATGCTGCATAACAGAGTTCTTGATGGGAGAGGGTTCACCATGATCTCCTCCAGTCCTGCTCCAGGCCCTTCATTCCACAACCTTCATTCCTTCTGATCATTCTTTCCCTTTGTTGTTACTGCTGATTAACAACAGGGCCAGGTTTTCAAAGGTAGGAGCATACAAGTATATACTTTACAGATGTTGGCATTTGCCTAGCTTATATGTGTATTTCCCCCAAAGTGTGTGCACAGCTTGTACATTTGTACATGCACATGGCCTGTTAAGTGCCTAACCATCCATGTTTTTTCTGTTTCCTTTTCATCAAAGACAGTATGTGCTCATTACAAGCTTGTGAAAGAACCTGCCAGTTCTAGGAACTGTTCAGTCAGACACTTCAATTCTGCCAATTCCTGCTCCTCTTCCAATTAGCGCTTTAGAGTATAAGCCTTTGAAACTTATAGTAAAAACTCCTTATGGGTAGGAGCTATTAAAACTGTCTGCTGCCAGCACATCCTCTTTAGAGAGACAGATGTCCCACTATTAAAACTGACATTCTCTGAATAATGGACAGGAGCTGGCCAGGAAATGAAAGATGAACAGCAAAAGAGGCAGTACAGGGGCCTGTCACAAAGTCAATTGAAGTGAATGGTAGTCTCCCTTGCCTTCAGCAGGCTTTGGATCAGACTCCAAGAGTGCAGAGGAGAAGGCATCCAGGAACAGCAGTAGAAGGGGTCAGCAGAGCATCAGGAAACCAGGGTGTACGGCATGGGAGCAGGAGAAGAATCTTGAAGGGCCTGGAGGAAGAAGAGGTCCCGGGTGAAAGCTGAGCTGGGAGGGTAGCATGGTTTCAGAGCCATGAAAGAGCAGGTACCCCGGAAGAAAAGGAGTGGTTAATCCATGTACTCATTTAGTAGTTATAAAATTTGCACATCCACCAATGTTTTTTAAAACATTTGAAGTTCTGTTTCCTACAGCTGTTTTTCTTCTCATTTTTGACACATTTCTCATTACAGCTAGAGCCACGTATCTCCCAGTCTCTCTCTCCGACAGACTCCTGGCACCTCTCAGGCCATCTCTTTTAAATCTCCCAGCTGCCTCTCTTACCCCTTGTAGCATTTCTTGCCTACTCCATCTGTCTATTTTTTCTCTCCTCCAGCTGCCACATTTGGCTCTCCAGACATCTTTCATTCTCCCTTTCCCCCCTCTTCCCCAGAATGTTTTTTTAGCATGTTATCATGGATTAATTTTACAAGGATGATTGTCTTCCAAAATCTGAAAATTTTCTTACCATATAGAAATCTATTAAACAGAAATCTCATCTAAGCTTCTTCACAGTTGTCATGAATCCAACTGTGAGTTCCTTATGGCTAAGGACAAAGCTGGGAAGCTGACAGAAAGACACATGGTGCTAAATTATCAAAGACATGATTGTACAAGATTTCTCTTTGCCTTAGTATGACTAAAGCTCAGTTATGATCATTTCATGGAGTTTGTAACACCCTCTGTTTAAGAAAATCTACTCAGCATCCCACATTACATTAAAAATGTAAATAATGAAATATAGAAAAATTTCAAACAACAACTCAGAATGATTAGGTAACCAATTTACCAATTCTTTCCTTACTCATGCAGCATGCAATTAATGTCATCAATACACCAAAAACCTAATTCTTAAATTATTGTTTTGGATTGCAGGGGCAGTGGTAACAGCCACCTTATAACTTTTTAGTCCAGTGATTGGCACACTCTCATGGGATGTGGGAGTGCTAGGTTCAATGCCCCACCCTGCCTAAGGGGGAGAAAGGGTTTGAACAGCAGTCTTTTACACACAGGCGTGTGCTTTAAACACTGAGCTATGGGCTATTCTGATGTTGGGCTCCCACAGTCTCTCCTGTTGAAGCTGTTCCACTAACAAAAGAGTGATTGGAGCAGGGGGACTGGACCGGACCATGGGTCTCCCACGTGGCTGCCTTAAGCACTAGGCTACAGAGTCATTGTCACTCTTGCTCTGTGGCCCAATAAACCCTAAGTATTTATAAAAAGTGGAACAGCTTCAACGGGAGAGACTGAGGGAGCCCCACATCAGACTATCCCATTCCCCAGAGACTAGAGCATGCTCCTAAGCGGTGGGAGACCACTATTCAAATCTTTTCTCCCCCCCTCAGGCAGAGGTGAGAATTGAACCTGTGTCTCCCACATCCCAGAGGAGTGCTATAACCATTGAACTAAAAGTTATAAG
Source organism: Mauremys reevesii (assembly GCF_016161935.1). NCBI lineage: Eukaryota > Metazoa > Chordata > Testudines > Geoemydidae > Mauremys > Mauremys reevesii. Next base: position 177,479,660 of record NC_052624.1, on the reverse strand, counting down.
GAGGGTGGCACCTCCTCCTCCAGCAGCCAGATTTTGAATGAGACCCAATCCAGTAGGTGGCCTCTGAGCACTTCTACCAGATTGGGCCCTGCATGCAGGATAGGTGGATGAATGCCTAGCTCCCCAGGGCTCATGTATTGCTGTGGTACTTAGGCAGAAAATAGGCCTCCAGATGCCTAGAGTGAGGCAACAGTGTATATGCCCAGAGGCATAAACAAGGTACTGAGGGAACTATTACCCTGAAAAGTCAGGTGCCAAATAAGTTTAGGTGCCTACAGGGTTCAGTGGGAGTTTTGTAGATCACAGTGGAGCCTAAAACTGGGATTAGGCACCTAAACCCAAATCTGGGGTAGCCTAAATACCTTGTGATCATTGGCTAGTTCTGCTACTGTGATGAATCTTCACATTCACTGCAGAAGTAAATTTCCAAAGTTAACTTCAACAAACATTACTATTAAGCCTTAGTGTCTTCCACTATTTTGGCTGAAGTCAAGAAAGACTTTTGAAAGTGCTTACAAACTTGAGGATACGTAGGAGATATTATGTAAAACCTGGCTAGGACTCTATAAAAGCCCCGTAGGAAAATGCCATCTGAACAAAACATCCTTGAAGGATCATAAAGTAATACAAAAGACAGAACATAAAGGTCTTGTTGCATAGCTTTACTTCCTATCTGAATCACTGTAGCTACATAGTTTCATTGCAACGCAACTATTTATCCTGGTATAATCTTGGACCATTCTACCTCCCCCACCTTAATGGGCTGGAGGAGTGACATCCTCCACGACCAAAGCAGGTGGTGCTCCATGAATTAGCCAGTAAGGCATGTGCTTTGAGAATACATCCATTGCCTTTCCTCAGAGTCTAATGGTCTGATCCAAAGCCTAGTGAAATCAATGGAAAATGTTCATCGACTTCAATGAGCTTCGGCTCAAGCACGAGGCTCTGTTTAGACTAGGAAATTAGGTGTTTTTAACAAATGTTAGCTAACGGGTTAATCAACATGTTTTCAAACTTAGTGCAGACAAAGGCAGTGGTGTTTAAAAATGTGTAATGTTGTCATGTCAACCCTAGGGTCTTGGTAAGGTACCTGATCATCACCAGGCCAGAGAACAAGAATCCCAATAGTGTTCCCCTACTCAGATTTTACTGCCCCAAAAAGAATCTCTGCCAACAACCTGAGAAAACTTGGTGTTGTGTGTTAGCTCAAGAGCTGCAGCAGACTCTACAACTAAATAGTTCATCAGCCACACAGATCTAGGATAGCAAGCAGCTCCACATAACTATCAAGCACTATCAATAATCCATGGCCACATGAAGAACTCTATTAATAAGAAATGCTGTTATTTGGAAAAGACTAAGCCAATGATGCCCTAGTTTCAAAGAAACCAAATATGCTCACTGTGACACCGCACTCTGAACTTCCCATATTAGATCACCAGATATCTTTGACAGTGAGAAAGTAGAGTGCCGGGCATGTCTCTGTGTTCAACATACCCACACAGCTCCACCCTTTTGGATGATCAAGAGATACATCAAATTAGGTAACAGGAATGGGATTAAACATATTTTTGAGATTAGAAGATATTTATGTCCCCCCCCCCCCGGCCCTTAAAGTGAATTAGACAGAAACACTCTTTAATGGTGCATAGCCTCACACTATATATTGCATTTTACCAGTCCACAGTACTGCACTCTGCTGGATATACATCTAGTTTTAAAAGAAATTCTTAATCCAAAGCAGTACTTGTAGCTAATTAAGAGAATCTCAGATGAATTCCCATTTATTTTACTAAAAGTTGGACTGCCTTTATGGAGCTCTCCTTTACTTTTTTCAAACTAAATATTTAATACAACCAGTGCCTTAGTATGAGTCTTTAACTTAAGACTGAACTGTTAGACAATCAACTAAAGATAGATTGTATAGACCATCATAAAAACAATGCAGCCAAGCTATAGTCTGGGACTCTATTGTTATTACCAGCATTATTATTTTGTTGCTAGCTTTTAGAACAACCATATTATCAGTGTGAAAGATACAACATTAACTGATAATGAAGAAGATTAACAATAAGAGATACGTACAAGACATGCTAACTATTAAGTACAGTAGGTCAAAATAATTAAAAATGTCCATGAGAAATTTCAAAGCTGTTTCTGTTTCACAGGGATCATAATGGACTTATTTTTCATTTACTGAATTTCTATTCTGGTTTTTTTCTTTATTGAAACCATTATCAACATTTTTAATTTACTGAAAACTGGAGCTTTGAATAAAAAATTTACTGGGGAAAAAAAACCAAAACACCAAAAAAATTTTTTTGGTAAATGAAAAATATTGATAACTATCACAAAAAATTGGAAAAAGATATTTTTAAATGAAAATACCTTTATGTTAAAAAAATTTCAACTAGCTTTACTATTAATTACATACGTTTATGAATGGGAGGAAAAAGGACAATCTGTAAGTATTGTAGAGGAAAGATATAAATATTTTGTTTTGACTCTTTTACGGTGTGCTCTTTCAACAAATTTAGTATTTAGTGAATAATCAAACTGATATTGTTGCATGCACACTCTACAGTACTTATGCAGAGAAAGATAAAAAACCACCATATTTTTATTTAGCTTATACCAGTGGTTCTCAACCAGGGGTACACGTACCCCTGGGGGTATGCAGAGGTCTTCCAGGGGGCACATCAACTCATCTAGATATTTACCTATTTTTACAATAGGCTACATCAAAAGCACTAGTGAAGTCAGTACAAATTAAAATGTCATACAATGACTTGTTTATACTACTCTATATACTATATACTGAAATGAAAGTACAATATTTATAATCCAATTGATTTATTTTATAATGATATGGCAAAAATGAGAAAGTCAGCAATTTTTCAGTAATGGTGTGCTGTGACCCTTTTGTATTTTTATTTCTGATTTTGTAAGCAAGCAGTTTTTAAGTGAGGTAAAACTTGGGGTATGCAAGACAAATCAGACTGTTGAAAGGGGTACAATAATCTGGAAATGTTGAGAGCCACTGGCTTATACAAATGATCATTTGCAATGTTATCTCAAAGACACAAACGAATATCTCATTTAATATTATATATATAATTTATATGGAAAAAATATATAGGTAATATGCAAATGCAATATAAATAGTGCATTGTTTTACACATTTATATATTAAATATATTCCTAGTTTGGTCTCAGATAGGAACTATTAAAAGCTTACACACATATGTAATATGTAATACATTATGTGTATAATACACATATGTCTTTTCCACATGGGATTATTTTGTGTTAATTTGCACAAAATTGTGAGTTTGAGCTAAAATTTTTGGTTATATGCATAATATATAATTATTTTTAAATCCTCTCTGCATTAGTAAATCCCATGTTGTACATGGTACACACTACAATATCAGTTTGATCACTCATTTATTATTAGGTGTAGTTATGTGTGTGCGTGCACCTGTGGATTGAGAGAGAATTTGTGAAATGTGGGAGATGGGATCACCAGATAACTCATACAGAATGGAGTATCATGAAGTGGCAAATAGCCTAAGATGACCATGTATGGTTTCCAAATATTTTAGGTGCCTCACGGTCCAGATCTTTACAAATTTCTAATCTGGGCACAGACTGTAAACTCTGTAGTGTTATAAGAAATATGATTAATATGTTTTTGAGGGGTTTATTAGCTATGGTATAACTGTGGAATCAATAATCCCAGTTTCACCCTGGTGTAATCCCAATGATTTTGTCCCATAATTTTCTACTGTGAATGTTCTCTGAAAAGTAATTATTGGGAAAATACAGACACCGGTTTTCAAAATTAATTATGCCATGTCCACCATTTGGAGGGAGAGGCACACCATACATATAAAATACATATAAAGCACCAGTAGGACTGGTAATCTGGAAAGAGGTATGATTCAAAGGTGAATTTTGTTATAAAAATTAATGCATGGGATTGGTCCATGTTATGGAGTAATTGTTTAATAAGATCATTGGAAACTAGTAATATTTAAAGGGAGAGGGGCTATATTAAAAGTTGTACAATAAATTCACATGTGATCTGAAAATTGCTAGAAAGTTTCACTTCTTGGTGAATCTTTACATCAGCCTTCCAAATCCCTAAAATTAGGGGATCATAAGGGAAAAGCTAACATACCTTCAGTTATTGCAACACAGCAATAATACACATTTGAGCACTGTGTTATGCATTTCTGCCATTAATACCTCACATTTTTTGGACTCTTGACTCACCAAAGATATCCTGTCTATGGATACAACCCATGGAGACAACCAAATGTTTGCTACTAAACACACACAATGTGAGTATCTGCTAATCACAGTTCATCCCTTCTGACACTTGCCCAAATAACTGCTACCACTGCCAGACTCAAATATACCTCTCTGTCCGTCTAATAACTGGCTTCCTTCTAGGCCTACCAAAGGACAGGACACCCACAAACTCAGGTCTGTCGCCCTTTTGAAACAGACAGAACTTAAAAGAAAATGCAATTACTATCATAGATCAACCTGCAGAAGATCAGATTTAAATGTACTCCCTTGCCTTCTCCCACGGACCTTGACACAAGTTATCTGTTTGCATCTTTAGCCATCAAAAATATATAACCAGGATGCAGCCTTGATTGGATGGAACTTGTTACATACCTTGGGAAATACATAAATGTGAACACATTTATGCTAAACTGAGTTATATTGCAACCAGAAGAGTCCTGCAGCCTTAACAACAGATATCCCTCAGACGCTCAAATACAAAGATAATGCAGCGTTATTCCTATAAAGTCCAACACAAACTTCAATGTCTGATCTTTTAATCCCAACTTGTACTATGAAGCCCCTTGCATTTGGAATCGTTGACACACGGATCCAAAATAGCTAGCAATTTGGGGGAGGGGAAATAACACTGTATGTGATGGAGTCTCATTTGTTTATTTATTTTTTACTTGGAAACTGCCAAATTAGTGACACTGTAAAATGCAGCGTATGCAGTAGATTTGCCATGTGCTCATTTCTCTTATTAGCAGCATCTCCTAATGCCTAAATATGGTGAATCACCAGTTTGTTACGGATATCATGTTGCAGCTGGACTGTTGTCCATCTCCCAGACATGATAAACTGGAAGGGAGAAAATAATTCTAAATTTGTATAAGACATATTTACTACAAATAACTTCTCCGTAAATACACAAGGGAGAGACTGACCTCCCTACGAAGAATTTACAGTCTGCGCTCAAACACTACCTGCTTGTTTCATGCCTTTATAACATTTGTTTTTTTTAAACTGCAAAACAATTCTTGCTGGGTCTAATGCCATAGAACATAAATAACCCAAGAGAACCTATGAAATCACTAAAGAAGAAGCTATTTAGACACATCAGGAACTATGCTATAAATCAGTGTTTCTCAACCTTCTCAGGCTCGTGACCCCTTCTTCCAAGTGCCCTGTTAGATTTACTATAAAAGCCAATGTAAAAATTGTATCAATGATGATAATGATAAGCCTATATAATTTATTTGTGTATGTTTTGAGAAGTTGACAGAGAATACTTGACCTTGAAGACTAAGGACGTGCAGGGATGTGCAGGGAGTGGAGGAGTGAGATTTTCTTTGCTTTAGACTGTAATAACATTTTCAACATCTTGCAAACACCTCCTCCCACCGATTGCCTCTTCTGACCCCTCTGGAGATCACAAACCACTGGATGAGAAATGCTGGTCTAAACAGATCATACATACATGAGAATGTGGTCTACTTAGCACCCCTTCAAGTGTCACATACTGCAATTAATATTTTGCCAAAGAACAGGCCAGAATAGGGAAGAATTACTTCTTCTCAGACACCTCTTTCTATACATTTTGGGCAACAAAGTGTGTACTCAGTTAATCAAAGAAGGTGAAACATTGTTAAAATGTGCTTTGATTTGTGGTCTTTAACAATGAGGCTCTTTCCAGTAATCAGTGATAATATATTATCCTGACAGGAATTAAAAATGCCAAATACTAATTGTAAAGTGGTCTTGAATTTCTTGTTCTCAGTGACAATGAAAACAAAGTAACAAAATCCAACTGATATTCAGGTGGATTCCCTAATGGAAACATGAGTAGAGTCCATTAGAATCCTACAGCTGGTCTTTATTACTTTCTTCTTGTCTTTTTGCGGTTGTACAGGAGGACCAGTAGCCACAGAAACCTTCAGAATTATTGCTCTGTTCCAACACCTACTTGCCTGGTGAATCTCCAACAGAAGAATTCTTCCATTGACCTAACTACTGTCTCTTGAGGGGGTGGATTTACTGCAGTGATGGAAAAACCCCTTTCACCGCTGAAGTAAGTGTCTCTACTCCAGTGCTACAGGAGGATAGTTGCAGCTGTGCCGCTGTAACACTTGTAGTATAGATACACACTAAAGCTTGGTCTACACTTAAAAGTTATGTTGGTGTAGCTACATCAGTCAGAGGTGCGAAAAAATCACCCCGATCAACATAGCTGTCCCAACATAATCCCCAATATTTCAATGGAAGAGGGCTTCTGTAGCTATGTCAATGGAAGAGGGCTTCTGTCCACATAGCTAATGTTGTTCGGGAAGGTGGTGTTCCAACACTGAGAGAAAAACTCTGTCTGTATAAGCTCCATCCACACTAGGGGGCTATGCTGGCATAGCTATGCCAATATAGGCTCCATAGTGCAGACATACCCTAAATTACTTATGCATTTTGCAAAACTGACCTAGTTATATCCTTGCTAAGTGACTGAGAAGTAATAGTGCTCTTTAAAGTCCTACTGATCCAGTAGGTATTTCTCACTGCTGGAATTGAGAGGGAACTTTACTGCAGGACAATCTGCAAATCACCACCATCTAATTTACCTTTGATTTCCTATGATTTGAAAATGGACTGTTCTTGATAGCCAAGGTGCCATTACAACTTTCAGGAACTTGATTTTTTTCCCTTCTGCTCCACTAGTAAACATCTGGATTGAGGCTTACCGAATGGTCAATTAAATTAATAAAATGACATCTTTTTTCAAAATGCTGATGCCCAGTACACATATCAGTAATGCTTCACGAGACACCCATCAGTACCACAGTCTGAGAGCACTTACTTTCAAGTCCAACATTCTTATTTCCAACTTCCCAGTTCACCCAAACCAGTGAACAAGTGGGAAAAAAACCTTGCTGTTCCCTGAAGAGCACTCATTAAAAGGCAGGACTTCTTTGATCTTTTTTTGATAGTAAGAAGCTTAAGCCTCTTTGTAACAAATACAATCTTGGGCAACTTGCTAACACATTCACAAACTGAGCTTTTTGTTACAGCTCCTAATTCAGAGGGACCTGGCTGATCTAACTGAGAATTTTCTGAATCAGTGTATAATGTAATCTGACAATGTCAGTCTTCCCTTTAAGTTATGATGTGCAACAACTTGTTTCATTTGTCTGTTATAATTTTTTATTAAGCTGGTTGGCATAGAACAGTTCCCTTGCAGCAGAGAGCAAAGATTTTGGTGCAATTTCTTTCTACTTTCTATAGATTTACCAGAAAACCCGAAGTTTTTGTGTCTCCCTCTCTTTTCACTGAGTTTCTCCCCATGGTTCTCTATTTTTTGCATGTTGACCCATGAACATAGACTCCTAACTCTTCATCCCTAACCTATCCAGCAACACAATTTTCTGAATCTCTTTGGATCTCTACCATGCTTCTATTGATAGTATATGATAATCTGTGTTAAATCCAAAAGTAGGAATGTGTCTGTTTTCTAGTCTCCCTTTGGATGTGGTTGGAACATCATGAGAACAGCTGATTTTTCAGCTGATTTGTCTTCATTTCAACCTTTTGGACCAAAACTTTGTGAGAACAGCTTGTGGCATTTTGATACCATCTAATCCAATCACAAACCTTAATCCTGATTTGGCCTTGAACCTGGAAATCTAAATTAGAGCCAAATGCAATCTCCTCAATCCATAATTTGTTATGGGGACCATATATTGAAGGGGGAGAATGGGAAACTAAATACATGATGTCATGGTCTGGTTTAAAGGTTTTAATGTGGGATGGACATATTCCAAACAACTGCGTCCATACTGATATCCATAGCCAGTCTTTGTGAAAAGACAAATGCTTTAAGAATCATAGTTAATGAAGAAAACAGGAATGTCAAATACTAGAAATGTGCAATATTGCTCAGTTAAAATTATAAGAGCAACCTTAACTTAAGGAATTTTCTAACTGTTGACTGGTTTTTCAAACTTAAAATCACATTAATTTTCTTTTAACTTTAATGTCTTTGTTTTTTAAAAGGTGATTGGGGAAGAACAGAAGAGGAAATAAAAAAAGAAATGCTGAACTATTCATCTATTAAAGCTTTAGGGGGAAAAAATTAAAAAGGCAACCAGAAGGAACCCATCATTCCCAGCCTCTGATGACTGAACCTGTCCGCCTTATTTGTTGACACAGGAGAGTTATGGAGTGACTATGGCTTGATTTATAGCTGGGAAGGGAAGGTTAGAGGACCCCTAAACAAGCATTGTGAAACACAGTAGATGTTATCCTACCTGACTTTCTGGGTGGCTTCACAATCTGCAGCCAGAGAGCTACTTTTTAAAATTACTGTTATTATTTCTATTTTTGGGCTTCCATGAAGACCTGACAACATCCTATAACCAAAAAGCAATGGTTTGCAAATTTGCATATAAATTTAGGCACAAACTACCAGAAGTATGCACCTTCCTATTTTGAAGTTACATTCTAACAAAACCCCAAGGGAAGATAATTACATGCATTATGGGGCACATAGAACCAGATCTTAACTGGTGTAAATGAGTGTAGCTCCATTGACTTCAATGCAGCTATGGTGACTTTCAAGGGAGAATCAGGCTCAGAGTAATTACGATAGGTTCTTGATATAAATATAAAATCAAATCAATATACTTCTAAGATATTTCTCTATTTTTTACTTTACAGTGCCCAAAGGCATCCTAGGCATCTTACATAACATCATCTTATGAAGACATGGTTCCTTGTCCTGAAGAGATTACAATTTAATATTAGACACAACACAGTGAGTGGGGATAAAGAGCAGTTGGGGGGATGTGGTGAGAAACGAAAAGGCTTAGAACAAGAAGATCATGTTGTTATTCAGCTTCTGCTATATTTCCAGTATTATTCCCATTATCTTCCTCACCTCCACAAATTCCAAGAAAAGGTGGAAGATGAGGAGAACAAGTGCCTTTAGTACTATCACTTGATCTATTCATCAACTGATGCCAAAAAAGGTCAAGCCGCTTGTGATTCATTGTACTGATGTACGCAGGAGAACTGGCAATGATGTGCTGAGATTTTACACTGGAAAGTCAAGGAGCCATAAAATAAAAGTAGAAACCTCACCTTCCCATTTTCTCCTTTGCCAGAGAGTTTACCTTCTGACCCCTAGAATAATTTGAACAATTGCAAGGTAACTCCAAGAAGAACACATACATTTCAAACTTTAATGGAATGAAATAAGAAGTGTGGACATGAAAATGAGAGAGAAAAAATATATTGTTAGAATTCTGTTTTGTAGAGAGTCTGGAATAATAAAACCTATATTAGGAGATAATTCAGGGAGTCAGAAGATGATTTTTAAACATTTTTATTGCCAAGTCTATTTCCAGCACACACACAAATCATTCTGATTTAATACAAAATCCCCCTCCCACTCTCAGTGTGCCCAAAATCACAAAAAGAGGTAGGCTAGCCAAGCTTCATAACAGACCTGTAGAAAGGGACCAAAAGCATTAGTCGACTGTGAAAAGCAATAGATTTGGCTGGTCTGTGTGTGGCAGGCTGACCTTTCCTCAGAAAAGGTTAGCCTGTCATGGAATCAGGTTCCCCAGCCTTCCAAGGATTCTGCTGCTCAGAAGGCTGTGGATATTTTAGGCTAGATCATCATCAAGCCCTAAAAGGACAGAAATCAATGAGAGATTGTTTTTCAAATCTTTGCCGTTTCTTAGGTGAAATCAGTTGATGGGGTCAGTCCATTTAACAAGTGTCCACATAAAAAAACCACCAAAGCAAATAGCTCTAACTGTAACCATTGCTAAAAATCTCAGGAGAGGAGTGAAGGACACCATGGACATAAAGGCTAATACTATACTCACTAGGTCAAGGGTTGAAGGACATTGGCAAGATAATGTGAGGAAGCTTGATTTGCTGCTGTCAGAGTTGTCTCTGTTCTATGGATAAATGGAGGACTTTAGGTTACAGTGCTATCAGTCTGACTCTCTTCACTGCACTACACACACTTTTCAAGAGACAGATTTTTTTTCTTTTTTTACAATGGTGGAAGAAAATGAGCCCACTACATATTTATGATTGTTGCTTCCATTTTGTGCCCTATCCAACTGATTATCTAACATGCCCCTAAAATTAATTATTTAGGGAATCTGATTCTAACTCACTACATTTTATATTAAATGGATTTGCTAAACAAACAAAAAACTGGAGTACAATGGCACTCTAAGTGCAAGGATACTTTGGAAGTTAGAACAAAATAAAAGGTTAAGCGTTAATACTAGACTAAATTCTAAATTAGGTGTGTAAAGCCTTTCAGTTTTTCAAGGTGTGTGGCTCAGATATGGAGTGACTAAACCAGCTCTTTGAACAAGTAGAAGACTTTAAATATAGAAAAAGAGCTTAGAACAATTCAAAAGAGACCAGATTCTCAAATGGTGTAAATCAGCTTAACACCCTCAATGTCAATTAAGTATGATGGTTTTCACTGTCTGGGAATCTCATTCTTTTGGATGAAAGATGTTAAATAAAAGACTTTCATTTTCCACATGAGTGCATTCACTATGGATGTAGAAAATCAGGTAAGTGATGAAAAACTAAAAGAACAGCAGAATAAACATCTATCTTTAAAAAAAAATCCAGGACACAAATCAAAAAAGTATCAATGAAGGAAAGGATTTTGGGGGGAGGGGGGAATGGAATTTCTTTTTAGTTTCTTGTCCACTGTGTTTTTGAAGTAGCACATTGTATTTAAAACAATGTATGTAACAAGAACACATATGGTATTACTTAATTTTATTATAGTAGCACCTAGACGCTCCAACATAGATCAGGGCCTTATTGTGCTTAGGGCTGCATATACACATAGTGAGAGGCAGCCCCCTCCAAATCTGGTACTGTTCAGTTACATATATAATTTTACCCTCAGCCACAACTGTGCAGCCATAGAGGTCATATAGCTGTGCCTGAACTCAGAATTTGGCCACTGACTTTCATCCTAGCATCTACATTAATTTTTTTGGTGTTTTTTTAAAGTAAGGACATGTAGGGTAAATGCCTTTTGATTAGATATTCATTCCAGGTGAAATCCACTGCAGCTGCATAGAAACTGAGTAATCAGTCCCTATGGAGACAGAGTGTGACTGGTGAAATCCTCCACCAGTGAATGGTGACTGCTGGACATACACAGACACACGCACACTGTTGCTGTTCTAGTCTATAACTTCATGGTGTCTGAGAGTGAACAGTGTCCTCCAAAACTGCAGGTGACTCAACTTTGCAAAGGTTCAGGAGCACAATATTTACTAAACTCCAGAGAGGAAGGGTAAGCCACAGAACTCTGGTTTCAATTCTTGACTCTGGTACAGACCTTCCTGTGCCTCCATTCCCTATCTGTAAAGTGAGGATAATAATAGTCCCTTTCTCACACCCTTTGTCGGTCTTATCTATTTGGGAAAGGGACTGTCTCTTATAACGTATACAGTGCCTAGCAGAGTGCGGACTGATCTCATTTGGAGCCTTTTGGTGTTACTATAATCTACCTACCTATCTACCTATTTTAGGTATTTATATATTCCCCATCATCTTAATATCTGAGCACTTCACAATCTTTAACATACTAATCCTCACAACAGCTCAGTGAGGAAGGGAACTGCCATTGTCCCCATTTTACAGATGGGGAACTAAAGAACAGTAAAATTAAATGACTTGCTGAAGGTCATAGAGGAAGTCTGAGACAGAGCAAGGACTTGAACTCACATCCCCCAAGTCCAAGGCTAACACCTTACCCAGAGGGGCACACTTCCTCATCAAAATATAAAATAATAACTCATCCTCCTTTATGCTTTTGGGACCATTTTTCACAAACATTTTTGTAAAATGTGTGTCCCTTTTTTACATTTTTTAAAAATTTTGAATATTTTTGACTAGCTGTACTCTGAACTATAGTACCTGATGTGGCTGTACATGTCGCTGTCCACTATGCTATTATATTAATGCTCATATTAGACCAAAGGCCCCAGCCAACTCCTAGGCAAAGACCCCTATTGACTTCAAATGGTGCTGGATTGCGATCTAAGGGCCTGCGGCTGCGCCCATTGACTTCAATGGCTAACCTTCCAATGGTGCAGGATCAGACCCTAAATATGAAAAATAATCACCACTTGTTTTTTATGATTATGTGAAGCTAATTTTTTAACTGCTGTAATTTGTTGGCGTGCAACCAATCAGAAATTAGTCTTGGTCAATTTAAATCTTAGCTTAGTTTATTACTTATAACATGAACTTTGCACTTCTTGAAAAACACGGTATTATGAGTCATGTTAAGCACAGAGTAGTGACTAATCATCTCTTAGAACCGACATCACAGGAATGACAACAGCAGAGAAAATGTAGTGCTAATAAATATTAGAATTAGTAAGAGCAAAGACATATTCATAGCTCCCACAGCTTTCCAAACAATACCAGAATGGGAGAGTGACCAAGCCCATACAAAAGGACTACAATGTTTTGGTTGGGACACTGGGGTATTTTAAAAAAACATGGTTCCAAGTACTAAATGGAATGCCATGAAATATTGGATTATCTGACAGACTTGTGCACTGACATTGAAAAAAAGATGTAAGGAAGTGTTTCTGGGAATGCACAGAAACTTCAAGGGGAAGTTGTGCACCTTAAGCATACTTCATCTGGTTTAAATGTTATCATGTCAGCCATGATTAGGGTGACCATATTTCCCTATGCTGAATATGGGATACCTGGTAAAATTACTCATATTCAAGCGAGTTCAACAGCAATCATAGACTCAGAGACTTTAAGGTCAGAAGGGAACATTATGATCTTCTAGTCTGACCTCCTGCACAACTCAGGCCACAGAATCTCACCCACCCACTCCTGAAACAAACCCCTGACCTTGTCTAAGCTATTGAATTCCTCAACTTGTGGTTTAAAGACTTCAAGGTGCAGAGAATCCTCCAGCAAGTGACCCATGCCCCATGCTGCAGAGGAAGGCACACAAAAAAATCCCAGGGCCTCTGCCAATCTGCCCTTGAGGCAAATTCCTTCCCGACCCCAAATATGGTGATCAGCTAAACCCTGAGCATGTGAGCAAGACTCACCAGCCAGCACCCAGGAAAGAATTCTCTGTAGTAACTCAGATCCCACCCTGTGCAGTATAAACGTTCAAATTAAGATCAAGTTGACTGAGCTCCTGTTAAAAAGAAATACTGTGTAGTTGGATTATTTTTATTTACCTTATCTTTAAGGCTTTAGGGTTCACAGGGGGAGAGGTGACACACCTACACTCCCGTACACCTCTCTCACCCGGGGGGTTGACCGACCAACCCGACCCTCCCTGCCTGGCACTCTCCACCCTCCATGTCTGGCTTGGCCCCTGTGACAGACTTGCCTCTCCTAGTACCCGGCACTGTGTCTTCCCGAAGCAACATGGGGGTGGGGAGGCATGCAGGGTCACACGCCCCCCTCCCCAGATTTCTGCCAGGGTTCACACCAGAATGTGGCCAGCAGCAGCCTTTTGGCACTATATGGGAGGGAAGGGATGGGAGCTGCTTCCAGCTACAGGGTAAAGGCGGGGAGGGATGACCTGGCCCGTGTTTTTGCAAAGCTCATCTCTTCCCCCTGCCCCTGCCGTGGCTGGAAGCAGCTTGTCACTCCCTGCCTGCACAGTGTCGAAAGGCAGCTAACACCTCCAGGCTGCTGCTGGCCACCAACATAACCTGGCCACCTCCTGTGCCGCAGCTACAGCATGGGCAGGAAGGGGTTAAGCCCTAAGGATGCACCAGGGCCCAGGGAACCTGACTGTAGGGGCTTCAATGAACCTGGCCAGAGAGGAGGCTCTCAGAGGAGGGTGCCTAAGAGATGGAGCAGCCCCATACTCCCTGGGATGGGAGGGGGCAGGTGAGGAAAATTCTAAGGGTACGTCTTCACTACCCGCCGGATCGGCGGGTAGCAATCGATTTCTCGGAGTTCGATATATCACGTCTCATCTAGACGCGATATATCGAACCCCGAACGCGCTCCTGTCTACTCCGGAACTCCACCAACGCTAATGGCGGTACGGAGTCGACATGGGGAGCCGCGGACGTCGATCCCGCGCCGTGAGGATGGTAAGTAATTTGAGCTAAGGTACTTCGACTTCAGCTACGCTATTCACGTAGCTGAAGTTGCGTACCTTAGATCGACCCCCCCCCCCAGTGTAGACCAGGCCTAAGCCCCTGCCCCAGGGGCTGCTGTGGAGCCTGCAGAGTTGGGGCGCGAAAAGGCTGGAAATTGCTTTCCCTTGCCACTCCAGAGTTTAGCTGAGGGGCAGAGGGGATGGCCCGTGCCAGCGCTGTGCAGGGCTTTGGCAGACGCGGGGCTCGGCTCCTCCCAGCCAGTGCCCTGGGCTGGAGGGTCTTGGGCTTTCCCAGGGCACCAGGCCAGCCCAAGGCAGTGGGGGAAGGAATGAGCCTTCCAACCAGGCTGTTGGTGAGCTGAGCACTCCGACCAGGGACTGGTTCTTGGCACAACACTGGAAGTGGGATGCACCCAGTTGGGGGAGATATAAAGTAGTGGGGCTGGGGTGTGTGTGAAGGGGCAAAGCAAGGAGAGGACACACAAAGAGGGATCATGTGAAGGGCCAATGGGTGAGCAGGTGAGGCACCAGCCACTGCAGCTCGCAGCAAACAGTCAGTGCTGGCTGGAAACTGGACAGAGGGCAGGGCCCTGCTGGCCCAGAGCCGGCACACAGCAGGGGCTGTACTGAAGGACCAGCAGGAAGAGCAGTCGGCCCTGTGACCTTCAGTTTTGCCTCATCACCAGCCTTGCACACCCCATTGTCAGCCACGGAACCCCCTTCCCCACACTCACCGCTGATGGGATCCGGCCAGTAGCAGAACCTGCTAGTACTGATGCAGGGGAGACAGAAAATGTGGGACGATTTGCCCGTTTTTAAGAAAAAGTCGGGACTCCTGCGGGAGGGCTTAAATACGGTACTGTCCCTTTAAAAATGGGGCATCTGGTCACCCTAGCCATGATGAATGACTATAAACTTTTACTGATGGCTTATAAATCAAGATATTGTACATGTTGCTCACTGCGACTGATACTGTAGATCTACCTGCAGAATATTTTAACATGGGGACTCTTTCTTTTCTTCTCCAAATGACAATTCAGTCTACCCCTTCCTTAATCCCTTTTTAATTTTGTCTCATTTAGTGCTGTACACAAAGACTCTCAGCGGTCCATTGCTTACTGTCCTCTGTGTACACAACAGGAGGGGTTATAGTCTGGAGCACAGATTAAATGTGACCATTGAGTCCTACAGTGTGGTCCATGGCCTTGCTCATTAATCATGGAGGGTGTAGTGAGGTGGACTGGCCCTCTCCAGACACAGAGGAAGACAGTGACAGTGGAAGTTAACTGACTTCCACCCCTACATGGGCGGAACCTTAATCCCTAGCTCCGTCCCAGAAGCCAAGGGGTGGAGCCAGGAGTATAAAGACAAGACCTGGAAGCTCAGTAGGGGCCCAGCCACTGGAGGGGACAGATGCATCCCCTGGGCACTTGCGCTGGGAGGTGGCTGGAGACCTGCAGAGTGCAGACAACTGATCCGGACCCCAGGGGAAGCAGATGACTGGCCCGGACCACCCGGACTCCTGGATGACCTGACCCCACAGGAAGCAGATGACTGGCCCAGACCACCCAGATCCTGGGATGACCCGACTCCACAGGAGACAGACAGCTGGCCCGGACCGCTGGCTGGCCCAACCCCAGCAGAGCTTCTGCTGGCAACTGAGGCCCCCACCGATCACCTTACCTCACTGGACCAGCAAGTACCCTTGGAGGGGGAGTGTGGAAGTGGCCATGGGGTAGTATACCCCTGTCTGGCTGCAACGCTGGCAGAGGGTGAGTCAGTGTGTTGCAGCTTGGATCCCCACTGAAGCAGTGGCAGACCCCTCGGCCACCCTTAGGGCCCTGGGCCAGGACGCAGTGGAGCGGGGGGGGGGCCTGCATTGCCCCTCCCACCCAAGCCGTGGGTGGCAGTCTCCTCCTCCCTCAGGCTAGCTGAAGGAAAGCCTGTGTTAACTGACTTTGTTTGCAGCCCCACCTGAGTGCAGGTTGGAGCTGAGTGACTTTCTTTACTGCCCCGCTCTAGGCTGATTGACTGTTGGCTGCTCAGCCAGAATGCAGGCCTGAGTGTGAGATTCTTTGCTGCCCCGCTGATTCCCCACGTCAGGTGACCTCCAAAGATGTAGTGGGACAGATTGGCCGCCCACAGACCCAGAGGAGGAGGAGCCACTCCCCCCAACGGACTACAAGGGGTTGCCCACAGAAGCTGCAGAAGACAGTTGTGATCAAGATATGGAGCACTGCATGTGGAGACAACTGATTATAGAAATGGAAAACCAGTTCTCCTGGTTATCATGAGCCAAGTAGACTAGGAAGACATATTTTCTGAAGAAGTTGAGAGAGGTTGAGATTTCAGGATTGCACAGCTGAAATGTAATTTAATAGTCTGTTATATATTTTTAATATGTCTAAATGTTGTGGAACCAACATGTGTCTTTAATATGATCTTGACCTTGAAGATTTCTTTACACTTTCTTCAAGGAGATACTATAAAACTGTTCTGGTTATTATCCCTCATTGTTTTATGAGCATCCATGAGCTATAGGACTTGGAAACAACACTTCAGTGTAAGATGCTAGGTCTGTACTTTTGTACAGACAAAAGTATAGTTAGCTTAGGTCCCCTTTCAACAAATCCTTGGAGATACTCCAACTCAACAGCTGGGCTAGATGACCTCTGCAGATGAGACTGACAGGCTCCAATTGAACTTTGGTGCGTGCTGCCAAAATGCTGCTTCACTGATCTCATTTATGGATTTAATATAAGTTAGTAGGTAAAGTGAAAGATTAAACATGTGGTGTAACTCTGTGTCACAGTTTCTTAGTGGCCACACTATGGTTTTTTTTCCTTTCTTTTTAAAGTATTTGTAGTTTACCAACATATTTGGGAAGAAAAGTGATAAAGGAAGCGGTTGCATATGCACACATTACAAACCATATTCTGTCTATTGTGATGTTTGTATTATGTTCATTCTGGTATCTAACCATTATACAAACTAATATCTTTTCTCCAAAAATCTCTTGTATATCATTCATTATATTGTTCCAGGAATAAATACCAAATTTCCCTCAAATCCTCTCTTATACTTATTTTTCAAACAATGTAAAGAACCCAATTCTGATCTTCGTTACACAGATCAAAACCTGTAGTCAGTGAACTTATTCCAGATTTACATAGGGGTAACTAAAATCAGAATCTGGCCTGAAGTACTAATTTGTAATGACCTTTTATGGGTTTTTTCTGTTCATGTTTTAATTCATAAATCAGCTTTAGAACATTTCTTTTCTCTCTGAAAGATGTTGGAATGGAATATTTGATGGGGAATTAATAAGAGAACTTCAAAGAGGAAATATTTAGCAGAACAAACAATTCCTTTTCCAAGGAAAAGTATAGCTTTTTTATATATGGTATAGAGCTAGTGTAAATACAGGGATGGGGGTGTGTGTGAGAAAGAGAGGTATTAAATGAAGGAATGGTTTGGAAATAAAAAGAAAAATATTTCTGACACATGGTATTGAACTTTCCTAGATAAATATTTTTAGCCTATCTTTATTCAAGCCAATCTTTAGTCTTGGAACTTGGAGTGAAATTCTGGACCCTTTGAAGGCAGTGGCAAAACTCCCATTGACTTCAATGGGACTGGGATTTCACCCTTAGAGCCTGAAGCATTTACAGATCATTCTAGTCCATTTTTCATGCATCAGTATGAATTAATTTTTTGCTACATTTTTAAAGCAAAATATGGCAAATGGAATGAGAGCCTTTGCAATTCCAACATTCATCTTAAAGCCTCCCTCCCTCTTTATTTTTTATGTATACTGTATTTTCATTGTAGAAATTCATCCATAGACAAGCACAATTCAAAAACCAAGGTACCAGAAGAAAGCTGTGTCTGTTAAGACCCTCATACTGCAATACACCTCTACCTCGATATAACGTGACCTGATATAACATGAATTTAGATATAACGCGGTAAAGCAGTGCTCCAGGGTGGGCGGGGCTGCGCACTCTGGTGGATCAAAGCAAGTTCAATATAATGCGGTTTCACCCATAACGCGGTAAGATTTTTTAGGCGCCTGAGGACAGCGTTATATCGAGGTAGAGGTGTACTTACAAAGGGAGAACACACATTATTATTTCTTTTTTACTGAAAGAAACATGACCTGCTGAAATTAAATGGCAAAAGCATAGACAGCAGATGAAGTTATTTTATTTTGACCATAAAAGAACCCTTTGAAAATTGAAAAATTAAAAAGGTACAAGTCCTTTCTTAACAGTGATGGAGTATCATAATGGAAAGACTGAGCATACCTACACCAATCAGGCAGTCCTTGCTCACAGACCTGAATGTAAATTGTCCTTTACTTTTTTCACCAGAATTTTACAATACAAAATGACCACCCTAGATTTCATAGCTTGGATCACACTGTAGCAGAACAATTGTCTCGCAGATACTTCTCTCACATTCATGACATTACTGTAGCAACTACATTAATCAATGATGTGGAAAATTAATATTAGAAACATATTTAATGTTATTTTAATTTTCTTTTGATTTTATCTTATCTGGTGAAACAAGGTGAGTTAGCCCCATCCAGTTTTTCACAGGTTGTTAGGGAGTTCTCAACCACAGTTTCAGAATCACTGTGTGGTTGTTATTGATCATTCAATGTTTTAGGTGATTTCAAGAGCTCTGCTTTATTCTGTCTCTGGTAACAAGTTCCAATTGGCTGTGCATAACAAGATGCTTCATAGCACCTCATGCAGATTCTCTGCCTGGGAAGCTCAGCCCTTAAAGGCATTGTCCCCAGTCACACACTGTGCTGATTAGGACACTAAACACACTTATGTTGGGTACAATGCCATTTTTAAGGCTAGGACCAATATGAATCACCACTGCAAAGACCCCAAAACAGTAAGGCTACATTTGATTTCTTTTTCCAAAAAAAGGCTTGTAAAAGATATTGATTCAGATAGACTAAACTGAACAATTCATATAATGTAATGTACCTTGGCATCCATATCATCACTCTCATTTAAGAGGACAGAGAAGGACACAGAGACTGAGATATCCTGCATCCTAGATGTGATTCTTCAAGTTCTTGGTTGCGGCACAGAGGTAATGGAGTTTGGGGAAAGCTCACACTGTGGCTGCCCTGATCCTGTTCTGTGGGGGGGGGGAAATTATGGGTTAGTTTGGTTCAGTACCTTTCATGAGCGCTATCACTTAAATAATAATATTGAAATGGCCATTCATTGTGCTAAGATTACTCAATCTGTCTACAGGAGATATTTATTTATGGCTAGATTGTGACTCGCAGTAGAAGCCCATTTATGGGAGGGTAAGAACCCCCCTTATACTCTTAGGCCTGAACCACTTACAGGGCCTGAGGATGATTGGAGCTCCTGGATAAGGCACTTTGAATGAGCCCAACAAGGGTGAATCAGTGGTCTGGAGAAGAGAGGTGGAACTTTTGGTATTGCTTCTCAAATGCAGGAAGCAGCAGGTTTTCACATCTGCTCCCTAGACACAGATGAATTCAAAGCCCTGAGCAACAACTAGGTTTCCAGCACTGTCATTTAACTAGCTGTAATTACCCTACTCAGATGCATCATAACTTGCATTTGAGGTGGCCTAGTGCTGGAGTTCATCATAAAGCAGAGGCAGTGCATTCAGTTACTATGCTGGAGGTAGTGCCTCCTTCCATCCAACTGCAATACAACTAAGACATACAGACAATCTCTTAAAGGACCCCAATCTGCGTGGGTGAAAAGAATAATGAAAAGAATGGAGAGCCAAAAGCATGGGGAGATCAATAGGGCTCCAAGTGAGACGCTGAAAAAGTTAATAGCCCATTATGGCTAAGAGTACACAATTCCTTTGGAGTTATTGTTTCATCGGTGCTTATAGACTAATGAGACAGAAGTGCATCAAAAAGTTGGTCTGGGTCAGTGTGTGCTGCACCTGTAAATGTAAAGTTCTCTGGTGAGGGACAGTGCTGTAAATCCATACAGAGCAACACTGTGCTGGCTCTCAGGAAAACTGAATTTGTTCTTTGTTGCTTTTCCTGGTTCTCAGATAAGTAATCCTGCTTGAAAATACTTGGGGTTTTGTGTGTGTGTTTGTTGTGTTTTTATTTATTTTGTATTGAAAACATAAAACTTCATTTGAAACTGATTCAGAAAAGCAATATTGTAGGGAAAGACTTTTTCTTTTAGCAATAGAATGAATACCTGTATATTGTAACACTAAATCATTACCCATCCTTTCATCACAGAGATGGAGTAGCGTGATGCAAAAACTGAGCACATTTAGGGCCCTATCCTGTGCTTTACCCATGTTAACTGTCCCCTGAACTTAATGAAATGGACACATGAATAACTTTATTTATGTTAGTAAAGTGCTCAGGACACTAGATTACACCTGTTTTTTTTTAATTAAGGCCCTGATTCAGCAAAACACTTAAGCATCTACTGAACTTGAAGTGTGTGAGTAATTCCATCACTTAAGCAAAAGCTGTGCACAGATCAGGTAGGCTAGCCCTAACTTGAATCCAGCTAGGACAGGTAACAATATCAGTGAAGACAACACATTGTGAGCAGCCCAAGCCTGGTAAGGACCCAGGTAAATACTTGGCTTGCTAACCCTTTCTGAATTCCATGCTAGGCTGTCTTCACTCTATTTTTACTCATGCTAGCTGGATTCAAGCTTGCTCAGGTAGGCTAGCCCATGTTTGGGTGTATCTTTTGCTATGTAGATATATCCAAACACATGTGGAATGCTTATGTGCTGTGCTAAATAGGGAAAGGATTATCCACATGCTTAAAGCTAACCATGTGTTTATTATTTAACATTTGTATGTGGTCGTACTTAAAGGTCAGCCAACTCATGACCCTCTTGGGCTAGGCACTGTACAAATATACATTAAATAACTGTAACTGCCCCAGAGAGCTTACAATCTAAAAGATAAGACATAACAAGTAAATGAGACCAAAAAGAGGCAGTATAATACCCTATCTGAGACTACATGTAATCTGAATTTGCTCTAATCTTTTCTTACAGGTGGTCAAATTGGATGAAGACAGATTCTCCCCTTGTTTTTAACTAGTTTGCTTATATTTCTGCTTTTTTGGTAGTATCTGTTTCAGTCATTGCATATCTTGATATCTGATACAGGCAAAGGTGTCTACAAAATGCTCCAGTCAATTAATTAATTATATATATGTACTTGGTTCAATAGGTTAAGATGCAGATTTTATAGATGAAAGATATCAAGATATGTCCTGAATAGATTGGAATATGAGATAGGTATGTCTCGCAATTCAAACTGCCAAGATGTTCTCAATAAGCTATTCCCATTTGTGTTATATACATATATTGGCTTGAAATCAATATCTAATTAATATCAATCAATGGTATTTTGTTCTGCAATGCCTCAACAAAATAGCCTTTATAAAATCAAGGTAACTAATAACCATATTTGTTTGTTTCCAAGTTTCATCTATCATTCAGATATGGCTTATGTCATTGGTAAAAATTTTCAACAGTACAAATTCAAACGTATGCTTTGTAATTTTATTCCCAGTGCATTATTATAGGGATTGAGGAGAGGATTTTTAATATTTTCCTCAGTTTTCTTCTCTGTAAAAATGAGTATGCTGGTAAAAAAAAGCATCATAGTATTTTTAATAGAATATAATTCTATTATTTTATAGAGCTTGACATAGAATATCTCTGTAGCAGATTCTGTAGTTCATTGTGGGATCTGTTCAGAATTTCAGAACTACTCTTTCTTCCAGAAAAGGAACTAAAGTATGTAAGCCCTGGGTGCAGCAACAATCTGTGTGAAAGTCAAAAAGCAAAATGAAAAAATGATACAACCAAAAGGTATATTAAACATGATCCATTAAAGTACAACACAACACACTTCATGCAGCATTAAAATTTAATCTCAGAAATTCTCTAGCAAGAGACTACTACTGCAGTTTTTAACTCAGTCAAAGCTCCTGTTAATTTCAATGGGAGTTTTGCTTGAGTAAGAATTGTAGGTCAGACCTCCATAAATTAATAAGTAGTATTCAAAGTCTCTCTGAAGATTTAGGGTTTTATCCTGAAAGCAACTGAACACACTGACAATCCAGAAAAATAATTAAGCACATGCTGAAAGGTAATCATTATTATTTATTATTGACATCAATGGGACAACTCATGTGCATAAAGTTAAGCACCTGGATAAATGTTTTGCAGGATCACGGGCAGAGTGCTCAGCCATTATAGCCTGATCCTGCAATCCTCACGTACACACGTATTTCCATTTGAAGTCAGTATCATATAGTTTCGTATCACCTGCTCTATTGCGATCCAAAGCTTGTCTTTTTTTCTTGAGAGGTTGAAATGGTTTATAATGAGTCATCTGTTCATTACCTTTGCATATACAGTATTCTGTAAACTACAAATAGGCTCATAAGACTTATTTTGCAGGTTTTTTATCCTTTTTTGCTTTTTAGAAAACCATTAATAAGAATTCTATTTCCTGATATTGTCTTTTAATATTATTTTTTTTTATTTATATAGCAACAGAAGTGGACATGGCTCTTAAGACTGTATATTTTGACATATACCTGTTTTTTAGGTCTTTTGTTCCTACTAAGTTTTCTCTGTACTTCAAGGTCATTTACAATATCATATTCATTTTCTTCTCTTATTGAATTTACCACGTGTTGCTGTTCTCTTTGCTGTTGATGTCATCCAACGCTTTGGGCTTGAACTACTGGGGGTTCGATGTGTGGCGATCGATGCATCAGCGGTTGATTTAGTGGGTCTAGACCCACTAAACCGACTGCCAATCACTCTCCCGTCGACTCCTGTACACCACCTGAACGAGAAGAGTAAGGGGAGTTGATGGGAGAGTGTCTCCAGTCGACATCAGATAGTGTGGACCCTGCGGTAAGCAGATCCAACTACGTCGACTTCAGCTATGTTATTCATGTAACTGAAGTTGCGTAACTTAGATCAATCTCCCCCCCGTAGCATAGACAAGGCCTCTCTTAAAGGAAGTGATGGATGCCCATTCTTATTTATTTTGTTTTATTGATAGCTGTAGCTCCTGTTTAAGATGTTTGAAACCAGAATGAACAAAGTGCTAGAAAATATATTGTAGGGAACTATATATCTATCTTTGATATTTATAGGGCACCTATGATCTTGGTACCCAAGTGAACAGTCCTACTCTGCCAAGGGAATTGACCTATTAGGTCTTTTCCATCTCTAATTTCTATGAGTCTATAATACAAATGGGTGATGTTTATAACCATAGTGCTTGGCTAGATGTATTGTATTTTTGCTTATAGAATCATAGAAATGTAGGGCTGGGAGGGACCTCAAGAAGTTATCTAGTCCAGCCCCTAGCATCATCCCTGACAGGTGTTTTTCCAGCTTGTTTTTAAAAGCTTCCAGTGATGGGGACTCCACGATCCCTCTAGGAAGCCTATTCCATAGCTTAACTACCCTTATAGTTAGAAAGTTTCTCCTAATATTTAACCTAAATCTCCCCTGCTGCAGATTAAGCCCATTATTTCTTATCCTATCTTCAGTGAACATGGAGAACAATTGCTCTTCAGCCTCTTTATAACAGCCCTTAACATATTGGAAGACTGTTATCAGGTCGCCCTTCAGTCTTCTTTTCTCAAGACTAAACATGGTGAGTTTTTTCAACCTTTCCTCATAGGTCAGGTTTTCTAAACTTTTCATCATTTTTGTTGCTTTCCTCTGAACTCTTTCCAATTTGTCCACATCCTTCCTAAATTGTGATGCCAAGAATTGGACACAATACTCCAGCTGGGGCCTCACCAGTGCTAAGTAAAATGGGACAATTACCTCCTTTGTCTTACATACAACACTTCTGTTAATACACCCCAGAATCATGTTAGCCTTTTTTGCAGCTGCATCACATTGATGACTCATATTCAGTTTGTGGTCCACTATAACCCCCAGGTCCTTTCCAGCAGTACTGCTACCTCAATAGTTATTCCCCATTTTGTAACTGTGCATTTGATGTTTCCTTCCTAAGTGAAATACTTTGTTCTTGCCTTTATTGAATTTCATCTTGTTGAAGTCAGACCAATTTGTGAAGGTCATTTTGAATTCTAATGTTCTTCTCCAAAGTGCTAGCAACCCCTCTCAGCTTTTCTAAGCATATTCTTCACTCTATTATCCAAGTCATTAATGAAAATACTGAAGAGTATTGGACCCACGACTGACCCCTGCAGGTTTGACCTCCCAGTTTGACAGCAAGCCATTGATAACTATCTTTGAGTACCGTCTTTCAGCTGGTTGTGTACTCATCTTTTGGTAACTTCAGCTAGTCCACATTTCCCTTGTTTACATATGAGAATGTCATGCAGAATTGTGTCAAAAGCCTTACTAAAAGCAAGATATATCACATCTACTGCTTCCCCCCATCCACTAGGTCAGTAACCCTGTCAAAGAAGGAAATTAAGTTGGTTTAGCATGATTTGTTTTGACAAATCCATGAGGACTATTCCTTATAATCCTATTTTTCTCCAGCTGCTTACAAATGTTTAATAATTTGCTTGTAAATCTCTTTTGATCTTGACTGTATTCCATTGTCTCAGATGAACTTTCCATCATTTGGAAGGAATAAATCTGTTTACATTTTATCATCTTGAACCTTCGGTTTATCACATTAACCTATTATCTCCCCAAACTACAAAGGAACATTCAAATGGATCTTTCAAACTTTTGATCTTTCCATTTCTCTCTTTCCCCAAACTTTCTTTTCTCTCGTCTCCCTCTTTTCATTTAAGTCTTGTTTCTATGCTCTATCTGTGATACTTCCATTCATATTAATCTGTTTCCCTCCTAGGATTCATTCTACTGATTCAGTAGGAGTTTGATCAAAGCCAACAAGCCAAATAGATATATTTTCATAATTGTGTATATGGTGATGCAGCACCAGTTCCTGTTAGTTATGAACTAATTCACTATCCAGCAAGATGAGTTTGGCTTGCAAGACATTTTTTGTTGATCTTTGCCATCAGCTTTTCTTACGTCACCATATACAAATACACCTCTACCTCGATATAACGCTGTCCTCGAGAGCCAAAAAATCTTACCGTGTTATAGCTGAATCCGCGTTATATTGAACTTGCTTTGATCCACTGGAGTGTGCAGCCCTGCCCCCCCGGAGCACTGCTTTACTGCATTATATCCGAATTCGTGTTATATCGGATTACGTTATATCGAGGTAGAGGTGTATATAGCTCTGCTGAATTGGTTAGACAGTACTTCATTAATGTATAGTTTCCTCAATCCCAATTAACACTTATGTAATTCAAAACAAACATTATATTTTCCATATTTTATAGTGTTAACACTGAATTCTAGAAAATCATCCACATTCTTACAGAAGGACTTTTAAAATATATATGTACATACAACAGGGGAAGCTGCCACACATCCCAACTGTGTGGTTGTCTATAAAAATAAATATTTTTTTAGTTAGGCAATTAATTTCCTTTTAGAGGCAAACTGCCTTTTCTAGACCTCCTGAATTTAAAAACATTCTGCTTTTTCCCCCCTCTACATTTAACTGCAGATGTCTAACTTACTGAGACCTACAGATAGAGCAGATCACAGGATGATGGACATAAGTAATACGAGATCCTCTGATGACAAATGCTATCCATGTGCAGAGTAATAGCATTTTGCATTTAGCCTAAAGCACACAACTTCCTCCCTAGCACAAGGGCTTATCTACACTAGAAAATGTTGATGCTTTAATTATACCAGTATAGTTATAGCAGTAACTCCCATCCCAGTGTGGATGCAGTTATCATTATAAAAGTGCTGTTATAGCTTATTCCATTTCAGGAATCAAAATAAGCTATACTGATACAACTGCATCCACACTATGGCTTTTACAGTAAAACAAAAATAAATAAAAAAACCCATGGCACTAACCAACATATTTATACCCTTATAACTCTTCTAGCATAGACCACACCTAATTCCATTGACTTCAGTGGAATTCTACCTGGACTGAATCTGCCCTTATGTTTGAGAGACAATAAAGGGCACTGTCCTGGCGTGTATCTCAGTAAACGTGCGGTGTTGTTACAGCCACCCATGCTGGTCCCAGGATATGAGAGAGACAAGGTAAGCGAGGTGACATCTTATATTGGACCCACTTCAGTTGGAGAGAGCGAGAGACAAACTCTGGCACTCCAGAGAGCTCTTTTCCCGACGTGAAGAAGAGCTCCAAAGCTTGCTTCTTGTCTCACCAACAGAAGTTGGTCCAATAAAAGGTATTATTACCTCACACCCACCTTGTATCAGTATTAGAGAGGGAAGACCAGGCAGGGCTGCCCTGGGTAGCCAGCCAGAGTAGATTTCCTTTTCTCTTGCCCAGCTTTTCACCAAGGGCAAGGTATTACCCCAGATCCTTGCGTCCTACGCCTGCTCCATTACTCCCCCCAC
This sequence comes from Mauremys reevesii, assembly GCF_016161935.1. Taxonomy (NCBI): domain Eukaryota; kingdom Metazoa; phylum Chordata; order Testudines; family Geoemydidae; genus Mauremys; species Mauremys reevesii. Next base: position 177,452,728 of record NC_052624.1, on the reverse strand, counting down.
CCCACCTGCTGTCTTTCCCCTTGGCCTCGGTGAGCCCACTTTTCCCAGCCTCTTCCCAGGCTGCCGGCTCCCTAGTGATGTGCTAAGATTTCCATTTCCTCTCCGCCTGTTACACAGGGCGGTTGGTGGAGCTGCTGAGAGGCAGCTCTCGCTCCCTCTCCATTTCCACACAGCCCCTCACCCCCTTTGCTGTCTTTCTCCATCGCTCTCTTGCTGGACTTGGCTTTATTGGGCGCTCCCGGAAGCCGCGGTGCGTGTCTCTCTGCCGGCCTGACTGACACCAGCTCCCCCGGAGGGGAGGAGAGGGGAGGGAGGAGGCGGCCGCGGCCAGGGATTGTCCCCGCAGCGAGGACGCGAGCAGGGGGCTCCTCCAGCCAGGTAATTGCAGAGCAGCCCGCGGCGGAGCCCGCTGTGGAAGTGCCGCGGGAGGCCTGGGGTGGGGGCAGCCTTGCGGGGCGATCCGGAGCGGCGCGGTCTGTGTGTGTACGCGCGCGAGGCGGAGCGGCGGCTGCCGGGGGCCGTGCCGAGGGGCCCTGCGTTGCCAAGCGGCTGCTGCCTGCAGAGGACGTCTTGGGGGTTGGGGGGATGCTGAGGGGTGAGGTAGGGGGTTTATTGGGCCATGATCCCCAAGCGATGCTTCGGGGGCGGGGCTGCATAGCGACAGAGCTGCCTTTGCCTCCTCTATCTGGGTCAGCTCTGCACACTGGTGCTGCCTCCCCCACATGCTCTGGGGCGGCCGCCTGCTGCTGGCCAGGGCCCGGGCCCGCTCTGCAACTTTCGGCTCAGCCCCCGAAAAGCCCCAACATTACCCCCCCCCCCAATGAAGCCAGGCTGCCAACTGCACGCAGCACCAGAGAAGCGCTTCCAGAGAACCAGGGCTTTTATTATTACAGCTGTACCGGCCTATTCTGCTTTTCAGCCTCCTATTCAGCAGGGGGGGAAGGTGTGTGACAGCCCCTGAGAGCAGCACTGCAGGGTTTGACTTGTTGAGGGTAGATGGCCATAAGCTTTGCTGGATTAGAAACCCCACACCCGCATCAGCCTGTCTTTCCAAGAGATTATCGGAAACCGTCTGGTTGTTCATTTAGATCTGATGGTGTCAAGTGATGCCCTGCTAATTCGGACAGTGCAAGACTAAGATTGGCTAATTTTGCTCAGGAGCCAGGGCTGTTTGATGGTGGCTAGGCTTAAAATGTGCCAGGGAACACCTAGAGCCACAGAAGCAAAATTTTAGGTGACAAGAGATTTAGGTCAGTGATTAGCCTACAGGTATAGCTGTGTGGGAAGCAAAGGGTTAAAGAGCAATTTAGGATATACTATGGAAAGGGAGGACATAACAGAGAGATACTACTGATAGGGATGCTACAAAACCAAAGGAGGAAGGTGGGGTGGGGGGGTCAAGAGAGAAGAATCAAGGAACTCAAAGCCTACACCTTGCATTTTTAAATAAATGAACATTTTAAAGGAATACTCTCAACAGATTAATTTTGCACAATAGCAGAGTAGAACTGATCATGAGCCCACCTGAAAGACTATAAAATAAATGTCTTCTTTTTAATGACTGGGAATTTAGAGCCATATGTTTGCAATAGATGAACATAACTGATGGCTTATATTAAATCAGACTAAATTTAATCATAATCAGTAAAAAAAATTAAATAAAGGACTTTTGAAAAAATGACTTCTAAAGTTCCATTATCTAAATGTGTTCTACTAATAGAATATTTTTTTCTTTAAACATTGATCTAGAGGCAGCTATATTAACCGTTGTTTAAAAAATGGGACTACTGTGTTTTTTAAAAATGCTGCAGGATATAAAGACAAAAGTGGTGTTTGGTTCAGTGGGTACCATGCTTCATTGTTCTATGAAATCATTATCTGGAAACCATTTATATTTCAGGGAGTGAGTGGTATTTTTAAAAGTATATTGCAGATAGTGGGGGTGGTTAGAACCATCCCACGAAATTGCAAGCTGTTAAATACTGTTTCTCAAAGATGTCCTTATTGCATAATAGATTAGCAAAGTGAATATTTTCACATCCTAATTTTTATGCCTCAGACATATTGAAGCAGGTTTTTCTTTTGTTTACAGCTCACAGAACAGTAAAGTTTCCTTTAGGTTTTGTTTAACACTATAAACTTTAAAACAAGAATTTCATAACAAAATTGAAAGGGGGGAGAACAGGGGAAGCTTTTAAACAATGTAATGCTATGAACAGTGCTTTTTCTGTAGGGAAGCAAGGTGTGTAGAATAATATGACATTTTAGATCTTTGCTGTAATAAAATGTTACAAGGTCCTTACAATATTTCTGTGATTCATCAACCTCTTCTCCCTCAAGAAAGTGAGCACTGCTCAGATCTAGATGGTGCACAGGCAGAACTCCAAGTGTAATGAATAAAATATGTTTTCTCTGTTAAATAAAAATGAAAAAGGTGTGCATTATTTACTACAGTAGGTCTAACACATTACATGGCTTAGTCATCCACTGTAGACAATGGCAAATACTTCAGTGAAAAAAATGCTTAGTATCCTCAGTTCTATAGCTAATGGTGAGTGATCTTGGTATATTAAGATCCTATATTAACTAAAGTAAAACAAAGAAATATTTGTTTACCTATGTTCATATCAGACTTCCACATTCCAAACTGTAACTCACCTAAATCTCTCTTGCAAGAGCAATACTGAAAATCCTGATAGTGGCTCCAAAATTACCATCTATACAGGACTATATTTCAGGGAATCTGGGATTTTACCCTAAATTATCATACACTGGAGAAAGAATGTGGCCCAGTGGAGCGGGCAGGAGGACTGGAAGTCGGGAGACCCATATTTTGTTCCTGGCTTTACCACTGACTTTTAGTGTGACTTGATGCAAGTCATTCAATTTTGCTGTACTTCAGTTTACAGTCTTTAAGGAATAAGGACATTTACCCACCTTAGTAAAATGCTTTGAGATCCATAGAGGAAAAATGCTGGCATGCCAAGTACCTTTAATGGAATGGTCATTGTGGTTTTGCACAGACTTCATTGCCCTAAAAATCATATGCCAAAAAAAAAATAAAAAATTTAGTAGGTGTGTCTTAGTAAGACACTTTTATAGTAAAAATTGGGAAAATTCCTTTACTTCTCACATTTATTAGGCAAACAAAACAGTTAACCCTGATTTGCACTAAGTTTTCAGGCACATAGATCTTATAACAAACTAAGGAAGAGACTTTGGCTGCATTATTCAATTTTTAAAAATTCTTTCCTCTTAATTCTAGATGTTTCTCTTGTATTTGGAATGCAAAAGGCAAGTTATTTTGTATAGCTAACTTAACAGTTATAAATTCCCATGAATGGTATCAAAGCTGTCTAGTCTATGCCAAGAGTTCCCAAATCTTTTGGAAAACTGGTAATAGTTTATCAGACTAAGGGCCCAGTCAGACTCCTATACAGGGCCGGTGCTTCCATTTAGGCCAACTAGGCAGTTGCCTAGGGCGCCAAGATTTGGGGGTGCCAAAAAGCGGCACCCCCAATTTTTTTTTAAGTGTTTCAGCGGCCGCTGTGCTGGGAGGGAGAGAGAGTCTGAGCCGCCAGCAGGCAACCCAGAGGTTCCCCTGGGTCAGCGCGCCACCGCCGGCAGGCAACCCAGGGGTTCCCCTGGATCAGTGCGCTACCGCCAGCAGGCAGCCCAGGGGTTTGGGCTGCCGGCGGCACGCTGACCCAGGGGAACCCCTGGGCTGCCTGCCGGCAGCTCAGACTCCCTCTCCCTCCCAGCGCAGCGGCCGCTCCATCCCATGCGATTCTTCTTATTGCCGGTGGTGGTGCCGGCGGCTGGGCAGAGCTCTGCAGCTCTGCTTAGTGTATGTGGCATGAGCCTGGGGATGGGCACGACAACAGGGCTTCTGGAGCAGAGGTGAGCTGGCGGGGGGGAGGTGCTGCACGGCTCCCGGGGAGGGGAGCTGCTGTGGCGGGGGGATGCCTCAGGGCAGAGCTGCCGCAGGGCTGGGGGGCGCAAGGTGGAAGTTTCGCCTAGGGCGTGAAACTTCCTTGCACTGCCCCTGCTCCTATAGATATCAGTGAGAGCTTGTTCAGGTGCTAAGTCTTTGCATGTATCTCTAATTCATCTATACATATTAACTTAGGCCTGATCTACACTGGAGGTGGGGGGTCCATCTAAGTTACGCAACTTCAGCTACATGAATAACGTAGCTGAAGTCTACGTACTTAGACCTAGTCACTGCAGTGAGTCGACTGCTGCTGCTCCCTCATTGACGCCTCTTGCGGTGGTGGAGTACAGGAGTCGATGGGAGAGCACTCAGGGATCAATTTATTGCGTCTAGACTAGATGTGATAAATCAATTCCTGCTGGAGCGATCGCTGTCCGCCGATCCGGCGGGTAGTGTAGACATACCCTTACAATGGCACTTGGGCTGCTGAAGACTTCAGTCTTATGGTTGCAAGAGGACGTTCCATCAAGTGTTAACACACATACATGAGAGTGACCCACTCTTGTGAGGTGTTGAGCTAGTGGTGGCCGGTGGTCTTCAGCATCTCAAGACTTAGGCTGGCCAGAACAGGCAGGAGTACTAATTATAAAAGCCTGATGTGCAGGTACTACTGTGCATTAGAAATCACTGGTCCAATGAATAAGGTTTGTGGCCTAGTTAAAAGGTAGATAAGTGGCCAACTACATAATTGGTTAAAGTATCTGATTTAGTTCCAAGGCACTGAGTTCAAATCCTATTACAGCATGTGATTTGTAATATTTCAGTCCAGTTTTTCCATCAATGTAACTACACATTAATGTGCTACTTTTCTGAAGCAAGACAATCAATGATTCAACACATTCTGCACCTAACCACCAGTGATTTAGGGAAAAGAACAATTCAGCCATATGAAGATTTCATGTCAATCAGAGCAGCCATGTTAGAAAAGGTTAACTGTACAAATGGTCAAGTTAAAAAGACCTAATCAGGACTAACTTGGTCTTCTGGAGTTGTTAATTCCACACACTGAAACTCTGACAGGGGATAAGTTGTGTACCCTGGGATATAGTTCTCAAAAACGGAATAAGGTTGAGCTTGGTCACTATTAAAAGGGAAGATCTTCAGATTGAAACCAAGGTGCTATAAGAAATGTTGTTGATAATTCAGTAGGTGGCACTCTTCATTCTGTGTCAGAAGTGAACACATGCCCCAGCATAGTTCTGGAGACACTGTGGTATTAGAGCCTTTGTCTTTGGAATGAGACATGAAAAAAGGGCCTGATTACTTGTGATCAGTAAAGATCACAGCGCTTTTTGCAAGAGTAATAATGGTACCCACCTTGTCCTAGCCCTATTCCAGACATTCTTCCAACTGCCATTTCTTTTGTAGTTTAAACAGGATATGGCAGTATTCTTCACTTGTTCTAAACTCCTGTGAGTTGTTAGACCAATGCTATATGTCACACCAGAAGTGGCTACATTCCCATATTGAATGAAGTGCTTCCTCTGCTTATAAAGTTCAGACTTAATGTGGTCCATGAGTGATGGATTTTATAATTATGATTGGCTGAACTGTCCTCATTTTCTGATAGTGAAATTTATTGGATCATGTAGTATATACATGGTAACTGTTTTCCATCCTCCTTTCTCAATCCACTAGTATCAGCGCGCCACCACCAGCAGGCAGCCCAGGGGTCTACCCTAGCTCTCTTACAGAAATTGACCAATTCTCATTAATCTAAGTCAGGTTCAAATGATGTTATTCTACCTCATTTTGCAGAAAGGCTCCTTCCCCATCCTTAAGTACTAGGATAGCAGGAGCAGGACAGAGGAGTGCTCCACAAATCCATGGTATGTTTCTCTGTGGTAGCATGGTGTGGCGGGAAGTGGGCTAAGAGAGTGTGGTCAGTTAATATGCCACAGGCCTCACTTAGAACTTGATATAAATCTCTTAGAAGAGAATTGGAGTCTTTCCACTGACTTTAGTGGGAGTTGAATCAGGCTTTGTGAAGCCACAGCTGATACAGCCCACGGAGTGCAGTATTAATAGCAGCAGAGTAACTACTTACCCATCCCTACATACCTCCTGAACTTGCAGGAGGATTCCTGCCTGGTTTCTCTTAAATCTTGAGTAATACTCACTCACTCAGATTTGAGTGGGAGAATGTGATGAAAAGATTACCCATTGACAGCACATTTTGTCTGAATAAAACAAAATTGAATGAGGAATGCAGGATTTGGCAGAGTATGGACATTCTCAAGAGCTAGGGTATACTATAGAGAAACGATCAAGTTTGCCCTAAGTGGTAGTAACAGCAACTTAATGGTTGCCAGTTCTGGAATTTTTGCCTAGAGACTATTGTCTTCTTTCCTGCCATGATTTTTTGTTGTTATAGGTTACCATAATTCTGGCTGGTCAAAGAAGTGAAACACTGACAGCTTCTTTGCATTGGGGAGCATACTCTTTTAAATAGAACAAATGTGTTTTTAAAAGCACAACTTAGATAGAATTCTAATTTAGTTAAGGATTTTACCATTCAATCTTATTGGGTGAGGTTGCCATACTTCACCAGCTCCAACATCTGTGGCCACATGCAGTATATTCTCCACAGTATATTCTCCAAGTTCAGCAGTGCAATTTGCTTGCATACAGTAATCAGACTTGTGGCATGTAATTAAGTGGCTTGCAAGCCCTATAGAATGCTTGATTACTTGAAAAGTATTGTGCTAATACATGGCAAATGGGTGCCTAAGAACACAGTACATCTATTGATGGGAAAAATACTTAAAATCTTACACTTCGTTGTCACGAAGAGAAGCAAGTAAAGCCAGACAAAAGATAAGGAGAGAACTGGGAACACAGTGACATAAAAGGAAGCATAAGTGATTGAGGGTGTACTAGGAAATGGGTTGCCTTGGTTATTTTAACTCCATCAAATTAGCAATCCTTGATTGCTACAGTAGATGATTAAATAATGAACTTTTCTTTGTCATCACCATTGATAAAGCATTAAGAATTATTCAGCTGTTGATGGGAGTGTTTGTTTTCTTTAAAACTGGATATTCATGTGTAATTAGAGAATGAATTGCTATTTCAAGGCATACTAAATATATATGCACATACTGTATTCAAAAATGTGAATCAGTAAAATATTTCAAAGACCTCAGCACACTCAGTGTGTGTATACACAAATTCTTGAATAATTATCCTGGCATGTGCTATTGCTTACCTGTAATTATATGAGACTAAATTGGGATATGATAAGAAATTTAAGATGTGTTTCTAATCTTAGTCTGTTTTGCTGGATGGGATTTTTTTTAAATGTAAGCTCTCCCAATATAAAATATTGTCAAAATATAAAATGCCACACTGTCCTCTTGAATTTTTTTTTTTAAACTTTAGTCTGTTGGACAAAACACAGGAAAGAGGAAGAGTGACAGAAAAACCAAACACACAGTAGGTAGGCTCTGCAGTACTAGTGAATTTGCATACCAACTCTATGAAGTCAAACAAAGGAAAAAAGCTTGGGGGTAAGTAGGCGAAAACAAGGAAAGGTCAGGATTTTCCCTTCTCCATAGAGGTCTCCAAGACTTAACACTGTACCTGAAGAGTGTAGCTCACAGAAAAAAACCCTTTATATACCATCCTGTATGCCTAGAATAGATACAACTTTTAGATAATGGTTTTCACCTACTAAAAAGACCCATTTTTTTATTAATAGAACATCAGTTTCCATCATCCGTATCCATCAAGATACAGATATGAAAGTTCCTTTATACTTTGTACCATACTAGAACCAGTCAAAAGCTTCAAACACTGACCATTTTTTCCATTTCAAATTTCAACCAACCCCCCCGCCCCCATGCACACTTTTTGCCTAGTTTTTTTTCCAAGGCAGTTAAAGCTAGTCAAAATGTTAGCATTTTGATTTTTTTTACCATAAAAATGTAAAAGGATTGCATTAATTTTTTTAAAAAATATTTAGAACAGACAGCTGTCCTCTACACTTAGTAGCACTGTTCGTGAAACAACCTGCAGCAGGGCCAAGAACAAAATGAGAAGAAAGCTCACCAAAGACTCAGGTTTGAGTACAAAGTTACCCTCTCTCTAGGTAGGGTTTTATTGCAGGGATTCTTGTTTAATCTAAATTGACATTAATTTGGCATGTCTCTAGCTACATTCTTTCCATGGAGTTAACATAAAAACAAAGTACTAACCATACAAGGTAGCACTTCTGTTTCTCTAACATGCCATATGTGAGCTGCTGGCAAACACACTGTCTTCTATGAGAGAAATTCCCATTTTGTCTCCTCCTTCCACTTATACTTTATGGTGAAGCAAACTCACCACCCATACTCTTTTTCCTTTTCTTCCTTCTACTCCTCTTCCCTCCCACCCCTTTTAAGGTGATGAAACTAAATAGGTTCTGCTGCACTTAATTAGTCCCATTCTTCCTCTCCCCTCCCCCCCTCTCTGACTGGGAATTAATCCCTAAAACCATAAGCCATTGGCTGGCACAGTAGGGTCTCATTTTATGAACAACCTGAGTGTAGGGAGCAGCAAAGATTTGGGTTCCTCACCAGGAAATGCCAACACACCTTTAACAATTTAAAGGAGGTTACATGTCAATTACAGGGGAAAGTAGCTATTCTTTGCATTTCAGCTCACATTGGCTGTGTTTTATGACAATTAAACTATGATTGGATGCTTCTCCAGTTTGAGAAGAATTCCAGGAACATGTTGGCATGTTTCTCCTAGCTTAGTATATGCTGTACTGCTTTCTTAGCTAGCAAATGAAACAAGCCTTCCTGCTATAGATTGCTACATACTACTCTAAACCTGTAATATCTTTGTGGTTGGCTTTAAGATGCTACCTTTTTAGAATACTGTAGGCTTGATTATTGTATAGTTTGTAGTGCAGTTCCATCTTATCAGAGAGCAAATGCTACATGGGCCACTATCATTTGAAGACTATGATAGTGATTTCTCCAAGCAGTGCAAGGGATTTAGTAACAAAACTTCCAAATTGCATCTCATGAGGTTGCACAGGAACAACTGAGGGCAGAATTTACCCTGCACTATCTGTAGTGTGGTGGAGATATGTGAGAAAGAAAGGACCCAGCTTGACTTTCAGATCCCAGGCTGATTTTGAAGGGGCTGGCAGCTAGGGGAAAAAAAATCTTTGTAATTTTAAACTGTGTGAATATGGTAAGGAATCAGAAAGCCCCACTAAACATGGAACCCTATGATACTATTTTTACAGTTACTTTTCAGAGTCAAACTACACTTAAGAGAGGACAACCTTTCTTCTGTTCAAAACTGGAATCTTTGCTCTTCTGATTGTCATCATATTTTTTCACTTTTTTATTTTTTTATGTCACTGTGCTACTTACCCTCATGGACTCATTATAGCTTGTTTCTACTTGAGACAAAGCAATATGGTTTTCTCCCGTCAGCCATACAGAATGATGGCAGGAGCAGGCCCATTTGTGCTGCTCTTTCTTTGTCTGCTAGGTTGGCAAATATTTGAGGTGAAGCATGTCAAGAGAAGTTATTCTGCAGTTTTGTTCTTTCCTAGGTTATACACATAAGTATATTTGTAGGTAGAGGTCAGATGGGGGTAGTGGAAGGAATGGTGATTCTGTTTTAAGGTCTGCCTATAAAATATGCTCTGCCCATGTCTCCATAAGCTGTGCTAGGCTCCTTGGGCTTGGATTAAAAATAAATGGTGACCCCGTGCCAACACCACCCACTCGTGACACCAAAATGAGATATCACAGTAAATTGTGCAGGTCCATGATCCCCTCTCCTTTCTTACATGCATGAAATAATTAATAGCGTTGGTATTTAATTATCATCACTGGGCATCTGAGTTAACACCCTAGTGAGCACCTTTCAGAGATATTGTTCCAGGCTTTTTCCAGGCTCAGGTAGGCTATGTCTTTACTGGGAAGAAAAAGAAAGCTGTGTTTTTTACATCAGATAGTTGTCTTGACTTAGATTGTAGATGGTCCTTATTTCAAGATGATGAGTCAGCCCAACTTCACTTTAGAGTATTTTACAACTTCACTTTTAGACCTTAGCACATGAGATTTGTGTAGAATGTGGAAGGAAGAGAGTCTGTAGTTTTTTTTTAGGGGTAAACAATACTCATTTTAAAAAAAAGTTCTTATGTTTTCATAAAATCTTGCACATTGTGGAATCTCTCATGGTGCTATCTATCTTATTTCATTCAGACAAAATACTCGGTATGTTAAAAAACAAACAATTTTTGGAATGTTTATGACCACCCCACTCACTGAATATGCAGGTTAAATTTTGCAAATTTTGTTCTGGTTGCTAGTGTAGCTTAATAATACATAGTTTATTGGAATCTAGTATTACACATGTATCTCTGAGGGATTAACACTTTTAGCAATTATGTTTATTAGGAAATAACATAGCATACCCTGGATGTCACTTACTAGGATAAAATGTTCACAACCTTAAATGGAGCATGTGTGCATGAAACCTGTTAAGTAAATGATGAAGGGGGAGGGGTTCCATGCTTTGAAAGCTAGCTGTTTATTTGATTTGTTCACTTCATGTACTTTTAGAAGAGAAAGAAGACAACATAACTGATGAGAGGTCAGATCTTAAAGAAGCAAATACAAGACCTTCTTGGTTTCTTGAATTGAAGCTGTATGGTTATTAGTAAAAACAACCAAGACAGAACCTTACCAGTTACCACAGTATATACAATAATTGGAAAGATCTAGGAAATCCAAGGAGAGAATGTACATTCTCAACCCAACTTTTAGTCCAGACTTAACTGCGTTCCATATTGTATCTGTAAATAGCAGGTACAAATGATTGCAGGCACAACCTTATGCCAACAATTATTTACAACTATATTTCAGTCACTTGGATATCCAAGTCCCTAATTTGCAGGTGCCGTCAGGCTGTGCAAGTAACCAAAATAGCACTGACAGTCATTTGTACCTGTCATTTGGAGATGTAAAAATAGAGACCACTTTTGGAAACCCATCCCTTAAAATATAACAGATTTACTGGGGAAGAGAGTGGAGATGGTTTTTCTAATGTTGCGATGATGCAAGCTAAGTAGTTTTTATAAGGGAGATCAGTAAACCTGTCCTTATCCTAGAAATTGATGAAAGTTAAAATCACCAAAAACTACAGAAGAATGATAGTGCTGTAAAACCTGTGCTCATATTCAAATGTCTAACATTGCTTTTGTCTTTCAGAATGGCGGAGACACAGGTGTTGATGGAGAGGCTGGAAAAAGCTGTAATTCGACTTGAATCATTGTTTTCAGATTCACACAGTTCCATTGGAATGCAGTGTGGAGCTGTAAACGGCATCAATGGAGGTATGAGTGGCTCTTTCAAGAACTGCATGCCTTTTTTTGGAATGCCAGATATATAGCTTGTAAGTGGAGCATGTTTTTTGTTCCAAGAGAGAAAGAATAATCCCAGCCCCTTGAGAGCTGCACATTAGCAGAAAGCAATTTTTTTCTTTTTGTAGGCACAGTTGGAAAATGTCAGGAGGCAACTTTAACCTTAATCATAATCATACATTAGCATGCCCTAGAAAATTCAAGATTTGAACTAGTCTTAAATATATAGTCCATATTTCAAGCTTTATGGCTCTGTTTTACTGTTTATATTGTTACAGAGCACTCACCAGTTGAAAATATCTGCCGAGGCTAATTAGCAGAAGACATGAGTGTTCCTGAAAAGTCAGAACATACATTTTACTGAAGAAATCAGCAATCAGGATTTATTTTCCAGCTCCTGAATTGAATTTCACTGTGCAGAAACACTGCATTTAATAGCTTGATCCCCTTAATCACAGCTGAACTTGTTCATAAGCATTTGTTCACTAATTGCTGCCACCATTGCAGCATTGTCCTTATTTTACACTCTCTTTCATCCTCTGCCCCCAGAAGTGCATCTCCAAAGCCCTAGAGTTTGGAACAGAGGAAGGAAGGCTAGGACCACAATCTACCCACGCTTGTCTGTACCATGTTCCCAAGCCATACTTACTCACACTGTGCAGATCTTAAGTTAGACTTTTGGTTGTCCTTGACATTTCCAGGTTAAGCAAAACTGCATGAGCAAATAGTCAAACAAGAACACATGACCCACACAGAAGCTGGGAAAATAAGTAACTATTAAGAACTACATATTGTCAAAACATAGGCTCCAGTCCTGCAATGAGCTCCACACGGGGAAGACCCCTGCATCCACAGAAAGCTCACTGCAGATTGGAGCCATTGTTACTAAGGTCCCTGTTCTGATTATTTTAATTGCAAAGCCACATCTACCTATTACATTTGTACAACCCTTTGCCTATGGGGCCAGGTACATCAGGTGGGGCATTCACCTCTGGAGAAAGTGCTGCTTTTAAATCCTTGCTGGGCTGCACAGGAACTCAACCAGCAAAGCCTGTCTGTGAGAGGTTGTAAATCAACACATCTCCCAACTGGTCTGGCCCTGCCTGTTCTGGAGGCTGCATCTGTCAGTCCCAAGTTTCCTGGAGGAGCAGGGGCTACAGGATGTTCCCTGTATGGCACTCCTGCCATAAGCAATTACCACAGATGTGAGCCCAGAACCTAGGCTGTGCTGACAGAGTGCATAGAGCCCACATCATGTGCAGTGTCACACTCAAGCAATCCATGAGTTTGGAGAGATGGTATCAGTTCTAGCAATAGTGTTCATTTTAGGCTATTGTTACGTGTGTGGTGCCATGAGCAGAGCTATACATTATATGCCTGTGATGGTATGTTCCAGGGCAGGTTCTCACATTCCAAATAGTCTCTATGGCTAAACATGATGCCCCAAGTTCCTCACCAGGGATGAATGTGGCTCAGTAACATGACACATAAAGTTCCCCGTCTGTATTTATTCACGCCACTTTCCTTAACAGTGTCCCTCAAAGGTGAAGGCTCTGGACATACCATGTTTTAAGCCACGTTATCGCTCAATAGTCTTAGAGCTTTACAGTTGCACCTGTCTTATAAGCAGGGAATGTGTCTTTATTTCCTTTAAGGAACTTATGTAAAAGAGTATGTGTTCTTTCATAGCAATGACCCAAATAATTTACCATTGCTTACTTCAGAATATGTGTGTGATCAGTTAGGCTTGAATGTATATTGTATTCCATCTTAGTTGGTTAATATTTTTATCAGACATGGCACGGGGGAGAAGAGTACACATTTTGGTCCTGAAGATCATGGTAGCAGGCTTGCAGGAAAAACATGCAGTTTCTGAATTACAGAAAGGTCCACAGCAAACTCTAGGATATGGTCTCAGAAATCAGCAGCTTTGCTTCCTAAAAATAGTTGTAGCTGTGTTCTGACTTTCTACAGTGTTAGTACAGTTGATGGGCTGCTCTTTGAGTCTCTGTGCTCCAGAATAAAAGCTTAAAATGAGTGTCTTGGAGACTGGCATGGATTTTTACAAAGAATATAAATGGGCTTTGGAAAACATTTTATTCTCCGACTCCACCATAAAAAACTTTGTGCGGTAGGTCCCACAAGAAACTTACACATAAACATTTATGAAAGTCCAGAAATTCCTTAGAATTAAAGGTGAGAGGAATTAAAGGTGAGAGGAAAAGTAAGTGACATAAGGAGAACAGGACAGCCTAGGCATTCCATCAAGTAACTTAAACACAGAATGCTAAACAAAGGCAATTCCTAGTCCTCATTGTCAAAGCTAGTGTTTTCTGTCAAAGGGCCAAAATGCTGTTACTGCAAAAAGAGCTTTCAGGGTTATTAATCAGGGTTCTGCAGTAGTGCAGTGCCAACTGGTTAACCGCATTGGGCAAAGCCTGGTGTCCCTTCAGAACAGGTTTTACTTTTTACCAAGTAGAGGAGAAGCTCAGGGAGAGAGGAAGGAGAGAATTTTGACCCTGATTCTGCAAAGCACTTGAGTGGCTTAAATTTACACATGTGCTGGATGAGGGCCATAGAGGTGATATATCTCCATAGAAAGGATATGTAGACGGCATATCAGGGAGCGAAAAAGGGACTGGAAAATATCCAAGAAAAGATTACTTTCTCTGGCTTAAATGATATATAAGGCTATTCAGAAAGCCAGTTTGGTGTAAGAAACTGATTCTTACCTGGGTTTCCCAATAGTCAAGACAATCCACATCCAGTTTAAATAGAATCCATTGTATCAGGATACAGTAGTATACTCTATATGAAAAATCATGCTTGTACTCATCAGCTTGGTATGTTAACGGTCACATAGTCATTGAGATTAATAATTTAATAAAGTTAGATTTTTTTCCAGTGACTGGAGGAGCTTTTATCATTAACGGAATTTGAAGTTTTGCAAACTCAGACAACAAAGCAAGGAGATTCCAATGTTGTGCTTCAGTATACTGATTGCTTAGCAACTGGTTTCCTCATATCGTAGAATTGCACTATTGCCATATTGAAGTCCCATCTTCCTAGAAATTGACTTATTGTTTTTTAATGTCTGCCAAACAATTTATAAAGCTTCAGGAATGGGTGTGTGGAATAAACATAGCAGTGGTTCAGTATAGATTCCTTTAGGGGGATGATACTTGTTTTATGTATATTAATAGCACTGTGTTAATAAAAAAGTCTAAATCATGCTTATCTGTCCATTCTGACTTTGCAATATTGAAGAATATTTATTTTAGCACCTGTTATTTTAGCACAAAGGCAGCTAGCCACATACAGTATATAGATTACATTATTTTCACGTGGCTAGCCAGGTTCCGCTGGGAGCAATATTGTTTGGTTGTTGCTGGAAATAATGCTTATACATTAATTTTACTGATTTTACAAGTCAGTGAATATGGCAAAATATTACAACAATATTTTCCCATTTCTACAGTATTTTTCCCTCCAGCAGCAAAAGACAGTATTACAAATTACTGACTTTATGAACCGGTTGTAATGAAATGCCTTTCTCCCAAAGGTGTAGCACCGTACGTAGAAGCCTTTGACAGACTGTTAAATGGGAGTGTGGCTGAGTTTCTCAGGAATAGCAAGATCCTTGAAGGTGATGTGAAGATACATGTGAGTATTTTCCCATTTCCCCCCAATATAACTATGGTTTGTCTGTAAATACACAAAACCTCCTCTACCAGTCTTGATTGTGGAGAGGGCGATGGAATTCTCATTGCTGTTGCTTTAATTATTAGTAGTAGTTCCCAGAGATCTCAATCAGATAGAGCCACATTGTGCTAGTGCAGTGGTCCCCAACCTTTTAGTCTGGCGGGCGCCAAACGAAGGACCGTGGCAGTGGTCGAGTATCCGCCGAAATGCCGCCGAATTTCTGCGGCATTTCGGCGGTGACGCCACTCGATGACGTCGCTTGTCAGTGGCAAGAGGCGTCATCGAGAGGCATCGCCACTGAAATGCCGCAGAAATTCGGCGGCGATGCCTCTCAATGATGCGGTTGTCAGCAGCAAGTGGCGTCATCGAAAGGCATCGCCGCCGAAATGCCGCAGAAATTCGGCGGCATTTCGGCAGATGCTCGACCACCGGCCAGGACGCGGGCGCATTTAGATGCCGGCACTGTGT
This sequence comes from Mauremys reevesii, assembly GCF_016161935.1. Lineage (NCBI taxonomy): Eukaryota > Metazoa > Chordata > Testudines > Geoemydidae > Mauremys > Mauremys reevesii. Next base: position 177,437,189 of record NC_052624.1, on the reverse strand, counting down.
TGGGGATGCCTGTGCTAGTGGTTCTATGAACACAAAATATGATACAGTCCCTGAACCAGAGAGTTTACAATCCAAGGCACTGATGTAGAAAAAAAACAACCTTACACGTATGCGCTAGCGTACACAATATGAGTAGTCCCATTGCATACAGTTCAGCAAGAGCATGAATATTTGCAGGACTGGGGCCTAATTAAAGACAAGGTGCAACAAATGAGTAAAAAGCAATATGAAATAAGGAGGATCCAGCACCAGTAAGATCACATGAGTACAGAGGGTATTAATGTGCACAACTCGGTTCCAGATCTTAAGTTTTGTTGTTTTTTTTATTTTAATCCTCATCTACTTTCTTTATTTTCAGGACTTTTGTCTATTTTGTTTTAAATTATTAAATTGTTTTTAATCTGACCAGTTTTTTATATCTACGCCTGTTTCTTTTTTCTTTTGCAATAAATTTTGTAACAAGGAATTTTTATAAAGACAAAATTAGTTCACATTGAATGTGGTCATGTTATGTGCTGACACCTCTCTTCTGTGATCTAGGTTTTTATATTTTTTAAACTATCTTTTCTAAAATTCAGTGACAATATACTCCCATTTATCTGAACCCTATTATCCGAACCTCCACATTATCTTAATTCCTCCTGGTCCCCCAGCATGAGATACATAACTCTCTGTAGCATGTATCTCATGCTGGGGGACAAGGAAGGGATTCGGATAATGAGGCGGTTCTGATAACAGCACAGAGACCCCTGGCCACGACTGCGAGGAACAGCAGGAGGAGGAGACCCCAGGCATGGGGAGGCCACCCTGCTGCTGAATGGGAGTGAGGGGAGCCCTCTGCAGCCCTGCTGTCATGGGAGTGAGTGAGCAGCGCTGCAGGGGGCTCCCTGTGCAGCTGCAGGGCCAGTGACACCCGAGCCCTGGAGGCGCAAGGTACAGGGTAGGCTGCGGTCTTGGCAGGGCAGAGCAGAGTTCTGTACGGGGATCTCTGCTGTGCCCCACCAAGAGCGCAGCCTCCCTCCCTCACCTTGCACCTGCAGGGATCAAGTGTCACTGGCCATGGCAGTGCAGGGAGCTAGTGCAGGGAGCTCCAGGCCCTGGGGGAGACTACCCTGCTGCCGAATGACTGAATGGCTCCTGCCCTTGATTATCTGAACTCCCAATTACTGAGATAAAATCTGTGTCCCCCACACTGTTTGGATAATCAGGAGTATACTGTCTTTTCTGTGGCAGAGGGACAAAGGATGGATTCATCTGATCACAGCTTGCAAAATCCTGTCTATCCTGGTAATGTCATAAAGCTACATGCAAATGGGGGGCTTATCACTCAAAGTCAGTTAGCTGATCTGAGTTGGGGGTGAAAGAGCGTCAGGGATTTTATCTCATCTCCATAGAGCTGTGCATCCATGCTTTTCACCATATGAATTAATCCTTGCCTAATTCATTGCTGCTGCTACTCTACCCCACAAACCCTGCAGCAAGGAAAACATGCAACCTCCACTGAGTTTGCAAAGCAAGGGTGTCTACTTTACCCTCATCTTAGCGGCTGAGAGCATCACCTTCAAAAGACCTTGCACCCAGTCTGCTCGAGGAACAAGAGTTCTGAGGTTGCTCTCTGAACTGGGTCTCTTATATGGTTTTATATATTATTGTCCAACAGGGTTAGAGTGCCTCGGTCAGGAAGCTCTAGCATATTGGAATGGGTCAGGAGATCAGGTGGATCCAGAGTCTGACTGTCTTCAGAAATTGCTGCAAAACTTTGCTCTTCAAAAAAGCCTTCCTACCATAAGAATGACACTCCCAACACTTCTAGCCTGAAGCCCTTACCAGCAAAAAATAAAACAAACAAAAAAAAAAGGGAGGGGACTCCTAGGTGCTATGGGAATACAAATTATAAAATAATAATAAAATATTTTTAAAAACAAAAACCAGGCCCTAAGCAGAGATTTGACCTCAAAAATAGAGAAGTGCCAGAGCCACCATGAAATTCACTATGAACTTCACTATTGCAATTGATGGGCAGCAGTATAAAACCCCATGATAAATAGGAAAACTTAGTATTGCATCCTAACAAACAAACAAAACAATGACACGGGCTAATTTACATATGGAATCCCAAATCTCCTCTATGGATTTGCGGTACACTGCAAATTCAGCTGCAGAACTCTGCTAATTGAGTACATCCACTCTAATCTGGCCACCATTTGACATACACAATTTAGTCCACTTAAAAGAATACTTAAATGAAAAGATTTAATCTTTCTGAATGTGTGGGCAGTGCTGGCATGTTGTGGGTGTTACTGGAATACAAATACAATAATAACAAAGAGTGTTTGTTCAGAGCTACAGAAACTATTAGCAAGTTTCCATCATATAAAGAAAATGGGATTCTGTTTATAACCTATTAAAATATTCTGAAATTTTAGTCTCTGAATTTACAATATGAAACACAGACCATAGTTGCCTTATGTTTTTACTTGCTGCTGCAACAACATCTGTGCTTTACCTTAACAAGCAGAACAAGGAGTGTTTTTCTTCTGCGTGTCTTATAGACCATGTGTCCTAAGTATTATGCTTGCAGCTGCTGTCTCTTTCACATAATGAGCTGAAGGAAAGGTTGTATTTTGTTTCAAAAAACACCTGTTGCCTAGAAAACCTCACATACCTGATTGATCAGGATGGTAATATGAGAGAGAGCTCATAGGGGATGTTATATTATGCTAAAGAAATAAGGGATTTAACATGATGCATTTCATGTTGATTGCTGTAAGAACGGTCTGGTTTGTGTTTCTGATGAAAGGACGAGTACAGCTACATCTAATGTCTGCTGCAGTGCCCTGCTATGTTTTTCTGAGCTTACTGTATGCTAGTCTTTGGAAACAGAACAAAATAAAAAAGAGGACTGATAACTAGCTTTCGTAAGCCCTGCTGAACATAACAGTGCAGTGGATTTCAGAAAGATTAGTTCACTAAAGAAGAGTTTGGTGTAGACCCAAGTCAATTTGTAGTAGAATGGTTTTGAATTCAAACTATAGCATGTCTAGTGATGATTATTTTGGGAGGTCAACTGCATTAAAATAGCTAACCACATTAAAAACCAAAAGCGAAGATTTTTGTATAGCCTATTGAAAACAAGCTATATTAAACGTTTACGGCCAGATCTTTGGCTTTGCTGTGCCCCTAGGGTGATGCATATTGGCCACAAAACTCATGTAACTGGCTATCTGGGTATTTAATCCAGTCCTCTCAGAGCCCCTGACATAGTGAGGCTGCTCTAACTTGAGTTTCATCCAAGGATGAAAAGGTCCAAGGAATCAGGGAAGTGCAAAGGTGGCCTCCTGGTTTAAATTGCACCCATGGGGATATTCCAGCAGTCACAGATAGCTGGAACAGAGGTGCATCAGCTACATCCCCTTTTGCTTGGCATATCCCCTCCTCCCAGGACTGTGATGAGGGTGACAAAGAGCAGGGGCGGCTCCAGGCACCAGCATGCCAAGCGCGTGCCTGGGGCGGCAAGCCACTGGGGGCGCTCTGCCGGTCGCCGCGAGGGCGGCAGGCAGGCTGCCTTCGGCGGCTTGCCTGCGGTGGGTCCGCTGGTCCCGCAGCTTCGGCGGACTGCCGAAGCCACGGGACCAGTGGACCCTCCACAGGCAAGCCGCAGAAGGCAGCCTGCCTGCAGTGCTTGGGGTGGCAAAATGCCTAGAGCCGCCCCGACAAAGAGCCAGCTATGCCAGATCTGTTCTACCTAGTGATTCTGTTACATTGAGGAGACTGGTCAAGCAGTACAAAGGGGCCGAGAACCTGGCTTTGTCAAGTGTTCAGTATGAGTCAGTTTATGTTGGTTATGTGGGAGTCTGTTATCACAGACTACGGGATGCTTTGGCTCAAGCAAGTTAGAATAATGATGTACAAGATAAGATGTACAATGTAATGATAAGAATAGAACATACAAGTAGAGAAGTCTTCTGAGGTAAGGTGTGCATGCTGTAAGATTGGCATATGACAATATTTTGTTAGACACACGATGGAAAAGAATTACGTGATATGTGTTACTGTAATCAAAGAATTGGTTGTCTGGTGAACTCTAATTATAGCTCCCTTTCCTCACATTCCAATTTATTTAGTCCATAGAGGAAAAGGTTACTGGTCTCTCTACACTTCCAGGTTCTACTATTTCTGCCAGAGAAACAGTCTGCAGTCCCTGGTGGCACAAAGTGTATCTGGAAAGTGACTACAGTGTCTCAAGACACTTCCTCCCCCCGACTCCAGCAGGGGTCTTGGAGCCAGCCAAAGGTGGCTCTTCCCAGAAGAGGCATGGAGTATGCCCACAGGCTGTGCTGATTTAGCCAATCCTTTGAGCAGCCTCTGCTTGTAGGGCTCCTATGGAGCCCTGGCTGTCCTTCAAAGCTGCCTTCCCTTGGCAGTACCCCTGGGATGAAGCTGTCCCTGTTGGCACGCAGGGGAGGGGATGGGGTGATTTTTATACACACATACACCAGAAGAAATTAATCAACCCTCCTGTATATTGTGTTTGACATTTAAATTGGGTTTCTGTGTAGTTTCTTGAGACGATCTTGGAGTCATTATGGATAGTCCTCTGAAAATATCCACTTCATGTGCAGTGGTAGCCAAAAAAGCTACCAATGTTAGGAACTGTTAGGAAAGGGATAAATAATAAGACAGAAAATATCATAATGCCTCTGTATAAATCCCTGGTATGCCCACATCTTGAATACTACATGCAGTTCTGGTTGCCTCATCTCAAAAAAGATCTACTAGAATTGGAAAAGATACAGAGAAGGGCAACAAAAATGATTATGGATGTGGAACAGTTTCCGTATGAGGAGAGATTACAAAGACTGGAGCTGTTCAGTTTGGAAAAGAGACGATGAAGGGGATATATATCCAAGGTCTATAAAATCATGAATGGCATGGAGAAGATGAATCAGGAAGTGTTATTTACTCCACATCACACAAGAACTAGGGGTCATCCAGTGAAATTAATAGACAGAAGGTTTAAAACAAAAGGAAGTACTTCTTCACACAACACAGAGTCAGCCTGTGAAACTTGTTGCCAGGAGGTGTTGTGAAGGCCAAAACTATAATGAGATTAAAAAAAGAATTAGATAAATTCATAGAAGATAGGTCCATCAATAGCAGTTAGCCAAGATAGTCAGTGATGCAACCCCATGCCCTAGGTGTCCCTAGCCTTTGACTGCCAGAAGCTAGGAATGGACGATGGGATGGATCACTCGATGATGGTCTGTTCTGTTCATTCCCTCTGAAGCACCTGGCATTGGCCACCTCGGAAGACAGGATACTGGGCTAGGTTGACCATTGGTCTGATCCCGTATAGCCGTTCTTATGTTCTAGGAAGGACTTGTAGTTAAGATACTGGCCTGGGACTTAGGAGATCTGGGTGCAGTTCCTAGCTCTGCCACAGACTTTCTGTGTGACATTGGGTAAGTCACTTAGGCCCAGATTCTCAAAGGTATTTAGGTGCCTAACTCCCAATAAAAATAAATGGGAGTTAGGTGCCTACATACCTTTGAGAATCTGGGCCTTAATCTCTGTTACTCATCTGTAAAATGGGGATAATAATCCTTCTCCCCCACATACTTTCTCTATTTAGATTTTAGATGGTTCAGGCAGGGACTCTCTCATGCTGTGCATATACACAGCACTTAGCACTTAGCACAATGAGTCCCCCATCTCAACAGAGGCCGTTAAGCACTACTGTAATGCAAATCATCACAGGCGCCAGCCATGGAAAAAATTAGTGGGTTCTCAGCACTCACTAGCAGCCAGCTCTCCCTTTACCCCCAGCACCTCTCGTCCGCCGGCAGCCCTGCCAATCAACTCCTTCCCCTCTCTCCCAGCGCCACCTGCCACCATGAGCAGCTGTTCCACGGCGTGCAGGAGGCGCTGGCGGGGAGGAGCAGGGACAAGGCGGGCTCTGGGGAGAGGGCGGGACTGGGTGAGAAGAAGTGGGGTGGGGTGGGGCCTTAGGGGAAGGGGTGGAGTGGCGGCAAGGCCTGAGCAGAGTTGGGGCAGGAAGTGTGGGGGTGGGAGCTTGGGAGGAAGGAGTGGAGTAGAGTGGAGTGGGGGCAGGGCCTGGGCTGAATGGGGGTTGAGCACCCCCAGGCAGAGGAAAAATCCGGTGCCTGTGCAAATCATTAATGATGGAATCTCATGTCAATATCCATGTACCAGGATTCAGCAAATGCTATAGGTGAACATGTACATGCGAGGTCAGACTAATGCAAGAAACATAGTTATGTGGGAGACAGACAAGATTGTCCATGATCTTTGCAGGCTGTTGTATCCTTGCTTTGTGCTGTTCACATTTTTCACAGAACATATTAATGCGCCTTGCTTCAAAGCAGTTAATGGTGACATGACATATCTGCAGCCACCTTGCTCTGTTGGGGGCTGTTGCTTCCCAGTTGTTGGAGTCAACCTGATATACTTCCACGTTTGACTTCAGTGTGTCTTTATATTATTTCTTTTGGCCACCATGAGAACAGGTATCTTGCATTAGATGACCATAAAATATGGCCCTAAGTATTCTCAAGTTGGCAATAGAACGAGATGCCCAGACTAACGCAGCTGAGCATTTATGAGCATGCTTTGAATGCCAGACATCTGACAACGATTCAGGATTTTGATATTGGGAATCTTGCCCCACCATTTGCAAATGGACCAAACACACCACATGTGGAACTGATCAAGTTTCCAAATCATTAATAATAATTAGACTAAGGGAAGGTAGCTTTCTTTTTCTTCCATGTTGGTAACTACTATAAACAAAAATAAGTAACAATCTACATCTGTTCATGACAAGCATTTTACTGAAAGATATAACACTCCCTGTACTCAAATTATCTGTCCTTTACAGGGAAATGTGTAGAAGTAGACAATGGACTTCCATGGTCATGATTTTTCAACAGGATCTCCTTTCTATGATGGGCAGAAAACACTGTTACAATTTATATTGCCTAATTTAACCACGCACTATCAAACCTATTATTTGGCTGATTCCTCATTGACAAGGCAATGTGCTTAGAGGGCAGCAGAATGCACACGTGTACTCTCATGTTGATCTTGCTGTGCCCACAGGCTGTATGGTTTCAGGCATTGTGCTAAAAGTTGAGTCAGGACTCAAAGTAGAGCATGATGTCAGTCTGCCCAATGAGAAGCATGCAGCGGGGCTGTCTCTCAGCTGTTGAAAGCAAACACTAGATAGAACCATTTCCAGGGTAGGGAAACAACAGAGCAAAAGAAAAAATAATGAAGCAAAAATATTTTTAAAATATCCAAAATATACTTTCATAAAATAAAGAGAAAATTAAATAAAAAATAGTCTTAATGTAATGTTCATTGAAAAAAATTAAATATTAAAAAAATGCAGAAATTCTCAAAGTTAAAGTTGCTTTGGTAATCCTGACTTAGCTATATTGCACATCCTATATCTGTACCATAAAATATTACATAATATAAATGTAAATCTTAATGTATTACTGGTTAAGAAGACAGACAGGAATACAAGATACTATATACATGCAATGTGACCAAATTACCAATGCAATACCAACATTAACTTTTGGAATTTCCTGACTTTTGATTGCTTGGAAACAGCTCCCATGGAAGCCAATCAGAATCTTTCTGTTGATTTTAATAGCAAATTGGATTGAGTTCTTTGTTTCTTAACCATAATGTTGCAGTAATGCCAGCTTTATCTTAAAAAGGAGGCGAAAAAAGTACAACAGACACTGGTTAAAATCTTGGGAAATGGTGCCCAGCATGCCTACCTGTGCATTGCTGGCACCAGAAGCATGCACCTGTAAGTTTTAAGGGGGACAAAATTATACTGGGGGTGCTCCAGATGGCATTTAAGTCAAGTCAGAACATTAAGAACCCAAAAACAAAAATAGTCAATCTATCAACAATTCTGTACAACAACCTGCTTCCTTAGGCTTGGATTCTGCATAAATTTACACACATGCTTAAGCATGTAGATTGTCCCACTGAAACCACTGGGACTGCTTGAGGGAGGCAGTAAAGTTAAGCACATGCATAAGTGTTTGCAGGATCACAACCTTAAACTGTAAGCCTCTCAGGGCAGGGACAGTGTCTTCTTCTGTGTTTGTACAGCACTAGATATTGTGGGATTCTTATCTCAAAATGGATATTGACAAAATAGGGAAGGTTCAGACAGAGGCAGATTAAGGTTTTGTGGGGCCCTGGCCAGAGTGAGTGGGGGGGGCCTCCCAATGGTCCCGCCCCCGTTCCACTCCTTCTGCTTGTGGCCCTGCCCCAGGCCCCACACCATTCTGCCCCGCCCACTGCAGCCCCTGTTTGCTCCTTTCTGCCATCCCCCACTGTGGCCCAAGACTGGAGAAGTGCTGTTCCCCCGCCACGGCCCTGGGTCTCAGTGGGGAGTGAGAACTCCCCCAGCCCTGAGGCTGCGGCAGGGAGTCAGAGCTCCTCCATCCCGGGGCTGCAGCCAGTGTCTGGGTGCTGGGCGCTTCTTCTGCCGGGGATTAGGGTTGGGGTGTTGAGGCTTCCCCTGCCCCGTCTGCCCTGTGGTATCTGCTGGAGTCTGGGCACTGACGCTTCCCCCACTGCCTTGTGCTTCTGCCAGAGAGTGGGGTTGGGGCGTGGGGGCTTCCCCCACCGCGCCCTGTGCTGTTGCCAGGGCTCCGAGCTTCTGCCGCCCCACGGCAGATGTCTGCTGGGGCAGGCCCCACAATTGGCTGGGGCCCCTGGACATGGGCCCCGTCGGCCTGTTGGCTAATCCACCACTGAGTTCAGCAAGGAGTTACAAGAATGATTTGAGAGGTGGAAAATCTGCTTTACAATAAGAGATTAAAGAAGCTTCATCTGTGTAATTTATCCAAGAGAAGCTTAAGAGGTGACTGGAAGCTGACGTAGACAAATTCAGACTAGAAAAATGTGCAGGTAACAGTGAGGGTAATTAACCCTGGAAAAATTTAGGAGAGATGTGGTGGATTTTCAGTCACTTGAAGTCTCTAAATCAACATTTTAACTTTCAAATTTCAGCAATTTTTGAAGTATCTCTTATGATAAAAATTGGGGGTGAGAATAGAAAATAATGTTGTTGAGGGTTTTTTTTTTGTAAGTCCCAAAACAGCTGAACATAATCAGCTTCAGTTTAAAACAAACATCTTCTGTGCAGAAACCAAGCATGTAAAATATTAGCCCATAAGAAGAATTTTGGGGGAAGTCACAAGTGAGTAAAAAGAGGGGTTGGGTGGGATTATGGTGTTATAACTTGAGCTTTTTCTGCATTCTTAATTCTAGAGGTGGCATCCTCAACCCTAGTCCATCTCCCTTTTGCTTGGTTAGAGGGCCTGAGTGTCATAAAGGGGTCCTAAAAGCCTCGGTTGCAGTTGGGGAAGGTTCCTTTGGCACACGCACTGTAGAAGGCAGCTGTAAGATTGCCTTCCAAGGAGCCCATTCTAAGCCCCAGGATAGGGGGCTTGTCAGGGGTGGCACTGCAGCAGGCAGACTTTGGAGGTTGACAGCCATTAGGACAACGGTTCCCAAACCTTTTCCCCATATGACCCCATTTTCAGATTTATTGTTTCCTATGACCCCAGACAGTCTGAAGGATGCCATTTTAAAACAGTGTCCTTGAACAGCATCAACTTGTAGGTGCAAGATCAGGCTGCATGGAGGATGCCATTTTGTTCTGCGCACCAATGGTGTCCACCATGGAGTGTGATCTCACATACACCATACATACGAGGTCATGCTGTACGGAGGATTCCATTTTACAATCCCGCACACTCAGGATTGCTAACAGAGCGACCCCACTAGAGGTCACGGCCCATAGTTTGGGAGCCACTGCAGTAGGGCAATTCTCCTTGAAGCTCTCCTTTGCTGTGATGCCTGTAAAAAAAAAATTGACAATGGTGAGGCTGCTTCGTGTTCTGAGACCACTGCATATCATGCTGACCAATACTGTCTCATTGTTTCCTTGCACTCCCCTATCTGTCTGCATGTACCTATTGCTTGTTTCTTGTCTTATACTTAGATTATAAATTCCTTGGGGCATCTTTTTTTCCCTATGTTTGTACAGCGCCTAGCGTAGTGGAGTCCTTGTTCATGACTAGGGCTCCTAGGAGCTATGGTAAAATAAATAATAATAAGTCCTGAGAGGCCATACTTTAGACAGCCCCAAGGCTAACTTATGCTGGGGACCTCTTCAGCCCCAGACAGCCCAAGATTGGGAGAGTGCAAAGGTGGGTTAAAGCTGCCATAGCCACCCATCCTTCTAGGATGGGAGTTCTGTGCCTGTCACAGTGCTAGCAGACTCCTATGGAGTCCTCGCCAAAATAGAAGCTGCCCTGATCCAGGAGAAAATCTGAGGGAGAATGGCAGAATCAGTATTACCTGCCCTCCCCATCAGGGCGAGCTCCCCGCATCAAGCTATAGTTGACAGCTTCTTGCACCATCAAATCTCTCCCATAGTTTTAATTTCTCTCACAATGAAGGAGAATGTATTATTATTTTTTCATCTCAGAGCTGTCGTGCTACAGTACTGAGCCCAGTTTTTCAAGCTGAGAATAATATACCCCTCAGTGTCCATTTTTACAGCTTTTCCTCTGATGCTAAACAGTGGTTCCCTTCTCTTATGCTTGATTGGAGTTATTTGTTTACAGGCTGTGAACAAGCTTTTTCATTAATTTTCAATCTCATTTTCTCCAGGAACCATGTGCCCTCACTGCCCTGCATAACTCCTCTCCCCTTCCCCCCCGCCCCCCACTTTTTTTTGGTAGTTGGTGGCTGCAACTGTTGAGTCGCATAGAAATGCTGGGTTTGGAAACTGGGGGTTATTCATTGCAGTCAGCAGATATGCAAACAATGAGTTCAGAATCTGGCTCTTCAGTCAGTTTCTAGAAAAAAGGAGTTCAGTGAATAATGAGCATTAACAAGGCACAAGAGAAACTGATGTGCAGTTTGAATGTTGTTTTAAATAAGCTGAGAGTGGTGTTGCGGGAGGGGGGAGCAACTGGTGTTGTAAATGTGCATTTGCCTCTCTTTGTTCAGACTGAAGCATATTATCAGTATGTCCAGTTTCATGAAAGCTGCAGAGTTAATTTGGGTAGAACAATCCTGTTGTTTCTAACTTCTGTTATCATATGACATCATAAACTAAACTGTCACTTCATAATCAATCGGAATTATGCACACACACACACAAAAACACCATTTGGTAATGTCAGAATTTATTTAGTTATTTACAAATTTAATTTCACATTTCTCCCCAACTCCTGGAGGTGCAGTAAAATAGATTGGTGCAGAGTCTTGAAGTCAGGAGTTAAGTCTGAAATCTTTTTATAGCCTCCTATTTAAAGAATGACCTTAGGCCAAATTCTGCTCTCAGTTATATCACTGTGAACCTGGAATAAATCAATTTAATTCAGTGGAGTTACTTTGAATTTACATCTGGTACAGGCAAGTCTTATCTTACACGGGGGTTCCGTTCCGCGGTTAGCGCGTAAAGCGAAAACCGCATATACTCAAAATTACATCCCCACGCCCTTTAAATCCCGCCTGCAGCTCTGGCCGCCAAATCTGTGGGCGGGATTTAAAAGGCTCCACCGGGCTTCCTGCCGCGGCGGGGAGCCCGGAGGAGCCCTTTAAATCCTGCCCGCAGCTTTGACAGCCGGGCTGGGGCTGGCATTTAAAGGGCCCGGAGCTCCACGATGACTGGAGCCTCGGGCCCTTTAGTTTGCCCCAGGGGTTACCAGCCACCTCTGCAGCTGGGAGCCCCCTGGGTGATTTAAAGGCCCTCGGACTCCCAGCCACAGCTGGTGCCCCAGGACCTTTAAATCTTGAGGCCACGCCTCTTCTGCTTGAGGCCACGCCCCCGGACTCCGGCCCTACAGCGTAAAGCTGAAATCACGCATGTTAAATGCATGTAAGTTGCGACAGACCTGTATAATTGAGGACAGAATTTAGTCTCACAAGCTTATTCTTATAAAATACCTGTTTAACAGAGACCAAGGGCGGTTGCAGAAACTGCATATTTAATACCTTTCTTTGCAATCGATACTAAAAATTAAATCATAGCCAAAAATATTCAAACATGGTGCCTAAAAGTAGACACCTACATTCATATTTAAATACCTAGGGCTGGTCTACACTACAAACTTGCATTGGCACAGCTGCATTGATGCAGCTGCACTGCTGTAGCACTTCTGGTGAAGACATTCTAAGCCAGAGGTAGGCAACCTATGCCATGCATGCCAAAGGCGGCACGCAAGCTCGTTTTCAGTGGCACTCACACTGCATGGTCCTGGCTACCGGTCCGGGGGGCTCTGCATTTTAATTTAATTTTAAATGAAGCTTCTTAAACATTTAAAAAACCTTATTTACTTTACATACAACAATAGTTTAGTTATATGTTACAGACTTAGAGAAAGAAACCTTCTAAAAACATTAAAATGTATTACTGGCACACGATTTTTCACACCCTGAGCAATGTAGTTATACCTAAGTAAGTCTGTAGTGTCGACCTGTCCCTAGATAACTGGCCTGCTTTAGTGCTTTTCAGAGATCCTGAGCACCTGCAACTCCAAGTCAATGAGAACCCTGGGTACGCAGCACCTCTAAAAGTCAGGCCACTCTTTAGCAGAAGGGTACCTAAATATAGTTTTAAATGCCTTAACTTTAAACACCTATGTTTGTAAATTTTGGCCTGGGAGTCTTCCAAAACCATATAAATGGAAATCAAATACAAAGGAGCCAAGATTCTGAGACCATTACTCACTTTGAATGGTATCACTGATTTCAGTAGGATAACTCACAGAGAAAGGTGGGTAAGGGTGTCAGACTCTAGACCTAGGTGTATAGAAAATTTAACATACTCATGACTGAGCAACGTAAGAATTCCTTTGTTATGGATTTCTTTCTGAAGATAATACAAACGAGAAAAAATGAGCAATTATCTATTCTTTGTACTGAGGCATTTTGACAGATTTGTGATTAAATAGAGAAAACCTCATCCCCTGTGTGTTGTCTTTCAGTTGGGCCTTTGGCCTTTGGAGATCAGGAAGCCCAGTGAAGGTAGCAAAAAGAATAGTTACAAAGAGAAACCTCAAAGAATGCTGTAACCTTTCAACTTTACACACATAATAGCTGAAGTTCACAGAACTTCTTTTGACTAAGTCTTCTCACAAAGACATGTTAAACTACAAATACAAGTGTCTGCAAATCATCTAATATTGCATTTCAGAGAAACCAATTGATTTGGGAAGCAGAGGAGGAAGTGCCACTGTTATTGCATATCATTCCCCACCTGCCTCCAAAACTCACTGAAGCCCCTCCATGGGAATGTTGACTGTTGACCTCATCTTGAAGGGTCTATAGGTTTGGGTGAAATATCTATTTGCTAAGGATGCTTCTAGAAATAATAATGGAGGTTACTGAAGCTGTAACAGCAAGTAGAAGAAGTAAAATATATGTACTAAAAATAGACTTGGCTATAGATTTTAAGCATTTAGTGTTAGAGACTTAGAGTGAAGCCTAGAAGAAGTTGGTATTATGTGCTTTGCAGAAGGTCATGAAATTTAGCAATATGTATCTTGTGATAGGTAGCAATGTATTGTATAGCAAACAGGTAAACTACAAAAGAATATATGATAGCATTTTAGGGGCTTTTTGCAAGAAGAGCAAATGGCATTGCTATATCGAAACTATTGGAAAAGGGACTGACACAAATGGTTGGGTTAACTGTCAGAAATGTAATTAGGGTCAACTGGAATACCAAATATGCATAGGAGTCTGAGTCTTAATGGGATGTGGTCCCGGATATATGGGGGGGGGGGAATTGAAAAAGGTGTAGGAAAATTTGTCAAACTTATCCATAGCTGGGACACTAGGATGATCACATGTGGTAACCGGATAGGAAGCCTGGCCCAGCACCATCCTCTTGTGGAGAGCTCCAACGATGTTTTCTTCCATCTTTGTTTCTAATGGTCTCCATAAGGTTGTAAGCATGCACAAAGTAACATTGTCAATATGAACTATGTAGGAAACCACTTTACTGTACTTATTCTTTTGTGCATTGATTTTTCTATTATTTCAATTATTTTTGTATATATTAACTTAAGCTCAAAGTTCCCGTGTGTGCTTCACCAATTTCATCTTCTTAATTAACTCTAAGTAGCCACCTTAACAAAGAACTTGTTGTTTGTGATAGGTGCACATTATACCCTAGATTAATCCCAGGCTACAGGGAGTTGGCCAGGGCCTGAATGTGTTGGAAGGGAGCAGGCTGGAGGTGAGAGCGCATGGAACAGAGGAATGGCTGCTCTTCACATCAGCATTACCTCTCCTGAGTTTCTCCTCTACAGGTTGGAATCTCATCTCAGAAAGGTTTCTGCTGTAGTGGCTGGTGAGGGATTACATAGCAGCTCAGTTCTTGTGGAAGCTAACCTGTCAGGAAATGATGAGAGCCATAGAATCATAGAACTGGAAGGGCTTTCAAGAGGCCATCTAGTCCAGTCTCCTGCACTCATGGCAGAACTAAGTATTGTCTAAACCATTCCTGACAAGTGTCTGTCTAACCTGCTCTTAAAACTCTCCAATGATGGAGATTTCACAACCACCATAAGCAATTTATTCCAGTGCTTAACCACCAACAGTTAGGACCTTTTTCCTAATGTCCAACCTAAACCTCCCTTGCTGCAATTTAAGCCCATTGCTTCTTATCCTATCCTCAGAGGCTAAGGAGAATAATTTTTTCTCCCTCCTCCTTGTAACACCTTTTATGTACTGAAAACTGTTATGTCCCTTCTCAGTCTTTTCTTCTCCAGACTAAACAAACCCAATTTTTTCAGTCTTCCCTCCTCACAAGTCATGTTTTCTAGACCTTTAATCATTTTTGTTGCTCTTCTCTGGCTTTTCTCCAATTTGTCCACATCTTTCCTGAAATGTGGTGCCCAGAACTAGACACAATACTCCAATTGAGGCCTAATCAGCATGGAGTAGAGCGGAAGAACGAACCAGTGCAGAGCACAGGGTCTCTGTGCGGATGACTCTAGACCCTTTGGTTTCTCTGAGATCTCTGTGGATCTCAGGTGATCTGCTAGTTTTGGGGTCCATGCCCCTGTTCATTCTGCAGGGGTAAGCTCAGCCCCTGGGAAGGATACCCCATAAACATTATGAGGAAAAGCTCATCAGGTTTTCAATCCCCTACATGAGTAATTCCCTAATACAGGACAATCAGGCTCTCAAAAGAAAAAATAGAAGTCTGCACTCAGGTTTCCATAGGGAAGTGAATCGGAGTTAATGATGCTCATTCCTTCTGCTTAAAGTCTTTGAGCTGCTTGGAACTGGGGCTGAATGGTTTTTTTTAACGACTTGCATTTAATCTGTCCACTGCATGCACATGATTTTCATTCACTTCAGCGGGAACTGCATGCTTGCATGTGGGGATGGAATTTGAGTCCCTGTAATGTTATATATTAAACTATTTGAATATTTGTGGGAAATAAGAAGGCATTGAGTACAGCAGTTTCCATTCCATATTGACCTGTTGGGGTAGTGGTAGTTTTTTCCCTCCCTTTATTCCCCTTTCACTGAACTGGCAGCCATTCTAGACTACAACATCTGGTCAGAAGGAAGAGAGACATAACCTTTCCCAAGATGCTGTCTATGCTGCTCTGTTGATGTATTTGCAGGCTGTGATGCATCTGTCCGTCCATCCTTTTCTACCTGCTATCCTCAGGAATGATTCCAAACAAATCACACTGGTGTCATGTTTACTCCCTATAACCTTTGACATGGGGTTGGAGGTTATTCCTTCAAAATCACTTTGTTAAATGATTTCTGCTTGGAAAATCACATGCTATTCTCGGTGGTCACTATTTTATAGCATTAGCATTTCACCTCAGGAATCTTGGTGTCAAATCATAGGTGGGTCACGAATGAAATAGCTATTTGCCCTTATCCATATCACAAAACTCATATTATTTGCCATGATAGACAGACTTCCTTTAGTTAGGAAAGACTGAGGACTAGAATGGCAGGATAGTGTATATTAGTAGTGAAGCAATCTCTTGTACTGTGTGGGGAAGCACTGTAAGTGACTCTAGCTGTTGCCATCATGTTCAGTTTTATGATCATCAGAAATTATACATTGTATAATGTGACTTTCAGAGCACAAACTTCTGCAAGGTTGAGAATTAATTTGGAATATATCAACCAAAATAGTACCTCAGTAAGTAAGCCTCATGAGTCAGATCCTGAGCTGGTGTAAATTGTCATACCTTCATTGGCTTAAACTGAACTACAACAGTTTACACGAGGTGAGGATCTGCACCCTTGTACTCTGCAGCGAGATGAATCTAAATCCTGTAACCAGGCTCCTGCAGCATGCATGATGCTGAACATAAAGAGCACACTTACATTCTGCAGCATTTTCCAACAAATTGAAAAATAGAGGATATTTTTTAAAAAGGACTTAAAAAGTGAATATGAATCTTAATTATGTAAGGATCCCCTGGGCCATTTATTTTCAAAATTAAATTTTATTTATTTTGTTTGCTGCTCTAGAGTTGTCATTTATCGATGTGTTGAAGATTTTTGTATGGACAACTTAAAATTACATTGCAGAAGTTGAGGGGGCTGGAGGTGGAGAGATCTGCAGATTACTATTGTCAGGGGCGGCTCTAGGAATTTGGCCGCCCCAAGCACGCCGGTCCCGCGGCTCCGGGGGACCTCTTGCAGACGTGCCTGCGGAGGGTCCGCTGGGGCGGCATTTTGCCGGCAGGGCGGCAGGCGGCTCCGGCGGACCTTCCGCAGTCATGCCCGCGGCAGGTCCACCGGTCCCGCGGCACCGGTGGACCTCCCCCCCGCATGACTGCGGAAGGTCCGCCGGAGCCGCCTGCCGCCCTGCCGGCAAAATGCCACTCCAAGCGCGCGCTTAGCGCGCTGGGGTCTGAAGCCGGCCCTGACTATTGTGCAAGGGACATTTTGTGGTCAAGAACTAGAAGAGAGGACCTGAGTGTTAGGGGCCCAGGAAAGAGTTGAGACTTTTGGCTCTGGTTTTCTCATTCTCCCTAGTGAACAGAGGCACAGGCCATTTGAATTGTTTTGGGAGGGTTTGAACTCCTTGTTTCTCACCACCCCAAGACTTGACAGCAATCAATTGCCTCACTGTTCCCCCAGCCAAGTGTTTGCCACTTGTCATTCCTTCCCTATTTGAATAGGCCTTTTAGACAGCCAAAATTTTCTCTCTCTTTTAAACATATATACACACTGCTCTTTTGCTCCCTGTATTCTATACAGACCGTCCCTTCTAGGGGCCCCCATGAGTCCCTCTCTCCCCTCCCCCCGCATGGAGCTGCTCCCGCCCCAAGTCCCTTCTTAGCAAAGCTGGGCATTTATCCTATTTGCTCTTGCCAACCGATGATGGACAAATGCCCAGTTTTGCAAAAAAACCAGCCTGTCCTGGCCAAAATAAGACGTATGGTCACCCTAGACTGTAATAAAAGCTGCCCAAGGGGCCTGGGTAGCTGTGGGGAACCCCGGACCCGCCACCTGCCCTGAGAGCAGCCCCCAGCCCATGTCCCGGCCTCCCAGGGTGCGCTGTCCAGGACAGGTGGAGGGTCCAGGGCTCCCCACAGCAGCCCAGGCTCCCTGGGCAGCTCTTACCACAGCCTGGCTTCTGGCCAGGCCAAGAGGCAGGGCCATGGGGGGAAGGGGAGGAGCAGGGGACAGGGCTCCATGATGTGGTGTGTGTGGGGGGGGGGGCAATGTTATTTGTGCCCAGGGCCCCAATAAATCTTAATCCACCTCTGTCAAGGCCCCCAATGATGAAGCTGAATAAATAGCGTCCAGACATCCTGGGCCTAAACAAAACTCCCAGGCAATCAGTGTCTGCCCTCCCTCGCCTGGGCTTAAACTCCTAGTCCTTCCCCAGGACCTTGTCGCTTGTACAGGAGAGCAGGCTCCAGGGTAATTCCCTGATCCTTTACCCCAGTAGCTTTCTACTGCTTCCCTCACCAGGGGATTCTGGGAAGCACCTTGCAGCTCTCCCAGAGAGCTTCCACGAGTACACATGTACACACATGCATACACTGTCCTGACTACTGCAAGGCTCTTTATAGAGGCCAGGGATTCTCTATGAGGCCCCATTGAAAGGCAGCTAATTAAACACAGGTGAACTGTACCCACTCCCTCTTAACAGGGCCAGTCATCCTATGACAGGATCCTTGCTGTCCCTGGCCGGACAGGATATATAAGGAAATAAAAACTGGGTCATAGGGGAAGAAGACTATGGCCTCTTTCTCCTGGGCTGGTTGAGGCATGGAAAAGCCTGGGAATGGTGAGCAGCATTTTTCAGCTGAGTTGTTATTTTGTGTTGTTTATTTCCTTTGTTATAAACAATCTACCATGCAGGGACTGGGGCATGGAGTTTGCTTCCCTTTCCTGGCTGCTGGAACAGCCCACCAGCCTACAGCACTCATATTCCCAAACTCAAGGTGCAGGTATGAAATGTATACAGATACAGAATTTATAGTTGGCAAAGATAATAAAGAACAAACAGTACCCAAAACCAAAGTGAATTACCACCACCACCCCCAAGGCCTGAGAGAAGGGATGGACTTACCATTCCCTAGGGCCATGTCTGCACTACAGAACTGAACTGTTCCTAACTGAATTGGTTCAAGCACAAATGGCTCAGTGTGACCCTATCAGTTCACATTCTGAACCAATGAAACTTTGCCCAGTGTCCAAACTAGCACTATTCTAAACAGTTTGATTGCAGTATACTCCCTAGGCATCACTCCCAGAGTTCCTGGCACCACTACTAGAGCAGTGCATTCAGGGAGATGTCAAAAGCCAGTGGTGGACAAACATAAAAAGACCATGCTGGATCAGACCATTGGTCCAGTCTTCTGACAGTGGCCGGTGCCAGATTCTTCAGAGTGAATGAACAGAATAGGGCAATTATTGAGTGATACATCCCCTGTCACAGAGTCCCAGCATCTGGCAGTCAGAGGCTTAGGGGCAATGAGTTCCACAGGTTGTCTTTGCATTATGTGCAGAAGTACTTCCTTTTATTTGTTTTAAACCTGCTGCCTATTAATTTCATTGGGTGACCCTTGGTTCTTGTGTTTATGTGAAGGGGTAAATAACACTTCCTTATTCCCTTTCTCCACGCCATTCATAATTGTGTAGACTTCTGTCACATCTCCCCTTAGCCGTCTCTTTTCAGACAGTCCCAGTCTTCTTAATCTCTCCTCGTAAGGAATCTGTTCCAAACCCCTAATCATTTTTGTTGCCTTTCTCTGTACTTTTTCCAATTCTAATATATATATTTTTGAGATAGAGTAACTGCACACAGAACTGCATGCACTATTCAAAGAATGGGTGTACCAGGGATTTATATAGTGGTATTGTGATATTTACTGTCCTCTTATCTATCACTTTCCTAATGGCTCCTAACATTCTGTTAGTTTTTTTGACTGCTGGTTCACATTGAGCAGATGCTGTCAGATAGAGTGACCAGATAGCAACTGTGAAAAAATGGGACAGGGAGTGGGCGGTAATGGGCACCTATATAAGAAAAAGTCCCAAAAAATGGGACTGTCCCTATAAAAACGGGACATCTGGTCACCCTACTTTCAGAGAACTATGATGACTCCAAGATCTCTTTCTTGAGTGGTAATAGCTAATTTAGACCCCATCATGAGGGTGCACTGTGAGAGAGTGGTTTGAACCACTACGATTAGGGCAGTGGTCTCCATCTACACTGGCACTAAAACAATGCAGTAGTTTAGACTAGCTAACAGGAAATTGAATCCAAAATGGAAGTTTAACCATTTGGAGCACTTTTGTATGTGGACATGAGATATTTTACAAGTCTGCTAGGGAAACTAAAGGTTCTTTGAACAGTAAAATTCTCTAGAGTAGACAGGGCCTTACTTGGCTGGATAAGGGAAAGAAGTGAAATCCTGAATCAAGGACCCTCTGCTGAGAACACACCACCACCAGCCACTGTGAAAATACATGTATCCTCCAGATGTTGCAAACATATGTACTGATGACAGCCTTCGCTAAAGCCTGAATTTTAGCTAGCATCAGCCCAAATATATACCTATGTGAAATTGCAGAGGCAGCTTTAAAACCGTTTAACAAACACACACACACACACACAGAGCATATAGTTTATTTAATCTCTTTAGTCAGCTGTCACGCACAGACCTAAGTGTATGCTGTGGCAGCTAGGATGATACAGGTATGCTGTTTTTCATCATGCTTTCTCCAGAGAATGGGAAGTTCTGGCCAGAACTAGGGCACAGTGCTTTTTAGATGCATAGTTTACTCTACTGTACTTGTACATTATGGAGCAGATTTTCGAAACTGCTAAGAGCTCAGCAGCTCCCATTGACAGCCGTTAGGAGCTGAGTTCTTTTTAAAATCCAGCCTCTTATTTAGGATCTTAAATGGGAGCTATTGGGTGCTGAGTTTTTTTGAACATCTGGTTCTATGTATAATGTGCCTGTACAGCAATCTAGCCAGAATTCTGCAGTGACCTTTTGTAGGACAAATGCAGTGTCACTGTCTGTAATATGCCATTGCTCTTCCTTTTTAAACACCTCACAGCCTTTGGGACTGTTTCACACATTTCATTGTTACCTATGTGTTATCTACCTAAACAGACAGCATTCTTTTTACAGGGAGCTGGTCCATGAAGTGGATTCTTTATTCAATGTGCAGCCAGCATAGTGAGTGGAGCATAGGGTGGAGGTGTTCACAGTGACCTGTGCGTCACTATCACAAGACCTGGGTATTGATAAATGTTACTGAGAATGTACAGAAGGACCCACTCCTTATCTGATTATAGTCAATGGAAACACTATAGAAGGGGTCGGCAACCTTTCAGAAGTGGTGTGCCGAGTCTTCATTTATTCACTCTAATTTAAGGTTTTGTGTGCCAGTAATACATTTTAACGTTTTTAGAAGGTCTCTTTCTCTAAGTCTATAATATATAACTAAACTATTGTTGTATGTAAAGTAAATAAGGTTTTTAAAATGTTTAAGAAGCTTAATTTAAAATTAAATTAAAATGCAGAGCCCCCTGGACCGGTGACCCGGGCAGTGTGAGTGCCACTGAAAATCAGCTCGCGTACCGCCTTCAGCATGCGTGCCATAGATTGCCTACCCCTGCACTATAGACTTCCATAGCAAAGGAATTGGCTTCATAGTTTGTTTGTTTTTAATGATACTTGTCATTGTAGCAATTTTCATCTTCAGAGCACTGTATAGTCATCAACTAATTATTCCATACAATACACCCTCAGGTTGGTAAGTAATAATATAATGTGTCGTCATCCCCATTTTATTCTTGGGGATACTGAGGCAGAAAAGTTAAGTCTCTTGCCTAAGGACTCACATCAGAGCCAGGATTAGAATATAGGCAGACTTTGGCATCCTGGCCAATAATCTGTTAATCATGTTGCCTCATCTCTTGCTATGAAGTGGTTTTGAACACCTGTAGGGCAGATTGCTAGGAAGAGGGAAGTGCTTTGATGAACCTTCTTCCTCTGTAACATACACCTCAACTGAAGGCACCTGCCCACTAATTGTGAAATCTGTGCACAGCCTTGAACAGACTAAAAGGACTCCCAAAGATTTTGCATGCCCAGAGAGCAATGGCTGCAAAATATGCTCATTGGCACCCGCAGATAGCCAGAAGTTATGCCTCGTCCTGTAGGACACAAATCTAGCCATGTTTACCCATGCATTTATGACCTCCAGACTGAATTTCATATCTGGGAAGGACGCCAAATAAAACTTAAAAAGCTTCAGCTGATACAAAATGCAGCAGCCCATCTGCTCAGCCACAAAAGTCACTGTAAACACATCACCCCTGTGCTCACTGTCACTACACTGGCTGCCCATTGAATAAAGAGTCCAGTTCAAGGACCAGGTCTCTGTAAAAATAAATGTATCTGTTTAGATAAATAACTAGTTTGTTAGAACCAGGTAGGTAGAGCCCTGTGTGGGTACAAAATGTGTGTCCACATCCAATCCACGAGCTGCAAAAATGGTCCGCGGATATCAAGTGGATATCCACGGATTTGCAGGGCTCATCAGGTAGGTGACAATGAAATGTGTAAAATAGAGTTCCAAGCCTGTGAGGTGATTAAAAAAGGAAGTGCAGTGGTAGATTACAGCCAGTGACACTGCATTCTCAATGTGAAGAAGCATTTGTGTTACTTCGCAGGGACATGATGGAATGAAATCAACACACCCCCAGAAACATTGATATGCAGTAGAACTCAAGTAGGATCATCTTTAAATATTATTGCTAGGAGAAAGAAGGAAACAGTGACAATAAAAGGCCTTATAAAATTATACTATATTAATTGCAAAGGCTATGTTAACGCAACCTTTCAGTCAAGATTTAAATACTCATGCCAGGAACATGAGCATTCTGGTACCCACAGCAGCCTCTAGTATCTAAAGCCAGATTAATTCCTGGTATACAGGAAATCAGCAACATTACACCACAGACATGAATTGGCTCACAAAGTATGTGAGGTATGATATTAAAGGTAATATTCATGTATGATATTAAAGGTAATATTCATGTGTGCAAATGTGTCTGGTTTACTGTTGCTATAACTTTGAATTTCCTGACTCATATACTTAAAATCTCAATCAAAAGTTATATTTCCATGGCCTTTTTTAATTTCCTTGTTTTATTTTTAGATGTGGGGGCAGATAAATAGAGGAAAGACAATGGGGAAAAAACAAAAGGACCAATATGTACATTCCCATTTGAAACTACAGTTATTAGGTTAATTTAACATAGTCATCCTGTTTTCATTTATTGATATTATTACTCAGTTGTATTATCATAGTGCCCAAGAACCAAATTCAGAAACCAAGACCCCATTGTGCTAGGTGCCATAAGATGGTCCGTACCCCACAGAGAGGTTACAGAGACAACGGCTGTATGCAGACAGACCAACTGGGGAGTACAAGGAAACAATGAGACAAGTATTAGTCAGCATTATACACAATGGTTTCAGCACACCAACAGCCTAGCTGTTGTCAAGCTTTTTGTAGGCTTGATGGTAAAGGAGAGTTTGAAGGTGGATAATGAGATAGCTTTGTGGATGTTTGTGGGAGCTCCTCCCAAGCATGAGAGACCGCGTAGGACAGGGGTGGGCAAACTACGGCCCGCGGGCCATGTCCAGCCCGTCAGACCTTTTAAACCAGCCTTTGAGTTCCCACCAGGGAACGGGGGTGGGGGCTTGCCCCGCTCTGCATGTCCGTGACTCTGCACGGCTTCCAGAAGCAGCACCATGTCCCCCTGCTGGCTCCTACACATAGGGGCAGCCAGGGGGCTCTCCAGCTCTCATTGGCTGGGAACCGCGGGCAACGAGAGCTGCAGGGGCGGCTCTGCAGACAGGGCAGCGAGCAGAGCCGCCTGGCTATGTCTCTGCATAGGGGGACATGCCGCTGCTTCCAGGAGCTGCTTGAGGTAAACGCCGCCCGAAGCCTGCACCCCTGACCTCCTCCTGTGCCCTGACCCTCTGCCTCAGCCCTGATCCCCCTCCTGCCCTCTGAACCCCTTGGTCCCAGCCCAGAGCCCCCTCCTACACCCCAAACCCCTGAGCCCCAGCCCAGAGCCCGCACCCCCAGCTGGAGCCCTCACCCCACCCCACAAGTCCCAGACCCCTCAGCCCCAGCCCAGAGCCCCCTCCTGCACCCTGAACTCCTCATTTCTGGCCCCAGAACCCGCACCCCCATCTGGAGCCCTCAGCCCCTCTTGCACCCCAGCCCCCAATTTCGTGAGCATTCATGGCCCGCCATACCATTTCCATACCCAGATGTGGCCCTCGGGACAAAAAGTTTGTCCACCCTGGCTAGGAGAAAGCACAGATATGCTTGTTTGAAAATGTAGCTATATGTATTTATGAACTGTTATCTTCTATGCCTGTATTGGATTCTCCTGACCTGCAGTTGAATGAGGATTAGATGGTACATTCTAGCCCATGTCAAGTTTTGTGCTTGTTTGTGCATGTTCAAAACCACAGAGGACCCATTGCTAGCAGTACCTGTAAGGTGCTGGCCTCCCCTACTGCCACTGTCTTGTGGCCAGTCTGTGCTGCTGCAGGGAGTTAAAGTAGAAGCAGAAAGAGAGAATTAAGTCATAACACTTGACTTGGAGGTACCAACTAGAAGAATGAAGGCTGTAGGGGGGAACTAGGGCATAAAGAAGGAACAGAATAATTGTTAATGCTAAAAAGACGAGGTTTAATGTTACTATTAACAATTATTTTCCTTCCAAGATTAAAATTCAATTTGTTTTCCTCCTCCTCTTATAGGCAGAAATGGTACGTGCTGCTTTCCAAGCACAGAGAGCCTTCCTGTTGTTAGTGTCTCAATATCAAGAACCTCAAGAGGTAAGAAAATCAGTATAACATTTTGGGAGGCAACCTGCTAGAATGTCTGTGTATGTATAAATGGCAGCATACAAGCTCTGGTGCATTCACTGCTCTGTATTTAGAGCGAATGTGTGATGGTGTGGTATAAATGCTGTACTCACATGAGTTTGGGATGGGAGCAGTACCAGTGGCAAAGCTAGAAGTGGGTCATGCGGCTACTCTTAAATGAGTGCTGATATAACCACACTATTATTTATGCTGTTTGTCACACATATGACAGAACATTTAAAAAATATTTTAGAGAGTTTTAGAACCTTTTTCCCAGGACTAGTTTTTGCAGCCCTCCACCTGTAAAGCAAGGTACCTTAGTAGCTAGAAATTCCATTGCACAGGGATCAGAGTAAGCCATAACATCCATCAAATGTCCTAAAACAGTTTTCCCATGCCTAAAAGTGTCACAATACTAACAGGATCTTTGGACCTTCTGGGACTGGAAGTGAGTGCTGTGTATCTCATTGGGAAGCTGGAAACCTCCTGTTTCCCGTGGAATAAAACTCCCATTTCTACCATGCAGGGACACTAGGTAACAGACTTGAAAGTCACAACATTTTTAATGTATAGAAACATTATTATTGGCCCAGGGCTGACTCATGCCCTGCCTAAGGCCCAGATTACATGAATTATGGGAGGAAAATACTATGAGGAGGTAGTATTATGGGGAGAAGGAAGAAACATTTCTCTGTCAGGATGATTATTTTTTTAAAGGGAAGTTATTTGAATCTTTCTTCATAATTTGAAGCTAGGGATTGGAGCAGCCATGTACTTGCTGTGGAGCCTCTATTGCAGATTCTGTAATACACTGGTCTTTGATGTGTCTGTATCAAATATCCCAGTCTCTCCACGGGCCCACCTTCAAATCCTCCTTCATGGAGCGTGCAGGGAATGAAGAGTCCCTGTGCACAGTCTGTCCGTGGCTTGCAATCTCAACCCCCTTGTTTTGGCTCCTTGCTTGATAAAGTGTATAATCCAGTAATCCCTCAGCAGGGCTTCTAGTCACTAGTCTGAATTAGCAAGGTTCTGCTGTCGCTGACATTCCTACAGATACAAATAAAAAGATATTTGAATCAGTACTTTTTAATGGTGTGGGCACTCCAGGAGGAAAACAGGGCCAAACCTTGACACATGCAAACTCCAGGCCAGACCTTTGATTTACACAGCCCAGAGCAAGAAGGAATCAGGCTGTGAATTGTATCCCCATCTGGCCCTGGGCTCAGAGGGTAGAAGGGGGTCATGATTCCCAATAGGGCATGGCCTCAAGCAATCATTTATCCTGTTTGCAAGTCCATCCCTGCACGAAGCTATAGAAACTCACAGGTAGATCAACCCTTTACAATAGACAGATTCCAATTCCTTGTTGTTATATAGACATCTCTGACAGGAGTAAAAAATTGATTTTGGGGATTGCTATTGTTTGCCTTTTTAGATGTTGGGGTATCAGAATTATTTTCTCCATGCTTTGCTAGTGAGAGCTGTGGTGGCCTTTCCCTACATTGAGCCATAACAACTTTCAGGCCATGCTCTATAGTGCTCTACCATCCTGAAGAGCCCTAAAGATTAAACCTGCCCCTGGCCTGCATTAACTCTTATTTCAGTTTTAAAAGCTTTTTACTGAAGTCAGAGCCATACAGTTTATACAAATCAGCCTGACACACACTGACAAGATACATTCAGCTCATGCGTAAACTTTGGACTTCTATTTTTTCTTACCTTGTGCTCTTGTGAATAAGGGGACAGGTATGCAATGGACTTGAGACTAATTTCCGTGCAGCATAAAGGACATAGAAACTATAATGGGAGATGCTATATAACAACCGAGGTAGGTGTGACCCTTTCCAGGTTACCCTGGTTGTGAGGCACCTCATTAGCATCTGCACTTCGCGTGAGGAATCCTTGTCTGTGCCTGCCAGGGGTCAGCTCCCTGAAACCACCAGCCACAGGTAGCACATATCCTCCCCTCTCAGCCCACGCAGGCTATACTGTCCCCTCTGTGGGTTAGCGATAGATAGGCACATGCCAACCCCCGAGTCCTCTGAGCATCTCCATGCAGTATCCAAGCCCTGATACACTGGGCACTCACAGAAATCCTAAATCCTCTGCTCCCAAGGGAACAGTACACCCCAGTGTACCCATTACACATTTGATCACAGCTCCACTTAACACCAGGCACTTAGATCTGTTTATAGAGAAAGCAGGTATAAGTTTATTTAGCAGAGTACAGAGTTTCAAGTAATAGCAAGGAGAAATATTAGAAACAAAGGGTTACATGTGAAATAAAATCATAACACGCCTGCTAGAGGCTAAATTTAACTAATAAGAAAAAGTTCACCCAAAATCCTTCCAGTGTATTACAGCCAGGCTTGGCTGTGATTGTATGTTCATGAAGCAAGCTCATTGTCAGCTTACTTCCTAGGTGAAATAACTTGTGTGTCTCCTTACGTTCTCCTGATGTACCAAACTAATTCATGGCCATAAACCGGACACCCTCCTGCTGTGCATTCCTTCCTGTAGATTTTGTGATCTCTTGTCAATTTCGCAGTCTTGATTAGCTGGTGATTCCATATGAAAATACACTTCATAAAAACAGCCATACTGGGTCAGATCAATGATCCATCTAACCCAGTATTCTGTCTTCCAACAGTGGCCAGTGACAGATGCTTCAGAAGGAATGAACAGAACAGGGCAATTTATCCAGTGATCCATCCCCTGTCATCCAGTCCTAGCTTCTGACAGTCAGAGGTTTAGGGACACCCAGAGCATGGGGTTGCATCCCTGACTGTCTTGGCTAATAGCCATTGATGGACCTATCCTCCATAAACTTACCTAATTCTTTTTTTAACCCAGTTACCCGGTATACCTTTGGTCTTCACAATATTCCCTGACAACAAAGTTGTGTGAAGAAATACTTCCTTTTGTTTTTTATTAAACATGCTGCCTACTGATTTCATTGGGTGATCCCTGGTTCTTGTGTTATGTGAAGGGGTAAATAATACTTCCTTATTCACCTTCTCCATACCACTCATGCTTTTATAGACCTCTGTCATATCCTCCCTGAAGCCTGGTCTACACTACGTGTTTAAACCAGTTTAAGGAGCGTAAAACCGATTTAACGCCACACCCGTCCACCCTAAGAGGCCCTTTATATCGATATAAAGGGCTCTTTAAACCGGTTTCTGTACTCCTCCCTAACGAGAGGAGTAGCGCTAGTATCGGTATTACCATATCGGATTAGGGTTAGTGTGGCCGCAGATCGACGGTATTGGCCTCCGGGTGGTATCCCACAGTGCACCACTGACCGCTCTGGACAGCAATCTGAACTCGGATGCAGTGCCCAGGTAGACAGGAAAAGCCCCACGAACTTTTGAATATTTCCTGTTTGCCCAGCGTGGAGCTCCGATCAGCACGTGTGGTGAGGCAGTTAAAAATCAAAATAAAGAAAGAGCTCCAGCATGGACCATGCGGATGTGATTGCTGTAAGGGCAGGCAAATCTGTTCTATCAGCGCTCCGTTACAGAAGACGAAATTCAAAATCATTTTTAAAAAATCTCCAGACAGACGCCATAGCAGGGACTCAGCTCACTGCTGCGTGACAAGCGTAACGGAAAGCCAAAGAATCAAATGGACGCTCATGGCCTGGAGGACTCAAGCTATCCCACAGTTCTTGCAGTCTCCGAAAAGTATTTGCATTCTTGGCTGAGCTCCAAATGCTTCTAGGGTCAAACACAGTGTCCGCGGTGGGTCAGGGCATAGCTCGGCAATTTACGCACCCCCACACCCACACCCATAAGTGAAAGGGAAAACAATCCTCTCTTGACTCTTTTACATGTCACCCTATCTTTACTGAATGCTGCAGATAGACGCGATGCTGCAGCACTCAACACCAACATCCTTGCTCCCCCCCCGCCATGGGTGGCTGATGGTGCAGTAAGACTGATATCCATCGTCATCATCAGCCTATTGGCACATGGGGCAGTGCAAAAGGACTGGTAACCATGCCGACTAGCATCAGTTAGGTCGATCAAGGGTGCCTGCCCCTAATTTTTCCTGGTAGATGGTGCAATATGGCTGGTAACCGTCTTCATCATAGCAACAGGGGGCTGAGCTCCATCAGCCCCCACCCTTCATGTGTAAAGAAAAGATTCAGTTGCCCCTGGACTAGCAGTGGGATGCTGGGCTCCTCTCCTACACACTGCTTAATGTCCTGTCTGGACTATCATAGCAGCTGGAGGCTGCCTTCCACTCATTTCTCACTAACAAGTCACTGTGTCATCACACAAGTGGGGGGACAATGCTATGGTAGCCCAGGAAGGCTGGGGGAAGAACAGAATGAACAGGTGGGGTTGTTGCAGGAGCACCCCCTGTGAATAGCATACAGCTCATAATTTCTGCAGGATCTGACACAGAGCAGCTGTGCTCTCTGGTTCTATGATACAGTGGTTCTCTAGTACACTTGCCCATATTCTAGGCAGGACTGATTCTATTTCTAGATACCAAAAAGGAGGGATTGACTCAGGGAGTCATTCCCAATTTTGGCTTTTGCGCCCCTGGCTGATCTCAGCCAGGGGCACTTATGAAGGCAGCAAATGGTGCAGTGCAAAAGGACTGGTAGCCACGATCATCTTATTACTAATTTATGGTATGGTAGATGGTGCAATATGGCTGGTAACCATCTCTGCTATCATGCAAAAGCAAAAGCATGCTGCTGTGTAGTGCTGCTGAATCGCCTCTGTGAGCAGCATCTAGTACACATACGGTGACAGTCACAAAAGGCAAAACAGGCTCCATGATTGCCATGCTATGGCATCTGCCAGGGCAATCCAGGGAAAAAAGGCACGAAATGCTTGTCTGCCGTTGCTTTCCCAGCGGAAGGAGTGACTGACGACATTTACCCAGAACCACCCGCGACAATGATTTTTGCCCCATCAGGCACTGGGATCTCAACCCGGAAATTCCAAGGGGCGGGGGAGGCTGCGGGAACTATGGGATAGCTACGGAATAGCTACCCACAGTGCAATGCTCCAGAAATCGACGCTAGCCTCAGACCGTGGACGCACACCACCGCTTTAATGTGTTTAGTATGGCCGCGCACACTCGATTTTATACAATCTGTTTTGCTAAAACGGTTTATGTAAATTCGGAATAATCCCGTAGTGTAGACGTACCCTTAGTCATCTCTTGTGTAAAATGAACAGTCCCAGTGTTTTTAATCTCTCCTCATATGGAAGCCATTCCATACCCCAAATCATTTTTGTTGCCCTTCTTTTTTTCAAGTTCTAATATATCTTTTTTGAGGTGGGGCAACCAGAACTGTATACAGTATTCAAGGTGTGGGTGTACCATGGACTCCTATAGTAGCATTATGATATTTTCTGCCTTATTATCTATCCCTTTCCTAATGGTTCCTAACATTCTGCTAGGTTTTTTTACTTCTGCTGCACATTGAGCAAATGTTTACAGAGTACTAGCCATAATCACTCAAAGATCTCTCTCGATTGTTAACAGCTAATTTAGAACCCTTCATTTTCTATGTATAGTTGGGATTATGTTTTCCAATGCACATTACTTTGCATTTATCAACATTGAATTTCATCTACCATTT
Organism: Mauremys reevesii; assembly: GCF_016161935.1. Taxonomy (NCBI): domain Eukaryota; kingdom Metazoa; phylum Chordata; order Testudines; family Geoemydidae; genus Mauremys; species Mauremys reevesii. The sequence goes on along the minus strand of NC_052624.1, from coordinate 177,407,087 downwards.
TGTTGCCCAGTCACCCCATTTCGTGAGATCCTTTGTAACTCTTCTCAGTCAACTCTGGACATACCTATTTTGAGTCATTTTATATAGTCTACAAACTTTTCCACCTCACTGTTTACCCCCTTTTTCTAGATCATTTATGAATATGTTGAATATGAATATGGTCTCAGTACAGATCCTGGGGGCCCTGATATTTGCCTTCCTCCAGTGTGACCATTTATTATTCCCCCTTATTTCCTATCTTTTAACCAGTTACTGACCCTTGAGAGGACCCTCCCTTTCATCTCATGCAGGGGCGGCTCCAGGCACCAGTGCACCAAGTGTGTGCCTGGGGCGGCAAACCACGGGGGGCACCCTGCTGGTCGCCATGAGGGCGGCAGTCAGCCTGCCTTCGGCAGCGTGCCTGCGGGAGGTCCTCCAGTCCTGCGGTTTCAGTGGCAGGTACGAATCCGCGTTACTGGCGGACCTCCCACAGGCATGCCGCTGAAAACTGCCTGATTGCTGTGCTTGGGGCGGCAAAATACATAGAGCCACCCCGATCCCCTGACTGTCTACTTTGCTTAAGAGCCTTTGGTGAGGACCTTGTCAAAGGCTTTCTGAAAGTCCAAGTATGCTATATCCCCAGGGTCAACCTTGTCCACATGTTTGTTGGCCCCCTCAAGGAATTCTAATAGATTGGTGAGGCTACCTTTACAAAGCTGTGTTGACTCTTCCCAAACATATCGTGGTCATCTATGTGTCTGATAAATCTGGTCTTTACTTTTGCCTGGTACTGAAGTTAGGCTTATTGGCCTGTAAGTGCCAGGATTGCCTGTGAAGCCTTTTTAAAAAATCAGCATTACATTAGCTATCCACCAGTGATGTGATACAGAGGCTGATTTAAGTGATAGGTTACGAACCACAGTTATTAGTTCTGAAGGAACTCAAATATGAAAGTGCGGAACTCTTGGGTGAATACCATCTGGCCTTGTTAACTTATTACTGTCCAAAACCACCTCTCCTGACACCTCAATCTGGGACAGTTCCTCAGATTTGTCACCTAAAAATAATGGCTCACATGTGGGAATCTCCCTCACATTGTCTGCAGTTAAGACCAATGCAAAGAATTCGTTTAGCTTCTTGGCAAAAGCCTTGTCTTCCTTGACTTTTTCTCTAGCACCATGGATTGTTTAGCAGGCTTTCTGCTTCTGATGTACTTTAAAAAAATTGTGCTGTTAGTTTTTGTGTCTTTTGCTAGTTGCTCTTCAAATTATTTTTTGGCCTGCCTATTTATACTTTTCCACTTGGCTTGCCAGAGTTTATGTTCCCTTCTATTTGACTTCATGTCCTTTTGTCTCTAACTGCCTCTTTTACTCTCTCGTTTAGCTATTTTTTGGTCCTTTTACTGTTTGAGGTATACATATAGTATGATGTTCTAAAAAAATTCCTTTTAGGCATTTCACTCTGCTGACAGTTCGTTTTAATTTCCATTTACGTAGCTTCCTCATTTTTGTGTAGTTCTCCTTTTGAAGTTAAATGCTACTGTGGTGGGTTTCTTTGGTATTTCCTCCCCTAAAAGGATTAGGGTGACCATTTTCACATTGGGAGTGAGGACAACAAGATAACAACAGATATAGCCAGAGGGGGGCGGTTACGTGTAAGGAAGAGGGGGGGGACAGATTCTAGATCTACAAGTCATACTGGAAGTACTGTGTCCCTACCGAGTTGGGTGAAAAGAGTGAGAGGAGCCCAACAGGAAAAATTAGGATGTTTGTTCACCAATGCGAGAAGCTTAGGTAACAAAATGGAGGAACTGGAGCTCCTGGTCCGGGAATTGAAACCGGATATCGTAGGAATAACAGAAACATGGTGGAACGGTAGCCATGACTGGAGTACAGGTATGGAAGGGTATGTGCTGTTTAGGAAAGACCGATGCAAAGGTAAAGGTGGGGGAGTAGCACTTTATATCAATAATGAGGTAAAATGTAATGAGATAACTAGCGCTGCAATGGACAATACAGAGTCTGTTTGGGCAATGGTCACATTGGGGAAGAAAACTACCAGAGCCTCATCCGGGATAGTGATTGGGGTGTGCTATAGACCGCCAGGATCTAGCTTAGAGATGGATAGAGAGCTCTTTAATGTTTTTAAGGAGGTAAACACTAATAGGAACTGCTTGATCATGGGGGACTTTAACTTCCCGGATATAGATTGGGAAACAAATGCTAGTAATAATAATAGGGCTCAGCTTTTCCTAGACGTGATAGCTAATGAATTCCTTCATCAAGTGGTTGCTGAACCGACGAGGGGGGATGCCATTTTAGATTTGATTTTGGTCAGTAACGAGGACCTTGTTGAGGACATTGTTGTAGGGGACAACCTTGGCTCGAGTGATCATGAGCTAATTCGTTTCCAAATAAATGGGAGGATAATCAATAGTGCATCTGAGACTAGGGTGTATGATTTCAAAGGGCTAATTTTACTAAATTAAGGCGACTAGTTAGGAAGTGGACTGGGCTAACATATTTAGGGATCTAAGGGCAGATGACGCCTGGGGTTACTTCAAGTTGAAGTTGCAGGAGTTGTCAGAGGCATGTATCCCGAGAAGCGGCTCGTAGGTAGCAGTTTTAGACCGAGCTGGATGAGCAAGCGTCTTAGAGGGTCATTAAGAAAAAGCAGAAAGCGTACCAGGAGTGGAAAATGGGAGGGATCAGCAAGGAAACCTACCTTATTGAGGTCAGAGGGTGCAGGGAAGCTGTGAGAAAGGCAAAGCGACAGTGGAGATGGACCTAGCGAGGGGATTAAAACCAATAGCAAATGGTTTTTTAGCCATATAAATAGGAAGAAAACCAAGAAAGAAGAAGTGGGACCGCTTAAAACTTTAAATGGAGTGGAGATTAGGGATAATCTTGGAATGGCACAATATCTGAATGAATACTTTGCCTCGGTCTTTAATGAGGCTAATGAAGGGCTAAGGAATAGTGATAGAGGGACCGATGGGAATGAAGATATGGGGGTAGACATTACGGTATCTGAGGTAGAAGCCAAACTTGAACAGCTTAACGGAAGTAAATCGGGGGGCCCGGATAATCTTCATCCTAGAATATTAAGGAATTGGCGAGGATATTGCTAGCCCGTTAGCGATAATCTTTAATAAATCCCTAAATTCGGGATTGTACCGACTGACTGGAGATTAGCTAATGTAGTTCCTATATTCAAGAAGGGAAAAAAGTGACCGGGAATTATAGGCCTGTTAGTCTAACATCTGTAGTATGCAAAGTCATGGAAAAATCTTAAAAGAGAGAGTGGTTCCGGAGCATGAGGCGATGGCAACTGGGATAGATTACAGCATGGATTTACGAAGGTAGATCGTGCCAAACCAACTTGATCTCCTTCTTTGAGAGAGTAACAGATTTTATAGACAAGGGAAATGCAGTGGATCTCATATATCTGGATTTCAGTAAGGCGTTTGATCCGGTACCGCATGAAGAATTACTGGTTAAATTGGAAAAGATGGGGATCGAAATGAAAATCCAGAGGTGGCTAAGGAGCTGGTTAAAGGGAGACTGCAGAGGGTAGTATTGAAGGGGAACTGTCCGGTTGGAGGGGTTACCAGTGGAGTTCCTCAAGGCTCGGTTTTGGGTCCGATTTTATTCAATCTATTTATTGCTGACCTGGGAACCAAGAGTAGGAGTGGGCTGATAAAGTTTGCGGATGACACCAAGTTGGGGGGTATTGTCAATTCGGAAGAGGATCGGGATATTCTCCAGGGAGATTTAGATGACCTTGTAAACTGGAGTATTAGTAACAAGATGAAATTCAATAGTGAGAAGTGTAAGGTTATGCATTTAGGGATGTCTAACAAGAACTTTAGTTATAAGCTGGGGACGCACCAGTTGGACGTAACGGAGGAGGAGAAGGACCTAGGAGTCCTGGTTGATCGCAAGATGTCTATGAGTAGGCAATGTGATGTGGCCGTTAAAAAAGCTAATGCGGTCTTGGGTTGCATTAGGCGAGGTATTTCTAGTAGGGATAAGGAGGTGCTAGTCCCGTTATATAAGGCGTTGGTGAGACCTCATTTGGAGTATTGTGTGCAGTTTTGGTCTCCCATGTTTAAGAAGGATGAATTCAAACTAGAACGGGTACAAAGAAGGGCCACTAGAATGATCCGAGGAATGGAAGGCCTTTCGTATGAAAGGAGACTTGAGGAGCTCGGTTTGTTTTCCTTAACCAAAAGAAGGATAAGAGGAGATATGATTACACTCTTTAAATATATCAGAGGGATAAATACCAGGGAAGGAGAAGAATTATTTCATCTCAGTGCTAATGTGGACACGAGGACGAACGGATATAAACTGTCAGTCAGGAAATTCAGGCTTGAAATTAGACGAAGGTTTCTAACCATCAGGGGAGTGCAATACTGGAACAGTCTACCGAGGGAAACAGTGGGGGCGAAGGACCTCCATGACTTTAAGATTAAGCTAGATAAGTTTATGGAGGGGATGGTATGATAGGATAACGGGCTTAGTCAATAGGTCAATTATGTGCCTGGTATGATATAACCTTTTCCAGAGGGTTTGGCTGGAGAGTCTTGCCCGCATGCTCGGGGTTCAGCTGACCGCCATATTTGGGGTCGGGAAGGAATTTTCCTCCAGGGAAGATTGGCAATGGCCCTGGAGGTTTTTCGCCTTCCTCCGAAGCATGGGGCAGGGGTCACTTGCTAAGGAGTGGGTGGATCGGCTTATGTGGCCTGCATCTTGCAGGAGGTCAGACTAGATGATCATAATGGTCCCTTCTGATCTTGAATTCTATGATTCTATGATTCTATGACCAGATAGCAAGTGTGAAAAATCAGAATGGGGGTGGGGGGTAATAGGGAGTATAAAAGAAAAAGCCCCAGATATCAGGGCTGTCCCTATAAAATTGGGATATCTGGTCACCCTAACAAAGATGTTAAATTTAATTACATTATGGTTGCTATTCCTCAGTGGTTCAGCTATATTCACCTTTTGGACAGATCCTGTGCGTCACTTAGGACGAAATCAAGAATTGCCTCTCTCTTTGTGGGTTCCAGAACTAGCTGCTCCAAGGAGCAGTCATTAATGGTGTCCATTAACGACTAACTTCCATTGTAAGACACCCAATACACAATGGTCAGCCAGGGAGATAAGTGTCTCCTATCCCTTGTCTGAACAGAAGCTGTTTATCACCTTTTGGTGACCTGTCTTACCTTAGGAATGCAGTTTTCAGTATATATACACACACATTATCCCTTCCATATTATCTGTAATATATTTTGCAGTGATTGTGATGAACCGTGTGAGACAGGCTTTCAATAGAGACCTTACATGACATTCTTTGGCACATTATTATCCATATAACTGATACAGGGGATCCCTGTAAAACTCTATGAACCCCCTTTGCCCTCTGTCAATTGGTTGATTGCCAATCAAGAGGTTCCTAGGTCACGATAGGTTAAGCACTAGGCGTGCAGTATTGCTAACCTGAAAAATGATCAGTAAGGCTCGCCCAAAAGTTCATGATTGGCTTTAAAAAATAATGGATTTGGGGGTTCTTTTTGTTTGTCTTCTTGTTTCTGAGCTTTTAGCATAATTGAGTCACATTTTCAGGCTTTTCTCACTAACTATGAGGGCTAGAAACTTTCAGTTAAAAAACAAACAAAAAAACCCTAAGATTCTCATGTAAATCACTGCTTTCCAGGAGCTGGGACTTTAAGGAACACACCACATACTGCAGAACTTGCAATACAATCACAAGACTTGGCAACTTGGTGCATAATTTTACTTGAACTTTGGCTGCCCTGACACAGTTTTGTTTACCTTGTTGAAACCTACACTAGGACTTACGGGGTCAAGGCTGGAATGTTATAGCTATAGACGGAGGTCCACATAGACATAGTGTGTAGGCGAACACCACTGGAAAGTTAAAAATGTCATAAGTATTGAAAAATCAATAAGGTTTTTTTTCTGATCACTTTTGAGTGAGACCAGGCCCAGTGCATTTGTTGGTTTTAATATCAACAGCATTAGACAGCATTGCTGATATACACATTTATTTTGGTGTGCCTCCATAAAAAAGATATTGCTGTTCATTCTGATTTTTTTTCAGACTCAGTTCTTTGCATAGCTTTACACTCAGCTATCCTGTGGGCAGACCTGAACACTGTTGACTGCTGCTTATTCTGTGCAAAATGTAGTTTGCATGGCAGCAGCTTGAATAGTATTTTCCATTGCAAAGCATGCAGTTCCAGGCACTACTCTGTCTTTTCACATCTCCATGTCAGTGGTAGAAAAAAAATCTGTGTTAATAATTCTACACAGATTAATGGGTTTGCAGATTGTTTTCTGCGCCACATATGAAAACTGGTGAGCATAGAATAGCCCAAGAGAAGGAAGGAAGGGGAGACCCCCCATGACTATATCAATGTGATGTCATCTGGGTCTGCTTGTATTTATAGCCTAAAGCTACAAAGTCAGTGTGGAATCCAAACAGGAAAGCTAATCATTAGTGTATCAGAATGCACAGGGCAGAGAAAAGCAAATGAAGATAACAGGGTATCTGTAAATGCAAGAGAAAAGCGAGTAATTCTGTCATTCAGCTGTCTAGACTGTTTGCTTTAGTAATGTAAAGCTGTGAATGAGCCAGTGAGTTGCAATTATGGCATAGTAGCTTTGTAGATATTCAGAGACAGCGGTGTGGAGACTGAGAGGATTTACTGAGTTCCTGTGGTGTTGGGATGTTGCACATGGTGACTTTTTAAGAAAAAAAAATAAAGAGAAAAAACCCTGAAAAAACAAATTAGCTCAGCTGTCTTTGCTAAAGAAACTAATGAATTAGGCAATCAGCATTAAAAAGATGCCTGTTGTGGTAATAATATTATAACTTTGAGGGTCAGAAAATAGAAATACATAATGTGTAGAAGCCGGGATTTTTTTCTCTTCTCCTTTTATTCAAATGCTGAGGTCACTAATTAATTTAGTTCTTTAATATCTGTAGTTAGTGTGTTACTATCAAATGCTCTTCTAATAGTTAAACTCATTTAGCTTGGTTTTGTTCAGATTTGTTTCTTAATATGAGCTTCTGCATTTTTTCATCTTGGAGCTTGTTGTGGTGCACAGCCTTTATCATCTGTATATGTGAAAATAGCTGTTCCAGATGGCATACCAATCCTGCATCAACTGCAATAAATTACTTAGCAGGGTGCATGTTCTCCTTACTTTTTATGGTCATGTTCTATATTTGGAGGTGCAGTGGAAAAGATCACATGACAAAACTATCATTTTATATTAATGTTTGTCTCCCAACTAGTGGCTGCTGGATACAAACTAATGCTGGAGTTCCTATATTCATCCACTTATTGGAAGTAATTTTCTGATGCATTTTAAAATGTTATAAAATGTAAACCTATCTACCATAAATTATTTATATATGGGAATGGAAGGGGGTGAAAAGAGAGTAAAAGAGTTGTAAGTGTGTTGTGTTCTGTGAGAAATTATTTTAAAGGCATTTTGAGTACTTCGATTTATATGTTTTTTGAGCTGTTCAAGAAATTAAGATAACAAAACGTTGTGAAACAGTTTTGAACTGCATTTCCTATTCCACACATTCTACTCCAAATCTAATTCTGAATCAAACAGAATATTATTTTGTGGCATATTTAAAGTTATTTGTTTCCTTGAGTAACTATCTTTTTAACAACATAATTTTTTACTTGTGATGTTCAAGAAATGCATTCTTGTTCCAGAATAGTTCCATTCAAAGTCATAGCAGTAAATATTCTATGAATGATAAATTTTATGCCACTGCTTCTTCAGTAACTGTTTCTTTTCACTTCAAGAGTTTAAATATCTCAAGAAACTGCTTTGTCAGTTTGGTCTTCTATTTGTATCACTGTTCCCACAAAGGGGATCATTAATACGATAAATTTGCCCATGATTTATTATAAGTATAAGCAGTATCAGATTTAGATCTGTGTCAAACGCATTGCTGCAGATAGTACTGGACTGAGATGTTGCAGTCCATTTTATCAGGAACCTCTCATATTAAAGTTTATTCCTCAGATATGTTGTGGGAGAGAGAGGCTGCTTTTTCATGATGTAATGAATGGACTTGCCATTAAGTCCATTCATTTAAAATTACACCACAGCACTTCTGAGGTAAAACCCTTTACATTCAAAATTTAGTGTCCATACAAATAGGCACAGCTAGAAATGTAAGAAACTGGTCATAAGAGATTATTACAACTTGATTCAGATGACAGATGCAGTTCAGACTATAAATGGTGCTAGAATATAATTCCTCACACACACACATACACAAAAAGTGCTGATTGAATTCAAATGTCTGCCAGTCCCCAGCTGGTCTGATATTAACATTCTGTAGACAAACATTCCGCTCAAATACCTGCCTTTAATGTGCAGATGCTATAACCCAGTGGTTCTCAAACTTTTTTTTTCGTGGACCACTTGCAAATTACAGAGGGTCTTGGCGGACCACTTAATGATCTTTCCAAATGTTGTTTGTACCGTTGGCTAACTATTGTAAAGCGCTTTGGATAAAAGCACTATATATATAAAAAACTTAATAATTAACTTTTTTTATTCTACAAATAAAAGCACACAACTCATATTTTTATATCAGTAGTCTAATGCGATGGATGTGCCCTCTCTACCCCACTGCGGCAGCCCCCAAGCTGGGGCTGGGAAGGAGCAGGACCTCTCCCTCTCTCCCCCACCACAGCAGCCCTGGAGCTGGGACTGGGAAAGAGGGGGGTCTCTCCCTCTCTCCCCTGGCACAGCAGCCCCTGAGTTGAGGCTGGGAAGGAGGGCTGTCTCTCCCCGGCAGCCGCAGTCCTGGAGCTGGGGAAAGTTGCCATTTTCTCTGGCTGCTGCAGCCCTACACATCCCAAATTCCCCCATCCCCTCTTCTCACCCCACTGCCCCCTCCCACCTACCCCCTATTCCCCCCAACGCCACCATCTCACCTTACATGTGCGTCTTCTCCAGGGTCCAGGCACCTAATTAGTGGAGCCAGGCCTGCGTGGCTCCACTAATTAGGTGGGTGACCCCACATTCTCTCATGTGCGGCCACCAAGGCGCATACCTTAGAGGGAGCTGTCCACAGACCACCTGAATGGAGCTCGTGGACCACTAGTGGTTTGCAGACCACAGTTTGAGAACCTCTGCTATAACCAATTTGGGGGTGGGGGATGGGAAAAAAAATCAATCACAATAACTTGTACTCAAAACCCCACAAAAACTAGGGAAGTTAGAGTAGAATCGTAGGAGCAAAATCTGAGGTTTTAAAGGGCCCTTTACTCAGGCATGACTTCTATTAAAGTCAGTGGGAATTTGCCTGGAGTAGAGACTGAATAAATGTGTCAAAATTTAGTCTATAGAAATTAGAGATGAATGTTTCTAGCCAGCTAGTTCCTGCAAGTGCAGGATTGTTCGCAGCATCATATTCTTACATTTTTCTCCAGTCTATTTTGTTCAGATTGAAAAGAAGTTGAACACCATTCAGATGAAGCTAGCATCTCAGAAACGTTCGAAAACATCAAATGGTATGAATTCAAGTCAATCGAAGAAACCTGTCTTCCAACTAAACAGGTCCCACTCTCTTGGACGGTCACCCAACATTCTCTAAGGTGGTATGGTCATTTGCTTCTAATGTCCACCAGCTTCCCCTGAGAGAACTATTTTCAATTTTATCCAATGAAAGCAGGATAGAAAATACCCCTTGGAAGACCTAAAACACAATGGTTGGATAGTATCAACAGAAACATGTTGCTCATAGGCATCTAATCCAGTAACCCACCAGATTTGGCTCAGGACAAAACATTATGGAGGCATATAACTTGTTCAGTGGCCTCTATGCTCTCCAAGCAGAAGCATGGGAACTAACCTATTTTTAAATGACCCCAGTGATAGGATGGCCACTACGTCCCATGGGAGACTACTGCCTCAAGTAGGAGATTTTTCCTATTACTTATGTACAATTTATCTTTGTTGATTGTCATTCCATTACTGATTGCTCCTAGATATACTACCCATGGACCACCTATTTTCTAAATACATCCCTTCCTCTTCAATTATTGCTCAGCCAAACTAAACATTTTAGGTCAAGATCCGCTGTCATTTTACTCATTTGGTTGACTTCAGCAAGGTTGCACCTTTGTAACTAGTAGAATTTGGTCCAATTATGTTTTCTTCTTTCTTAAATCTTTCTAGACCCTCAGGGCACAATCTTGTAAAAAGTATGGAGGTTGAAGTGAATGAGAGTTGAGAGTGCTGAGCACCTAATAGGAGGCACTCAGTACCTTGCATCATTAGACTCTTATTTCTCCCCCTGCCCACCCACCCCTCACACACCCTCCCCTGGTTCTCTGAATTCCTTCCTAATTGTCAGCATGTTTCAGGTATGAATAAGCCTAGCACTATGTGATGCCTGCGGTCTCATTAATGCCATATAAAGAGGGTCCACAGGCAGCATACAGTTCCCAGCTCCTTCACATGATGCCTTTTTATATGCAGCCCAAAACTGCATGGGCTCTTTTTTTGGTCAGCATTGCAGACTTACATCCAGTTGTCCACCACCATCCTTGGTTGTTTTTTGGTAAGTATTATTGTTTTCCAAATAGCTACCCACCATTGATTGCATATTTCTCACTTCTTTTCTCCAACTGCACTTTACCAGCTTCAGACTCATTTTATTTCCTGCCCACATAGCTAACCTCTCTAGATCCCCTTGTATGGTTTCTCTTTCCTCATTGGTGTCTGCACAACCTCCCAAATTAATGTCTTCTGCAACTCAATGGTTTGAGGTGTTTGAGACACACCCTGCATTGCAGGCAGGGCACTTAGCCTCGGGCAGGCATAATGCCACCTGAAGCTTCAGGGAGTCCAGAAAGACTGTGATTGTTGTGCTGCCATTGAGGAAGTCCAGTCTCTGTACCCTACCAGCTCTTCTGGCCAGTGCAGAAGGTGGATGGGGCTACGGTCCTGCTTCTTCACACCCTTTTGAGGGGCAGACACCACCACCAGGACTAGCTTCTCACAGACCTTGCACTTCTCAGTGTGAGCACTCTCATCATGTACGCATGCAGGGGCCAGACACAAGTAAGAGGGAGGCTTCTTCCATCTTTGACCTCCTAGCACATCCATGCAGCAGCTGAGCACCATCTTATCATTTTAACGGATATGCTATTCATTGTCTCTCGAGGATCATGAGTGAAATAGAAAATGCCTCTGGACACAACACTAATAATCCCTGTAGCACCTTACTGGATACCTGCCTGAAACATTTCCTTTTAACATCTATCCTTTCTCCACAGTCCTTCAGCCAGTTTTCAATCCCTGCAGCAATGCTCATACTCAAGCCCTTGAGCCAGATAAGCTTACATTAAACCATTTTGATGTAAGCATTCTGGTAAGAATCCCTAATACACTAGGGACCATAGTCTTCATTTTTTGCACACCCAAAACTGAGGTAGCTCACTCCCTTGGCCAGCATGTCCACCCACTTCCCAGCACTTTTGGGCTGCACTCACCCCCACTACATCTTCTGGCAGGAGAGACAACATGGCGATTGGGCACTGCTTCAATCTCCACCTCTGGCAAATTTGCTACCATTGGGACTGGGGGTTTTGCCATCATAAACACAGGATGAATCCAGTTAGTGGATTTTAACAGTGGCAGTGTTTAGAGAAGAATGATTGTCCTTAAAGCTGGAGTGTCCATGAATGCCCATGTTGGAGCGGTACTACAGCATGTGATTTCTTTTTAAAACCCGAGAAGCTTATATAGCTAGTCAGCTCAGTCTTCCTGCGCACTTCTGTGTTTTCAGTTAGTGCGCGTGCCCTCGTACAGCCATTCTCTGTCATGAAATTTGCTTCAGTGTATAGCTAGAACATACATCGTAGGGCATACCACCTAACAAACAGAACCCAGGATTACCTCGAGCAGCAAAAATTAGGAGCAAATCAAAAGCTTGATAACTGCTCTTGCCTGAGTAGCAGCCCACAGTTAGGAGTGGCATCTGTTCAGTTTGCCTGGGGTAGCAGAACACCCAGATGGGTCTGCACAGTTTGTCCGACTGTAGGAGTGTCTCTTTGTTGGATGTACAGTGCACTGCCTAGCCAGAATGGCCGCAGAGGGTAACACGGTGTGCAGTAGCATGCAATTCTGATTATAAATATTGTCAGACTAAATCCAGGCTCTCAGGATAAATATATTGGGCCTGATTCTCTGTTGGTATAACTTGGCACAGCTCCACTGACGTTTACACCAGCTCCAGGTTTCTTCACTGATTAGGAAGCTATTTCTCTTTCATGTCCCTGGCTGTTTACTTCCCTAACATTTTATGCATAAAAATAAAAACCACAAGTGACTAAAATAGTAATTTGTCAGTTTTGACAGAACACCTATTAGTTATTAGGTTGGGATTGCTGTGGTTTTTAAGAGAAATACATCAGGCAAACCAATCTGATAGCTTTCTTTGATAGGATAACGAGTCTTGTGGATAAGGGAGAGGCAGTGGATGTGGTATACCTAGACTTTAGTAAGGCATTTGATACGGTCTTGCATGATATTCTTATCAATAAACCAGGCAAATACAACTTAGATGGGGCTACTATAAGGTGGGTGCATAACTGGCTGGATAACCGTACTCAGAGAGTGGTTATTAATGGTTCCCAATCCTGCTGGAAAGGTATAACAAGTGGGGTTCCGGAGGGGTCTGTTTTGGGACCGGCTCTGTTCAATATCTTCATCACAACTTAGATATTGGCATAGAAAGTACGCTTATTCAGTTTGCAGATGATACCAAACTGGGAGGGATTGCAACTGCTTTGGAGGACAGGGTCATAATTCAAAATGATCTGGACAAAGTGCTCCACTTAGGAAGGAACAATCAGTTTCACACATACAGAATGGGAAGAGACTGTCTAGGAAGGAGTACAGCAGAAAGGGATCTAAGGGTTATAGTGGACCACAAGCTAAATATGAGTCAACAGTGTGATTCTGTTGCAAAAAAAGCAAACATGATTCTGGGATGCATTAACAGGTGTGTTGTGAGCAAGACATGAGAAGTCATTCTTCCGCTGTACTCTGCGCTGGTTAGACTTTAACTGGAGTATTGTGTCCAGTTCTGGGCACCGCATTTTGAGAAAGATGTGCAGCAATTGGAGAGAGTCCAGAGAAGAGTCACAAGAATGATTAAAGGTTCAGAATTGGGTTTGTTTAGTTTGGAAAAGAGAAGACAGAGGGGACATGATAGCAGTTTTCAGGTATCTAAAAGGGTATCATAAGGAGAAGGGAGAAAACTTGTTCACCTTAGCCTCTAAGGATAGAACAAGAAGCAATGGGCTTAAACTGCAGCAAAGGAGGTTTAGATTGGACATTAGGAAAAAGTTCCTAACTGTCAGGGTGGTTAAACACTGGAATAAATTGCCTAGGGAGGTTGTGGAATCTCCATCTCTGGAGATATTTAAGAGTAGGTTAGATAAATGTCTATCAGGGATGGTCTAGACCAGGCCTGCACAACATATGGCCCGCGGGCCGCATGCAGCCCCCCCCGCAAACGGCGCTCTGCAGGCAGCCCAGAGCCCTTTGAATCCCAGCCCCGGCCGGGAATCAGAGGGCTCTGGGCTGCCCGCAAGGGCAGGGAGCCCAGAGCCCTTTAAATCCCAGCTGCAGCCAGGAATCAGAGGGCTTTGGGCTGCCCGCAGCCGCGGGGAGCCCAGAGCCCTTTAAATCTCAGCCACGGCCGGGAATCAGAGGGCTCTAGGCTGCCCGCAGCCGCGGGGAGCCCAGAGCCCTTTAAATCCCAGCCGCGGCTGGGAGTCAGAGGGCTCTGGGCTGCCCGCAGAGATTCCCAGCCCGCGGCCGCTGATTTCCCCCTCCCCAGACCCCTGCCCTAACTGCCCCCCCAGGACCTCTACCCCCTATCTAAGCACCGCTGGTCCTTGTCCCCTGATACCCCTCTCCCAGGACCCCTGCCCCTAACTGCCCCCCAGGACCCCACCCCCATCTAACTGCCGCTGCTCCTTGTCCCCCGATTGCCCCCTCCCGAGACCCCTACCCCTAACTGCCCCATGGGACCCCAGCCCCTATCTAAGCCTCCCGTCTCCTTGTCCCCAACTGCCCCCTCCTGAGACCCTCCCAACTTCCCCCCAGGACCCCACCCCCTACCTGTCCCCTGATAAACCTCTGGGACTCCCATGCCTATCCAATTGCTGCCTGTCCCCTGACTGCCCCTCCGAACCTCTGCCCCATCCCACCCCCTGCTCTCTGTCCCTTGACTGCCCCCGGAACTCCCTACCCCTTCTCCCACCCCCAGCCCCCTTACCGTGCCACTCAGACCAGCATGTCTGGCTCCGTGCAGCTCCAGACAGTTGCTGCCATGCTCCCCCGTGGAGCCCACAGTCCCCTCCCGCCCCCAGCACCTGCCTTCCAGATTTGAACACCTCAAAATTCAGGAGTGCTCAAGCTCAGTTTGGGCAGCTTTTACTTCATTTCTCCCAAATCAAATATACTGATCCACTGTAACTTGCTGTAGAAAAAGTAGGATAAAATTGAGCAAGAAATGCTTATTAGGACTGGAATTGCTATTTTCAACAGCCATTGCCTTTTTGTTTGTTTGAAAGGAAGACAGTGATATTGCATTGGCAAATTCCCCATGGAAAGAAAGAGTGGAACAAAAAAACAATAAAGGCACCTCAACTTCTCCTCATTTATGGAGGACAGTCTTATAATATGCATCCAGATATCCTCCAATCACACAAGCTGAAAATTGTTCCACTTTACTGCAGCTCTGTAACCATATGGGAACCAATCCTGTCTGTGTTTTGTGCACATCCAAAATTCCTGCTGAATGACCCGCCCTGGGAGCGAGTTACCAGTGACCCAGGGCTGGGGCAGCAGCAGGGTGGAGGGAGGGCACTGGTGGGGAGGAAAGGGGGAAGCCCAGCGCTGGGGCGGCAGGGGGTGTGTGTGGGTGGGGGGAGAGCCCAGGACTGGGGCAGCAGGAGGGTACAGGGGGGAGCCCAGGGCTGGGAAGGGGAGCAGCCAAATTTTTTTTTGCTTGGGGCAGCAAAAAACCTAGAGCCGGCCCTGCCAGGTTCCCCCAGCCGCTGGAGCCCCGGTCCCTTTAATTTGACCCTGAGGGCTCCCAGCCACCTCTTTAGCTGGGAGCCCCTGGTTGATTTAAAATAAAGTATCACCTCCCCACCCCCAACCTTCCTTTTTGTCCCACAGCTGTTTTGGTGGGGCGGCGCTGGGGAAAGAGGGTTTGTTTCCGCAGGGTTGGGCGGCTCTGGGGCGGGGTGTTTCCGCGGGGCTGGGAGGTTTCGGCCCTCAGCTGTTTTCTTTGGAGGAATGTGGCCCTCGCCGCTTTATGAGTTGTGCAGGCCTGGTCTAGACATTAGTTGGTCCTGCCATGAGGGCAGGGGGCTGGACTCGATGACCTCTCAAGATCCCTTCCAGTCCTAGAATCTATGAATTTATGCTGAATCACATGCTTCTGTCAATAGACAACTGACTTGGTAAGGCCAGGAATTTTTCCCCACACTTTTGTCGCACCTTGTTAAGGCCCTCATCCTGCACTATTAAAGTCAATCAGAGCTTTGCCACTGACGTCTGTGAATGCAGGAACAAGCCCTAAATGTACCATTGTGTTGGAGATGCATTTAATTTAAGAAAATCAGAAAATTCACTTATGTATGGAGGGTCTGCACAAGGCCCCCAGCATGGAAATATTGCTCTAGCCCTCCCTGAGGGAGGTGTGAGTGGATTGGTCACACAGGGTGATTTCTGAAGACGGATCTCTGTACTGATCCCGAATAAGCTGGTGTGGTGAGGCCCTATAGGCTCAGGGTGGGGGAAGTTCTACTGAAGCTGCAGCTGCACATATTTAGCAGTAACCTACTTGCTCCCCACTGCACAGGGCAGAGGATGCTATTCTGGCCCATAGGCTGAAGTAGCAGATGCAGAGGGGCTGAAATTTCTTCCCACTCAAACCTCGCACAAGACAAAGCCCATTTGTGCAAGGAGGGGTGACTCATCTCGTCCCATGGAGGAGGAGGAGTGTGCAAAAGGAACCGTCCGGCAGCTGCCTTTGAAAGCTGGATACATTTTTGCTAGGAAATAAATAAATAGAAAATTGTAACCATTCAAGGGATCCAGATATTTCCCAAGCAGCAAGCCCTGGAGTTTCAAGGCTGTTTAGCAGCTTGTTTTGGTTTTATTTAGATTCAGCTCTGAAAATCATTTGTCAGCCTAACACAAGCACCATCTCAGTTGAGTTCAAATTGTTAATAAAATAGAAAAATTATTCCATCACAATGCTGACATTCTTGAATGTCAAAAACAAAACCTTTCATGTCTTCCTTATGCATAATAAAAGAAGGGTCCAAGTCCAATTAAAAAAAATGCTCTTTACAGATTTCCATTAAAAGAAACACAAACATATGAAAGTATGGAAAAGCACAGTTAATGCACACAAACTCTGCAACTGTAGTTAGGCCAGAAACTCTTAGATGATTTTATCCATCTATAATAGAGTTTCATCTCATCAGCGATAACAGAAACTACAATGCCTTATTCTTCAATACACAGTGATATCACTAACTCTGGCCTACCTTATGGCCATACACAATTCACAGTAAAAGATATACTGTACTGCTTGGTGGAAGTGCAGGGAATTATTCTAACTTGGAATCCGAGATGGGAAGGATCTAGGATGACCAGATAGCTGTGAGGATGCAGCATCTCAGGTTACAACTCATCAGATGCTAATCCAATCACTCTGTGTAGCTCCAGCATTGTTTCGCAGTGCGACCACTCTCTGCTCTCACTCGAAGTCAGGTAACCTGGATACTGTAACTGAAACGTACTAACTCAAGCTAACTGTTGCAGTATGGACAAGGTTGGAGAGAACTCAGGGGAGGACTACACAGCAGCTGGAGGGTGCTTCCAAACACAGGTATATAGACACACGCTAGCTCTGTTGGAGCTAGTGTGCTAAAAAAATAACAGTGTCCTTTAGCAGCACGGGCAATGGCTCAGACTTCCGCCTGAATACAATCACACCCATCCCCACGGGTATATAGTTGGGTGGTTAGCCTGAGCTACCCCTGGCTACGCGGTTATTGTTAGTGTGCTAGCTCAAGCAGAGCTAGTACATGTCTGTCGATCCATGCTGGGGAACACCCTCCCAGTTGCTGGGTAGATATACCCTAAGTATTGTCAACCCCAAGCATTTTTTTAAAAAAATGAGTCAAGCCCCAAAACACTATGACATTGGCTTAAAGTCATGAGACTAAAAATAATACGTTGGCGTCTTTTTATTTGCCTTGTGGTTTAGGATTCACATTTTCAAGCTTTGCTCCACAACTACTGCGGGGGAAGGAGGAGGCAGAGGTAGAAACTTACTTTTGTTTTTAAATTAAAGCTGAAATTTTCAAATAATCACCTTGATTCAGAGGCTGGAGCTTTACAAAACCACCAAATATTGCAAGACTTGTGCTAAGGTCACAAGAGTTGGCAACACTGATATATGTAGTTCCCATTCCTGCAAGCCAATGCAGCTGTGGGACTTCTCATGAATAAAGTGAAATGTTTCCAGGAGCAGGGACCGGTTCAGCAAGGTCTGCTGAAATAAACAGTGCCTCATGGATGTGCACTGCAATTTTGTAGGACTGGGGCAGAGTATGTTAAAATAAACCCCTGAAGCCAGTGTTTTGCATTCAGTGACTTCTTTGGAGTGTTTTCAGCTACACTAACCAATTCAGTAGCCTTGTCACTCTGATTTAGTTTTTTTAATTCAGAATTATATGGAATGGATTAGTTTGGTTTAGGTTAGATTTACTAATAATGGTAAGAGATTCTTGTCTGGCATTACTAATTATTATAAAGGCTGAAGGGTAAGAGAGAAAATAAGAATTATATTTGATATTTTTCAGTTGTACTATTCTGCATTTTTAAAATGTCAGTAAAATGATGTTATAATAGGAATGTCTAGTGTTTATGTACCAAGAGTCCTAAATTACCTTGAACAACTGTGCCATCTTACATGACAAGAAATTTAATGTAGCACATGCCGAAGACATGTTGAAGATTTTTTCCAACTAAATTGGTCAGATTAATCTCTTTGAATTGATTCTTTGTTACAGATACAGTATAGAGATTCACTTTATTGCAATGAATATTAAATCAGCTGGTAACTAATAAAGAGGAAGTTCTTTTAGAATCCTGAGCAGAGCAGATCCATATTGCTCCTATTGTAGAGCCAAATCAAGAGCTATTACTGCCAGAAGTAAGTCTTTTATTAATTAATTCCCCCTCACCGTATAGTCAAATGCACTGTATATCATTCGTCTAATGGTACATTTCATTCATTTTAAGAAGTTCAGATGCTTAGGGCTGGATTGTGACAGACCCTTGCCCAGGTGCATGAGTAACAAGAAGCCACACACACACACCCAACACACACACACACACACCCTTAAGAGCTGCATCATTCCTTACGAGCAACACAAAAATGATGGAACAGGGCTGAGGATCTAGCCTACTGCGACTGCTCTGTTTCCATAGCCACTACGCTATCAGTAACATTATTTTGTAGACTGCTCTGAGACACTTTGAGGATGAATATAGCTGCTGTATGAATCCGAATTCTTCTCCTTTCAGTTTCTCTAGCACTTAATATTTCATCTTTAAAAGCCCTGCGATGGGCTTAAATAACTTAATAGAAAATGTAAAATGGACTACATTTTTAGAAATATTTAATATGTAGTGAAGTAAAAGAAAAGATACATCTCCCTACATTCAAAGCAACAGAAATACTCTAACACACGTAAAACGAATGTACATAATCTTTTACTGAAGTCATAGGAGCTTTTCTGTTGACCTTAGTGAAAGCAGAACTGAGTCCCCTGCCCCCAGGGCCAGCTCCAGGCACCAGCCCAGCAAGCAGCTGCTTGCGGCGGCCAATAGTGAGGGGCGGCACATCTGGGTCTTCAGCAGCAATTCGGCAGCGGGTCCCTCAGTCCCTCTCGGAGCGAAGGACCAGCCGCCGAATTGCCACCAAAGACTGAAGCGGCGGTGGTAGAGCTGCAGGTCACGATCGCGGCTTTTTTTCCCCTTTCTTTTTTTCTTTTTGCTGCTTGGGGCGGCAAAAACCCTGGAGCCGGCCCTGCCTGCCCCCAGTAATAATAATACTTATATCTTATTTAGGGCTTTTTATCCTTGGCTTTCAAAGCATTTTACAAACGAAGGTAAGTATCATTAGCCCCATTTTACATATAGGGAACTGAGGCACAGAGAACTGAAGTGACTTTCCAAAAGTCACACAATAAGTCAGTGGCAGAGCCTGGAAGAGAACTGAGGTTTCCTAACTATCAATCCTGTGCCCTATCCCCATGACCATGCTGCCTCAATATGCAAGGTCTTTCTGGAGCTACATGTTCTACTCCTGACGTTCTCTTGGGTTGTTTGGATCTGGGCCATGAAGGTTCATGATGAACTAGAGACTGTAAACATTCCTTATACTCTAGGAACAAATTGGCACAACAGAAAAGCAGGGCAAATACTTTATTTTATTTTTTTTTATTTCATTTTTGCTAACCCCTCTTATACTCAGATTTCCTGAGTGTTGTATGAAAAAATAAAAATTGTAAACAAACAAACAAGAACTTTCCCAAACTTGATAATATTATGGTCACACAACCAATTTTTAAGAGATCGCAGGGTCTTTTCAGACTTAATGACTCGTAGTTGGGGAGCCAGAGATCCTTTCTGATCCAGTTAATATTGTAAATATCACATTTTTTCCCTTTGTGGAGGCAGGCCAGATATCACCAACTTTTCAAATGCACTGGTCTCTCTCAATGTGACAATAATAATGTTCGAGACTGACTCCTTTAAAATTTTTGAAACTCTGATTTTTCCCCTGTTGCTGGGAAAGCCTTTTGACCACATGTTGACTTATGGTAACTTTGATGCATTTATTTTAAGTAGGGGGAATATTTTAAGAAGCTTAGGTCATGCGGAATGGCTTGAAACACATGTTAAAGGGGAGGGAAATAAACAAGCAAAGCTTACTACTGTGTTATTTTTTACAGCCATCAGAAGTCATGAGATATTGTTACCCAATCAGAAGTCATGAGATATTTTAATGGCAAGGGAGGAAGAAGGTCATCCCGTAAAGGTTTTCCTCAGCTGATCTGGGGAACATTTGAACTTCTCTCTGTTACAACTCTCTCCCAACACGGAAAAGAAGAATGTGTAGCTCTCAAGAGGCCATTTAGGAGCTTTCACCTTTTCCACTCATCCCACTTTTGGATACATCTTTTGCAAATGAAGCCACTTACAATCAATCTTTCTTTGCTGACTGGAAAGTCTTTCTGATAATTAATCTCTCTGTTACACTACCTACCTATTTTAGGAATTGTATAGCATCCATAACTGTAGTACTTAAGCACTCTGATATACCAATTTCTTATTACAGAATGGACCTGCACCTTGACTGGGCAGGTAATTGTACAATAATGTGGCATGGTAATGCTGGTCCTCAAAGTATTCTGAAAAATGAATTTTGTCTAATAAACAGTTAAGTCAGTCAAACAGTTACACTCTTAGGAAAAGTGAAAAGAAATATCTGTCTCAGACAACTTTGTCCGTAAATACTAGTGCCAACTTCCCCCCTCGGTTATATTTGAGGTAAGATTGCGGGCACTGAGGAATGGTGCTCTCTCAAGTCAGTCACATGTCAGTGTGTGGCATGGGTTAGGTGACTGAACTTTCAAAATAAAAAACTGAGCCACTTTTGTGGCAACATATGTTAGGGTCGCAAGATAGTTTATATTACAGACAAGAAGATGCTGATAGATTCTCACTCTGCAGCAACATGTGTATATTACTGAATGTGGTACATTTTCCAGCAACTTAATATTCTGAATGAGTTTATCTGATACACTGGACAAGTGTGATTAATATTCACACTGAATAAAAGAATAGCTTAAATGAGGTCTGTGCTCATCCAGCTTTTCTCTTCATTCCAAACGCTGTTCGTCGCACTGAGTACTCATTCTGTTGGACTGTTTGATGCTGGTAAACACGGAGCAAATTCTACTTGGTATAGCAATACATCAAAACAAAATATTTTGTAATTCTAAAAAACAAAATCAGACATAAAATACATTTTGATAGATAAAATGAAAACCCAGGGCATTCCAAATGTCCTAAAGAAGTTTCTGGAATATCATATGAAAAACTAACTGTCACAGTAACTCCAAGATGTATAGTCATTTTTGGAGTGGGGTCCTGTGACCCAAGAATCACTTAATCCCGGCTGATAAGGTTATGGGCATATCCTGATTCTAGTATGTACATTTTGGTTCACCAAAGAATGTCACGTGAGGTCTCAAGTTAAAGTCAGTGTCACACTGGTTATTATTATCATAGTGAAATGTATGAAGAAGTTATGTATATATACACTGAAAATATGTTTAAGTCTGTATCAAGATATTTGTCAGCAGCAAAGGTGAAAAACAGGTTTTCCTCCAAACGAGAGGTAAGAAATATGTGTCTCTCTCTGTTGGGATGTAAATTAAGGATTGTAAACACATATGAAGTCAAATATTAATGAAGAGATGTGAAGCAAACAGGGAAGGGGCACACAGGAAAAAAGACAATCTGTGGGAGGTTATCCTGCCTGTGAGTAAAGACCATGAACTTCAGGGGTATATCTAGAAGACAAAGAAGATACCCCTGTGATGGGTTTGGCCACAGAGACCCCCTTGGGATTGTCACCTGTTGCACTGAAATTACCTCTGAGCCCGTTTTCCCTGCCAGCTTGAGACTCCAGAACCCTGCCTTGTTGAGCCAGACACGCTAGCCTGGTGCAACACAGACTCAGGGTCTGCGCCATGCCCCCAAAGCTGCAGCCTTTAACCAAAAACAGCTCAGCAGGTTACCTCTCCAGCACCCAGACACCCAGTTCCCAATGGGATCCAAACCCCAAATAAATCCATTTTACTCTGTATAAAGCTTATACAGGGTAAACTCATAAATTGTCCGCCGTCTATAACACTGATAGAGAGATATGCACAGCTGTTTGCTCCCCCTGGTATTAATCACTTACTCTGGGTTTATTAATACACCAAAGTGATTTTATTAAGTATAAAAAGTAGGATTTAAGTGGTTTCAAGTAATAACAGAACAAAGTAAGTCACCAAGCAAAATAAAGCAATACATGCAAGTCTAAACCTAATACATTAAGAAACTGATTACAGGTACTATATCTCACCCGCAGAGATGTTCCAATAAGCTTCTTTCACAGACTAGACCCTTTCTTAGTCTGGGCCCAATCCTTTCTTCTGGCACAGTCCTTGTTAGTTCCAGCTGACATCTCAGGTGGTAAGCAGGGGCTCTCTCATGCCTTGCTCCACCCTCTTTTATAGCTTTGGCACAAGGCGGGGATCTTTTGTCTGTGCTCAACCCCCACCCCTCCTTCTAAATGGAAAAGTACAAGATTTAAGATGGATTTCAGTATCAGGTGACATGGTCTCATGTCCCTGTGAGACCTCATTCTTCATTACCCCCGGGCTGGCCCACATGTACATAGGAAGGCTTGCAGGTAAATAAATCCATTCACAGTTCATTGATTCTGAAGCACCCTTAATGGCTTCCACTTAATATGTTTACATCAGTAATACAAGTTTATATCTTATTCTCCTAACTCCAGACATAGAAATAATACATGCAAACAAATAGGATGAACACACTCGGTAGATTACAAGCTTTCTAATGATACCATACAAGAGACCTTTTGCATAAAGCATATTCTAGTTACATCATATTCAGACTCATAAGCATATTTCCATAAAACATATGGAGTGCAACATCACAACCCCTTCATCTTGTACCTAGGAAGTAAATGGATGTGTTTATATTCATGAAAATGGGATCTCAGCTAGCTTTGGTTGAAAATGCTGAAAATCTTTAGACAGAGGTTAATCTGTCTCTAGAAAGTGTGTTATATTGTTTCATACGTAACCATGTTTCCAGTATCCTTACTCACTATCTCCTGAATATCTACTGTTTGATAATAAACTTATTCTTGTTTTCACTATAAATATATCTCAGTGCGCTGGTGTTAAACAAATGCTGGTCCTGAGCTGAATCTTACAAGCTGGTGTATGCTTATGTATATGTTTGTTTTCTCTGTGTGTGTTTTCCCGAATGTGAGTGTTCTTTGTGTCCTGGTATTTCTCTGAGTGTTTAGTGCAAATGGGGCTGGACAAAACAGAGAATGCTCAGAGAGAGCTTGGCCGCTGGTGTGTGCCAACCTGCTCAGAGGGAGTGAAGCCTACAGAGGCCTGGAAGGCAGTGCTTGTACTGCCAGAGGCCATTGGTTTCAGGGAGCTGATCCACAGTATGATGGAGTCTTGTCTGTGTCTGCTAAGGGCAGGTAGTGGTGAGGTGTCTCACAACCCTGGGTACCCTTGTGGAGCATCACAGGTCTCAGGAAGCACAGGTCCCTGTTTAACTATATAGCGGGGTGGCCAAACTTACTGGCCCTGTGAGCCACATACAAAAATCTTCAGAAGTTCGAGAGCTGGAGCACACCTGGCAGGAGCTGGGGCTTGGGGCGTCAGCCCCACTCTTGCTGAAGCCCCGAGCCCCGGCAAGTGCACCCTACAGGGGTGAAGCCCCAAGACCCCTCCCTCCCTGCTGGACAGAAACCCCTACCCCACCACCCCACTGCAGGGCAGAGGTCCTGAGCTCCCCTCCAGTCTGGTAAGCAGAGAATGGGGGAGGATGTGGGCTCACAAGCCACAGTTTGGCAAGCCCTGCTATATAGGTTGCACATATCTCAGACATTGCTGTTGCTGACTGTAATTTACGTTGCAATGCACATCAGTATTTAATGGGTGGATGTTTTGCTGTTGTAATTGGAGTAGGGCAAATGAAGTTGTGTGGTGAGCTTACAAGTGATACAAGACATTGACCCTTATTCCTTCCCTAAATCGATGGCACTACGCAGAGAAGTACTGAGCACAGAGTGCTTCCAGTGGTAACAATAGTTTCATGTTTTACTGCAGAGTGAGATGGCCGTGCTGCTCAAACCAATATCTGACAAGATCCAGGAAATCCAGACCTTCAGAGAGAGAAACCGAGGAAGTAAAATGTTCAACCACCTTTCAGCTGTCAGCGAAAGCATTCCTGCACTTGGGTGGATAACAGTGGTGAGTTACACACAGACTAGGGCATTTTTAGACACACTTCTTAATGGTACTCCATAAACAAATAATCAAATCAGAGCAGTCCCTAATATTATTTAACTCTGCATTCCCATCTCCTTATCTCTACACTCAGGCCTTGTCTACACTAGGGGAGTAAGTCGACCGAAGTTACGCTATTCCAGCTATGTGAATAATGTAGTTTAGGTCGACTTACCCCAGTGTGTTCACTGCACTGTATTGATGGGAGATGCTCTCCTGTCGACTTCCCTTACTCTTCTTGGAGAGCTGGGGTACCGGAGTCGACTGAAGAGCACTCTGTCGTCGATTTAGCGGGTCTTCACTAGACAGTTCCCCCGCTGCATTGCTCGCAGCCCCGTTGATCTCCCCTGTAGTGAAGTCAAGCCCTTAGTCTAAAATACTGGTGGGTGGTTTTGACTAATGTTTTAAATCTTCTCTTCTTTTATTTTTTTCTTGCTATACTTGGGTGATGGTGCTGTTCTCTTAGTCTCCTAAACCAGGCCCTTATGTCAAGGAGATGAATGATGCTGCTACCTTTTATACTAACAGGGTGTTAAAGGACTACAAAAACAGGTATGTTGCCTGGTGTTAATGTCCACACTTTCTCTATTGATAGCTTAGAACTAGCTTAACTGAGGTGCTAGAGAGTACTGTATTATTTGTAAAAACATCACAAGAAAGTGTTTTGAAAATTAAAAAGCACTCAACACATGAACTTACGCCCCCCTGCCCACACACACAGAGGCAACTACAGCACTACCCTGTCTGACTGATACACTGCTGCAGAGATGGAATTCCCTGACTGGCCATCTTGCTTTTCTGCTTGAAAAATTGCACTTTGGCTCTATCACCTGGAGTCCTGCTCCATGCAGTTGAGACTTTACTGCCCCTTGATGCTGTGTTTCCAAAGGGGCATTCTTTGCACCAATGCATGGGGATCTTAAGGGTGTGGGCACAGGAAGGCATGTGATTGCAGCAGCAGATACGGTGCAGTGATACTGGTGTTCTGTGGCCTGAGATAGGGAGAGGATGACTCCTTTTCTGAGCCCCTTTGGAGAACCCTTGCACAAATCCTATTCTCTTGGCCTTTGTAGAGGTGTCAGTTTTTAGCCGTTAGTACCATATTGTTACTAAAATACAATACCTGCACATTTGTTTTTTTCCCCCCTTAGCCATCATCTTCCATGACAAATTAGTCTGATTCAAAACCCATTTTTGTTCTTTTATACAACATACCTGATTTAAGTCCTTACATCAGGGCTGTTGATACATATTTTCATCCACACTGGTCAGCAGAGGTAAAGCAGCTCTCAAGTAATTTAATCTTTTACTCAAGTAAAAATTAATCTGCAGATCTGAATTTTTGTGAAAGTTCTTTTAATTATAGTTATGAATTGCCTGCTAAAGCCCCAAATTATCTACTCTGGGTAATTCTTTGCTCCATTTTAGAATGTACTTTTTGAAGGGGCATAAGCACCAGGTGAGAAAGTGCGCCTTTTTAAAAGGACTAAACTATGTGCATGATTTTTAGGGGTGATGTCTGTTTAGTATTTCACACCAAGACATTTCTGAGTATTGGAGCTGGAAAAGTTATATAAAAATAAACAAGCAAGACACAGGATTTAAGTGTGGAGATTTTCCTCTGAGGCTTCAACTTACTTTAAGACCTGATCCCTCTGCCAAGCAATGGAATCAATGGGAGTCTCAGGCTTTTAGTGATCACTGTTATTATCTTTAACTAGATTTTCACCATTAAGGGCTCCATCCTACAAACAGTTACTCCTGTGCATATTCTTACTTCCACTCATTGTCCCATTGCAGTCAATGATAGCCATCCAGGTGCTTGGAGTTTAGGAAAATTAGGCTACTTATTTAGGTGCTTAAATAATAATTTGGGAACCTAACTTATTTTTGAAAATCTTGGCTTATAAATATGAGTCTAACAGAAATTATAATGTGACACCATATTATCTAGCCTAAAGATACATATAACCTTTGCTTCCTGACCAGCCTTCATTTATGACAACTCCTCCTTTTCTTTTGAGATAAATATTTTGGTTGCGTTTAAGAGTTTATAAGGTGCTGGTTAAAAAGTTCCAAGGGGAAAGGGTAGCAGAGCACATACTGGGTTGAGAGGTGTAAAGGAGAGTGACAAGCTACCTTTGGACTCAGAAGCCAGGACATTTTACAGAACATGCTGCTCTTTAATTTTCTAAAAATCAAACACTGAGGGGAACCAGGTTTGAATTCCTGGCACAGGGCCCATCTTGCTTTATTACTGCCCTGTTTCACTTTGAGCCTGGGCAGGAAGAGCCTGGAGCCCTCTTGTTCCCTTATCTCTCCTCTGCAAGGCTCACCAGTCTGCTAGGCCTCACCGTTTGCTGGGCTGCCTATCTGTCAGCAGACTTCTGACTTCATTGTCTGTGGCCAGTGACAGATGCAGTATCTAGTCCGCTTTAAATACAGGGTAGCAAGTATCTATATTTAAACACTATAAATCATACATAGAAATATTTCCTTTTTTTTTTCTCCTTACAGTGACTTACGTCATGTTGATTGGGTGAAATCATACTTGAACATCTGGACTGAGCTTCAAGCTTACATCAAAGAGCATCATACCACAGGCCTCACCTGGAGTAAAACCGTGAGTGCTCCTCCCCTTTCACTGTCAGAACAGGAAAACAATACTAGCTGATTCTGCTTTTACCAGATTCTGGCATTACTGCGGCAAGCCCAAACATTATCTCTGGGAGAGGAAAGGATAAAGAAAACAAAACAAGACAAGACAAGACATTTCTGTATTTAAAATTCTCAAAATATTTTAAGAAGGGGATAAGACCAATGTGACACAGGAAGAAGATTCAAAACAAAAGCTGACAGTGCAAAGCAGTGAATGTTGTAGTAAGGTAGCTTTTTAGGCTATGTCTACACTACAGACCTTACAGTGGCACAGCTGTACAATGCAGCTGTAAGGTCTCCTGTGTTGCTGCTCTAAGCCAGCAGGAGAGAGCTCTCCTGCTGGCATAATTAAACCATCCCCAATGAGCAGTGGTAGCTATGTTGGCAGGAGAGCGTCTCCCACTGACATAGCACTATCTGCATTGGCACTTTCGTCGGCGGAACTGATGTTGGTCAGGGGTGTGTTTTTTTTCACACCCCTGACTGACAAAAGTTTTGTTGACAAAAGTGCTGGTGTAGACAAAGCCTTACTCTCCTAGTATGAAAGATCTAAAGTGGGTTGGGTGCATTGATAAGATAAAATGGAGACCTGAGCGGGCAGAGGTGGACATCATAATCAAATAGTCATCAGACATGAACAAACTAGGCTCAATGCATGCTGGCTGCACGACTTTTCTTTCTTTAATCTGCATTTGTGGGTAGTGCCATCTCTACCCTCATCTTTCCTTTCACTTTGCCAAAGCATCATGACTGATGGGCCCCAGGGAAGTGAAGCCTCCCCAGAAATTTTATATCTTACAGAAATCAGAGACAAAATAGTGCTGGCGGTATTGCTGCGCAACTGTGCTTCTCCAGGGCAGAGCAGGCAACAGTCACAGCTCACTGTTCTTAGCCAGTATCAGACGTGACATCCTTTTTGCTCTCTGCTGACAACAGCTGAAACATGTGTGAAAGATGGATGGAACGATGCTTCAGGACAATTGTGACTTAGACATTTGGGGAGGTGGAGAAATTCTTTGGGCTCCTAGTTCTCAGCAGCAATGAGGGAGGAGTAGGAAAATTAGATTCTCAAGGTCTGGTGCGCCATTGCTGGGGGGGATAGAGAGCAGAAGAAAGATTAAGAAGTGGATAAAAATTAAGGAGAGATTGAAAGGTGAAAGAATGGGAGGGAAAGACAGAGAAGAGGGAGGTTTAATAATGAGAAAAAGAAATACAAGGGACACGTACCATATTATAGTATAGATAATTTTATTTTACTATGTTATACAATATAAATTATTGAGCTCCATGCTGTGTGTATATATTGTGTGTACATATATACAATATAAGTACACTTTCATTGTGTTACAGCTATGATGTGATGTGATGAGAGGATCATCTGGCAATCTGTTGTCTATTCTTCTCAAATAGGGTTAAATTTTATTCTTAAAGAATTTGCTGTGTTTGACACACATGCAAGGATTTTGATCCCCTGTCAATATAAAAATGTAAGAGTCTAAGATTCTTCTTGGGATTCTAAAGAATGTACTCACATACTTACTATCTAGTTAGATGTGAGTCAAAATGTCTTAGGCCCTGAAATATCATTAACAGTTTTTTGGTTTTGGAGTGCCCTAATTTTTTTTTAAAAAGCACACACATACAATATTGTTCATAGTTTCTTTTGTGTAAGCAAATAAAGACGGTTTTAAAATTTGTAATTAAGTGGGAAGGGACAACTCACCAGAATGTTACAGTTCCAGGCCAAAACAGTTTTCCAATCCAAAGACATAGAGGAGCTAAAATAGTGTTTTATAATGGAAACTAGCTTTAACTTCAACTATGAAGAGGATACCTCTCTCCCCCGCCCCCAATATATATGACACATATGTAGAGGTGAGATCCATGTGATAAACTGCATCTATTTCTAACCACTGATGCCTGCGTCCTAACCACTAAGCCACCTCTTCTGAGACTTATTCTAATATTACAAACCCATGGTTGCCAAATCACTACAGCCTAATAGTAGGAGTCAGGATAAAGGCCCTGATGCAACTATTATTGTAGTCAATGGGAGTCTTTCCACTGACTTTAATAGGAGTTACGTTGGCCCAGAGAAAGAAAGACTTGACATGTCTTTTTAGACACATACACTCACTGCACATGCTTTGCACTCAAGGGGTTTGCAACTTACTTCTGTTCAGGGAAAACAAGTGTGCCTAGTACATCCTGTTACTTGTGCCCAGGGATAGCCTTTGCTCAGATTTGCACTGGACTACAACTTTGCACTCTTCCCTGAGCACCATGCAAGACCTTGCAGCATAGCAAGTGCAAGTGCAAGTTCAAGTTCCAACAAAGAAGAAACTAGCATTTGCTGAAATGTGTGTACTTTTTGGTCTGAACCAAAGTAAAATATTAAACTTTTTTGAGGTGTCTGAGAAATTAGCTGCTTTTTGTGGGGTTCTTTATTTAGCAAAGGCTTAAAATATTAAACTTCACTTTCTTTCTCAGTGTTTAGTATAAAATTACACCCTTGCTGCATCCTATTCTATTTTAATCCAGTCAGTGGGTGTGAGAAGAATTACCCGTTTTGAAATGATTATAAGACAGGGCTAAGGAACTCTATTACCCTGTTAGCAGAATGAGCATTAGAATAAGGGCCAATTTTATATCTGCTAATATATAAAAGAAATAATTTTATTTTACATAATGGAACTTTACAGGTATGGAACTAATATTATAAGACAAAGCTATCTTATTTGCATTTTGTCAAATAGGAGTCATTTTTAGCTTTGTAGACACTTACAATCTTTCTCAGAATAGTAGCTATTGCAGGATACATTTGACTGGTTGTAAGACAGTATCTCAACCTCTCACCCAGGGTCTCTCTGTTTCCTTTGGTTTAATTGTCAATCAGAGTGCTGTATGCAAACAGACCGAGACTCACTATTTGTTCATATCAAATATAACTTCTCCACAGACAGTACTCAATCCATCACAGTTGGTTAAAAGACAATTTACTTCATCCATAGTATTACACCTCTATCCCAATATAACGCGGTCCTCAGGAGACAAAAAAATTTCACCGTGTTATAGGTGAGATTGTGTTATATCGAACTTGCTTTGGCCTCCTCCGTTCCTTGTTCCCTGACCGCCCTCTGCAGAGACCCCTGTCCCTAATAACCCCCAGGACCCCACCCCCTACCCAACCCCCCTGCTCCCTGACCCCTGACTGCTCCAACCCCTATCCACACACGCCGCCCCCTGACAGGCACTCACCAGCCGCGGCGGGAAGTGGAGCAATGTGGCCCCAGTCCACTCCACTTCCCGCCGCTGGTGAGTGCAGGGAGGTTGGGGAAAAGATGCCCCCCGTACTCACCGACGGCGGGAAGCAGAGCACTGCGGCTGGGAGCCCCAGGAAGCCACCATGTCGCTGCGGGGGGCGTCGGGGGGGGGGGGGGGTTGGGGAAAGGTCCCGCACTCACCTGCGGTGGGAAGCGGAGCGCTGCGGCTGGGAGCTGACAGAGTACAGCGGGCTGGGGCTGGGCTGCTCCGCTTCCGCCGCTGCTGGTGAGTGCAGGGGGGATCCCTTCCCCCAAGCCTCCTCCCCTGAGCGACACAGCTGGGGCCGGGGTGAGGGAAGCAGAGCGGGCTGCTCCCAGCCCCCCACTATTGCCCTGGGCCACTCTGGGACTGCGGCGCCCCCAAAATTGCCCCCTCCTCAGCTCCTGCCTCCTAGACCCTGGGGTGGAGGAGCCTCTGACCGCCCCTGAGACCCTCTGCCCCGGCCTGGCACCCTTAACACACTGCTCAGAGCAGCGTGTCAGAGCTTTACCGCGTTGTATGCGAACCCGTGTTATATCAGGTCACGTTATATCGGGGTAGAGGTGTATTAGTTTCACTCACTTGAAGTATGTCCTCATATCTGAAGTGGGTTATCCTGAAAGTATGGTTCAGTTAAATGTCAGATGACCTGGGACTGAAATGTCAAATTCTAAACATATTTTCTTATTGATGTGATATGTAATTCTTTTGACATACCATCAAATGAACTTTACAAAGTCAGAAGTTTAATAAATTAGCATGTATCTTCTCTGTTTAGATATTTTTACCAGACACCTGTAACAAATCCATGAGTTATTAAAATGGTAATTAGATTTTTCTTTTACTTTTTAAAGTCAGAATTAAACAGTCACGTATCAGTGTTTTTGGATAGTTTTCAGTGAATCCCTGAGTATATACTCAGGCTTTCAAAATTGATACACCTAAGAGTTTCGGCCAGGCATAAAGTGACTGTATCATAAAGATACTGCATTTAAAAGGGAACTTTTGACCAATTTAGCACAGGTTTAACTCCCAGTGAAATCAGTGGAACTATTCACAAGGCCTGATCCTGCACTATTGAAGTCAATGGGATCTTTGCCATTGACTTCAACAGGTCAGGACCAGACCCACAGTGCATAAAGTCGGGCACATGCCCAGGTGTTTGCAAGATCAGGGTCTTAGATAGGTACTGTGGGACTATTACAAACAAAATTGTTAATCCTTGCAATAGCATCCACTTATGTGCGTAAAAGGAAAAACTGGTAGGTTGGCTAGGCATTGAGAAAGGAATGCTTATGGAAAGAAAATGTTGGTACAGAATTGCTATTGTGTATAGAAAAAACTTTTGAACAACTTGAATGCATATTTATAATTACTATGTCATACAAATAATTTGCCTTCAGTATTTATAAAACTGGACAAGGAATGCTAGAAATCACACATACACACAAATAAAATAAATAGATCAGTGTTTTGGGGGGTTTTAAAGAGAGAAAAGTGTCTTGGAAAATGATTAGCAAATTACAGTACTACTTTTTTCCAAGCAGTTTGCAAATATCTTGGGAAAATGTACAAAATCAAGATAGGAGTTACCAAATTAGATCAGAGCATTAGGGCATCAAGAACTGTATCTCTGTCTCTGGCACTGGCCAGTTCTGGATGCTTTAAGAGGAAGGGTCAAGATAGGTCTTAATGGAGTACAGTATAGAGGCACTAGTACAGTGCACATAAGGGTGAAAGCACACATAAGCAATCAGCCCTCATAATATAATCACAGGAACTCTAACAGCTTTTATTATTGTGGTTACACTGATAAATACAGATCTGAACAGACTGAAAGATTTTGATAATGTGCCCTGTTCTGTCACCCTTATTCACTTTGGTCTTGAGTCTGCCACCCTGTTGAGTAATACCTTATTCCTCGAGCAGTCCCACTGAAATGTGTGTAATTATCTGAAGAGTAAGTTACTTCTCAACGTGCATACAGGTGGCAGAAATGAGCCACCTGTATTTGCAGAT
The DNA here is from genome assembly GCF_016161935.1 of Mauremys reevesii. NCBI lineage: Eukaryota > Metazoa > Chordata > Testudines > Geoemydidae > Mauremys > Mauremys reevesii. The sequence goes on along the minus strand of NC_052624.1, from coordinate 177,374,827 downwards.
TTTTTAACAAATAATAAATAGGGTTAGTGCATTTCTGGGCATGTTGCTCATGGAAAAAACTATTCACAAGACTGGCTCCCATTAGAAGAACGTGAGGGACTAGAACCTAGGATGATGGCAGGTTCTGGGCTGCTGATACTTTAGGCTGGGTTTCCTCTGGAGGACTTTGTGAAGATAGACATTGGAGGAAGTACCTCTCAGCAGAGCCTGAAGTAGCCGCCCCTCACAGCCCACTGATTGGCTCATGCTGGTATATAAACCAGGAAGCCACCATGAGGAGCTGTCTGAGCAATGACACAGACTGCCTGCTTGCTTCTGCCCCAGACCTTGCCTTGCTCTGGACCCTAGACTCCGACTTCTGACCGTGGTTTGTCCACGTCTCTGTTATTTACCTGCTGTCTGTAACTTGGTCCCTGATTCCTTGGTATCCCAACCCAGCTTGACTCTGACCCTGCTACTTGCTTGGTGCCTGACCCGGATGTCTTGGTATCCTGACATGGCTTGACCCCAACCCTGCTACTCTTCTCCTGCCTGCAATTTAATAACTGACCATGCACACAGGCTACCCACAGCCCAGCCCTGACAGTTTGCTCAGATCACCGTCACCCCCTAAGCCCATCCAACCCCTCCTCAGATGATGGAAGGGGCGGGCTGCCCTCCAACCAGTAGCTCCCCGAGGGCCTGGGACCTGCAAGACCAAGTCATCAACCTGCAGGCGGAGAACCTCATACTACAGACCCGAGCAACGCAGCTCACTGCCAAAGTACAACCCTACACAAACAGCTGGCATGCTTACAGGAGAAGCAGCTACACTATGTGCCTGACAGATCACCCATCGCCTGAACCAACACCTGCGGTGCCACTGCCCAAACAGTTTGACAGGGATTGTTGGAAATTCCAGGGGTTCCTGAACCAAGGCAGGCTTCTCTTCCTGCTGTGCCCCCAATGTACCCCACAGACCAGACAAAAGTGGAGCTAATAGTCAGCCTGATTGCCTGTGAAGCATTCAATTGGGCTTCCCTGCTGTTGGAGCAGAGCAGGCCCATGGTCTCTGACTGGGACTCCTTCTTGCAAGCCTTCTCAACCATCTCTGATGACCCACATTGTGGCTGCTCTGCAGAGGCTGCCCTCTGGAAGCTTCCCCAGGAGCAAGGGCCAGCCACTATGTTGGCATTTCCAACAGTGTGCAGCAGATGTCCAATGGAATTATGCTGCCCAAGTACATCAATTCCAGTGGCGCTCAGTGAGTATATGAAAGATGAGCGAGCCTGCCCCACCTGCCTACAGGCCTCTATTGAACTCACATCAACTCTCAGCCTTGTGAGTAGCAGGAGGAAGTGAGGGGTGGCTGGATGCCCCCATGTCCACCCTCTACACCAAAGCCTGTAGGACCCAGTCCTGAATCCATATAGGTCAACAAGGGTCACCAACACTTGACCTCAGGAGAAAACAGACAGCAGTGAAGCTCTGTTTTTACTGTGTGGCGCCAGAACACACCCTTGCCTCCTCTCCAGCTCAGAAGAGCTCAGGAAATGAACCAGACCAGGCCCAGTAGGGGGGGTACAGCCTGGGCACCACAACATCTCATGCTCTGGAACCACCCCCAACACTCAAGTAGAACCCAACCCAGAACTGGTGGGGGGTGGGTGGGGACTAGAACCTGGACCATGAGAATTCTGGGCTGCTAACAATTCAACATCGTCATCGGAAGCTTAAGCCAGGTTTTCACTGGAGTGCCCTGTGAAGCTAGGCACTGCAGGAAATACTGCCTAACAGGGTCTGAGTGGCAGCCCCTCGCAGACCACTGATTGTCTCATGCTGGTATATAAACCAGGAAGCCATCATGGGGAATTGTCTGAGCAATGATATAGACTGCCTGCTGCCTTCTTCTCCAGACCTTGCCTTGCTGCGGACCCTAAACTCTGGCTTCTGACCCTGGTTTGTCCCAGACTCTGCTCTTTGCCGGCTGGCTGTAACTTGGTGCCTGACCCTGACTCCCTGGTATCCTTACCCAGTTTGACCCTGACTCATCTCCTGACTGCAACTTGGTAATTGACCAGTGCATACAGGCTGCCCACCGCTCAGCCCCGCTGACACCCATGGAATAAAATATAGAATTATCTTTTCATCATGATGTGCAAGCATAAACTTCAATGAATGTTAACAGAACTGTGTTTGTGCAACTCAAAGAGGCTGTTCTTGCCAGTATTATCCAAAATAATTCAATCTGAAATCATTTCCCTAAAGTAAAGTTTTGGGGATTCGTTGAATTGATTGGAATGTGTGAAGTTTCAGAAATCACGTGAAAGGGTGGGAGTCGTGATACCTGATTCTACTACACATTTCCTATGTGACCTTAGGTAAGTCACAAAGTCTTGTGCCTCAATTTACCTATCTGTATATTGGGGATAATAATATTTACTTACCTAATAGAGCTCTGTAAAATTTAATTAATTAATGTTTGGACATTTTCAGATGTCAGAAGAGACTGTTGAAAATGATCAGCATAGCATTTCCCCCACACAACAACTGCTCTGTTTTGTGACAGTTGCAACCATGTTTCCTTGTTTTTGAACTCTAGACGAAATCTACAGCTGTAGTAATAAAGTGTTCCTTTCAGTTGTCACTGGGGAAATGCAAGAAACTACTGAACTATCTTTCTCTCCCTCCCCCTGTCCCACTTTTCCCCCCTCTTTTTTGAGAAAAGGACTGAACAGCTGTAGTAGAAGCTATCAGGAATGTCTCATAAAAGTTTTAGTTTGCTGGAAGGGTTGAGTGTGTTGGGAGGGACCAGGGAAACACTTCTGCTCCTATTCATGCAGGTTTACTGTATGACCTGAAAACAACTGGCAATAAGGCGAGTTTGCTGTAGCTAACTGTACCTCAAATCAGTGCTAACAAACAAATACTGCTTGAGGATTATTTTCCAAAACATTCATCTCAAGTTACTTGTGTAGAGCTGGGATAAATTATTTTTTGTAGACCGTGGTCATTTGGGACAAAATTGGCCAGTTTTCAATTTGATGAAATAGTCTCAAAATAGTAGTGAATTTAGTGATAATGTTCTCTTTAAACACAATCTCAAGGAAACACTAAACATTTTCCCCATTTATAAATTAAACACAGATACCTAGGAGAAAATCTTCAATTTACCAACAGTTTCAAAATTGAGATTTATTTACAGTGGCCCGATCCTACTCCCATTGAAGCCAATGAGAGTTTTATCCGTGTCTGCAAGTCTTACCTCCTAACACATATTTTTCTAAAATATTAATAATGGAATACATAATATTTTAAATGTTCTTTAAAAAACTGAAATGTTGATTAAAACTTCCATAAGCATCTTCAGCGAGAACCAGAGATAGATCAAACAGTGGTAAGTACTGCAGCCCATAAATTAGCATGCCAGTCTGCCCGTATATTAGTCCCAATACAATAATTTGGCATTTCATTCCCAGCTACGTAAGCCTCCTCTAGACATTCTCTCACAGAATCTCCACCATTTCTTTTAACACCTCAACATTTTCCCATAGAACTTTGTCTCGTGCCTACCATCTGCATGCTCAGATGAGGAGGCTGCAAAGGCTGATTTTAGCAACCAGCAACCTCATGCTATCTTTATAGTATATCTGTCATGCTATGTGTAGTTTGACCCATTTATCAAGAAGCCACATAGCCACATCCAGGGGGAATTATAAGTCTTGCGTTCTTATGTAGAGTACAGTTCATATTTCTTTTCTGACCATCCTCTCAAAAGAAGAGACGTTGGGAAGGTATAAACACACACCTGATGCAATTCCATATTTCCAACAAGAACTTTAGAAAATAAACGATGCACTCACCATTGCCAGCGACATTCATCTTTCATAAAACAAGGGCTTAACATGATCAGGCTAAATTCCACCCCAAGTTATAGCAGTGCAACTCCACTCACCTCAACGGGACTGCACAAATATAAGTAAGGGCAGAGTCTGGACCTAGTGTTTTAATTCTCTAGGTCTTGGTAAGAGAATAGGGCTTGCCCTGCCTTTCCCCCTGGCCTCTGCCCTGCAAAAAAAATATATATATATATTTTCTGGGACATCCTTCTGCCCCATGTTGTATTTCCCTCTCACTCATTTTGCTGAACAGCTTGTATCACTTTAATGTTAGCCACTTCCATTTCACAGAACACGCTGTGCTCCGAGACTGTTGCTGGTGCAGTGCCAAGCTGGAGATTGCCTGGCAGAGGTTCCTGCAGAAAGCTTCAGCCGTCACCTTTCCCTTGTAAGACAGAGTCTCACCACTGAGACACTAATGTTATAGAAACTGCCATGCAGGACATTCAATGTAAATATGCAGGGGCAGCTCCAGGCATCAGCACGCCAAGCGCGTGCTTGGGGTGGCAAGCCACTGGGGGCGCTCTGCCGGTCGCCGCGAGGGCGGCAGGCAGGCTGCCTTCGGCGGCATGCCTGCGGAGGGTCCGCTGGTCCCACGGCTTGCGGGAGGTCCGCTGAAGCCGCGGGACCAGCGGAAGGCAACCTGCCTGCCATGCTTGGGGCGGCAAAATGCCTAGAGCCGCCCCTGCAAATATGGCAGAACACCACCCAGTGCTGAAATCAGTTTCCCCACTGGTGTAGATAGGGTCGGTTATATCCAACACACTAAGAAAGTGTCCTTGCTCCCTGCTTCTAGCAGGGGTTGGTAACACTGTATACTAATTTGACCTTATCCACACCAGTGGCCGAACATTATTCAGCCCCGGTTAAGGGGAACCCTGGGATGGCTTGTTTGACACCAACCATCAAGTGCAGCTTGAGCTGTAGTATAAACACAGCCATAGGTTCCGGAAGCAGGGGGATGGAATGGGAGGACTGAACATACATAGCGGGAAAAGGAGAGAAAGATGTCTACTAATCTATTTATTAGATTACAAAAAGTATTTCCACATTTTCTTACTTTTAAAAAAGAAGCAGCTTAAATAGGCCCATTAAACAAATTACTTAATGATAGTACATCATCATTCAGCTCCAGGGTGATTTAGAGAACCCAAACGTTGTAAAGCATCTCTGATTGCATGATTGAGTGGTACCATTGCTCCGTGGTGACATAGGCCCTATGTTAAATCCCGAACAGGTGATAAATGGCACAAATGCATAAAAGCGGCTTCAGAGCTGGAGAGCCAGACAGATAAATAATCCTGCCGAGAACCAGAAAAAGAGGATTTTTTTTTAATTCACAAAGACTGCAGCCCCTGCACATCAGCTGTTTCATCTTATAACTTCCATATCATTGGGCAGCATGAATGCTTGCAGACAGGTGGCCTAACATGTTGGAGTTAATAGGGCCATAACATTAAGCCACTTTTACAGAAGAAACACCTTAACAAAAGATCTATGTCTCTGTGTCACAGTCCACCTGTTCCCAGAGACGGTTACATGATATTTTGAGCTCTACGATCCTCATCTTTGTGCCTGCATGTGTATGAGGAGAACAACACAGAGCAGTAATCATTTCAGGCATGTAACTAGGATTATAAAAAGGGGAGTGGGGTATCCTTTTATGAGGAGAAAGTGAACCTCCCCATTGGGAGTCCTATTCATCTGTTGCCTTGAAAAGGAAAGTGTTCAATGAATTTCAGGGAGTTATGCCCCCCAAAACCACTTGTCTCATCCTCAGGTAGATACTTGCATCATGAAATAGATATACAGGGATACATTTTATTTCTAACTTATGTCAGTTAGTTATATAGAATATAATTGTATGTATTATTTAGAAATGTCTAATTATACCCAATGTCTTTCCTCACTAAAAGCCATCAGTAGACTACAAAATGAGATGTGTTCCCATTTAAATGTTCCGCAGCAATCTCACACAACACTGGAACCCTCATCCTCCCATCTTCCTTGTTATTACACATAAAACCCTGCAGTAGATCACCAAAAGCTTGAACAAAAAGAGAGGCGTGCCCATGTCTTTCTGTGTGTTTGTACAGCACCTAGCACAATAAGGCCTCACTTCTCATTGTGGCATCTGGATGCTATCATAAGGACAGATACCTTTCTGTAACTCACTCAGTTTGAACTCAATGCGTGGCAGAAGTGAGATCCTTTCTGCTTCAAGCCCTACAGAAACTTCCTAGGAAATTAACCTTGGGAAGTAGCAGCAAGAGTGACTGGGTAGGTTGTAATGCCTGTGTTGGGACATAAAAATAAAACAATAAAAAAGATGAGACATGATTTAGATCTAAAGAGGTCATAACTAACACCTGGAATTCCCTGTAGCAACAAACAGGTAGTGCCAGGGCAGCGCGTGGAGCACTGATGGTATGTGCATACAGCATTCAACGTGACTCAAGAGATGGGCTGTTGCTTTGTGTTCTAGATGAAGCTATAGGTACTTTCCCCCAAGTAGAGAAAGTTCTCAGAATCAAGACCCAGACTCCTACAGGCACTGGGCCAAATTCAGATTTCATGTCATTTCACTGAATCAAAGGAGTTGCCGCTGATGCCATTGTACTTGGAATGGCCAGGTTATCTCAAGCACATTACCTGGCTTAAATTACGCTCCAAGAGCTACCATATAGAAGCTACTCAGAATAAAGAGCTTTGGGTCCAAACACCCCTTCCCACTGATCTGCACATTTGATATCACCCCTCCAGCATGGTGTGGGGGTATCAGGTTCTTCCATGCAACATTCTACTCCTTCACCTTCCTGGCCCATCCAGTGGGGGAAAAAGAGGTAGGTCAGGAGGAACATGTCGTAGCTCTGTGGAGCTAAGGGTGGAGAAATAATACAGCCACAGTCTGTATTACATTCGTACACCCCTTCCACAGCAGCATCCCCCTTTTACAGAGACTCCTGGGGCATGCAGAAGCTGCTGGAGCTTTATAAGCATGACTCCACTGGAACTGTGTCACTGAGGTACAGGGGGCTGCTGGGGAGCCAGAGTCAGTATGGAGGCACAGGGCCTCTGTGCAGAGGACTCTGACCTACACAGGGTCAAATCCTGACCCCAATGGACGGCTGCAGAGGAAACACCATGAAGATAATCCTGTGGCGTTTACTGTCCCCTACACAGCTATTTCCACTTTGAGCTAGGTTCTAGCCTTTCCAATGTTCACAGGATCTTACTCAGACAGCTACAAAAAATTCCTTGTCCAGTTACATAAATCTTCACTAAAGCAAGCTTTTAAACCACATTGAAATTGCTAGTACTGTATGATGAAACATATATGGGTTTAAAGTTATTGATACATTCCCTTCTTCTCAGATGTCTTCCTGTATTGGTATAAAATTGTCATTTTAGCTAGCTAGTGCTGAAGTCAGTCACTTCCCTAATATTTCTTACAAGGGGCACATTTGCAAGTGATGACACCATTTCAACAAAAAGATCTTAATTACAAATGGAAAATGACCACCCAAAGATGCAAGTGGGAACCGACATCCCTGAGCATAACTTGAGTGGATGTATGTAAACCAGGGCACTGAGGAGAGCAGCTGTTACCAAGGAGAACAGCTGAAATGAAAATAGAAGACAGGGGCTTGCAGATAACAGCCCTCTCTACTCAAATGGCTCTTAAATACTCTTTGTGTAAAGATACATTGTTGTGGACATCTGCTCAAAGTTAATGTAAAGAGTTGTTTGCAAATAGCAAGCCTTTTAAGCACCTGCTGTACTAGAAAAGATGAACTTTTGTGAGCGTATAATGTGCTGTTTTTCCTATTCCCAGGGGCTCACACATACACACACCACGTGATACAAAGCACAAATAAATGGGCTTTGTGACGGGAACTCAGTGGAAATTGGACAGGAATGGAATTCACCCCAATTCAGGGACAGATCACCCAACCGTAAAATACCCCTTACAAAGCTACTACTCCAGCTTGTATGGTGATTCCTGCACCACTGTCGTCCCTATGCAGCCATTCCTAAGTACTAGAGCAATTTATGGATCCAGTGGACCCCCTAACCCAGCCCACTCCTAAACTGCCCTCCATACCAGCGTATTTGGAAGCAGCACAAAACCCATTGCCCTGGCAGGCTAGGGATGCAGAGAGACTTTCCTGCACATCCAGTCTGCTTGCCTGCTCCCTGTCCCCTTGCCAAGAGGCATCTCAGGGATTCCACAGCATGAGGGCCTTTCATGGTGTGATGGTTCTCGGGGTACCCAGGACTGTGAGTCCTCTCTCTTACCCTTGCCTCCAGCAAGAGGGAGTCTTCCTTCTGGTAACTAGGCTGGTGGTGTCAGGGAGATGACACCCGTCAGCCATTCAAGCACTCTCCTCTGGGCTATGCCAGCCCTGTCGTCACTTTGCGGGTTAACAATAGGTGCACCCCAAGCCTTGAGTCCCTTTAAATCATTCCCTTGTGACAGCTAGCCCCAGACACTAGCTACTCACAGAAATTCCAGATTCTCAGCACCCAGAGGTACAGTGTACCCCAGTTTACAAGTTTTACCTTAAACCACCACTCCTGTAAACCACACAGCACTTGTGAACACTTACAAAAAACTACTTTTGGTTTTTTGTAAGAAAGAATAAAGATTTAAGTAGAAGTTAACTAAAGAGAAAGGGATGGAAACAACTGGTTACAAACACAAAACAATCGTAAAACACAAACCTGGGTCTATGCTTACCAATAGTTACCTTTCCTATACAATAAAGTAGGCTTCCCCCCAAAGTTCAGCTTGTTGCAGAGCTGGCTGGTTTCCCAAGAACCGGGATCCAAACACTCATGAAAGCCCCCTTGTTAACGGGTTTCCTCAGTGAATGGGTCCGGAGCGCCTTTCCCTACACTCTGTTATACTGAAACAGTGTTTTGGTTTTATTCATAGCCAGGGCAATCTCCTGCCTGCTAAAATGTTCTTTTCCACCTCCAAGTGGTTTTGATTGTTGGCATTTGTCTTTGATGGTTTTCCATTGATTGTTCTTCAATGAGGCAATGGTAGACAATAGAATCTTGCATTACCTCACCAGCTGACTAGGGAGGGGTGACAACGCCTGCTCGAATAGGTCATCACCAAGACTACCCTGGTGACTAATTTTTGCTCCAAGTTGATAAAGCCTAATTTCAATATAAAATACATTATTCCTTAAATATTAGCCATATATATCTTACAAAGATTATGAGTCTTGACAAGTTAGAAGTACAGTTGCCAACTTTCATGCGGTGAATAAGCACTCTACTTTCACAATAAGCCAAAAATCAAGCTAATCCCATTTCAAAACAAGGCCAAAACAACCAATCCCTAAGAACCCCAATGCTCTGTGACTAGAGTCCCGCAGCGTGCAGTCTGGGACTGTGGTGAGCCTGCTGTGCACCCCTGACTCTCTCCCCCTTTTGCCCCAGCTTGCCGGGAGCCGATCAAAAAAAATAGAAGCAACAAGCCACAACAAGCTACAAGCCAAAAAACTAGTCAACAAGCAACTCACAAGCCAATTAAGCCAAAAACAAGCCAAATTTCTGCGTTTTCCCCCCCAGGTTTTGGCATGTCTGGTTATAAGCTTTCTGTAGATACCTTACATGTGGCTCTTTATGGCTAAATATCCTGTAAGAGGTGTGCTTGGTGTAGTGAGATTGTCAGGTATGAGGTGAGATTTGTTTTAAAAGAACAGCAGACTCTTGGCCAAGGAGCCTCTGTGCTACACATGGGTCCTCCTCCATGGAATGAACTTCATGCAGCATGAATATTTACTTGATCTCAATTAGTCAACTCAATATTGCACAGGTTAAAAGAAAGAGGGAGACACACAGTACACACAGAGACAGATAGTTGACAACAGCAGCACCAGTGTTTGCAGTATGTTTCTGTATGCCTCCTAATTATTTAAATTTGTCTGTCATTTCTCTTGTCATTCTATCCCAGGTGTGCTTACTGGGTGTGTTTGGTAACTTCAGCTGAGTCCCTCATGCCTTGAGATGTGTACGTACACTGGAGCAAACTCAGCCCTGAGTTATACCCTAGCAATCTTATTACTTTAGATTTGTTTTTAGATGTCTCAATGGCCTAAATTATGACTGAAACTCATGACAGGTTAAAAAGTGGAACTAGGTTTTGAGAATCTCTTCCTATGCATAAATACAGGGACAAATTCTGCTCTCACATACACCCATGTTATTCTGTTGATTTTTATAAGATTACTTGGCTGTAACTCTTCTTCTTTCTAGACCAGTGTTTTTACCTGGGGTCCACAGACTGTTTAAGATTTTCAAAAGGATCTGCACTTCCATTTTTAGGGGTCCACAAATGAGAAAAGGTTGAAAATCACTGTTCTAGACACTTCCCTATTCGGTGTCAGCAACATTTATAGCCTTCTTCCAAAACCTATCATTGTACTCTAGGCTGTTGTGCAGATTGATTTATCTGAAGTCTGCTGATATTCTGTCTATGTTGCTTGGCTGTAATTGAGAAGAGAATTTGGCACACAGGAAAAAAGTTTGCAACAGAAGTTCAACTTAACTCTTGAACTTCCTTGATTTCTGTTACAAAATTGATTGTTATTTTCTCTTCTCCCCTTCCCAAGCCACCTAAATGTGCATAAAAGTAAGAAACAAGAGAAAAATGCAGCTTATTTACTATTCAATCTTTGATGGCTCAGTGAGAGCTGCTATGAATTCTAGGAGAATAGTGGAAGTATAATGATTTTTGTAACCTCTATTGTTTATTTAGCCCACAGAGCAGGAGGAATACAAAACACTGGTGGTTTTAAAGTGTTTAGAGTTCTGATCCTTTACTCACTACATGAGTCATAACTTGTATGCAACGATCTTACCCCAGACTGAAACGGTGGGAAAGTACATTACAGAGGTACTGTTGGTTGAATATATTATTAGCATATTTTTGTCAATTACTGCCATGCTTTTTACTTCTGACACAATTGCCAGAATGCTTCCTTATCGTTATAGGGCCTGCTGAACTCAAATGAAAGACTCCCATTGACCGCAATGGGCTTTTGACCAGGCCCGTAACAGGATGTGAGGCAGTTGGGCAGCATGGGGGGAAAATGATCCCAAAACCCACACTAAAAGTTCTCTTTTCTCTAATGGAGAAATGTACCCATCTCACATAAGGCTCCAGTATCTGTGCTCTATGGGAGTGGAGTGGCTCTGGAGGTAAAATCCACCTTCCCGTCTCAGGTTTTGTGAAGCCCAGCCTAGCCTTCACCCTCTTGACTGCTGTTCTAGTCTATGGGCTGGAATAATTCAGGGACTCTGCTCACATGTGAACCTATGGCCTTTCCTGCAGCCTCATTCCATTGTCGCCTTCCCCATTGGATTGTGCTGGACCCACACAGATGCCAGGCACTCTTATGCATCCATTCTCCTAGCAACCCGCCTGTGCAGCCCCCATGCAGGATATAATCGGGGCAGAGGGCCTCATGCTACTTCCATATAGCCAGCCTGGACTGCTGCTTCTAGGTGGTAGTTATGCCTGAAACAATGAGGTTTTCAGGTATAGATTCCAAATGTCTGATCTTCCATAATGGATCCTATCAAATATAGTCGTTGTCCTCCTCCGCAGAGGTGCTGTCCGGATGAGGGATTCTTGGAATCAGAGTGACACTCAGTGAGTGGTCGGACAGAAAAAAGAATCTCAATTCCTTTGATCCTTCCTGACTTTCCTGTGAGTCAGGCAAATTAGAAATCTAAGATCTGAATCTGATTTTTTACTAATAAAGCCATTCTGTTTCTTTTCATAGTGCACTGGCATGGACATATAATTCAGACAGACCAATACCGTGTACTGCTGATTATACAAATCAATTGCTTGAAAGATTAGTTTATTCAAACTATATCCATGTCCCTCATGACAGTATGTGTCTAACTTGTATTATGAATGCACCTGGAGCTATTGTGTTAGAAACATAGAAATTTAAAAAAATAAAAAGCAGTCAAATCAGAATTCTGAAATATAGTGTTGAATTTAACAGCCTGAGTCACCACAGCCTTACACCATGTTGCAAAGTATATGCAAAATCTGAATGGTAGCATTTTATACCCACTTTCCATGTGTATAACTGGCTGGCCAAGTTCCACCCTATTATTCATTGTGTTATCACTGGAAATTAAAGTGAAATGCTTTTTTATTTGTCTGGCCTATATTGAATGTGCATCATTCTGGGTTTTATTTTATCTGGATATTTGGGGAAAGAAGAAACCTTCTTCCTTACACTATGAATCTTTCTTAATATGCAAGTTCATTCATTGGTACCATCAATTTTTTCCAAGTCCACTGCTGGCCGAAGTCCAGCTCCCAGCGGCATTCAAGGATGAAAAATAGTAAGAGATTCCATAATAGAGGGTTTTCTGAAAAACTGTATTAAACATATTTTCCATCTCTCTCACACATAGGGTCCAACTGCATCAACAGCATCTGTGTTGTCCACTCTAACAAGTGGGCAGTGCCTCCCACCACCCCCACCTCCACCGCTGCCCCCAGGACCTCCTCCTGTCTTTGATACAGAAAGTGGAAAGGATGAAGCAACCACGTCTCGCTCAGCCTTGTTTGCCCAGCTTAACCAGGGAGAAGCAATTACCAAAGGTTAGAGGGAAATAGTTCAACTTGTCACTCTTCAGCCAACTGATACTAGCTACTGCTAAACGTACTTAGCCAAATTCTCCCTTCAGTCACATCCATACAGCCCAAAGCCAGTATATTTTTAAGCTTGAAAGCCTAAATTTAGGCATCTAAATTCATATTGAGGCACCCAAATAAATAGCCTGATTTTCAGAGATATTGAGCACTGGCAGCTCCCATTGAATAAGTAGGATCTCATAGGTGCTCAGGCCACTTATTTAGATCCCTCAGTGTGAATTTGGGCACCTTATTATAGACACCCAAGTTTGACACTTTGGGTCCTGTTGACTTCAGTGGCAGTGCCCAAATGTCGCTGAGACCAGAATTTGTCCACTCTGCATTTTCACACCCAGTACACTGATTTGTACTGAGACATTGGTTTAGATAAGCAGTTACCGATTGCTATACCACAGTATAATGTTGTTGTAAGTACACCTAGATAAAGCTATTAAGCTTTTCTCAAGAAGACTGGACAGTCTTAATTAGTGTACACAGCTTTGAGTTGAAATATACTCAGTACAGTAAAGTTCAGTCTTTGGTATTCTGAGGATGGGTGCATTACAAACAGATTAGACAGAGAATCTAATTGTCACAGATGAATCTATAAAATTAATGGAGTGGCAGCATGCACAGATCACGACAGATATAGTGAACCTTTAGATCTACGTACAGAGAGATGCCAATAGACATTGCTGAGCTTATCTGTGAAGACATAATGCCAGCCCATTCACAGTAAAAGAACTTTTAAATAAAAGTATGAGGCCAGACCGTTCCTTTTTGGCTAAATACCTAAAGCAGCATAAAAGCATGTTGGACATTTGAATACAATTGTAATCAAACTAGCTATGGTGTTCTCTTCCCTGTTTTAATATTAACCTCCCTAGGGGCCTAATGCTGTGACAGAGACTCTTAGGCATATTAACACCTCTTTGTTTATTTATTTATTTTTTTTTAGGGCTACGACATGTCTCAGATGACCAGAAGACCCATAAGAATCCCAATCTACGTGCTCAGGGTCCGCCAGTTCGTTCTCCTACAAAAAGCCATACTCCAAGCCCCACTTCTCCCAAAAATTCTCCTCAGCAGATTCATTCTCCTTTGTTAGAACTAGAGGGGAAGAAATGGAGAGTGGTAAGTTCAGCTCACATCTCACATGCACGTGTACTTGTGCCTGGAATATCCCCAGAGGAATTGTACCTGCCTGAAGCACAATCTTTCCAGTGCTCCTCTGGGGGCACGGCGGTTCTGCACTGTCCCATCTAGCCACAGCTTAGTCCTTAATATTCTTGTGGGATTTATAGCTTGTTCATTTGTTGGTGAGATTAGTATAATAATTTACCTGAACTGGAAAATACTGTTATAAGGTTCAGAACCAATACTTTAGTTCTTAACTCAGTCAAAAAGTCCCTCAGCAGGAACTGGGAGCTCCAGTTGGGTAAGGTCCCATCGTGCAAGCCACTCTTACATATGAGAGATATAGTTGTTGTGACGCAATGGAAGTTCTCCTCATTTATTAGCCAGTGGAAGCACCTGTCTAGGTACTCATATCATCACAATATCATAGTATTTACAAATAGAGAGAATGATTCTGCTCCATCTTCTTTCCCAGCCCATAGAAGGAATAGATTAAACTAATCAAAGGTGGTTTTTTTGTTTGTTTGGGGTTTTGGGGGGGGGGCGAGTGTTGCATATGCATGCAAAGAACTTATTAAATGGAAAGTTACGTTGTTTATAAGAGCGGGGGGGAAGACAAGACATGATTTAGTCAGTTGGTAGCTTCCATAGGCCCTTGTTTGCATGGGTCACAGTGTGCATGAGGGACAGCCATTGTTTACATGGGTTGTGCTATGCTAGTGATAGAATATTCCAGGTACTCTCACTGAGACAGGAAAGTGCAGTAAAGGCAAAACATGGGAGAGCCCCTGTGTACATGCTAAGTAGACCAGCATTTTGCTATGAATTCTGTTTTACCATGCTGGGACAGGCAGTGTGTAGCTTACGTACCTCAAGTCTCCCCATTGAAATCAGTTGGAAGTCTTGAGCACAAAATGGGCCCTCAGTGTCTTACAGATAGAAGGGAAGGTCTTCATGCGCTACCCCTTGTTGGATACTGCCTTGCTCACACCTAACCCTAATGAATTATATAACAGTATGGCACCAACAACTTGTTCTATTCCTGAAGGAGCCTTCTTGTTCTAAAACTGGGTGGTAACCAAGCAACAACTTCACTGGAATAGTTTTAAATAGTTGAGTGTATAAGAACCTAGTACCAAAATAAACATTTTTTTGTCTTGGTCAGTGTTAAGATCTTCACAACACAGACACTTCAGTTCTAAATCATGCATGCACAGCACTGAATATGTGCCCTCATAAACCCAATCAGTTAGACTTATCACAGGCTGAGATAAGTGTGAATCTTTTTTTCCCCCTTCTCTTTCTATGTGAAGATGCAGTGACTGGAATAAGTTGTGCTTAAAGTCTACCTTATTGCTGCCTTATTATATGCATTTTTTAAAACAGGAATACCAAGAGGATAAGAACGACCTTGTTATTACTGATACTGAACTCAAGCAAGTGGCTTACATTTTTAAATGCAACAAATCTACACTACAAATGAAAGGAAAAATAAATTCCATTACAATTGGTGAGTGAACAGTCTCACATATGAGCTTTGGGTCAGTAAGTCCTGGAAAGATTTGCACATGCAGTTAACTTTATGGACATGAGTAGTCCTGGGTAAAGGTACTCACAAGTGTAAGTCATTGAAGGGTTGAAGCATTTTAGTTTTTAATGTGGTCATGTAATATTTTTTTCAAAAAAGACATCTTTTTATTTTGCCTTCATTTGTTTGGGGTTTGTTTGTTTGTAGACAACTGCAGAAAGTTTGGCCTTGTGTTTGACAACGTCGTGGGTATCGTGGAAGTGATCAATTCCAGGGATATTCAGATTCAGGTAAACATCCAATTAGAAAAGAAGAAGAAAAGAACCAACAACTGCAAAGTGGTATTCAGCTACTCGAGATTATTTCAGCTTCCCTGGAGTATACAAAAAATTTCTATATTTCCAAAAGTTAGCTTTTAGATGCACTAAATTCTTCTAACTTGTCTAGAAAAAAATAGAAAGTTACTATTGTTTTTGCCTTTGAGTTTTAAAGTGCCACTGATTAAGGCTCCCTTTCAAGAACACCTTTCCTTAATGTTCTGGTGCCGTAGTTGAGATCAGCAGAGGTATTTTCTGATAGACTGGGAACTGTTACTTCTGGGGAGTGGTGGTCAGGTTCTCTCAATGAATGGTACCCAGCTTTGGACTCCATGCATCCTGGTCCATCAGTGCCGGAGTTTGGCAAAGCGTCATGGCATAGTGCCACTCGTTTGCCTAATTGGTGCTAAAGTCAAGAAGGTGGTTGTGAGGCTCAGCTAATTTTCTCCATTTGCCCACTGAGGATGTTGGGGTAGATTTTTAAATGGCACCTAACTCTCAGTTACTTTAATTGAGAGCTAGGTGCTGCACCCTTGAAAGTCTACCCTGTTAGCAACAGAATGGAATTGAAATGGCTTCTCCGGCTGTGTTGGGAGAAGGGCAGACAATGGCTTTTCTTTAAAATATCAATAAAAAATAAAACCCTTGAAACATTCATCAGCTCATATCCTGCTATTGGTCTCAAGGCTCACCTTCCTCACTGAAATCAGTGGGGTCTTCTACTTACATGTAGATGGGCTGATACAGCAGAGTGAGTGACATTAATAAAGAAGAATACTGTACCATGCTTCAGTAATGTGGGTCAAAGCCATCACAGGGAGAGGAACAGCAAGATATTTTGTATATTTTAAATGTTAAACAAGTGGATGCCATTACTACTAGCTACGTGTCTACTTCTGAACATTAACCAATAACTTTATAGGTAATTACTACATTTCCTTTTGTGGGAAAGAGGCAGTTGGGAGAGAGAAAAGGGCATGATTATTTAGGACACAGTGATCTTTTTTTCAATAAATAGAGGATTTTGTTTGTTAGCACTAGAACTATTCACAAAAGCTGAAAAATCTATACATAATGAATAGGAATGCCACATCTTGTTAAAATTCAAGTAAGAGGGAAATATATTTGCTAAAATCAAAATGCCTTTGATGATTCAGGCTTCATGAATGTTGCATAAGATTTCAGTGCCTTATAGCATGGCTGGTCTTGCACTTAAAGAAAAGTATGAATCAGGCTGAGTAACAGCTGTTTCAAGCAGGCTGCTGTCTTCTTTTTAAGGGTTTGATCCTGCAAGGTGCTGAGCACCTGAATTCTGTCAGCACTTCGCAGGTTTGGTCATATGAATGATATGTTAATGTAACAGATCACTGGAATTCACAAGCAGATCTTGCCATAAATAGCAATAGTAGTGCAATGCTCTTAGCTCTTCACCCCCACCAGTATAACTATTTACTGATTTTTTTTTTCCTGGTGGGTTAATATTTAATCAAATAAAATATCCCCAGTCATAGCATATGATCCATATAGGAACATACTTTCGCCTCAGTGGAGCTCCATTAAAATCAGCCTAGACACAGTGCTCCACTTGCACAGACTAGCCATAGAATCAAGGCCATGGTCACTTAACACTCTGTGTTTATCAGCATGTTGTTCAGGAACTGAATCTGAAATGTATTAACGTGAATGATGTGAGCAAACACTCCTTTTTATTTGCATGTGAAGATTATATATATTATATATCCCCCTGCTGCTGCTGCTGTTTTATGACCCTAACTAACCTCTGTCCTTTTGATACCTTGGCGAGCATATACCATGTGGCTCTAGTTACTGCTTTTGGGGGGGGGGGGGGGGCGGGGCAGAGAAGGGGATTCTTACTGACAAACAGTGACTCAGCCACTTTGTCCTGTGGAGTTGTTTACAACCCCACAGATGCAAAGAGGAGTTGGCTTGTTTCCTCTTCTCGCCTCAAATAAATCTTGCACTTGCTTTCAAACTGACTTAAATAAATGTCTGTTTAATTTAAATTGTAATCAATTTCAATACACTTTTAGAGCTGTACCATAGCTGGCAGGGGAAGAAAAAAAAATTCTTTCTTACTATGTGCTGCAATACCTCAGAGACCCTTCAGGCTGCAGAATGTTTTATGCAGAAACTTATAGAGCATCTCTCCAGTGAAGGAGTATTTGCAGTCAGTCACTTTGTATGTGTGTGGGGAAGGTGGGGGGGATCTGTTTCCCCATAAGTCCCACTGACCTACATGCAAGTTATGCACTAGTACTGGTGGGAGTGTGTGTGGATCCCATGATCTTATCCCCTTTGGTAAAGAGTGCCAAGGGGTGGAGACTTTGTGTGTGAGAAAGAGAGAGAGAGAGAGAGAGGAGTAGAGGCTTGTTGTTTAAAAGCTGATATTTTAGAACTTCTGGGCTAGAGAATAACATTTAATACAGTTAAACAGTAGCAACCTTCCCACCATCTATTAATTGGTCAATGCTAGTTTGTTTAAATCCCCAAATGTAAATGCAGCTGCCATATGTCAGAGGTTGGTGGCCAAAGTCAGGACCAGAAGGCGGATGGGGGTTTTGTTATTAACTGTTACTTTCACTGTCACAGTGGCATTTGGTATTAGGTGCATTTATTGTTCTTCAGGTAATGGGGAAAGTGCCAACCATTTCGATTAACAAGACAGAAGGCTGCCACATATACCTCAGTGAAGATTCGTTAGACTGTGAGATTGTGAGTGCCAAGTCATCTGAAATGAACATTCTCATCCCCCTAAATGGAGATTATGTAAGTGGAATATTTTTAAAGACTCAATTTTTCTCCCTCTTTTAATCTGTGCAGTGATTAGCCTTTCATATTACTAGGCAAGTAGAAGTTATAAAGTGCCACAATTTCCCCCCCAGCAAGGTGTGATTCAAACCATAGAAATAAACCCTCTTTCATACACCAATAGTCTCAGCTACAGTCCATCAAAGAACACCTTTTCCTGGGGTGCAAGGTAATTTCTTACATTAAAAAAGCCAGTGTCTCCTATGTCAATTTAGTCTCTAGCCAGTGTGAAACAGATTTCTAACTATAATTTCCTGACACACATTATTAACTCGAAGATCAGGAAATGCTAGTGTTAAAGGTCAACATAATCACATATTAATTCTCAAATAATACAATGTATTTTTAAATACAAGCTTTTTGTACACGTATAGTATCTTGTTGTACTTTCTGCGCATGCCAGACAGAGTCCAGGAAAGCCATTCATACAGAAGGTGCACGTTACCTGAAGCAAGGGCTCTGACTCCTCTACTGAGGTTCTTATACTATACTTAGGACTGCAGTATCTCAGCACCTCCTGTGGAGCTGTGCCTCATTCACTGCATGCTTTACAGTAGCAGGTTATCATATAGTTAGACTGTGTTGTAATACATACACTCAAAGGGGCAGGGTTAAAGTTGTGTATGCAACTTTACTGAGGGCTTAACCAGGCTACCTTAACGTTCTCTTAATATTTTTGTGCTCCAATTCGATTGGGGAGTTTTTTGTTAATTAAAAAAAAAAGCTAGACACTATACCCTAAATGTTCAGCAGTGGCTAGTGGTCTTGGGTGCCCAACTTCAGACACCTTAAAAGGGCCTCATTTTCTGTAAATCAGGCCCCTTTAAGCGTGTCTCGAGCTGGGTACCCAAAATCACTAGTCATTTAAGAAAATGTAAATCTACTGAAATGCCTTTGCAGGGTATGAAGAAAGGAGCCCTCTCTTCCACATCTTAGGAGCATCACACAATTTTTACCATACAGGGTGTGCAGAACCTGAGGCCAGGGCTCCAACAGAGTCCCTGGCCACCTTCACAGGTGCACACTGAATGAGCTAAGGACTCCTGTGAAGTCCTGCATCATTGACTGTACATATTGTGTCTTTTGGAATGCTTCACTGTTAAAGTGATAACGTGACAGTGTTTTTGTTACATGCACCTTTGTTCATCCACCTAAGACTGGTGAACAGTTATCTTGAGATCTGAGATTAAATCTGCCACCGAATTCTGGGGATTGACCATGGGTTTTGCTCTGTAGGATATCACTTTTCTCTTTAAAATTCCTGTTAGTCTTGTCACTACCTTACCAGGTTTAAGACCTTCTTTTCTACATTCCCATCCAGTTAGCTTGGCTGCATGCTAATGGAGTCCATAGTCTTTTTTGAAACAAGGTACACCTCTACCTTGGTATAACACTGTCCTCGGGAGCCAAAAAATCTTACTGTGTTATAGGTGAAACCGCATTATATTGAACTTGCTTTGATCCACCGGAGTGCGCAGCCCCCCCCCCCCCCCCCCGGAGCACTGCTTTACCTCATTATATCCGAATTTGTGTTATATCGGGTTGCGTTACATTGGGGTAGAGGTGTACATTGACGTAGTTTGCCCAAATAATGAGGAAAGGGGACTGTTACAAACTAGCACATGAACAAAGCTATGTGAGTTATGGTAGTAATGAGCTTGTTTTCTGTGTGGCATTGAAACAGTTTTCTGCACGCAATGAAGAAGGCCTCTTTGTAATCCAGGCATGTCTGAGTTATAAATGCCTTGTCAATCATGCAGCACTAATAGTACTCCATCAGTTTTTATAAGATAGCCACTGTTTATCTAACACTCGTTGTTGCTCTTTCCATTTACCAGAAAGAATTTCCTGTTCCTGAACAGTTCAAGACAGCATGGGATGGATCTAAGCTGGTCACTGAACCTGCAGAGATTGTAGGTTAACTTCCTAATGCCATACAGCACCTGCTGACCACAATCTCAGACCAAGGTCAGCCTAAATAAAACAGCAACATAAAGAACTAGAAGTAACAGTAGCTCATACTTTTGTAGTCGGTCTTCAAACAGCAGCTCTGTACACTAGAAACAATGACATGTCTGGCACGCTTTTATTAGGCATTCTGATATTTTTAAAGTTTCCACACAGTTTGCCTTCATTTACGGTTTTGATTCTACATGATGTCATGTGAACATAAGGGATTAAAAAAAAAAAACTCCATTCACATTATTGGCTATTACACTGCACACAATAAGCCAAAAATATTGCATGATATACTTTGTTACAATCATGTTTCAGTGCATTCCTTTTTACGTTTCTGCTAGTCAAAAATAATCTTAAAAACAGTTAAGATGTTTATTTTACCTTTTAGATAATTCATGTATGATGTGGTGAACATGTACCCCTAGGAAGTGTGTGATTCTTGTAGTTCTGTTCTAATCATCATGGGGGTTTTTAAGACGCAAAAGTACAATTTTCAGCAATACATTTTGCCAGTGGAATATAAAAACAGGATATTTTAATCAAACATTTTTCTAATATGTATATGTAGAGTATCCCTCAGCTTTCAGTTTACACAGACATGTTGTATCCCTTTTGGTTGTAAATTATTAATCCTAATATCTTCTAGAAAACATTACTTAATGTTTAGCATATCATCTGAAGTTTTTCACTTCTCTAATTTCTCTTGTGTTCCTTTATTTGGGGCTGGGGGGGGGAGGACATTTTTTTCCTTCACATAGTACCTCACAGCCTGCTCTGAAAACTGAGGGCAGGTCTACACTACAGCCAGGATCAATGCTCTGAGATCAATCCACTGGCGGTCGATTTAGCGGGTCTAATGAAGACCCACCAAATCAACAGCAGATCATTCTCCAGTCGACCCCTGTACTCTACCCGCAACAAGAAGAGTAAGGTAAGTCGATGGGAGAGTTTCTTCCATTGACCCCCTGTGGCATAGACCCCGCGGTAACTCAACCTAAGGTACATCGACTCCAGCTACATGTAGCTGGAGTTGCATAATGTAGGTCGACTTTCCATGGTAGTGTAGACATAGGGCTGTTTTATGATTTGGGGCACATGCTATCTCAAGCTAAGTGTCAGATGCCCTATACCTGGTTTCCTTGCTGATTTTGTTTCTCTAAAGTATTCTGTTGTATAAGTGGTCTGTTGGGGATGTAGTCCCAGGGTTTTTTTTTGGCCACTTGCAAGATTTGCATACTAATCTTCAAATATGTCCATAAATAAAAGCCATAGATGTATTCCATCTGAATTCTGAATCCAAATTAAAGGGACTATTTCTTGTTTAAGACCCTTGATTCTATGTTACAGTTCTTATTACATGCTTTTTTAACACTAAGGTGGAGTGTGCTATACATTTTACAATTTCAGCATGTAGTAGTCAAAATTCAGCATACATTTTTGATCACTTGTAATATTTTGTAAGAGTGAAATCATGGTTATATGCTTGCAAAGCTAGTTACAGGATATACATTGTGCCTACTGCACCTTTTCAGAGTACTTAAATTCCTTCAGTTTTAAAGTATCTGATTGTACCACAACCAATAGTGCTCATACAACAAGGTTTTATTATCTGATGTTTTATCTGTATGTATAATGTTGTGGCTTTAGTACATACCATTTTTGAACCGTAAACCTATTCTGAAATAAAAAAGGAGTCTGTACTTGGTTTAAATACAGCGAGTTCAAAGTGTACTTCATTTAAGTGTTTTCATCCATTTTCCTAAATGTCATTTCAAAATGAGGAGAGGCAGCTCTGACTCCCTGCTGTTGACCGAGTGTCTCTTGTACATCATATCCAACCTTCCCTCTCCCAGCTTGGATATAATGTATTAGTGATAATGGGCAGACTTATAGTTTCAAAATTAAAGCCTTAGTAGCAACCACAGAACTTCAGAGGCCCTCACTTTAAATAATTGCATTGTACAACATCACTCTTTTTGGTGCATCTGTATGTGCTATAGGGTATGTCCTGGAAATGACAAGTTGGAGTCACTGAAACTTTGTTTCTAGTCTCAGCTCTGCCAATAACTCAATGTGGGTCCTTGGGCATGTCCCTTTTGGGCTGATTGTCAGAGATGCACAGCATAGCATCATCCACTAGTTGTGCAATATATTTCACCTGGATGTAGAGCACATACCTAAAGAAACAGGTGGCTGGTGTAGGTCATGACAGAACAGTTTATTAACATTAAGAACACTAATCATTTCTGCCGTAAAACAATCACACAAAGAACATTCTAAACCTGAGCCACTGACTTCTCTTCTAATCCTGCATCTGATATTGATACTATGTATGTCATCACTCAGCAATATGATGCCAACCAAACCTTTGGACTGCTGAAGCAAAACATTTAAATATTGGAAATAACGCAAAGAACAGGCCCTTTTGAACTTTAAAGCCTTTATTCTCAATGTTGTCAGTGTCTGTATATTTTTGTTTGTTAATGGAAAGAGATGGGAGTTATGAGGTGGCCAAAATAGCAGCTTCTAGTTTCAGTGGCTGAAGAGTTGTAGCTTTAGGAGTGAAGAGTCAGCCTTGTATCCAAGGTAATAAATACAGGACACGAGGCTGTATCTTCTAAACACATCTCAACTTCTTTTCATCAGTGTAATTATAGATAAATGTGATTATCATCATTGTACTAATAAAGACAATATCTAGACTCTGGAACCACAGGTTAAAATCCTTCTGGCATCAATTCCGCCCTTTATCCTTCCAAGGTGTATAAACAACACCATACGTTGTTTACTGTGTACATCCTTTTTTATTATTATCATACCTTCCCTGAGGGCCTGTCTGCTTTGCATGGATGTTAGAGATCCTATGACACTTTCCACAAAGTAAGGGGTTGCTTCATGGTTCTTAGCCAAAAGTGTCCCTTCTCTCAGGGCCGTCCCTAGCTATTCTGGGGCCCTGTACAGCCCCCTCACAGGGTGTGGGCCCTAGGCCTCCACTGGGGGGGCAGGAGGGGAGGCTGGCTTTGGGGGAAAACCACCCCCCAGCACTCACCAGCGGCACAGCTGGGGCCGGGTCCCTGCACTTCCCACCACCAGTGAGTGCAGGCCCAGCCCTGCTGCAGTCCTCAGGGGCGGGAAGAGGCAGGGCTGAGGCAGAGCAGGGCGGGGGCTTTGGGGAAGGGGTGGAGTGGGGGCAGGGCTGGGGGCCACGGGGAAGAGGAGGGGCAGGGGCTGGAGCAGCACACAGCTGCACAGGGCACCAGGAAATTTGGTGCCCCAAGTTTCCTGGTGCCCTACGCAGCTGCATACTTTGCGTATGGGTAAGGACAGCCCTGCCTGCTCCACACTGTTGTGCCATTTGTTGGCTGGCTGGCCGCTGCTGTCCACTCCAGAGGTTACTGCATTTCAGTGATACTGTAAGTATGTGGCCAAAAGGACACATGCAATGTGTGTTGCCAAATAATGAAAATAATTACTGCATAATACAAAGTTTGCATGTAATGGTGTTAGAATGATCAAGTTTGTAGAAAGCCACAAAATAAAGGTTTCATTGATTGATACTGTGGGGCAACATCCCATATGAAGTTCATCACCCTTTGTTGACACTTAGCCTTTGTCTCTACTGCCTTGCACTTTGTGTAGTATTTGGGCCTGGAGAACCTGCTCTTGCCAAATTAAAAACATGAGTTTTGCCATGGAGTTTAATGGGATCAGGATCAGACCTTAAGTACTTTAAGGGATATGCAATTCTAGAAATAATCCCAACATTATATAATAGAATCTAGGTCAATTTTTGATTCAGACTGATGACAGGATATATCCCTGAAAGCAAAAACTCAGGTAGTAAATACAATAATTCCCTAACTGTTATCAAGAAATGGTGAATTGGCCTTTTGTTTCATATTATCTGAAAAAGGAAACTCTCTAAAAATCCTGATTTAATTAATCATACTTGTCATTAAAAATGTAGGAAAACATAAGAGATTGTAACTATTGAGGTACTGACCCTATATATCCACCGGGTGGCAGAAAACTATTATGGTGCAAGCAATTCCAAACTTTGTTGGTAATCAGACAATGTAGGAACTATACTATTTACATAGAATGCATGTATTAATTTAAAATTGCAGCTAATCCAGGAATTAGGAAAGTTTACACTCCAAAAACAAGGCAAAATTAACATTGTTAAAAACAAGAAAAGATTGATTCTGAAAATGATCATTTGAGTAAATCCAGAGTTATAAAAGGATTTTTTTTTTTAAGAAAGTGCCGAGGGGGCGGTGGGTTGGGAGGAGGGGGGAGAGAACATTCAGTTCTAGGTATCAGTGAATAATTAATCTCATCCATTTTCAGCTAACCTCCTATAATAACCATTTTTAAAAACACATGCAACAGGAAATACCTAGTTGGCTTAGAACACTGAAGTCTAGTGAGCAGGGTTATTAAAGAAGGTGACAGGGGAAATCATTTCCAGTCTGCATTTGAAATACAGAAATCTTGCCAGCGTGTTCAACCAAAGCATTCATGTTATTATTAATTGTTAAGTGTGGTTAGGGTGCTCGGCTTTGTACAAGTCACGTGCCCTGTAGACCTTGCATCCAGTATTTAATTTAGTGCCATTGTAATATATACATATCCCAGAAATACCTACACCTGAAACCCCAAATTCTACTCCCAAACATCAGCCCATATCATGAAGTCAATGCAGATCACCAACTTAAGAGCTAAATAGCCTACATAGGTGAAATGCTGGTACCATTGACTTCAATGGGGACAGGATTTCTCCCCATATCCCTTGCACCTGCAGAGGGTGGGGATGAATGGAAGATCCACATGCTGGTAGAAAGACTCTGTGACTATTACTCCAGCCTCTAATGCCCTCTGATTACTTAGCTGGGTGCGGGGAGAAGGTGTAGAGGATCCAGAGGGCAAGGGGTTCTCTGGCCTGGCCGAGGCTATCCACAAACAGCTACTATGTTTAGCCACTCAGCTCAATCCAAGGTCCTCTGCACCCACATAATAAAAGAGAGATATTGGAGTAGATAGTAGCATTTGTTATTTGGTCTATATAGTAATGATTAATAAGCTGATGTCTGTGAAGTATTTTGACCATATAAAACATTATAGAAGTCACAGATACCATTATTAATAGCAGAGGCATTACTAGCACTATGTACTCAGTCCTCTTTCGACACAGACACTACCACTCCTTTCTACGTTGGAGTTCTTCCGCCGACTAAAAAAATTAGTCTGTCAGAAAAGGAAATTAAAGCATTTAAAATGTTTTTCTTACCTTGTCCTTAACTGCATTCAAGTGGTATTTTATGTGCCTCAAGTGCCATCCCAGATGAGTGACTACAGATCTCTAGGGAAAGAGTCCATTCTCGATGCCTCAGCTCCCCCATCTATACAATGGGGATAATTATACTGCCCAGCTTCACAGGGATGTTGTGAGGAGAAATACATTAAAGAGGTGCTCAGATACTATAGTAATGAGGATCATATAAGTATTTAAGATAGGTAGAACCTAGTGTGAGAGACAGCCACTCCTTAGCTATTGCTGCCCTGAGGAAGACAGAGACAGAGCTTTCCTCTAGGTCTCAGCTCTAGAGAAGAAAATAATAAGCTGTTAAAGGCCATTCCCTCCTATTTCTCTTCAAATGGCAGGTTGGGCTACCAGAGACCACTTCCCCCTTTTGATTTTCCTTCACAAGAGAGTATAGCTAACCCTTAGACAATGGAATTACTCTGTTATTTATGGAGAAGGGGTTGGGTCCCAATCCTGCAAGTGCATATTTGTTTAACTTTAGTATCGTGAATAGTGATTTTAATCAGTATTCACAGTACTAAAGTTAAGCACCCAAGTTTGCAGGATTGGTGCCTGAGAATCCAAAGACCAAGCTGAGCATTACAAAACTGTTCCAGGGGAATAAAATTACTTCATATTAATAACTCACAACACTCAGAGTGCACCTGATTGTGTGCACCCCACACTGCAGGTGAATTACATGCTTTCACCAAGTTCCATTAACTTCGCAAGGGATTAGTGCAGTACTATTCTGAAAAGTGACTATGTAAAAATAGCACCTTCTTATGCAACAGATCTGTTCTCTGTGTGTATTCACAATCCTGTTTGATCACTTACATAACAAGAGGATGTTTGTAGCTGCTTTTTTAATAAAATTTGTCAGACCCAGAATCAACACAGCTGTGGGAAAGTGAGCTGGATTCTCTTTCGTGTTGTGCCTCAAGAGCAGAATTACATACTAAATTCCAACCAATTACACATGTGTAAAACCCCTGAGGACAATGGGATTGCACAGGTATCACTGAGGGCATACCTGTAGCCTAGGAGGTTGCACAAATGTAACTGGAGGTCTAATTTGGCCTTCAGAACTCTTTATACAAGTGGTAATGCCCAGGAAGGAAAGAACTAAGTTGGACTTCTGGAGGCTAGTTGAATTTGCAGGGCTGGAAGTTAGAAAACCTATTTAAAGCAAAATTTTAAAAAAGTACAGTTAATACAAAAATCAGTGAAAAGTAATGAACAAGGAGCCCCCATGATACCAATTTTACAGTCCCTTTCCAGAATAGATCTCCATTTAAGGATTAATAATCCACTTCAGGATCTCTTAAAAAAATCCCTGGGCTTGCCATAGTCATTCAGCAGCAGAGCAACTCTCTACTGTAAGAGTTCCTGATCTCACGGTCTTCCATCCAAAAGGTTACCTTACATGAATCACACGGTGCAGTTCTTGTCTTCTTTACCGCCTTTCTTATCTTTTCTCCTTTCCCTCTCTCGGTGATTAAAGTGCACTGGGTTAGAGGCCCAGAAATAAAATTTCTAAAACTCAAGCAGGGTGACATTTCAGCCCTGCCTGGGGGGAGGGGGGGGGGGGAAGAGGGGGAATATGTCCTGCTTTCCTCTCTTGCCCATCTCCTGGGGCCACTCAATCAGAGCTGCTGCAGGAAACAAGCCATTTTCTCTCCCTTTCCTTTCAGGAGCCAAAGCCCTTCTCACTGGAGGGAGCACAAAAAACGCAGGGTAGCTCCACTCCCTCTTCCCCTCCTGTGAACCACGGGATGGTTCATGGACCTCCTCCCCACCCCCGAACAAATGGGTTTCGAATGGAAAGTGTATGGGAGTGAAGAGCCCCTGGAGCTGCCTCCCCGCCAGCTTGGAAAGGGGAGAGAGGATGCCAGTGCAGCCCCTGAGCCTGGGAGAGACAGGCAAAGAACCCCAAGAGTACGGTGACCAGATGTCCCGATTTTATAGGGACAATCCCGATATTTGGGGCTTTGTCTTATGTAGGCGCCCCCCACCACTGTCCCAATTTTTCACATTTGCTGTCTGGTCACCCTATGTGAGAGCTGCAGGAGCAGGGATGAGGCAAGGCGGGGGGAGACCTGATGTGAAGGGTTGAAGGGACAGAACTGATGGGCTGCAGAGAGACAGGCAGATGTGATACCGCTTTCACTTCTATAGAAAATATTAGACCCACACAAACACTTTTTTCAGATCACTTTATGCATTACCCTCTTCTCCTCTTATCTTTCCCCATTATGCCAAACTTTGCAGTATAAGGTCTCAATTCATCTACCTAATCCGATCTCTACTTTTCATCTGGGCTATATTAGAAAACATGCACTAGTGTGGATCTTCCAACTACAGATGTGCTTAAACTGATTTAGCTAATATGTCTGTCCCCCTCAGTTAAATCAGTTTAAGCATGATTTAAATGGGTTTCAATCCATCTGTACTGGGGCTTGCAACAAAGTAACTAGATTGACTTTAAAATCAATATGGTTTAATCCCTGTGAGGTTTGTAGGTAATATAGACAGCTACTTCTCCAATGTTGCTGAGCACCATAACTTGGGCAGCGGGAAGATGTGGTTTTTCTTTGACGTACTGCTGCCAGCCCTGTTGAAGGTAGATCTTCAGAGGAAAGCCCTCACTAGATACCAAGGTGACAAGAGCCTTAGAAACAACTAGGATATATAGAAAAATGGCAACGTTTAGCTACCTCCCATCCTCCTGCGCCTTGATGCCCCTAGCTAATTCTGTGGCCTCTAGCTAATTTCAGTTTAGAAAATGCAACTGCAAAACTAATTCAGTTTTCAGAATAGAAAGTGATTTGAAAGTAGCCAGAGGCCACAAACAAGCTGAAACCAGATGGGCAATGACAAGAACAGAGAAAATTCAATTTATCCAGCTACATCTGCTCAGAAATGTAGCAGTAGGGTGAGAGTACATTTTAATCATGTCAGTAGCTTTATTGGCATGACAAGATAGCTGTTGGTAAGACTGATTCATCAGTGATGTCGACCAAATTCAGAGGTAAGTTTATGGAAAGCTGAAGTGGTAACTTATGCCCTGCCCTCTTAGCACATCTGTTATACCAGCTTAAACTCAGTTTTGAATTCAGAATAGAATTTCAACATGCTAATGCGGTTTGTACAAAAGATCCAGGAGCAGCGCCAGAGTTTCTGGCGCCCTAGGCAGAATTCAGGGGGCGGCATTTTGTGCGCTCCCCACAGGGCGTGCGGGAGCTTCCGGTTCCACTCCCATCGCACCACCGAAGAAGGACCCTCCGCCGAAATGCCGCAGGCGACAGCGGTAGTCATTGAGCTGCTCAATTGCCTGCTGCTGTTTTCCGCGGCACAAACTCTAACCAAGTACAGTGACCGTAACCTAGAGGCAGAAAGTAGGAGGCGCAAGCAGTCTAAACCTAGTGGGGAGCAGAGAAACACATTTTACTCAAGGAGGATAGGTCCATGAATGGCTATGAACCAAGATGGTCAGGGACAGAACCCTATGCTCTGAGTGTCCCTAGCCTCTGACTGCCAGAAGCTGGGAGTTGACAGGCTCAATTACTGGATTATTGCCCTTTTCTGTTCATTGCCTCTAAGGCACCTGGCACTGGCCACTGTCAGAAGACAGGATACTGGGCTAGCCAGACCATTGATCTGACTCACTATGGCCATTCTCATGTACTCACTAGGAGGAAGCACGAGAAGGGTATTTTTCTCAAATCGGCAGACACCATTAAAGACTTCTCCTCAAAAAGCAATGAGGCCAAATTGGAAAAAGGAGAGAAAGCTGAGGTGGCCACGTGCACCTACCTCTGGACCACAAAGGGTCAGCAATGACAGAAGGACACAGGTGACAAAACCCACTGCCAAGCAGGTCCGACCCACCTCTGAGAGCAGGGGGGGGCATTAGGGGGGTAGGAGGTGCGGGGAATCTCTCTTCTTTCTCTCGCCAGGTGGGCAGGGCAGGGCTCTCTATGAATTGGGTAACGCATTTTGGGAGCTGGTTTCCCTAGACCCGCCCACCCCGGTGACACTGAAATGCTCAGCATTAGGGACCATCCTCCCGGCCGTGTCACCTGGTTTAGGGGCGTCCCCATTGCACGGAACCTGGGCGGGCGGAAAGGGGTGTGGCTACAATGCCTCGCCCCGCCCCCCGCAGTTCCATTCCCGGGACTGCGAGGTCCCAGGCTCCGCCCCCACAGCCCCAGGAGCTCCTGCTTTATCCGCTCAACCCTGGACGATACCATCTCACCGCGGTGGGGGGGAGGGGAGAGCTCTTCCGTTTCTCTCATGCCACCCCCCCTCCTGGCGGGTGGATTGGCTGGAGCGGCTCCCCGCGCCTGCGCAGTCAGGGTGGGAGGTCAGGGAGCGTGTGTGCGTCACAGGGGAGGCAGCGGAGGGGACGGGGCTATGGCGGAGGTCGCGGCAGCCCCGGGCCAGCCCGCGGCGGCGGCGGCGGCCGAGGGCTCCGAGGCCAAGGCGCTGAGCGCGGGGGAGTACGCGCGGCGCGTGCACCAGTGGCTCTGGGACTCGTACTGCGGCTACTGGAGCTGGCAGAGCGGCCTCCCCGCGCTCCTGGCCGCCGCCGCCCCTACGGCAGCCCGGGCCGCCCGCCGCCGCCGGCTGCCCGCCGCCGCCGCCCGCCTACTACGCCCCCTGCTACCTCCTGGCCGCCCCCGCCGCGCCGCCCCCCCGCGCGCCGCCCCCCCGGCCGGGAGCCGCCCGCCTGGCCGCGGTGCCCCGGCCCGGCCCCGCCGCCAGCAGCGCCCCGAGGGAGAGCGGCCGGCCGGCAGGTGAGAGGCTCAGGGGCAGCGGGGGAAGGAGCCTCCTGACTCGGGTTCTGGCTCGAGCGGGTGGCCCCGGCGGGATCTGGGAGCTGCCTGGCCGGGGCGGCCTGGGATTCAGGTCTCCCCAGTGCTGTGAACGCGCAACGCGCTGCCCATCCCACGCCTGGTCGCCAGGCTTGTCAGTGGTGGGGCGTTGCTGCTGTGGATTGGGCGGGGGAGCTGGTATCTTCTCTTGGCCTGACGGCGGTTGGGGAGAGAGACACGCTACCCCGAGCCCTTCTTCGGCGCTAATATTTAGCATTTTATATTTTCGAAGCGTAGCGTTGTGGTTGGCCTGGGAATGGGAGCGTCTGTATTTCATTCCAGGCCCTGCCAGTGGCTTATGGTGTGTAGGGAGACTTAATCTCTGTG
The DNA here is from genome assembly GCF_016161935.1 of Mauremys reevesii. Lineage (NCBI taxonomy): Eukaryota > Metazoa > Chordata > Testudines > Geoemydidae > Mauremys > Mauremys reevesii. The sequence continues at coordinate 177,343,990 of NC_052624.1, read as the reverse complement.
CTTCAGTTTCTTCATTTTACTACTATTATTAGGATTGTTTAGTGCCTCTGGACTTGGGTGCATGACAACCCCTTTAGCTGCCTAATGAAAGAAATGGTGGTGATCCAAATATTAAATACAATCAAAATTTTATTCTTGAATCAACAATTTTATCCTTGTTTTCAGAAATTAGTACACTAATCTGCTGTGCCAGGGAACAAAGTGTGGAATGAGGGATACTTGGTACTTTGTGTTCTACTGGCATCTGAAAATGATTTTGAATATCAAGGATAGTTGTGACCACAGTCAGAATTTCATAGAAGCAATAATTCTTCTTAATGCAGCATAGACAGTTATCCTCAAAGAATAGCATATGCAGTATTATATTAGTAGCACCATCCATGTTAATAGATTTAAGAATTCGACACTTTAACAAGTGTGTCATATTTAAGTCCTGACTTTCATGGTCTTAACACTTACCTTTCATCTTAACCAGTTGTTGCTGCATTTAATATATTAGCGTGGCCATAGAAGAATAAAATCAGAGGTTCCATATCACTAACTTTCATATTAAACATGCTCATTTTAGAAAGTTCATTTGATTTCTACCTTCTGGTACTGCGTGCTCAGCTTGGTGTGAGGAAGTTAAGCTGTGTTCTTCACATTCTTGCATCATCTTTGGTTAAAGGTTGTACAATTAGAATTTGACAACTATGACAATGCAAGAATGGGAATTGAATCTGTTTTGCTATTCTTTAGCATTAATGAGAGTGACTTTGCCCGTGAGATAAGCAGATATAAAAGGAAGATGCACAGAAGCAAATATTAAGAAGGTGCCTTCTTACCTAACCATTCTTCTTTCTAACTCTATTTGCCATTTAAAAGCAAGAACACAGAGGCTGAGAGCTTTGTGCTGCTCTCAAGCAACTTGTTGAGGCTAATATTCAGAGTGCCATTTGTGCAGCTTCTATGGATGCCTTGTGAAGATGGCTTTTTAGGTAGGAGAGGTTATTGTGGTGAAGTTTTTTGTGGGGGAAGAAGTGGAATAATAAAGGGTTCCTTCTCCCTTCCAAAATATACTTGTGTGAATTTTAACAAATATGGTTATATTAAGTCAGGTGGATGAATATTTTAAATTGTAGTTGTTAGAATATAAGTTTCATACAGGCGCGCCTGTAAGTGCTGCTGAGGAAATACAATGTGGAGAATCAGTCTAGCTACAAGTCTTTTATATGACACCTGTCCTTTTGGGTTTTTTAAAAAAAACTTTCTCTTATTACTATCACCACCTGTCTACTTCTCCTGAAGTTTAAAAAAATAGACAACTTCTTGGTCTTTGGTTCTGTTTTAAAAAAAAAAAAAAAAATGGTGCCAAAAGTGGCTAGGCATTTAGAATACCTGATTTTCAGGAACCTGACTTGACATATCTAGAAGGACCCTGCCTGATTTTCACAGGGCTGGTGCTCAGCACTTTCTGAAGTCTTCCTCTAAGGTAGAATGAGTGAGTGGTAGGAAGGAGGCAGTTTTAATCCCAGATAAAAAATTAAACTGCAGGAAAACATTCTGTATCAAGTTCCTTATAAATATAATAGACTGCAAAAATGGTACACTATAAAAAGTAAGCTCTTCAAGGGTGAGACCATGTCTAGTTACTTAGGTGTAATATGTGACTCAAAGGGAGCAGGGAGGGGATGGGATGGGATGAGGAAGAGCAACAGCAAAAATATGTTAACTTGGTTAGGTACATGCCTAGTTAACTTGTCATCCATTTCCCATTGTATCAAAGTACATTTTAAGGAGGTAATTGAATAAAAAGAATATAGGCTTCCATGGGTCAGAATAAGGATTTTAAAATGTTCCCTGCAGTGGGACAACGTGGAATACGATTTTAATATTGCCTCTTATTCTGTATAGCGCAAACTAATGTACGTTCAGGTTTAAGTTATAAATTGCTTTAGCACAGTAAAATTTTGGGTAATTAACTGTTTTTGTTACAGGTCGGGAATACATTATCCCATCCTTGGCACACAGGTTTATAGCAGAGATGGTGGATTTCTTTATTCTTTTCTTTATAAAGGCAACCATTGTCTTAAGTATTATGCATCTCAGTGGAATAAAGTAAGTTAAACCATTTAAGGCATTATTATATAAAGCTTTTCACTCTTGTGATTAAAGAAAAAAATATATATATAGTGTGCATTTTGGAGTAGCTAGGGTTGCACAAGACAGAACCTTAATTGTTAAGAGGCTCCTTTCAAGCATACTTTGTCTTTTAAAAATAGATATTTATTAAAGTGATGCATTATACAGGTGTGTGTATTATAAAAAGTTACTGTACATGCCTAGAAATACTCTCAAATGTTTACTTTTTTTGGTTAAGCTTAGTAGTTGGCACTCACAATTTGTATAAAAATGAAATTTCTGAGTATGAGCAGTTGGGAAAACACTTTAAACTAGCTTGTACTTTTAAAAGTTGCTATTAGGGTTTTTCAAAAATCTCACGTGCCCTGTTTGGAAAAACTTTGAAAGCTGATATATTTGAGGGTTTTTTCCTCCATCAGTTGTTCTACACAAATTACATGGTTGGTGTGGAATTTTTATTTATTTTAAAGAAAAGGGCTAAGTAGCATTTACTAAACAAAACACTTGTTTGCAATTCTTTAGTATGGGTGTAGGGGGTATGATAAGTCAGATGTGGAACCTGTCAACCTTGACTGTTCTCTTTACTCCTTGTATAAAATGTAATTTTAAATGCTACTTGAGAACATTCATAGATTATAAAGTCAGAAGAGACCACTGGGATCATCTAGCATGACCTCCTGAATTAATTTGTGTTTGAACTAGAAAAATTAGAAAAAACATCAAATCTTGATTTAAAAATTGTCAGTGATGGAGAATCCACTGCGGCTCTTGTAAGTGCCAATGTTTATTACCTTTGCTGTTTAAAAACTTGTCCCTTGTGCCTTCTAGTCTGAATTGTCTAGCTTCAGATCTTGTTATACCTTTGCTAGATTGAAGAGCCCTCTATTGATTTTTTTTTCAGAGTAGCAGCTGTGTTAGTCTGTATCCACAAAAAGAACAGGAGTACTTGTGGCACCTTAGAGACTAACAAATTTATTTCAGCATAAGCTTTTCATGTTCTCTGTATGTATAAATATCTTCTGTCTGTGTGTTCCATTCTATGCATCCAAAGAAGTGAGCTGTAGCCCACGAAAGCTTATGCTGAAATAAATGTGTTAGTCTCTAAGGTGCCACAAGTACTCCTGTTCTTTCTATTGAATTTGTTCCCCATGCAGGCAGTTATAGACTGATCAAGTCACCCCTTAACCTTCTCTTGGTTAAGCTAAAAGATTGAGCTCCTTGATCCTTTCACTGTAAGGCATGTTTTCCATCATTTAATCATTCTTGTGGTTCTTCTCTGAACCCTCTCCAATTTATCAACATCCTTCCTGAATTGTGGATATCAGAACTGAAAATAGTATTCCAGTGGGTGTTGCACCAGTGCCAAATAGAGATAATGCATTCTCCCTAATCCTACTAGATATTTCTATGTCTATACATCCAAGGATTGCATTAGCCTTTTTGGCCACTGCATCTCACCTGGACCTCATGTTCAGCTGATCATCGATCAAGATCCCCAAATACTGGTTCATAATAAAAAGGAGAAAAGGGATGACTCTGCCCTTCTTGTGGAAAGGTCTACTTTCTTTTCCCTGACGGGCATCTGTGTGGACTTGCAATATCACTGCAAAGGTACTGGCACTGGAAGATAGGCCCAAAGTTGGTGCCAAATGAGGAGTAGGTGCTGAGATGAGCTTTTCCTGCTTAGTCGCCAAGACTTTTAGAGCCTCAGTAGACATTGATGGTTTGGTCTTCCGTGCCACTTCTGATTTAGCTGCTGCTAATAATGCTGGATAAAGGATTTGCTCCTGGTATAAGGCTGAAGACTTTCCAGTTTTGGACCTAAGGCCAGAATGGCAATATCTGTCTTGGGTCCTGTGTCAGAGGACCTCGGCACAGAGGCTAGTCTCGGTTCCCTCAATGGCCCCATCTGAATATCAGGCTGTAGCCATGGAAAAACCAGATGAGCCTTGAGCCTCAAGTGTCTCCCCCTTCTAGTGCGGGTGGGAGGGAGTGAAAGTGTGGCAGGCTGTGCGAGACCCACTTGATAATCCAGACGTAGAAGGTACTGGATATGTAAGGTATGATCAATCAGGAGGTGCACATCTTGAAGAGCTTGGGACTCGGTTACAGCGGAGAGTCAATTGTTCCCCAGGACAAGGGCAGTCTGTGTACTCTAAACTATCCTATACTGTGCACTGACTCATTATATGAAAATAATCTAGAGTAAGGGAAGATCTAGCCTTAGGACAAGAAGGCAAGCCATTTGCTGTCTGTGGCAGCAGAGAAGGAACTGAGGTAGTTGAGGCTCCCCTCCCTTATACAGAGTTGGGTGATGAAGCTTCCTTCCTGTAAAATCTTTTGTGCGCCCCTCAAAGGATATTGCTTTTCAAGACAGTGCCTCAACTCAACACCTGGGGCACCAGATCCTGCAAGTGAGTATACAGAGGAAGGATCTACTTTAATAAAACTAAGAGGTAATCTAGAATAATGGAGGCATAGCGAACCTAGTGCAGTAGCCCAGAAGTGGCCTGTTAAGAGGTCAGAGTGGTTTTGTTCCTTGGTTGAAAAGAGGGAATGGAGGGAGTCTGCTATAGATGACTGCTTTTTCCCAACTTCAAAGCCCTTTCTAACTCAGTTTTTCCCCTATCTACTGCACAAATGATGCAGATTTTTAAGTCTGATTTGTCTGCTTTTGCAAACATTTCCATTCTTTCTATGCGTGCCCTTATGCTTGGAACGCTGAATTAACCCATAAGACTACTGCTCTCTACAGATTCATTTCTGCTGTGATACTAAAAAGAGAGCCAACCAATGATGTTTGTGTGTGTGTAGCAGTTACGGGAAAGGTGAGTTAATTTGAAATAGAATAATTGGAATCACAAGGCTGCAACATAGCTAACCTGTGTAACCACATGATCCAGTTTTTTACTCTTCTCCTCTTCTTGCCTCTTTGAAATTTTTCTCTAAGTAAAGTAAACTGTTCAGGGCAGAGGCTTTCTAGCTACATATTTGCACAGCATGTAGCACAATGGGGTTTGATCTTGATTAGGAGCTGTAGGGACTACTGCTATCCTAATCATGGAAAAACTTTTTTCTACTCTGCAATCAGGGTATGTCTACACTTGCAGCTGTAGCACTTTAAGTTAAAGTGGCCTTCGTAGAGCACACTAGGGAAATCGCTCCAGTCTGTCCACACTGAGAGCTGAAAGCGCACTGGCGTGGCCACATTTGTAGGGCTTGCAGCTGCATTGGGAGCGGTGCATTATGGGCAGCTATCCCAGCATTCAGGAGGCTGCAACATGCTTTTCAAAGGGAGGGTGGGGGTGGGGTGGAGTGTGACAAGGAGTGTAGGGGGAGAGAGAGTGGGTTTTTGGGGTGGCTGAGTGTGTCAGCATGCTATCTTGTAAGTTCAGACCCCCCTCACTCCCCCACCTGTCTCTCACTCACTCAAAGCAAACAGTAGCTGGTTTTTTTTCTCTTGGTCCAAACGGAGCCTCCCTGCCTCTATCTCACATACTCAAAGGCAAACAGTACCTGTTTGTTTTTTTTCTCATACCAGATAAGCAGCCCGTCTCAGAATTGGAGCTTTGAAAGGGCACTTCCGCGTCCCAAGTTCACAACAAAGACAAGAGAGACCACTTCAGTTAAGAGGATTATGGGGCATTTCTGGAGGTCAATCAGTGCGTAATAACATTACTCCTCATTTACACTGGAGCTGCAGCATCTTACCCAATATGCAACAGCTGTTAATTCTCTTGGGGATGTGGAGGACCAAGACCGCTCTAGGCAGGGAGTCAGAGCGCTCTCTGTGCCTTGCCAGTGTGGACGGGGAGTAAGGTAGAGCGCTCTGGAAGGCTTTATTGCGCTATAAAGTGCAAGTGTAGCCAAGCCCTCAGTCTGCATGGGAAGTTGGGATCAGTGTGGTTTGAACCACCTACTCTTGATGACCTAATTTAAGCAGTCTTTGGGGAAGAAATGCTTTTTTATAATGCCTTGTAACTTAAATTATTAGACTTTACAACACAGCTGTATATTGGATACATGTGACTGAAGTATGCAAGTTTGACAGTTAGGCATGTCTGACTATTTCATTTAGGGGCGAGGCTTCTTTTAAATGGATAAACCAGTGTAAATGTGCCCTATACTGGTATAGCTTAGGGCAGGGGTCCCCAACGCGGTGCCCGTGGGCGCCATATTAATGCGCCTGCATCCTGGCCCCCCGGAGAGCACCGCCGAAATGCTGCAGCGGCATTTTGGCAGGGACGCCTCTCGCCATCGACAAGTGACGTCATCGAGAGGCGTCACTCCCAAATTTCGACGGGGACGCCTCTCGATGATGTTGCTTGCCGTCGACAAGCGACGTCATTGAGAGGCGTCACTGCCGAATTGCTGCCGAAATTCGGCAGCATTTCGGCGGGTGCTCCACCGCTGCAGTGGTCCTTCGGCAGGTGCCCGCCAGCCAAAAAGGTTGGGGACCACTGGCTTAGGGTATGGCTACACTTGCAGATGTAGAGCGCTTTGAGTTAAACCAGCCTTTGTAGAGTACAATAGGGAAAGCGCTGCAGTCTGTCCACACTGACAGCTTCAAGTGCGCTGGCGTGGCCACATTTGCGGCACTTGCAGTGGCATTGGGAGCAGTGCATTATGGGCAGCTATCCCAGCATGCAAGTGACTGCAATGTGCTTTTCAAATGGAGGGGAGGGTGGACTGTGACCGGGAGTGTGTTGTGGGTACATGGGGGGAGAGAGTGGGGTTTTGGGGGGCTGAGAGCATGTCAGCATGCTTTCTTGTAAGTTCAGACAGCAGCAGACCCCTCTCCTCTCCCCCCGCCTCTCTCTCTCAGCATTCCACAGTAATGGTTGTTTTGTCTTGGGGCAGATAAGCAGCTGGCTGTCAGAAACGGAGCTTTCAAAGGGCATATCCACATTTCTGCTGCAATTCAAAACAAAGATGAGTGGCCACTTGACTTAAGGGGATTATGGGATGTTTCTGGAGGCCAATCAGAGTGCAGTAATGCAACACCCCGTTCACACTGGTGCTGCGGCGCTCCAGCAGGGGTGCAGCAAATGTTATTCTACTTGCCGGGGTGGAGGACCAGGAGCGCTCTAGCCACTGAGTCAGAGTGCTCTACGTGCCTTGCCAGTGTGGACAGGTAGTGAGCTAGTGCGCCCGGGGCTCCTGTAATGCGCTGTAACTCGCAAGTGTAGTCAAGCCCTTATTCTCCTTCCTGTATGGGAATAGCTATATCAGTATATTGCATCTTTACATTGCTGTAACTATGTCCCTACTAGGAGTTGTACCACTTAACTATATGGTGCAGTAACTCTTCACTTAATGTCATCCAGGTTAACCTTGTTTCGTTGCTGATCTATTAAAGAACGTGCTTGTTTAAAGTTGCGCAATGCTCCCTTATAATGTTGTTTGGCAGCCGCCTGCTTTGTCCACTGCTTTCAGGAAGAGCAGCCTGTTGGAGCTAGCTGGTGGAGGCTTGGAACCAGAGTGGGCCAGCAGCCCCCATATCAGCTCCCCTAACTTCCCTGTGTGGCAGCCGGCCAACAGGCTCTCAATTGCCGGGTAGTTTAGATGTCCCTTCCCCCACTGTTGTGTGCTGCTCCTGCCTTTTGCGTTGGAGCTGCTCCCGCTTGGTGGGCTGGGGGGAAAGAGAGGTGCTGATATCAGGGTGTCCCTCTGCTCCTTGTACCCCATCTCCACAGAGCAGGGGATGGACACGATGGCTTAGGACGGAGGTAGCTTGCTGGCAGCAGCTGCTGCCTCAACTTGCTGGTCTACTTAAAAAGGCAGTGTACTTAGAGTGTGGTCAGCATACTTAAAGGGGCAATGTGGCACACACACACACACACTGTTTTGGAAAGTGGAGGGAGTGGTGCACTCCAGTGAGATAGCGCAGGGAATGTTTGCCACTGCCATGCGTCTGTCGTCTTCCTCCATTCCTGCTGCCTTATACAGTGTGAGGCTACATTAACAACAATGTGTTAACCCTTGAGGGCTCAGCCAAGTGCTAGTTCATTATTTAGCAGCAAGGCATTCCCCGGGAAATATCTCACTCTCTGACTGCACCAACCAAGCTTCCCAATCATTGCTGTGTATGGTATTAAATTGTTTGTTTAAAACTTATACTGTGTGTATATGTGTATATATATGTGTATATATATATATAATGTGTGTGTATGGTCTTTTGTCTGGCGAAAAAATTCCCTGGAATCTACCCCCCCCCCCCCATGTACATTAATTTTTATGGGGAAATTGGATTCACGTAACATCATTTTGTTTAAAGTAGCATTTTTCAGGAACATAAGTACAATATTAAGCAAGAAGTCACTGTAGTACCTATTTTTAAGGAAGAATAAAAATGATCCAGGAAACTATAGGCCTGTTAGTTTGACCTCAGTTGTATGCAAGGTTTCGGAACAGATTTTGAAAGAGAAATTAGTTAAGGACAGAGGTTAAAAGGTAATTGAGATAAAATGCAACATGGTTTTACAAAAGGTAGATCGTGCCAGACCAACCTGATCTTTCTTTGAAAAGATAACTGATCTTTTTAGACACACAGGAAATGAAATAGATCTAATCTACCTAATTTCAGTAAGGCATTTGATAAATTTCCAGGTGGTGAAAATTATTAAATTGGAGAAAATAGGAATTAATGAGAATTGAAAGATGGATAAAGAACTGGTTAAATGGAAGACTACAGGGGGTCATATTGAATAGTGAATTGTCAGACTGGAGGGAGGTTATTAGTGAAATTCCTGAGGGATGGGTCTTGGAACCAGTCTAATTTAACATTTGTATTAATGACTGACACAAAAAGTGGGGGTGTGCTAATAAAATTTGTGGATGACAAAAAGATGAGAGCTATTTCGGTCCTCCTCCATATTGGGAATATCATATAAGGGTTGGAAGGGACCTCAGCTAGTTCTACCCAATCCCCAGACAGATTTTTACCCCAGTTCCCTAAATGGCCCCCTCAAGGATTGAACTCACAATCCTGGGTTTAGCAGGCCAATGCTCAAACCACTGAGCTAGAGCTGGATGATCTTGAAAACTGGAGTAATAGAAATGGGATGAAATTTAGTAGTGCAAGGGCATGCAGGAGGAACAGACAAAAAAAGAATTTTTGCTATAAGCTGGGGACTTATCATTTTGAAGTGACAGAGGAAGAGAGAGACCTGGGTGCACTGGTTGGTTACAGGATGACTATGAACTCCCAATGTGAGGCAGCTATGAAAAGGCTGTTGCAGTCCTAGGATGCATTAGGTGAGGTATTTCGAGTAGAGAGAGGGAGGTGTTAGTACCATTATACAAGGCACTGGTGAGACCTCATCTGGAATACTGTGTGCAGTTCTGTTCTCCCAGATTTAAGAAAGATTAATTCAAACTGGAAGAGGTGCAGAGAAGGGCTGCTAGGATGTTGAGAGGAATGGAAAACCTACCTTATGCAAGGGCGACTCAAAGCTTGGCTTGTTTAGCCTAACAAGACAAGGCTGAGGGGAGATAGGGAGATATGATTGCTCTCTATAAATACATCAGAGGGATAAATACCAGGGAGAGAGAGAAGTTATTTAAGTTAGGTGCCAATGTTGACACAAGAACAAATGGATATAAACTGGCCATCAACAAGTTTAGGCTTGAAATTAGACAAAGGTTTTTAACCATTGGAGTGAATTTCCGAAACAACTTCCCAAGGAGAGCAATGAAGGCATAAAATCTAGCTGGCTTCAAGACTGAGTTTGATACGTTTATAGAGGGGATGATATGATGAGACTGTTTACAATGGCATGTTGCCAAGCTGCGACTGCTAGTAGCAAAGATCCCCAATGGCTGGTGATGAGACACTAGCTGTGAGTTACTACAAGGAATTCTTAACAAGGTGTCTGAATGTTGGGTCTTGCTGACGTGCTCAGGGTCCAATTGACCACCATATTTGGGGTTGGGAAGGAATTTTCCCTTAGGTCAAATTAGCAGAGACCCTGGGGGTTTTTCGCCTTCCTCTGCAGCATGGGGCATTGGTCACTTGCAGCTTTAAACAAGAGTAAATGGTGGATTGTTTGTAACTCAGTCTTTAAATCATGATTTGAGGACTTCAGTAACTCAACCAGAGGTTAGGGGCCTATTCCAGGAGTGGGTGGGTGAGGTTCTGTGGCCTGCAATGTGCAGGAGGTCAGACTAGATGATCATGATGGTCCCTTCTAGCCTTAAAGCCTGTGGCCTGGTCTGTCCTACAGAGTTAGGTCCTGTACAGCCTTGAGTTGACCTAGCTGTGGAAGTGTCTTCACTTAAATTTGGCTCCCGACAATGTGCTTCTCTGTGCCGCTTTCCCCAAGCGGCATTGTCATGGTCGATGTAATTAGGTCGATGCAGTGTCAGTGTAGACACTTCATTGCTTATGTTGACTGTCGCTGACCTCCAGGAGCCACCCCACAATGTCCCACCCTGACAATATAGTCCATACACCATGCACTCCTGGTAAGAATGTGCACTGCTGACACAAGGAGCCAAATGTGTGCGCACAAGCTGTTTAATAATTGCGGCGGCTGTATGTCCACGTAAATTAGGTCGACATAATTTGTAGTGTAGAATTGGGCTATGAGGCTGAGTCAGCAAGCTGCATCTGCACAAGGGATTATGCTGGCATAACTACGTCTGTCAAGGGAGTGTTTTTTTCACATCTCTGATGGACATAGCTATGCCAATATAACCTTTCAGTGTAGACCAGGCCTAGGTTCCAAAGGGGTGGCTGCAGGTATGGCAATACCATAATGAAGGTCAAATGCAGTAGCCTTGTGGAATGGCTCACTTGTTAAAGTGAAGTCTTCTTTTGTACAGGGACATTTCCAAGTTTGCTATGCATTATATAATAGAAGAAATAGATGAAGACACATCCATGGAAGACTTGCAGAAAATGATGATAGTGGCCCTTATCTACAGGTTGTTAGTCTGCTTCTATGAGGTAACGAGTCATGAATATTAAATCCTAACTTATCAACTGGATATCCAAGTCAAATGTTGTTCCATGACTATCAGAAGTATTTGAAAACTGATTCATTAACTGGTTAAGAAATCTAACACTAGTACACCAACTGGTGTCTGATCCATGAAGTTGTTGGAATTACTAAGATAGGATACTACTAGAATTCATTTAACCATAAATTCCTTTATTAAATCCAAAGGCCAAATTATACAATTGCTCTAAAAACCTAAATAACAATAAGCAATCAATACATCTATACAATAGCAAACATAAGTTGATCAGTACACTTTCAAAAGGCCCATCCTAGGGACATCTCTCTCATCCTGACTGCCATCAGCTTGATCAGATAGGAATGACAACTACCCTTAGCAAACATGGTTTTTTTAATACAGTATAACAAACAAGTGATGTCATTGCCTATTGCTTACTTCAGCTAAGAACCAATTTTTGGCTGTCTGGGACTGCTCTTCTCTTCGCTTTCCATCGACCTTGGCTAAGACCGGATAGGGCAGTCTGGGCCTTTTTCTTTGAATGTATCAATGTCAAAGCTGGTCTTTTATTTCTTTACAAGGGCCCATATTTTAAGATATATGAAATATAAATATAAATTCATCACAACCCTTTTGTCTGTAAGAACCAGGTTTGTTTTAGAGGGTTCTCTTAGCCATATTTCAAGAATAGCCTTTTCCCAAAACTTGTCTTGTTAGATGTTGCATTTTTTTAGCATTTGAACCAATTATTTTTCAAGGTTTGGTTACATTTGATTTAGCTCTTTACACAGTTTACTAAACACACATGTAATTCTTACCCAAGCTAAACTAACTTTAAACCTTTTAATTTTAAAACTATAAATGTAAACTTACTTCATGAGAATAAATGTAAATTAAATATTCAATGTATTAAGATTATTAAGACTTATACTTCTGTGCCATTTGGATTGCTCTTATTTATAGATCAGACTTATTAAAATTATATACATTTTGGGCAACCAACAGTGATGGATTGCAGAAATAAAATAGTTGATTTCTCTTGCAGATTATCTGTATTTGGGGAGCTGGTGGGGCAACCCCAGGGAAGTTTCTGCTTGGACTTCGAGTTGTGACGTGTGATACATCTGTACTTATTGCACCAAATCGTGTGTTAGTGATTCCATCCTCTAATGTTAGCATAACAACGTAAGTATTCTTCACTTAATTGTATCACTCGCAAATTAATAGGGTTGAAAGTACATGATTTGAAATAAGATTACTTTGTCAGCATTTTGCTAATTTGTTTTCTTATTAAAACTGTCATGTACAATGAGATCTCTCAGTACATACTTTGTAGCAAGGGGTCTGTCTTTTAACACTAAAGAATTGAGGGGATCTATTTCTTCTGAAATATGGGTCTATTATAGGAGTGGTTGGGCAAGGTTCTGTAGTCTGCAATGTGCAGGAAGTCAGCCTAAAGGATCATGATGGTCCTTTCTGGCTGTAAAGTTTGTGTCTCTTGGGCACTGTCTCTTATCAGACAGAATCCTGCAGTGACCCAAGAATCATGTCCTGACTATTTAATCACTTAAACAGAAAGGCATATTTTAGCTTTGCATGTTAAAATACTTGATTTCTAAATCCACATGTTTCACTTTATGCATAAATTTGAGGTACTGGATCAGTGGCAAAACTTCTCTGGGCAGAGACTGAAAATTAAAACAAACTGATTTCCTTCTCATTCTAGGTCTACAATACGAGCCTTGATCAAGAATTTTTCTATTGCTTCCTTTTTTCCTGCATTCATTACGCTGCTATTTTTTCAGCATAACAGAACAGCCTATGACATTGTAGCAGGAACTATTGTGGTAAGAAGAAATGGAGTCAGATGATACCAAAAGAAGCCCAGATTACCAAACTTTTTTTGAACTCCTAAAAAACAAAGTAAAGAAGACCATCAGTATTGGTTGCCCAAATTAACTGGAGACAGATTCAGATGTTAAACAATGAGTCATTCCAGTATGGTGCCAGTGATTATCTTGAAAGTATTGATTTTTCTTAAATGCCAAAGACATTTCAGAGAAATAGTACCTATTCAATTTGGAAGTATTAACATTAGATTGACAGGAAGGAAACTGGTTATATTTCTCCATAACGGACAGTTTCCCTCCATCTCCAGAAAGGAGATACCTGGAAATATTGCCATCCTAAGAAGTACTAGTTCTACAACTTGATTATTTTATGGGAAAAATAAGTTGGAGAATGTAGTTGTGGTCTTCATTGGTGTTTACAAAACACATTACAGAAACTATCCCTTAGAAGGGATTGCAGTGTTTTTTGGGGGATGGAGGCAAAAATATAGCTAATGTGTTTCCATTAAACTGATGCATTGTGCGGTGGTTGGGTATTATCAACCCCTTAAAGGCTTAGTGAACTCCTTCACTTCAGGAATTGTATTCCTTCACCACTTTTTAAATGTGTTATCTAAACATGTATTGTGGCAGGTTTTTCGCATGATTGTGTTAAGCATTAAGTCACTTACTATTTATGTCTATCCTAATGAAGAAGTAAATTAGTTTACTACTACTTTGTGGGAAGAATAAATTACTGTGGTATTTGTGAAATAGGTTTGTGTAAATAACTTCAGAGCTATAAAATTAACAATATACAGGGCCATCCAGAGGATTTCAGGGGGCCTGGGGTCTTCGGCGGCAGGGGGCCCCGCCCCTGAATTGCCGCTGAAGACCCGGCACTTCGGCGGCGGGTCCCGGGGCGGAAGGACCACCGGCTGCCAAATTGCCGCCTAAGACCCGGAGTGGAAGAAGCTGTGGGGGCCCAGGCCCCACAAGAGTTTTCTGGGGCCCCCGGAGCGAGTGAAGGACCCTGCTGCAGGGGCCCCTGCAGGGCCCTGGGGCAAATTGCCCCACTTGCCCCCCCCCAGGGCGTGGTCAGCCCTGACAGTATAGATCATGGTAACAAAGGTGAATATGGTTGCTTCCGTTTGTTGGGGAAGGAAAGTTTTTACTTCCCTCAAATTGTTGCCTATAGACTATGTATACTGATAGATGGAGTTTATATGCAGCATGTAGAAAATATCAACCAGAACACAAATTATGGCTAACTTTATAGATAAGTTCAAAACCTGTTTTTTCACTTTATATTTTAAAATTCTGCCTAATCACTGCTATATGCAGAATAACTTGGATACCTACTGATGAATAAAGAAACCTAATATTTTGCATGATTACATAACTTTGATAACATAGCTTTGATAACTTATATTTATTCTTCATGTAATATTGACTGTGAAAGAGCTTCTGAAGAACAGTGCCAACTCTTTGTTAAAACTTGATTAAATGTGTCACGTTTTTTTGGTTTTTTTTTTTAAATGAATTGGAATTCCACATTACTGTCTGTAGTTGGCTTAGGACTAAATATTGACAAGTGGTTGCAGCAGTTACTCTTGACTGTCATCTACTTTGTGCAAGTGGGTGTTGTGAGAGGGTATTCTAAAATGTGCAGTTTAAACATAGAACAAGCGTTTCTACTGTATTTAAATAATTTAGGAACTTTCACAATAATTTAGCATTTTAACAAGTGGTGTATCATTAGGGCTAAGTATTGAAGTGTTCCTGAGGGAGTATTCTGATCTAAGGAAGCATGAAGCTAAACTGATTTTCACTACAATGGTGTTTAATCTATTTTTTTGGTTACTACTTGCAAAACGTTGAATGTCTGCTTTAGAGATGCACCATTTGCATGATTAGATCTCTTCCCCCCCCCCACACACACACACTCTCTCTCTCTCCCCCTCCCCTGGCAGGAGTGAGCTCACTGCTTCTTGTAAACTTGTTTTCCACTTACACAGGGTAATTTTAAAGTATTGCCTACTAACTGCAAACCAGCTTAGACGCTGCCAACTTCTTAAACTGCAGAGCCACTGTATACAATTTGAACCTCAGCTAATACTCATTCCTAGAGCTAAGGAAGTGGATAAACACTGAGTTCAGCCACAGTATAAAGACCCACTGTATTTTGCTTTCCTTTCTGGCTTCACTGTGTGGTAGGGCAGCAGGTTTCACCAACAGTGTGTGTGGTGCGCCCCCCCCTCCCCTTCCCTTCATAAGCAGTTCCTGTTCTGCACATGCTGTAAGCACAGCCATTTGGATACAATACTAGCATGAATAGGTTAGACAACAAAGCTGGGAGGTGAGCCTACACCACAAACTCAAATAGCTGAGTTAGCCATACTAGTATAATTAAATGGTTTTGGGAGAATGACAGGTTTGCATACAGTAACAGTGAATATGAACTACTGCTAGATAGAGATGATGGGCTAAGTTTGCTTAGGCCATTGCTTTTCAGTACAGATATGGCAGGGGAGGGCAAAGTATGGTCTGCGGGCAGGATCCGGCGTGTCAGGGCTTTCAGTCTGGCCCGTGGGATTGCCAGCCCCATGGCACAGCAGGGCTAAGGCAGCCTCCTTGTCTGCCCTGGCCCTGTGTGGCTCCCAGAAGGAGCCAGCACCAAGTCCCTGCAGGGCAGAAGGCTCTGTGCACTGCAGGCACCGCCCCCTGCAGCTCCCAGTGGCTGGGAACAGGGAACTGCAGCCAATGCGAGCTTTGGGGGAGGTACCCACAGGTTTGAGCCCCCTACTGCCCTATGTTGAGCCCCCCTTGCACTCTGCATCCTAACCCCTTGCCCTGAGCCCCCTCCTGCATGCTGCATCCCCTCCTGCACCCTGAGCCCCTTCCTGCACACCCCAAACCCTCCTGCCCCAGCCCTACATTCATGGCCCTGCATACAATTTCCCCACCCAGATGTAGCCCTTAGGCCAAAAAGTTTGACCATCCCTGGGATGTGGGGTGGCTATTTGACTTGATGGGCAGCCTTCTGCCTGTATCTAAAATCAGGACACTGACCAAACTTTCTCAGCTGGAGACCCAGCTTCCAAACCTAGACCCCTCAAAAGAGCACCTCTCCTCCTGCCCCCCAAATTATGATGGCACTGTACAAATAGTCTAATGAGCCCTGTCCAAAGAAATTACAATCTAAGACGACAAGATTTAAAAAGTAATAGGTTTATCTTACACTATAGCCATTGCAAACAAATGGCGATAGGCTTGCTATTTTAGGGAAAAAATCATTAGCATTAAAAGGTGTATTTTGCACATGCTTTTCCTTCAAATAATAATTTTACCTTAACTACACTATTTACTGTTAAATCATTCCATGGGCTAGATAGAATATAACTTCCCATTTAATCTTTATTCACTAAAGCTGGAATGTCTAATGGGTGTGGATCGAGCTTAATTGTACCAGCATAAAATTGTTCTAATGATGTATGGTCTTCTCCCTGAAGATGTGCATTTTTGAACTCTTAAGATTAGTTATAACCTTTAAAACTAAAACTCAAATCAAGATTTCTGAAAGGCTCATAGCATTCTAAACAGGAATCTAGTTTCCTCTATATAAATGAATTCATTCTATGTATCACAGAAGGGTGCATATGACCTTATCAGTTGCCTGTAGATGGTATGGTGCAACAGACTGCAAAGTAGAGAGACTGTACTAGAGCAAAACTTCAAAACAGATTGTAGAATCAAAAAAAAGAAACTTGACCTCTCATGTTAAGGTTCTGCTCTTAAGTGCTCAAGATGTCAATCATATGACCAGATTTATGGTGAATTGCTACAGTTAACGGTGTACTTTCTCTTGTTTATATATTTAATCTTCTCTCAAATTAGAAGTTTGTTTTTACAAAGTACTTGAATTCAGCTGTCACTGCCTCTGGCTTCAGTCTGTTTCTCACACTCAAATGGGTGCTTGCAGTTGCCACTTTGTTTGGAATTGATCAGGGCATTCAGTTGTCTGATACATCAAAGACCATTTATACCATTCAATTCCTCAATAAAAATCTAAGCCCTGAAGTGTCCTTTCATTGGAAGAGTGACATTACCACAAACCTTTGAGTTTTGAAATTAATTCCTTCGTCATAGCTACAGTTTGCTAGCAAGTACATGTTTGGCTTCCCTGCTCTGCCTTTCATAAAAAAGTTCATTCACAGCTGTTTGCCTATTTAGAACATCAGCTTTAAGAATTCACTTCTAAAGTGCCTTTAGCCTATCAATTAAATGTGACCAAGTTCTGCTCTAGTTATCACAAAACTGGATAGCAATAGCACAGTTGACAAGCCTCAGTGACTGTAGGCTGGTCTGTATAAAATACAAATACCCTTTTGTATTCCTGCTTCAGCTAAAGCATTAGGTATGAAAGATGCAAGGTAAAAACAGTGAAAGGGGAAAAGGACAAGCTAATCATGGACTGAAGTGTGTCTCCACTTATGGAGAAGTGTTGGGTGGGGAGCTGCAGTTGAATGCTGAGGAGTGATTAAAATCAACCTCGATATTACCATTCAGAGTTCTGTGAACGAGACTACCTAAAGGTGGTAGGTTGAAAAGTTCTCTTTGCAATAAGCAGCTCCTGTTTCAGGCTTTAGGCATATTTCAGAAGAAATTACTTATGAGGGAGTGTGTGCTTTGCTTTATAAGAAGGTTAATTCAGTCATGATGCAGAATCCTTGCAGCAATGGGATGAGTTGCAGCTCTGGTAGTATTGTAGCTGGAGCGTTGCCACGTGTTGACATTTTTTTTCCTGTAGAGCATCAGTAGCTCTTCACTGCAAGTATGGCTTGGCTAAGATAAAAGGGATGTTTATTTTAAAGGTTTAGCTAACACTTCCGGCATACTCTAGGAACCACTACAACTTCCTTCCTTCCTGTATAGAGGCCATTTTCTGCCCACAGTGAGAGAGAATGAAAATAATTCCTTGGTATTACACTAGGTGACTTTGAGGGCTTATCTTTACTGATAACTCAGCCTACAACTTGTATTGCCTTAACCCAACTCCTGTCCATACACTTGTCTCTAGTTTGAATGAGGTACTTTAACCTGAGTGAGTTAGCCCGTCATCTGCTGTGAACTGAAGCTCAAAAAAGCCCCTCAAACAGATGCATTTATACTAGCAAAAGCACTGTTTTGCTGGTATAATCTATTTCTCTCATGGGAGGCGGGAAACACCCCAGCATCTGGTATTGTCCACAGTAGGAGTGCTTTGCCAACGTGGTATGCTGATAGCTATTCCAGCAAAGCCTTCCCAATGTAGACCCGGCTTTAATAAAGTAGTGAGACCTTGCTGCTAATCCAATCACTTTGTGCATCCTCAGTGTTGTTTTGTAGTTTGGCCAAAGTCACTTGAGGTTAGCTAATGTGTGGCAATAGCTCAAGTGTAGCCAGTGTAAACTAACTGCACTGAAAGCAGCTGAACCCTTGAAATAGGTAATTACTGCTTTCAAAGGTGAGCAGTACAGTAATAGTGAAGTAGGTGAGCTGCCCCTCCCAAGTTTCCAACTGTTCCCATCACCTGTACAGCTCCACCAAGGGGAGCCCTACTGGAAATAGACCAGCGTCATTTTTATTAAGTTTTCTGATGTTGCTTAGAGCAACAGAGCTAGGTGAGACTACTCCAGCCCTACACCTTGTCTCCACTAGGCTTTTACAGCAAGCTAAGATAGATGTCTGTCAAAAAAACCAACACCCCTCCCCCCGCCCCAACCACCTATTTTGGAAGTGAAGAGAAACTTGAGGTTCCAGCACAGTCAAACTTCTGAAAAGAAGCAGCTAAGAGTATGACTAAGTTCCCTGTTTTCAGAGATGACTAGCACATTTAACTACAAAGCTGTTGTCAGTTTTAAAAATATAATTTGATAAGTGATTAAGGCCACAAATATCTTAGCTATCAAAACACTTAACTTTTAAAAATTTTAGTACATGCTTGTGCTTTAGTAATTCTAATAGGCTAGAACATTATGTAAAATGTTTAACGCTTTGGATTTGTCTACACCAGGGAAGTTTGAAGTGTTAACCACATATAGCTCCTCAGCCCATGTAACATAACTTAACACAGTAGAATAGATACCTGGGTTCCAGCAAATCCATGTTTCTGAACGTCCAGTTGGATAAACCTCTAAATGGATGTGTGGCAGATGCTGCTGCATACCATGCAACCTCTAAACCATCCTCAGCCCGACAGACCAGTAACAATCTGAGGAAGCTTGTTTCCTCAGGGAAATGGATGCTCTTGTCAAGGTACACACAGTTCCAGGAATGCCTCCTTACTTATGTAATACAACCACTGGTGTTTGTCCCACCAGTCTGTTTCTGGACCATAAACAATTAGCACTCCCTGGGGTGAACAATATTGGCAGCCGAGGTGGGTGTCTGACCATTCCCCAGTGAACTCTGAGATCAGCTTGTCTTACACCAGCTCACTGCTGCCTCAGAAGTTCTAATCAATACACTGGAAGCCACCAGAACAGATGACCTGGGAGTAGGGATTTTAGAATTTCCCTAAAATTATTCTACATTCAGAGGCTTTCTAACATCTTCACTAGAGTCTCACGGACCACCATCCCTTCCCATTTGCAATCACTTAGAAGCTCCAGGACAATTACACTTGCTTTCATGGAATACTAGGAAAATATTTAACAGCTGGAAACCATGACAAGGAGCCAGACCTATGTAACCAATCAGCCAGGTCACCAGCAAGTCCTTTTCAGTTTGAGACACCCTAGGCCTCAGTCCCATATGCTACAGGTCTCTGACTGTCTTGACTTTTTTGTTGGTTTTCAGTGCTATTGAATTCCAAGCAGCAGCACTTTTAATTAAATCAAGTAAAATACAAGTACAAGCAAATATTATGGTTATGTGCATTTATTTTGATTTTTAAAAGTATGTAAATGTATATGCAAGTTAGGTGCAGCCCTCAGGCTCCAAGTAAGTAGCCAGTTACAGCCCCTCGGGGTTGAGAAGTTTGGACATCCCCTCGTTTAGAGGAGCCATTAAATCACAGAGAACACATTTATACCAATCTCAGTATTTCTGTTGAAAGCAGAAATGTTGCAGGGAGGTATGACCTCTATTCTGATGGACACAATGCTTAATCTTACAGATAGGTTTCATTGTGAGTTAAAACTACAACAAACAATATTTCATAATTTTTATTGATGGCATTTATCCCATGGTTTAACATGTTAATTATACTGTAATAAACATGGCTTTAATATTAAACTTTTTCCTTATTATCCAAAGTCACCACAGTCCATTTCTGTAAATATAAAAATATATACTTAATACTTTGTACAATACTGGTTTTTGGTCCAAACAAAAATGGATCAGAAAAGCCAATAAACTCACTTTAAGAATTCCCAATTTTATTTAAAGATTTTCCAAATGGATTTAGGCAACTTTGAATAATGGGATTTACATAATAAAATCTGAGACAATACTAAACAAAAATTGCCATAACACAAAATTAAAATTTCAAGTTCACAGATTTGTTATGCCAAAAGAGAGAAACAAAATTGTATTTACACTTTTTCATAATAAAATAACAAAAAGGCGAGACAGGTGATAAAGAGCTGTAAGAATGAAAATATAGAAATAGCATATAATTATTAAATGGAGAACTACAGATCTAACAAGTCCTTAGCAGGGACCATCCTTTAATCAGTCTTCCTCTATCAGAAAATTTTAGTGCACAATACACCCAACTCACTCACTTCACACATACACCAGCACAAACTCAGCATAGAAATCATTCATTATCAACATTCTCTACTCTATACAGAATCCCTTCACTGATATAATTACAATTTTGAGGCGTCAGTAAACGCAAATGAGCGCACATAGTGGTGCAGATGAAGAGGTATTATACAAAGCTATTTGCTGTGCGGGCTATATTCATGTCTATAGCCAGACCATGCCAAGTCTGAATAAAGAAATTGCTGGATTCTAAAATAGTTTTGCTTGAGAACCTTCCTGTTGCCAACTCTACCTCTTACCAAAGAAAACTAAATGAGGAAAAAGACAGCAGAGTTTTGAATTTCTTTAGGCAGATCTGACTTCAGCTAAACCCAGCATGAGGTACAATCCAATAAGTGCAGGGCACCAGCTGTTGTGAAAGTTGCTGTCTAACAACCACTGACAATTATTTTCTACGTCTAACTGCAGTCTTTATCTTCCGCCCAGAAACTGAAGATCCAGAAGCAGAGAAAATATTTTTCCCGTTAGACCTGTCAAAAAGAATTCACAAGTAGTCAAAAATCTAGCATGCTGCCACTGCAAATCTCAGGATTTTTCTGGAATAATTTAAAATAACCATCTGTATTCTGACAGCAATTAGCCAGGCCCAAACTTCATAAAATCCGACGCAAGAGAAGGATTCCAGAAACAAAATAAGCATCCGCGTTTCCTGTATTACAGTACAGAACACACAGAACAAGATGAATAAGTAGCTGGCTTTAAAGTAGATGCAAGGTCTGCAAACATGAAAGGTGGCCTAATTTTCATGCATAAAAAGTGATTCTGTGCCTCACTTCAGACACTTTAAAAAGAACCTGATCTTCAGCGGACAGATGCTCAACATCTGCAAATCAGGCCCCTTTATGTCAGAACACCTAAATAATCATGTAAATGAAGACTGATTTGGGAGTTAGACGCTGCACATACTCAACACTATGAATTAGGATCCTTATTCCTCCCACCACCACCCTTTTAGTCACTTAAAGATATTCTTACCCCATTGTAAATGCTGGAGTCGGGTTAAATGGAAATCCTGAAGAGCTAGAAGGCTGGGTTGGTGGCGCTGGTGCACCTGGATTTCCACCAAAAGTAAATACTCCTGGACTATTACTTGTGAAGCTGAAATTAGTATCACTACGTCCAAACTGGAATACAGCACCTAAAAAAAGACGAAGTCTACGTTTAACGCCTCCAATGCAAAAAAATCACATTTCTTCCCCTTTGCCATTCTACCACATAAGTTTGTGTCACAAGACTACAGGCTTCCCTAAAGCAGTGATACCAAAGTAGCTATTGCTGTAACTAACCTAAAATCTACACTAAAAATATTAACTCATTTAAGTGGGGCAACTTCATGGAGGACTGGGACTTTCAAGCCAACGGCTACTTCAGCATTGCTGATTCAGATAGAAGGTGTGAATGCGGCAGCTTTTAATATGTGCAGCGCGTTTATTAAGTCATTTAGGGTAAATGACAGTCAATTCCTCTTTATTCTCGATATTTGTGCATTTCAAACTATGTGCCTTTAGAAGTAAGAATAATTAATTATAAAAGCAGGGCATGTGGCATATTTTGAATGGTCTGAACATTTTTAGGAAGCCTTTCAAAAAGGAAATTGAAGAGCTATACTTAAAATACATTTGTAATCACAGGTAATGCTGCCCACAGATTGGATTTATGCATAATACTTGAAGTGGTTTACAATTTATCTGGTCATTCGTAAGTCAATACATACTGTAAAGTTTTCTGAACCAAGAATTATATTCAAGTATTGTTTGTTATCAAACAAACAACAGAATGGTTCAAACAGATGAGTTTCAGCATATTCACATAGGCTTTCAGTGAGAGGACTCAGTTACAGACAGGCTCCAGAAGAGAATTCTTCTAGGCAAGGCAAGCCAAGGCACCTCACTTTTATTAACCAAGTATTTCTTTGCAACTTACATTTTTCAATACTGAAGTCACAACTACTGTGATTTCAACTTAAAAGGACACTCCCATAGCTTAAGCCCAAATGTTGGTGCTGTTAAAGAAGTGTTACTGAACCTAAGGCCTTGTCTACGGGAGAGGGGGTGGGGGGTGGGGGGGGGGAATGTAGACAAGCCCTGAGTTAGAAATCACAGGTAAGATTTTTTTTAAAAGTGGGTCCCTAAAGTCAGTCTCTTAAACCTATAGGAGAGCTTCTAAAAATTAGGCTACTTAGTTAGGTGCCTAAGTATAAATTAAAATGTTCAAAATAAAAAAAATACAATAAGAATGAAAATGAAGAGTAAAAGTTTTAAAAAAAAAATACGAAATGAGTCTGCAAAACCATTAAAACTGGGAGGCAGACTCAAGGGTAGGTGTACTGCCTGAACCAAAAGGTAGGCAATTTTTTTAAATTGCTGAAGGTAGTTAAGATTTCAAGTTAATCATTAAACCCCAAACCTAGACCCCAGACTGCGGTGAGGACCACACCCACTGCAGGACAGGGGCCTGACTATTTCAATCTGAACACTTTATTTGCAATGTTTACAACCCAGCCCATTACAGGACAAACAAAATCCACTCAAAAATGAAACTGACTACTGTACTTCTACTGTCCAAACTGAGTGAAATGCAAAAAACAGATTTAAGAATGAGTCATACAATTTAAGGGTATTATCGTTAATATAGGTAAGGAAATGTGGGTTTTCTTTTAAATACATTTAAACTTGACAGTGCCCTTTTAAAACTGTTGTTTCCCTATTTTCTGTGACAGCAGTAACCTTACAGCTACAAGCCTAGCTGTAAATAAAATCTTCCTTTACAGCTGAATGTTGTGGTTTTGATATTTAAGCAAACAGTTTATACTGTGCTAACAAGTTTACAAATTCACCACCCTGATGGCTCAACAACATTCAATATGTTTGTATAACACCTAATGCAATGGAGCCCTCACTTGGTTTGCAGTTAGGCACTACCACAATATAAACATTACATATTTTGTGCAGACCAGGGAATCAGAAAGAGACTGATCTCTAAATGCCACCAGATCAAAGGAGGGCTGACTAAGTCTTTCAAACTAATGGAAATAAAGTGTTGATATTGTGCTATGACTAACTGATTACTGACCTGTATTATTTGCTTATTTTCCTAGATGATATTTATAATTTCTATAGAATTACTGCATATGCCCCAGTTAATGAATAAAGCTCCCACAAAGACAAGGAAGCTGGGAAATTTTTCTATTTAATAATAAATATGATTCTATTCTGAGAAACTACTACTTAAGCTACCATAATCAAAACAATAATAAATAATAAACTACAGTGACAGAAGAGGATCCTCACACGTGCATGGCCCTGTCCAGGCTTAGACTATATTCATCTTCAAGTCACACTGCCTTCAACCTCATGGTGTGAGTTTCATATATTTCATACTGTGTTCTAAGATTTCTTAATTTTAACACTAACATTCTTGAAAGAGAACAAACACACAAACCACTGATGTGCTTGCAACCTTAATTTCACCCTCATGAATTTTGTGGGGAAGTTTCTGATGAAGATGGGGGGGTAACATCTGACCTCTAGGAACGAGGCAAATTACTGAATAATTCTGTTAATGGACATTACAAGTTATAATAATCAGATTCTATTTCCTATCTGTAATAAAGTGTTTAATATGCACTATGTTTGAGAGAAGAGATTGTTTTATTTTTAATGTATTCCTTAAAAGTTGTAGCGTTTTACCAAAAGCTGGCAAGAAATCCCACGTAGCCTTACTACTTACTGAACATTTACAGAGAATTCTTCCTAGAAACAATCTACATCTTGAGACCAAAACAGATGTCAGCCATGAAGGGCTTGCACTCACCGGAATTAGGTGTTGTACCGGAGCCAAAGCCAGGCTGTTGGCTTGCCTGCTGTCCAAACACAGGAGGCTGATTACTGCTTGACACAGACCCGAAGGCTGGAGGTGCAGGCTGAGAGCCAGCTGAAAATAATGAAGTTGATGATAATGATCCAAAAGTTGGAGCATTTGGCTGGCTGGCACCTTGACTTTGACCAAATGTTGGTGTCTGGCTGGCACCAAATGCTGGTGTCTGGCTGGGACCAGCAGCAGGTGCTGAAGACCCAGAGCCAAACACAAATGAAGAGGAAGAACCTAGAAAAGCAAGGAAGCAGACCAGAAAGTTTAGTATTGCATTCTGGTTTTTTGCAAGGACAAAACTAGGCTTTCATTTTTAAAGCATCGTCTTTCAGGATTAACAACCAAATGCTACATTTAAGCCCAAAAGAAATCTGAAGTGGCTGAAATAACCCCTACAACAACTGGAGTACATAAAACTGAAAGTAGCAATTCAAGCACCGAAAAAAGCACAATTGGTACAACAGCACATTTCCTCTGCATGAAGGGTTACTGTCAGGTTTTTAAAAAGAGAATTTTACTCCTGGCCTAAATACCTGTACATTGCATTTCATACTTAACATGAAATGGTCACTATACGAAGTAAATTGTTCAACAGAAACACCACAATTATCTGATCTAATAGCAGGTACACACTAATGGTGAATTTTTATTCATATAGTTGTTAAGAGTTGTTTGTGTCACATCAAGCCAATAACAAAGAGGGCAGTTTGCAAACTTTTATTTATATTTATTCAGTTTTAGTAACTTTTCTGTCAGACATTTAAAGTGTGGTTCTACTCCTGTCTAGAAGTGGCGGGGTGAGGGTGCCCATGTTTATTGTCTTAATGATTCCATGTCGAATGTGCTCAATAAGGTTTGAGGTTCTTCCAATAACTGTGAGCCCACAAACTCAACCTGAGATCTGAGTTAAGCTGGGTTCCTTCCTGCTTGCAGTCACAGCTGACTCACCAGTAATGTAAGTCCTGCAGGCCAAATTAGGCCCCCAATGACAATCTCACTTTCTTCAAATTGTGTATAAGATTAGAATTCAGTAAAACAATTCTACTGATGATGCATAGGAGAAATAGAACCCTACCTAGCTCACTCTCCTAGCTGCCTTTGCTGTGCTGCGCTAACAGAAATAAAATGCAGTAGAGAAACATATAACTGACGTCCAGTAACAACTGAACGCACAGGGAACACATCTGCCAAGTAGAAAGTGTCACTATTTCAATGACTTTTCATTTTGTCTAACCACATTTCAGGCAGCACTTACACAACCGAGAAAAAGAGCATGGTCTACTGCACTATAACTTAGAATGAAGGAAAACAGACTTAACTGCACATACAATTTTGGATTTCTGCATTAGAAATAAATTCATATCATGTCATTTCTGTCTCAGATTCAGTGCAATTTATTCAAAGTGACACGCTGGTTTGCTGGCAAACAAGCTCTAATTCAGAGTTAGGATGTTATTTGTTCTTAAAAAATGTGGAATTCTTCATATGGCAATTCCAGGTCCACACTCTGAATGCTGCTTCTTGCACAAAGAGTTCCTGAACGTAACTTCTGGGGTTATGAGGGTTGGAGACAACCAAATTTAAATTCTGCTTCTTAATAGAAAGAACAACAAAATAAATTTTACTTAAATCACTGGATGGTTTGAGCCTTGCACTGTATCTTTGAGTTTAAGTTAAACTCATGCCAAATTAGATGACACATTTTAGGATTTTAGACTCTGATCTTTAATTTGTTTGAATCAATGGAAGATAAACAGGATCACTGTTCTTAACTCATTAACATGGAAGAAACAAATCTGAACTTAAATGAACCAGTCATAGTAGCAGCAGCAAACGCATGAGTGTTGTGCTTAAACGCTGCACTAATGAAGATGGCTGCATTAAGGTAAAGAAGTCAAGAATTCTATGCTTAAAAATACTAATGACATTTGAGGATTTTCACATGTGGAAGGTTGAGTGGGAAGCTAAAAAATGAACCATTTTCACTGAGAAACCTGAGTGCTGTCAAGTTGATTTGAGCTGCAGAGGCGGCGAATTGAGAACCAAGGGCTCAGCAACAGAACTATGACAGCAACAATATTGTGGCAACAAATGGACCCAGACCAGCCAACATCTAGTGAGAGCTTTAACTTTTCCAAGAGGTTCCACCCCCCTTTTTTTATTTTTTAAAATCTCTTCACATTTTTAAAAATTGGGATGTTAGGCTGGATTTTCAAAAACTGGTTCTGGTACAGCAATATTCCATAACTTCAATCAAATTTCTCTACGGTTTCCATGGTGGAAGCAGAACTCTAGTTATATGAACTGGAAACCAAATAGGGAGGTTATGTGATGTATAAAACAATGCCTGTGACACTTTGTTTCTAATACTTCTGCCTTTTTTCCAATAGGAACGCCTTATGACTTTTCCTAAACATTTCTGTGACAAAGTCCTTGAGATGTGCTGATGAAAAGTACTAAGAGCTAGGCATTTTTTTTCATAACAAGATAGCCCCACTAATGATTGTTTGACTCCTTTGTCGTACAAAGAATAATGAATAGTCCTGTACACAGCCCATGTATTCTCCACAGTAAAATGCTGATGGAAATAAAATTGTGTTGGTCCTACATCTACCCACAACTGTGACATTACCAGCACTACATTGTATATATACCTGTAGAACTTGATGTGGTTGTGGCCCCAAAGTTGAAACCAGGGGTTGCAGTATTGTTACTGCCTGTTCCTGACCCAAAGAGAAATGAACCAACAGCTGCACCTGTGCTGGAGGAGGTGGTTGCTGGTTTGTTTTCTTGAGAGAACCCGAATGACTGAGGGGCATTGGATTCGGAGGCATTGCCAAATGCAGAGCTGCTCACAGTGTTGCTGGCCTGTCCAAACAAAAAGGCAGCGGCAACTGGCGGAGGATTTGAGGCAGAGGAGGAGCTGCCAAACACACTACTGCTGTTAGCTGAAGTGCTTGGTATGGCTGTGCTGGAGGAACCAGAGCTCAAGAAACCAAAGGCTGGCTTTGCTGCCCCTTGATCTGAAAAGAAGGAAAGCAATTATGAACTACTTTAGAAATGGCAAATGAGGCGCTGAAGGCACAACATATTTTTGTTTCAAGCACTGTATACCAACAACACCACTGGATGACACCTAAGTATCACAGCTTCTATCTCACCTATGTAAAACCAAGGTGAAATGCATTAATTGGTCTCTTTCCCAGGAAAAATACAATCAACGGGGGATGGGGGGGGGGGGGTTAAGAAGAAGACTACAAGGCAGAGGAAAGGCACTCCTGTCTTGGCTCTACTTGCGGCTGGCAAGAGTAGGGGTGTTCGCTAAGGAAATATGTACTAGCATTACATATGTACAAGTACTTCAGGGTTTTGGTTTGTTTTTGTGCCATCCAGTAATTTGTTTTTCCAGTAGTGGAAATGCTTGGTAGTAAATTATTCCAAGAGACATCAGAACAAATAGTTTTATGGCTATGCTAAATGGATCCTACTTCGAGGGGGGAAAAAGGACAGACTGATTTAGAGATATTTCTTCTCCAGCCCACTGTGAATCTAAGGACCTGATCCTAAGTCAGGCAAAACTCAACAACTAAAGTGAGCACTTTGCCTGTGTAAAGGCTGCAAGGTCCGACCCTAGTTGCACTTTCACAAAAATTCAAGGGTGCCCTGTTTATCTCTAATGGGGGTTAAAGTTTACTAATTAACCCCTGTGCTATCTGGAAAATAATTAAAATTGTCTGGTAAAAGTGCATATATAAATATGCATATTTAAGTACCTTCAAGATTTCCTACAAAAGCAAAGAAGACTAACTCTCCTCAGTCCGATTTCTTCATCAACCATTTTGTTTTAAGACATTAAACTAAGTTTACTCACATTTTGGAATTAAGGCAAAGCTTTAAGCCAGTGGCTCTCAAACTTTTGTACCGGTGACCCCATTCACATAGCAAGCCTCTGAGTGTGACCCCCCTCCAATTAAAAACACTTTTAAAATATATTTAACACTATTATAAATGCAGGAGGCAAAGCGGGGTTTGGGGTGGAGGCTGACAGCTCACGACCCCCACCATGTAATAACCTCATGACCCCCTGAGGGGTCCCGAACCTCTGTTTGAGAACCTCTGCTTTAAGCTTTCTCTAAGTCTGTTGCTGTGTCCATTTCTCAGTCTTAACTGTCTGGCATCTTGCTTTCATTTCTCAGTCTCCATTTTTCTATTACTTAGGCCTCTGTTTCATCTCTCCCTTTCTTTGGGGATGGAGATGGGGCCACTTTGAGGAATTAAGTTCCCCTTTCGCCATAAAGGGCTGTCACCAATCTTTTCAGTTAGAACTAACAAGAGTCCTTGATGACACTGACTCTGGGATTAAAATAGTACTGTAAATATTTGTGTCGTGGTATTTCATCTCAGAACTCTGGGCCCTCATTCTCTTGTTTGTCTAGCAACATCATGCAGTTTTAGGATTTCATAGATCATTAGGGTTGGAAGGGACCTCAGGAGATCATCTAGTCCAAACCCCTGCTCAAAGCAGGACCAATTCCCAAATGGCCTTCTCAAGGATTGAACTCACAACCCTGAGTATTTCAAACAACATAACACTGTGAAGAGACTAATTAAAAACACTATTTTTAGTCAGAGTTACTGACAAAACTCTTTGCTAATCCTCTAGAGAAAAGAAGTCGGTTTTAAAACATGACAGGTAGTTGGGCACAACTAGAACTTAACAGCCAGAAAGTGACATCAATAAAAAGCTCATTTTCACCTGCAAAGGTGGAGATATTACCAATATATGGGCTAATGTGGGACAATATACTAGTACCAGATTTTGTACCAGTGTAACTATTTCAGTTAGGGCTGTGATTTATTTTATCTTTTTTTATGGATATAGTTATACTGGTATAACTTCTCGTGTGGACACAGTTATAGCAGTATAGCATATTCCCTATCCCATATTGGAATAAGCTGCACAGTATAAGGCACCTTTACACCGGGATAACTGCACCCACACTGTACTATTGGTATGGAAAGCGAGAGGTACAAATTTTGTATTTCGGCAAGGCCTACTAGAGAATGGTTCTTATGTGCAGTAAATATTTTGTCAAAGTTTCAATCAGTGGTGTTCAACTCCACTGAAGTCGATAGAGAAATTGTAACAATTCTGTTATTCTCTAAGACCCAAAATTGTAAATTTATCTTCATGTAGTAAATAAAAGCTTTTCTAAAGACCTAACACACGGACAAATCACTCAAATATATTTGTTTTCTTGGCAGTGACTTAATTTTGTTACTTCATGGACTTGACCAGACAACTAAAGTTTAAGGCAAGAGATTCTTTTACCTGCAGTATTGGTTTGTGCCCCAAATGTAAAAGCTGGCTTTGTTTGCTCAGCTTCCTTCTCTTCTGGTTTTGTTAAGTTGAAACTGAATGGGGGTTTTGCTGTGCTCTCTTCTTTGGTCTGCTCAGACTTCCCAAATGAAAAGATGGGTTGCGCCTTTGGCTCCTCATTGTCAACCGTCTTCCTGAACACTAATGAAGTAGCAGAGGTAACGGAGTCCTGTTTCTCCTCTGTCCTTCCCAAGACAAACTGTGAGGCAGATGCGGGCTCCATGCTGCCAAAAGTGAAGCCTCCCTTGGCTGAAGGAGTTTCATCTTTTTTCTCCTCTGACTTTTTAAATAAAAAAGGAGTTGCTGCAACTTCCTTTTCTGCCACTGTTCCAAAACTGAATCCACTCACTCCTGTTTTATTCTCTGATGTAGCTATGGAGGCAGTAGAACTTGTGCCAAAACTGAAACCCCCTAAAACAGGTTCGTCTTTCTTTTCCTGCTGTCCAAGATTGGATGTCCCAAACTGAAATGCTGAAGTAGATGGATTGCTTGTACCAGAGGGAAGTCCAAAGTTAAAACTGCTATTCTTACTGTCTTTTTTACTCTCCTCTGATTTAGAGTCTGAGGAAGAGACTCCAAATTTGAAGTCCCCTGAAGTTTTAGAGAAACTGAAGCCCCCAGTCATGTTGTTTGTTACAGATCCCAACTCTGATGTAGTACCAAACTTCAAACCCCCTTGTTCTCCAAATTTAAAACTTTCTGTGCTTCCTAATGTCTGAGATGACTCAGAGGATGATGACTGAATACCAAATTTAAATGATGGTGCAGCAGCATCTGAGGACACAGCAGCAGTACCAAAACCTGCAGAAAGAAATAATAGACTACATTTGTAATACAGACACATGCACTTAAGTCCTGCTCTGCAACAACATTGCTATTCTGGTCCTGATCCTTTCCTGAGCCAATTATATCCAAAAGTCTTTTACTAGAAATGCCTTTTGTTTATAGATTGTCAGTTACTCTAGCATACAGACCCTCTCAAATGAGTGGCGCTGTATCCGCAACTAGGGTCAAAGAACTGTACTTACGACTCACTCTAAACCGAAGTTTGACGTGTATATAAAAAGTTAACAGATTTGGTGATATGGAATACTTTACGAACAAGAACATTATTCCACCCACAACAAGAGATATTTTCCCCCATACATACACACAAAGACAATGCTGAGCCCTAACAATTAATATATAAATTTGTGAAAGTTTTTTTTTCTTCTGATATATCACACACACACTTTGGAAAAATGCGGCAATTCACACCAATCTTCCACTACAACAGATAGAAAACAATGGAAAGAGTGCAATTATTATTTCCGTCATGAAGCATTACCTTTGAGCTCAGGTTTGGTGCCTGGTTTTGCATTCTCACAAGCTATGCACTTTGTGGCCTCTGCTTTGTTTTGTACCAAGCATGTTTCACAGTCCCAGCTTCCCTCAGGTTTCTTGAATTTGTCTAATCCCAGAAATCCTCCAGAAGGAGCAGAGAAAGAGGATGTGCTGCTACTAGTCACAGGCACTGAACCCCCTAGGAAACAAAGGGAAGTGTTAAAAGTCTATTTCAAATATAAAATAAATAAATATGACCATTTTATGAAGCTCTTAAGTTTCAGCTACACTTTCAAGATGTATAAACTGATCAAGCACAAGTGGCAGAAACAAAACCTGCAGATTATCTTAAATATAATTTAGTATCTCTGAAGAATCTTGAAGAGCTTTACAAACTTAAAAGTAATATACAGACGACACAGAGGGATTACTGGAAGCACCCTAAAATGCAGCCAACGCTAGGTTTAAACAGCTAATGCAGTTCATAGGCTACAGCAACATACCTCAGCTATTTAAGATATAAAGTGAAGGAGACTGTATCGAACTGAAACTGCAGGAGAAATTTAGGTGGACAGAAGGTAATTACCAGATTTGGAATTAATTCTGCCCCAACTTGTAAAATGCCATGAGGTAAGGAGTTATTTACCAGGCAGACTCATCAGCAAATTCCAACCAGATCTCTTCCTCCTTTCTCTCTGCCCCGTAAGCCTGAACAGAGGACTAAACACTCTTGCAGCAGCAGTGGCTCCTCCCCTCCTCCTCCTTCCTCTTTGCTGGTTGCTAAAGCTACTCCCCACCCGCCACAACTGTAAAAGGCTAGAGGAGAAGAGGAAAGGCTGGTGATAAGGCAGAAAGAAGAGACTTGTCTAAAACCACATACCCCTGTCAGTGATAAAAGAGCTAGATCTCATGAGCTCCAGACTCCCAATGCTATGCTAAATCACCCAAACCAACTGGCTTCAACAGCAACAGAGGCTTCTTTGAAGAGACATGGAAGGCACCATATTATCTGAACACTGGCTTGCTCTCATTTGTAGCTGGCTCCTTCTGCCTGCCCTGCAACCTAGACCCATTGTCATCCCCCAACAGAGTGTGTCAGTGGATGCTGCTTCCGTAGCAGGCAGTCTGACTTCCATAACAAATACTCAGACTGAAGCACAAATCCAAATCCAGCAGGTATATAAAGGGTCCCCCGGAACACCAGTTTAATCCCAGCAAATATCCCGATGAATTGGGTCTTCAAAGCAGCCAGATTGAAGAACTGCCTGCCCACCTTCTACTCTTCTCAAATTCACCCTCCTTTGATTTCAACCATGGAAGATAGGGAAGATATTCACTCTCATCCCACAATTTATCTTATAGAATGATCAGATATTCTTTGCCCTCTCCCCCCACCCTAATTCTCATCCTTGATGGCTCTAGAGGCCATGCAGTTTTCTGCATTATGGGGATCACACTGAAATCTTTTATTTCCAAAACGCTTCTCAGCAATAGCCCAAAGCCTCACAAGCCACATCTAAAGGGCTAGCTCACACAAGCGTCCCTGAAGTAACAACGTGTTCACTATGGTGCTGAAAGTCCACAAAAGCAACAATCTCTGGAATGTATTATATATATTTGGAAGAAATTCCACTCTAACTGTGCAGAGTGGTTGTCAGAATTTTTCAGGAAGGCTTTAAAAAGGTGATAGCACATGACATATTACTAGAACAACTCATCCTTAAAGTCCATCAGGGGTCCTTTAGGAAGGGTTTTCCATCATTTCCCACCAACCTAGAATCTAGATTTTTTACAGCTCACAGAAAATCTACAAACTAAGCCTTGGCCAACAGTCATTTTGGAGTCTTGGCTTAGTGGTCTGCAGACCCACCCCACTTCCAAACCCTTAATGGGATTCCCTTTTTCTAGCTCTCTGGAGGAGTGGCCTTTCTGGTGGCCATCACTTAGGCCAGGAAGGTGGGCGGGCTAGCTAGCTGCTCTCTCTGTGGATGCCTATTCCTGCAAAAGGTGCCCCAACTTGGAGATGTTCCTAGTTTTATGCCTAAAGATAGATGGCCTTATTTCAGTGCATCTCCCTTCATTCTGTTCCTGCCCAGCTTTACTGAAAGTAGCCACGTGGCAGTCAGGTGCATAAAATTATAAATAAAAATCAAAACATATTAATTTTATGCACTACAAACAAAAATCAGATGCAGTCAGGGTCAAAACATATTTATAAAGAGCTCAAAGCTTCTGCAAGGAAGAGTGGTTCTCTTCAACTGTTGTAAAAATGAAAGTATATGCAGGTAGCATCTCAGAGGCCAGAAGGAGCCATCATGATCATTTAGTCTGACCTGTACATCACAGGCCACGGAACCTCACCCACCCACTCCTGTAATAGGCCCTGGCTGTGTTACTGAAGTCCTCAAATCATGATTTAAAGACTTCACGTTATGGAGAATCCACCATTTACACTAGTTCAGACCAGCAAGTAACCTGTACCCCACACTGCAGAGGAATGCAACCCCCCCCAGGGTCTCTGCCAATCTGTCCTGGGAAAAAGTTCCTTCCTGGCCCCAAATATGGCAATCAGACCCTGACAGGTGGGCAACATGCACCAGACACACGCAGGAAAGAATTCTCTGTAGTAACTCAGAGCCCTACCTACTGTCCCATCTCTGGCTACTGGAGATATTTGCTATTAGTAGTCGCGAATGGGCCATATACCATTATAGGAAACCTCATCGTACCATCACCTCCATAAACTCATAAAAGATAGTCTTGAAACAAGTTGGGTTTTATGCCCCCATTACTCCCCTTGGAAGGCTGTTAAAGAACTTCATTCCTCTGATGGTTAGAAACCTTTGTCTAATTTCAAGTATAAACTTGATGGCCAGTTTATATCCATTTGTTCTTATGCCAACATTGGCCCTTAAATAACTCCTCCCCTTCCCTGGTGTTTTATCCCTTTGATGTATTTATGGAGAGCAATCATCTCCCTTCAGGCTTCGTTCTGTTAGGCTAAACAAGCCAAGCCCCTTAAGTCTCCTCTTGTAAGTTAGGTTCTCCATTCCTCTGATCGTGCTAGTAGCCCTGCTCTGTTTTTGTTACAGTCTGAATTCATCTTTCACAAGTGCCTTGTACAATGGTAATAACACTTCCCTGTCTCTACTGGAAATACCTCGCCTGATGCATCCTAGGATTGCATCAGCCTTTTTCATGGCGACATAGTCATCCAGTGGTTGACCAATGCACCTAGGTCTTTTCCAACTGATATGTCCCCAGCTTACAGCACAAATTCTTGTTATTTCTCAGTCATAGCAAAATAGTTATGTGCTTATATTAAGGAAGAATACATAGCTGAAGCTCTCCCTTGCCCTCTAGAAGTCAAGAGACATTCTACTAATGGACTGATAGCTACTTAAGCATAAAAGGAATGTGGACACACTGCCAGGATATAAACTAGAAGTCCATTCCTACCTTCATTCTCTGATGAGTATTTGTACATCTGTAAACATGTTTTTGAAGAGTTTTTGGAACCACAGTTCAAGACAATGTGGTTTCCTTCTCCTCTTTATAATGCAGTACTACAAAAGCCATAGGATAATGAGTCATTTGTCTTGCAAAAGGAGTTTAACTAAATTATCAACTTGTGCTGGAAGATGGGCTACAGCTTAGGGAAGAGTAACCTTTTGAGGCAGAACTACCTCATTTCACGCAATGAGGAGAAGCAGATGCTAGTTCCAAAGCAGTGGCCCACAAGCAGAAACTTGGAATAAATGGTAACCAGAAAACAGAATCAGATATCAGAGGGGTAGCTGTGTTAGTCTGGATCTGTAAAAGCAGCAAAGAGTCCTGTGGCACCTTATAGACTAACAGACGTTTTGGAGCATGAGCTTTCGTGGGTGAATACTCACTTCGTCGGATGCAAGATCAGATATTTAGTCACACAAGTCATGAGACAGATGTGTTAAAGAGCTTATACGTTAATCTTAATCCCTCAATGTTAAAACCAGAGTATTCACTATTCTGTACTTTACACTTCAAATTAAATAAAATGCTTTTTAAAGACAAGGGCTTTTTAAAAAAATATTTAAGTAAATTTGCAAGCATGGAGAGCTAAAATACAAAAAAAAAAAAACATACCTGGTCTCTCACACTGACAAGCTACACATTTACTGTCTTCCGCCTTATTTGACACAAGGCACACTGTACAGTCCCAAGAACCCTTTGGTTTTTTGAATTTGTCTCCAAACCCCAAAGTGACTGTAGTTTCAGTGCAGCTAGGAGAGGAAGTCACTGTTATTGTATTTTCTGTGACCACTGGCAATGTCAGAGCAGGCTTTACTCCGGTTCCAGGCTTTGGTGTCTCACAGGCCACACATTTTGTAGCTTCAGGTTTATTCTGGACTAGACATGTATCACAATCCCATGTTCCTGCTGCTGTTTTAAATTTGTCTCCGAAGCCCAGTGTTCCTGTTGCAGGAGCAGTTGATTTAACAGTGCTGCTTAGAGTCAACGTTCCAGTCTGTTTAGCAGGATCTGCTGTCGGCACTTTAGCAGCTTGACAGGTTATGCATTTGTTGTCTGTTGTCTTGTTTTGTAAGAGACATGTGTCACAGCGCCAATATGATGAAGCTTGTTTAGAGGTCTCTCTAAATCCCAATGAACCTGCAGAAAAATTACTTATTGCAGGCCGTGTATAAACTTCTGTGCTTGTTGAAACAGGCTGTGTGGCTGTAGGGGTGTGTGTCTTCAGAGAAGTAAAGTCTAGAAAAATATAAACACAAAATCAGGTACATTTACATTAGCTCCTTTGAGGAACTCTTTTTAGCCCTCATTCATCTTACCACACAACAGGAGATATATATGGGGGTACTGGGGATGGGAGAGGTCTCCAGTACCATAAAAACACAAGTGGTAAAGCCACTGTAAAAAAGCTTCACACCATCCACCCGTTTTTTTTCCCCACTGTTAATGTTGGGAGTCCTGGACCACAGTGGACTACCATTCAGTATTTCAACACTGAGCTTGTTTTCAATTTGTCAGCAATATTTAATCTTAGATGAATGATTTAATTAAAGTTTCTCTATAAATGCAACACTACATACTAGTCCAGGTTTTACTGTAAGTTCTTTTTAAATGGAACCCATTATCTCACCAGGGCTTTTTAGAAGATCCAGTACACTCCCTTCTTTCAAGACTTTTGCAGGCTTGAAGGCGCCATCGTACTCTTCCTTTTCTTTCTTCTTATTGCTGGTGCTATTTACAGCAGTGGTACCTTTAAACAGAAAGTTTACTACTTTCATGGAGAAACACGCTCAAACCAAATCAAAAGGTTATTTCCTTCTTCCATCCCTCCCAAAAATACAAACTCTTCAAAAAAAAAAAAGTCTTCCTACTTTCCAAGATTTGATTTTTAAAATTTTATGTTCACACAGGATAGAAACTTAGTGTATTATTACAAGAACCATACAAGTCCAACCAACTTTTCATGTATAATTACAAGGTTACTTTCTAATTTCAAGAAACATTTACATAACCTCCCACTTTCAACTTAGTTGACAAGCATAATAAAATTAATGCAGACTCCTACAAAGAAAGATTGGATGTAGAGCTGGTTGGGAATTTTCCATAAAAAAACATTTTTTTAAAAACACAGAAAATGCAGTTTCTGTAAAACTGAAATTTTTCATAGAAAAAAAATTGATTTTGATGGTTTTTTTTAATTTCTATTTTCTCCAACAGGAAAATATTTCACTTTGGGTCGGTTCATGCTAAATAAAAATATTTCTGTTTGTTGAAATGAACCAAAACATTTGGTTTATAAAGTCAGTTCAAGATTAAACTGCATCTTCCTATCCTGTCACTTTGCCCCATGAGAGTTGTAGTTCAGATTTATCATGCCTCCATTCTTTCCTATGCATTAGGCTCCCTTCTCCAATGATGCTGATGAAACAATCTCTCCTGTGACTGGGCCATATGATGCATCATGGGAGTCACATGACTATTAATGTATCATGGGAGATGTAGGATGGCTAGAGAGCCCAGTCCGTAAGGGAGAATGAAGGCATGAGGCACCCGAACTACAAATCCAATGAGACAATGCAGCACCAGGAGGAGATGCAACTTAACATTGAACTGAACTGAACTGAAACAAAAGGTTTCAATTTGGAAATATCAACACATTTTGTTTTGATAAAAAATGCTCATATGTAAACACGTTTTGCCACTTCTGAATAAATTTTTCAGAACTTTTTGTTTTGCAAAATTTTTTTTGGTATTTTAACTTTTTGTTCCACTTGAGGCCGAAAATAAATAGAAACAGAAATTCTGATTTTCATTTTACTGTAGTTATATGCTGTAGTATTCACATCTACTATTGCAATTTTCCCCAAGAAGATTTTCTTTGTTCCTTGCTATCATTGAAAACAAACTCTTAGAGCTTTCAATTAAGAGAGGGAATGGGAAAGAGGACATCTCAAAAGGAGAGAAAAGAGTTGCTTTCAAGCTACCAACATTTTATACTTAGAGAATGATCTGCCTGTCACACTGCTATTATTGTGCCTGTTTATGGATAGAAGACTTCAGTCTCTTGGACTATAAATATAGCATTTGTATGATTGATCTGACACAAAGTACATTGTAAACTACTTTTTACTCCACTCACTTTTTAATATGTCAGATCCATTTTTATTACTTTTTGTACTGCTAGACTGGGGCCATATGTGCCAAAGTTCTGGTAAGACAATTTCTCTGTCTAAATTATAAATACCCCGAGATAGGATTTCATCATTAAAATAGTGAGACAACATGAACTGTGGTGGCACAAATATGCAGTTTTAATAAATGACATTTAGAAAGAGTTTCTAAAAAATCTGGGAAGTTACCCCAGTTTTGATGGAATACAGCTATTAAGATTCAGAAGGGAAAGGAATAAGTTAATAACAGGACTTTCTTCTGTTACTTCAGTAACTACAGCACAGCAAGTGTTTTGAAATTCCTTCGTGTGTAAGATGTGGATTTGACGTATCATTTTAAACAAACAACAATCTGAAACAGTCAATTTAGAAAAAAATTAGTCAAATATACTTTCAGGGCCCTTGAGTCTCCCTGCCAGTTTCTGTAGTTTAAAAATCAGATTTTCCTTTTTTTTTTTTTAAATTCTAACATTTGCTGCGTGCAGGACACCCACTAACAGGAGAAACTGAATATTAAAAAAAATGCTATCAAATGCAGAAAGTTAAACTAAAAGATTTTTTTCTCTATAACCTTTCACTACAGTAATCTTAGGTGCTGTTTGTAACAATGGTATATAAAAGTATTCCAACAGTAGTGTAGTTTAAATTTACAGCGTCTGCATAACTTACGCACAAATTAAAGTATGCTTTACATGATAGCATTTCACTGGCATTTTCATATAACACACTATGCCAGAAGAAACCCTGGCTATGTAAGTAAAAAACATCCTTTGCAACAGGGAAGAGAGAAATATTTAGGGTTGCGGTTGGGAACTGTTTTTGCTTTCAGAAGGAACAAGTCAGAGAAATAAAATTTCAAGTCTCAAGGTAAACCAAACATGCTAATGATCATAACTTAGGCATTGTGATTGAAACACAAATGGATAAAATAGCAGCCTATAGGAGGAAAGGTGACACACTAGTTCCAATATCTGGTGGAAAATGATCCCCATCTGAGAGCATGCAAATGGTGGGATTAGACAGTTCAGCTGGGATATGCCTACCAGCCAGATCTAGTGCTAGAAAAAATAAAACATTTCAGGTCTGAAATGCTGGAGTTTTAGTTACCTGGGCTAATCAGAAGTGGCACTGGAGTATCACTGGATCCAGAAGCTTGTGTTGATTTCACAACAGGAACACTAAACGTAAACCCAATCTGATAAAGAAAAAAAAAATCTTTTCAATGCCAAAAGGAAGAAATCTTAATCCAGTCTAACACACAAGTACAAATTCGGATTTCAATTCTCTGGCATACAATTTATTTGGAATCCAACTGAATATCGAAACCTATGTTCCTTTTTCCATTATTTGCCACTAATGCCACTTTACTGTTTTGAAATGTTTTGCTAAGCCTACAGCAAAAGCTTCAGGAACAGTTGAGTTTCTACATGCATTACTTACAGACAGTGGAGGTAGCACTTCTGCCTCAGTAGATTTTACAATTGGAGATGAAAATCTGAACACAGGACTGCTAGCATTACTTGCTGGTTGCATCTAAATTTCAAAATTAAAAAAATTAAGACTATGTAAAAAGAAAATATGTTGAAAGAAAAAACACTAGCTATTTAAGGCTATAAAAATATAAGGAGTTCTGCAATGAACTTGGGAAAGCTAGTTTTGACGTTTATAATTCCCAGACAAGAACTATGATGAAATGCAATTAAGGTTCAGAGTACATATCAGTAGTTTTTGGTAAAATATATTAGAGTCATGTTTTAATTATTCCAAAACCATATGGTATAAACTCAGAAAATTCAGAGTTGAGGTTACACTGAAAATATATTCAAATATGTTAAGGTACAAAAATGCAGCCAGCACCTAAACAATCTTAAATTCAACTCAACATTTACCAGGCCCCTCCAAAAATAAATGGGCATCTGATTCTTTTTAAAAAAAAAAAAACTGTACACAAATATTAAAATGTGTCTAGACATTCTTAATGTTTATTTTTATTGCAGTTATATACACAAATTACTGTGATGACATTTCTTTCCTACTGATGCTTCCAATGCCATTTATGGTACTTCTAAACTGTTGAATAAATCTTGGCATATAATAACCATAACAGGCTTTCCAGAGCACTTCCAGAAGCCATACATCAGTATTATCCAATAATTAATCCATCCAATAATTAATCCGACAACTTTGTGAAACTACATAAAAATCTTTCTGCAATCTCATTACACATCAGAATATAAAGACCCTCATTTACTCAACTGGCCATAAGCTAATACTACTTAGTCTACCCCTTAATACCACTAAGAACAGTGGTTCTCAAACTTTTGTACTGGTGACCCCTATAACTTAGCAAGCCTCTGAGTGTGACCCCCCTTATAAATTTAAAACACTTTTAAATATATTTAACACCATTATAAATGCTGGAGGGGAAGCGGGGTTTGGGGTGGAGGCTGGCAGCTTGGGACCCCCCATGCAATAACCTTGTGACCCCCTGAGGGGTCCAGACCCCCAGTTCAAGAACCCCGACTAAGAACATATCTGATACGCAACACAGAGAATGAATAAGACAAACCAATTCTAATCCTGTGAAGTTTTAAGTACATATACTGTAAAAAATTACCTTGTTAATCACTGGTTGTGTATTAGTGATTGGTGATGACGACACAGTAGTACTGGCGAGGGAGCCAAAGCTGAAGTTAGGCAGTGATGTAGTATTAATTGGTAAGGGTATTTTGGGTAGTACTGGTGCCTCCACCTCCTAAAATTGTACATTTATTTAGTTATTTTTCTATTCTACATTAGAAACTACTTTTCTCCCTCTAATATCTATATAAAATTAAAAGCCGCAAAGCCAAATTTAAAATAAAATGATAAAAATATATCCAATCCCCCATCCCAGTCTACGAGAATTTTTTTAACCTTTGGCAGGCACTTTCCACGGGTATGCTATGATCATCATGTGTACAGTAGGTCGAACAGGGAAGACTGTCTCAAAGTTGCTAATTCAACCATTGCCCATAGAATGTGCCATAAAAATAACGTAGAATGAAAGATAGTCTGAGTTGTTCCTCTCCATTTAAAACTTGTTTTTGTTGTTAACATCATTTAACTTTAATAACTAAAATTCTAGAGAAAGGATAGTTTTGCTAGTTGATCCTCCCTATTCTTTAATTAAGATGTGGGATTTCAATACATGCTGAGATATGCAAGAAATCCTCTAGCAAAGCTAAGGAAGACCAGTCTTGAAGTTTCTGATATTTCTAAGGTAAGAAACAGAGAAAGCAAGTTTTGTTCTTTTTTTAAAAACAAAAACAAACAAAAAACAAATCTTTCAGGCCTTCTTTATACATCACAGAGACACAAAATATCATAAGCCCTATTTTAGGAACACAGGAATTGTCACACTGGATCAGACCAGTGGTCAATCCGGTCTAGTATCCTGTCTGACTTCATGGTATGTCATATAGTTTAAGGTAAGGTGCAAGACAATTATGGAACAAACACAGAAGCTACTGAAGAATAAAGACATTTCTTTTAAGGTATTTAGCTGCTAAAATTAAACTGGGTATTATAAAGATTTAACTAATTTAATGACAACTCATTAGTGGCACTTGGATCTATGCAGAAACAATTAAGTGTGGATAAAATAAGACCTAACTTTCTCCCTGTGTTTATACCCAAAGGAATTTGGGTTCCCAACTTCTATATTGGTTCATTTCAACATATTTAATGAAAATTAGGCCCATCAAATCTTTATACTAAGTTCTCTTATTTGTGCTACAGAAACAGCCTCCAAGATTTCCAATATCCAGCTGGATATTCTCTCTACATCAGTTCAGTCAAAAGATTAGTCTAATGATTGATAACTCTATATTTAAGACAAAAGAGGCAGTGTATAGTTTATTTTATGCTTTAGACTACACATATTTGAGACACTAAACACAGACATAATTCTGTGGACATGTACTACTATTTATGTGTTTTATTAAATTTATTTTTTGATGAAAAAATAAAGACGGAGTGGCTGATTTGTGCACCTGGGAAGCATCAGTCAATGTCACTCACAGAGCTCTAACATATTTAATATTTTTGCATGCACATATAGTATTATCTTCAGCTTTATTCCATTTCAAATTTTTGATTTGTTCTATATGGTTAAGTCATATAAGATAGAATTATGAATTTAAGTAATACCTTATTTGCTTACTGCCACTTATTTAATATTTCAATCCTTTAAAAAATAAACCGTATATGTTACCCTGACATATTTACTCAGTGTTTCCTGTATAGATTCATTCAGCTGCTAGTGAGAAACCCTACAATACAACTGGAAGAACCCCTAAAGTAATGTAGCCAAAATTTCCAAATGCAGCCTCTCATTTTGGGTGCCCAACTTCAGAAATCTAGGGCCTGATTTACAGAAGTGATAAGCAGCTGCAGCCTCTATTGACTTCAGCTGGAGATGGAAGTGGCTCAGCACTTCTGAAAAATTAGGGCCAGTGCCTCAAGCTGAGCACCAAAATTGAGGCATACAAAAGCAGCGGCTCTTTGAAGACTTGGGCCTATATATCCAACAGAATTAACTATTATTATTTATGTTATCCTAGCACCCAGGAGCTTCAGTCATTGCCTAACACAATGGGGTCTGGGCTATGTACAAACATGACTGGCTTGTAACTATTAATTTTTTGTGTAGTCTCTTAGGAGCCAAATATTTCAGTTCACTGCATCCATGCTTTGAAAAATTACATTGTGATAGAGCAATTTAGCTGAAGTATTTTCTCTTACCTGTTTTTCTTGTCCTGGTTGAGATACATAGTGTACTCCTCTTTCCTTTCTCATCTTGCCACCTCCACCACCTCCCACTCCAGAATATAATCCATTGGATGCAGGTGTACTGAATTTGGAGTATGTGAAATTGCTGTCACAGAAATAAACAGTATATGATTAGAGCGCACTCTTATTACTTAATTGTTTTAAGCTCTTATGCCCTCTGTCCGGGCTGGAACAGAAACATTCCTACCAACAGTCTGGAAAAAGCAAAGTTCTTGTCCAAGTTGTCTTGTGTTGGTCAAATAGACATCCCAAGCAATAAGAATATTGCTAAACAGAAAGAGCTACAACCAAAATAAAGAGTCAATCAATCAAAAATCAATCAATCAGAAACAGTCCCAACTCCACAAGGTGTAATGTCTGAGCCAGCAGAGAAGAAGATGGAAAAATTAAGTTAACTAGTAAAATGTGTTATTCTCCCACATCCCTTATTGCTAGCCTGGACAGTGGACATTTCAAATGAAATACCCACCACCAAATGAGAGACCAGATAGAATGGGTATCGTGGGAGGGAGAACAGATCAGACTACATGCAAACACTGACACATCAAGATTTCAGCATAGAGAAAATATAAAAAGGATGTCTGTCCTTTTTATACCACTGTCTACCACTGTTATGGAACGAACCTTGACAGAAGGCAGAGACTCCAGTTTCTGCAGCATGACAGTGAGAGACAGAAGCCTTAGAAGCTACTGCATCTTTCGTATGGCCCTCAACAGAACAAAGAGGTTTTCTGACGTG
Source organism: Mauremys reevesii (assembly GCF_016161935.1). Lineage (NCBI taxonomy): Eukaryota > Metazoa > Chordata > Testudines > Geoemydidae > Mauremys > Mauremys reevesii. The sequence goes on along the minus strand of NC_052624.1, from coordinate 177,300,442 downwards.
TTAACATTCCAGAATTCTTTTCAAATATACATACATCAAAGGGATTTATAAAGTGTAACAGAATTTTCTCTTTTTCATTCCAAAAGCCTGGACAGAACAAAGGGGAAAGTATCCTAACCCAAGTGGAAAAACTACCCAAGGAAATTAAGGAAAAAGGAACAAGATCGAGCATTACACCTTGCCCAGATGAAGAAAGACATAGAAGTGCCCAAAGCAAAAAAGAAATCCTATATTGAAGCTCTTCTTCTGGCCAAACAGGTGACTACTAAAAAGGTAGGTTTAAGCACACACAAAGGCTTTTAAGCCCCAGGCCAAGTCCCCTTGAGGATGAGGGCAGAGCCCTGGTTTAACCTTGTCAGGTGCTCCAGAATAATCTCTCTAGCTCTGATGGGAACCTATGGAAGAGCACTCTTGCCTCTTAAAGCCTAACTAGCACTTGGATGCTCAACCTTAACTATCCAAACTTAAAGAGCAGCAAGAATTTTAGAAATTTCATATTTTACTCAATTTAACTACTCCTGCACCAGAGCCTGACTTAGACTCTTATGCAAAATATGTAACCTTTTCTGCATACACCTGTTTGTCACTTACGGAGGAAGTCACTCCTCTGTCCATAAAGGAAAGATTCTGACTTACAAGTCCTTACCCAGATTTCACATATGAAAAACTTCTGCAAAAATCCTAAGGGACTTCCTTCGTTTCTTATCAAGAGCCATCCAAGAACTAAGCAGACCCACAAATTAGAGTTCAGACTCTCTTGATCAATTAATGCAACCGGATCGACTCTCTTGCAAAAAAAAATATAAAAAAGGGTGTGATTATCCCTTCTGCAGAAGAGTAGAAATCCACAAAGGTCAGGCTTTGTATAAGTTCATTATCTTCATGCAGAGGATATCTTGTGAGAAAAATTCTATTTCCACTACAGAATAATCCATTCTGAGGGGGAAATGCTAAACTGAAACTGATACTGAGGCTATGAAAGTTGAGAGACTTACAAAAATCATAGAAGAAAACTCAGGTAATCATTTCCAAGGACCACAGAATTGCTCCAAGGGGGTGAGGGCTAGGGATGAAGCAGCAATTTGTCCTGTATATTATACACAGCAAAGCATCTGATAAGGCCATGCCGCCTTCCACAAAGAGCATGAGATACAACTAAGAAAATGGTACTGGGTCACACTCAAAAGAACTTCCCTCAGAGAGAAACTACCTTACTGTAGTAACCATATGCGTACAATAGAACTGATACATCAATTGGTTGCTAGGTTAATATACTCTTCAATATCATGGGACAAAACTGAAGGTGAGACAAGATAGGACAGGTGGAACCACAGAGGCTAGTGCACTAGGGGGGTTACTTCTGCCATGTCATAGGAAGTGGTAGGTCAACTTAGAGCACCTTAAACCAAGGTTTCACATTCCAAACTATTAGGAAAAAGTGAGGCTGCTACCATACAGAGTGCCCAGATGAACAAAGAAAAACATCTTTATTGCAAAATGCCTTACTTCTACAACATCTAATCCTGATAGAATTGCTAAAGGAGCTAAGGTAATATCAGAAATCTAGTTCAGCTAGCTGGAAAACTGACAACACTTCCTGGAGAAGGGAAATTACAATGCCTCACCAGCCAAACAGCCCCCTCTACAAGAATCATAGAATATCAGGGTTGGAAGGGACCTCAGGAGGTCATCTAGTCCAACCCCCTCCTCAAAGCAGAACCAATTCCCAACTAAATCATCCCAGCCAGGGCTTTGTCAAGCCTGACCTTAAAAACCTCTAAGGAAGGAGATTCCACCACCTCCCTAGGTAACCCATTCCAGTGCTTCACCACCCTCCTAGTGAAAACGTTTTTCCTAGAATCCAACCTAAACTTCCCCCACTGCAACTTGAGACCATTACTCCTTGTTCTGTCATCTGCTACCACTGAGAACAGTCTAGATCCATCCTCTTTGGAACCCCCTTTCAGGTAGTTGAAAGCAGCTATCAAATCCCCCCTCATTCTTCTCTTCTGCAGACTAAACAATCCCAGCTCCCTCAGCCGCTCCTCATAAGTCATGTGTTCCAGCCCCCTAATCATTTTTGTTGCTCTCCACTGGACTCTTTCCAATTTTTCTACAACCTTCTTGTAGTGTGGGGCCCAAAACCGGACACAGTACTCCAGATAAGGCCTTACCAATGTCGAATGGAGGGGAATGATCATATCCCTCGATCTGCTGGCAATGCCCCTACTTATACAGCCCAAAATGCCATTAGCCTTCTTGGTAACAATGGCACACTGTTGACTCATATCCACCTTCTCGTCCACTGTAACCCCTAGGTCCTTTTCTGCAGAACTACTGCCTAGCCATTCAGTCCCTAGTCTGTATCAGGGCATGGGATTCTTCCGTCCTAAATGCAGGACTCTGCACTTGTCCTTGTTGAACCTCATCAGGTTTCTTTTGGCCCAATCCTCTAATTTGTCTAGGTCCCTCTGTATCCTATCCCTACCTTCCAGCATATCTACCATTCCTCCCAGTTTAGTGTCATCTGCAAACTTACTGAGAGTGCAGTCCACGCCATCCTCCAGATCATTAATAAAGATATTGAACAAAACTGGCCCCAGGACTGACCCTTGGGGCACTCCGCTTGATACCAGCTGCCAACTAGACATGGAGCCATTGATCACTACCCGCTGAGTCCGACGATCTAGTCAGCTTTCTATCCACCTTATAGTCCATTCATCCAATCCATACTTTTTTTTTAACTTGCTGGCAAGAATACTGTGGGAGACCATATCAAAAGCTTTGCTAAAGTCAAGGAATAACACATCCACTGCTTTCCCCTCATCCACAGACCCAGTTATCTCCTCATAGAAGGTAATTAGGTTAGTCAGGCATGACTTGCCCTTGGTGAATCCATGCTGACTGTTCCTGATCACTTTCCTCTCCTCTAAGTGCTTCAGAATTGATTCCTTCAGGACCTGCTCCATGATTTTTCCAGGGACTGAGGTGAGGCTGACTGGCCTGTAGTTCCCCGGATCCTCCTCCTTCCCTTTTTTAAAGATGGGCACTACATTAGCCTTTTTCCAGTCATCCAGGACCTCCCCCAATCGACATGAGTTTTCAAACATAATGGCCAATGGCTCTGCAATCACATCCGCCAACTCCTTTAGCACCCTTGGATGCAGCGCATCAGGCCCCATGGATTTGTGCTCATCCAGCTTTTCTAAATAGTTCTGAACCACTTCTTTCTCCACAAAGGGCTGGTCACCTCCTCCCCATGCTGGGCTGCCCAGTGCAGTAGTCTGGGAGCTGACCTTGTTCGTGAAGAAAGAGGCAAAAAAAGCATTGAGTGCATTAGCTTTTTCCACATCTTCTGTCACTAGGTTGCCTCCCTCATTCAGTAAGGGGCCCACACTTTCCTTGACTTTCTTCTTGTTGCTAACATACCTGCAGAAACACTTCTTGTTACTCTTAACATCTCTTGCTAGCTGCAACTCCAAGTGTGAGTTGGCCTTCTTGATTTCACTCCTGCATGCCTGAGCAATATTTGTATACTCCTCCCTGGTCATTTGTCCAATCTTCCACTTCTTGTAAGCGTCTTTTTTGTGTTTAAGATCAGCAAGGATTTCACTGTTAAGCCAAGCTGGTCACCTGTCATATTTACTATTCTTTCTACACATCAGGATGGTTTGTTCCTGCAACCTCAATAAGGATTCTTTAAAATACAGCCAGCTCTCCTGGACTCCTTTGCCCCTCATGTTATTCTCCCAGGGGGTCCCGCCCATCAGTTCTCTGAGGGAGTCAAAGTCTGCTTTTCTGAAGTCCAGGGTCCGTATTCTGCTGCTCTCCTTTCTTCCTTGTGTCAGGATCTTGAACTCGACCATCTCATGGTCACTGCCTCCCAGGTTCCCATCCACTTTTGCTTCCCCTACTAATTCTCCCCAGTTTGTGAGCAGCAGGTCAAGAAGAGCTTTGCCCCTAGTTGGTTCCTCCAGCACTTGCACCAGGAAATTGTCCCCTACACTTTCCAAAAACTTCCTGGATTGTCTTGTGACATTGCAAGAACTTTGTTTATTTCCTGTCTTCATTTGCTGGTAGGAAGACACATACTGGCTAATAAATGGTTGTCTGTAAATCATATTATTCTCATGTATCCTTTTTTCATTTAATATAATTACTACTATCGTTATTAATGTATCTATCATCATTCCCCTCTTTTCTCCTAAGTGTATATTAAGAGACTTCAGCCATTTCATATGCCATTTCTGAGAAACAATCCTTAACTAAACAATCCCAGTTTCACATTCTGTTGTGTGATCAAGAAATATTGCTTACTTCCTTTACAAAAAGGGTAAGCCCAGAGATTCCAGTGGAGGAAGCACAAAGCCACCACACTCCTCTCACATAAATAATATAGATTAAATCTAGGAGGTTTGACATACCTTTCAGTTGGCTCTACTTGCTGTTCTGCAGTCAAATTCTTCTCCCTTACTCCCTGCAAATAAAGGAAAATGACTTCAGGCTTCTCTGAATTTGCTATTATTTCAAGCACAAAACAAGACTATAGTTATGCCAATTCTTACAAAATTTCTTCTGCTTCTTTTATTAGTTAATCTAACTAGAAAAATCTTACTGCATGTACTTAGACTTCAGAGTTAAATCAATATTATAGGCACACTCAAATTAAGCTTTGCAGCTCCAATGGGTGTCATCAGTTTATCACTATTACTGATTAAAATTGTGGGAGATGAAATTCTTTTTATATTAACCAAATTTCACTAGCATAGCCTGCATGCATATATTATAAACTTTTTGGATCAAAATCTGGGCTGATTTACAAGTCCATGCAATCCCACTGAGGTAATATTTATTGAAATTAAGTAGTATATCATAGAATACTAGCAAGGTTTTTATATTAGAAAGTGCATGTCATTTTAACAATCCCATCAATCACAGAAATAAACATCTACTGACATCAGATTCATATCATAATCTTCTATCAGGACAAAACACAAACTCTGCAACCTAAACGATTTATGAATTCATAGATATTAAGACCAGAAATTACCATTATGATTATCCATTCTGACACTGCATAACACAAGTCCTATAATTTCACTCAGTAATTCCTACACCAAGCCCATAACTTCAATTTGAGATAAAGCATATATTTAGAAAGACATTCAATCTTGATTTTAAGACTTCAAGTGATGGAAAATCCACCACATAGCTTGGTAATTTGTTCCAGCAGTTAATTACCCTATTTAAAATGTAAGCATTATTTCTAGTCTAGTTTCTTTTTCCAGACACTGGACTTGGTCATGCTTCTGTATACTAGACTAAAGACCCTTTAATCAGAAATTTTCTCCCTGTGTAGGTACTCAGACTGTGATCTTAATCTTCTCTTGGATAAACTAAACAGACTGAGCGCCTTATATCTTCCTTTGCAAGGCAGTTTTCTGCACCTCTAATCATTCATATGAACCTTCTTTTCTAAATCCCAATTTTTCAACATCCTTTTTGAAGCACTGAGACCAGAACTGGATGCTGGGCTCCATTAATGGTCTCATTAACACTATATGTAGACATACTGCCACCTCTCTACTCTTACTCAATATTCCTCTGCTTATATATCCAAGGATCATGTTAGCCCTCTTAGCACAGCATCTATCATGACCCTCTAAACTGTTTTCAGAGTCACTGCTTTCTAGGATGTAGTCCCTCACTGTGAGACACACACTTTTTGTTCCTAAATGTATCTTACATTTGGCAGTATTAAAATACACGTTGTTCAAATGAGTCCAGCTTACTAAGCAATCCAAAAGGCTCTGTAGAACTGACCTTTTTTTTTTATTACTCCACCAATTTTTGCATCATCTGCAAAAGTAGCCAGCAATGATCTTATATTTTCCTCCAGAACACTGAAGATAATGAATGGCACTGGGCCAAGAACAAATTCCTGAAGTACCCCACTAGATAACAATTCCTCACTTACAATTACTTTGTGAGATCTATTAGCCAGTTCTTAATGCATTTAGTATGTGCCACACTGTCATTTGCACAGAACTTTATATTCAAAACAAAGTGTTTGCAGTGTGGGGAAACATTATAACATATACACAGATGACTGTGAAACACAGCTCATCTCTCTCCCCTTTAATATAACAGGAAGTCTCAGCTAGTCACTAAAATACACATAATATTCCATACAAAACTCCATGTTAAGGTAACATTAAGGTTAAAGAGGTAGACCCTCAAAAATCAGAAAATTCAAAATTAAGCCTGCACATATAATCTTAGCTTATTATAATGCATACCCGCAAGAGGTAGAGCTTAAGCCATTTTTTCTGAGTTGCTATTGGAACAAAATATCTTTCACCTCTTGCTGACTAAAAAGGCAGCCCTAACAGATCACAACCACAAGGTTTCTCTCTTTAGTTCCTTTTTATAACTACTTATTTTTCTTCTATTAAACACTTTTACTCCCCCCTCTAAAGTGCAATGAGTTTCTTCTCTAGGTTATCACTGGGATCAACATGTAACCATCATTAGTTACAAGGGGCAGTTAAGGTCAACAACATAAAACAGATCCTCCTGCTCCCTGGGCCCTTCCACACATGATACTTAAATCCAAACTGAAATGTTAAACACAAAAACGCTGAACTGAGGCACCCCGCCATATGGCAGCTGTGCTGTGTTATTTACTAGCAGACATTTCCCATTTAGAGTTCAAAATTCACTGAATATTTTTATTTGATTCTTACACATTTTGAGTCTAATGAAAATCATGATAAAATATTTATGCTATCTACATAACAGCTCAAAATTTCAGTTTAAGTGTTATATTGTAAAACTGAAAACTCTCAAGTTCTGCCCTCTCCCATCACTGCAGGTCAAAGTTAGGACTGCTTGGGTTCCTTACCTGGCATGTCCCCTATACCTTAGTACACTTGGATTTCTTTTAAAGTGTAACCTTAATTTTGAATTTCCTGGGTTTGTAATGTTTGGTTGGGGGATACTGACTACATCCTTGTAATGCTTTTTATCCTGAAGTTTCGGACACCTATCTCTCAACTTTAATTCCATCTTAATAATGATTTGTCTTCGAATTTCCTAAGTAATTAAAAAAATGATACACGAACACTAAACAAGAAAACCCAAAAGAGAATGCTGCCACTCAATATTTCAAATGATTTGTAAGATATGTAGTATCAACTTTAAAAGTTAAAAGAAAAAAAAAAAAGATTTAAGGGCAGATTTTCAATGATACAACAAACAGCATCCCAACTATAGTGGCCAGCTAAACTGGGTTTACAGCTGATTTGCATTACCAAAGTAGTGCAAGTCAGTCAAAGTGCAGTGACTGGTACAGAGTGCCAGTCTTACAAATTAATCCTGGCGCTTAATTTGTAAGACTGGCACTCTGTAAAAAGAGGGGCAGGCGAGCCCAGTCCCTGAGTCCCACAGTATGTCTACACTGCAATAAAAGATCCACCACACCGAATCTCAGAGCTTGGGTCAACCAACTCAGGCTTGCAAGGCTCAGACAGCAGGGCTAAAAATAACAGCATAGATGTTCAGGCTCAGGCTGGAGCCCGGGCTCTGAGACTTTCCCCCTTTGCAGGGTTTCAGAGCCCAGGCTCCAGTCTGAGCCTGAACATCTACACTTCTAGTTTTAGCCCCACAGCCTGAGCCCCACGAACCCAAGTTAGCTGACTGTGGCTCTGCGACGTAGTGCCGTTGGTTTTTTATTGCAGTGTAGACATGCCCCCAACGTGTCTGCACTGTAACAGCTCACCATATGTTCCTGTCTCAGCTCCCACAGCAGTACTGCCTTGATGCACAATGGGGAGTACCAGGAGCAGGGCCACGGGCAGCCTTTCAGGCCTTAATGCCCAAGTTATGGCCATGGAACCTCTACAAGTAGTGACAGTTAAGGGCCAAGTCATCTACCAATGAGAACTCTTGACACATAAGTCCAGTCTTCTCATGCCACTGACTCATTACAACCAACAGAACTGCTTCAAGCAAACTGTAGCACTGTCACAAACTTGAGTAGTGACATAACTCTGGAGCCTCTATATTCATAACAATTAAATACAACCTAATTTCTTCAGCTTCATTACAACCTAATTTCTTCAAATATAGCCATTGCACAAAAGATTTCAATTGATTTTAAGTACTGCACATAGAAGTTTGAAGTGTCTCTTTTTTTATTAAGATCACTCAAGAAACAAAAAGACTTGACAGCTTGATTAGGTCTATCATTTAAGAAAGTTAACTCAAACTTATTAACCGATTTACTTGTAAGTCCTCAGAAAATTTGTTCTGTAAAAAGAGCAAGTCCTGTAAGTTTAGGGAAGGTATGCTGGTTTTTTTTAATAACCAAAAGGTTAAATCCCTGCTTTTAAGGATAAAAGGGAACTCAGACTTAAACTACTGAGCCATAACCAACTCCGCCATAATAGACTGTATTACAAATGTCTGTGGCTGGGAAATAATATGTTCGTGTGCTGCCTAAAATCCACTCAAGCTTTACTCAGAAGAGCCCAAGGGAGAATACTTGTTCTGAGTTTTAACAACCATGCTTTCTACAGAAACCTAAGTGGCACCCTCTTTCCTCCAAGCCTATGCCACTCAGTTGTTCAACCGTTTTACAACCCATAAACTTCACTTAACTTTCAAAAATATCCATAGGTTGGTTCCTCCCACTCATGCCAGTGCTACTTAATCCTCCTCCATAGACTATATCTGGCAAAACAGATAGCAGCACAGGCAGTGGGGTTCCCTCACTCTTCTAGTTCAATCATCTCAAAAGCTATCCTCCTAACTTTCCAGTCCCCAGTATTTGCATAATAGAAAAGGACAAGGTACAATTTTTGTCCGGGAACTATGGTATAGTAGAACAAACTGCAAAAGTTTATATGTTTTATAAGTTACCTATAAAATTTTAGAGTAACACAAACTGAAATGCCCTGCAGGATCTCACAAATTAGATCACTGGGAGACCACAGTTTAACTGAAAGGTAGTTTATACCCAGCTTAAGTGTGTTTATTTAGCATGACGGTAATCCAAGTTTTGCTAGATAATTATTTCAGCAGATGTTTCTTGTAAGACTATCAGAGAACTGATCATAACTAGTTCTCAAAATTTACTGCATTTCTGTGCTATCCTTTCAGTCCAAATATAGTCCAAGCCAACAGCATATCATTACACTGAGGATGACCAACCAATCACATACTGGTGCATGAATACAATAAATATTGACACAAATTCAAATATTCCTCCTACAAGGATTCCTACTGTCTTAAGCATTACCCAGAGCGTTCTATAAATTGTCTTGACAGGTAAGAACATCTCAATAGGAGAACAATTTATAGCTCTTCCAAGGGTAAGAGAAAGCGTACTTACTTTGTGCTTTACGTCTACTCGCTGTCTAATCTTGCCTGACTCAGCAGCTGGAGTCAGAGATGGTTTAAAATACTGTAACCGGCTCATTGACTGAGAAATTGTCTTCGGTGTCACTAATTTCTGGACTGGAGGGTGCTGGGATTCCACCTTTAAAAGAAGCAGCAATCAATATAGTTAGTTTGGAGGCTTTGGGATCATTTATATTTACTTAAAAACCTGAATAAAACTAGCTAACTACCTCTACGCAATCACTGCACTCAGTGAGGTGCTTTTGTGTACGATACAGGTATTCAATGCGCATGGGGAAATTAGGAAGAAAGTCAAGCAAGGTATCCAACGGTGTCTTGAATCTAAAACCAGGATTCCTCAGCTAATTTTAGTAACATTTTAGGAACATTAATTCACTGAAATCAGAGTATTATCCTGTTTTACACATACAACGAAATTTGTGCTCATAGTTGAAGCCAGGAAATAGACTTCTATGTCAAAGTGCTAATGGCTAATCAGTCAACCCTCTGGATTTGATTACTCCAACAAATCTCATCCTAAAAAAAATACAACAGCATTAGTCAACTAAGCCCTCGAACCATGCAGGCACTTTGAAAATTTTACCCCACATTTTATTTTACTGACCCATTTTAAAAAAAGACCATGTCAATTCAAATTTTATCCAAAATTTTGCATTTTGCATACAGCAAGCTTCTATAGAAGAATCAAAAAGACGAACACAAAATGAATATTTCTTTTTAAAAAACATTTGAATGTTAAGAGTTGTTTTAAACAAATACCACATGCACTGTATTTGTAACTTATACATTGCTACACTACATATCTAAAAATTAAACTGACTTCACTGGTTTTCATTGTCCTAACAAAGAAATGTTTGAATATGTAAATAGTGAAAATTAATCTGAATTTTATAATCTGCTTCACTTGCAGTAATCTAGTTTTGTCAAACATCAGTAGAGAAAATAATTTACAATATTATTTTTAAACTAACAATATCCCTATAACTCAGGATGGAGCCAAATTTTATTTCCCCTAGCGTAATTTCAAGGATTATTTAATGAAAAGGATCTTTCTAGAAGCTCATTACAATAATGTTTCCCGTCTCCTGAAACCTTCCATATGTTAAACTAAGTTTAAATTCATCAATCTAGTCTACTCTAAATGGAAGAATTTTGCACTGTGAATTTTAATGTGCATTATCAAAACATTATAAGGAAAGGTAGGTGGACATTTTTCTGAGACTGGATTACAGATTAAAAGTACTAATGTGAGTGCTATTCTGGCCTACGTGGGTTTTTAAAATAAGAAATGTACTGTACCACTGGTATTAACTGAAACAGTTTTTACTAAGTACAGAAGTGTTCTGTCAACAGTCCACTTACTCTGGCAGCTAAGCACAAAACAAAATTTCGCCCAACAATCCTTGTCTTGACCAGCAATTACTACCATCAAGGGCTTCCCTTTTCTCGCCAAATATTGCAGTATGAATAGACAATTCCTTTCCTTTCAGCCAGTGACAGCTGTGTGCAACATTCGTTTAGTCTGACATCAATCGCCAGGCTCTCTGTTGCATAACTGCTACATCTTTTTTAATGCCTCAACACAGGTGTGGCTCTATAATTTAAATGAAAATGCTATATTACAGTTTTCTATGCAGTGTATTTACATGATACTTATGTTGAAGAAATTACACACTATACTTTGTGTTCGAGTGACATCTTTTCCACAAATGCTCAACTACAAAAGATTTGGATTCTATAATGTTCTGGTAAACTGTCAAGTATAATAATATTTCTAGTCAAAAGGTCAGTATAGAAATTTAAGAGATTCTCTCCATTTTCTGTGTAAAACTTCATGTGGTGGATGCTATGGAAGAAAAACAATATTTTTACTTTTATAGTAGTCTCAGATCCTTAATGATCTGGAGGATGGCGTGGACTGCACTCTCAGCAAGTTTGCAGATGACACTAAACTGGGAGGAGTGGTAGATATGCTGGAAGGTAGGGATAGGATACAGAGGGACCTAGACAAATTAGAGGATTGGGCCAAAAGAAACCTGATGAGGTTCAACAAGGACAAGTGCAGAGTCCTGCATTTAGGACGGAAGAATCCCATGCCCTGATACAGACTAGGGACTGAATGGCTAGGCAGCAGTTCTGCAGAAAAGGACCTAGGGGTTACAGTGGACGAGAAGGTGGATATGAGTCAACAGTGTGCCCTTGTTACCAAGAAGGCTAACGGCATTTTGGGCTGTATAAGTAGGGGCATTTCCAGCAGATCGAGGGACGTGATCATTCCCCTCCATTTGACATTGGTAAGGCCTTATCTGGAGTACTGTGTCCGGTTTTGGGCCCCACACTACAAGAAGGTTGTAGAAAAATTGGAAAGAGTCCAGTGGAGAGCAACAAAAATGATTAGGGGGCTGGAACACATGACTTATGAGGAGAGACTGAGGGAACTGGGATTGTTTAGTCTGCAGAAGAGAAGAATGAGGGGGGATTTGATAGCTGCTTTCAACTACCTGAAAGGGGGTTCCAAAGAGGATGGATCTAGACTGTTCTCAGTGGTAGCAGATGACAGAACAAGGAGTAATGGTCTCAAGTTGCAGTGGGGGAAGTTTAGGTTGGATTCTAGGAAAAACATTTTCACTAGGAGGGTGGTGAAGCACTGGAATGGGTTACCTAAGGAGGTGGTGGAATCTCCTTCCTTAGAGGTTTTTAAGGTCAGGCTTGACAAAGCCCTGGCTGGGATGATTTAGTTGGGAACTGGTCCTACTTTGAGGAGGGGGTTGGACTAAATGACCTCCTGAGGTCCCTTCCAACCCTGATATTCTATGATTCTATGATCCTAAATTTATGCAATATTAGAAGTATCTGAAAAACTTGAAAAATCTATTAGTATTTTTCACTTGTTAACACCATGACAGGAATCAGGATTTACCATACTATTATTACAAATTAGGGCTTCTTTAACAACAGTTGAAACTTATTCTTATGTGTAAGAACATTGGTTAAAATTATAGAGGTGACCAGAAATTACAAAATTGATTCCCTCCTCGACACACCACCATTTTTCAAGACAGAAGCATTAAGGAGCACATGTAACAAGTTTATTTCGTTAGTTTAAACACAAGCCTGGCAAAGTCATTTAGCACCATTTATAAATATTTCTTATTTTTTCCAATTCTGGTTATTCTTCCGGCACAAGACCTTCCTCAAACTATTGTCTAACACACACCTTGCTTGTCAACAAGTAGTGGGAAGAAGCAAAGCTCCGTTTAGAGTTCCAGCCATGTTCCTCTTAGTAACAGATTTCAAGAAAGAGCAACACGAAACTAGCCTACCCCAGAAATGGAGTGGATAACCATCCCAGCCCTCCCAGCTACAGTGTGGACAAGACAACATTTTAGTCACTAATAACCCAAACAAAATATAATGTTAATGTTATGTGAGTTAATATCCTATTGTTTATATCCACTATAGGTTTGCAGAAACTTCACAGTACTTAAAAGTAATAAATATTTTAATTCAATTGATAAACTACCTGGGTATCAGCAAATCTTTACCTGTTTTCTCTTTAAATGGAAGCGAGTAATATCCAGCATGTTCCTGTCCACAGGCTGCAAGGAAAAAAGCGACACATTAGAGGAAAAATTCTTTACAATGACGTTGGCATGCAACAAAAGAGAAGACAGTTTAGAGACCAACTTACAGAAGACAGTGGAGAAGCAACAGAAGATGGAATCCTTTTAGCATCCTGTCGAATAAATATTACAGTAAGTTAAACTATATTAAGAAAGTTTTCACCAATATGGTGCAGGTAAGTTTAGAATGTGTTACATGCTCTTGCACTGAAACACAATAGAGTAAAATGAGAGCCATTTACTGCTAAAGGACTTGACATCTTCTCCAGAGACTGCAAGATGCGCCGTGCTGTGGAACTTGTCACTCCATAGGATTGCACATTTGCTTGCTTAGCTTTCATTTGTCTTCTGACTGGTGTCTGAAAAGTTAGCATGATAAATGTTAAAATGTTGGACTTCAACAGTCATATATTTGTTTGTTTTGGGACAACAATGGGTTGGATCCCAATATTTTAGAAGAGATGTGGGGAATGAGCTCAATGAGGACCTATTGAAGAAAATGGGAGCCTACTGGTTTCACAGCAAGAGTTGGATTATCCTCCCATGTGCCTGAAACAAGGGTGTGGGACAAAGTGATGTCTTAAATCACTTCAATTCCTAGCCTTTTAATCAAAATGTAAAAGGCTGAAAAAGAAGAAAATAATGGGCCTGCTATCTTTTTTGAAGGAGGGCAGGAAAGAAAATTTAAGTAAAGGCTCATATTGCAAGTCACTTCTGAAGAATGTATTTTGAGTAAGCAAGAGAAGTCAGATTTACATGACAGTATAGTGAATCATCTTAATCAGTTTACATCATGATCAGGAATTCCAATTTTTAGTTTTTTTTTTAATTATTTTCAGAGTTTATATTTTGCTACTACAGTGCCTTGTAACTTCATTATAAAGAAGAGAAACCTTTATATTTACAACAATACATATCAAATAAAACTATAAAGAGAAGCAACAAAGCTCAAAAGGAAGAATACTCGGAAAACTTTCTTCAATACTAATTTATTGTTGGCATCCTATGTTCCCCTGTGTAATCACAGACAAATGCTGTGAATCACACTGTTGCTACGTGCAGGCAGGAAGCAAAGCATAGAAGTACAAGCAGCTAGTAATACTGGCTGTAACCCACAGCAAATAGCATGGGCAGGATATGAGCTTAGTCCCTCCTTCAAAGGAAGCTTGCCATTTTAGTTCCCCTTCCCCAGGCCCAAGTATGTTTATTTTTTAAAACTGATTTTTGAAAAATTGCAATAATTTTTTGGCGGCTGTTTACAGCATTTATTATATTAGACATGGTCTTAGTCTATAAAACATTCTCTGTCCTTAAGAGTTGTATCTTTGTAAAGTGCCAAGTACATCCATTCGGATTATGTAAATGTTTAAATGGATTGTGTTACAGTGTCTATCTTGACACTGCATTTAGGATTGTATCCTAATCTCTGCTGAGTAGAAGAATAAAGGTCAGCAAAATTACCTTGTTTGTAAATAGTATGCCACAGGACTCTTTGCTACTTTAAATATGAACATTTTCAAATAGGCACAAACATCTGTTCCTGCTGTAGTTAAGGTTACCTGATGTTTTAGACGCACACACACTATATACACATACCTACTATGTATAGTTAAGTATGTGTAAGTTATATATAAATTGTTATGCAATTTTAAAGCAATCACTACTGTTTTTGCTACAATGCAACTTTTCCAATTTCAAGATACATGATAAGGTATAACTTTGTTATAATACAGCTTGCCCCTGTCTCTCAGACAACAAACAGCACTGTACTATTTGTAAGTTTCACTGATCGCTTCTACAACATTCCTAATGCCAGACTGCTATTACACAAACAAGGTAGTCTGACTGACCCTTTACTTTTCTACTCAGCAGCGATTAGGATGCATGGAATTCATCACGGAAACCTGTATTCAGTGTTTCACTTATTCTGGTTTACATCCAGGAAGAACAAGAGAAGCACAGGTCTTCATGAGAGCCAAGGACTTAGTATCACTTCTCCAGTGAGACAAGGTGGGTGAAGTAACATTTCTTATTGGACCAACTTTTGTTGGTGAAAGACAATTTTCAAGCTTGCGTTTGAGTTTTCACCAACAGAATTTGGTCCGCTAAGAGACATTACCTCACCCACCTTGTGACTCTCACATCCTGGAATCAACATGGCTACAACACTCCTTTTAGTGGCTGTTTGTTTAAATATAAAAACTGCACAAGAGCGTGTATGCACACTGGAGAAGCAACAGTTGCTCTACAACAGTTTTTAAACTCAAAATCAGTTTAATAAGCAACTATTCATCACCAGTAGTCCCACAGGTTAATAAGCTCATGAAATTTACCTTTAAGACTGGAAGCTTTCCTGGTTAAAGACTTCTACATTTGACAGTTTCCTCCCCCATTACTAAATGTCAGTGATCTCTCTCTAACAGTATAGTCTCTACTACTGAAGTATTTGATAAGATAAATCAAAAGCTTACTTTATTACGTGCACGTTTTCAAGACAAAATTTTCATTTTACATTTCAACTGCTTTTCCCTACCCATATCACCAATAGTTTCTCTTACCTGATAAGGAGTAATTCGTATTTTAGATTGCCTTGCTGCTGCAGCTGCACCACCATAAGTGGTTTTTCCAGGGTAAAATGGAGAATCCCCAAGCTGGCTTGTCTTAAGGACAGAAGCATTACCAAGTGACTGCAGAGAGACATATTAACAGGTAGTTAGCAAAATGGACACAAAACTAATATGATTAAAACTTATATTGTGCAGTACTCACAGGGGATAGGGCTCCAAAAGCAGATAAGTTGAATGCAGGTTTTTTAGAGCTGGTAGCAGAATGTTGTGTGAGAGAATGAGATCGTTCAGTCTCTGTGGACCAGAGAGGTGGTACGGATGTATTTTTTGAAACTGCGATATCTGACAAAAGAACACATTGTGTGTGTAAATCATATTATAAATTGTAAGCTAGTTAATACACACAGAAAATTGGATATAAAACAGCATTAAGGAGACACATAATAAAATCCAGGATTTAATCCTGCACTATTCTACCCCTGGGTTTCAGAGTTCTTTAAACAGACTAATATTGTTTATTATGGCAATATAATCTGCATCAAAAAGTAGGAGCACCAACATCATCCCTGAACCCAGGCCCTGTTCACAAAAGTGCATACACAACTAGCCCTTATAATGGGAATTCAAGGAACTAAACAGAACTGAACAATACTGATGGATTTACTATAAAACAGTATTTCTTCTTTCTGACGAAGACAGAAGGAGACTATAAACACATGGGGATTGGTAATCAGATACTAAGTCCTTGATACGTAGGTTAATGGTTCAAGACTAGCCCAGGTCAGAAATGACTCATTCATAAGTCTGGTAACTTTTTAGTTAACCATCTGAAATGAGATAATGCTCTTGTTCCCATTACTATCAAATAGTCCACAGAAACCACCAGCATTCTTACTGGCAAATTCAGGTAGGACAAGAATTGCAATAGCATGGAAACAACTATCCTCACCCCTAAGAACTGCTCTCCCCCTTTCTGGAGGAGCTATGTTAGATGTACAGTATGTGGAGACCTGCAATATGGCTGCCTGTGCTGTCCAGCACTTATTCTGAAGATAAAGAACCTCAGTCTCCAAAGGTGTCAGTCCAAAACTTAAAATTTTTACTTTAAAATGTTGAGAATTTTTCCTTAGTGAATGTAGTATTCATGAAATGTGACAGACTTGTCAGTATTGAAAACTGAAGTCCTCTGTCCAAAAACAGATACACCTCTACCCCGACATAATGCAGTCGTGGGGAGCCAGAAATCCCTACCGCATTATAGGTGAAACACCGTTATATGGGGCAGTGGCGGCAGGGCTCCAGGGGTGATTTAAAGAGCTCCAGGCTCCAGCCGCTGCAGGGAGCCCAGGCCCTTTAAATCGTCGGCTGAGCCCCGCTGCCGCAGCCCTGGGATAGCAGTGGCAGGGCTCCAGCGGTGATTTAAAGGGCCCGGAGCTCCCCGCAGCAGCCGGAGCCCTGGAGCCTTTAAAATGCTGCCCGAGCCCCGCTGCTGCAGCCCCGGGGTACCGGTGGCAGGGCTCCGGCAATGATTTAAAGGGCCCGGAGCTCCCCGCAGCAGCCGGAGCCCCGGACTCTTTAAAGTGCCGCCGGAGCCCTGCTGCTACTACGCTATAGGCGAACCCGTGTTATATCGGGTCATGTTATAGCAGAGTAGAGGTGTAAAGCACAGGCAGTGCAAGTCTCCTCACATGACCCTGACCATATTGCCTCAACTTTAACCTGCAGAACACCCCAGCCCATTTTCACGGCTGAATTACATTGGTGATTTTGATGTGAACATCTATTTACGATTAAATAGATTGAGACCACCACCCCATTTCATGAGTACAATGAGCTGTCAGTCACTACTACCTCAACTCAGATTTGAGTATAACCTAGGTGAAAGGCTTCGTGTTCCATCACCAATTCCTGAGACACACTAGCCTCATAACAGCATTTTTCAGAACACTCATCTAAAAATTACAAAGTAATGTAATATTTCAGATACTTAAAGTTAAATTCTTAAATACCAGAAGATATACATCTAAGTAATTGACACTAACAAATTTTGTATTTACTGAGATGACAGATGGCATACAAAACAAACTCAATTTATTCATGTTGTGAAACACAATCATCATATAAGGCACATATGACTGTAATAAAATGAAAGTTACCTTTATCAGATGCTCTAGAGGAGAAGCCACTAGTAGTTGAGATGTTATCATCATCATGCTGAGAGGTAGAATCTTTGATTTCTTTTACAAGGGAGAGTCCAGAACTGCCAATTGCAAATGCAGAGGATGTGGAGGGCTGACAATGTGGTGATGGGGAATCCAACATGGTGCAATTCAAATTACTCCGATGAAGAGAGGGTCTTGTTAATACATCTGAGAAGTTTAATGCAGATCTACTTGTGGACGGTTCTAAAGAGGAATTAAAAAAAACACAATTAGCATTCTATTAGGCAAGGTGAGTGTACAAGCACACAGAAATCAAGAGGCATTTTCTATCAACAGTCGTTCTACTGCCATGTATCAAGTACAAAAATAAAGATAAGCCAAATTTAACTTCTTCCTCACCCGTACAGGGTTTCACTTAACTGTCTGATGACAGCAGCAGCAGCACTGCATGCAAATACTTAACCTCCTGCAACATTAAACAACATTTTAAAGTACAAAGAAGTTAGGAAATTCAGTGTCAAGGTTTCCTTAGCAGCCCTAATTTTGTCCCCTATGTCCAATTACTCTCAAATAGGGTCTTTCATCACACAAAATATATGAATATTTACACAATACATGTATGAAGAAAATGATGAGATTCAGACAGACAGTTCGCCTAATTAATATAATCTCTATTAGATAAAAAGTATTAATAGTCACTTGATTATATGTAATAAAGGTACTTTTTTTGGTATCTTCTCTAAATGTTATTGTACTGGCTCCCCCTACAGATGAAAAATGTTGGGTCCCTGCCATCAGTTATTGCTGGGATTTTAGCATACAGAGGATACAAACCTCTTGGTTTGTGTGAAACTCATGCCACCCTATAGTAACCAGATGAGCAACTTCACAAATAAATCAAAAGGTCTGAAGTTCTGACTATTGGTGGATTAGGTCTTATAGTTCTTGTGTGTAGGAGATGGCTATTACAATATATTTTA